>NC_087478.1:32631473-33881473 GCF_036417665.1 Passer domesticus | reverse complement strand
ATTACATAAAAGGAAGGAAAATATCTACTCTGGATACCAACCCATTTCAGTAAACCACTACTTTTTAAAAAATTCCAGAACCATGTACCAGATGAACCCATTGTGCTGTCAAGCACAGCAAACACTTGCATGGAAATATCCCCTACTAGTGTGTACAATCTCACTTTTCTGTGCAGAGTGCTGCAAATTTCTTTACATAAACATGTTAACATATATATTTACACATATACAAAAGAACTGATAGTGTTGATTTTGTGGATGCTCACCCACTGCACCTTTGGGTAAGTGATAATCACACATTGCTCAGCTAAGACATCATAATTACACACCAAGTAATTGCATTTGAAAGCTTCTGCTGTAATTAAACCCAGTCACTACTTTGTTTTTAAAGGATTTGTGAGCTAAAATTGTTATAAATGGCAATCAGCCCAGTGGCTCAGCAGCAAAACAAGGTTCTGTCATGCTGGAGACCCCAGTTCAAGGACAGACAAAGTGTCTTGGGCATCGGGCCAATACACACTAGCTGTGTTACAGCAATGGCTGGGCAGCTTTTTGTGAGAAGGGGCCAGTGAGTAATTCCAATAGTTTAGCTGAAATGTGATGCTACCAGATGTAGGGGCCACCACAGCTTGAACCCTGCCCTCACTGCCACAAAGAAAGGATATTAAATACATACCAATGGGGAGGAAGAGCCATGAAAATGTGGAGGAAAAATGTGTAGTAAAATCTTTCCTGAGCTCTAATTGCAACTTTGGCTTTCTCTGAAGGATACGTGACTAAAAAAGCGAACCCACTGCCATATTTACAGGTACTTCAGTTAAGTGACAGATCATTAGCTGAGCCTTGGGAAGGCAGCAGTCAGGGACTAGCATGGGGCCAGCACAGGACTGATTTTAGAAAGCAAAAGAAATGTTCATGTGGGCACAAGGAACTTGAACACATACATTGAGAAAAAAAAACTATCTTGAAAAAATCAACTTGAAAAATTATACTGAACAAAGCCATGTTTTAAACTTACGCCAACAAAAGGCAGATGTGAATCCTTCCCATGCATTTAGATGTGAATCCAGCCCATGCACTTAGAAAGGAGGGAGAGGGCTGACAATATAAAGCTGGTACTGTGTGCCATTTGATAGATACAAGCAAGTGGAAAAGTTGCAAATGAAAAAAATTGCATTATTAATGACAAAGTACAACCTTTCTCTTCCCTTCAGAATCACTGACAGACTATATTTAAGATGAACAGCAGGAATGTTCAGGAACACTTTTATTTTTTTCTGGTTGTGTTTTGCAGGCTTTGGTATTGATGCAGAACCACATTTGCACTGAAAACAAAAAAACCTATAGAACTGGCAGGTGCACTTAAACTACTTGGAAGTTGTATCAGCCACATTTACTGAATCTAATGAATTGTTTATAAAAATGTTGAGGCGATGTTAATAATTTTCCTTTGTTTGTTTTAGATCTCCAAGATGCAGACACTTCTGTGTGGAGTACTAGAACTACACCCTCCTCTTCAAATGCTGTTACTTCTAGGCCTGAAAATGTGTTGAAGAGCAGCACAGAGATGTTCATCAGAAATGTGACTGAACACTTCAGTAAAAATCCCATTGAAAACCTCTACTTTGACTTGAAATCTGCAGTAACAGAGAAAGCCTGGATTCCAACAACCACTCTTCAATACTCTAGCACTACAGAAGAGGTAAGACAGAAGAATTGCTGATTTTTATAAAGCCTGCTCCACTCTGTGGAGCCTGATAGCTATTACAAGTGGACTTAAAAAAGCAACAAACCAAAATCTGAAAAAAACTAGCTAAAGGACTAAGCTTTGCTCTTTTTTTGGTGGGATGCTTTGTTTTGATGTTCATGCTGACAGTGTCCTTTGCTAGAAGCATAGCTGCAGAAAAAATCTGCCTCTTCTATACAGACTAATATTGGTATACATGTTGCATTGGGAGAAGTACAAGGGAAATTATCAGGATATGTGAGAAGCAATGGAAAGCTCCTGGATGTGGCAGGACCCACAGAAGCCTGGTATCTGCTCTGTGACTCAGGCTCTGGTATTGTTTGTTGCATAATGTGAGGGTCTAGCTCTAATTACATGCTAAGAGTTACAGTATGCAATGTCCTTGTTTACAGATAATTACGTGCATTGTTTACAAATCAGAGCAAGAGAAATCCAAATGCTTTAACTGGCCTCAAAAGGAACCCTGGCCTTGGCCATGGTCAGCTTATCTACTGGCTGACAGGCAGAGTGGAAACACACAGACACTCCTTGGTCTCTGCTCTGTCCAGCCACAAACCGCCCTGGCAGAGAAGGTGAATGGCACTGCCACCCCCAGCTGTAGAAGGAGCACATGGCAGACCATTTGCTCCAAACCAGTTTCCAGTCTTCCTTTTCTGCAAGATTCAGTTCAGTAATCTGAGAGCAAATCTGGAATCACCACTGGCAAAATATGTACAGGCAGTTAGAACTAAAGCATGCAGGACATTATTGGTCCCTGTATCACTATTATCACGTAGTGGTTTAGAACTGAAAATCCCTAAATTCCCTGTGGCTTATCTTCCAGGGGACCACACTGCACACAATGTATTGGGGCAGGCAAACACACTTCGGTTACTACTGTGTGTTGAAGTGGATAAGACTAAGAAATGTGTTTTATGTTTGGGAAGGCTGTGGATAGAGTGTCAGGTTCCACAGACTTGATGGTTTATGGACCCCAACACCGCTGTTCTGATGCTGATGAGGGGAAGGAATGAGCGAAGGATGGGCACACTGCACCCCATTCCACAGCTGATGCAGTTCTTTCTAAATGTCATCTTTCTGGCTCAGTGCATGCAGGCTGAGCTTGTTTCTTCATGCCCTCTGTTCATTTGCATACCTCCTGCACAGAATACTTGTCCCTTCTAAATGGAAATGTCCTATAAAAACAGGTATTACCCAAATTGCCTCCAACACTACTACTACATAATCCTGCCACCAAAGCGAGAGAAATGGCACCATTTTAACAGAAACTACTACCTCTTGTGTTTCTACCCCACTTCACCTCCTGAATCACATCATCTGCACTGAACAAGCTGCTTAGGTCAAAACCTTCAAACCAAAATTCTGATGATAAGCTTTCTAAGCATATCTACGGAAAAAAAAATCAGAGGTAGCTTTCTCTTGTAGCCTCCAACTGTCTCTGGACATTTGAATCTAGACATACCAATTTAGACACACAAACTTAAAATCTTTGGCCTCCTCGTCCATTTCCCAGTCTTTAGAATGGAGTTAAAACATTTTTTGTCAAACTTCAGGGGTGTTTAAAGGATTAACTGGATTTAACATAATACTTTGAAAACACATAGACTAAGTGCTGAGTATTGTTGTGAGGAAGACAATACCTTCTATGAACTGCATTTGCCTAGGCTGGGGCCTCTTGTTTGCAGAAGTAAAGCCATGTTGTTACTTGGCTGTGCACATACCCATTTTGGGGGGGACAATAGTGACATTTCAATTGAACAAAATGTTTGGTTTAGAGCTGCCTTGGATTTCAAGTAAAACTGCAGCTTGCACTTTGAATCCATGACAAAAGCTATGCAAAGCCCATTTCCTCTTGATTAGAGAGACAGAGAGGTTGGTGTTAAAAAAAAAAAAAAAAGTCAGGAAACCTTGGGAAAGTGTCTGAAAGGGACTTTGGAGCCTGCTATTAGAGACACGTCCGGCAACTCCCAAAACTCACTTCCAGTTCTTTTTTCAGTTTAATTAGTTTCTTGGCTTGCCACACAGGTCAGTAAGTGTTAAAGGCTGTGTGACTGCTGATTTACTAAAAGCCCATATATTCACTACTAGTCTAGAAATAATTACTTGCATTATGTTGACTATTCTATATAAATATATTGCCACTAGTGAATGATGGACCCCTCATGTTTTATTCCAGTGACATTATTCCAGACATCTGTGTCAGACCTTACCCGTGTAGCAACTTCTGCTGGATAACAGAAGGAGTAAAAACCTGTAATAAACCAGCTTTCCAGCTTTCCAACTTTCCAACTAATACAGAAAAGTAAACATTTTATGATAGCAAGAATAAGAGTAATAAAGTAGGATCTTCTGAATTATGAGCACTCCTGAGAAGCAGTAATAAAATTTTCCCTCACAAATTATCTTATGCTAGCTAGAAGAGACAAAAGGTATTTATTTCCAAAGTCTTTAAGTTTTACTTGTGATAGGTTCCATTTTTTTCCTGAATTTTATGTTTGCAGTGTTGATTATGCTTCTTTTTCCTTTTACTTATTACATCTACTTAAACAACTCACATCTAAATATCCAAATTATATCTTCCCTGGAAGTTCAGGTCATGGATGTTTTCAAGAATCCTTAGAATAATGTGCCCTTTCAAGAAAAGGCAGCTTTTAATGTTTTAATGAATGTTTTAATTTTCAGAGAGGGATTTGAAGTAATCCAAACATCACAACAAGCCTTCAGATTTGCACTTCTCCAGTGCTGGAAAAGTATTGGTGTGGTTTATGCTGTTCAGCCCAAAAAGCACAATCACCTAAAGAAGAAATCACACTGCAAAACTCTTACCTTAAATGACTACAAGACATCTATGTTATTTTAGTCCCAGTTCAGGTCTAAGAAACACACCTTGTGTTTCCTATCAATGGTATGATTATCCCTGTGCTAGCTCTTTGGGGTTTGGTTCCTCCTTCTGTCTGAAGTATGTAAAACATCTCTTCCAAAGGAGATCTTCTTCTGTGGCATAATAACCAAAACAGATTTATGTTGTCACTTAAGGCAGTGATAATAAAGTTATTAACTACCTCTGCTTTGCAAAGTACAGCACAACACTCAGTACCATGTCCCTAGGACCAGGCATGGAGCTCCACTGGGACAGATGGAGTTTTCTGTAGGTGTAGGTAACACCCTTGAGTGCTCAGACTTTTGATTTCAGAACAGAAGAAGAGCAGCTAAGGTTTTTCAGATATTTGTGTCTTGCTTGACAGGCTAGTGCCCAGAAAAATCATAGAGCAGCAGCTCCCCTAAAAGGCAGAGTAATGTTTGTAGAACCTAGAACCTTTTTCTCCCTCAAAGAGGGCAAAAGTGATACAGAGATGGTGTTGAATTTGCTTGAGGTACTGCTTTTAAAAGTTGAAATCCCACACACATAATGCAGTACAGAAAGATGCAGAAAAATACCATTCTTGTTGAAGAAAGTAAATGTCCATTTCCTTCTCTTTTGTGCACCCCTAAATTCACTCCATGGCTGCTATTGTGTATTTGAATATCTGAAGGTGCAAAAATGCTTCTGTCTACACTTCTCTGTCTCCCCACGTACACACTTACATGCAAATTCTCAGAGGCTGAAATGTAAGCAAGAAGGAAAGTTTTCATTTTGGCAGTAGCCAACTCAGAGTTGCACACAGCTTTATTGGTGCAGTCTGAAAACAGGGACACTTTCTTGCTTTCCATGGCATGTGTAATTTTAGCTTGGGAGTTATTCGGGGGATGTGGGAAGGAATTGTTTCAGGGACACAAGTTGAAACAGAAAACGGAGATTACTGGGCCGCTCACAGACAGACTCTGCTGCAGGCAGGAGCTCAGCTGGGCTCTGCTGGACTCTCCTGGATGCAAGGCCTCCAGTTGCAGTGCCACATGGCCAGCGAGAGAATGGAGGCCTTGGTGGTCTACAGTTAACCCTTAAAAACATCAGAGTTTAGGGCATGGGAGCTGGAGTGGTGTGGTGGGTCACTGATAGCTGAGTCCAACAGGAGGGTGGGCCAGGAGGAGGGATGGCTGTGAAGGGTGGCAGGTGTGAGGAGAGCTGGCATGCCAGGTGAGGTGGCCATGGAATGAAGCAAGCGTGAGGCGAGGTAGCCAAGAGGAGTGGCAGGCAGGAGGAGAAAGAGCCCCAGGAGGCAAGGTGGGAATAAGGCAAGACCAGCATGAGACAAGGCAGAGGTGGGGCAGAGGCAAGAAGACATCGTGAGGCGATGCAGCCATGAGACAAGGCACGCAGCGCCAGGTGAGGCGCAGCCAGCGTGAGACAAGTGCCGCTCCACAGCAGCGGCACCGCTGAAGGGCCCCGTGCGCCGGGGGGAACGCTTGGGAAGACAAGAGACAGGGGAAAACAGCCATGAGGAGGAAGCAGCGAGGAAGGAAGAGAGGTGGGGTGGGAGACGAGACGGGAGGAAGGTGGGATCCGTAAGGAGAGAGGGGCGGCACCCCGGGCCCGGTCGCCTGCCCGGTGGGCGGCAGGTCCCGAGCCGCCGAGCTTCGCCCCCCGCAGCGAGACGCGAGGAAATCGCCTCTTGATTGCGGAAGTCGGCGGGAAGGGCTCCGGGAGAGTCAGCCCGGGTCAGAATGGCAGCGTGGGAAGCGGCGGCCGCCTCCCCCGCCTCCTCCGCTCCTCCTCAGCCGCGGGCGGGCAGCCCCCCCACCCCAGGCCGGTGTCAGGGAGGCGGCTCGGCGGCCGGGGCAGCCCCGAGCGCATGCAGCAGGCGGGCGGCCCGGCACAGGGCTCGGAGCCCGGCGGGGAGCGGGGGCCCCCGGGGCCCGCCGCCGCCACTTCGCTTCTTCGGATCCCCCTACCCCAACCCCGCCGTCCCTTCCCCTTTTCCCCTCCCCGCGAGGGTTTTTGGCGTTAAAAACTGTCGGCGATGCTGAGCTATGGAGCAGGATTCGCCCTGTGGACGGCGCTGGCCCTGACCAAGGTGAGCGGCCGGGAGGAGGGGCGCGCTGTGGGCTCGTCCCTCGCAGGTCGCAGGCGAGCCTGGGGGACACGGGCAGGTTCGCCCCGCAGCAGCACAGCGCAGGGACGGGGCTGCGGGCTGAGCTCGGGGGTACGGGCGGGTCGCTCAGGGCTCTCCCCGCTCTCCGCAGGCCGCGCCGGAGCAGGCGGCGGGATGCAGCGCCAACCTGACGGAGCGGAGCGTCGCCGGGCAGAGCGTTCGGCTGCGCTGGGGCGCCGCGGGCCGCGCCTGCAACTTCAGCCTGAGCGGGCGCTCCGAGGACGGGGAGGCGGCCGGCTGCCAGCCCGCCCCCGCGGGCAACGGCACCTACGGCTGCACCCTGCGGGGCCTGGAGGCCGGGACGTGGTACCACCTGCGCATCGAGCCGCTCGCCGGCGGCGAGGCTCTCAACATCTCCCTGCAGACAGGTACGGGCGCGGCAGGTGCGCGGGGAGGGACGCCGGGCTTTTCCTTTTCCTCCCTTTCCTTCGGCCGGCTCCAAGAGGAGGAGGAGAGCGGTGCATTTACAGCTACTGCAAGTGGATAGTGTTTGCTGAACACAGCAGCCCTGCGCTTGAGTTCTCTTTAGCCCACTGCCAGAAGTAACTCCTGCCAACAGTTAACCCAGCAGACTTGAAAGAAGAAGGTGCTATGAGGATATTAAGTTTTTAAAAAAGGTTTTTGTAGTAGTAGCCCATAACATCCTTTGTGTTAATGTAAATACATTGTTGTCATAGTTCCTCAGTTTATTTACTGTGTTTAAAACGCAATCTATTTCATAGCAGGTAAATCTTCTTTAAGGATAACTTAACTGTTTCAGCCCATTTCCATACTTTTATTCTATCTAATCAGGGTCTAAAAGTGAGAAAATAAGGCTGAAACTTCCTTCTTATATGTTTTCCTTGGATATCACCAGTGAGGTGATATGATATGCAGTTGTGCACAGAGCACTTCCAGTGACACATCCATGACTGGCTGTAAAAATGGTCCAGCAGCCTGGCAGAGGGCTGCCAAGGAAAGCCCCCTTTCTGCATTCGTGTTTGTGTGAGCATGTGAACAGTTCAGCTTGAAGCAATGGACAACATTGAATCAGCTTCAGTGGCACAACTGCCCTCTTTCTACCTGTATTTGTGCTTTTTTGAAGATAATAAAATATAGTACTGTTTGACCTCTTAAACGTAGTAGTTCAAGACCCAAAACAAAGATGTCTTAAATAAAGTCCATCATTAAATGCCTCTCTTATTTGCTCCTAAGCTGTTACTTTTAGAGAAGCACTTAATATTAGTATTAAAGAATACAGCAGCCAAGTACTTCACAATTACCTATTCAGAGGTGTTGCTTTCTGTCAGAACCTTTTTCCTGCATTAACCATACAAATGCACTAAATACTCTCCATTAATTTGCTGCGGCAATTCAAGTTTAAAAAAATCCATTGACAAGGCTGCTGATGTCATAGCTATACACTAAGCACAAGTCATGTCAGTTGGTAAAAATGAGTGATAGTTTCTATGCAGACAGTGATTTAAATTTGTTGTGCATCATGCTGATTGTTTTTAGTATTGATATTGATGACTTGTAATTTAAAAATTGAAATAATAGCTCAACCATTATGAGTGAGACAGGTATAAATCACCATAATTTCTGTGTAGCAACATTCTATTGAACACTTGCGTAGAAGGTGAGAAGATGCCACTTTAGAGCACATTTTGATTAATGCATAACCATTAACACATGCCATTTGACTTTTTTATCACTAAATAGGTTTTTCAAGGCTGTGTGATGAAAGTGATTGGAAGCAGCTGATCATTAGAGTCATATTATGTAGCTGACGTCAAAGTGAAAAGTCTGACTAAAATTTAAGTTGAAATGTATACCATAGTTGAAGTGAGGTTTACATTTGAATTTTGGATAGCAGAGATCAGTCAAAAGCATGAAATAAGAATAGAGGAGCCATGAATGTTTCCTGCAGAGAGCTACTGAGTGGTTCCTTGCTTTCCTTGAGTTGAATTGCTTGATGGTGTTCAAAATACACAATTATCTCCAAAATGTTTCTTTTTCTAAAGAATTTCTCTAAATTATGCCTGCGAACAACCCATGTTGCATTGTCCATACTAAGCGTTTCAATGCAGAATGAGGGAGGATTATTCCTCTTATATTTCCACTAGGGGCAGCATTTTAAACCAATTTCATGGAAGCTGTTTTTCACCTGTTCTTTGTAACTTGATGACAGTAGTTTTAGTTTACTATCTACTGAGCCTGAATGTCCTTAGGCATGTGTTCCTGGAAATTGTCCTGTGAATATGGAAGTGTAAGCAGTCTTTCCAGCCATATTGTAAACAAAATTCCACCCATTTCAATGGCAGTGGAACTGAGTTATCAAAAAGGCATCTAAAGGCCATCTAAAACCACAATGTCTGACCTTGGTACTCAGTGAGGTTCCCTTCCTGAACTCTTTTTCTAAGGAAGATGGGCTGAGCTGTCCATTGAAGCTGCTTTCTCCACTGGCTATGAAAGGAAGCTAGGTTAGACCAGGAAGCTGAAGTGTAGTTGGTTGAAGTGAAAGGAATCCCATCTCATGTGTTTTATTTTGGCAAAATGATGTTTGAACATCTGTATCATCTTGATATAATAAATACACATGAGAAAGTGTGAGAAAGTTACAGGTTTGTTTGTATACCTAGTTCAGAAACTAGCATTTTGCTCATATTGAATCCTGTAAAAAAATTTGTGTGCCAGTTCAGAATATAGTTTTCATCAAGTTTCTTATACAAAGTACTTGAGTAGCTAAGCACATAAAATCCAAAATATTTGGTTAATTTGAGTGTGGTCTTTTCTGACTAGGAACTCATGGTGAAAGCAATGAATAATACATCCCACAGTTGCAGTGGTAATGTAAAAGCTTGGAGAGGACCATATTGGCCTTTTGAGTATATAATGTCACATTAAAATCATGGTCTATGTTGTTTGTAAGTTTGATATTCCAACAGAATAATAGTGCAGCTTGAGAAGATTCCATAAACTCTCAAGTAACACCAGATTCACCCTTGTGAATCTTTTCATGAAGAAGCAGCTTTAATGATGTATGAAATAGCAATACAAGAATCCACACTAGTCCTTTAAAGTGACTCTCTTTACTCAAGAAATTTTGATCTGTGGATTATAAATTTAAAACAGCAATTATTCAATCCTGTAGAGCAGAATTAAAATAGGTCATCCAAAGTGATGGAAAATGCAGTCACACATGCACTTCATGAGCCATGTATACATAGGCATGGAAACACACACAGTGGGGACATTTGTGCTATTTTGGTAGAATAGGAAAGAAAGAAAAAGCTGATAACACAATTATCAGCTCTGAACTACAGATAAATTTTCCACTGCAAAACTGAGATTACAAATGTTAGTAGGCACAAGTATGCCTATTTGCTTCATACTAGTATTTACAATTTGTTGGGGGTTTTCTAAGATATATATATATATATATATATATATATATATATATAATGTATGTATTTACGCATTAAACAGCACATAAAACCATACAAGTAGTCAGCATGCTGCTGACATTGTAAAGCTGGGAAATGCACCTGTCAGTCCTTTCATGTTATATTCTTTGTTTTCTCAGTAAAACTATTTCTCTGATTAAGAATTGATGTATGGCAAAAGATGGTAGGATTTTGTCTTTCCCGATTACAAGTAAGACACATTTTAAGTTCTCAAATCTCCAAATGTCTGTGCACCTGTATAACTGTATTTCAGTTAATGATTCGGTCTAGTTAAAAACAGTAGTACATGAATAGATCCTAAATTACAGTTGAATTTATAAATTTCAATTCAGAATTGAAATACAGATTTAAGATACTGGTCTAGAGAGCCATGGAAAACAATCTGGCAATTACCCCACTTTCAACTGTGTCTCCTAAAATAGACTTATAAATGCCATTTTCAGAATCTTTGTCTACAAAAATATTGGAGTGCTGTATTATGTTACTATCCAATCCAATCCTCCTGTACTGAGAGAACTACAGGTAAATATTTTTTTGTCAGAAAATCCATTAAATATTTGAATGAAAAGAAGATAGAGTTTTATCTTCCAAGACACAGACTGTTAGAGTGGTTTTTCATTGTAATATGTAACTCTCTAAGTGCCAGAAGCATACCCAGGCCATGTGTTCACTCCTGTAAATTTCAAGTTATTTGGGACAAATTTGATTTATTAGCCATCTGTAGGAACAATACGTGACATGGCTCTAACTATGGGCTGTATAATCCTATAATCTATAATCATGTAATGGTTGTGATCATCATTTCAAAGACAGAGTGCAAGAAGAAAATAAATAACCATATTTTAAAGATTCTCTGATTTGCGTATTATCCCAAAGAAATGGATATTTGTGCTTAGTAAAAACAATGAAAACAACCCTCTTTACTTAATCTTCAGAAAAGTCCTTATGAAGTAGGTTACTCTTTTATGAAGAGGGATAGCTAAGAAAAAATATGGTAGGAAGATGACTGAGACTGGCAGGAATTCCCCGTTACTAAGTCCTGGGCTCAGACCTCCCAGCTGTTTCTGTTTTCTCCTGCCTAAGGCAGGTGTGTTTCTGTGTTTACAGTCTGTATCTGGGAGTCATGCCACTGGAGTTTGACATAGCCATATCTATAAACTGGATCTGCAGTAGCTGTGCAGAGAAAGCATATCCTCTTCCCCAAAAGTGAAAATGGAGTTGCAATATAATTCAAAAGACCATTATGTCTCTGGAAGATGCCTTTGTAGACCAGGGGACATTAATTTGTATAGTGTCAAATGGTATAAAAATATCTTGATGAAAATATTTTATTTCTGTGATATATCGGTTTTGTATCATTGCCAACAGAGACTTGTATAACAATGTAAATGGTTTTTTAAGTGTTTGTTTCCATCCAGGGCTCTTTCAGCCCAGGCACTTCCCAGTCTCATTGTTCCTTTGTTCTAGCGGATGTACAAAGCACTGAGTGTTTTGTTTTCTGGACCAGATAGATTAGATAAAGTCTGAATTTGTGAACTTCACCTTCTAGGCACGCAACTTTCTTCTTTGCTCATGCACCTTAGAAGACAGATTACCCAGGACAGTAAAAGTGCTTCTAAAATTGCAGATATCTTTTTTGTCAAATTCGGCAAATAATATAGATGACAATGGTGATTACTTTTGCAGGACTAAAGAACAGTCGACCTTGTCCTAACTTAGTCAGAAAGAGGGTTAAACTTCTTGATAGTTATCATGCCTGTTCTCTCAATGTCAGTCAAATTAAAACTTTTTCAGCTGGCTGTGCATCTGACCATATATAGTGCTGGAATTTATTTCTGACTTCCAAAGTCTGACCTTTTGGATTAGAACAATTGCCTTCAAGGAACAAGATTATACCCCCACTATTCACTTTTGCCAACATAATAGTCTTTAGTGGCTTAGTATATATTATAGGTGGAGCTGGTAGTCAAGCCTATTGTTAAGATTTCCTGACACTTTTCATTAAAACCTCATGTTTCAGTTGCTGTAACTGGGTGAAGTTTTAACTATTTGGCCTGAAGTTTGATGTGCTTGGTCTTTGAATTGATTTTTAATATTACTTTCTTCTTTTTCAGATTTAATCAGACTTAGTTTGGCCTTTAAGAAAGCAGTAAAGAAACAATAGTTAGTTTTATTGATTGATTTTGTGAATCGATTTGTTTAATTTTCATCTCTTTTTCTGAAGAGCACTAACATCTCTGTGGTCCAAAGGAAGAATTTGAATTTAAGCAGAGACATAGGTTCAAAGGGACACAGTATTTTTCAGAGCCACAGAGAGATAGAAAGGTTGAGGTGGGAGGGGATATCTGTAGGTCATTTCGTCCAAGTGCCTGGCTCAAGCAGGGCTCCCTGGATCTGGTTGCCCAGGATCATGTCCAGTCAGTTTTTGAATGTTTCCAAGGAAGGAGATACTTCCTTGACATTCCTAATATATTTGATTGACAAAGTATACCACCAAAACTTGGCACTACTGTGTTCTCAGCAGAGCTTTGTAGGAAGTAATTAAGCCTTCCACACCATCCAGAATTTGAAGAAAAAGCGGCTTAAAGGCTCCTAAGGCCCTCATACGTATGTATTTGTAGGCAGGGGTAGACTCAACTTCATCCTTTCAGCCTTTACATAGCATTTTTTTAATTATGTGATTGACACTTTTTCATCTTCTTTGTTCAGGGAACCAAGCAGCAATGACTATACTGGAAAAATAGTCTTATTCTTCTGTATGTTGAGGTGCTGTTCATACAGAGACCACAGTTCTCAGCCTGTATGCACCTTACATTCCTGGTCTGAGGCTAGGAAAGAGTAGCACAGAGTCTACTCTTGTGGTAGGCAAATTTATTCCTAAATTGTTGGGAAACTTTAACATCCCAACTTATGAAGGCTTAATTTCACTGATTTGGGTTGTTCATGATACCTTCTTAATAAGCATTTGCTTAACCTTATTGGAAGACGTAAACATCAATACCTTAGTACATCAACATGTAATATGTTTTGTGTGGTTTGCATGATGAGTGATGAAATGCACCTGGAGAATAAAATCAACCACATTCTTTAGGTTTGGTCAGTTTATCTTTCCTTTAGAGTATATCTTCTTTCACAGGTGATTTTACTGGAGAGCTTCTCCATTAACAACATAATGAATGTTGAGAGTTTCATAGAAGTAATCCCAATATTAGTTCCTTAAGGTATATCCAATGTACTGTTCAGGGTTTTTTTAAAATTTTTATGAACAGAACTACAACAGAGCAGAAGCATATTCTGTAAGAATCTGTTTGAAGTTGTTGAAGCTACTACTAAAAACAAAAGATCATTTATCTTAAAATTGTATAAATGCTCATACCCTTAACTGATAAAGTGTTTAGGGTGAGTGCTGGGAAATGAAAGCTGTTGCTGCCATCTATAAAGCTACATTACACTGAGGCACTGAGTAAAATTTGCTGGGTTTACATGTTTGCTGTTTCTTACTAAAGTTGTTACAGTTTCACTATCAGCAAATTTCCAAGCTTGCAATATACATCCACAGTGGAAGTGCTTTGCTATGTGTGTCTGTGTGAGTGTGTACAAATACATAAAAGCAATATTTCTGAATTCTTCAAGACTCTCTTGTAGATTGGCTTCAATGCACAGTGTTTATAAATAGAAAGAAAAAAACTTTTTGAAAAGTATTGTCAGCATGATGATGATAAAGGGAGAGTTTTGGAAGATTTCTTGTGCTGCTGTGTAAAATTTCAGACAATCCCAAAGCAAGAAACGGTTTATGTTTTCTGTTTGTTTTTTTTTTCCTAACTGCAGATCCCTTGCCACCATCTCGTTTGGAAATTAATAAGGAAAAAACTACATTCACAAGCTTGCAGGTTCAATGGGATCCTTCCTCAGGAAAGGTGGACATGTATAACCTAGTATTACTTGATCATGATAATAAAAAGATACAAGAAGTCTCTGTACCAGGAAGAATTTCAAAAACAGAAAATACATTTTCCAATCTCATTCCTGGGAATAAATACTACATTGTCCTCAGTGCCGTTTCTGGAAATAAGACTACCCCAGAACTTCACATAAGTGGATCCACTGGTAGGACTTCTTTTCCTGTAGTTCATCTAAGTAAAATCACTTACAGTTTTCTGTACATCTGCATTTTAAAATTAGCAAGTTGGTATAATTCTTCTACATGGCTATATATATATATATATATATGAAGTATCTATTGATTATAAGTAGAAATAAAATATGAATATCTGACTAACATAAAGAATTGTTTGCTAAGAATAGAGTTTCATTTTTATTGTGTATTTGTGGTTGGATTTTCAGTAACCCTAAAGAAACCAAATATATTCCAAGAGTAAATCTATTCAAAATTGCTGAAATGATGGAGATAACCATGTGTCTTTTTTATACCTACAGTGCCATCTCCTGTGAAGAATATTCAGGCCAGTGTCAAGACAGACACTATCCACGTTTCATGGTCTTCTGGTGCTGGACATGTGGATCATTACAGGCTGCTGTTGCTGGATAATCATGTACCAGTTCATGAGATTCACCAGGAGGGTTCCCGGACATCCTACACCTTTTTAGGACTTACAGCAGGCCACCTGTACAACCTCTCTATCATAACCCAGGCTGCAGGATTGGAGAGCAGCAGTTTTCAAACAATCAGGACAGGTATGATTTCAAAATTCATCACAACAAAACGAGAGGCTAAGGGCATAACCTAATAGCATTATAGTACATATTTCAGAATAATATGTGATTTGTGTTCCAAGTTAGAGACATCATAAGCTTATTTAATTCCCTAAGTTACCACTGCAACAAACTTAGAGGCTAAAGTGAAAGTAGAAAAAGTGTGAAAAGAAGCGAAAAAAATATAAAGTAGGTTAAGAATTGTACAATTAAATGGTGGTTTGGGTTGTTTGGGGTTTTATTTGCCTAGTTGGTTGGTTTGATATGGGTTTTTGGGATTGTCAGGATTTTTTTCTTTTCACAAAGAAATACTGATTCAAAGAACTGGAGTTATAGAAATTACTTTTTTTTCAGGAACACTTTTTGGGCTGGAGTTCTGTGGTCATAGAGATAATGATAAGATGACATCCTACTACAGTCCAATCATTAAAACTCTTATGTAGGGAAAAAAAGGGTCATGCTTTCGCTCTGCTTAATTTCTGGGAAGAGTAAGATGCAGTTTCTTCTACAGAACTCTTATCAAATGTGGTGGTTTTGCATGGGAGGCATTTAGGGAAGTGATTTAGGGAAGGGAAGTGATTTAGAGAAGTGATTTTGGAAAGTGATGTGTACTGTGACCAGACTTCACTGTTCAGGCAAAATCATTCGTACTCCATCTCATATAACTATTCAAAATCAAAAGTTGAGTTTGGGAGGCAGCAGGTGTTATATGTTTTGTGGTGGATGTATTTTATTCTCTTTCTTATTTTCTTTTTTTAGCCCCAGCTGAAGTCTTAGATTTGATGGTGACTAACGACGGCAGCTTAGATGCTTTAAAAGTTAAATGGAGAAGACCTTCAGGAAACCTCAATTTCTATAATATTACTCTGTCTCATCTTGGATCAGTTAAAGAAGTCAAAACTGTGCAGCCACCAGTCACAGAGACCCAGTTTGACAAGCTAACTCCAGGACGGCTTTATCAGGTTACTGCGCGCACAGTCAGCGGTGAGCTGTTCACCGATCGCATGGCAACTGGCAGGACATGTAAGTCTTCTGCTTCAGTAAGAACATTGTAACTAATTTTTGCCTACACTGGCCTTGTAGCAAATCATTGTAAAACAAAATGATTTGGATTGCAGGCAAAATGAGATTAAGAGCACAATACTGTTTCAGGAATACCCCCTGCTGACTCTCTGGCAACAGTTAATCTGACAGCCAAAAGCAGCTCCTGCACATCTTGTGAGCAGGCAACAGGCGTGAATTTTTGTTGGACCTTACTGCACTTCTGACCAACTTTGTTATCTTGAATTCAGCTCAGCATACTACATAAACTGAGTTATGTTATGGGGAAGTGTGCATGTAGTCAAATTATTAACAGTCTTTTAAAATAATTTTGCAAGGTCTGGTCTTATTCCTTCTTCCAGACACAAATCTACAAACTGGAAAAGATTGTCTCAGATTTCTCTACTATAAACAGTGTGGATTAACAAAGGCATGTGGCAGCTGGGATAGAGCTGAGTTATGAGTTTTTTATCTTCTTTCAGAAGTAATAATTTTCTTTCAGGTATCTTTTGTATGAGTTCTAAACCTGAAAAATCCTTCATAATTCTCCCACAGCATTACTGGCCTAGAGGTGTGTCATCTCTTCCACACCAGCCTAGCTTGAGCAAAAGTTAGTGGTAAAAAAATGTCAAACTCAGTGAAGAATGCATATATAAATTTCTAGTAGACTCAGAGCCAAAAGGGAGAAAATGTGTATAAGAGAACAGAGTATTTGTTTTAGTAAATATCTATTGTCTACAGTTAAACATCTCATGAAAGTCACATCCTTGACATACCTGGCTGATACCCCATTCTCAGTGCAGGCTGGAAGAGCCCTGGAAGTGTTTCATGTCCAGAAAGTACAAAGCTGGACTGGTTTATATGCATGTCTGTTTTGTTTGTTTAGCCTACCATTAAAGTCCCTTAAGATTACCATTTCAATCTAACGGGAGAACTTCAGGCCCTCACTCAACAGCTCTGATCCCCAGCCTTGTGACCTAGACCCAGTGCTTTCAAAGTTGAGGATTACAAGTCCTGTTTCCAAGGATAGTGATCATAAGCAGTTCCTTCCTTTACCACAGACATCAAGAGCTTTGAAAACAGTCACTTCAGCAGAAGCTCTGTGGAGTAAAGACAAATTCGTAAATCCAGACTGTCAGGTCTACATATGCTGAAGGGCTTAGATTCTTAGGGTCCCTCTGTAACTCACAGAGAGAGCCAGGTGCCCAAGAACATAATCTACATTGCTGTGTATTGAGAGGATGCAGCACAACCAGACAAGAAATGTTGTAGTAAGAAATATGGACATCTCAGAGGCTGAAACTTTATGCCATTAGGGTACAATGATATCCAGTCAGCCTGACAAGGCTGAACTTTATCTGTTATCATGTAAGTTCATTTGTGCTTCCTAACAATGCACTGTGTGCTTTTATCCACTCACTCAGAAATTGAAACACATTTCCCATGTTCACTGGCATATGGGAGTTCTAGGTCTGATAGCCAGCTATGCCCATGGGAAGTGAAACCAGTGAGTATTTTGTGATGCTGGTAAAGAGCTTTCAATCCTCTGCTACTGATTGATCCTACTGATCAATTAAATATTAACTAACCTAGATAAAGCATAATAACATTATGCTAGCCTTGTAGTTATCAGCTAATACTTGTGGATGGTCTCAGGGCTCCAGTGCTGATCTCTGAGTATCTTAATCTGAAGTTTACAAGTATCCTGTCCTAAGGATTTGCATCTGTCTTCTAGTCTCTGCTTGGTCTGGCTAATATTTAATTATTCCATGAAAATTAGAAAAGCTTCAGTGGTCTCATCTTCCTTACAATGTGACCTGCAGTTAGGCAGGAGAAGGTTAAGCTTGTAAATTCAGGATCCTTGAAGTACAGGACAGGTTGGAGTGGATGCTTTAACCTCAGTGCCTTTTACAGCTGGGAGGAATTAGGGCATACAGGGTGAAAGAAGCTGTTTCTGTGAAAGAAGCCATTAGACTTTGCTGCTGTACCAGAATTGGGCTGATAGAGATTGAAGTTTGAATGTTAGCAGTGAAAAATTGATAGACAGTTTCTAAGTGAGCTTAAGTGCAGGAAACAACAGGGAACCTGACTGAAAACTGCAAGGGGCATCCAAGAAGTATACAGGGATGCCCTAAGAGGGATTGCCCATTTCTGATGTCAGAAAGCATCAGGAAAATAAGTGAGCAGTTTTTGTGGAGAAGAGTAAAAATTGTCTTTAAAATGAAAGCCAACCTTTGCAACAAGATAACTCACATTGCTCTAGCTGGTCCAAGTACTCGTACAACAGCTCTGCTGCAAGGCAGGTTTTGCCAGTGCATTTGCATCTCACCAGAAGTATCCCACTTCAAAATTGCTTTTTCATTTTCACTTTCTCCAGTTCCCCAGAAAGTTTTGGAGCTGCAGGCGGGTGCTAGCGGCTGGCCACGATCTCTGCGAGTGACCTGGCTGCCCCCTGCGGGAGACTGGGAGAGGTACCGCCTGCTCCTGTGGAACCACTCAGCCCTGGTGCTCAACAGCACCCTCGCGAAGGACACCACCGAGTACCTCATCCGTAATGCGGGCCTCATCCCAGGGAGGGAGTACGGCGTGGAAGTCATTGTGGAGAGCGGCGATTTGCAGAGCAAGACGAGTTGCATGGGGAGAACAGGTCAGCATGCTTGTCCAGGCACTGTGAGAGTGCAAAGTGTTCAGCTCTGTGAGCAATGGAAGAGTACTTGGGTATCCACAAATTAATTTCACTATTAGTACAGTAAAAAGGAGCTCCCTTTGTAAACTACAGAAATAATTTTAGCAGTTCTGTGAAAACTTTCGGGATTACTTTTGTAGTAAATGTTTTGTTAGTGAAAGCTATGGGAACTATATCACGATTCTCTCATGACTCAGGTGTTACATTACATGTTCATTTCACTGATATGCAGGAGGGGCCCTCCTTTTCTACTATACTCTTACCTGTCATTCCCTAGGGACTTAATTTTGTTAATTTTGCGCAACAGCAAGACCAGTAGAAGCTACAGAACTGAAGCTTTCTCTGACTTGTAGCAAACTTAATCAGAGCAAGATACATTCTCATCTTCCTTACTTTGACACATGTTGCAAGTAATTTAACTTTATGGTGCTACTTTTAATTGACTCAGCTAAGCAATTAATAGTTGGACCCAATGATTTTAGAGGTCTTTTCCAACTTAAGCGATTTTATGATTCTGTGATTAGAACATGGTCCATTTAATAATATCCAGCATGACTGTGTTTGACCCACAGTGAGGTGCATAATGAGTCTGTTATGAAGTATAATTATTAGGCCCTGTTGTGACTCAGTTTTCTCTTATATTAACCCACAGGCTTGGAAAGTGAGTTGTATTTGAATGTGACAGGGACAAAATCAGATCAGGGACTATATTAGGCAAGACATGCTTTCTGGGTATGCAGTCACACACACACATGAACACACAGAGAAATTCACTGATCAGATTCTTTCTTTTATGCCCCTGCAAGTTTGAAGTGTCCCTCAGCTTGTCTTAGGTATAAATCACTGCAAAATCAATGTCACTCTGACCCTACAACTTGCATCCTTGTTTGTTAGAAGTACATTGTTGTAGATCTGATTTATGATACAAATGTCTTATATCCCTGTTCAGCACCCAGAGTTCAAGAGGAAGTTCGCTGACTTCCCTGCATTTCCATTTGCACTAAAACATATATCCTGGTGTAAGTTTAAACCTAAGCATTAGAGCCATAGTGCATTGCTGAAGTCTGCTGCTAACAGACCTTTACTGGAAGAGGGGCACGAATACTAGATTTGTAAGAATGGCTTCCTAGAAAAGGTACAGAATCTCCTCTTGATTGCAGATACTCTGTTGCTGTCACATTTCTGTCTTAAAGAACACATTTCTTATAACAGCTTGAGATGAGGCATGTGTACACACTACACAGTTTTGTTCTTGTTGTGATATCTGTGTACTTTTCCAGCTCCAGAGCCTGTTCTCCAGCTCCGTGTGAAGCATGCTAATGAATCTTCACTTAGTGTCATGTGGATGACCCCTGTTGCAGAATGGGACAGCTATGTGGTTTCCCTGGAAGTCAGTGAGCTCCCTATTGTAAAGAAAGGACTTGCAAAAGAAGCTAAGGAATTCACTTTTACTGACTTGATACCTGGAAGGAAATATACAGCTACTATCACTACCATTAGTGGGACTTTAAGCAACTGGACTTCAGTAGAAGGAAGAACAGGTATCATCTTGTCAAACTATTTTAATCTTTACTTCTCTCAACCATTAACAATTTTTTTTTGCTTTGTAGTGAACTTAATTCACTCAGTGTCTAAATTTCAAAAGGCTTGATCTTATGTTTGTTTCCTCAGTAAAAATGTTACATGTCTGAGTCTCTCATTTCTGACTGTCAGTTATCTTGCTGTATTTATTTAAGATTTTTGGGAAATAGATGTGTAATTCCTGGCAAAACAGTTTCCTGAAATATTTTGTCATATCTAATCAATCTACATTAGCTCAAGACTCCATGTAAGAAGAACCATTTTCATTGTATATTTTCAGGAGGGTCACTTCCTTGATGCAAGGCATTCATCATCTGGGAAAAAGAGAAACATCACTATACAGGAAAATGTTGCTTTAGGGGGAACATTCCAAGGTTGACAGACACAAGGTCACATATGTGACCTTGAAGATGTGTTTTGAATCTTTTTGCTCTTCTGATTCCAGAATATGTGTTTGTTACTGAGGATGATGACTGTGTCACAGGGAAGGTCCCATTCTCAGCCCCTTCAGGGTGCTGATTTTGTGCATATGTGCAAGTTTTAAACCGTACAGATTGCTTTACTCTGCTTAAGCACTGACTTAAACATTCTGCAGTGAAAGCAAAGTTTGAAAATGTAGCTCTGGCCTTGCACAGCACAGGGAAAAACAAGCTGCTTGTGTTTGAATCTAAGCATGGTTGGGGTTGATGGTGGTCCTTACTTAAATTTCATAACTCCTTCCAAGGTCTGAGAAGTTTAGCTCATACTTTGATTTCTCTGTTATGTTATGTTGTTAGATAGCTGGAATTTCACTTCCATCTGACTTATATCTCTTTAGGGGACACATTCAGCCATAAAGGTCCCACTTCACTAGTATGAGTCAATGTTTGAAAACACATCAGGCACTGATTGTGTGTCAGTATTACATTCAAAGTGAGTTTTAAAGAACAAACATTATTTAGCTAGAGCATAGGTTTTAATAAGCGTTCCAAACCTCTGAATCTTCCTTGCAGCAGGACAGCTTACTGAGCTTGAAAAATATTGCTGTAAATATGACAGAAGTAGGTCTTACTTGCAAAGAGCACTGAAATGAGCATTTAGCACAAACATGTGGCACTTTAGTGTCTTGTTGGAGCTGACTGTGTTATGAGAACATTATCAAACAGGGAGGATTTTTGATTGAGTTTTTTGTCAACTTTGCATTTTCTTCAGCACTGTACCTAATTTTCTATCTTTTGTTAATGGTTACTAAACCAGTACTATGTGTACAAAAAGGCTGATAAAAACAAGATCAGAAGAGTGCATTCACATTTTACAGAGTTAGAGTCTTCTTTATTTCAGTTGTGCTTGGTCATGTAAAAACAAATCTTTAGAAGTAATTGTTTTTCCTTTCTTTGACCAAATATTGTCAAACCAAATTTAAAAAAAGAGGATTTGTAGTAAAATTTATGCTACATATTACATTCCTTTTTATTTCTTTATCCTTTTTGGTCTTGCTAAGTTCATGAGCTTATGCTTAGATAAATGTTATGTTTGTTTAACAATTCTTCTTCTGATTCTATAAAAGTTGGTATCCTGCAGATCTTCTTACATAAAAAGTTAAACCATAACCATGCATCTCAGTTATCCCCAAAATTAAAGGGTCTGACACAGTATAGATGACTGTGCCTGAGGTATTCTTCAAACAAGTTTGCCATTTATTAGAAATGAAAGACTGGGAATGGGAGACGAAAGGGAAGATTAAAGGCACAAGACTGTATTTGAAGTGTCATCAAAAACGCTGAATATTTCCTAAATTGATGGCTTTTATTTAACGATATTTATAAAATGCCATCTCTTTCAGTTCTCTGATCTTGAATCATTTTCATCTGACTGAGAAAAGTTGTGCTAAAGGCTGAAAGACCTTTCTGTGCCTTAGTTAGTTTCCCATAGACCACATCCCAGACAGGAAGCAGTCCCCAGTTAAAGTATTTTTAGTGCTGTTGAGTCTGGCTGCAAATTGGAATGTTCTTTTGGTGCACTTCCTCAGTGTGACTAAACTTGTGTTCTTTGGGGGATTCTGTTTTGTTTTATTTTGTTTCTCCTCAGTAACAGTATGACAATTTCCTTTTCAGTGCCAGCCCAAGTGACAGGTCTGACTGTGTCAAGTCAGGGATCAACCAACAGCTTGTTCACCAACTGGACAAGAGCACTGGGAGATGTAGACTCATACCAAGTGCTACTGATTCATGAGAATGTTGTCATTAAAAATGAAACTGTTCCCAGTGAAACTAACAGATATCACTTCTATCCCCTGAAACCTGGAGGACTCTATTCAGTTGTTGTCACCACTGTCAGTGGAGGGATATCTTCAAGGCAAACAATTGCAGAGGAAAGAACAGGTAAAAAGGAAAACACTCCAGCATGCTTTTTGATAGTTGAATTTGTCTAAGAGAATGGTCTTGTGTTTAAGCCACTGCACTGAAAATTCAGAAAAACAGGAGTTTCATCCGTATAGTTCCATATGTGCACACTGTCTGTCCAGATTTGTGTAAATATAGTTTTAGAGAGCTAACTGCTCTAACTACGGTGGTAACTCTACAGCAGGATCACTCTGTAACAAAGACAAAATTATGCTCAGAGAGTAATGAATAACTGTCTAGGCAAATCACTCCTTGGAAGGGACTCTCTTGTTCCATTGGCTATGTGGTGGTGGTGTAGTATGACTGACTCCTTACTTATGTGTGCCAAGAACCTGCCTAAAGGCGGTAGGATAAATTTGTGTCTCAGTTTCTCACAACCCATTCTTTTTCTTTAATCCAGCACCAAAGAATGTCCACCAGGGCTAATTAGTTATTATGACGTCCTTCTGTACTTCATAGAACAAGATTTACTGTTGCATCAAATTCTTTAGGTTTAAAGAGTCATGAAATGTAATACTAGTTCTGTGGATATTTAGAGGAAAAATCTGGCAACATAGTGCAATTTTGCCCATTATGTGAATTTGGCAAAGGCCAGGCATTCTGCAGTTTTCTGCAATGCTCTCCTTGAAAATCACTATTTTCTGGTGAAAAGGCAAAACAAACCTGGAAAAAAATGGAGAAGAATAATACTAAAAGGCTTAAAGTAGACAAGTGTATTTTGTAAAATCATGGTGTGGGGGGTTGACTCTGACAGCTGTTGGTCATCCCCTCTCCTGAGATAAGTAAGTTCTGTGCAGAAGAGTCCTGTTAAAATTTGGAAGTTCATTATGTGTAAGTTCTGCCCCTGTAATAACTGAGTTTTGTACCTGAGTGATGATAGTTCTGGCAATGTGGAGCCTTTGAACTCACCTTGCTGGCTTGAAAAACAAGTGGCATTCATGTTTTGTCCACTAGGCGTCAGAGAACCCACTGGAAATGAAAGATTCAGCTGTGGGCCTCAGCCTCTTACCAGCCTCACCAGTTATTGTCATTACTGGGGAATGGCAATTTGAGAGGATAACTCAGCTTCTACAATTTTAGAAGTGCTGGGATCAGGCCACCAAGAACAATTTCCTTCTCTGTATTTAAAAAAGGAGATCAAAGTTTCTGAAAGGCAGTCAGTGCAGAACTTCTCAGGGGTCCCAGACTGCTTATTTTGCAGGGGATGGCATTACAGGGATACTCACAACAATAAGAATTGGCTAGTTAATGCTTTTTTTTTGTTTTTTTCCTCTTTATTGCACAGTTCCTTCCAGTGTGACCGGAGTAACAGTAAATAACTCAGGTCGGAGTGACTACCTCAGTGTTTCTTGGCTGCCAGCTGCTGGAGATGTAGACAGTTATTTGGTAACACTCTCTCATGATGACAAGATTGTTCAGACTCTTACCATTTCCAAATCATTCAGTGAATGCTCCTTCAGCAGCCTTACTCCTGGGACGCTTTATGATGTGATGATAACCACAAAGAGTGGAAAGTATGAAAACTATTCCCTCAGCCAGGAACGAACAGGTAAAGAGAGGCTCTGGGCAAGTACAGTCACTGTAATCATTGTTATGTTGGTCATGGCTAATGTGCAGCCATTACCAACAATTTATCAATTGGGATAGATGACTAGGGGTTGGAGGGTCAAGCCATAAAATTACAGCTTTATAAACTTAGTTTTATTCTTATGCCCCTGTTGCTGCTTTATTTTATGCAAAAATGCCTTAGCATGAATGAAAGTAATGTCAGTCCTTATGAGTGAACAGAAATCATGTGTTAGTTTTCGCTCAAATGTGTTGTCCTGCCCTTAATGCCTCTACGTGGCCCTTCAAGTATATCCTACAGAGCATCTGCTCAGAAAGTTACTGAGGCACTGAAAGAACAGAAAAGGACAGGCTAATTAGTAAAATATTAGTGTCGTGTCACAATAATGTGTAACACCCACGTCAGTTGGTTTTGGTAATGTAACACACTTGTCTATGGTTTTGGTCATGCAATTTTCAAGGATATTATAACAGGAATAGAAAAATCTCAGAAAAGGATGGCAGTAATGATGGAGAACCTTTTAAACCTTTCTCAAAAATGGAAAAAAATTGAGACTTTACACTTGGTAAACCAGTAGAACAAAAGAAAGATTGTAAGGGGTGTTAAAATAACAAAGAGTATCAAGTTAGTGCAATTTTATTCTTCTCATGATCTAGGTGAAAATCCAAGCCACAAAAGGACAAGAACCAAATTTTGGATCAGTGTTTGTCTGTAGAACTCATGACTCTTACAGAAAGGGAGCAAGTTCCACAAGAGCAAAAATTAGAAAGGCAAACCATTGTATTATCATAAGATGTAAAGCAGCCTGGAAAGTCCAGATTTATTGCTTAAAACCACATTGTTGTCTTTTTGCAACTTCCTCACAAAACTCTGGTAACTACCATAAATATAGTTTTCTACCACAACTCTGGTTACTTCAGGAAGTTTCTGCTTTTCTTTCAGTCCCTTCAAGTGTCCAGGGACTTACTGTCAGCAATTCAGCCAGAAGTGACTACTTGAAGGTATCCTGGTTACATGCATCTGGATATTTTGATAATTATGAAGTGATCATCAGTAACAACAATGATTTCATCCAAACTAAAAATGTCCCAAAGGATGAAAATGAATGTGTGTTCACCAGTCTGGTCCCAGGGAGGCAGTACAGTGTCACAGTCAGCACAAAGAGTGGGAAATACGAAACTAGTGAAAGAGTCTATGGCAGAACAAGTAAGTAAGCACCCTGGAAACATTCTGAGACAGTCTGGGGTATTTTTTTTGTATACTGTACCCAGGAACAAAAATCTCATGATTTTTAAACATAGAATGTTGACTCTGACTCTTTGAATGTGTATTATTTCAAATACGGAAAGCAGTATTTAGTTTATGACCAGTGTTTAAGTTACAAACAAGCAAAAAGTGAAAGAAGAGATCTGTGCTGTTAAATTGGAAAACAAATCTTGGAACACTGAAAGCCAAAAAACCAGTTGTACAGTTTTCCACATGAGCTTAGTATTTATCATTAAATTATGCCAGAATGTACTAAACAGTTTTTTCTGGTTATGAAAATATTTAGGAAAGAAGATAGACTAGACCTCACTCTATTCAAACTACCCCAACCCCTGGAATTGGAGAGCATGGGGCAAGAGTGGTAAGGTGGCTAGTTGGGAGCCAGCAGGGCTCTGGGTGCAATCTTCACCTAGCACCATATGTGAGTTAAGGAGCCATGCAGAGGCACTCAGTTTATTAACAAAGATGTAGCATGGGGCAAAAATAACTCACATGTGTCTGGCACAAGCTGGAAACTGCATTGTGGTGCTGCATCCCACAGATGGATTGCCTTGACTTGGCACTAGCTCAGGGCTCTTTTCTCTGTATTTGTTGTACATGCAGATCTTATTCAGTTTTTGTTGGCTAGGTAAACTCCCTGCAGGCTCCATTATTATTTATTTATTTATTATTTTTATGCTGATAGATTGTGGACTTCTGTTCTGAAATGGGACATTCCAATGTTAGATGGGGTGCAAACTACCCAAATAAGTGCAATCTACTGCTTTCTCAAGGGAACTGCATGAAAAATTGTAGCTCAGAAGCATGACTTCAGAGCTGCTAGCTTTTAGCTGTGATCTGTTAGTGAGTACTGAGAAGTTTCCCGTCTTTCTTCTCACTTCTTCAGTGCCAGAGTCAGTGAAGGAACTGACTCTTAGTAACAGGAGCACAGAAGATCTGCAGGTAACTTGGTCAAAGGCCGAGGGGGATGTTGATAAGTATGAGATTCAGCTGCTCTTCAATGATATGAAGATCTTCCCACCCATTTTCCTTGGGAACACCATTGAGGAGTATTGGTTCACAGCTCTGACTCCAGGACGTCTATACAAAATTCTTGTTTTGACCATCAGTGGAGATGCACAGCGGGCTACTTTCATAGAAGGCCTGACAAGTAAGAAATGATGTGGTATATAAAATGTGTTTAGGCTTTTCTAGAATGACCCACTCAAAATCAAGGATGAGCCATGATTATATTCAAGCTTATGTAACACTGGCTCAGAGACAGCAGATCTCATTGAAAATCACACTAGTACTTAGCCAACACATGTGCTTAATAAAAAAGTGTTGCATTTACTAATACTTGATTGTTGACAGAGAATCTGATTTGTTGCATGGGAATTGTATTGAGATGTCAGCATTTAGGTTTCTGTTATTCCCATGCATGCCAGTTGTTTGCTTAGTGTCTCTAGTTTGATCACTTACTTATTTTACACCTCTGTTTACCTACCTGAAGTGAATGATTGAGATAATAACAGAAAAATGGCTAACTAACTGAGGGTACCTAAAGAGCTTTCATTTTTTGAGGTGTTTTTAAGGTATCATATGGATAAGAGGGAGGTTACACATGGAATTGTGTTTCTAATAATCCCACACAAATGTTTACAACTTTGCTTTTGTTTACCCATGAATGACATTACTTGTACCTGTAAGGGATCTTACTCTTTTGAATCATTTTTTCTGTGGCCATAAAATAGGTAGAAATTAGGAAGCCTGAGTCAAACAGGAAATTTGTGAGCAGGTGCCTTTTTGTTCCCTGTTTTTTTCCAGTTCCAAGCAAGGTCCGAAACATTCATGTGTCACCTAATGGCATGACAAACAGTCTGAAAGTGAGCTGGAGCCCTGGAGGTGGAGATGTTGATTCCTACACAGTGACTATATTTCAACAAAATCGTCAGCTTGATTCTCAGAGTGTCTCCAAACACATCTCTGAGCACATGTTTCACAAGTTGGAAGCTGGGGAGCAGTACCGGGTGGTGGTGCAATCTAACAGTGGCACCTTGCACAACAGCTTAGCAGCTTTTGGGAGAACAAGTATGTTTTTCTTGAGACAACAAGAAAGTTACATTATATCTGACCCTTGTTTAATAATGTTTATGAATGTACCATAGGGCATGGGGACATTCACACTCATGGGAAGTTTTTATCTCAAAGCATGAGTCATGATGTTGGCATGGGTCTGTTAATACCAGTGAGACGTGTCATTTCAGTAGCTTCACCTGGGTGAATGTGCATGGAATTCTAGTCCAGCCCAGTGTCTTCCTTCATAGGATGAATGCAGTTCCATCCCCCTCATTTCCTATGCCTGTACCCATCTGACAGATACATCCACTCCATGTAGGCAAGCATTGTGTTCTAGCAGAGCCTATTGCATGGTCAAGGCTTCTTAGACAACATATTGCCCCAGTGTTCAGGGTGTCAGAACATACAAAACAATGCAATACCTTGTTTTTTATGCATCCTTTCTCTTTAGCACGTGCATTTGTTATCTATGGCCTTGACTTTTGTGCAGCAGCTACTGGCTAACATTTTCTATTCTGGGCTACTGTTTTGCACCAATTTACCACTCCTTTATTTTTCAGCTTCCTTTTAACTGTTTCAGTCAGTTCAGTTCACTCTCCTTCTCCATCTTTTCATGATAGTCTCTATATATCTCTTGCTTTTCCATTCCCGATTCAGATATCCATGATGCTCTATAACTTCATCTGTTTGTATTTATGTCTAGGAATTAGTTGTTTGCATAAACATATGCACAGACATTTCTTTTCCCACAAGTGAACCTGAAAATATTTCAGGTTATTTCAGTTATGTTCTGTTAATTACTTTACTCAGATTTGTGTATTGAATGGTCTGTATTTCACTTGGTAATATCCTGCCTTTAATTGTTGCTTCCAGTTCCAGCCTCTGTCCAGGAATTATTAGCCCATCATGCTTACAGCAGTCATTCCTTGTTAGTAACCTGGCAGAAAGCTCCTGGTGTAGCTGAAAGATATGACATTCTGCTCTTGAACGAGCAAGGAATCCTCCTGAGTAACAAATCAGAGCCAGCTACTGCCAAACAACACAAATTTGAAGATTTACTAGCTGGCAAGAAGTACAAAATACAAGTTCTGACAGTCAGTGGTGGACTCTTCAGTAAGCGTGCAGAAACTGTTGGCCGAACAGGTAATTAGAACATCTTGGTTTACTTATACTTCCCTCAGTCAGCTATCATTAAATACATATATACATCTGTATATTTTGGTTCTACAAAGATTGTAGAAAGTCCAAAGTCTGTAAGGTACAGGCTCTGGATGTTTATGCATCATTTTTCCTCATACATGCTTTGTATGTGAATCTGAACTTTATTGTCATAATAATGTGACCATGGTTCATAATAAGGATATTAAACCAAAATGCTGAATGCTTCCCTCTGTCTTTTGTGGATATACCTGAATGTTTTATTGTCATCAAGTTCTTAATTCACAGTCTCAAGGTTCTTAATGCAGGATTTGATGTGAATACATACTTCTAAACTCAAGGCCAAGTCTTGCTTGCAGTCTTTACTGATTAATAGCTTCTTGTAGAAGCTAATGGACAATTCTCTGTGAGCACAGTCTACAGAATCAGACCTTCTGGAAAATAAAAATACTGTATTGGAGAGACTCAGTGGCATTTCATAAATGCTTTCCTCTTGTTTCTGACAGTTGCTGTTGATATTACTT
This sequence comes from Passer domesticus, assembly GCF_036417665.1. Taxonomy (NCBI): domain Eukaryota; kingdom Metazoa; phylum Chordata; class Aves; order Passeriformes; family Passeridae; genus Passer; species Passer domesticus. The sequence continues at coordinate 33,852,275 of NC_087478.1, read as the reverse complement.
AGCTACTTGTGGCTTAATTGAAATGTGTTACAGCCATGAGTTTATCAAAGGTGCAGCTTAGTGCCTAGACTCTGATATTTACTCTTACCTTCTTTTCAGTTCCAGCAGCTGTTACAAATCTGAAAGTCACAGAGAACACCACTGACCGACTGTCCTTCAGCTGGACCACCTCTCAAGGGGAGCTTGATTCATATGACATCTTCCTATACAATCCAGACAAGTCTCTTCATGACAGGATTTCAGGAGAGCAGCATCTTCAGCAGTGTTCGTTCCAGAACCTGCGTCAAGGCAGGATGTATCGAATGGTGATTGTTACACACAGTGGGGACCTCACTAACGAGTCATCTGTCTATGGAAGAACAGGCAAGAACATCTAAGAAAACTATCTGTCTCCAGTGTGGTGCTCATGGGGGACACCAGTGAGCTGGTCTGAGTCTGATGCTCATACTAGATTAGAGCAACTATTAAAAGTATCAAAATCAGCTCTAATATGTAAAAAGCATTAGATATATAAAAAGATAAATTCTGAATGATGTAGTTACAGCAGGAAAAATGAAGTGAAGAACCTTACAATTCCCAGGAGCTCATGTCAGAAGAAAGACATTCCAGTGTATGCTCCCTAAGCTCAGGCTGTCTCTCATCCTAAAAGCAATGTTGGCCTGAGTGGAAAAGGCAAAAAGGCAAAGCAAGTAGGGTTAATGGGATAGACAGTCTACCAGTGAAATAAAACTTGTTTCCCATGGGAAATTCTGGCTGCAGCTCTGTGTTTGTTCAGCCACATGTGGGAAGCAGAGTTTTCTAAGCAGCTCTAGCAGCTCTGACATTCTGTGAAACCTTTCTTTATTCCCCTGCAGCACCACCACATAGGAACCAATCTGTGGGACTATATCTGCACAGTGATGTAATTTTTCAGCTACCTCAGAAATGGGTGTTTCCAAATACTAACTAGGAAAAAGCTGCTTAATATTTGCAAAACTATCCATTATAGGCATTGCAACCTCTTTTGGTAACAGTGGCAGTTCAAAATAATAAAGGAAGCTACTGAGATATGCTTTATGCTTTTCAGCCAGCTGTGGTGGCTGTCTAGTTTGTAGAATGACTGTCATTACAGGACAAGTACCAGGTCTGCTTGACCTTTTTGCTTCTTCCCACCAAAAGGATGTTCTACATAAAGCAATATTCATTCCTTTTTTTTTCAGTACCGGCCCCAGTTGTTGGTCTCAAGGCATCCAACCGAAACATGACGGACAGTCTGTGGTTCTCTTGGGGTCCAGCAGCAGGAGATGTTGACTTCTATGAGCTGAATCTTTACAACCCAAATGGAACACAGAAAGAAACTGAGCAAAGGAAAGACCTGGAAGAGTGGCGTTTCCAGGGGCTCATTCCTGGCAGAAAGTATACTTTGGTTGTGGTGACTCACAGTGGTGACCTGACCAACACAGCAAATGCTGAAGGAAGAACAGGTATAGGATTTTGTTTTTTTAGTCCCATCTGTTTGAATTCATTAGTTCACAACTATGCAACAGACTTGTTCTGAGGGAGGATTTATTATAAGAGATATTGAAGGTATAAAGATAAAGGATAACCTTAAGTGCATTAAAACAATGGAATCTGAAAGGAAAGCAGTCAGCACTGTTTTCTTCAAAAGGCTCAGGAATATGTTACGACTGTGAAAGTCACCCTCATCAGCACGGGTGCAGTTATTGGCTGTGTATATGAGATAATACAAGCTATTTTGTGATGCATTAAGAAAATAATCCATGTTTCCTTTTATTTGTCTTGTGTAAAAATTTGTTAAGAATCTCTTTTTCTTCTTTTCTTTTTCCCCCCCTTTCTGCATAGCACCCAGCCCTCCGAACACTGTGTCATTTACTGATGTTGCAAACACTTCTTTATCAATCACTTGGCTGGGTCCTCCAGATTGGACAGACTATGATGATTTTGAGGTGCAGTGGCTTCCAAAGGATCCCCTCACAGTATTCAATCCCTACAGCAGCAGCAGATCTAAAGTACGCATCATCTACGGCCTGCGACCAGGGAGACTCTATGAGTTCAGTGTGAGAACTGTCAGTGGTGACAGCTGGAAGACATACAGTCAGTCACAGTCTGCAAGTGTGAGAACAAGTAAGTAAAAATTTCCATTGCACCCTAACACTCAGCTGAAGAAGATGCAAAACTGGAGAGTATTACCAATTCTTTATGCAATCAGTAATTTTCATTAATAAATTCATGAATGACAGTGATGAATTCAGCTAGATTCTAAGCTCTTGCTGTGTGCAAGGTCAGCTGTTTAAAGACTGATAATGGACATACATTTATAATCTTCACATCGAGAGTCAAGCTGTTTGGTTGCAGAACCTGAATCAGTCTGTTTCAGGGGTAAAATAAGGCTGAATATCCAAACTTCTCTGTTGGTAGTATATTGAAATAATCATGTTTCTGAATGATAAGACAGGAAGGATGAAAGAAACTGTTCTGTACTAGATTTGAAACTGGAATCGCTTCACTGCTCTGCATTTCTGCCCATGTCTGTGAATCTGTTTCATCTCTAGGAACTTCAGTAAAAGGCTGATTTGAAAAAGTGAAATTGTAAAAATAACTGAGTCGTGGCAAATCCTCATGTTATTTGGGGTGGGATTCAGCTCTAAATTGACATCTATGTTTAGTAAGCTATATACTCTTTAATACAGCATAATAATTAAAGTTTCACCTGTGCTTAATCACTTAAATGTAGATGCCTGCCATCTGGGAGTGAAATCCTGTCTTTGTTACGTGTTACATGATATAAATGGTGCTCCCATATTACATGGATGAAGCATATTTCTATGTTATGTTTTAGTAATATGGACACACCACAGCCTGTGGTGTTGTAACAACTTTCTAGAAATCTATTTCTTTGTGGTGTAGCTGTTCATGTTAAGACTTAATTAAGTAGGATTGAAGTTTTTTTCCTTGTTTTCACAATTAATTACTGGAGCTTCACAATGCTAATGGGGTGTATGTCACTAGATCTGATTTCAAATGGCTAAAATGAGTTACAGCCTTACATAATAATCAGGCAGCACACATTTGCAGGATAACTGGGAATGCTGACTGTCAGCCTCCTGTTCTGATCTGATGGTAGATAGAGAATCTAGGAGGTGTAGTGCAAGCAGAGAGTGTGTGACACCTGTCCCTTTTCCCACTGAGTTTCAACTTCTCAACATTTCTCTAGAGCCAGACAAGATACAAAGCCTTCACTGTCGGCCCCAAACCTCTACTGCCATCGCGTGTTCCTGGACTCCTCCCGATTCTGACTTCGACGGGTATAGCGTTGAGTGCAAGAAAATGGACACCCGTGAAGTGGAATTTTCTAAAAGGATAGATAAAGATAAATCTCTACTTAATATTATGACCCTTGTTCCCCACAAGCGATACCTGGTGTCCATCAAGGTGCATTCTGCAGACATGACGAGTGAAGTGGTTGAAGACAGCACCATCACAATGATTGATCGTAAGTGCAATTCAGTTACCCTGAAAACAGGCATTGAGCAGCAATGAGCAATTGCTGGTGTTGCTTAGACAGTAAAAGGAGTTCTGAGCTCCACAATTGCCAACGTGTGGAGTGGTGGCCAAAGTAGACTGAACCCATTCTTTGGTCTCTGTTGTGACAGACAATGTAAGATTTTGACTATACTGCCTCTCATTACATTGCCAGATCCAATTATTTGGTTCATTCATGAAATATAGCCTGAGAAACATAAATACCTTGTCCTCATCATCACATGCCTTGTCTTCATCAGTTGTCTTCATGCTCACTGCTTGGCTTTCTGTATCTAGCCATCTGTACCCTCATTGATGGTAGCCATCCTCAGCACAAATATCCATCAATAAGGACATTGGATTGTAGTACTACATTCTCTTTTGGTGTCTATAGACTCTTCTGAGGTGCTACCTGACCAAATCACCCAAAGGACCTGAGGGAGGATCCAGATTTCTATAGTATGTGCTTTGAAACAGATTCTTCAGTTTCTCTACCCATAGGCTGCTGAGTGGAGTGTATCAGTAGCATCTGCTGGTGCCTCTGCACTGCCAGGCATCACTGCAGTCAACATCCTGCCATTGCTGACCCTAGAGCTGCCCCAGATTTTGCACTACCTCAAGATTCAGTGGCACAGCACAATGCAGAGGCCTGCACTGTTCCAGGGCTAAACTCAAAAATGAGAGGATGGCCCGGAGTCCTGTATTCAGGGATGCCTCTGTAGCTGCTTTTTAAAAGCCACGTTTGTGTGAAATGCTAGATCATAAAAACTATGTTTGCTTTGGGAGCTATTGAGCTAAGCTAGAGTTCAGTCACCAAACTGCCTTCTCCTTTGCCCCTCAGTTGCCTTTAAATCTCCTTCCTCTATCACAAAGGATACTACAAATCCAGATGTAAGACCTAGTTATTCATGTCACAAGAGGTGAGACTGAGTCCTATTTGAAGGTTTGCTGATCATGTTTATTCTTATTTGGTTTAAGTTCATGTTTGTTTATTGTCACTTACTTGTTTTGAACACTGCTGCTCTCCCAGACCCTGGTTAACACTGGAGGCGCTACCTCAAGGGAGCACAAAAAATTGCAGCTAGACTTTGTAGATATAAGACGTATAGCTAAAAGCATGTGAATGTATGAATTTTTGGTTATTTTGGCATTCTAAAAGCTTTTGAAATTTAGCCTCCTGCTTACAGGTTTTGTATTTTTCCATATGTGAAGTATAGTTTCAGTACTACAGATTTTTAAAATAATCAGCAATGTAGACCCTTAAAATCCCCACTTTTGCTGCACTTTCTTCCCTGTGTGCTTCACTTTCCAGTTTATTTCTACTGTGTCACTGTTCAAGGTGTAGTTTTGTATCATACAAAGAACATTTTCTATGGAGACTCTACAGTCAGTCTAGAAAATGGTATTCTGTAGTTGAGTGCTCTGTCTGGCTAACCCTGGCTGCTCCTCTGGAAAAGAAAGCAGAAATATAGATGCTTAAAACAGGTAACTTCTGTAGTGAGTGTGTTAAGTGGCCTCTAAATACTTGGCTTAAACCTGTGTTGTTTTCAGCAGCTACAATTTCTGTTTTCATAGGCTTGACATGACTTTAATGCATTTCCATGTGGGCTTCTGCAGGAATTCATACTGAGGAGGTGTCACTCTTATTATGGTGAACACACTGCTGGCTTGTTTCATCTTCTGGCAGTTTCACTGTGGGAGGTGAAGATTCTTGATTGCAAAGAGAGTAGAATCAGAGAGTTGGGTCCAGGCAACTGAGATTTATTACAATTGCATTTTCCTTATTAGCAAGTACATAGGTAATGCTTTTTCTCTATTTTGTATTTATTTTCTATTTATTTAATTACTCAGGTCCTCCTCAGCCACCTCCAGATGTACGAGTGAACAAAAAAGAGGTGCTGATTACCAAATCCTCCATCAACTTTACTTTTAACTGCAGCTGGTTTAGTGATACTAATGGAGCTGTGAAGTACTTTACTGTGGTTGTGAGGGAGGCTGATGGTAAGTGTCATGATTTAATGCTATTCTCTCCATAGGCAATAAAATTTACATGGGGAAGTACATCCCTATCACTGCACAGCAATGGGGTTTCTCCTCATCTAATGGCTGAGTGTCATACAGGTTTTTGATCTATACATCCTCCCTAGCCTGAGGATACAGGGAGTCCTATTCTTAGAGAGTCTATAGCAACTACAGAGCTCAGACAGAAGTAGTACTCTAGATTACACTGACATGTATATTCAGACAGTTTTTGTAGTCTAAGGCTCATGTTGGTTGCCATTGCCAGTGAACACAGATCTGTGCCTTGCTGTGCAGTTTTCAAAAGGTAGTTTAAATGTTAGGTGCAAACACTAAAAGGCAACTGCTTTGGAGAGTCTCAGTAAGCCATGCTGGGAAGCCACACGTCTGCCAGGTGATGTTTGCTAACTGAAGAAAATGACTTTGCATGCAGCACTGTAAAACAGAACAGAAATGGTGCTTGTGACATGCATGTAAACCTCCCTTTCAAAAGCTGACCTATTGTTGAGATGTGTGTCTGGCAAATCAGATACATGTCTCAACAATTTATGCCTTGTTTTTAGAAGTGGCTTCATTTACTGTCATACCAGGGCATATTTTGTGACCTTTATGAAAGTTTAATATCTCTGTCCATCAACCCTTAGGAAAAAAAGCCAGATAATATTTCCACTGTCTGCTTTGTCATGTTTGGGCAAACTATAAAGCTTTTTGAGGACTACTCATTGCCATAGCTTGCCCATCTGAGTCTCTTCTATTATTATGAATTTACATTCAGGGGAACCCTGTAATTTCCTACTGCAGTTTTTCTCTATATACAGTAGAGTTGTCAGTTTATGGGTTTTTTAACTTCTTTTTGAAATAGCTAGTAGTAGAATCCAGGAATCTGGATCACAAAAACTCCCCACAACAGCACAGGAATAAATGTCACAGCATTCAACCTGACATGCCTATTGTGGCAAAAGTTGCACTGAAGACTTGTGAGGAAATCTGCCTTAAAAAATAATAGAAAGGTTGGTAATGGAAACAAGGTACCCTAACCATTGTAGCTTTGTATTCATGAGGTAGCCTCCAAGAAATAGAAAATTGGATAAAAACATGTCTGTCAAGAGCTTGAGCCTATAAACCTCATCACATTAATGGCTGTGGCATCTAAACCTTCTGTCTTTCTCTGCACCTGACGCAGGTAGTGAAGGACCAAAGCCCGATGAGCAGCACCCGTTACCTTCCTACCTGGAGTACAAACACAATGACTCTATACGCATCTACCAGACAAATTATTTTGCCAGTAGCTGTGCTGAAAACCCTGACAGTGACTATAAAAGCTTTGACATTAAGCTTGGAGGAGAAATGGAAAATCTGGGAGGAAAGTGTGATCCAGATCACCAGAATTTCTGCGATGGACCTCTAAAGCCTCGAACTGCGTATAGGTTAGACTTATATTGGTAGCTGTGCTTTGTTGCATTATTAGACTTGGTGTCATATGGGTGCCTGATCCACCTGAGCTTTAGAAGATTAGTAACTGCATTGTACAATGTTCTTTGTGTTTCACTGCAAATTTATGAAAGCTTTATCAATGCCCCTGTTCCATAGGTAAGAACCAGTCATTCACTGGCATGGGAATGATATGATTAATTATGCACAAAACTCTGTGCAATTAATAGGTTTATTTATTTACCTCAACTTGATGGGAAGCTCTCCTATTGCTGCTCAGCATTTCTTTGAAAAGACTGAAGATGATTGGCTAAGTCAGAAGAGTACTTCAAGAAGAAGGCAAGCATGCTTCACTCAGTCTGGCAGAACTACTCCACTTGTTCTTTTGGAACAAGCTAGAAAGACCTGGAGGCCATTCTATCCTGTGGCACCATTCTCAGGCTCCAGAGCTAGGCCCAGGTTAGCTGTAGGGTGTAGAAGAGGATGACTCCCAGGACCAGCCTCAGCAGTTACACTGTTTGGCAGTGAGACCAAACACGAGCTCCAGTATGGCTCAGTGACACCCCTCCCACAGGCAAATACTGTCCCAAGAGGTCTGCCAGCTGCTCACTGAAAAGCCACATGGACAGAAGGTACATGCCAAGGAGTGCCCATTGTGCCTCTCAGCTTCTTCATCATCATTAAAACAGTGCTAGCCTGCTATAGGCTGCTCTCATTAGGGCACATTTCCCAAAACTTCAGTCTGGGAAGTACCCACATTACCAGGAGAACAAAGAGGACTCTAACATTTATCCATTAGCACAGTCGTGACCAGCCAAGTGAAGGGAAAGTGTGTCCCCCTGAGAAGCATTTCTGAGTCCTCTCTCCTCTGCAGTTTCTGCTAGTCCTGCCTTCAGACATGGTCAGGCTGTGTGTGCCTGCAGCCAGAGCCCCCATCTGTTACCTCTGCCAGGGTACCTCAGAGCTCTCCACCTGTACTAGCTGGACTCCCCTATATTAAACTCAGGGATCAGTATTATTAATTAAGTAGAAGACCGATTAACTCAGGTGTCTATACTAAGAATTATCTATGGTCAGTGGAAATGTTTTAGTTGTCTCAAAGGGGCAAATGAGTTCTTACTTTTCTGGTTGGTTCTGAACATCTGACAAGCCACTTTTTTTACTGTATTTTTTAGAATCAGCATACGAGCTTTTACTCAGCTTTTCAGTGAAGACCCAAAGGAACTTCCTAAACCACTCTTTGCAGACACCTTCTTCTCTTTACCCATCACCACAGAGGCAGGTTAGTTTCAAGCTGTTATCACTGACTGTGCCATGTGATTATATATTGTGCCTAAGAATACTCTGGCATCTAGAACTATTTGTAAGGACTGGAACAAAGCTTGTTGTGCATGCTCCTGCTGAGACGACATGAGACAACATGAAAGGCTGCTCTGACTTGATGCTGACTTGACTTATCTACCTTTATTATAAAATTCAGAGGACTGCTTGACAGAGCTGCTGAAAGTAGAGAAAAGGAAAAATGCTCAGTGAGGCTATCACCAAGAAAGCTTCTAACTGCAAGAGAACCACTCCCATATAATGGGGTTTTTGCTGTCTTTTACAGTGGTTGGGAGTGAAAAATTTTGTTTAATGGTTTGAAAAAAAATGAGGACAGAAAATCAATGCCAGATTTTAGCTAATTTTAATGTTTTAAAGTGTTTTAATGCCTTACATTTCGTTGTATTAAGCCATTTTCTTCAGCTGATAATAACAGATCCCCTGAAAGTTATTGATTCTCTGATTCTTTTGATCTTTTCCTCAAGACATACAAATATACTATTTTGTTTCTAGAGCCTCTCTTTGGAGTTATTGAAGGTGTGAGTGCTGGCTTGTTTCTGATTGTGATGTTGGTGGCTGTTACTGCTTTATTTGTCTGCAGACAAAAAGTTGGGTAAGTTGAGTCCCTTTGTCAGTCTCTGTTATTGAAGTCATGTCAAATTATGTTCATTTAAGTAATACAATTAATTAGCTAAAAATTGGATGGATACACTGAACTGTTCAACAGATAAAAGTCTATGTCCCCCCAAATTCTGTACACACTAAGTATACAACTAATGACTTGCATGTTAAGAAATCTATATATACTTAATTCAAATGGTGTCAGAATTATGTCATAGCGGATCCTTGTAACTTTTAGTTTGCAGTAGCAGTCTGAATAGTTCTGAATAAAAAATGGTTTATCATTCAAACTTTTATCTTCTGGAAAAAAAGTCTTTTGTCAAAAAATGAAGTGTTTCAGATTAATTGCATCTGCATTGTAGATGGGAAGCTTTTGAAACTGTTCATTTAGACTTTATAATTTCAATGCAAAAATACTGAGATGTGGCATTACCTCAGTGTCCAAAAGATTAGCTCAAACTTTGCTTCTCATTTTTTGTCAGTTATAGTTGTATATTTCACATTACAGATGAATCTTAAATGGTGAACTTACATCTTTTTTAAAAATGAAATAGTGTGTCAACTGAAAAAATCTTTATCCATTTAAACTATTTTGCATGACTGAGACGTGAAATTCTTTGTAGTTTCTGAAATTAGAAAAAAACCTCAACATTTCTAGTGCATGGGAAACACTGTAAGTCTGAAATTCAGTTCTTTTACTGATACAAAATTAAGCTGATATGTTTTTGAATTTGCTTTTCATATGCCAGACTTTCAGACTGAAAAAACCCGTATTTTCTGACTAGTCATAGCTTTTAGCCAAAATGTACAAACTTTATTATAGAATGTGGTTTCTTGTTGTAAGTTATATACCCAGCAGGATGGCAGTAATACAGGTATGGTTTTCCCACATCAGACATAAAGAGAAAGTGTTCTCTAAGGGAGATGTCTTGAAGGAGGAGATGGCAGCAAAAAGAAAAAAGGCAACACTAGCTGTGTGGAGTAAGTACCACTTCTGTGGCTTTCCCAAAGCCTGCTGTGGTTATGCCACTTGCTCCAGCCATGAATGTGGGCATCTGCTGCAGGCCTGGTCTGCAGAATGGATGTGCTGGAAGCTGTGAACCTTCTACAGCTCTGAAAATCTACATCTGTGTTCCTTTACATGTAGAGAATGAACTGATTTAGGGGTCCATCTTAGCACAGGGCACCCTCCTTAATGATGGGCTGGGCTGCGAGTGTTTCAGAACAAGAAAAATGTCTTACTTCCTCTGCCATGCATACACGCCTCATCACTATTGCCAAGCTAAAATACAAGAAAACTCTGAGCCTGACCTAAGAGCAATGCCACAGGATCAGAGCCAAAAATCAAAACACAGTGGAAAATGGTAAACTGGAAAAAAAAGACATTTAAGAAAATATAAATTATGTCAGTGCCAGCTCTTACCAGTTTCAAAACTTAATGATGTAACAGAATACCTTCCTTTTTGTTCTAGCAATGGCCATGAGAGACCTACAGCAAGGCTGAACATTCGCAGAGACAGGCCACTGTCAGTCCATTTGAACTTGGGGCAAAAAGGGTAATATAAAAAGTTTGGTTTTTTAACATAGCATTGTGGTTGAACAGACTTATCTGATCACTTACTGATGAAGTGTTTCTTTTTCTTTTGAAATAATTTCCAGGTACAGGAAAACTTCCAGGTAAAAAGAAAAAATTAATACCTAAAAAACTTCTTGGTAGCCAACTAGATAAATTATAACTGTGATTCATCCTGTGATTTTCTCCCTCCTGTTGAATATTTCAGTCCGATCAAAGTCAGTCACTTTGAAGCACACTTCAACAAACTTCAAGCAGACTCCAACTACCTTCTGTCCAAGGAATATGAGGTGGGATCCTAACCTAGGCAAAGGTCTTGCTTTGTGAAGGGGTGGGCTGGCTGAATCAACTGGTTAATGTATTAGAAGGGCCTGCATTTGTTTGTCTTATTCACCCAAATCCAAAAAAGGTGGAGCATTTCATTTGAACTCCACTTGTCCATGTGCAGAAACCAGCTCTTCATTTGGCATCTTCTGGCTGGAAGCTTCTGCCTGATACTTGTCTGTCTGAGATTAGGAGCATTTGTTTTTATGGCACATCTGTGTCATAAACTATGGAAGGTACCTGCCAGCCATGTACTTCCTTTAAAGCAGTATGTTTACCTATGTAATTTCAGTTTGTTTTTTTATTAAAAAGCAGCTGTTTTCTGTCCATGGCCTTTGAGAGCTGATGAATACTATTTCCCTTTGTGTTGTCTTGTCCTTTAATTATTTTGACCTCACATTTTATTCCTATTCCTTTTTTGCAGGACTTGAAAGATGTGGGTCGAAACCAGACATGTGACATAGCACTTCTGCCAGAGAACAGAGGGAAAAATCGATACAATAATATATTGCCCTGTGAGTTTTAGCTTTGGTTGTGTAATATTGCATCACACAAGCTATTTTTCACTCTTTTTTTTCACCAAGCCTAGTGGAAAAGAGTGCAGCCAATCCCTTCCCTCCTTTCTGTCCGAGATGAAATATCTCTGCCTGCTCAGGTTCTTGTGCTAGGAGGCAGATGATGCATGGCCCTGAATGGCTTCACATAGATCAGTAATTTAATTTCACACTAGAGGTGTAATGGCTAGCATTCAGTCCAGGGAGAAAAAGCTCAAGTTATTGGGAGCATTCAGACACTGCTGATAACAAGGATAGTAGAAATAACAGTAGGGTTTTTTACATACAGGGTAGCATCCATTCAGTGCTCTTTGACAACGTTGCCAAATCTTTGTTCTTCAGAGTACACAGCAAACCTACTATACAATGTAGAGCTGGTGTGATTCTGCATGGTAAGACATGGCAAGTTAACCCTGTTCTTCTCGTGCAAGACCTGTCTGTCATTGAGAGGTTCCCCCTTTAATCTCCCACCTGTCATTTTGGAGGTAGAACATTGAGGAAGAACACCACATAACTCAGTGCACATCCCCACTAATGGATGTGGCACATGCTGGCAGCACATGCTGGCAGCACAGGCTCTCCTGTGTCCTGCCTGCTCATGCCAGCAATGACACCTGACTGAGATCCAACATGGCATTATGTCATGAATCAGTGTCCTGGCAGCTCAGGCACTTTATGTTTCTGTAGAGACAGCCCTTCACCTACAGAAGATGTTAGGCCTGCTCAGTGTTAGCTCAGAATATCACTGAAGTGTAACTATTCTTTCAAGGGCAGAGCTGGGCGCTGCTTTCCAGTACAGCATGCTGTTGTTGGGATTGAAGGAGGATGCTATTTTGGCCCTTTTGTTGTCATAACAAATTCTATGCAGCTCAGCAGAGGAATTTCAGTATATTTACCGCATCCTTCTTGCCCATCTATCTCCTAGTCTCTGGAACAGTCCACAGCACTCACAGATTAAAGAGGCAGTAAAACCAGCAGTTATTCCTTATAAATTAGCTCTTCATATAAAATCTTGTAATAGTGCTGGCAGTCCTTTCACAAACGCATTTCTGTAAGTGCTGAGAGGGACTGAAAATCAAGACCTAGCCCTAAGCCTCTTGTAATCAATTTCTTGCTAGATGATACATCAAGAGTGAAGCTTTCCAATGTGGATGATGACCCTTGCTCAGACTACATTAATGCAAGCTACATACCAGTAAGTGACTCAAGGGTGGTGTTTTACAGTCCTCCTTACAGTGGTAATTTTTCCATCATCTAAAACTGAATATAAAGCTGGATGGTTAAGGCTCCCCTCCCCCTTCCTTGATTCACTTGAGCTAAAAAACTAAGAACTCATTTTGTGGCTGTGCTGAAAGACTGTGTCTGACTACCATTAAGTTAACTGTGAATGATTTACCCAGCACTTAAGGACACTTTCTTGCATTGCTATGGTTATGTAAGGTAGCAAGTCTAATTGGCCAAGGACATATTTTTAAAGGTCGCTGATTTTATACAGTGTCCACAACAACTGTAGCTATCACTGCAGGTGGCATCCTCACTGTGGAGCTGTAGCTCATCCTGACAGCATTTGCACCTCTCAGGGTGATAAAACTGGCTGAAATTAAAATAATGCCCTTTGCCAAAGAGTTATGATTGATAATAGCAGTGGCTTTAGCAATCCAGATTTCGAGTCAGAACTCAGCTAGTTTATTAAAAATTATAAATAAAACAAAAACCCCTAGCAGCTTTAAAATTGCTTGAGAGTGTGCTGAACACAAAAGAACTATTGAAAGTTTTGACTGTCACAAAAGGAACAGTATTTAGATAAACTGCCACAGTCTCTTCCTTCTCTCTGTGGCAATCAGTCATTTGCTTTCAGGTCCAAGGCAACAATTTAGCTTTCAAAACTATTGTCTCAGCAAGGGTTGCTGCAGAGCCCTGTCTGCAACCCCAAGGCTTGTTCAGTTGTTAAAATATTTCTTTCTGCCTTTTTGGAAGCTAATGGAGTTCTCTTTATTTGCAGGGCAATAATTTCCGCAGGGAATACATAGCAACTCAGGGCCCTTTGCCTGGAACCAAAGATGAGTTCTGGAAGATGGCATGGGAGCAAAATGTTCACAATATTGTCATGGTAACCCAGTGTGTTGAGAAAGGCCGAGTAAGTAGTGACTCTTCTTTTTCTGTTTTAATGTCTGTCAAATGTCAGTTTTAACATCTGTTAAAAGTTTTTGCTTCTTACTTGCATCATACTAAAGCCAAAAAGAGCCCAGTCAAGGATCTCCAGCATGAAAGAAAAGGTATAATATAAAGACTGGAGGCAGATCAGGGCTGTGAAGTGAGGATACACAGACTGTCTCAAGATCATGCAGCATGTCAAGGCTAGAATTAGGAGCAGAGCTCAGTGCTTCTGGTCTCTAATCCAGGACTTTGTTCACTAGACAATTTTCTTCAGCATGCAGAAGGACAACCACCAACAAAAAGTGCCCATTTATCATATCAACGCTGATCAACTTCTACTTTAAATATAAGCTCTGGAGAGTAAATGTTGATCAGTAAATACATCAAATTATCTCTGATATATAAGCCCTGAATGTAGTTAGCAAAGAGACCACTCATGCACTTAACATTCTTCCTGAGTGCAAGTGTAGCATGGTATGCTACATATCCCAGGTATGACCATGTCCTGTCACTTTGTAAGACAGCAACTAGATCTGTAAGAAGATTAAACAAACTTGAACTAGTGATCCTCTAATAGCACATAGGGTCAGTTCCTCTCAGGTTACCATTTTTTCCTGAGGAGAGGGTGAAAGCCAGCACAGAATAGGATCTGTATCCTTCTGCATCTCAGTGGTTCCAAGTGGCACTCTACTGCCATGTCTCAGCAAGAGGTGAGCAAGGGGCACTGGAAGCATAGCTCTCATCCAAGCAGAGATTTGAGAAGAGTTAGCACAGAAAATATGCCCTGTAAGAAGGCATCCCTGAAGTTCTCCCCATTCCTCCATCACAAATTAATTTTGAGAACTTCCACTTCCCACCCCCATGGTAACCCATTCCCATGGCAGACCCTGTTTGTTGACATGGCAGAGTGGCATCTCTCTCTGAATTCAGCTGCTGCCTTTCTTCCTTCATCCTCAGAGGTCTGAAGTGCAGGATGGGGGCATTGTTTGTAGCCATTTTCACCACTAAATCTGTCTTTCCTTGTGTCCCTGCAGGTAAAGTGTGATCAATACTGGCCCCATGACCAGGATTCCTTGTACTATGGAGACCTGATTGTTGAGATGCTGTCTGAATCAGTGCTCCCAGAGTGGACAATACGAGAGTTTAAAATCTGCAGTGTATGTTTGCATTTTTTTCTTTCCTGATTAATTGGCTTAAAACACTTGCAAGGCTAAATTAGGAAGGTTTATTCTGCTGTACCACAGTTGCATCATGCCTGACTCCCTTCTGGTGGAAGCTATAACATTTTCTCTGAAGGTACCTGTTCTACATGTCCCTTTCTCTCTTGTCCTGATGACCCACACTTTTGAATCCCAACAGGAAGAGCAGCTTGACTCAACGAGGCTCATTCGTCACTTCCACTACACTGTATGGCCAGATCATGGTGTGCCAGAGACCACCCAGTCCCTGATTCAGTTTGTCAGAACTGTAAGAGATTATATCAACAGGACCCCAGACACAGGACCAAGTATTGTACACTGCAGGTATGTGCAGCAGCACAGGGGCTCAGTGGCACAGAGCCCTTGTCCCTACCCTTGGGAAGATCCCTAATATTCATCCCTGCTAGCCTATGGGCAGCTGCAGAATCTGAGAGATAGCTGATGGTCTTAAGTTTCCAGATACATCAGAGCAGTATTCCCAAGGCACATGCATTCACCCACAGCCTTACCCTGGAGATGGCTTGAAAATTATTCTTAGGCAACCACTGTATCTCTGTGGTACCACTGCAGAGCATGAAGGTGTCAGCAGCTGCCGCTGCTCATCAGCTTTTGCATTCTTAAATTGCTGCTGTTGTGGCCCAATGTTTGAATCACAAAGAGGTGTTTAAAAGCTAAGATATAGCCAGGGTGAATCTGACTGTGTGTGGATGTTGAGACTAGCTGATGGATCCGTCCTTCCCCCATTCTGACCGAGACTCCCTTTTCTTACTGCCTTTTCATGCTCTTCTGCTTTTTCCATCACTAGCAGTCACAGGGTTGCAGTTTTCCCTCAGTTCTGTGCACTTGCATAAAAAATTACAAAATTGAACTGCCTGATCTGTTATCCACTGGCCAATTGCAGCAGAGTATAGGGCTACAGAGGGAGAAAGAGTGCAGTTAGTGCTGCATCTTTTGATAAAGCCATATGTTCACTGGTAGTACCTGATTGTAGTATCTGACCCCTCCACCATTATATGGGCTGAGGCTTGTGTCTTCCATGACCCTGCCTGTGTCTGCCTGGACAGCATGTGCTGCAGCATGTCAAATGTCTACTGCATCCCACAGCTGCAGCTCTGGAGAGAAGAAGTTTCAAAGTTAGAGTCAGGTGCATTCTTTCAATGTATCTCAGTGACTGGGTTAATCCAAAGCAGGAAGCAGTGCAGGCAGTGGCAGAGGTACCTCTACCATTACTATCCTTTCCTTCTTCCTAAATAAATTCCATTGTAAAGTGTTATAAAGGCCCAAAGGTGCCATTTGGACAATTTGTTTCTCACCCTGGAGATCTGAACTTTACAGAAGTATCACATGAAGATGGTGAATGCTTTGGTCCATCTGCTTTTAAGTGTCTTGGGTTGTTTTCTTTTCCAGTGCTGGTGTTGGCAGGACTGGCACATTCATTGCACTGGACCGAATTCTGCAGCAGCTGGAGTCGAAGGACACTGTTGACATTTATGCAGCAGTCCATGATCTCAGGCTTCACCGCGTTCACATGGTTCAGACAGAGGTAAGGTTTGGATAGCCTGCTGTGCAGCAACAACAGCTACAGTGTGTAACAACCAGTCTCATCTTAAAGGCTCTCAAAGCACTTTGCACTTACTCCACTGTGAAATATGAGCTAGATGTATTTTAGCTCTGTGAGAATTTCAGGTTTCTTTCCATTGGCTCTCTTAGAGAGGGTCCAAACCATAACAAGTTGCAGTTATGCTTCCTGTAAATTTCTCCTTTTTTTTTCCCTGGCCCATAATCACCCCAGCAGCATTATGCATCAGGCACTTAACAGTTGCTTCACTGTGAAGTCCAGTAAATGAGCTTTAAGTGGAGATAGGTCCTTCAGGGATAAGTTTGGAAGACAAGCCTAAACCAGACAGATAGGTTGACATAATGGGAAAGGGGAATGCAGGACAGAGAAAATTAGATGTATGCAATTTTAAAACTCTGGCCACTGTGACCCTGTGCCTTTGCAGTTTATGTTTTATTGAGCTGCTCTGTCATTTTCATTATAATGATTTTGGAAAGTTGATTGTCATTCTCCTAACATACTTTGGAAAAGCAAGTACATTTGTTCTCAAAGTTCAGGAAAAGTAAATGCTTTGTATTTCTTTCTGTGCTTTTAACATGGCAAGAAAATCATGTTATACTCATAGGAGCTAAATATTTAGGAGCTGGTTTAATAAAGGTTTTTTGTGGAGTTACTCTGTACATTTTCCCTGTGAACCATTAATAGAAGAATGAGAACAAGTTTGATGCTTCTGCCTGTAACTTGATACTAATGGAGCTCTTTGTTGCAATTTGGAAACCAGTGTATTAGTGACAGCGTTTTCTGATAGATGTAAATGTCTCATATGGGTATAAAGAGAGGCCCAGCTGGGAACACAAAACAAAGGGGCTCCTGGAAATATCTTAACCACAGAAGACTTTCTTTTGGAGGGGAGGCAGGTTCCCAGCCTAGTTTCTGCATCTTCAGAGACAGATCCTCTTACATTCCCATCATCTGTAGTCTGCAAAGGCAGACAGACATCTCAGGAGGATGGCTCTTTTTCCCTAGCTGGAAAAAAGAGGCAACTACCTCAAGAGCCTAAATTTGACTTATAAACAACTAAAATTCTATAATACAAAACCTGCCTTTGGCATGACCTTGACATGATGTCTAAGTCAAAGGACAGCCAGATCCACACGAAAGTCAAAGCCCATAGTACCATCATACTTGACACTACTCAGTCACAGAAAAACAGCAGCAACAAAACAATGCCTCTGCTTCAGACTTGGCTCAGCATTGTTTAAGGCAAGGGACTGGAGGTGGAGACAGGCAAGGGAAAACTCTGTGCATCAGCTCAAAAGGCAGCATGCTACAGCAGCTGTAACCATTCCAGTTGAAAATGGTCTTTGCCAAAGAAGTCTCCATGCTTGGCCAGCTTTCCATCATGTTGGTGGGTGGGGTGCAGAGTTCTGCTCTGCACAGAGAGCAGCTGCATGTGCATAAAAGCAGATATCCTCACTTTCCCAGTGCCAGAGCACTAAGAGAAAGACACAGAGCAATGGCTGAAGATGTGAGGGGAGAAAATACATATACTTATTAGAGAAATTATGGTTTTGAGATACTGTTAAAAAGGTACACCTTGATATATACGAACATGCTCAGCCTGACTTTTGGGTACCATGTTACACTAATTGAAAGACTGTTATAACCTATGTCATAAACCACAAAGAGTAGCAAAGCTTGAAAGTTTAATAATCTATTCTGTGAAGATAGTTTGGTGAGTAATCAACAGTCAATAACATGCTGACCCTCCTTACATTGGTTGTGAATGTCCTCTTGGCTCCATTCTATGAAAGGTACTCTTCAGAAAAGATTGTCAATTGCTGTATAGTCAGAAACAGTCTTAGAACTTATGCTGGATCTGAAAAAAAATAGTTTTTTCAGAGATTTTTCTGATTTTTTCAGAGATTTAGGTTTCTCGTGGTTGTCTGAAATATTTATATGTTATTGTAAAATTCTGTGGAAAATGTTTCTTTTCAGAACAAAAAGAAAATCAGGAATGTTTTGTCCTTCCTGCATGCTTTCATGTGCATATTAATTCTTCTACATATACTTTATACCAAAGCATTCAGAAGTAGTAGCTGTCCAACACAGCACCATGTGAAATTACACTTTACAGATGCTAAAGTTTTCACTAATGGCATGATCTGTCAAAACATACTGTGTTCATTTATGTTTTACTGGTATTATTTCTAAAGAGAGGTGATCACAAAAGTTTACTATATTACCAGCGTGAGAAGGAGATTAATTTTGGAATGATATTTTAATTTTTAACACCACCCTTGATTTTTTTGAGGGAGTTAGCTTTTAATGATTTTTCACAGTACAGAAAATTAAATTACAAAATTCCTCAGTGTCTTAAAAACAAATCTTTTGCAGTGTCAATATGTGTATCTACATCAATGTGTGAGAGATGTGTTAAGAGCCAGAAAACTTCGCAGTGAACAAGAAAATCCCTTATTTCCAATATATGAAAATGTGAATCCAGAGTATCACAGAGGTAAATACAAGTTTATCAAATTCTAAAATGTTTCAAATGTGGTAGCTCACTGACAGTGTAATTGAGGGGGAATTGTGCTATCCTTAACCATTGATATTTCTTTACTTCCTGGACCTTCATTTGTTCCCTCTGCTATTTTCATTCTTGCAGTTGTGTCTTTATTTTCTCCATTAGTACTCATGTTCTCACTATCCTTAAGCAATTGAGAACACTGACAGCACTCACTGGGCTCTTCTGCCATTCATGGAGTTCAGTTTCTGTCTGCATCACCCTCATCTGCTGCTGACAATATAGGCAGCCTTGGGACACTTCCCATCTGCTTTGACTTGAAAATATAGGTGCCCTAGGCTGTGTTCTTTCTTCCTCCCCAGACTCCCCATCCTTGTAGGCTCCTTTTCCTAGCCTGTGTCCAGTCCCTTGCTGATAAGAGTGGCAGGAGTAGCAAACCAGCACCTGCACTGCCCTTCACCTCCTGGGCCCATGGCCAGAGGACCAGTGTGGAGAAGCTGTAAGCAATGGTGACCTTGTGCCTTAGTAGAGCTGATTCTTAAAGGATGGAGAAGTTTTTAGGGTCAAGACAGAAGGTTCTCAGTAGTTCCACAAATTTGGACATTAGGAATTAGGATTATATAATAAGAAATCCAAATAATTTTCTTGATCTAGCCTGTAGAAATCGAAGTTGTCCTAGACAGGTAGAACAGGCTTGGAGGTGACCAAGAACTGAAACACCCAGGTTTCACACATTGAGAGTCCAGGCAGAGGTGGGATCTGAACTTCAGCTGTCACATCCGTCACCAGCCAATGCTGCTGCCACACAGCCACCTCTCAGGGCACTGCTGAATCTGTGTTGGTTTACTTTTTCTAATCTCATTTTTCCTTGCTTTCAGATGCTGTTTATTCAAGACACTAAGAATGTTAGAGATATCTGCTTTTGTGAACACATTTGTTAACTAGAGGGTTTGTTTTGGTTTTTTATGTATGTATTTCATGCACCAGAAAGGTGCCAGACCTTTTGGATGAGACTGTGTATAATTTATTGGTCTGGTAATTTTTTTAAGATATATAATTTAAATGTAATAGATATTAATGTATATAATTGTATTTTGGCATTATGTAAATATGTATTTTTTTCTATATTGTTTATATTAATATTATGCTTCAGATAATACTATTTTTTCTTATCACAGTTTTTATAAACTGTTCTACATAAACTATTTTAAATTGTATGGCTAACAGGACTGCTGCGTTTGGGGCGCTATTGGCATGACATGGAAAAAGTCCTATACAGAAAACCTCATTTTTAAAAAATATTTCAGTGTTTGTGAGATGAAATAAGCTACTATTAAGCAAGGGAACAGTAGTCCTGTATAGAAATTACAATGCTACTCCACACTTTAAACTTACTGCTTTTCATCTGACAAAAATGGGAGTAACCCATATCACAGTGACATACCTTTTACAGAACTCATTAACAACCGAGCAAAACAGGGTTCACCTCACTAGAAGCAACTGTTTCAGTCTAGTGTGACATAGTAGAAAAATATCAAACAACATATGCTGCAGTGAAGTCTAGCAGACCTTTCTCTGACCACGTGCTTTAGGGGAAGACAGGTCACATACTGGTTTCTTTACACTGGTTTAAGAGAGCAGAATCAGACTACAACTTGTGTCTGTGCACTTTCATGTGTGTAAAATTTTTATTAAGGTAGGTGTTCAAAGACACTCCTCAGACATTTGTGTTAACAAACCTGTGAGGATGTGAAGTCTGGCAACTTCCACAGCTCATCAGAAACAATGCTGTACCAAGACAACCAAAAAAGTAGGGAGATTGCAAACATATTGAAACAAAGACATATAAAGGTATATATCTGGCAGTTTACTCAACTGGAGTAAAGCTGCACTTTGCCCCAAGTGTTGGTATCCTTCAAATGCCACTTGCTTTCACAGTGGGACAGTTTGGCCCTGGCATGTCTACATAGAAAGAATTCTCCACTGGAATGTTACCTGATGTCACCACCACAGGGGCTGTTGGAATGGAAAAAGGCTCATCAGGGAATGTAGGCTTGCAGGACTGTCCTGATCATAGAATCATCTAATGTTTTGGGTTGGAAGAGACATTAAAGACCATCTAGTTCCAAACCCCATGCTCCCAAGCAGGGACTCATTACTGAAAACATGTTTAAAATTTAAAACATATCAACTTAATTTTGTATCAGCAAAAGAACTGAGTGATATAGTAAGAAGTACAGTCAAAGAGCACTTATCAGGTATCCTGCCCAGCCAAGTGCATTATGCACAGCCTCTGTCTCCTCTGCAAAGTGACATCTCATTAAGGGGTCTAAACACTGTTCAGCTATTACTTATCTTTATAAAATGCTCCTCAAACAAATAGTGAAGAAACAGTACACAGTTCATCTCCACCATGAAAAGAAGGAAGAGCTTCACACTTCTTTCATATATCTACCCATACTTCTCATAGAGAAACTTAGCTTCTTGCTGAAGACAAGTGCCTAAATTCCACTTCTGTTTTGGAGAAAAATAAATATTTCTGAAGGCCTTCTGAGAATCAAGAAAAAGCCAACTGAGTGCCTGACTGAGGAACTCCTGTGCCACAGCATGGATGTGCATGTGCATATCCATGTTACTCTGGTTTTCCTAGAAAAGGTAACAGCCTGATAGTCACTCTTCCTACTCCATCTGGAATCTCATCCTTTCTTGACCAAATACCCTCACATGCCTCAGAAACCACCCTTCAAATCAGCTGTCACAGCTGCTCAGAACATGTAAACTTGTTTATTCTTTTTAGGTGTTTCTGAATGAAAATACTGCTCATCCCTCCAGCACATCCTCTTTGGCACCATGCAAACCTCAAAATTCACCAACCTTAATGGAAACTGAAGAAGAAGGGAACTAGCATTAGAGTGGAAGACATTTTCGCAGAGGAAAGTCTAAGCAAAACCACAAAGAAATGAGCACATTTTCTGCAGATGCTTTCTTTTCTCTGTTTCCTTTGCTAGATGTCTAGGTTAGCAAGGAAGGACAAACAAGCATCGTAGCTTTAGATCCACTGTTGATTGGGCTAATGACTTCTGCACTTAAGGCATTGTGAAAACTGCTGTTGTGTTACATGCACTGCATTTGGTCCTTCCTTTCTTGCAGGGGTAGCCAAGGAATGAAGATCACCATGTTAGTTACCAGCAGTACAATTGCACTGTTAACACACGCCAAGTGTACCCTATAAATTACCTCACACTTTATATCACCATGTCATTTTTTAATGCTGAGGGAAATGGAACTCACTCAATACTATATAATCTGAGGGCAAAAGTCTGATTGTATGCTCTGTATGCATGTTGTTCATCATTTTCAGAAAGACACACATTATTCTGCAGTTTTATCATTCTCAGCTCCCTTGTCTGCAGCTACAGAGTTCGTATATGTGTGCCCAAAATTATGTCATAGTAGACAGCTAGTTTCATCTTTTCTCTCAGCTAATAATGGACACAGTTCATAAGCCTCTTCCTCCTCATCACTTCATAATATGACAGATAACCTTAAACACTGGCACAATGCTCTTGAGCAGCTTTACATTTCTGCCCAAGTAGGTCACACATGAGACTGTATACACACATTATTGCTCTGGTTCTGCTCTCTAGCCAATCCTACTCATATGAAACCAGTGTAAATCCACTAAGAAAAAGTTAAAAAGTATCTATGTAGCATTTTGTTAATATACAACACCTACTTATCAGTATAAGTAGTTATATTTATTGTGCCTCTAAGCTGACTAACAGGACTGATGGGAAACTGTTAATGTAACAAGAACAGATTTGTGGGAGCTTGTGTGCTGAACAAAGACAGCTCTTAAGGAGAAAGACAACTTTTGAATGTCCTTGATGATGTTCAGAATTCCCTTCTTGATGTTTCCCAATAATAATGTTAGAAAGCAAGGCTAGTGTTGTTGCTGATCCATAAGCTAAGATTTGCACACTTGGAGCCCATCCTTTGAATCTCTGCATGGTCCACAAAGCTACCTGAGTACTTGCATGAAAGTCAACTGGAATGCTTGCCTGAAGAAAATACCATTCCACTTCTGAAGCACTTGCAAGGTTGGGCTTTTAGGTTAATTCAAATCTTTGTATTGAAAGTTATTTAATAATGAAAAAATGGTAATAAATATTTTTTTTAATCTGTGCAATAAAATTACAAGATCTACTAGCAATTGTAGGGAAAAAATAGATTTTACTTAGCTGGAGTTTATAAATGATATTTTTTGTTACTAATGGAACACAAAAGTGGGTGAGAGAAATAGGCATACTGTGAAGATGTCAAAAAGTGCAACTTTATACATTTTTCTCTGCTGCTATAGTTATTTAGCAATAAATAATGCCTAAAATGCCAGAAATATTATTTTGTGCCATAATATGCTATGAATTTTCTTCCAATTGTAGAACACAGAAAAGAAAATGTGTGAGCTTTAAGTTTATATTATGTATTGTATATGGTTATTTACACTTTGACTTTGAAAGCACAAAGTTAAACACTAGACAGGAGTACATGGGCACTTAGCTGTGCTCCTCAGCCTGGGATTTAATATGTGGACTAGAGTGATGAGAACAATAGCCATCAAATCACTCTATCAGCATCTCTCTCCAAGGCCACAGAACAGAAAAATGCATCTGACACTCAGAGATACAGCCTACCACAGCCACAGCTTCATGTCCAAGGAGTGCCTTGGCAGGTGCTTAACATTTATTCAGATTTCTTTCAATGCTTCAGACGTACAGTCTGTGCAAATAAAATGCAGTCTAGAATGACCACCACTCCCTCATGGCCCTGTCACTGATGTCTGGGCTCTGGAGCTGTGAGCTCTGGGACCTGTAATCCCAGGATGCTGTAACTTTGAATTGAAATGAGTGCTCACCCTAGCATTTGGGCAACTTGCTGTAGACCCCGTGCCCTGAACTGGCTCCTTCATGCTGACAAAATCAAACTCCTGACCTGTTGGTAGCACCTCTATGGCCAAAGCAAACTGGTTTGTTATCAGTGACCTCACAGATCAACAGCTGGTTCAAACTGCGATTTTTTTTTTTTAAGGCTGTCAGGAAATACTGGAGACTAGGGACTAGCTAATTGAGAAGAAACTGTGAAACTGGGACACATACAGTGTCAGCAAGGCTGGTAGTCCGATGGCCATGACAGTTTAGTTGTTTCTTGGTTTATTTGAAAGCTAGAGAAATACTGTAAGTAACATTAAGAAGCTAAATATATATTGTTCTAGAGCAGGACAGTACACTGTAGTGAAAACCCCACAGTTTTGAAATGTGGCTAGCCATAAATTGTTTGCCAGTGCCTGGAGTAAAGTGTCTGAAAAACATCTTCAATGCTTATTCCATGCTCATATACAATATAATTACTTATAATTGTGTTCCTAACAAACACTGGGTGAACACAGAACTGTGCTACTATTGTCAATTTAATTTATGCATTTAAGTATATTTTTATATTTTTAGCTACAGTCAACAAATCAAATATATTTGAGTGTATTTTACACATTTTTATAAATACTTAATGAATAAAACATTCATTTTAAAAAAATTACATTCTTGTCTTCTGTTTGACTGCCTTTTCATTATGGATTTTATTGTCCTACTTCTCAGAGAAAAGGTCATAAGTAAGTTTGATTTCAATTGAGACCATCTTGAGAGAACATTAAATTCATCAGAAGCCTCAGCCTGTTGGGAGAAAATTGGCTGTGCTGTTGCCCACTGGCCAGATTAGTGCCCATGTGGAAAGATACCATTGTTCTCTTCTCCTCCCTGGTTTTGTGTCCTCCTTTAATAAGCCAGATACTGTCTGGGTTATGCAGTGGATATTTGAAACCACAGTGGGTCTTGAACTTGCGTGCCTGTTATTTTAGAGACATTTTGCCAGGCAGTCGTGCCAATTAGCACCCCACTGCAGCTCCATGGCTGCCTGCCCCTTGAGGATTTGAGCCATGCTTTTTAACAAATGTATTTGGTCTCCTCCTGCTCTCCACAGGTCTTAAAAACCATTAGCATAACCATCCTTGTGGGGTCAGGGTGCTTGGCATTGGCAGTAGCGTGTTTACTGCTAATGTTCCTTTTTGGTCATCAAAAGTGTTTAAAACAAGTTTAATTAAAAGAAAGGATGGTTTATTGACTTGTACTGTGAACTATTTGCTGAGGTGATTTGTAGCTAAGGCAGTGGGAGCTGTGAGATTTTTTTCTTCATGATATAAAAATTTATCTCCGAGTTCTGCTCTGTCCTGAAACCAATGTAGGCACAAAAGAGAAGTGATAAAATAATGTACAGTTAATATCTGCATACAAGAAAAACAAGGCCAACATTGCAGACAAGGATAGATAATAATGTTTTGACAAGGTACAGCAAGGAAACTAAAGAGTCTCTTCTAGTTCAACAAGAACACAGTGGTTGATTCCTGTTAAAATATTCCCAGAATCTAGTTTTTGATATTTTGACATGCACTTGATTTGTACCTGGGCTTCATACCTACAAGCTGGTGGTTTTAACTGACAAAGTCATCTCCTGTACCCTAATCTCAATTTTCTCTCTGTGCCTGTCTTCACTATCAGTTGCTTTATTATGGCCTAGAAATAGCTGCTTAGACATCTTATGGCAGGCAGGACATAGCAATGCTGATATGTCAGCAAATACCACAAGTGAAAATGTCAGATGTTACCAGCCAAGGCTTTGCAAATCACTCTGGTACAATACCACTCCCAACTTGTGAAAAAAAAACCCAAAAAACAACAACATCAGCAACAACAAAAACACCGCAGGAGAAAAAGAGGGGTGAAAAGCATTTCGGTTCATTTGTGATGTTCCAAAAGCAAGAAGCCCTTCTCCTGTTCCCAGGGTCAGTGCTCTGTGGGGCTGGGGGATGCTCTGCAGTGGCTGCACAGCCATGGGCAGGTCAGGGGGGATCTGTGGCATGGCTGGGCTGAATTGGTCACTGAGCCACCCATGGGCTCCCCCTGGAACTGACCTGCTGTTGGTTCTCCTCAGGCCAAAGCTGCAGCTTCTTGGGGTCTGGCTCCTGCAGGTGCCTGGCATCCTCTTTATACCCCAGCTGGGTGCTTACTGCATCGTGCAGAACCTCGCTACAACGAGCAGCTTTCCTTGGGGTGGGAGGTGGTCCCAGCTCCCAGAGATCTGCAGTAGTATCAGCAGCACAGAGCAGGCACAAAGGCACCTTGGTCCAAGAAGGCAAAACATTTTTTGGACCTCAAAGCCTTTAAGTCTCCAGGGAAAACATCACCTCAGCACCCTCAGCTTTGCTGAGAGATCCTGGGGCCCCCAAAAGAGGCAAAATTCCCCTGAGGGCTCTCACTGACCAGACAGGGTTCCCATTGTCAGCACAGGGAGGGTATGCTCCAAGCCCAATTGCAGGCTGCCCTCCCCACCCCTCCGGACTCAAATTCCCAGTCAGAAAGGGTGGCAGAAGCATGTCCCAGCCAACAGAGTGCTCCAGGTGGGTGCACACAGCTGCAGGGTTCAAGGAGAGAGGAAAGGGTGCAGTAGCCCAGCTGGGATTCAGCACTGTATGCTGCCCCGCCGTGCTGAGCATGCAGTCACTGAGCTGTGGGGCTGCAGAGGCACGGGATGGGGACACAGCAGCTCTACCAGTGCCCTCATCCCAAGGCTCACAGGGATCTGTACCCTCCAGAGGCCCAGAGCACGAGCCAAGATCAGTGCCGAGAGCCAGGCCAAGAGGGCAACAGCCATGCCCTTGTGCAGCAGCCGAATGCCAGGCTCCAAGCACCGCTGGCAAGTTCTGTGGCTGCTTGGCCAGACATCATTGTACACAGCTTTTTGCACACTCATGCCAAAATCCCTGCCAAATCACACAGTGTCCTTGCTTGCCTTTGGTGGTTGCTTGCTGATGTGCCAAACCAAACCAGTAGCAGATGGAGCAGCTACTTCTTACCAAAGGATAAAGGCAGAGATTTCCCACCCTCCTGACATTGATGAGGCCACACAGCCTTGCTCACAGAGGACACCTGAGGCCTGCAATTTTAGTCCTCTCAGGGCAAGAAGGGGCCCAAACCTGGGTATTTCTGCCCCTGCAAATCTTAACCCATTTTTCAGTAAGAGAAATTGTTCTTTCTAAAGGATAGGGCAGGTATGAAGGGGTGAGCTGAGTGAACCTCTCCTGGGGATCCATGTCTCCCAGCAGCCCTTTTTCAAAGGTTGGATCTCATGGATGTTTTCTATGGATCTGTCTAGGCTGGGCTTGGACAAAGCATTAAACCATCCAAGTTTTACTAAGCAATGCCCAAGTGCATCCTCATTCATAGGTCCAAAACTGGGGCAGAAGAGCTGAATATGAGGGTACTATAACACCACGATAGAAACTCTTTGGTGGGTTATCAGAAGCATAAATTTGGCTTTGATCTGGTACTTTTTTCTTTCTAAATCCTGGTTTTCAATTCTAGCTCAGAAAATTTTACTTTGGAAACTTAGTAATAGTTTTTAAAATTAACTCTTTCCACTATAATCACAAAATCTCTCCCAGTCCTGTTGGATACATGGGATAAATGTGTCTGTTTTTTGCCCAGATTGAGCTTGAGGCTGTAGTGTAGCCAGCACAGGAAGAAGGCCCTCCAATTCTGTTTTCCATACCACAGAGAGTAAAGAATCTTGAAATTAAAGAAGAGACTAGGGGCATTCTGAACAACCAAACGTCCTGGAAAATCAAATAGAGACCATATGGCCTGTAGTAAAGCTACCCAAATAGGTTTGGTATGAATGGAGCTACACTGTAAAAACACAGAGTAAAAATAATTGGATGCAGAAAGCAAAGAGAAGATGCTCAGAATGCTCCATGCATCTTAGCTAGGGAAAAAATGTTGTACAAATAAAAGACAGCTACAGAAAGGTCCATGTGTTAATTGGGGGCATTTCTCCTGCCTGTCAATGACACAAGTTGCAGTAATGAAACCGCTAGGACAAAAAGATGGATAGTTGCAAAGGCAATAAAGAGATATATAATGTCCAAAGTATCAAACATCAGAAAATACATGCTCAAGACACCAGACATGATAAATGCCAGCATCCTGTTGTCTTATCATTGGATCTAAAAGACACCTGGAGCCAAATTGTTTGTGAGAATCCAACTTTGAAAGAATGAACTGTCAGACAACTGGAATTAATTAACGCCCAACAGTTCTGTGCTAGAAAGGTTGGAGAGTACTAAAAATATCCAAGGAGCCTGTTTCTTTACACATCAAGCCAATTAGATCTGGTCAGGCTGTGACAAATTTTCTGTAAACATTCTGGTGAACAAGAAACTCCCCCAGCATCCTCCAGCAGTTCCCAGGGTGAAATCTTGCCTCTAAAATGCCAGAGCTTTCAATTACAAAAGTGGAGAAGGGAAAAACCAAAAAGAAGTGCTAGTGTCAAGTATGTATTTCAGATCCTTCACCTGGCAATATTCTTCAGCATGGATTTGTGTTTGTTTTGCTGAGATTAGATCTAAACATCTTATTGCACTGAGTCCATGAGAGAAAAAGAATAAAAGACAGAAAAGATGGTGAATTAATTTCTTCTGTTCTTGTCTAGGAAGATCCATCAATTTCAGTAGGGAAAAACACACATATATCCATGCTGGGATAGGAAGGCAACTAAGAAGAAGGATAAAGCCACCAAAGACCTCCAACAGTATTGTGGTGACATCTTTTATTTATTTTCCCTTCTCTGGAAAAAAAAAAAAAAAGCCTGTGAAGGACCATATGGTGTGCTCGCAGGGGAAGTCTCAGTTGTGCTCTGAGCAGGGGGCTGAGCCCATGAGCTCACGCAGTGCAGGAGCACACTCACCTCTCCCATGAGCTCCTTGCACCACGGGGAGGCCACTTCTCCTTCCTCACTCAGCCTCGCCAGGGAATGCCACACTGGAATTCCTTGTGTGGGATGCTGCTATCCCCAAGGAAGTGGCTCTCTCCCACCTCCTCCTTTCCACCCCTGTGCTGCCCACTTGTTCCTACATCTCTCTGTGTGTTGCCACTCAGTGCAGCAGACTGGGGAAGTGACCTGTGTTAAAATTGCCTTGTCATCAACAAAAACAAATAGCTATTTTTAACCTCCCCAGTTTGTTCCAGGGGAGAGAGTCAGAGATTTTTGTGCAGCCATGGATCCACAGGATGTGGGTTGTCAGACATTACTCTGTTTCTCAGACCTTCCCCACTCCCTGAGTCCAGCTGCTCTGGCCAAACATGATCTGCCACACCCAAGTCCCTTCTGGCTGTCCCCAGAAAATGAGACTCCAAGCCACCTCAGCCCCCAGACTAGCACCTATCCCCATGAGGAACAGGAATGAAGGGTTTGACAAAAGGCTAGTCCGACACTGACTTTCCCATAGGTGCAAGTATGACCAATGGCTGAGTACCAGCCTCAAAGAGGAAGGGACCAGAGAAAATGAAGGTAAAGATCTGGATAGCAGGAGGAGGATGGATACTGGTTCATACCCTGTGTTATGCCAAGCACATGAAAGCCCAACATGGTGAGACTTTGTTCCCTGTATCAGCCTTCTCCAGGGAGATGGGGAAGCTGAGGGCCTTGTTAGTGTGACCCAGCGCCCTTTGCTCCTGAAGTGCCACTTTACATCTTCTAGTACCCACACACCGAAAGGCAGAATTGAATGCAGAGGCTTCACAAACAAATTTCCCATTTTTCTCCATATCCTCCCCCCTGTAGTTCTTATCTTCAGTAATTAAATTATGCAGCTGAGGAAAGTGATTTGGAAAACAGATGGCACGCAAGATGCTAGAGAAAACAGTGGTGCATTTTAAACCTTACAGCAGAGACACAGACAGATTTGGGTGCTATATGGGCCTTGAAGTAATTGAACTTCAAAGGCTGCTTGTGCAATGACCTTTAAGCAGAAGGAATGAATGGCCCTCCAGCTTTCAACTTGATACCCACAATTAAGTATCCAAATCAAGTTTTCCATGACCATTGTGGCTGGTCTAATCTGCCACAGAATATGGTGTGACCTAAGCAGGTCTTTGGTAACTGACAATGATAGGAAATATGGGATCTGGGCAAGATGGAGCCCTGAAGCAAGCACCTCAGCCTGGCACAAGTCTGAAATGTAAGGGGAAAAGACACCAAAAAAAAGAGATCATTAATCTGTGTGAGGCTCTAAGCCTCTTCTCCCCCTGTCTTCCTTATATTTAAGACCACGGTGGGCAAGGCTGGGTGAGGAGCAGCTGCCACAGCTGCTGGCAGCACAAATGCCACATCTCCAGACGTGCAGTGGAGCACTGTGTGATGGGAGCCCACTGCAGCACATCCAGCAGGACAGAACGGGAGCTCTTCTGCCAGCATAACTGAGGAAAGGTGTTCTCCAATGACATTTGCCTCTGGATCTGCATTAAAAGCATCTTCACTCAACATGTAGGTGGTAAAAGGGATTGCTCTAGCTTGTGGTGGATGGGGCTATGGCCTCTGTCCAGGAAAATGGCACAGTCATCAAATCCCACCCTCTGAACGGGGGTCGCCTCGTAATGGAATCCGTCACAAGAGGAGCTGGGGAGCGCTGCAGCTGTTTCCACTGCTGAACATATTTCCACACAAAGCTGGAGGTAATTCTCAGAGAGATTAATAAATTGGACATAAAGAGTTTAAACCATCCAGATAAATAATGGCAGATGTTTAGGGATGGAATAACAGGCAGAAGTATGAGTTATGCAGTGCCTGCAGTTCAAAGAAAATGAGTTCAAACTGCGAGGGCATTGTTCAGAGGAACAGCAAGGGATAAAGCAATGGGGGGAGGGAGGAAAAGGGAGGAAAAGCTGCCTCCCTTCCCCCAAATGTGTGAGTACCAATCCCTGCCAACATGGGGAACCACATCTTCGTTGTCAAGCTAGCACCCAGTGGAAGCAGCAGTGAGCACTGCCACTCACAGCTGCACACCCTGGCCTGCACAGCCAGCTTCCCCAGAGCACTTCAGGCACTTAACTGGGCTGCTGATGTGCAGAAACACTGCATTGCTCCACAAAACCTGCATCTCCCACGGGTGTTTCCAGCAAGGGATGGGAACTGGGCTAGTCTCTGAGGCAGGGGTTGAGGAACCAGGATCCCTCAGTTTATATCTGTCTCTGTTTCATTGTCCAGCCCTTCATATAAAATCTAACCTCTGCATGTAGCAGTTCAGCTTCCTGAAAGAAATTCTGGTTTCCTGGGCTTGTGAGGAGACCCAACTAATTAATAACTCTACTGCCAGGCCTCCTCCTCCTCCAAGGACAGAATACATTTTAACATTATACATTTGCCAGAAATTTACTCTTGTGAAAGAGGAAGCAAATGCTTCACTGTCGACAAGGCTGCAGCTCTTATGTGTTTGTTGGGTTTTTTTCTCAAAAGATAGTGTTTAAACATAAAGGGACAAATTACCAGAACACTTTTGAACTACATAATGAGTATTGCTAATAGCCATTCTTGACTTGGCAGCACAGTCTTCAAGGTTATTTAGCAAAATCCAGAATGTACATCAAACAAAATAAAAAGTTCATTTTCATATGTCTTGGCAAAATAAATATAAAAGTAATCAATTTAGCTTTTCATTTTTAATTTTGCCTTTTTGTTTTGGCTATCAATAAAAACAACCTTGAAAATGTAACATAAGAAGAGTTACAGAGGAGTGATGGAGGAACAATAAAACAAGGAGGAATGCTAGTCGGTACAGAATGTCTTTGATCATTTCAAAGCTAATTATTGAGAAAGACAGCTCAGTGTGCATGAATGCAGAATAATGATGAGTTTGGTAAACACTTACTGCACAATACATATGTATTTGTGTGCCTGGAGAGAGGGTGTTCAACAAGGAAGCAACAGAGGGAAATTGTGCATCACTCCAACAGCAAGAGATGCAGGGAAAGAAGAACTTCCAATCCATCTTTGAGGCACAGTTAGTGCTGCAATGAGCTTCCACTATGGATTAGTTGTTCTATTCCTACAAAATGGGTTGTAAATCTGCATAGGTACTGTAAACAAAAACAAGTAATTCCCACAAAGTTTCAATATAGGTCAAGGCATAATTTAAAAATTGACTTGAAACACGGAGTATTGCCTAAACCATTTTCAATTTTGCTTTGCTTGGCATAGCAAGAATTCTGTGGGCACACATGCATGTCCTGTCAGTGAGGAAGACAGGTTACTGTCAAGAGGCTTGTGTGCATCAGTGTATGGTTTATGCCCAAAATAAGTCTGGAGGAAAACCCCACGTAGCCCCAAACCTGTTAACATTGACAACATTGAACAAACTTCCTTCCCCTGGCAAGAGTTTAGGCAGGGGTTCTCTGGTCATGCATGGGTTTGCAGCAGAACTGTGTTGCTTTTTGGAAACAAAGATGAGCATGATGGTTCTGATGCTGCATTGGCAGAGCTTGAAGCTGGCAGCAGAAGTTGCTGCTCTCCTTTACCTAGACCCAGACAGGATGGGGCTATTTCCATTGGGTTCTGCCTGCTTCAGATCCTCCCTCAGGCACCAAAAACCATCCACACTGCTCTGAACAATGCAACACTGCTGTCAACTACACAGAAATTTCAACACAAAAAAGAATGGGAAATACATTTCTCTGAGCAAAACAGGTGGAAAAAAAAATAGGTCAAAACAGGTTAAAAAAACATGGTACACCCACACGTCCCCAAAATGTCACCTAGTGACTGCTACTGGAGAAAAGGCTACAGATTCAGCCCCAAAACATGAGCTACATGCCATCAAAACCCAGGGTTAGCTAGCACCACTGTGTTTTTAGCAGCCTATCTGAAGGCTTTACAGTCACAGTTTTGCTTGCTGAGATGTTTTCTCCCACCAAAACATTTGGTCTATACCTTTTATTTTTATTTATTACCTTATGTTTTCCAAGAATAGACAAAGCATTTTATTATTCTGCTAGTATACTTAGTTCCTAATATTTGTTATTGAATCACCTGCCTATCAAACTGAAGCTCACAAATCTCCTGATCTGGCATATTTTTAAAAACGCAATTAATTTTCCCTTTATCTTGCCATTTAATACCATAAAAAAAAAAAAAATGTTACTGAGACACCTCATCCCACACCTGTGCTTGGAAGCTCACTCTTCATTATGGCTTTGTGTTGACAATTCTGCAGCCCATTTTCACTCTCCTCTCTGTTGTTACCAGCCTGAACTAAATTAACTTTATCAATAAGATCTTGAGATAATATTTTAAGTGCTCCTCATGATACATTGCTTCTTGTACATGTCTCCATTAGCAAAAAAGCAGGGAAGTTCACAGGACTTTATTTATGTTTAATACAGCAGAGTCATTTAGTGCCTGTGATTCACTTATCCAGATACTTGCAGATTCATAACATATGCTGTGT
This sequence comes from Passer domesticus, assembly GCF_036417665.1. Classification (NCBI taxonomy): domain Eukaryota; kingdom Metazoa; phylum Chordata; class Aves; order Passeriformes; family Passeridae; genus Passer; species Passer domesticus. Next base: position 33,819,084 of record NC_087478.1, on the reverse strand, counting down.
ATTTTTTATAAGGACTTAACATTATTCCATCAAAAGCAAGAAACACTAGCTAAATCCGTAATTTCCATATATTTTTTCCTTTTGTATCAGACCCATTTTTCATGATTTTTCAGAAAATAAATAGTAAGGATCTAGGCTACCTGCTGTTTAGGTGTGCTGACTCTTGTATATTTGGTCCTTCCAAACTACTCTCCCCCTGCCTAAGAACAGATTTCCCAAAAATTTCACAGCAATTTTTGAATTGTCTCAAACATTATTTGTCAGAGGAATAGTGCAGAAAAATACAATTCAGCCCTTTGGATTCCATGGGAGATTTCACTCTTTGCCAAACCCATGCCCCTTCCAACATTCCACATTTGCCTTAGGTGGGAGCTCTCTCCCTGATGCCCCTGGGTGGTGCTGCCTCCCCACAGCCCCACACCCTGGCAGTGCTCCTGACATCCAGGCCCCTGGAAAATGCCAGGTATTACATCCTAGGGATGCTGTTGGATGGACAAAGCAGAGAGGGTGGCTGCCCTGCTCCCTCTCCTGTGGGTACCACAAGACAAACCAGCCTACTGCAGGAGGGGAAAGGAATGGATTCTGCTGAATGGGGTCCAAATAGCTGAAGTATTTTGTCCAAAAACCCTTAGTTGCTGAACAGGCAATTATGTGAAAGAGCTTACAGGTTGATTTCTTTTCCAACTGCTTTTAGTGGATGGCAATTGGCATGCAAATAAAAACAAGGGTAGAACTTATGCTAGCTGAAACATTATGAACAAGTTATATTATTAAGAGTAAAGTTTGAACTCCATTAGCTCATTAAATTAAATAACAGTGTTTGCTTTTCTTTAATGCAGTGTCAGAAGTGGTTCTGAATTTCTGGGAGAGTTATTTTTGATTGCTGTATGTGCTGTTTGGAGACTGGGTACTGTAGGTGTGTATGCAATTTTACAGCTATGCCAACACTTTATAATATAATTTTACATGCAAATTACAGCTATGTAGTGTAATAAGCTATTCTTTTTTTCCTTTTTACAGCATCTCCAGCCATCCACCCAATGCACACAGAGAGATTTTTTGGCTTACCAGGCTCCAACCCATCAGACCACCAAAGAGCTGAGAACTGAGCGCAGTGCAAGCAATGGCAGCATTCGGGCTCGCCTGTCAAACCAGAAGGGGAATTGTGCAGCCTCTCAAATACCAAACTTTGGGGCTGATTCATTCAGTGGGTCTGTGACCTGACAAGGCAGTATGATTAATTGCACACATATTCCCTCAGAGGTTTTCCTGCTCACGCTTTCTGCAGCAAAGATTGTTAGCTTGACAGATCAGCATAGCAGCCTCTTAAGATGCCAGAAAGGGAAGCGGTTGGTTTCTGATTGAAAGTTAATGGAGCAACAGCAGCTGTTCCACACTGAGGGGGAAAAAACCCAAACCAAACAGGCTTTGATTCTCAGAGAAAACCACACATGGGAATAAGCTGATTTTTCGATAACTCTGGCTGTGGGATTCTGTCAGGGATTGAAAGGCTGTATTTGCATGATATAATAGGTGTCATAATTAGAAATTCAGCTGTGCTTTCTCTCATCTGATTATTGAAATATAAGCCATGGCATGAGTGTTTTTCTTTTCTGATTAAATGCTGGTTTAGGTGTCTCTTGTTCCATGCATTTGTTCTTCATACTTTGGCCATTTAAGCTAAAGTGTGCAGAACCCTGATTTGGCAGGGCAGCTCCTGTATTTGCAGTGCTGAGCAAAGATGCTTGCACAGCACCTCCCTTTGCTCACAGGCAATCCACACTGTCCCTGTGTCAGAACTGCCCCACCGCCAATTTTAAATAGTTTTCATTTTCCAAGTAAGCCTTAGCAAATTGCATTAGACACTTCCTCAAGAATACTGAAGCCCTACCACTTTATCTGTTAAAAGGTTTTAAACATTGACTAGTGTTTTCCCTTCCACATTTCCCAGCTGGACTCTGACAGGATAACACAGGCTTGATGGATGCTTTCATGTTGTGTGTGAGATGAGCAGGGCTGTGTGGCAGCCCTCTGCAGACATAGCTGCTCCTGTGGGCATCACACCACAGCCTGCCTCAGCGAGGAGGCTCCCAAGAAGCAAACTGCACCAGGGAAACCCCAGATGGCAGCACCGGGGCTGGGCTGGGCGCAGCAGGCTGTGCCATGCAGCAATGCATGGAGAGCTCTGCTCTCTCGCGCCTCGCAGATGCCTTTGCTCTGTTCCAGGACAAATCCCTCAAAACACACTTGGAAGTGCAAGTCTGGAAACTGAGACCTGTGCTACCTCCCCACTGCACTTCCCAACCTGCCTCCTCCAGCACCTGCTGAAGAGCTGAGTTGAAAACTGTCCTTCAAACCCAGCAGTCTGTGCTGGACCCCTGTCAAAGGGCTACGTTTACAGCAGAGATTATGGGTAAAGATCTTCTAAAATGCCCCTGGATTCTCCCATGACATCCCTCAACTGCTCTGAGTTTGAATTAAGCTGTTCATTCAACAGCTATATTTTCTAACTTTGTGAAATCTTGTGTTACTGGCAACACAGAAACACATAAGCAGGAAAAAGGCAACAAAAAGTGCTTCTATTACTACAACTTTTAAAATGAGTGTAAGAAACTAACAGAGATACTGTGTAAACAAATTGATTTAATTGCACTACATGAAAGAGAAGGCAGGTCTTACTGAAGTGGAGCAGTAGACAGCATGCCAGAACAAAATTCCTCAAAGCAATGGCATATAAATATTGAATAAAATGCAAAAGCCAACTCTGCAGATGGCTTTGGGGAAAGCAGCCGCTCTGGCTGCAAGCATGTTTCAGAGAATACACCACAAAACCTGGAAACCTGCAAAGCCAAGGAGGAAATCAGTGCATAATCTGCTAGAGGGAAATCCCCAGCTTCCACAATCAAGTACAGGGATTACAAGGACATTTCTAAATCAGTGAGGGATGGGATGAGACAGAAGACTGAATGTTAGGATTTTGAGTTTTCCCCTTAGCAGCCCATACTGCCATGCCAGGCACATACCTGCTGCTGGTCTTTGGATACCAACTTTGATATTTAACTAGGGGTATTAATCTCTCAGCAAAACAATTTAATATCATCTCTGTAGCCATTACTTTCTTCCAGAGGCCTTTGCAAAAGGCATTTCCAACAGATTTAAATATATGATTGCCAATCAAGTGAGCTGCATCCGCTCAATTTTCTTCCTTCCTTTTGCTCAGAGAACCAGCTGTAGGATTCACTCACAAAAGCTTCTGGAGCAAAGAAAGAGAGGATTTTGTTAATCTGGATTTGTGAGCCCCAAGCTACTGGTTTAAAATTTCATGATGAATCTGTGTCACCGTGCATTTCCTTCTCCCTTGGGAAAACAAAGGACGAATGTATGTAGAAAATCAGGCTTATTCCTCTTAACTGCAAGAAGCAACCAAAGAGAAATAAATGAAGAGAATTTGGCATTGCCTTACTTAGATAACCAAACCACCCCACCTGCAACTTTATGTGATTTGCAGAGTGGGAGCAAATAATATATATATTAAAAAATAGCAACCAAACCCCCAAATCAGACACACAATGCAGTGTTTCTCTGGGTTGCTGAGGCAAGAGAACCACAGTGGGTGCAACAAGGCCACAGGAGTGAGACACGAGTGAAACAAAACGCAGAATCCTTTGCAGGACAGCCCTTTCAGGAGTTTTCAGCCTTTCCCCTGAGAGCTGAGAGCTCACAACCTCTCTGCACCCAGTATATCCAGCACTACTTTTTTCAGTAGGCTGAGACAGAAGGTACCAGTGTGAGCTGGATAGTAGGCACCTTCAAAGTGGTGATGTTTAACACAAAGAATTGGAAATTTTTCTTACAAGAGGTATTTTTCATCTACAGGTCTGGAGGCACTTGAACAGATGCAGCCAATGCCAACTGGATCTTTCACACAGAGTAATGTGCCAAGGAGCACCAAGTTCCTACCCCTACAAACATATCTCCTTAACTTGCTTTGAGGGAACAGCTATCCCAGTGTGGACTGGCACCAGAGGACACTCCAAAAGTGGCACAGCAAGTAAGAAGGGAAGCAGTGGATGACCTCCAGTCTCTCTGCTGCCCTTGCCATGCATCACCCTTGTCACTGGGCACCACAGTGTGTACAGGAGGTCTTATGGAAATCAATTCTAAAACACACAATACAATTAATCTGAAAAGGACACTGGGCAATACAAGCAGGTTTGTCATCATGCCTTGTGCCAACTAAGCTTTCAGGCTTTCAAATCTAGCACTTTTCTCATCCTCAGGAAATATTTCTCTTATGTGTTAAAATCACAACGAACCCCAAGGTATTTACACATAATACTAAGAATATCAGAGATTAGTATAATGCACAGTATGTTTAGAATTGCAGAATAGTTAATGTAGATTAAAGTGCTCTGCCAGTAATCACTCACTTTCCTGACCTAGCCACATGGCTTTTCCATTTTGCTGCACCCCAGCACTGCCAAGCTGCACAGCTGGTCCCGGGGGGGCAGTGACAAGTGCCATGAAACTGCTCTGGCCCCAGCCCCTGACTACAGCAGGCTAAAATGTGCTCTGGGAGACTGCCAGAAATATGGAACTCTACATGCTGAGCACATGGACCAGAGCTGGTTCTCCCATCACACACAGAAGGGGCAGGAGCAAGCAGAGAAGCAGACCCAGCAAGATTGCAGGGCCACACTGCCCCGTGTTTGCTGGAGCATCCCCTCGGAGGCAGCCTTCATGGAGCTGGTGTCCCGGGATAGCAGCTCAGCAGCGATCACCCACAGCCCTGCAAGGAGCTGACGTCCCTCTCTGGTGCTGTGAGCCACACCAGTGACACCGAGGCTCTCCTCAGCAGCACCCAGGCACTCCACTGTTTGGGCAAGATGCAGTAAATCATGCTCCTGTAAAATCCCTGCCCCTTACAGCCTGGAGTATTTGTGAAGAGGGTATCTGAGAGGGGACAAGAAAAACTGTAGGGACTGAATACCACTGAGGCAATAAAGTTAGATCCAGTATTTAATCATATTTTCCAATAACTATTTCATTTTTTTAGAAGTATTTCTGAGAGATTTCTACATTTCATCACAGTGAATGGGTGACAATAAAAGATTTTGTCTAGACAGAAGGTAAAGTTTGAACTTCAAAATTAAGTTCTACAGAGTGGGGGGAAAAACTAACCAGCACAATGTTCTGTTTGCCTTAAAGCTTAAAAAAAAAAGGAAAAAAAAAAAAAGAAAAAAAAGAAAACCTCTCCAAAAGATAAAACCCCCAAAACAATACCATTTTATTCTTTTGGAAATATATTCTATCTAAAGTAAATATTTTAAATATTTAATATTAAACATTAGCAAAGATCACTTTGTGGAGATGAAAGCGACATCATCAGGGAGTTTCATAAACTGTCTCAGTTTCTGGGTAGCTGCTTTTCAGCACTAACAGCACACAGCATAGTTGGTGCAGTGTAAATTTTCTCCTTTTTTTTGGTAAAATATACTTATTTAGTGCCATAGCAGAAGAAGCAATTAGCAGGCATTTCATGGGGCAATCTCCCAAGAACAGTCCTGAGACAAGAGCTACTCCACCACAGATCAGAGCCTGGAAGGAGCTGCAGCTGGGTGCCCCGCAGACCTGCAGGTGTGTCCGGCTGCCCCACCTGAGACCTTCTTGCAGGTTTTGCTTTTCCACAAGCAGCCTTGCCGCTCACAAATGCTTCTTCTTTTTTATTGCCTCTGCCCTGATAGCCAAGCTCTTGGCACAGATGGTCAGGACCACGATGAGGACTCCGACCAGGAACGTCACCACGGGCCAGAGGAAGCAGTGCAAGAGAACAGTCTCATCGTGGGTGCGCTTCAGCATCACGTCGTCCGGCCTGTGCAAGGGGGAGCAGAAGATGGAGAAAATATAAATCAACACAACACCGTCAATTCGTAAGTAGGAGTCTTCTAACATGGTAAGAGTAAAGGCGATTTATTTGTCAAAGTGTTAGAAAATGATTATTTAATCATCAAATTAATGGACTATTTAATTCACTGCTTGCATTTGCCTTTTTATCACCAGCACTCATGGCGGACTGTGGGAGCTTTCCACTTGCAGTGTTTACAGGCTAACAAGTTCACTTGGATTTAAAAAGAAAAAAAAAAGAAAATGTTGGTGCTCTAGATCTTCCTCTGAATATGGTCATCACAAACAGCCATGAAAGGTACAGTATCACACTGACTGTGGGTTGCAAAACCACTCTGGCAAAAGCATAACACCAGGCAGCATTTATACATATCTACCTCAAATGTTATCAGGCCCTGTGAAATGGATTTAAACAGTAATTAAAGCTTCTCTTTTAGCTTTGAGAACTGATGTGTCCATGGGGCTACCTGGAGGCTCCTGATGAAGCAAGCCCTGGCTGTGGTTGGGTCTGGTCAGAGAGCTGGTCCCTGTCCTCAGCACTGGACTGCTGGTGGCCCAGGTTAGCCCAGCTGCACTGGCAGGCAGCAGCCTGCAAGAAATCTATCCCCACGGGGACTGCAGCCTGCCCCAGGGTGGCCAAGGCTCCCAGGTCAGCTCCTTCCCAGCACTGGCTGTTCCAGCAACAGGCTGTGATTTGGGGCTGCAGACAGCAGTGCCTCAGCAGTGCCTAGCCTCAGTAGGCTCCTACAGGGACAATTTGGTGAGACTCCCACCAAGGTCTGAACCTCCTTGCCTCCACCAGCAGCATCTAATACACAGTCATGGTGGGGCTGTGACAGGTTTGTCACTTCCAAAGGGAAACGGAGGGAGGAGGAGAATTGCAGTGGAAGCATCTTGAGACATTTGGAAATTTAGCTGTGCCACATGTCTGAAAGATCTGCTGTCTATCTGCCTCTTCCAAGTCTGGGAGGTTGTTGGCAAAATGTGATGGCAGATTTTCCTCAGCTCTGGCTCTTTCTGCTCTCCCTTGCAGTTTAATAGTTATTAAATCAGTCTCGTGGCATTTGCACTTTGCTCTTGCTTTCCCATCTACAGCCAGAGACACGCAGTCTGCTGGAAAACTATCTGCAAAGGAGAGAAAGAGAACTTTCTCCAGCTAGAAAAATATCTAAAGTCTTGACTGATGCTGGTCCTCACTCACCTCGAACACTCCCATCACATGTTGCTTCACCAGTGCCACCTGACACTTCTTGGAGCAGCAAACCTCACAGCCTAAAGTCCTGGCAAACCAGGCTCATCCAGCAATGTCCCAGGAATCAAGGTCTCCTAACGTGCTGGCACTTGGGAGCAGATACCTCTTCAATGTCTGTGCTGTCTCTCCCACGACAGTTTTGTCCTCATCAGAAAGGAGCCCCCAGAAAAAATTCTCTGTTGAGGAAAAAGAAGGAATTCCTTTTCCTTCACTGAGAAATGGAATGGAGATGCTTGCAAGTCTGCAGAGCTTTATCCATCCTTAAGGAGCTACTGGAGCCAGACTGCCAAGCTACACCTGATGCCAGATTTAATTACACCTGCATTTGCATTTGGGGGTCTCTCACCCAAAATTGCTGTGTGGAGAATCCTCTGCACTGTGCCAGCCTGAAAGTCCCCAAGGCCAGCACCATATGTCTCTCTTTGTTTCTGTAGTAAGGAGCAGAATAAAACTCTGATTGTAAGCAGCTCAGCTATATAAAATTTGAAATTCAGCAGCATAAAAAGATATCAAAAGAATCCCATGTGTATTCAGTAGTGGAATGCATTAATTCTGTGCAATGAAAATCCTCCAGCTATATAAGCAGGCACAGGTGGAGACTACAAATTGAATAAAGCAGTATCAACTTCATGGGTGCAAACTCACCAACCTGTGCACCTGAACAGAGAAATCCTCTCACAAGAGGCATAAGCCTGCTCCCCCACTGTTACTGTATCATCACCTGTGAACAACAGAGTGATAATTGGCAAGGAAGCCATAAGTAGGCAACACTCAAACTTCACAGCTCTGGACTTATTAGTGACATTGAATTTTAAGGGTATTTTTGGAGGAAATGTTATTTCAAAAATAAAGGACAAGCAAAAACGTAGAAAATTGGGTTGAATTAAAGGAAAGAAAGTGATTGGGGAAAGTAAGATATCCTTTAGACTGAATCTTAAATGTTTTGAAAAACATGGGTACCAAAGGTAACAGTGATGGATGTCAAACACTCATGATAGGTGTGATTATGGCATAGTAATTTGAAAGAATTTCCCTTTTAGAAAAGGGTCAAAGACAAAGCCTTTAAGTAAGTTTTGAGCTGAGGTTTGGGTATAGATGGGTATTATGGCTACTATTAAGTACAGCAAGAGTCCCTGCACATTGGAGTGGCCTCACCTTGATTCCTGTGTGCAGTTTTGGGTGCCACAATATAAGAAAGATGTTCAGCTGTTGGAGAGCACCCAAAGGAGGGACATGAGGATGGTGAGGGACCTAGAGGGGAAGCTGTATGAGGGGTGGCTGGGGTCACTTTGTTCAGTGTGGAGAAGAGAAGATTGAGGGGAGACCTCATTGCAGTTCCTTCCTCACAAGGGGAAGAGCGGGGGCAGACACTGATCTCTTCTCTGTGGTGCCCAGTGACAGAACCCAAGGGAATGGCATGAAGCTTTGTCAGGGGAGGCTCAGGTTGGATATTAGAAAAGTGTTCTTCACCCAGAGAGTGGCTGGGCACTGGGGCAGGCTCTGCAGGGCAGTGGAACAGCACCAAACCTGCCTGAGCTCAAAAAGTCTTTGGACAATGCTGTCAGGCACACGGAGTGACTCTTGGGAATGGTGCTGGATTCCATGATCATTGGACCATGATCCATGGTCATTGGCTGGATTCCATGATCCTTGTGAATGCCTTCCAATTCAGAGTATTCTCTGGTTCTGTGGCACTTGGAACACAGCACTGTAACTGCTTTGGGTTTGCTTGGCAAAGGTAGCAGTTTTGACTTTTCGTGCTACTTTTTTAAAGGTGACCTGCCTGCTCCCACAGTCTGAAGGCTTGTTGTTTTATTTGGAAAGAGAAAAGGAAAGGTGCTCTGTCCCCAAGGGAAGACTTCTCATGGTAAAGACCTGTCTTGGCTGGAAAGCCTAAGAGCATCACTCCCCTGGTGCTGAGGCAGTGATGTTGAACCCAAAGGAGGTACATCATGCCTAGAAACATGTTTCTTTTCCCTATAAAAATCAGCTGACATAATTAAATTTGTTGCCTTGCTCCTGTAAGAACAGTATTTTCAATAAACCCATCTTTGCTCTGTGGCTTTATATATAAATATATATATATAACACATCAGTTCAAAGATGTTGGCAGAGGGGTTGTGCATATTCACCCTAAGCTTGATTACTGGCAGTCTCTTCTTTCCAGCAATGCTGCCATTCAGCTTTCCAGTAAATGTAAAGCCTCTTGAGGGGATGCACCCAAAATCCTAACAGCAGTTATCTGTGCACAAAAAAACAGCAGAGGCAAGAAAGAGACCTAGTGGGACAAAAGGGGGAAACCCTGCAGAGATTGCAAGCCATGCTCAGGCATTCAGAGCTGGTTCTTGCTGTGAACATGATGGCCACTGTGCAGCACCACCACTGCCCAGCAGCAGCCCCAGGGTGAACCAACAAACAAACTGAAAACAAAAATCCTTGAAGAAGCCTTTTCCTTAACCCTGAAAACACTGCTTTCTCTTTCACTGAACAGACAAGGAGGAAGGAATTTTGTTTTCATTCCTAAAAGGTGAGACCAGGACTTATTTTTAGCAGGACTTTCAGCTCAAGGCTAGACCCTCGTGGAGCTTTGAGCAGGGCTAACTGGATTAGTTGCATTACACAACACATCCCTGTTAGGTTCTGCCAGGTAGTTCAGACACCAGATAAAACAGGCCTCCACCAGAGCCTTCAGAGCAATTACTGAACATCACGGGGAGAATTGCAGTGCAGGGATTACCAAAATGTCATGTAGGACCAAAAGGTTACAGGCACATAAACATTTCAGTCATCACTTATGAACCAAACTGTGAACCTAATGTTGCACAACAAGAGCTGACAGAAGTGGAGGCGCAGGAAGGGAAACCTTACAAATGTTTTTGTATTCAAACAATCTGGATTTAAAGATGTTTGCAATACACTGATTGTTTTTCCCACAGATATTCACATCCCTTTGCTCTGACAAGCAGTCACTTTTCCCTTACTGTTGCAAGATGCAGGGATCCCCAGCTGGATGGCTGCTTGCAGAGGCAGCACAGTGTCCTACTGACAGTCAAGTCCTTTCCCCCTTGGGCCCAAGTGCTGCTCCCCAGGTGGAGGGAATTAATTTGGAAAACTGTGAAGTAACAGAGCAAACCAAGATTTATGTTCTAACATTTTATGGATGAGCAGCCTTACTACCTGAGCACCCTTGGCTTACACACATAATTATTCTGAGATAAGTGGGAACCCTGCAGGGCACCCCAACAACATACAGGTTGTCACTAATCACTTGACAGGGTTTGCTCTTCAAATCTCTGATGAATTTGTGGACAGCATCCTGCAGCAAACACAGAAGAGGTTAAAGCATGGCTGGCTCATCTGCTGTGCCACAGCAAAGGATACACTGAGTGTTCTTGTGTATGGCACAAACCCAGAGTTAGCAAGCAATAATGCCATACAAATCAGCCACTAATATGAAATTACTTGACACAGGTTGCTCTGCCTGTCTCTGCATGGCATGACAGTGAGGTCTCAGCTCATGGCAATCTTAGTTTCTCTCTTTTTTGTTTTTGTCATGGATGTCAGTGACACCTGGAACATGAAGAAATAAAGTGACAGGATCTTCCCCATCCTGCCTGTTCCCACAGGCCTCCCACTTTAGGGCATGCAGCTGTGGCCCTTGTTTGCATGAGGTCACGACTGCAGAGCCCTGGGACACCGGGTGTGAGATCCAGAACGCCAAAGCCCTAGAGCTCAGTGCCCTCTCAAACCTTTGGCAACAGCCTGAGAACTTCACCTGAATTTGTCCTTTGCTTTAGCGTCTGAAACACTGAAGGTTGGTTCCTGCTGTGCTGGGTTTCCTTCAGGCTGGGGCATCATCATGCCAACAGACAGGCACCTTCACCAGAGATCCTGAAAAGCAACTTGCCCATGCAGCTGGAACCCTTGTCCCAAAGCTTGTCAGAGAAGAGTGGAACACTAAAGTTAAGTGCCTACAGTGGCAAAGCAAAAGCTTACTCTTCAGTAAAGCACTGAGCTCCAGGATAAGCTGTACTTTGGTTCCCTAAGACAAATGTCAGGCAGCTAATTTTGCTGGGCAGTTTGCTTTACAGTAACTAAGAATGGTTGAAATTTCCAAGTCTGCTTCTCATCCCTTTTGCATAACTTTGAACTGTAAGGATGGCACCCCTTTTCTTTATCTTTTTAAAGTAACCTGTTGAACCCACCAAACTGAAAGGGAGAAGTTACCCAACAGTACACTCTGCATGCAGCAAAGTTCTGACAATGAAAATTGAGTAAACTCGATGAAGAGGAGATGTCCATTCATTGCCTGTATATTTACCTAGAATTTTATTCTGCTGTTTCAAAGGAGTATTAATATTACAAATACTACATTTTCTAAGGAACTATTTACTGTATGTTTTATACAGACTGAGAACAGTTAGCTTATCCACACAGTGAAAAAAATACTGTCAGAAAACATGCACACTTCTATTTTGAAGGGAACAGATTTCTCCCTCAGTTTGTTATGATTTCTTTTCACTGCTTTGCAGGCTGCTTAGTCATCATTGCTCTAAAAGTATACCCAAGCAAGCACATTCCCAGTCAGCAGAACTTATCCCCCAAAGCTCATTGCTATCTCCAGAAGAAAATAGATGGCGTACACATTTCGGCTTAGACTGTCTTCTAGTACCTCTGGCAGGGAGCCTTTCTTATCCTGTGTATGAATTGTTGCATGATCAGCAAAAGCCAGTGTTTCAAGGCAGCCATTGTGCTGGCAAGAACTTTTAGCAGTATAGGATTCAGCATCTTTAGGGGAAAAAACCCTTCCTGAGTGCTGCACAATTTTTCAGTGCCAGCTTACATAAATGTCAGATGCTAGGCAGCATGCAGCCTTTGCAGAAAAGCTTTGTCTTTGCTTCACCAAAAGGTAATGTGAGAATCAGCTCCCATAGCTCTGGACACCTACCACCCTAAATTCCTTTACAGGAGAGAAATAAATATCTCTGGGCATCTGACCTGTATCAGGCATTTACTTTGTGGTGAGATAAAAGGCTTCTGTTTCTCTCCACTGCCAAAAAAGTCACACAGTTACCTTTTGCATCATCCTTTCCACACCAGTTTAGCTGCACCCTAGCCATGGCTTCTCCTGCAGACAATCCCATGTTTCTGACTCTCCTGCTCACTCGGGCAGTGGGTGCTGCAAGTCCCAGTTCTCAGGAGTACAAGGAACAGACAACACCTGCCTGCCCAGAAAAACCAGAATCATAACTTGGCCTCTGGTTACCAGATCCAAGCTTTGGCTCCCTGTGGACCAGAGGACTCCCAAGAAGGTCCCTGATGGATCTGATGCCATCACTCAGAGTGCCCTAAGTGTTAACCTCTGCATGCTGTAAGCAATGTTTCTTCCCCTCTAAAAGAAAAAGCTTTGCTACAAAATTTTGGTGGTGTCCCTCTGCAAAGAGTTAGCCAGGGACAACAAACTCATCCTGGGCAGCAATGCTGGCTGGGTCTACAGTCTCTTCAGGGAGACAGCTATTACAGCCAGCTTAGGACAACCCTGAAGTCCCCAAGGCACTCAGCAGGACACTCACAGAGAGTCAGGCATTTCTCCACCTGCCATCCATTTTCCTCCTGATTGTCTTTCTGACTTAAATATCTGGTGCCAGCACTCCCACACTGAGCCCTGAATTGTGCCTGCAAGTCATGAGCTATTCCCTCATCTATTTAACTTTCAAGTGTTTGTGGGACAGGACTAACCTCCTCCTGCAGCCACACTACCTTTTATTTCCTGGCATATCACCATCAGAAAGAGAGAGGAAAAGGACTCCTTCCCTTTCTGTTTACTGAAGGAAGGAAACCACACGTCACTCTTATACACATGGAAGTCACATCAACACTGGCAGTAAAAGTAAGAACTGAAAGAGAAGGGGAGATGCTTTAGGTTACAACTTTCTACTCTGTAAGCATGTATGGCAGTTTTGTTGCTGTTTATTACACATATCTGATCCATTCATCCTCTGTGAACACAAAAGCTGAGTTAGTTTGTCATATTTACTGATCTCCCCTTTTCTTCCATGAATACAGTAGGGTTTCTTTCCTGTGGAGGAAAGGAATGTTAATATCCACACCAGAAATCTGCCATCTGAGTGTTAAAAGCCAAGATGCGTTTTGCTATAAATTTGCATGTTTTAAGGAAAACTTTTCTCACGGTTTTATATTTTTACTTCAAGTAGTAAAAATACTCCTTTCCTTTCCGTATAGCTTTTCATCAGTAGAGCTGTCTTGCAGAGCTCTGCACTGAGCTCTGTGTGATAAACCACATTGCCCTGGAGGGGATCTCTCTGTGTATGCACATATGCATGCACTTATGTGTATTTTCAAACAGAACCAATGGACAGCTGTTAAGCAGATGCATAAGCACTCCTGCCTAGCCAAATGGAGATTACTCACCTCAAGTGCTGGTTAAAATAGCACGTAAATGGTTGAGAACCCACTTTCTCTTTCCAGTATTTCTGCTTGTACGTGACGTTCTCAGAGTTCTCCTGATCGTCTCTGGCGCAGGGAGGGATGTATGAGCACTGCCAAGACACATTGCAAAACAGAGTTACTGCTGTGCTCAAGAACGCAGGGCATCACTTCTCTGCCTTTCCCTCATGATACCAGCATGACTGAAATGGACTGAGAATAATTAAAAAAGCTCCAAAGAAACAGAAAAGAAATATTAGCTGAACTTCACTGCAATTGCTAATTATTCTGTGCGGGTACTGGAAAGGAATACCGCAGCATTCAGAAAGAAAATAAAGGCTTTGCCATATTTGTTCCACTCTTAAACCAAACCACTTTGTAACATCTTGGGGTTTGGCCTGATGAATGTGAAAATGATAATTTCATTTTGAGGTGTTCCTAGCCAGCTGCATGGATTGGGTTTTAATAACTTCCTATTTTCAGTGAGGCACGTAATCACAAGTTTAGTTAAGTATCATGCTAATAAATAACCCAAAGAGTCCAGCAAGCTTTCCCAGCTGATGGGATATCTGGCTAATATCCACTGATAAAAGAAGATATTCTTCCACTGTTATAACACATGGAAACAAGAAAAAAGGTTCACAGCCCTGCTTCAGCAAAAAGATTCAGCATCTGCTTGTGCTGTGCAGACATCAAGGCGAGCTGAGCATCCAGCTGAGTTACCTGCAGATCTCACCTTCAGACTTCTGCTTCAAAGCCCAGAGATCAAGGGACACCCCTCCCCTAGCCTGGTGCCCTTGGGACTGGGCTTTCAGAGGCTCCCCGTTGGGTCTCTCACACACACACACACACACACACACACACACACACACACCCTTGTTTCCAAGTCTTTGACACACCACCCTTCGATCGCAGCCACAGGCAGTTAAAGAGAAAACAAGCAGTGCACTGAATCAAGTGTCAGCACTATCAGAGGTCGGTGTCCAAGCACAATCCCTCTCATTTTTAGCAGGCATCCACACAGGAGATCATGACAGGAGCTGTTGAACCACACAGAGTAACACAGCTTAGCTGATGCTCCCATAGCACAGAGGTTTTTCACCATGCAGGACGTACGGATGCCAAGTGAACTGAACACACTGAATTGTAATTCCTTTAAAATTGGGAGCTGCATACAGAAAAAATGTGACTGGGAAGGTAGCTAAAAAGCCTTCCTAAGAAGGATGAGGAAGCAGGATGTGAAGGGTGTGGGAAGCCCCTAAAGGGGAGCCCACATATGATCACAATATCAGTTTCTCCACAGTGTCTTGGAGGCAGTAACAGCAAGGAGAGCAACACCCTCTCTGACGTGAGAATAGAGACCACCACGGCTCACTGTGCCTAGCCAGTGCTTCCTCTCCTTCTGCTGAGGTTTCACAGGAGCTTGTCCCCAGCTACACACTATACCTAAGATGTACAGACCACAGGACCACGTTCACCGTACAACAGCTTGAAGATTTGCCATTCCAAGGGCAAGGGAGAAATCTCAGGATTTTATTCCCCTGATCATGTAAAATCTGACCACATCTGTCAGCACCTGCAATTGCTGCCAGTGTTTTGCATACTCCAGAATGAAAGAATCTGCAAGGTCTTCTTTGCTGCTTCCAAACTGAAACCTGCCTTTTCCACATGCAGGGATCTCCATTTCCACATGGACTCCTGGCTGGTGTTACCATGGCACAGAGCTCCCTTCAGTTCCCTGTTCACAGGACCCTACACAAGGGTTGTCCCACTGCTGCTGATGAAAGACAGAAGTGAGCAGCAACACCACTCTACTTCAGAAACCAGAATGCAGGATTTGTCACACACTGTTATTGCCATCTTAGATAATATTCCTTGGTCAGCAGAATCTTTGGTTTGGTTGTCCACTTTGGAAGCATTGAACACTCCCCTTTTTCCTCCACACTCCCAGTGCATAAACACATCTGTGCAGCAGCTGGGCAGAGTCAGCAAATTTGGCACAAAGACACCTGAGAGCACTGCTGGCTCTGCTCTGACCCCCTGACAGTGCCAACATGCTGCAGCTTCCCGGCAGGTCCCCTCCTCCCTTCTTGGCTCAGGATCCAGCATTTCCAGCATCCTCCCCTCTGTTTTCCTGTATGGAGCATTTCCTGCTCTGGAAATGCTCATATCCCAGGAGCTGTGCACTCACTGCCTACATCTGACTGTGGTCACCACGCTGCTCTTCCCAGCCCCCAACTTGCAGGTAGCCCCCAGCTTTTAGGGGCTCTAGAAAGAAGTCCCAAACCAGACACTATTTAGCCAGCACAACAAATTAATAACTAGACAAACCAGCTAAGTTCCAATGGATATTATTTTGCCTAAACACATCCAGCTATCTC
This sequence comes from Passer domesticus, assembly GCF_036417665.1. Classification (NCBI taxonomy): domain Eukaryota; kingdom Metazoa; phylum Chordata; class Aves; order Passeriformes; family Passeridae; genus Passer; species Passer domesticus. Next base: position 33,803,100 of record NC_087478.1, on the reverse strand, counting down.
AAAACTCCTCTTCCTGTGGTACTGGCTCCAGTAACATATTTCCTCTATCCTCTGAAATGTCTCCTGCTCCTGGCTGAGCCTGCTGGTGTCCTCTCCTATGAAAGGGCAACCACCCCAGCAGTCCTGGTTAAACTTTCTCTGGATCCTTCAGAGACCTTCCACCCCACCAAATATCACTTGAATCCTTCACTAAGTTCATAACCTGCTGAACTGTTGGTTAGCCCCATCCTGAGTTTCAGGCTTGGGAACAGCCAGAGAGGTCTCTTTTCACAAGGATGTCCATCTGAACAGAGAAGTATCAAGCTTTAGCAGTCTCCCAGGACATTTCATCACAGAGCACTTCACTTTTTTTTCCCATCAGTCCCCATGCTGTTAGCTCAACATGAAGATATTAAGAATTGAGTTTTTCAGGGCAGGGATTTGTCTTGGTTTGGAAGATGTAAAGGGGCCCACAGACAGCTTCTCTGGGTTGCACTGCTGTATTTTCCTGTGCCAAATCAAGAGTGTACAGGAGTATTGCCAGTACCTACAGGAGGGTCACAGGGAAGTTGGTCACAACAGTGAATGCTTTCCATAACTCAATCTTCACACCATTCTCTGCACACATATTCACAGCTGACAGAAAGCATGCTGGATACATTCCTACCTCTTCCTCTTTATCTTCATGTGGAAGACACAAAGGGGACACCTGGGGTCTTACCGTAAATTGCTGTGGCCTCACTGCTTCTGCCTGCTGAGGATTAACAGTCTGGAAGAGAGGAATGGTCCCTGTCCAAATATGAATCCCAGGGGCCACCCTGAAACATAACTCAGTGTGACAAAGGCCCTGAGCCACAGAAAACACCCAAGGTGCAATCCCAGCGTGAGCATTATCAGCTGCTGCACAAGCACTGGAGCTTGTTTGCCTCCCCAGGATGCCAGCACAGTCCCCAGCAAGCCAAGGTCCCTTTTTTTGTCCCTTTCTGACCCATGTAGGGGGTGGATCTCTCTTTACTCAACCTCCCAAGCACACTTCTAGGGCACTCGGCTTGGCCAGCTCCATCACCCTCCAAAGCAGATTCAGCAGGCAGATAAAAGGGAATCATATCCTCACAAATTTTGCTGCTGTGACTTCATGGATGAATGTGAAATAATTTCCACTTTGGCAATAGGCAGTTTCTGAAACATTAAATCTGTAGTCTTCCTTTACCAGACATGGCATGAAATACTGGCATCAAAACATAAACAAATGCCAACTGAAAGCAAGCTAGTACACCAGTGAAAATGTCAGTGAATAGCCAATACATCTTTACATCAAGGTTTTGTAGGATTTGTATGTGTGTTTGCTGCTGGATGCTCCCACTTCATTGTCCCTGCAGGTGCTGGGAAGATTCCTGGTGCTTCTGAGGGCAGATATTCTTCATATCACAGGGGAAGAACAGATGCACAAACTCTTGACTGTGGTTTAAGTTCCAGGTTGAATTTCATTTTTTTCAAAGATCAATTCTTGCCTAATTCAGTCACATTTTTAATAAAAAACACCAGACCTGATAGACTGCAATTCCAAGAAAGTTTCAAACGTGAAGAGACATCCCGGCCCAAAATAGAAGCAATTCAGCCCAACAGAAGACAAAGCAAAGTAATTCAGGAGCAGGATTTCAAACTCAGTTTCCAAGTGACGTGTGGAGGACCATCCTCCTGGCTCCTGGTGAGCTATGGCTCACAGCATGGTCCATTTGCTTGGTGGGCAAAGCCCTACAACACCTGCTGGAGCGGAGATCCAGCTGCAGCCTGGTGTACCCCACACCACAGCAAAGGGATGCCCAGGGGAGGCTGTGGCTTTGAGGGAAGCCCACATGGCAGCAGGGTCCGGGCAGGACCTGGGATCCTGTGGAGAGAGCCCAGGCTGGAGCAGGTTTTCTGGCAGGACTGTGGGGACCCATGCTGGAGCACTTCCTAAAGAACTCCAGCCTGTGGGAGAGACCCCACACTGGAGCAGGGAGAGTGTGAAGAGGAAGGAGTGCAAATGTGTGACTAACTGACCACAGCCCACATTCCCTGTCCCTCTGTGCTGTGTGCTGGTGGGAAGGAGGAGGTGAAGAAAATCAGGAGTGAAGTTAAGCTCAGGAAAAAAAGATGAGTAGGGGAAAGGCATTTTTAGATTTGATTTTATTTATGCAGTACCCTTCTCTGATTTAATTGACAATAAAGCAGATTAATTTCCCTGAGTCAAGTTCATTTTTCCCATGATGATAAAGGGTGAGTGATCTCTCCCTGTCCTTATCTCAACCCACAAGCCTTTCATTATATTTCCTCTCCCCTGCCCACCTGAGGGTCACCCCAGCACACCAAGCGATAGATGAGCTTCCCCTAACTCTGTGTGTCTGCATGCCCTGCTGGGTTACCTTCCTGGCGTGAAGGAAGGAAGCACTGCCACAACCATCCCACTGGGGCAGGCCATGAGCAGGGGGACTCTCCACTAGTACAAAAAATTGCCCCCTCCCAGCTGAGTGTCCTGAGGGAACTGGAGCTGAGCACCTGCATCTGTCAGTGCAAATGATCATCAGCAGCACAACCCGTGGGAGTGATCAAGCCCACCACCCCTCTCAGAGGCTCGAGGCAGGGAGTGGTGCCCCAGGCGGGCCAAGTGGGTGGTGGGGTTTATCCATGGCCCCTGGGCCTGCTTCCAGAGGAGTTGCTAGGCAGCATCTGCATAGTCTGCCTGTCACAGGTACCAGCCCAAACACAGATCTGAATGCTTCACCAGAGAGAGGCACCAGACTCTCACAAAATTATGGTGAAGTTATATTTTGTTATGAAACCTCCTCTGCCATGGGTCGCATTTAAGAGAGTCAAAAAATTAAGCCCCACTCTATTTTCAAGTGTACAGAAGAGATGACTGCACACCATTTGTCAGGTGGGGCCATTAGACAGAGAAGTGTGGCAGAGTGGAATCACACAAAGGGCAGCAGCTGCTTGGGGACAAGGATGGGAGAACCTGGTCCTGCTGCACAGCTGCTAACATCTGTCTTACCAGTCATTCCCCAAAAGTTTCTTTGGCAGAACAGGGGGAAACTCCTTCCAACCCTGTGCGTAACTGCAGATGTAGCAAGGGAAATGTCTAAAAAGCCAGAAAGCAGATGTTTTAGCAGCTGACATCCTCCCCTGCATTCCCCCAGGCACAGCTGTGGCCTGGTCCCTGTGTGCACCACCAAGGTACCCCATGGTTGGAGAGAATGGCAACAAATTGACTTTGGAATTAATCCTGCTTAAGCCTTATCTCAGAGATTATTATTGCTATCAAGGCAGCTGAAGAAAGGCTACAGTCACTCCAATAAATTTCTTCTTCTGAGACAGCAATCAAAAAAAAAAAAAATCCACTGATCACTCAGACTGAACACAAATGTAATCGTGTTCAGTGCTTTTTATATACATTCCTGGATTATCTCTGACCCAGCTATATAATCTTTTAAGAGCTAAAATGAATCCTGGGCTGTACAATGATGTGATTATCTTAGAGAGCAAGAGAAGAAAAAGAAATTTCTTTTTCCTGCATCTAGAAAAATATTTTTCCTCACTGGAGCAGACATTCATATCAGTGACATGTTTATATGTCAGCCTGCTCTACTACAGAAAGTTGAAGATTTTTAATCAAATACACTGGGGATTTTTGGGTGGAGTGAAGCTGCCAACTGATTTATTATTGTTGTGTGTTGTGAGGAGCCTGAACTATGCCTTTTGTACACTACTGACTTACAGGGAAAAAATGCTACCCTACAAAGAGGGGCACCTAAGAAGAAAGTAAAATTTAAAAAATGTTCAAAACAAAATCGGTCTTCTTCTTCCCTTCTAGCTAGTTGGAACTGATTAACATGTTGTATGTATGTCTAAGTGCATGAACACAAGGAAGCATAGTGCAAAAATGTGATGGGAACAGGAAGGGTTAAGCAGCTCCCTAAGTGTTTGTTCATAAATACATATGGGATCCTGAGCATTAAATCCAGCAGATTCCTACTCTGTGGCTCTAACTATTTCAGCATAAAATCCTGAAAGCCTTCAAAGACAGCAAGACTTTAAATCAAAAATTAAAGGAGAGTATAACCGGCTCCAAAGACATTAAAGTAGGGAAAAAAAGGGAAAACTAAATAAACAGATGCAGACTTCAGTATGTTTTCCTTAAGAGACCTAACCAATTTTTCTTCTTATTTTGTATTTGTTTTACATAAGCTTCTTAAAGTAAGGAAAAGAATTAAAGCACATTTTTTTTCTACACAGTTTTCCACTGAGATAAATTCAATTACTACCAAAGAATACAGTTACATCAAAAAAATGCATCCTTTCTGCTTGGTCACATCTGGTAAATCAGATTTAATCCTCAGCAATCAATATCCTAGGGTACACAGCCCACATGTAGAGATGCAAGGTGGAAGGTAAAGAAAAGAGATTATATTTGTAAAAGCAGGAAAGTATCACGCACTGCTAACAGCTCTGTTTTCTTTATGTAGAGTTAACATGAAATTAATTGTTAAATAAAAATAGTTTTCTGAGTGACATTTACAGGCATTTCTTCTGAAGCTCGGAGTGCCTCCCTGCAATTGCACCTCAGTCCCTGGGCAGGTGCAATCCTTCTCTTCCCACCACACTTCCAGAAAGGCAGAGAAAATAAGCTCAAGAAGTAAAAACAGAACAGAATTCTTGGGCTACTCAGAAAGGCATTGTGGTCACGGTCCAGTCTGAAAGCTGCTGCTGAACTGTGGGTTCTGCCAGAGCTGCTGAGCCCAGGCATTCAGCACCCACCTCCCATCTCCCACTTTCCATCTGCCAGCTCCCATCCTTGCTGGAGATGGCCACAACAGAGCCGTGGGGCCGTGCTCGGGGACAGCCACGCTGCACCCTCTGCAGAGCCACGTCACCTTCACCCCCCAGCCAAAGGGTGGCTTTTCTCCTGCATTTTACCAACCCCTCCCTGCCCACCTGAAAGTGGAGAGATGTTTAGGGAAGTCCTGCAGCTGGGACAGCCAGGGCACTCCTGGCACACCTCTGCCACCACAGCCCTCTGCACAGGGAGCCTGGCAGCAGCACCCCCAGGAAAAGATTGTAAAGCTCCCTCCCAGGCCAGCATTTCATCTGCTTTGTGATCAGGCTCCATCCAGCACTGCAGCTTCAATCACTCATCACTTCTGAGCGGTGCCAACAATTTAATCCAAATCCTGTCAGATTTACCATCCTGCTACTTACTCTGCTGGTTTTTACCCTGACCACCCTTCCCAGCTGCCAAGGGGGACAAAACCAACCCTCAAACCCTGAGTGTGAAACTTAACCTGCCTTCCAAGGGATGGAGCACACCAGCACAAGTATGACTAGAGGAGAGGTGAGGCTGCACATCCCAGCTGGACAGCCAAGCACGCTTCCCAGCCCCTGCAAACAGACCCCTGCATCGTGCTGAGCATGGCCCTTGGCACTGTGGTGCATCCACATCTCAGTCAAAGAGCTGAAATTTCCTTCTCCAGTACACTCCTAATTTCAAGTTCTTTCAGGAGTAGGAGGATTCCAACATATGTTTTTTTTCTTTTTCAAACTACTTAATAAGATCTCCTCCACTCAGGTGTGTGCTGTCACATTCACCCAGCATTAAAAAAAAAAAAAAAAGAAAAAAAAAAAAGAAAAAAAAAAAAGAAGGCAGAATAACTGCCTTTAAAGAAAGAGAAAGCACAAGTCATACCTTACCTTCAGACTTCCCCAGTTTGCTGGAAGATGAAACTTTCACAAATTCTTCATTTGGTCCTTTTTCGTGCGGGTGACGGAGGAGTTTAAGAATCCAAACAGCACGGGGGAAACTTTTGTTTAGGTGCAGCCCTCGCCCCGCGGCTCCACGAACACGTCTCCGTGCTCTCTGGGGAGCGGCACTGCCGTGCCCGCACCTCCGGTGGGCAGCACAGCCAGCTCCCGCCGGCACCAGCAGCTTCTCCACTCTCCCCACCGGCGTCCCGCGGCTCCGGCGGGCCGGGGAACGCGGAGGAGCCGCCGCTGCTGCCCCTGCGCTGCCGCCAAGGGCTGCGGGACGGACGGACGCGAAGTGCGAGAGTGCGTCTGTGTGTCTGTATCTGTGTGTGCTAGTGTCATACTAAGTATAGTGTGATGTACAGGGTAATACACTATATAGTATAGTATACATTATACACAGCCTGTTATACTATGCTATATAGAAACATAAAACATCCCGAATTGGAAGGCACCCACTGGGATCCTCAAGAACATTTCCTTGCCCTGCACAGGACAGCCCCAGGAGTCACACCATGTGCTTGAGAGCGAACGCTTCTTGAACTCTGTCAGCTATGGGACCACTTCCCTGGGAGCCTGTTCCAGTGCCCAGCCACCGTCTGGGTGAAGAACCTTTTCCTAGTACCGAGCCTAAACCTTCCCTGAGATGATATCGATATAACCACAACACATTAATATAGATGCACAGTGTTTATAGATACACACTATAGAGATACACTACTTTTAGCTCAGCAACAAGCAGAGCGGCATTTCGGACGGATGCTCCCCCACTTCACTTACCGCTGACCTCCCCAAAGAGAAATCCCCGCACCGAACAGAGGGCGGGCGCCGGGAGCGGTGACAGGGCGCAGACCGCCGCCCGCGTTTGGGAGAGGGGGAGTGCGCGGCTCTCACCTTGGGGTTGGTGCGCAGCTGCCGCTCGTCCTCATGGAGCAGGGCGGGCGCGGAGGAGCGGGAGGTGCGGACCAGCACCTGGAGGCAGGGGTAGCGGGCGGTGCCGCGGCAGGCGGCCCCGCAGGAGAAGGTGCAGGCGAAGCGCTCGCCCAGCTGCCGCACCGCCAGCACCGTGCAGTTGGCGGAGCCGCCGCCGCCCCGCTCCTGCAGCGCCGGGCGAAGCCAGCAGCAGCCCAGACCCAGGAGGGAGAGCAAGCCGGCGGCGATGAGCAGGAAACCCAGCCGCATGCTCTTGTCCTCCGCCTCCGTGTACTCGTACGCCGCCCGGCTCCTCGCCATGGCCCGGCTGCCGCTGGCATCCGCCGCCGGGCATCAGCCGCTGCCATCGGCTAAAGCCACCGCGCTCCCCGCCTCCCTCCCCGCCTCCTCCGAGGCTGACTGCGCGTGTAACAGCACGGGGAAAAAAAAAAAGATAAATAAAATGCAAATTTAATCCTGTCTGACCTAATTCAGGGCCCTCCGGGGGTGGAAAAGGACAGATTGCAACGGGATTATCTGACCCCGGAGATTTGCTGGGCGGAGGGCTAGTCCGGATTAATACTGGGTACCATCATGCAATGTACAATATGTAGAAGAGGGTGGGTGGGGTCCTTTGGGTGCACTGTGGCCCCCCTCTAAGGCAACATCTCACCACTGGCTTGGTTAAATCCTGGAGATCTTGGGTAAAGTCCTGTTTAGTACCCCCAAGGCATCAAAGTCTGCAAGGTCTCCATGAGTAGAGGAGGAAACTAATCTGAAATTAAAGAAATTAAATATCTACAAGTGAGAAGGCAGCTTCTATTTTTACCTTATTAATTAAGAAGGGACATAATGGGAATTGGTCAAATTTTAACATTTTTGGGGTGCAGGGTAAAGTGTTCTGGCTAGCCCCAAAACCAGCATCTGCACAGCAGGGACAGGGATAACAGACAAGCAAGATGACAGCTATCACACACAGGAATTGCTTTGAACAGGAAGGTATTGACCTTTGAAGGCTCACACTAAGTGCTTTCTTCCAAGCAGTTTTGCAAGAAAGGCCACTGATTCAAAAAAATATATTTATTGGGCAAATAAAGTTTGGTTATTGCCCAGCATTACCCACTGTGGCAACACAAACTCTTTGGTGCCAAAGTACCATAAGCAATACTTAGAGTTCTATTCTATCATCTTTATCACAGGCAATTAGGTAGAACAAGATGTGAGCCTGAGAGCTGATAGCTGAACTTGATGACACAGCAGACAAGAAGGCACAGAAACACAAAGTTCGGGAAATAGCACTTTCCTTTTTCAATCTCTTTCCCACTGCAGACTGCAACGTCAAACTTTTATAAATGAAGCTGATCCACAGGTTCTCCAAATGGACTATTAAGCAAGGTTTGGCAGGAAGGCTATTAAGAGTCTACGCTGTGCCATGAATATAGATGGATGTAAATATTGTCCTTGCTTGCACAAGTGCACTACCACACTCCTCTCCAGCCAGCTGCTTCACAGCAGCCTGCCCTGATTATCAAAGGGGTTCTGAAAAAGGATACCAGCTCTGAGCCAGCTTTATGGGTTTTTTACTTAAACCTCCTATAGGTGTTTATACTAGAAACGCAACTCCTCTTGCTTAGTCCTTGGCTCTGTTCATTCATTCCCATCATCAGGTTTTGCTGCCAGCACTTGTGGTGACAGCAGTCTCTAATAGTAGAGGCTTGTTGCATAGAGTTTTCATAATACAAAAAATAAAATTATAATCAGATTGATTGGTCACTTACCACCTGAAAGGGAAGCTCCAGCTCTGCTTTCTCAGTGTAAATGAGCTGCAGCTTCTTTCTGTCTCACCTCCTGAACAGCTGGCCTTCCATACTTGTTCAACTCCCTGCAATGCCCTGTACAAAGCGCCGTCAGACGGAAATTAAGGCAACAGCTCACTGGGTAACAGAGCAAGCGTGACTTAGTCCTCCTGTGTGCATCCAGTCCCTACATCCTCCACAGCTGGGGAGATGCTAAGCTGTATTTTAACTGGGAATGGCCGTAGGATTCACCAAGGGATCTCATATTTTGAACTTCTGCACAAATGACTCAGTCAAGACTCAAAGACTGTTTGGATCAATTTGAAGTGAAAAATTATCATCAATGCCTGATCATTGTAGCAGAGTAAAGGGGGCTTGTGAAGGTTTTAGCTCTGCTGTCACCTGCTGAGGGCAGGAGTGGGGATGCTGGCTCCAGGATCATGGGCTGCACCAGAGCCACCAGGGCTCAGAAAGCCAGCATACAAAGTCCAATGTCTGTACGAAAATCTCAACAGCAGGAGAACAGATTGCTGCCTGCTCTTTTGGGCCCTTCCCTGCCCCACAACCAAGGGACAGCCTTACCTGTGGCCAGCTGCAGCTGCCCAACTGGCACGGCCTGTGCTGGGAGCACCCCTGCCTTGAGGCACCCGGAGGCTGGGCAGCCAGTGCAGCTCTGCCCCACACCCACCCAGGCTGCTCACGGGACTGGGCTCACACTGCCCTGTTGCCCTGCACAAGCCCAGGCTGCTCCGTGGGACGCTGACTCTTCCAGGAAGTGAGCTGCCTTTTCCAAATGTCTATACAACAACAGAGTGCCTTTATAAAGCCAGTACTGTGACACCCAGCAGAAAGCAAACTGGCCTTCCAAGGGAAGAGATCTCCAGAACAACCAAAGCCACCCTTTAGTTGAAATGAGTTTAGAGAACACTGAAGGGTTCCCACAGAGGTTCAGCAATGCCTGCCCCAGAGCAGCTTTGGGACCCCTGCCTTCCTCTGGCTCCTCATCAGGACTGCTTACAGCCCAAGCAGCACAGCCCAGTCATGACAACTGGCTACTTCACTGAATTGTTTGCTAAACCAGAGGGAGTTCCAAAGGTGATTTTACAGAAAATTATTTTGGTAGTTTCAGCAGGAAAAACCTGACACACCCAAATATATTGGCTAACTAATACCACGAAGACAATATGAAATGCAAATAACAAACTGAAGCCTACAAAAATAATACACAAACTTGGTTCAACACAGTTAATCCAGAAGTGAGCTGAGTCAGTAATAGTCAAAACTATTGTTCAATCTGCTTTAACATTACTTTCAAAAATATAAAGTTTACCTCTAACAGTAAAGTGGTTTTAAGTGGTAAAGCTACTGAAACTATTAAAGCCAAAATTTCAAAGTAGGTTATCCAGCTGCATTTCCTCAGGTCTTTTTAATGTACTGGAAGCTTTCAGATTTATGGAAACAAGAGCATGCATGCTTATCACAGAGAAACAAAAACTTAATTCACATACTATATATGAAAATAAAAGCATCAGCTGTCAATACAGACTAACTTCTTAGTCCAATCTGCATTACCAGAATTCAACTTCTACTTGCATTAATTTTGGGCAGCGGCAAATTTTGAGGGAGACAATGAAGAGGTACAAAAGGTACTTGAAAACTAAGCATACTCTGAAATATGGCTTGAATAGCAATTGTTATATTTAGGATCTTAAACCAAAAGCAGTGTCTAGCTATCCCATGCTCAGGATGGCAGCTGAGCATTTAGAGGCTTTTCTGAGTGTGACAGATAGCAACCAATTTTTCCTTTTTGTTTCATTCAGCCATGGAAGTATTTTCAAATGGAAGTTACCAGGAACTGGGAGGAGGGGGGGAAGTTTATTTTAGGTGACTAGTAACTTTAAACAGTATTACTTAGAAGATGGACAGCCTTCCTCCACAGCCATGGCCACCTAGGAGCCAGTCAGGACCAAGATGATGGCCCCACAGACCTCTGTCTCCAAGCACTGCCTAGGTCATGCCAAAGACTGTTTCTGGTCTCTTCGTGGTCAACAGAAACAGTCCCTCAAGACTGCAAAAGTCTTGCATCTGACTGCAACACACAAATTCTGATTTGGGTACATTCTCCCTTTTTTCATGGAAACTAAAACAGCAACAGAGCAGTACAAGAAATACTGGCTTGGGGTCAGAGAGGACTTCAGACACGCCACGCAGCCAAGTGATACAATCATGCATTTTCCACTGCAGAAATGCCCCCATGGGGGAGTGGTGTGGTCAGCTGTGAACCCCAACACAGTGCAAATGACACTTCATTGAAGGTCACAGTCACGTGAGAAGTATCTGCAGGCTTCCCTGGATTACTTGGGTCTTCAATTAGATTAATCAAGCCCATGAAGGTTCTCATGTGCTTACATAGTTGTGGCACCAGACGACTAAGGCAGAGGAGATTGAGTGCAGGGCGGTTTTTGTTTGTCCATTTTTAAACACCCCAATGGAGCATCCTTAACCCTTTCCTTCATGACGTTCTGATACCCTTCATTTTTCCACAAGCAGGGTGGTTGGAATGACAATTGTTGAAATACAAAGTATCTTCTGCAACAGCAGGCTTAATCAAATCAGAGAAACTTATATTAAACCCTGGAAGTTGAAGGTAGTGGATTTGCAGAGAAAGTGGAGCTAACTATTCAATAAAGATTTGTAAACAATATGCAACAAGGACTAGGAGAGCATGTTGGACAGGCTAGAAATAGGGATACTTCTCCTTCTTTCCAAGATCACTGGGTATTCCACCCAGAACTTACCTTGCACACTGTCGTACAAAACTAGTTATGGGGAATAACACCCACCTCAAATTTAAAAACAGCATTCTAGTATATCCCTATTTATAGTGCTAGTGGAATGTAAAAGCATATTAAATAAGCCTCAGACCTTAACTGTCAGTCTCAAAACCTGCAGGGCAATTCAGGCACCCATTTGCCACATGAGTATGCAAATGAGGGCTGAGGTTTTCTTCCTTTCAGTAAAAAAAGCAGTATGTTTATTTTTCAATTTTTAAAATTAATATAGTATCAGTTAAGAAGTAGCTTCAATCTTACGCCTTGTTTTCTGTTTGTATCTGTTTCTCTTGCTTCAACCACAGTGTAAAACGAAATTAAGTCACAGATTTTAAAATCTCTATACATGCTTATTTAATGGATAAACAAGAGCCAGACTGTTCTTCCACCTGGAAGGAGCAGAGCACCTCTTCCATGCTCACAGATGAGAAGTTTCCCAAAATCAGGCATTTCAAATTTTTGAAAGACTGGGCAGTTGAATACAACTGTATCATCAAGTATTTTTTGGGAGAACTTTGATGCCCCATTTCAGCTTGTTTTTAAAATGATATAGGTATTTAGTATTTTAATGTAATTATCTTGCTCCCTTTACCATATGTTGTTAATTTCCATGAACATGAGAAATAATTGCATTAGATTTGAAGAAGGAAATATCACTTCAGGAATCCTCACCCAAAAAAAAAAAAATGAACCCAAAAAACCCCCCACCAAACCCAGGTCATAATGAACCTCTGACGGCAAAAAAATGGAACATTAATTGTGGCAGGAACAATACGCTTTTAGGAAATTATCATTCTGAAAATTTATAAATTTATATATGGATAATCAAATATATGTTTGAATCTGCTCTGGTGTGAGAAACAGAACAAGTCACCATCTTTTTCAGCTGTGTTATATGGATTATAACCATTCTCTTCTTTCATGCTAGGAAAACTTTGCTTTAATAATAAAAAATATATATATATATAATCAACAGGTTTATATTTTTATGTTTACCATCTTAAAATAGATATTAAAAAAAGTTCAGAGTTTAAGATTCGCCATACACCTGATACAGAACCACAGCAAGGCCACTAATGGTCTGATTTCTAAGCATAATACATGCAAACAAGCTGCTTTTGCACTACATAGAAAAATGGGTGAAAATGGAAAAATAATCCCAGGATTCACTAACATGTCTTGCTTTGGTAATTTCAGGTATTTTTCAATGATCTGCATCACCAGAGGCAACTCAATGAGAAGTGGCAATCATACCTAGAAAAAGAAAACCATCCCACCAGTTCAGGTTTTTCTTTCTCCGCTCAGAACAGTTACAGTTTTCAGAACCAGTCTATATTCATGTTTATTTGCATCTGGAAGTTCAAGTAATAGCAATCACCAAATGAAATGTATTTCTGTTTTAGAGAGGGAAAACAACAACATGGAACTAAGCTGTGATCAGTTCTAACCCAAGCTTCTCCCAGGTGACTAATTCTTGAAGCATCTTCCTATCATTTGACATGGTACCCACCAATCTTTCTAAAAATTATCTGCTATTATAAAGAGGGGATCTGAAACCAAGGTGAACCAAAGTTTTTAGCCGTGGAAACTTTACTGTGGAAAAGAATATGAAATTCTCATAAATTTACTTGTCAGCAGCAAAAAGACTCTTCAAGTGTCTTAACCACTGTACAGCTCGATAGTTTTAATACTTCAATTTTTTTTCCATTTTTCATTGTTGAAGAAATAATTTCACAATCTCAAATCAAAGTCAACACTGCAGTGAGGAGAGCTTTTCTACTTTATTACAAAGAGAAGAAGCCTTTATGTGGTCAGAAAATACAAGATTGATCTTTTTTTTTCTCTTCCTATGAAACGCTGCTGTTCAAACAGCCAGAGTGAATTGTCTCAGTTCACTTCTTTAAGTCCCATCACATTCACTTGGGTATGGATGTCCTTGGCTGCTGAAAATCTGGCCCTTTAGTGCACAGGGCGACAAAGTAGTCCCCTGACCAGCAGTTCCAGAATGTCCCGTTTTCATATATTGCATCCATGCACACCTCCTAAAAATGAGGTACAGCAGGGCAAACATTTTCCAAAATAGATGTCATATATATAATATATACACATTCGTACATACATACCTTTATTCATGTGATGTCCAAAAATTTAAAAAAAATGTACACATTTATTACAAAATCGTAACAAAGACTGGACAGTGTTTTGCTCATTCTGGAAAGATGAAGCTCAGTAATACACAACCCTGGAAACTAACCAGAGACTGTGGCAATATCTTTCTTCTAAACAGTCAGATATTCTTGCATTAAGCTTGGCGAAAACTGCCTTTCAAAGACAGAAGGGGAAGTAAAATGAAGGAAGCAAACCTTGCTCATCTTTCCAAATGAAATACGAGAAGGATCTTCACATAAAAATGCACAAACATTTTTTATTACCAATAGTGCTACAATGAACAATGCAAATTTTGTTGTCTAATTTTTTGTCTTTTTTCTTTTTTTTTGTTTTTACATTTTGGAAAACTAAGTGGTAAACTTTTGTCAGTGTACTCGCTTGTCTTTACAGACCCAAGCTTGTCTGCTGGCAAAAAAGAAAACAGAAACAAAAATTCAGACCCTGCTCAAACTAAAGAAAAACAATTACAAATTTAGTTGTTGGGCAGCACATAATTAGTAAGGCAGGACCTCAAATGGTGACCCTTCGCATGAGCCAATTGCCAGATCCTCAAGGAATTAAAACCAGGATGCCTGAGCCACATCAGTTCTGCAGTTATGTTGAGTATTGTGCTGAGACAGCCATACCCCAAGAAAAGGGAAGTCTTTAGAAGGCTTGCTGAGCAGGGTTGTAGTTGAAGGTTGATGGCAGATGAGGCCTTTCTTCTAATTTGTCATATTCCAGGTGGAACTCCTACAATTTAAAAAAAAAAAAAAAAAGACAAACACAAATAAAACAATGTACCATTTACCTGTGAACACCTGGTCTAATAGCCATACCTGAAAAGCACAAATACAGAGGAGATCAAGTACTAACTTATCCTAAAGCAAAACCACATGGCTTTGCTACCTTGAATTCTGTATTTTAAGGAGAAAAAAAACAATCCTCAGCCTTTACATGCACATGAAGACTCTCCTATTCTTTTGAATGCTACATGACTCTCAGAACCCATGTAATAATCTCAAACAATTTTATATATGCATATACACAAAACACAAACAAACAACCACAGCATGACCTGAATTATAAACAAAAGCTGTCTTTCAAGGAGACAGAGCAGAGAGGCTTATTCTGGATGAACTAAGGTTTGGGAATATTTTTGTGTCACACTACCAGACCAAATAGCTTCATGGTGCACCAGGGGAGGTTCAGGCTGGACATGAAGGAGGTGTTCCAGAAACAACTGGACTTAGTGCTAAGGTCTGTTCGACATGATGGTGATCAATGGCTGGATTTGATCTTAGAGGTCTCTTCTAACCTAAATTATTCTGTGAAAATGCCCATGTACAAAGTACTGAGACCCACTTAAGCCAAAATGTATCGAAATATTCCTCCACATTTCATACTCATATTTAAGCCCCAGACCCACCAAACCTGAAATCTTATATTCTTCAGACCCTTTCAGCAGTTTAACTGCGTCTCATCCCATTTAATCTCCATTCAAAAAACATGGTAAGCAGAAGTTTCAGAACTGTTCCTCAGGGGTACTTGGTAATTCAACAACAACTTTGGACATGCACAGTAATTTATTTTATCTGACTTGGTGGAGAACCTCAGCAGAACAACATTTGTATCTGCAAAGCACTTATCCCACTATTTTCATACAGAGATGAAAACACATGACTAATGAAGATATTATTTTAGAACAACCTCTAAAGTGATTAAATAGTATAATACTTCATTACATGTAAATCTATACTAAATTAATGCAAGAACAGAAATAAAATCTAGGAAATCCAACTCTTATACCTCTCTACTTTCAAGGCAAAACAAGGTCCATTTAGCATAGAAAGAACATTCAGCATGGCAAGGAAATAAAGTAGTGGAAAATACAAAGCATTGTGCACTCCCCTGAGAATACTGTCCCTAAAACTGGAAAACCCTAGCAAATGTGAGGTTGCAGCCATCTGTACTGAAATGTTGCACATCTGCTTCATTTCTAGTTCCCGGCTCTCTACTCCAACCAAAGATTTTTTTGTTGTTGTTGGGTTTTGTTTGGTTGATGATTTTCAGGGATTCTTTATTTATTTAGGCGGTGTGTTTGTTTGTTTGGGCTTTTTTAGGTCATATATAGGCAAGTGAACTGCTCCTGGCATTCCTAATAAAAACTGCATGCCAGTTGGTGTATGCTCTCTTTTTGGGCAGATACATCTGAGACTGAAGAGATGCTGCTCCCCCCTTGGGTAAGAAGCAAGATCAAGGGGTACACGTCCATACACGTACTTTGGTGTCAAAGGCTGGATTAGGCTGGGAGGATCTCAGGGGGCCTGCAGGAAGGGTGGAGAGGGACTTTTTGCAATGGCATAGGGCAAGGGGGAGTGGCTTTAAACTGAAGAAGGGCAGCATTTAGATTGGGTATTAGAAATAAATTCTTCACTGTGAGGGTGGTGAGGCACTGGAACAGGCTACCCAGAGAAGCTGTGGCTACCCCATCCCTGGAAGTGTTTAAGACCAGGTTTTGATGGGGCTTTGTGGAAGGTGTTCTTGCCCATGGTACAGGGATTGAACTAGATGGTCATTAAGTTTCTTCCAACCCAACCTATTCTATGATTCCATGATCTCCAGTAATTCTGCAGTCATTTTATAATAGAAAAGATAGCACTTGAGCTTTCTCTGCCTTTCATGGCTGTCAAAGTTTCTTTCTTGCACATAACCATAGAAGGGCCTGCAGATACTATCCATCTATGGTCAGCTTCAAGCAGTTAGCTGAGCTTCCACAAGCTCTGAAATGCCTTCAACATGACCCATGGCAAATTGCTAATTAAACTGGTAAGATACAGTAAGTATCAGAAACCAGACAGGATCAGTGTTCTAAAAAAGGGTTTTCCAAACTTACGGTTGTCCTGAGACTCTAGTGGCAGTGGGAACTGCTAACAAGGTGTCTGTAATAAATGCTCAGGGGGCTGAACAATCCTTTGCATCCCACAAACTGGAAGTCCCTCCTCCAGGAGTATGTTTCCCTATCAAATTTTCTCTAGAAGTATGCGAGTTCATACTTCAAACTGCCATTGACTGTTAAAATAAACAGGCTTAAAACAGCCTTCTTGATTTGCATCCCAGTATCAGTAAAGTTCAAATTCAATATTCAGTAGCATGGAAGAACACCTGAAGTTCTGTCTGACAATACCTAAAAAAGAATTCATTGACCAGTTTTTTCTGGAAACCAATTATTTATGACACAGGGGAAAATACTTACATTACAGGTATACTTTATGCTTTTGCCACTGTGGTTTAGGATGTCAACAGCAGCAGTGGTATTATTTAACATAAACAGATATAAGTAAAACACAAACAATCTCACTTATTCATTGATAAATGTGTTAAATTGCTTTCTTTTCCACATGGGGGTAAGAAATAAAACTTAAATACCCTTTATTAACCAGGAATAATGAATACTGAACGTGTGTGAAACCTTACAGCATGTGTCACACTAAATAAATTGTTCTATGCAAAGAAAATGATCATCTCTCATGTCATCCTGAAAACTTGCTTTGATAGCAAAGTTACATCAGTCTGTACATGTACAAACAGTAACAGGCAAGGATACTTAAGGTAGGAGAGGACTGCTTAGGATGATCCATAGCAGTTAGAGAGTAAAACTAAACAAAAAAGCTAGCAGAATAGGCCTGAGGACAAAATATTCTGGATTGTGTAAATCCATGAGAGCAGAGAGTAGAAATCCCATGGCTAGCTTAAAAATTCAAAATGGAACTTAAAAGAAGCATTTATACTGACTTAAAGATAGATGCAAAGACCCACTTTAGGGGCTGAGCTGAAATACTATGCCACATCTTTACCGGAATAATAAATTTAACTTTCTAGTAATTATGAAATTATTTCAATTAATACTGATCTTGACAGGATAGGGAACAATTTTGTCTAGACAGCAACCCTGACATGCAAATAAACACTTAAACATTTAATCTTCTCTCCCATAAAGAATTCTATGGTTTAGAACTATAGCATCAATGTAAAAAGGTTTTATAATCTTGCACTTAAATTAATTCTCTTTACTGAAAAGTAGGAAGAAAATTCAAGCAGCTTATTTCAGCAAACTTAAGTCAGGATTTCAGTAAATTTGCAATTGTAGAAAGCACTTTTGGTGTCAGAGCTACTTCCCTTCCTCTCTCATGTCTCCTCAACAGCAGCAAACTATAGACAAAACCTCAGTGAAAAAAAATCAGTGTCTTTAACCTCAGCATACTTTCCACATGCCTAGGATGAAAAACCATGTAACAAACCTGTGTAATCAGATTTTTTCTGCTTTTTACTTTGCATTTAAGGTGAATTTGAAGTTTATAATTAATTTTTTTTTTTACTTTTAACTACCATATGTCAAATCAGAATTAATTTTATTCAATTTCCTAATAGTTTGGGAATTCTCATTACTCTGCTACTTTGCTGAACTTCCTTCTTCAGTCTATCATCTATTAAAAATATAAAAGCAGAGCTTATAGTTTATTAAAAAAGGTAAATATATTATTTGATTTTTCTTGAAAGAAGCTATTCAGCCTTCTTTACTTTTACAGTTATAATAAGAGATTGCAATTTATCAGAATTTTTTTTCCAGCTCCTTATAGGTCTAATTTCCTGAAATATTTCATAATTATTTCTGCATTTGTTAGAAAAAAATTGCTTTGCCGTACTTTGCATCCAAAGCAACATGGTGTTACCAAATATTGCTGTTCTTGTTAGATGAGTCTGTATTAGTCTTCTTCATAGGAAATGTCCACTACAGAAATTAATACCAGAGGTAACAACACTACCATGGAATGCTAAGATCACACGACATGCATCTAAGTTCTTATTTATTTATCAAAGGTGAAAATATCACAGAATTAATTCTAGTATGCAACTCATTTTCCATGCAACAAAAAATCTCAATTTTCCCCAAAATCATTCTCTAGCTTCCTGTGACCAATGCTCAATTTGCCTGCTTAAAGTTAAATAAAAATTTCAAAATAATATTCCAGTTCAATTTTTTACATTATGAAATACACAAGCCTAGAAGAAAAGATATTATTGCTTTTTATGGCCATTGGTGGGGGGGAAATAATCACATTCCTTGTTGCAATATCACTACAAGTACAAAAATTTAGAAAATACTGTCTCTCTCCTTACTAGCTATTGATTTTTAATGTTGGAGGAATTTATTTCAGCCTGCAAATAAAAAAGAGACTCTGTACAGATCTTGTGAGAAACCATTCAGAGAACCATTCAGAGTGTTCCTATCTCTCCGTACCGCAGGAATGCCCAACAGGAGGATGGAATGTACATCACTCAAGCACTGGATCATGAGTTTCAGAGTAGTACTCAGGATTCCAAATAGAGACAAACATTGTCTTAAAAAGTAATGCTAAGCATCAAATAGCAGCTGCATACATTTACCACAGGTAGAAAAAGGAGACACTGAAGAGGTTACTATTATCCTTATACAATGGGCATTTTTTTTCCTCCTAGTAAAAAGAAATGCCATGTGTCCACACAAGCTAAAACCACAATTCCACTGGTATGTGAAACTACACGAGGCTCAGTGCTCGTAAATAAACAGAACACGTTCATTTGACTCCAGAAAAGAAACCTATCCTTTCCAAAGGTAATTACTTCCCCTCTGATGATCTTGGGCAATAATAAAATAGCTTTAAACAGCATCTTGGGGAACCTAAGTAAGTATACAATGCAGCAAAAGAGTAATTCAAGTGGAAACAAAATGTTTCCTTTTGTTTGTGTTTTCTTTTTGATGAGTGGTGCTTTTGTTTAGAAGTTTTGGAATTACCTTGTACTTAGGAAAAACTATAAAAGCAGGGCTCCCCACTAAAACTGTCAGTTACAGATTCTTGGGTTTTGCTGCAGCACTAGAAATTCAGCAGAGGCAAGGAGTCACACATGCAATTGGACTAAAGAACTTCCCAGATCCTTCAGGGCAATTGGAATGTTAATTCCTGAGGGGATTTTGCACAAACTATAAAAAATATTTGGGTGGAGTAGGGGAGGAAATAAAAACAGCATGTACCTAATTAGTATCTAGGTGCCAAATAGCTGTACAGACAGAGAAGGACACTGAACTTTATTCTCTTTAAAATGGATGTTTAAAAACACATCAACAGACATGTAACTATTTTGTGCAATGTTCCATAATCTCCAAATGAAATGCCTTTTCAGCAAAGAATTCATACATTGGGCTGCAGGTGAAAAGATTTCTTATTCTATGAAATACCTAAGCATGTGGAACCACAAAATATAGTTACAACATGCTGGAATCACATCTATTGAGTTCAAGGCTTCAAGGGTAATCTGATTTGATCTGTTGTTTTTGGAGAAGAGTGTGATACAGAATCTACAGATGGTCTGACATAGAACATTATTGACAGTATTAATGGACAGAATGGTACCAATAGATTATGACAGCTGGGGAGGGAAAAAGCTATAGCTTTCTGATTTTTTAAGGCCTCTTTGTTTACAGTATAGAAAAGAAGCATGATGGAAATATGCCTCCTCCTTAGAAGAAGTTATTTATTTCAAAGAACTCCGATTTTCAAACAACAGACCATGGAATTCCTAAGTATGGTTGAGGAGAGATTGTACCCAAAAACCAAAAAAGCATTCCCTGCACCCACCCCATACCCATTTTAAATTCCTAAGTGAGGTGTGGTAGCATCCTATTTAATTTTCTAAAGCAAAGTAATAAAATGTTTGCAAGTACAATTTCTAAAATGCCAAATAACGCTTTCCATTCTTCAACTCGATGCTGTGGAGTTTTTAACAAAATTCCTAAAAGTAGTCTTATGTCCTTCTACCCCCCAAAGAAAACTGGAAATAAGAGAGACAGCTCCTTGTTTTCCACAAGCAAGCCAGTGTTTTAGACAACCTTTTTTCTGTCAGACATCAGAAATTAAGGTAATGAACCTAAATAACAGGAGAATAAAAAGTCAGAGATTTTTGCAAAGATTTTTGTGTTTTACTCTTGTTGTAAAAATACATGGTTGACAGTGTATCTGAAGTATCTACACAAAGGAAAAGAGATACCTTAGCTACTTTCCTCCAGTTAAGACAGTCAAAGAAGTAATATGTTCCCCTCTCGTACGTATTGGTTTTCATTGTTGGCTCCATGCCGGGTGCCCTGGTGATCCATACTCGTTCTTCTTTGTGGTATCTCCAATCCCGGTTAAATCTTTAATTTTTAATAGAAAGGAAAAATAATTCTTAGTGTTAGTTATCTGAAACTGACTTAATAAACTAACTTTAAATGTTTGAATCAGAACTGTACACTGCATTCAAATCCCAAACAACATTTCTACGACACGGTTAAACCTGTGATTTCATACCTCTCCCATACAGTTATTACATCTCAAACTAAAATACATAAGAAACTTCAAGTCTGGTAGGTTCTAGCAGCAAACTCTTCTTATGAGTATTTACGTGGATCTTATTTGGTTGATGACAGGCAAGTTACACATTCAATAATGACTGGTACCTGCCATTTTTTCCACAGTGCTTCATAATGCAAAATACATGAGATGGGCTTTTGATTTCCACTACACAAATGTAAAAAAACAAATGTACAAAATGACACCAAAGTTGGAGGAGGTATTTTAAAAAAAGCTTTACAGTTCAAGATTGACTAAGCTTCCTGCTTTCAATGCCTAACTTGTTTGGGTGTTCTGGTTTTTGTTTTGGTTTAGTTTTTTTTAACATCTGCCATTTCATTATTGCAATAGATTAACTCATATAAGACTGACAAAACAGTTTGAACGTACAGCTCTACTGCTGCTAATAGCTGTAATACATCTCCTCCATTCATGTAATACAGATAAAACAGGAGATCTTCTCCATATCGGCCAAGTTTTATTGCAGCCAGCTGCAAAAGATTGAAGAAAATGAGGATGAAAAATCACAATAGATAAATGTTTTAAAACACACTATCCCACTTAAATAACATAAGAATACACCCAGAACTTCCATCTTTCTAGTCTAAGTGTGTTGAAAATGATATTCTAATAGAACAGAGTAATAATTATTAAAACAATTTTTCTTCACTTTTAGTTAACCTTTCCAAGTTAAAGGATACAATAGAAAAATACAATGTAACAAACCACCACGACAGAATTTTCTCCCTGTCATCTGTGTAATCCCATCTACATATTTTATTTCAAAAAACCCCAAACCACAACTTCTCTATGTATTTGCTCCCTTCACGCCCTATTAAGTAACACTACTAAAATTTCTTATGCTATTTTTCAATGATCCCTTCAAAAAGTTGAAAGAAAATATATCTCAAAAAATCCCTTTTCATGTAGATATGAAATGCAACAGATAAATAAGAACACAATTCTGAGCTTATCTCAAGAAGAAATACCTCAATTTAATTTGTCATTTGAATTATATCACAAAAAACTTCAACTTCACATGAAGGGCAAACTCTTAAAAATGTGTTGTGCTTTTTAGCTATTCTTTTGCATGCCCATTCTCTTTTTGTAAGATATAATGGTGCTTGATGTGTCCCATCAGCCTGTTAACACCGCTTCTAGAAAGACTGAGGACATGCAAAAAATGGACTGATTTTGAACATCTATCTGAAAGAAAATTTAGAAAATTACTGGTAATAAATTAACAAAAAATGCACGCACACACACACACGTACTCACCTTATCCCTAATGTGAATGTTAGTTAAGTATTCAGATGGAACATGGAAGTCTAAAAAAGAATCGGAATTGATGCAACTATTAAGACATGTAAATGAATATAATTTACAAATATTAATACTGAATTTAATAGTTATTTCTCTCTTACCTATGTCTTGAGGTCGACAAGGTGATGATGCCCATGGCGATGCAAATTTGGGATAAAGATTTCTAAAGAAAAAAGAAAAGTATAAATATATAAAAATTAACCTCCGAACCAACCAACCAACCAACCAACCAACTCCTCCATAATCAATTTCACAAACCTAAGAGCTGTATCACACAACCAAATCTCTAGCTGGGGTAAGAAGAAAAAAGGAAACTCTCCTAAACCAGTTACATTTATTATTTTTCTTTTTAATATGCAAAGCAAGGTTGCATTTAAACTGCCATGGGAAACTACAGGGTCAAGATTTCCTTTTAAATCCATCTTTCCTTCAAGTTAGGTACCAGAGGTCCCAACCTTTCTCAGGTATCCAGTGTTATTATGCAGGGTTTCAATTTAATTAGAAATAGTTGTCACAAGCCTGGTTGGTTCTGATTTATTAGCCTATGATTTAAAAGGAGAGGAAAAATTTGTACTGGCAGGTTACTTTTTAGAACTAACCAGCAAAGATTTTGCTCTTCTTCAAACCAGGAGTTAGAAGGGATAATAAACTACTAGCAATATATAAAATGCTAAAATTTTGTTTCTAAAAGAACATTCATTGTGCTAAGTGTTTATGTCACACCGGTATTTTTACCAACCAAACTACCACACTGGGCAGAAACATTTGCCTTTTCGTATGTAGTAGTTTTACTTTTTCAAACAATCCACAGAGGAAGGGAAGAACATTGGAAAGATGGCAGGCCAGCCACCGAGGTCTGCATGGGCTGTTTGCAAAGCTTTTCTGCAGCATGAAGTAAAACCAGCTTTATAGCATAGGAACAGTCTGCATCAAATGTTAGCTCCTATCCTCTCCATCCCAGAACCTAAATACACTATATATAGTAATTAAATATTAAAAATACAGTTATTTACAGCATAGCTCCTAAGAAAAGCAGAATAATAAGGAGCCATTTTTCCTGTGCTTCATATTCACATTCATCAAGCTTCCCTGATTACATGCAGCTCCATATAAATTTATGAAAGATGGGAACTATGTGTGTACACTGTCTGCTCTTTGTTTTTTTAATATAGTATGTGCAAACCTTAAAATATATATACTACTCTGTCTATAAGGCTAACACTATATAAATCTGTGATGAAACAAAAAGGTGTGAGATTTTCAGCTGAAAGTCGGAGCACCAGAAATTAATTTTTTCTCACAACTGCAGTCGTCTGAAAGACATCAGTTTTGTCTAAACTGATCTGAGTTCCTTCAGTAATTAGTGTAAAAAGAACGGCACCCTGGCTTGGCTGGTTATTCATCTCTCCTGCCTACAGCACTTCTTCTAGTGTTTGTGCAGTCACTAACTACTTTTCTCCCCACCGCCTCTATTGCAAACCCAGATGACTAAAGTAGTTTATTTAGGTGAACTGAGTCACTGGAAGTCAACTGTTTTCATTTAAACTAATCTTCAATGCAGCCTAACGCTGCAGGTGTTCTGTTCATCATTACACAATATAAATCTAATTTATCCCCAAACTGCTGAGAGTTAAGTGCAAATATCCCCAAGGAATATTATTATTAGAAAAGGAAGGTATACATTACATTTATAAACAGTATACTGTCAATTCCTTGAAAAAAATCCTAAAGAAGTTAAAAGAATAAGCAAAGCCACTAGGTTTATTGAAAGCTTGCCCTGAAGCACAATTCTCTTTGCTATGAAAATTTTATTTTATTGTCATTACATTTTCAAATTTTTTTTTGGCAAACCAGCTTGTGGGTTTAATAGTCAAGTGAACTAAGTGAACGGATTATGAATGACAGCATAATAAAACCAACAGTGAAGATAGGATTAAATCCCAGAAACTTACTCAGGAGAGTTGAGATTGAGACCTAGTGTTGTTAAATCACTTCCTAATGCAAGATGTACCATTCCTGGATCTGTCTCTGCTGCCCTGATGAATGTTAACAAGCCAATCATTCCAAACTGGTCTGTCACCATCCCTTGAGGAATGTTGGTAACCCGACCTGGGAAAGAAGAACAAATTAGTTTTCTCCTTTTAAGAAGTAGAGGAACCAACAAGGCAATCTAAATGACTGTCAAAACTTTTAAAGCAGAAAAGGTGGAATGACACATACCATCAGGTAACACCTGGATCCCTTTTTTCTGCTGGTTGTTGTTTTGCGTAGTGGAACTTTTATCTCCAGGAAACTTGGGCCCATCTGTGCTGGATGATGTTTTGCCTGATGTACTCAAATTCTATTAAAGATAATTTGCAGAGTTGGTATGATTAAAAAAAAAAACCAAAACGGAAATATGCATCTTTCCAAATGGAATTACATATCTTTTCAGTCAAGCAAATACATATCTTTTCAGTCAAGCACTCGAAGCCAGTACATCAAGTCACTTCAATAACAGGCATCAAGTTGAAGCCCGAGTTCTGTTGACAAACCTTATGTACTATTTACCATTTTCTGAAGTATACCTGTCATACAGATCTACTATTAATAGGCTAAAAGTTTGCAGTCTAAAAGAATAAATTATTTTGCACTCTAGTTGGAATACACAGTGGATATCCCAAGTGCCTTTGACTAGAGTTTCCTTTGGATCAGCATATCATGGATTTTCAACATAGTCCTGCTCCTGAATAACATTCCATGACACAGTAACAGATAATACTCAAGCCAATTTCAGGTGCAAGCAACATACAATTGACACATTTGCAGCTATCAGAAAAGACATATAAACACAACGTCTGATAGAAACACTATACAGCACTATGTCTGGCAAGAAAACAGACTATGCTCCAGGAATCTATACACTGACAAAATATATTTCTATATGTATAATTTCTAACAAGTCTACAGTTATACAATTAATCACATTTACTCTCTCTCTCTCCTTACTGTATATAGTATTAATCCTATCAGAACATTTTTCTCATTATAAAACTGCCCACAACACTTAGGGGCCAGACTTCCTCATGTCTCCTTTTTTGAACAGTTCATTTCTAGTTCTTACATGAGTTTGTAATCATGTCTACTACTAATTCACCAGTACTTATGGCACTGTCATTAACATATTTTTTGCAATTAGAAGTAATAAAGCAATCAGAAACTAGAACATTTGGTCAAATCCTGCAGGAAAGTGTCCTCTGCCATTCACATTTTAGTTACCTTTTGTTTGCACAAAACAACATTTTTTATTACAAAGTTTTCAGAATAAACAATGAAGAAAAGCCCATAATTTTATGCTCTAAGCTATATATCTAATGCACAATAATTATACCGATACGTAAGATATAATGTACCTCATTAGCCTACAATATAGTCATCAATGCTCTCTTAATAGAGCTTGTTCCCTCTCATTCCACATCTCTATTAAGCATTTCACCTTAAAGAGATATTGTACCACCTAACTTTTAAAGGACTGGACAACTTTGAAGAAAAATCTTATAATGTGTAGATTACTACTACTGATGAGAAGCATCAGTAGCAAAAAGATAAGCTACAACTGATAGAAAAAAATACAAATTGCAAACATAAAAAACATCAATTCTCAAAAATAAGTTTTGAGGTATCCAAGCCGAGTGGCTGTTTGGAGCAAAAACCTTGCTGAGAAATTCCATTTACATAATTACATTTTAAATGCTGCTTATACGACATCTCTCATTAATTTAGAAGGGCAAAATTGTAAATTTCTTATTACAAATATAATCACTGACCATTTTAAAATATAATCATCAAAAGAAGTATGAACACTGAAAATAACAGAAGATTTAAGGTTTGCTTACAGATTTATTGTCATCATTACTCGATGTTGGATCTTTGTAGCTGGAGCCTGGTAATGCTGGAAAATCTTCATTGTGTATTGAAAAGTCCTGGGACTGCTCACTTGCTGGTTTTGTTACCATCCCAACTATCATCAAAATGAAAGCAAGAATAATATTAAATGACTGCCAAGTAAAAAATTTTTCTTCTGCTGATCTTGCTTACTGTCCATTTTCATTACGCGCAAGCTGTACAGCGTTGACTTAAGAAACAGGTAAAGCAAAACAAAGCATATTCATTCAAAACATCCACACATATTAGACTAAAGCCTCTTACTGAAGTGTGAGCTGAGAAACACTCCGGGTTAAATTCATAGGCATATCCACTGCACCTGTTCTGCACATCTAAATAATCAAATAATCTTTACAGGCATTGTTAAAGCTGTATTTAGGTAAATTCACTGATAAGGATGTACTGCTTTTAGAAGTATAATACATTTTTTCTCCATCTCCTATGTGCATGAAGAATTTTTTTGCATAATCTCTTCAGAAGCACGTATTCTCAAAGGACAACCAGCTAACTTGCAGCAGAATATGTTAACAATTAATACTCGCCTGTGACATAAAAGTGACTCCTACCTTCAGTATGAAAACTGAAAACATTTTAGCCTGCAACTCTCAGTGCTCTGATCCTAACTTAGAAAAAGCAGCTCAGTCACATTGGAACATGGATTCTGACAACTGAACAGGAACTTTTTTTAATGCCAGCTCAAACCAAACCAAACAAGCCACCACACCACACACACAAGGGTGACTAGAATTTGCTGAGACATAATACAGTGATTTGGTTGCAATGAACACTGCACTAGAAGAACAGAACACAGAAGAAAGTCTAGGTCCTGGTTTTTGAAGAGTCTTAGTAGATGGATAGGACTAAAATGGTTCAGTAGATAACAACACATGACTTTCTTCAGTGTTCTGGAATTAGAGATCAAAGTTTCTTTATTTAAGGAAAAAAGAAACAACATTGAGTTAATCTTGCTTCTGCTGTTCAGTCTTTTCATCCAGTTACTACAATTTCTTCCACTGGATGAATACAATTGATAATGAATTAGCTTTAATAGATATTCTTATTCCATCTAAAAGTTATGTGAAGTACAATTTTCCTGAATAATTAAGCATGAGGAAAGTAGGTCTCTGCTCTGTTTCGAACTTGCTCTTTCTTGTCCACAACCAAAAGTGCTCTCCACGTTTTGTGCTGGAAGACAACATCCAAGTATTTCACATTTTCATTTTTGACTGTTTTTACCTCCATACACATCTGCTGCACTAAGCAGATGCTTAGGGTACCTCTCTAGAGAACTTTATTTCGTGGTATATCATGCAGTCATGCAAACAGCTATGCTAGCATCAAAATGGGAAAATGGTGTAAGCAAAAGAGCAATTACAGACATTTTTATGCTGCAGTGCTGTTTAATACTGAATTGAAGCTCCGTGCTGGAAGTACATCTGTGGGGATCTCCCTCCCATCTTCTATCAATTTTTCACATACTGTCTTCTTCTTCCAAAGCTGGAACTAGATTGTCCTTAGAGTTCCTTCCAACCCAAGCCATTCCATGTTGGACAAAATCTTAAATAAGCCTCAAGCTGTACTAAGTCTCCATTTATGCGTGGTTTTGAGTGTCTTTAGCTGGGGAAGTTACTTTTTCCCCATATTAAACAATTCAGTTTAACTTGTTTAACACTTTCTCACAGCTATCTTATGCAGAGGGCCCTGGTTATGCCAAATCCATGAGGCTACTTTCCCTTGATAATGTGGTATCTCTTTCGTCCAATTGAAGTTGGAGCTATCTCTGAAAAACACTAGTGTTTTATAGTTAGAAAACACTAGGTTATTTTTGGTTCAAAATTTGACAAGTGTCACAAAAATAACTTATGGTTATAAAAGCAACTTTTCACAAGAGCTGATGCAACATGCGTAACAAAGTCTACTAAAGCAGTAACAAAAAGAAAGTTTTGTGCCTCACGCTAAGCTTACCTGAATTTTTTCAAGACCCAAATAGTAAGATTTGTATCCACCTAAAGGTTTTTCCTTTTATTATTTTTTAACCTGTACAGCAAGAATTATATGACATACTTGGAATCTGAGTGATAATAATTGATGCTTACAGGTTATTTTTTGAAATCTGATGTTCATCATAGGGATGACACTGAACAGTACAACATCAAATACTATCAAATAAACAATGAAAGTTTACAGTACATTTACAGCTTATGACTGTTTACACAGTAACACCTCTACTAATAAAACACTATTCCTGCAATTTGCTACTCAGACATCAACAGATCTTGTCTACATGTAATTTGAATAAAATCTATTGCCTAATAAATTTCTAGAGTGAGCAGCCTCAGAGCAATCAAACCATACAGACCAAAAACCCCAACAACCCCTACTGACAGTAAAACTTAAATACATGTGTTCTAATACTTATGAAAGTGAGTCTCCAATCACAGGTATCAATTATTCATTTTTAAAAATAAGTCTTAGCAGTTCACCTGTCTGGTGAAAAAGAATTTTTGAAAAGACTATCTATTGTCTTATGAACAGCAACAGGTGAATCAAGCAAATTTCATTTCATTCAAAGAGCTTTCAAAATTATGGTCTTACCATAGGGTGCCCTTCCAGCTAAAGGGTTTATCAATGGAGTTGGATTGCCACTTCCTTCCCTTCTGTTTCTGTCTGCTAGTGCTGGAAAATCTGAGAGGTCCAGTCCTGTCACATTTTCACTTCCATCTACAATAACAACAGGTATTTTAACTCCCTTATGTACTTCTGTCAAAGACTTCATTATAAGCAAAATAAATGTGAGACATTTTCTTTCATGTTGATCTTTTTTCTCATCCCATAGTTATTTCATATAACTATAGCCTTTGTGTTACAAGCCTACCCAAAAGAGCATCAGTATGTTTGAAGTTTATTTTCAAACAACAGATAGTAGCATTTAGTAAAGTCTACTCTTGAATTAAAGTCTGTACATGTAAAATACAGGCAAAGTAACAAAATTTCAGTTCTAAATCTGTTTTAAATTTGAAGAATTATCAAGAAGAAATTTTGAGAGAATAACCCATATTAGCAGCACCAGCAAAGTGCTCTATTGTCCTTAGATAAGGTAAGATAAAGCTGAAGCAGCTGAAAAGCCAATGCAGTGCAAGTTACATGGGAACACTTTCTGATTTGCAGCAGGAAATGCAACAGAGGTGAGGCCAGAGCTGCAGCTCTATAAAAATGTCACAATGTCCTAGGGAATGCCTAAAGCATTCCATTCTTGTGACATCACCAGCACCTCAGGTTGCTTCATATACACAGCCACATACAGAAACAACAGCACACATGAACCTAAATAATTTATGGACAAAGATATTTTCCTCTCTCTAGTTCATTAAATTCGGGTGAATAAGTAATTCCCAGAGAAAAATCACAACCTAAACAACCAACTGAAAGGATTATATGATAAACCAGCTGTTCAAAAGGAATTTGAGATTAAAAAAAAAAATGTTTTCCCACTGCTTTTACATACCAAATGTTTTCCTAGAATATGGATAAACCTTCTCCAATACCCTTTTCAAGTTCAAGAGCTGTTTTGCATTTCTAACTGAATAAGTATAATCTATAGGCATGTGACCTACAGCAAATATACTACAGAACTACTTTCACTTTGTCTTCAAAAGTATTAAACATCTACTGCTATAAAGTAGTATCAGTTACCTAGCACTGCTTTTGGAGCAGCGTTTCTATGGAACATCTGAAAATTGTTAGAAAGTTGAACTGCAACAGAACAAAGTATTATTAATTAGAATTCTTTTTTAAAAAATTTCTACTGTAGTTTAAGGTCAACATTAGAGTAAACTCACCCGTTCCATTAAAAATGTTACTTGATAAGGAGTTATTCATTCCAAATGCCTGATTTCTGTTCATCCCAAATCCAGACATACTGTGAAAAAAATCCAGGAAGTCAGACAAAAAGATACATATACTTTGTATTTCTAGTGGAAGATATTAAAGGGAGAAAAAAATGATATTATTTCAAGCCTAAGCAACCCATAGTAGCCAAACTTGGTTTTCAATTATTTTCTG
Organism: Passer domesticus; assembly: GCF_036417665.1. Taxonomy (NCBI): domain Eukaryota; kingdom Metazoa; phylum Chordata; class Aves; order Passeriformes; family Passeridae; genus Passer; species Passer domesticus. The sequence goes on along the minus strand of NC_087478.1, from coordinate 33,772,917 downwards.
AAAACACTGAGCAGCAGCATCAGGCACTACTCAAGCAAGTCACCTGGAATGACTTCAAAATAGCTTAGTTTTTTAATAGCCATTATGTATTAAGACATCTGTCAACAAACAAGTTATGACTAACATGATCATTACTCAATAATTTCATATACAAAAATGAAGCAGCATTAAATGCAGTAGTTAAAAGCCAGGTTGCAATCCATTCATGGGCAGGTGGGAAGCTGGATCATGAAAAAGACCACATTTGTCATGACCCATTTATAAGCTGAACAGTGATGGTATGCAGTCATGACTATGTACACATGGTGTTACTGTGAGCAGAGGGATGGTCTCTGTCATACAAGGACATGGAGCTAAAGTTTCATACAGTCAAGCAAAAAGTTTGAAAGCATCTAAGTATCATACAGGACTACTGCTGTTGCACAGACAGCTTCACAAATAAGCTGTCCCATTTCATCCTGTTGAGAAGCCCAAAGCCCAGGCCCCCAGCTGAGTGAAATTCTCAATATCTGCCCTGTGGGAAATCACAACATCCACTTCTTCATGTAACAGGATAGAAGCTGATATTTTGGAAGTCTCCATGAATAAAAATATGAAAAGGTTTCCTAGTGGAAATTTTACCTATGCAAACTTTTTACAGTTACAAATGTGAAGCATTTAACTCTAATTTGAAACACCTTCAAATGCTTCATGCTCAAAAACCTAGCCTAAAAACTTTCATTGTATGAAAGTTTTTAGTTGCTCCAACTAAACAACTATTCAAAATATGCTTCTTGAAAGTCACATCATTCATGCACCTGACAAGCAAATGCCATAAATTCTTTTCCCCAAGAGTAATTTCAAAATTTTGTTAAAAACCTTAATTAGCTATTGGATATGTATACAATACTTCCATAGGTTAATAAACTGTGGGGTAAGAGCTAGATATTGTTTCAGAGATACTGCTTTCTCAATTTGTAAAACTTGTAGCTTATTGAAAGTGAGCAATGCAAACAGTAAAAGATGAGCATTTTAATTCAAAAGTTCCTACACACAGGGATTTCATTATCTACCCTACAGCTGAATAATATTTGACCAGCACTTTGTATACATGCATCAATATCCAATATTGTCCTCTGCACATAGAGTTTTTAAGTAATTACTATTTCATCTGTTTGTGATCTCAAATTTCAAAAATACTTCAAAATATAGTATCTTTTTAAATTATCAGCTCTACTTGCCATTAGACAGGACAGAAAAGGCAAATTTTGCGTAATCAGAGGCAAGATACGAAGTCTTTTCACGCTCCAGGACCACAAACTACTACTATGGGATCACTATTTGTTGTGCTTGAGAACAGTATCTGTATGCCTATATCAATGTGAAACTACAAAACTAAACCATCTGATTAAATATCGTATAACTGTGATGTTCGTCTTCACTTTCCTTTATCTATTTTGTAAAATCCTAGATTGGGTTAGAGGTGGCACCTGACCACCATGAGCTTCTTTATGCCCCATCCAATAGTCACTCCTCTAAGGAAGGGCCTGAAGGGAGAAAAAGGACTTAGCTGGGAGCACAGAGATCATGAGGTAATGGAGCTGGGCTTCAAAAGCAGGCAGCCACGCTAAGCTGTGACTACACACATTAAATAACTAGAACTAAGACAGTGCTTACTACAAGTTTATCAACATGAATGCAGCATAAACAGAGCACTATAAAACAGTTAAAACCTAATGATTTGTGATGTTAGTATCCTGCCTACAGTTAGAAAAAGAGAAGAAGCCATTGAGAAACTTTTGGCATCCAAATGAGCATATATCCTTAAATGAATGGCAAGCCACTATTTTCTGTATCATTCCAGAATTTAAAGAAGTTAAATACCAGATCCTTATTGTGTCTGAATCAGTTTACTTCCATTCCAGAATAACTATAATGTTTTTAAATGTTGCCTTACTTCTTCCCAAAAATGTTGCCTTACTTCTTCCCAAAGTCCTATATGAACAATTTTAAAACAGATGCATATCTGCAGATTCAAGGTATGTTTCAAAAATACCTTGGGAATGCATGAGAAACATCACATACTTTAAAGAGGATGCAGCAGAAATTCAATAGTAAGAAAGAGAACTTAGCTTAAAGGGACCTCAAAGACCTTACAAGAATACGACAAGGAGCTTCAAAGTTTATTGCCCACATGAGTACACGACACAGGTTTCAAGATTTATTCTAATGGGTAAAAATCACATTTCCAGAGTAGCATGTCTATGGGTGTACAGGGATGGTCCAATTAAAGAGCCTTACCTGTTCACAGTAAAAGGTTGTCGAGAGGGTTGCTGCTTTGGCATACATATTATGCTTGGAGAGCTTCTGTTAGGGCTGCCTAACCCTGAACTGCTCATGCTGTTTGTCCTGCTGGGAATTCCAATGCCCTGACCAACCTGGGAGTGGTTCATCATATTCCTAGGATTCATAGGCAATATCCCCCTGAAAAAGAAAAACCATCCACAGAGATGAATCTGTACAACAGTATTTGGCTACTCATTTAGGTTACTAATGCAGGATGAACTCCAAGCTGCTGCAAATTAATTTGTGCTTAGTGACCAAACACTGTTTGGATTACTCTCTATAATTAATGCAGTTCTGGATTTCTTCAGAAATACGTAATGATCCACTACATATTAATCAAGTCCTTCATCAGGTTTAGATAAATATTTAAGTATTATACATATGAAAAGGTGTTACAGCTCTTTTCTAATGAGCACTTCAGACTACTATCTTTACATTCTCATGCAGTGTATGACACCATAGCAAAATTTTAACTGTACAATCAAATAACTACCTCTCACATTCTGAAGTAGAATTTGCCAGGAATTTGTCCTCTACATACAAAAATAAAATACTGTCTTACAGTACACCCTTACTTTTTTATGGTATTATTTCCCTAACATAGGAAGTGGTCCATAGAAACTACTTTTCTTCTTTTTTAATTTATCAGACTGTAAAGTATGAGGCAAAATATGCAGAACATTGAACAAGAGCTCTGCAGAAAGACACAATGGCAGAAATATCAGCTTTTGATAAATACCTGCTCGGAGATGGAGGCGTGTGAAGTGACATTGTTGGTACCCCTGTTGTTGGCGTTACGTGGCTCGGTAACTGAGTGCCTTGTGATAAGCTGCGATTTAACTGAGGGGTATTGTTGCTCATTCCCCTCATTGGAAGGCCTAGTGCACCTATTGAAAAAAAATTCAGAGGGGTGGAGATACAGAGCAATCAGGAACAAGGTCTTCTCCATCAGGTATAGATGGAAACAATTTATGCTGACAACGTACAAAAAATGTGTAAAGACCGAAGGAAAGTGCAGGGTAACAAAGTCCTTGTTTGGATAGAAGAAACTCAACTATCAAATTTAGGCCCATATCTGTTTAACTTTGGAAAGGCTCTTTGAGGAATTTCTCTGAAGTCACTTACAAAATTTTATTTCCTTTGAGATATATACTGTAGATGAAGGACTGAATTTTGAGTTTTGCAATAAGGACATGGAAATATACAATTTATCTCAAAAGAAGGCAGCATTTTAGGAAAATCAGTAACTGCACTCAAGAAATATGCTAATTACTTTTGAATAAATAAGTATGTATTTGACCAGTATTTAGAACACTGATTTGTCTTGCTAAAAATTAAGCAAATCTCTGATAAAAAAAAAATGAAAGTGTGCTGCAAAAGTGATGGATCTTCAATTAACAATAACACTGTTTTTAGGACAATAAAAGCAACATTTGAGGCCAATTCTCTCTTTATAGTTCAAGTTGCTTCTTTATGCCAACAGTACTTCAGTGTCTGTGATCAAGTTGGACCTTATCAGAAAAGAAAGCAAGGAGAATTTTAACAGCCCTCTTTTAGCATTTGAAAACATACAGAATGGTTTTAACAATGTGATCACAAGTATTTTCTACACAAACAATTGTGTGTGACAGAATAAAGCAAGCACTTCAGTGAGGTAAAAAATTAAATTACTCCAACTGAGAACAGCAGAAAATAACCAGTTACTGCCCTGTTTCAAAATGTCCAAAAACTTAAGAAAGTTTTTCATCATTCTTGCATCACTTTTCTGTATTTAAGAAGTTTCAGGATTATGTTCAAAGACAAGAAAAAGTCATTTAGTGCAACATGGCAATAATAACAAACTTAGCATATAAAAAATGATGGCTGTGACAGCTCCTACTGTTTTGGCATAAGGTTGCTGAGGCAGACTGACAGAACTCAAAAACCTTATCTTGCAGACCAAACAGAAGAAAATTCTGATGAATCAGCACTCTCCCATGGTAGAACACCCCAGCAGAAGAGCTGAATATGCCAATGTATAACGTGGCTAAATACTAAGAATGCAATGAACAGACACAGCATATGCTCAAATTATTATCATGGACAAGGTCTGAAGAAATCTCCCAGCCATTCAGATTTTACTGTAAGAACTGCAGTCTGTGTCCTACCCTACAATTTGCAAATCCAGGGAGTTTGCAATAAAACTCAAGTGTGTAACACTCAGATTTATCTCTATACATTCAGATTAAGAGGTAGTGTGACTTGCTATAATAAGCATCGTAACATTTCATTAAATGTTGATTACATCAAAGTGTTCACTGTAAATATTTTGGCAATTTCCTGCATCAGAATAATTTCAATGAACATAAATATGTGTTATAAAAAATATTTCATGTTGATTAACAATTACAGGGGATTTTAAAAATAAAACAGTAAAGAAAAAATACATACACTTCCAAACTAGATACAGCACACCAAAAAACTCAATTAGGATATTCAACCTAATTTTGTGCAAGCATTTGTTTTAGCAAAGCTACTTTTAGACCGATGGTTATTTCTTTTTACTGGCTTTCTTTAAACTTTTTACTGATGAGGGCTGTCACAGTGAGTTAGAACTATATTACTGGCAAGGAGGGGCAGTTGAAATACTCACTGTAAGAAGAAAAAAAAAACCCCTTTTTTCTTACACTTTCTTTTTCCAGTTTTCTGAGACAAGATCTATATGGGTTATGTTGGAGGCAGACTGATGAAATGGCAGATTTCTTTCCTACTGGTCAAGTTTAGGTTACATTGATGCTGTAATATGACATCTTGCTTAATGACTGACAGCTACCAATCATTAAAAGTACATAGGCACTATCAGCTTTCTTTTTCCTAAAGAGTATTTTAATCATAACTATGATTTCAACAAAAAAGCTTCTTGCCCCTTTTTCTCAAGATCTGGTAGAAACTGACACCTGATAATATTTACTTTCAAGGTTGCAGACATGTATGTCTCCGTGTTACAGAGATTACATCCTAGGCACAGTAGTCAAATGAATGAAAAAACCAAACTGATAAAAAAGATGACCTTAAAAAAATAAACAAATAACTGTGATAAATAGAATGCATAAACTATTTCAGTATCTGTATACAGTAAAGTCTGATAGGTTCAATAGTGCCAGAATCAACACCTAAAAGACAAGAGCCAAACATGACTCTCAGACTAGCTAGAAGCTGCTCATATAAATCTCTGTAGCATAATAAAATGGCAGTTTATATTACAGGGTCACTCTTCAACAACCACTGAGACAGAAAAAAAAAAACCTTCCAAAAACCAATGCCGCCAAAAAAACAAACAAACAAAAAAATCCCACCTCAAAATGCCACTGTATTTTTTAAACCATTTGAAGAAAGCCAAAAGAAGTTGGGAAGGCCAAGCATCTAGCAAACAAAGCTTTTAGTGTGTCTAGATAAAAAAGTCCAGACTCTCTAAAGTACTCTGAAGACACTTTTTCTTGGAATCTGAGTCAGATGCACTTTGCAAGACAGCAGAAAACATTTAAAAAGCGTACAGACGCAGGTGAGATAACATTCACAACTTGTTTTACTTGTGGGACTGTATCTAACTCAGATATTCTGACTCACTGCCTGAGTGCACCTCTCAGTTACCAGGAGGTTCAGTTCTCAATGCTGGTCCTAAGTTAGGTGGTCCTTGAGGTGGCATTACACTCTATAGCTTTTCTCTTGCAACGGTGTCCACAGGAGTGGCAGACATGACATTGTCAAGGTATCAGAAAGAAAAAAACAGTGATGCAGAAAGCAATAATCTTAGCGGCAGAGCTCTTGGCCACATGCAAGTTGCCAAGCATGTACACAAGAATTACTGTGCTCCTGTAGAGCATGAAGTATCAGTTATATTTAAGGCACAATTTCCTTTTATTCTTTACATAATTTTCTGAACTAGGCTCATTTTAGCTCAGCTCGCTTTCTTTATGTTTTCCTTCAGAGAGTCTGTTAAATCACAGAAATTTTTTATAGTATGATTGTATTTGGATATTTAGCAGTTATAAATGACAATACAACATTTTGCATACTAAACACTGCAAAAATGTAAGCAAAGCAAAAGTAAAGCAAAAATGTATCTTAAAATAATTGTATGTAAGGAGACATACTGTCATTTTTACACAATTGCCAGAAAACAAAGCCATCTGCATGTTCTAGAGTGTCAAAATGTAATATATTTAGAATAAAATAAACATATTATTAATAAAAAAAATTCTTACTTTGTTGCCCGTATAAACTTGCCCCAAACTGAGACAGCTGACCTGATGTTGATGGTGATGCCAGCATCTAAAATGTAAGAAGAGTAAGAGGTTATTAAAGACAAAGCTATTGTGCTATCTTGCTCTGGAAGTCGACAATACCATGTTATGCCAAGGTATATACAAAAAGATATGAACTTCAGATAAGATTCTAATGTTAAAATTATAATATACTGCCCTAAGAGCTGGCTTCATGCTTGTACACAGATATGAACAGGACCTACAAATGTCAGAAGCAATATTTCCTGCTCTACCATGCCCACTTTAGAGAAATCATGTATTACCAAGAAGGAAACAACTAATGTAGACACTTGACACCAGATTTCCAGCCACTGTTCTAAGAGGAAAAGAATAAACTGTTCTCCATGCTTCCCAAGAAATGTAAACTATTAATAACTTTGAGAAACATAACATATAATATGTAACTTAAACACTTGGGGGGAAAAAAAAACCAAACCTTTGTAATCTTAAGGGAAGTTATATATTGGAACATCCAACCCTGTTTTTGTTGATTAGCTGTTCACCAACACTAGGTATAGCTGACTGACCCCCTGGAGCAAGAAGACTTATCAGTTGACCTAATCCCTCGATCCACAACAGAATATGCTACTTCTACTTAGTAACACATGTGCAAATAGCTGCTTGCTTAGTGAATTACTCTGGACTTGGACTGAATTTTAGGATGGTTTCAAGGAAATAAATGTCTGCATTCTTAGACATAAGGCAATTTCAAGGGTTTTCAGCTCAAGAGTAAAGAATTCAAATCAAAATAACTTTACTGTGATAAACTGCAAATTTCTTTGTTGGTATCATCTAGGCAGATGTAAAATTAAAACAAACCTTATAAACTGAATCTGCTAGTTGTCCATACTGGGGCCAAATCCAGATGGTAGAAATGAGAAAGAAGACAAGATCTTCTTTCTAACTGAAGAAACAACTGTGAACAAAAACCCACTTTAAGTAACACCTGGCTTCAGCTCAGCATTCATACAACCAGGTTCACAGTCCATATCTGCATCAGAAGTGATGCAGACAGAGGGAAGTACATTTGTAAAAAGAAAAGTTGGTTGTGGGAGCTTACCAGCTGCTGTATGCTTTCCTAAACTAAAACACTTGATGCCATGGACTAGATGCCCATTAGTGAGTGGCACCTGTCTGGTGCAGTGCTGCAGCATCTCTACCAACCCATTTTCATTCAGAAGGAATAAAATTCATTCACACTAATATTGCTCTGCAACATGAACCAAAGCATGCTGAAATAGAGACACTTGGGAGACAAGATTTCAAAAGCACACTTTCCCCACCCCAAGCTAATAAACTGATATTCATTAAACACTGATAAAACAAGCTGACACAGTAGTTTTTAAGAAAGGAAAGATAAAGTAAAATGGTGAGGTTAAAAAAACAACATTCAAGTTTGACAAGTTGGAAAATCCTAGAACATGTTGCAAGGTGTGAAAAATTGTAAATCTATGGGAAAAAAAATGAGAGACAGAAAGTCATAAGACACCTTTTGAGACGATGATAAAGGCACACAAGCTCAAAAATAAAAGCCAACACACCAGACACAGTACTAGAAACATCAGTCAAAAAGTACTACCAGCTTTGGGACAGATAAGCAAAACAGTTAAGCCAAAAAGGAATATCCCATAAGCACAGCTGCTGAGGAAATTAAAAAATTGCTGTGGTAGCATGTGATGTAATAAACAGATGATGGTACAGACCTCAGCATAAATGTTGATTGGGAGTAAAAAACCCCAATAATTAGAAAACCCCTAAAAGGCAATAGATTACTTTAAAGAGAGAAAAAAGAATCCCACCTCTTTACAATGAGTACTACTTGATTTTTTAAATTCAATTAAAAGCAGTAGCAAATAATATTTATTGGATACTGCTTATCAGAAAGATGATTTTCTTTTGAAATATTGCAAAGTAGGTCATACCTACTGTGCCACTTACTTTTACATGAAAAGTTAATTGCAAAATTACTTGTAGAGAAATTTATAGAAAATTATAATAAAGGCCAAATGTTGAATTCAGTAAATCTGATAATTTAATGTCATAACATACTTAGAACATCAAAGATAACAAGCCTCAAGAAAAAATAAAAAAAAAAAAAATAAAAATCCTGTGGATCTGTTCCAGGCAGATCAAATGCAGCATTTCTCAAATCTTATGGACCAATAATATGCTGTATGGCTATCTCACTTATTTCATCTCTACTTTATTAAACATCTTTTTTCTATCATATCTAAGTAAGGAACAGTTTAAAGTTGTCTTGATTTTTTTATTATTTACATACAATTTTGATCAACAACAAAAATTAAATTCAGCAAAACCTTAACCTCTATTACCAGAACCTTGACTTGCATTCAAAGCTTCTGAGTCACTATTATAGTCTACTCAAGCTTGGTCCACCAAAGATAATGAAGATTGAAGATGAATAGTATTAGTAGCACTAAAAACATTTCTTCTGGTATTTTGCAATCATTATTTCTTCTGACTGGGCTACTTGCTACACAACACAGAATATATAACAGCTTTCCGAGAGCATACTTGTAACTGTGATTGGAAGTCACCTGAACTTCTTTTTCTACAACAGCCAAAAGTCATAACCTTAATAAAAACCAAAGCAGACTTAGTCTTAAGGTGACTAAAGCCTCTTCCAGTTGCTAAGACCTATTAAGCTTTACCCAATTATGTTAGAATCTTAGGGAAAAACCACTCAGAATTATAGCTGTAACAACCTAAATCGATTTGTTAGTGGTTAACAGCCACAAAACCCAGCATGGGATTTCTGCTTCTATTCCAAAGTTGTATCACTGAACTAGGCAGGTTTTTTTCCCTATTAGCTTTCCCTATGTTATTACGAGACAGAGGAAGCCTACGACTTGTCTCCCCTGGGACAGGGGGACTTCTGAGCTAAAAAGACCTTGTGTAACATGAAGGCTGCACTTCATTTTGCCAGGGTACAGGAAAGACCAACACTCGTTACTGGCAGGGTGAAAGACTGAGTTCATAACACTCAAGACATGGACATCATTTTACTCACTAGTCTCAGACAGCGACAATGCAATTTTGATCATAGAAGATTATGCATCTAAACTCAAACCAACTGATGATCCAAGCAGATGGCCCAATTTTGTTGGACTGGTCCACACCAAGAATCAATAAGCTGCAAGGGGCTAGCAGACAATTCCCTATCCCTAGTGCTGAGAGATTTTACTGTAACTGCTTTCACTACACTTTATCAGTTTACTGCAGTTAAGTTCACTTGAGAGTGTCAACAAATCTAAAAAAAAAAAAAAACCAGCACCAAGAGAAATGCTTAAATTTGCCAGAACTGTGAAGAAAACTCTGCACTTTACAGCCCTCTCGGGAGCCTCCCTGAGAGCAGAGGGGTGGTGGGAGGGAGGTCCAGCAGCAGCGCTGGCCAGACAGTTCCCCCCAGCTCAGAGTGGGGACAGCTGCCTGCCACCACCACTGCCACCTTGGCACACAGCAGCAGGGTGGCACCAAGAAAACTTAGTAAAGCAATTCTGTGAAGGCTGCTACATTCTGTAGTTACAGCCCAAAGCTACTTTCTTAAACTTGAAGCAAGCTGCAGCTAAAATATATTGATTTAGCACTACAAAGTCAACTCCTAGAAGCAAAATGTGTTAGAATAAGCAAGTTTGTGAGAAGTATCTGGCCTAATAAATGATGGGGTTCTCACAGATGCAAACATCAGCATAATTTTGTATTGAAACTATTTTATTTCTGGTATCTGCCATCTGTGCTGCACTATTTAATAACAACATCTGACCCACAGCCTCAAAAGAGGAAAGTGTTATACTGACGTAAAAACCAGTAGTAAAACAAGTCAACAAAAAACAGATAAAAATACTAGACTGGCAGTTTTTTAGTAGTGTTATTAGTCTTCCTCTTTATACCACCCTTTAATACAGCACTCACAACAGTACCATATCACAAGAAAGTATTTCCAAATCTCAATATCATAAACCAATGAAAATCTTGTATACATATATAAATACACGGTAATATCTGCCAGTGAAAATTATTACTGATGTAAATAATTTGTGAAACATAAACTCAAAGACAGTACTGTAAAATAAATGAAATTTTATTCAGCCTTTTGTATTTAATAATTTCTGGTCGGTTGTGATCTTCTGCCTCCAGCAGCACTTGGAGAGCACAAGGAGGTAGGACCATACTTCTGATGGCAGCAATATCCCAAGATCTTAGACACAGGATGTTACTTTTGAATGACAATGACATTATCACTGCGAGGTTAACATGGCTACCCAAGTAAAAATAAATTCTCCCTGTGTAGAGGCATTGTTTGATAGTAGAGTTTATCAATGAGCCAAATGACTACTGAAAGCTTATTGAAAGATGCTATAAGAAATGCCAAAGCAACTAAGAATTAGGAAAACAAAGCAAATATTTTATACCAATTAAATAATCAGCTACATACAAAAAAACCCAATTAAATAACCAGCTGCATACAAAAAACCCCAAAACCAAAACACCCACCATTGAGCCCATAAACCATCAATATTACAAAACAGCATGTTCAATGAAATGAGTTATTGGGTAAGAAACCATAACCTTCCCCTTCTAGAAAAGGCACATGATGTTATGCATGGAATTAATCTAGTTAAAGGCATCACTTCAAAAGCTAGAGCTGACATATAAAAATTATTATACAGTGTGAAGTGGAGATGCAGTAAAATAAAGCTTCTAGATGAAGCTAAGATGAAGAACAGAAATGTACAGAACATCTACCATAGCCATGAAATTATTCTATAAAAAGCCTAAATACAAACAGAATCATAACAAAAATTATACTACAGTCATCAACAGTGAAATTTATTTCCTTGTGACATAATTCCAAATTGTAAAGGGATGTGAATTAACTTACATTCAGATATATAATTTTCAGACACATATTTGCACATGTGTGAAACAGTATAAAATACTATTTTGTCTCTAAGCAAAATTAGTTTACGATGTATTGTCATATTTGATAAATCCGTTCATGTGCAAATTCATAGGTGACACAGTAAAGAGTGCATTTTGTATTTGAAATTTTTTGTTCTTTCAGCATACTGTATAACTTTCTTATGAAAATGCACACTATAGGCAGAATGATGATAGGCTCTGAAAAGGAACTGCATTAAAATACAAAGTTCCTCCAAATGTTACTAGCTTCACTCCCTGCCAATCCTTCCAACTATTTTGCCACTTTTGCCACCATCAATTGCATTGCAATTTTCATACATTTTAAGTTAGTTTGTTTTCATTAGGGTTTTTGTTTGTTTTGGGATTTTTGTTTTGGGTTTTTTTTGGGGGGGGGGAGGAGGTTCCTTTTGTTGGTTGTTTTTTTTAAAAAAAACCTTATAGTGTACTCAGTAATACACGCAAGGAATGTTTAATCAATCTTCTGGAAAGTGAAAAGTAACTCTGTTGCTTTGTAACTCACACTTCAAAGAGCAAAGCCTAAGTCATGTTCCACAAAGCAAGCAGGGCAAGCCAACTCACTATTCAGTCAGATGTACAAGAATGTTTACATGCAAAGTAATGCATGTGAAAATACTCATTTGCCATTTATAATTAAGACATTAATCTATTTATTTCTCAAAATAAACTTTAGGGTTTTTTCTCACTCCACAAATGGATCAAAACTATTCAGACAATTACAAGTTAGGTTAATGTACAGAACCTCTACTCAGTCAACCAGCATTACTGTGAATGCAACAACTGCTCCTGACACAAGGGGGTTTCATGGGAATTCTTAAATACATACAATTCCATACAAAGCATCTGAAGTAAAATTATTACTAAGGCAAGAAAGATACTTTATGAAACATGATACCATAGGTTTCCTCAGAATCCTGAAATAATAGCATTAAAAAGCCAGCAATTCATCTGGATCAATGAAGTTCAGCAGCCTTTAAGTCAAAGTTGTCTCCAGAAAATTGATTAAACTTACACACCTAGTTTCTGAAACTTAGCAAGATTCTGGATCTCAACCAAAATGGCAAGCTAAACCTTCAGGGTTTCTCTTGTATAAGTACCACCTCCTTGTAAGGCCATGTATTTCAAAACACAGTAAAAGTAAAGGTTCTATAAATCACTTTAATAGAATGACAGTAAAAGGCCTTTGACCACCCTTTGTTGCACCAGCACCACTAACATCTGCCTTTGTGCAACTGTCTCATGACAGAGGGATCCCTGAATTTCATCCACCACAGACATGCTTCAGCTCAGGATGGAAGAAAGCTCTGGAAAGCAGGCTTTCAGAATCAACAAACCCATCTTCCTGTACTCAACATCCAGATCTGAGGACTTCCTAGTGCTAGGGAGTTAGACAAACAATTGCAATGAGACAAATCTAATCTTCAAGCTAAATCTCATCTGCCAAAATTAAAAACACAAATCAGAACTGTTACTACTACCTCACTGCAAGCATTTTACTGTCTGCTGAGCAAATGGAAAAGAAAATGAACAGTGAAGGACTAGACCAAGATTTGAAAAAAGTATTAACTGAAAACATCTCCTAAGTTTTCTGACTGGGCAGACCCTCATTAAAATGCATGTGTGTCTACTGCCAAGATTTATGACTACAAAACAACAGAAGATGCCTTTATCTTACACTCTCAAGTACACGTTTTCAGTGGGTTGGGTTACATCGGTCAAACCTTGTAGAGCCCTTCTTATATTCTCATATATGAGAAATCAAAGAAGTTCAGACTGAACTGGTCCAATCTTTTCTCAAAGCTCATCTGCCTATTTGTTTTGTTCATTTAACAACTACAGTTTCAAAAGTACATAAGTTACCTTCAAAAGCGTTGAGTTACCGATTTCTACCACTGTCACTCTATTCAAACAAAAATACATGTACCCATGTCCTGAAAATTATTTTACTGAGTGCATAGAGAACTCAATTAAGTTGGTGAAATTAGCTACAAGTAAGTTCTGCAATTGTTTTGTGGGTGCCCAGTGCATCATCTTATCAATTTATATTAAAAGGATCTGACTTGCTGCCAGCAAAAAGTCACATTATTTTCTTAATCCGTTCCTTGTTCTGGAAGTACTGTAAAACACCTCATTTATTTGCCACAGGACTATTGACCTGGTTATAATGCACTGACCAAGTGCAGAAAGATTCACAGACAGAGCATTCATGCATATACTCTGTTCCTCTTCCCTACTTAGCACAGCAATCATGTGATGATTCAAGTCAAAGCAACTTATTGAGTTAAAAAAAAAGGCATAAAATGGCTTGAACGAGATGTAATCTCATCTACGGAACCTTAATTGTGGGCCTGAAATAACTTCTCCAGTCAGTATCTGTATGATCTTGAAAGCACTTGTGCATGTGAGTAACAGGCAGCTTTTCCATTTCAATTACCATATTAGTCCTGTTTATCTACAACTGCTTTCTCTAATTAAAGAACGGGTAAATTAAAAGAAAAGTTTTATCTCTTAGCTACACTGAGGCTGAAATAAAAGTAACATGTCCAAAATTATTTGCTGCTAGTTCTTTCCCCCTATCAAAAGTCTTTGAAATTTATGACAGGATTTAGCTTGACTTTACTGTAAAAATAAAGTGAAAAGTAAGTTTTGAAGTTTATACAAATACGCTTGCAGTAATAGCCTTTACTTTAAATTTTAGGAGGATTTCACCATTTCCTGTGTTCCCTCATTCCTATACTCCTCAGCTTGCAGTATACATACACACGAGCAGCAACTTTCAAAATCAGAATCAGTAAAACTTGAACAGAAGGAAAACCAGAAACACCTAGCTATATCCAGTATAAGGGAAATAATAAATAAGCTTTAGCTCTTGCTGAAAAGCAGGATTTAGGGAGGCTGTTCACAGAAGCTTCCACCAAAACCATTCTATTTCAGTTGGAAGAACTCTAGAAGATAAATGAAGCCTAAATGAAGGACTCTGGATTCATAAGTACATATCATACACTGGAGAGAAAAAGATTTTACATGTCTCTAATTTTTTTATAGGTCAGTTGCAAAAGCCTGCAACATAAATTTTATCTGCTTTCAGTAAAGACATAAATGAAGCTCAAAATGAAAAAAGAGAAATAACTTAAATTGCAGTAAAATTGCACCTTGTTTAGATAATATAAGAGTAATTTGCTTCTTTCCTCAATATTTGTTCTGCCTTTATTTTATTCCCATAGTAGATGTGAAGACAGAAAAGATTCAAAGTGCTTCAAGATCTAGAATGCTGGAATTTTCCCCCCAGGTGTTCATAAAACTGGATCTAGGTTTTGAACATTGGTCTTTATTAGCTTACTTGGAAAAAGTTTTGAGCAATTTTATTTTAGCCTGTCAATACTGTTATCTAAACAATAGTAAACATACTTATTTCACTTTCATATATAACATTTTTAGCTGAATTCTAGTTGAAAGACTATTTGAAAACATGGTTATTTTCAACAGGCAAAGGTTTACAAAGCTGTGAAAGAAGGTGGAAACTAAGAGAATGTAACAACCTTTCCAAGCCTCCTTATCTACTATGAGCCAAGTGAAACAGCAAATGGAACATGTAATACACAATATGCATTTAGCTATACCTGAATGATCAAAGGTGTACAGTCAATATTATTGCCATACATTTATTTATATAAACATATAAAAAAATTAGAATAGGATTTAACAGTTTACAATTTCATAAGCATAAACTCAAAGTTGTAATGGTCAATAGTGAAGCTACAGGACTTGGGAAACCTTAAAATAATTTGGAAATAAAATTTTAAAAAGCTTTTGCAAATCCACTCTTCCATTTCCTGTTGGAATGACATCATTCTTCTGTCAACTACAGCAGGCTTTTATGCCTCATTTTGGCCACTTCTCCCACAAGCCTTCAAGATTTCTCATTTGTCATTCCTGTTGTATGCAACACCCACCTTCCTTCTCCTGAAGTGCCATTCTAAGATCCACTTCTGCAACTCTACCTACAGAAAAAGTAGGCAACTAAAACATTCCTTCACTGTGTCAACAATGTGCCAAGCCATCAGCTTTCACAGTGTACGCTGTGCAGCCTAACATTTATCTCACTTTACCTTTCTTATTACACCATTATGATTTTACCCTCAGTACATCAAATCTAAAAGTAGGGATTTCATGTAAAATCACTTTGGAGAAATTCTGTCTATTATTTTTGAGTGCTACTTGCACTATCATAAATATTCCATTGTGCCTACGTGCATCTGTGGTACATGTACACATGTAATCCACATAAAGAGAAAAGAGCAGCCCATTTAGTTTTACACTGTACTACATTTTAATCCTTTGCTGGCTCTTATCAATTTATGAAACTGAATTGGATAGCTGCAGTTATGCTTTATTTTCTTTTTGTTTCATTGTCTGAAAAGGCCTTCTACTCTCTAAACCTAATTCCTTCTCTTTGAAAATCTAAATTAAAATTCAGCTAAGAGTCTAGGAAATGCTTCTGTTGACACAGGTCAAGGTCTATCAAGACTATGTTCACAACTGCTATTAACCATATTTCTGGATAGTCTTGGAGGCAGACTTGAAGCATTTTCACCTTTTTTAAAATTTGAACAGAACTGGTTTTTTTTATTAGGAAGAATATGTTGCCTACACATATTAAATGCAAGCCTGCCATGAGATGATATTATTGACCTGCAAGTGATAAGAACTTCAAGTCACACTTCAAGTCCTCCATGTATTTCTTCATGCCACTCCATATAAAAGTGAAATACTTTACTGCCTAATATATTTGTCTTTGGTAAGAAGCACCAGAGCTTCAGTAATGTCAATGAAGTTCTAACATACAATTTGTCATTAATGAGGGGGGAAAATGTAACTAGGATTACTAGTTTTCTAACTGCGTGGCATTCCAAATAGGAAAAATACCAAACTTAGATTACTTCAGCAAACTAACTGCACAAAGCATTTGCAGAAACTAAAAATGGCTGAAGATATAAAACACAAAACCACAACAAAAAACCTGTAGACATTGCACAGAAGCACAAGATATAATCAATAACTCAATTTAAATTACAAATAAAGTGCTTCAAGATGAAGAAAAAAAGCCAAAAAATCAACACTGGCAAGCATGTGGCTGAAGTTTACATGACTAAATTCACTGAAATTAAAGCACTTGTCACTGGAAATGTACAGCTTAAAGCTAAATGAAGCCCTTCCTCACATACATTTCACATACTTGAAACTATCTCAGTACTGAAAGGAGAAAAAAATAAGCTTATTCAACTTACATCTTTTTCTGACCGATGTGGGAACATCGATGATTGGCTGTAGTACATGTTCTCATCATGGTAGTCACCATCAACCCCCTCTACAAACTTCTTCCTTGAAGCACCAAACATGCTGTTTGTCACCTAAATAAGAAGAAAATTTATTATAGATCATATATTATTTGATTTGCTACATAGTTGGTACATATTTTAAATATATATCTATGGAAGCATGGTTAAAAACCCATCTCTAAATATCTGAAAATTCCTCTTAAAAATACTTTCCATATATTGCCAGTGCAATGGTTCTTTCAAGAGGGATTTTCATGTGACATAAACTCATATTCCAGAAACAACTGGGGTGGGGAAAGGGGACATATTTTCATTTTTTGGAAAGGTGTTGTTATGTTTATTTTTTGAGCTCCATGACCTTATACCCAAGCTTATGTAAAACTACAACACATCAGAAAATAAAAGAGCAAACTTCCCTAGTTTTCCTCTCCTCACGTAAACATTCAGCCTAAAAGGAAATAATTAAAAATATTCTTTAGAGCTCAGTCACCTTAAAAGATATAGCAAAAATAGAAGAGAGAAGAAAAAAAGAAAGCTCTGCAAAATCTTCCAAGTCTCATCATCAGAACTTGGAAAACCAGCTTTCCACTTGACCCCACTCAGATCCATCACTAAGTAAGAGAAGGTTGAGCTTAACCACACTCAACAACCTCATCACAGACTGGCAAAGTTACTGCACACAGCCCACAGAAACCCTCCAGATTTTATTTTACCCTTGCTCCCAGAATCGCCCATGCACACAGTGCTGCTAAGTCAGGAAATGGAAACCAGAGAAACAGCAGCCACACAGCTGGTCACAGGACCTTAATTCATTAGAAAATTCAATCCTGCAGCAAGGTCACACAATGTCACTAAAGCATCTTCTGCACACAGTGCGTTCCTGACTTGCATTTCATCACCTGACTATGAAGCTCTAGGCCAGCACAGTGTGCACTAACCAAGCCCTGTTTTAACCACCCAGGTTAATGTTCAAACCAGAGAAGTGGCACATGCAGGTCAGCACAGAGCAACTTCTCTGTTTCTTGTACCATATGGAGAGAGTGCAATCCAACAGGGTGATAATCAACCCTGAGATACTGCCCTACATAACTTATCTTCACAAGGATCTTTATCATCTTGAAAGGTAAGGAAGCTAAGGTACTTATGAAATGCTCTGAACCTTAAATTTACTATCTTCACTACAGCATTAGACAAACTTGAAAAACATAGAATTTTAAGCTTCTTTTTTTAAAAAAGCAGTCAGTCTGCACTATCTTAGGCTCCTGCTTGAAACTGAAATTTCAAAATATTTATTTTGGTTGGCTGCAAGAAGAGTTACTTTCAGCCAGAAATCCTCTTGACAGAAATCCCCGCTGACACAAAATTACTGGGATATTCCTCACAGTATGGCTTATTCAAATTTTACCTTTACTGATGAAGATTTCCAGTCAGTATTTAAATAACATGGCTGCTCCTAGACTGGTATCAATTAAACCCCATGATTTCAAAGTCACAGTACTTTTCATTAACAGTAGTCAACACCTGGGATGCATGTGATACAGCTATACTCGACGGAATGATCTCAAAACATTTGGCTAAACAAGTCTACTGCAGTACTCCTACAAGAGCATTTCAGATATTCAGACCACTGATACTCCTGAACAAATGTAAAATCTGTTACAAATATGTGAAGGATGGCACGTAAAGGTACTGCATACCTTCCCCAGATGAAACTTGTCTCTTATGTTTTTCACAAAATCTGTGCAAATGTAAGGCCCCAAGCACTAGAATGCAATCAGCTGACTTTCACACTTATAGTGAAGCTTTCATTACACTGTAAGCATATCCCACTGTGTTAATCCCCTTACAATGCAATTATCACCTACCAGATGGGATGGAGCATTTAACAGGCTAAGGGGATTATCTTGTCCTTTGCTCTGCCTCAGAAAAGTGCAGAGAGATGAGCAGCTGCCTTTAACTGCAGTAAAAAGGATAGTGAAATGCTTTGGCAAAGCTATCTTCAGCAATGAAGAGAAGCTGGAGTCTCACCCAACTACTACTCCTAAGAAGCAGAAAAGAAGCTTCTCACAAGTCTCAAAGAATTCTTTGGTACTCCTTTGACAATACCTGGGATAACCCACATAACCTTCTCTTGTAATTTGCCACAAAACCTTCTCTTGTGATACATCACCAGAATAACAACTGAATTATGACAGAAAGCAAGTCACTGATGCATATGTAGTACTGTACTAATGAATTAAGAAACCCTGAGCTACAATACAGGAGCTATACAAGAGGCAAAAACTATTCTCTTTGACCCAGCAGATCTTGATCTGCTTATTTCTGCAAAGGTTTACACGTGGCTGGCTACGTATGCACTGTAAAGATTTCTGAGTCAATGGGTCCGAGCTCTCTAAATATATGTCTATAGCTGCTGCAATAAAGTTAGTATGTCCAAATATATTTTTTCTACTGAAAAATTGAAAGAGATTTTAAATTCTCCACCAAATTCAAACTTTCTGAAAGACTATTTTCTATACTGAAAATCATAAATGACAGTGGCCCAAAAATCTAATCGAGACTATTCCCTGAAGACTGATGAAGTACAATAATACTAATATGGAGTCGGACACGGGCATGATTATAAAGAAAGAAAAAAAGAAAACTTCGAATAATTAGATAAATATTTATTTTTTTAATTGGAAAACCACATTTCTACATGACACCTAACAGAACTTTGCTGATGAACTCCAGAGAAAACAGAGCAGGCTGCAGCTGTAGGGGAACAGGGGAAGGCTGAGGAGCCTGCAGTGCTACCCAGCTGCATCACTGCACCCAACTACCCTGAAGACCTCCGAAGATTTTTGCTGACACTTCCTCAGAACAGCATTTCTGTATGTGATTTTGTGTTGTTCAGAGCTGCCAAGTGAAGCAGTCGCATGCAGTGCTCAAGCTGTCCAAACTCCCACTGAGGGAAGTGGCACAGGCACTGGAGGGCATTCTGGCAACCGCCTGCACCCCTAACAGGATTCCACTGCACTAGAAAGAGCTGTCACCTGTTCTTAGGGTGAACCACAGCACAGATCACAACAGAGAAATGTGCTGGTACAATTCACACCACTATTCAGGCCTGTCACAAAACTAATAGCACAGTAACATGCAGCAAGCTGCTAAAAACCAGTAACAGATAGAGCAGGAACTGGGATTAGAGACTTAAACTGCAGCTGCTGTAGCCAGGTTGCTTACTTTGTGCTCATTCTGAAGCTAAAACCAGTAGGCAATTTATCTACTTCCCAATAGTCACCGGTGACAGTAAACGGCTGGCAGACTTCTGATCAGAGCACTTATCCCCATGCAGACTTTTATATTACAGCAGGTTTATGCAATGACAGTGTCATACTGTTGCCAGGTTAGCAGCAGGCACCTTCCAACCCATGTTAACTTATTCCAGTATTCACTAACACGCTCATTAGTCACTCATGCTACAAGCATATGCACAGATATTGGAAAAACATTGCTGTGGTACTCTTTGTAAAAAGGTGTGAGAATAACTGGGTCTGTGCCAAATGCAGGCAGATCTGCAGATGGAACTTTGTTGCTTATTTCCTAGGACAAAAAGCCACTGGGAAACCTCATACAGAGACTGCAGCTCACTTTTCACAGACTGACAGATCACTGCCCAATCAGCTATGAAAGTAAATACAGCAAAGTTCATGAAGCCCTTACAAATAGATCTCAAACCCTTTGGAAAGTAACAGTGACCTGAGGTTTTTGACCTTCAGGTACAGGGTCTAGACTGGTGAGGTGAAGTAAGGTAGAAATCAGCTCTTGTATTTCAGTTCCTCTTTCATAAATATACATACACACACACACATGTGCCAACACAATCTCACAGAAGTGGTATGCCAATTACATGGCAATTTTATTACGAACAAAATTCTTGTCTCTCAGACTAATGTCATGCAGATCCCTCTCCTAATCCTCTAATTACTCTTCCTGTTCTACTCTGGGAACTCAGTTCTCTGTTGCACAAGACACGCTGGCAGTGTAACCATTCATTAAAAATGTAAAATGGTGCACTTAGGTCAATTCATTCTTTAGTGTAACGTTGCAAAAGTATTTACAACTCCTACTGGTAGTCCCATGCAAAATATTATTAGAAAATATTCATGGTGGCAGAGGAAAGAAAGGGAAGGAACTACATATTAGGATGGAGTTAAGAGAACTAACCTAACACATGGCCACAAACCACATTGTCCACTTCTGATGAAGTGAACACATGTGGTTCTTTCAAAGCACAAGCTGCACCTGGGTCAGGGCAGCCCCTGGTATCAACAGAGGCTGGGGGATGAAGAGATCGAGAGCAGCCCTGCCAAGGGCTGGAGTGTGTTGATGAATGAGAGACTGGACATGGGCCAGCAGTGTGCACTCACAGACCAGAACACCAACTGGATCTTGGTATCCAAAGCAGTGTGGTCAGCAGGGTGAGGGAGGGGATTCCGCCCCTCTGCTCTGCTGAGACCCCCCCGGAGAGCTGCATCCACCTCTGGAGTTCCCAGCATGGGAAGGACAGTGCCCTAATGGAATCAATCCACAGAAGAGCCACCAAGATGATTACAGGGATGGAGCACCCCTCCTATGAGGAAAGGCTGAGAGAAATGAGATTATTTCGCCTGCAAAACAGAAGTTTTGAGGGTATTTTAATTATGGCCTTCCAGTACCTGAAGGGAGCCAACACAAAATATGGATCACGTACTGACAGGACAAGAGGGAAATGTTTTTAAACTGACAGCGAGTAGGTTTAAATTAATGTTACAAAGAAATTCCTTACTGTGAGGGTAATGAGGCACTGGCACAGGCTGCCCAGAGAATTTGTAGATGACGCATCCCCACAGTTTTCAGGTTGGATGGGGCTTTGAGTAACTTGGTCTAGCGGAAAGTATCTCTGCCATGGCAGGAGTCCGGAAAGAGATAATCTTTAAGGCCCCTTCCAGTCTAGGCTAGTCTATGATTCTATGTTTAAAGCTCAACTTCAAGCTAATGTTCATCGAGCAAAATGCAGTCAGAAACCTGGTAAGACCTTTAAATTCTTCTGTGGAACATTTCCTAACAACAGAACAATTAGAAGCACTGTACAAATGTTATGAACTTGAAGGATCTAATAACCAGTTTGCTGTGGTCATTGACCTTTATCCTTCAGCTGAGAAAATAACCCAAAACAACAATCAATACTTATTTTACGAAAGATATAAAGAGAAATATTTTTAATTGGGAGGAATACTGCAGTATAGCATAATTCAGCACACAAAAATGGCTCACCAATAACTGAAAATATCTTATTGAAACTGCATTTGTATGAAAAACTATTAAAAATTTTGTCTTAAGCCACAAGAAAATATTCTTCAAAATTTACTTATAAAGTGGTTCAATGACTGTATAGCGATGTTAGTTTAACATCCTGAAGCAAATTATACTACTAAAAAATGAAAACTAATTATATTTTTTGTTTTGCCTTATTACTATAGGCAGTGCCTGAGGAGCGCTCACTCACACCATTAACATAGCCAAATCTAAACTAAGATGATACTATAAAATCTCAGAGGAGAATGAATACTTTTAATTTTCCACAGAGTAGAAAAACTAACGTTGAACTACAACTGATTAAACTCATCATCTTCATGAGATTAAACTATACACAGTAATACAAGTTGGGGAAAAAAAAAAAAAAAAAAAACATTTTAGGAATTCTAGGAGTATCTTCTCTTTCCTGCCTCTCCTGTGACTACAGTGTTTGTCAACAGGCACATTACCATTACATGGAAGCAATTAAAAGTTGTAATCTCAGTTTGATGTTACAGAGCTTTTACCCAATTATATACTATTGCTTCTGATGTTGCTGCCTAGGTCTTAATAAGCAAAGGCAATCATTTACTGCATTTCTTTCATAAATCACTGTTTTCACAGAAGATGACATATTTACACATCGGAAGGATCTACAAAAGTGACCCTTAATGAGCCTTTTAGTGAGAAATAAGAGTCTCTCAAAATGCCTATTAAAAATCACATGAAACACCAAATGAGCCTGCAATTTAAGTCAAAATACAGAATCTGGAAGCCAATCAGTTGGTTTGCTAGCATAAATTCAATTTATAGTAAAAACTACTACAGTTTATGGTCCTATTTCCCAGTGTCAAAGATAATTCCTATTTAACCTTAAGTGGAACTGATATACAATAGAATATAAATTACCAAGTTGCTAAATGCAAAAAATCTGTCAAACCCCAAACCTTTAGCAATAGGTTAAAGCTATCAAAAAAAGATATGAAAAGTACACTGGTAGAAATAGATTTCATTTTCTACATGAAAGACAAAACAAAACCATAAGTTGAGATCCTTTGTTTTCTCATTTCATAATCACAGTCTGTGATTATGAAATGAGAAAATCACAGTCTGTCCACTTCTTCAAGGTGAATGATAACCCTTACCAGTACACTGTATGACTATGCTATGGTAACAAACAACAACTTTGTAGTACCAAAAGAACATCATCATGGCAAACAGAATATTTCACTATATTTCTCTTTTTGTTAAAAAAGATGGGTTTTTTTCCTTGATTTGCTTAATACTGGCACAGTTTTGTACCCTTTGTAAGAATACAATAGTGTAATAGGTATTTTGTTCATGTTTTGTTTCTGTGTGACCCTACCTTGGCAGGGGGTTGGTCTAGATGGTTTCCTAAAGTGTCTTCCAACCCTAACGATTCTGTGATGTTTAACAACTGGCTTCACATTTTTTTATGTCAGTCTTCAATTTCAATCTCAAACATGGAAGACTAAAAAGACCACCACAACATGAGAGACAAACCTGTCAAAAAACTTTTAAGTTGGATAGCCTTTAGGATAAACTCCAGGTACTTGTGTCAGATGATAAATTGATTGTTTTCCAAATTCACACAGCACTGTAGAAAATAACAGCAATTACAGACTTACACAGGTCAAGTCTGAGTAGTTGAAGATGTTAACTGATCTCCTTAAAACACTGCATAGTCTTTCCTCTCAAAAAGTAACTATGACAGACAAGATGTACAGCAACCTAAATGCAGGAGCTCCACACAAAAATTTTGAGAATCAAAGAAATAAAGACATATAGTTATGATTTTAGACTACCCTCCACTCATTTTCTCAAGATCAATCATCTATAGGGTGAAGTTTTCCAAATATTCTACGAATAATGCTTTGAAAAGCTACACTAAAACTGTGACCCTATGCTGCATACAAACTATATGCAAGAAATGGCAGTCCCTAACATCAAACAAGCCACAGAAATTCTCCTGAACAAGATCAACATGCTAACTGCTGTTACCATCTTTAACTCTTACAAAATAAACATTTTAAAACACTCGTGAAATAGCACAGGTGGAATAGGAAAAACTATCCTACATTAAAATAAGAATAAACCAACATTGAAATTACTAAAGCTGAACTTGAAAATTGTGATTATAAGAAACTCCACTTTGTCTTGTAACATGGTTGACACCATGCCGATCCTAGGACAAAGTCTTGCAGGTTCTCCTTCTGGTATAGACACAATGCTTGAAATATATTAGCAACCAACAGTAGTTTGAGATATGACTTCTCTTTAAGCTGGATGCCTTTTATGGGTCTGATCAATGAGTTATACTCATGGGGAAAATAATCTTCTGATAGACCATTCAACGAAATCCAAACACACACAAACACATAGACTTCTGCAAATCTGCTGCTGCCTTTCTTGCATTTTCAAATACAAGAAAGGCAGCAACAGATTTGCAGAAGTGACAAGGGCAAACAATCTCGCATTCCATCTAGAGCAGTCTGGGGAGAAATCAGGATGATGCCACATGCATTCCACCTTAGTCAATGACATGACCTGAGAAGGAGGAATGTGTCTCCTCTGCAGACACGGCAATGAAATCACAGGTCCTGACTACCACACACATCTGCACACCCACACACATACTGTAAAACACACAGCTGTATTTTCTTGTCAAGACCATGGTTTAAGGAATATTGTCCATTGGGAACAATGACTACCTGTCTGATATTATTATAAAAATAAACTTTTCCTATAAAAACTGGTACTCTGTTAATGTAGGAATGGGTGAATCTCAGGAGAAATTCAGCTGTAAAGTCTGTAAATAAATAAGCAAAAAGCCCTCAAAATTCCATTCCAGAAAGATAATGAAATATCTTCAAATACCCTCATAATAAACTTATTACTGCAGTGACACTTTTCCTGGCTCCTAAAAATTTATTTTGTGAGTTCCTCTCAACCACTATTTTACATCTCAGCCATAATAAAAAACTACCATTGGAAGGTATCAGAAATGCACCTTCCTACCTTCTTTTGCTTGACAACCTTTGACTCATCTCATTATGTAATTCACAAACATACTGGTTGAAAACTACTTGCAGTTTAAACTAAAAATTGATTTTGTAATTGAAAAACATTGCAGTTTGCCATATAAGCTTTTAAGTGTTTCACTGTTGACACAACAAGTTTAGTTGTTTTTTAGCAATTCCCCTTTTGTAACACATCAGAATAAGATAACCTCTTATTCAGCAAGTTCATCTATTTGAATTTTGTTTCCAG
This sequence comes from Passer domesticus, assembly GCF_036417665.1. Classification (NCBI taxonomy): domain Eukaryota; kingdom Metazoa; phylum Chordata; class Aves; order Passeriformes; family Passeridae; genus Passer; species Passer domesticus. Next base: position 33,747,377 of record NC_087478.1, on the reverse strand, counting down.
TTTCATACCTCGGCTTGCCTTTTTTGTTGCTTTGTTTTTTTTAAAAAATAAATAAAAAGACAATTTACCCAATTAGAAATTCTAGGTCTACTCAGATACCTCTGGAGACTTGCTTAGAAGAGTATATACAGCCATAAAGCCCAGCTTTAGAAGACTAGAAAATCCCTAATACATTAAGTTCTTCAGATATAACAAAATCCTACCATTTCCTTCAGGCCCCAGAGAAAGAAGGTGGAATGTGGCATTTTGTTAAACACTGTGATCTTTAGAGCAAACTGATAAACATGGAACTTCTACGTTCAGCAATGCATATGGCCAAACTCACATGATGCATGTGCAGTCTGAAAACTGAGAGGATAAGGTAATTGGAGAAATGAACCCATAAAACAGAATCACACTAAGCACATGCACATTGTTTTGAATTACTCAGAAATGTGACAGATTCTATAAATTTCTCATGGAAGCAAAAATGGAAATTGTGACCAAAGCTAATAGTTCAAAGAAGTTTGCACTTCCTACTCTAAAAACTCATTTCTGTATGAAGTAAGTCATAGAACTGGTTGTAACTAACTTTAGTTGAAAATTCAAAAAGCGATGTCAAGATGAGGCAAAGCACATAGAGGGAGCAAGAAGCTTGTGTCTCAAAAAATTTGTTCCGTCTTGTACTGGCAACAGAAAATGGGATTTTAGCAGGGACATACCATTCTGACCTCAGAGTACTGATTAGTTCTCTCTTCAGGTAAGTACTCACCCTCTGCGAGAATGCACTGAAACAGGGCAGCTGTTCAATACATGTCTTGTGACACGTGTATGGGCATGTAGCAGAGAAAAGATTCTTAAGGGACATAAATGCACTCCTATGAAGGGAGCTAAGCAGGTTAAGTGATAATCAGACTGGCCATAAGCCAAATTTGGAATTCTAGCATCTTAACTATTGAATCCCCAGACAGGTCAAATATGTTCAAAAATACAAACACAGTATGACTTCTGAGAAAAAGCTCAAAACAGTTCTGGGAGAAGAAAAACACTTTTAAGACTTTTCATTCATCACTTTAACAGTCATCATGTATTAAAAAAATATATTTTTAATAGCAATTTTAACAGAAGTTAACTAAGTAAGATTAAGTAGTTTCACAATTAAGAGAGCTGCAGTACTGAAGTATTTTTTCTCTATCAACTGTTACAGCTTTGATACCAGCTTTGACATACTTTGCCACCTCTGTTGTTTGGTATCATTCACAGCTGCTCAAAAATATTTTCCACAAGCAACAGACAATGTACAAATGGACCAACACAGCTTAAACTGGAAAATAAACCAGGTCCTCATCTACTCCAAGCTAGTACTATAGTATGACTTCTGAAGCAGAGGTAACTGCTCCCAGTATCAAAGAAACAATACAAAAGTTTCATTATAAGGAGCAGCTCAAAAACCTTTTATGTTGATGAATCCTCCAAGAAGCTATCAAAACAAAAGAAAACCCCTAGTGGAGTACACTTACATTTACACTGAAATCAGAATCTCCCAAATCAGAAATTTTTACAAGGAAAGCTAGTGGTGAGGAAAGAGAAAACAACACTCTCAGATTTTGGGGAGGCTGTATCCCTCCAGGGGATCAAAAGTGCAAATGGCCTGCATCAAGGACACTGTCAGGGCAGGAGGAGGTAGCACGGGGATGGGAGTAGATGAGTTGGAAACATGAAGGTCAGCTGGGCCTCACAGGCAAGGGAAGATGGTTGCAAGGACAGTGTTGATATGTTTGTCAGTGAGCAAGTACCATTATCACATGCCTGCTCTATTGGTGGGAGAGGTTTTTTTTTCCCATTTCTCTTACCCTTGTTGTGGTCCCTTACATGACACCTAAGCCAAGCTGACAGAGCTTCATCTGCTAAGTGCCCCCAGCTGATTCTGCAGTCACTGCCTTACATACTGTTCAAGCAATATTTAACACTTCCTACGCCACCCAAATCAGTTGAAACCAAAAATGCCCATTGATAAGCTTTCTAGATCTGAATTTCTACAAAATATTAAGTCTTATCAGATGATGCGTGTCACAATATCTATTAGGCATTCTGCATCTGTTCACTGGACAATGATTTTGTTGGTTCATTTACTGTTTAAAAACTTTTGCACTATATATCAGACATGCAGATGAAAGCTTGTAAACCAAATGGAAAAAACAAACCTGAAGTGTTAATTCAAGTTTGGTTCATAATCAAATGATTTAGGTGTTTTCATCATGCCACATTTCCTTTATTGTATGAGAACAAAATATTAAAAATTTTAAATCAGGAGTCCTCTGACTTTTTATTTGCTTTCAGCTGATATTCTCATCCAGGAGGCAAGATTTCTGCATCTGTGCTTCAGCTGAAAGGGCAACCATTGCTCCAGCTGGGACATTTCCACATCAATTTTCAATAGGCTCCTTTTTCCAGGAATACTACAGTTATATTTTTTATTTCTTTTTGTTGTTGTTTTGTGGGGGGTTTTTTGTTGGTTTTTTTCTATGTTTTTTTGTTGTTGTTGTTTGTTTGTTTCGGGGGTTTTTTGTTTGTTTTTTGTTTTTTTTTTTTTTTTTTTTTTGCACAGCACCAATTGTACTAACTTTTTAAGACAGCTGTACTGCCTTCCTATTTCTTCCTGGACAGAGTCAAAATTTTATTGTTTGGTTAATCTAAAATACTGTATTTTAAATACGCCCTGGTTTCCTGAGCATTTTGTGCAGTTAAGTACTGTACAGTGAGATACGTAGCATGATTAAGAGAGTAACAACAGAATATTTTCTTCTTTCATTACTCTGATGGAGTTTGTTGACATTAAATAAATCAGTACTACTACAGATAATTTCTACTCCAGCTTCTGCCAAGGTGTGGGGTGGGGGAGGTGTATTGTTGGTGGTTTTGGGTGGGGGTTTTGTACAGGGAGCACAAGGTAGGTAAGTCTTAACTGAATAAGAGAGCTGCTACTCTTTATCTTCTATCAGTACATTCACACATACAGTCTTTAATGTAAGCTGCTACCATTTGTTTGAAGCACCTCAGGAAAGATGTAATAACAGTATTGTTCATTTAAGTTGAATTTTAAGAAATACAGGCTTCCCTCTGTATTTTTTGGGTTTTTTTCCTCCTGGAGGTATTTTAAAAATAGAAATAGCTGAGAATATTTCTGGCCAAAAAATTTATTCTGCACACATAGCACATCAAACATCTTGTCTTACCTTAAAATACAACTGGAAAATTCAAAACATTAAGTATGTTTAATATATTGAATACCTGAAGGAAAAGAAGTATTTATGAGCTGCCACAATCTCCTGGCAGTATGCTTGCCTCTCAGTGACTCTCCTTCTCCAGACTAATGTTACAGTCTGCAAAAGCAGAAACACTTCCCAGGAGCACAGACATGTTGAAGTTAAATTCATTTATGGGTTTTTGGAGTGTCCTCCTAAAACATACATATGAGTCTGTGACTCTTCAGGGCAAAAGAAAAAATCCAAGTGAAAATTACAAACTTTTATCCTTTGGTTATTTATTTTGTTATTTTGTTTTTTATTAAATGAAACTCTTCAGATGCTTCCTAAATATTCCAGGGCCTGTTTCTTGTAACCTTCTGATTATACAGCCAGGCTATGTTGTGATTACAGCTACACCAGGTTCAGACATATAATAAAGCATGACAAAACAACTTTGAATGTTTTCACATCATATCTCAAGCACAAGGCCAAACCAGTCTTAAAAAAAATTGCTGCTCTTTTAAAGAAGATAATGGAAAAGTACCAGAGTCAGTTAAGAGTTTAAATTTCTGAACTGCAATTCCTCATAATTTTCATTATTTAAGTGATACTACTCCACAGTGGAAGATAAATCATAGACTGAGCTCCCTACCATGCTATCACAAATGCAATCAACAAGTGGAATTAAGGAAGTGGTAAATGCACCTATCATGCCTTTCCACGGTACAGATCTTCCACACGTTTAATTTAAACCTCTCCAATCACTTTGTTGTCTATTAAAGCTGTCAAAAATTGAATTAGACTAGCTATGCACCCTCTCATTTATGCACATGGACTTTAGTCAGATTTCTATATTGTAAAAATTTGGCTTTATGCTGTAAACTGATATTTATTCAAATATCAGTAACTGAAATAACATACCAGTTTTAAATTAAAAGCAACTCTTCTTGGAATGGACAGACTTTACGCCACAACATTGTAAAACAGAGCTATCTCAAATTGGCAGACTAAGCTCAGACTGCAAATGTTGCTGAGACCTGGCCCAAGCCCCAGACACGGGATGGTCCCCTCCATCTCATACCTTCCTCACAGTTTCTGAGAACAGTTATACAGAGTTCCAAAACAGAGCAGCAAAAATTTAGCCTGGTAAAACAACCAACAGGGCACTGCTTTTCATTATTCTGGTCTCATTCCCATAAAAGAGAGTACTTTTACTGAAATTGAGACTTCTCAATCTTCAGCTAATGTATATACTTGACTCAGAGTTCCTAGTTTTGATTTCACAAAATTCAGAAATTATCCTGACCAGCACCATTACTTCACTTTCATCTAAACTTGCAATAGCAAAACACTCAAATGAATTTTAGTCTCAACATATTTTACCAGTATTGCAGATGGGGAAAGCAGAAGATTTAAATCACTACACCACAATCTGATGCCAAATTCTTAGAAGTATTCTCAGAGTCAGCCAAGTCCTGAAAGAAGTTCTTGCTTCTTGAGTGATACAATCCCATTCCTGCCCTCCCCAGCCTGCACAATTTTGAAGCAAAATCTTGAAAGTTTTGTGTTAAAAAGAAACATCATTCCAGATATAAATTTTGTTCAGGAAAGATAAAAACTAATTTCTTTATCATATTTTCAAAATCTAAATGAATACAGTGAAGTCATGAATATGTCTGTCTCTTAGCATCAGGCTGGCTATATGGAGGGTGATACATTTCATCATGGACCTATACACTGGATAACCAGAGGCAGCTACACGTTGCACAAATTTATAGTTATTCTTAATTTAAACAAAATACCACCCAGATACTGCAGCTTCTTTTTTAAGTGACTGAAGTGTACAGTAACTAGCTCTCAAAAACTGCAAATGTCAAAAGCGTTTACAAATACTGAAGTATTCTTTGTGCTTGATCTCCTCCAATACTGTCATTTTTTAAAAAATTGTTTATGTATCTCTGTGATGCCATAAGTTTTTGCTGTTAACTATATTCCTCGCAGCTTTTATTAACCCTTCCCCCTTTTTATAAGGGAACTTACCCAAATGCATATTGCTATGAAGCAAGTTTACAGAGGCAGCAGAAATGAACACCCTATACAGCATGCACAGTGCACAATTTGTAACTCCCCAAACCCAGCCACACACAAAAAAAGTACGTTTTCCTAGCTCTGACCAGAATTTATCTTCAAACTAGTTCAGAAAGAGCAATATTATTAACGTATACACGTAAGCATAAGAGCCAAAAATATGTATTTCATATAGTGATTGGATATATATCGTATATCAAAAGCTTTTTGCTGATTAACAGAAAAAAACCTTGACAAGACTGTATCACCCACATCTAAGTGAAATGCAGAAAAAGAATCAGTCACAAATGCATGGATTTTTTAAAAATAATCTGAACTTAAACAGCTATCTAACAAATTCTAATGCACACAAACCAGTTGCCTCCAATACTGGAGACTGCTGGAAAGGAGGATGTGCTACTTCTAAAGTACTAACATGAATTATTTTAAGTAACTGCAAAGAAAAGTCTAGTTGATTCAATAAATTAAACACCTAACAAAAGCTTTGAAAGCAGAACAAGGAAAACCAGATATACTACAGATAGCTGGTAGAATGCCATTCACCGAACTCTCAAAGCATTCTTTGAGAATAAGGTTATTTAGGATACTTTAGTTAAAAAGTGACAGCAAATCAGTTACAGGGAAGAAGGAATACAAACACATAACCATGATGTACTACAGGCTTCAACTACAAAATTTCAATGATAAGCAAGCTTTTTGGATTTTGCAGCAACAGAGAGAAACTTTCTATACATTCAGTGGATAATTCTTACATTAAGAATATAATTTTTATACTAAGGCTTTGTATATGAAGATTTTGTGTTTTATAATGAAAGATTTACTACAGTGTGTATCATCATAGAGCAGAATTTTCACAAGGCATAATGTATCACAGCAGTGAAGTCTACTGTCACAGTCCTGCTCCTGGCTGCCTCCTTAAGTTTTCAGCCAGCTGTGTTCTTGGTCCAGGTGTGTGGTTACAGCCATGGTTACACTATGCCATAGCAGGTGGGACAATGTAATAGCCACAGCCACAATTTACAGTATCTTAACAGCCAAGAAACTGTATCGGAATATCAAGGCAAGCACCCCGTGGTCCATATTCACTTTATCAAAAGGATGAATTCTTGTATGATGGAAAACACTATTAAGGAAGTACAAGAAGTAACTGATCATCTGTGATGGTAAAAGTGAACTAGGGTGACCAATGAAGTTGCTATCCTAAATTTTTCCGTCATGCCTGCTCCACGAGGGCTGCTGACAAGCCGCAAACACCAAGTAGCAACCGAGGTACCACCGGTTTACTTCTGGTAGGTTATACTGAAGTTCACACAGGGTTTGCTGCAAAACCTTGTCCAGCCATCCCTACAGCAAGTACAGCCACCTCTGGGGCAGGAGCAAGAGCAGAGCCACGGGGAGCAACCACATGCACCACCTCACTTGCCCTGCACAGGGTGCCAGCTGGCACCCAGCACCTGCGCATGCTTTATTTGCTCAAGTGCCTTTCCACTGGGAAAAAATGACAACAAAACCTTAATAAATCCGGGGGTACTACAAGATCTTAACTATTGTCACCTGTATGCTTCTCACGTAACGTCAAACATTAACCTCCAGTCTAAAATTCCAATTGAAAAGAACAAAATATTGACCAATGCCTGTTAATTAATGATTCAAAAACACTAAAGGAAAACAATCTGTCAGCAAGCCATGAAGAGCATACAGAGAAAAGATGTATGATCTGAAGTGTCTTTTTTTTTGTTAATAAAGATAAATTTGCTAAACTTTAGATTAAATGCTTAGATAGCTAGTTTGGACATGCATAGCCCTAGCTAAGCAGATAAAATTAAGGAGCTGTAAATTTTCTTTTAAAAAGGACTTACAAGCTTCTACATTTCAGGTTATTTACAAAAAATTAATTCTATGAAGACTTTCTCTATACTATAGCTTTGTGTGAATCCTTTGTGTATTCATTTCTCTGGGATTCCTGTGAAGTCTATAGTCAGATTAAGTGACAAAAGACTGAAATGAAAAACTTTTTGTTTTCTAGAAAGTTCATCCTTGGTTAGTTCTAATTTCCTCCTTTTGTTATTATTTTCCAGTTGAACAGCCTTCTTAAAATGCTGGTAAATTTCAGAGGAAAAATTATTTCAAATATCAATTATTTATAGTTCTCCAACAAACAAGGAAGAAAAACTGTGACTTAGCCTAGTCAGGAGAAAGACAGGAGCCCCGCTGAGAACTTTGTGACTTTCAATACTTATCTGATCTTCTGCTCTGTATTGGTGTTTCTGAATTTCTTCTCATCAAGAATAAAGTATGCATGTGGTTCTCTAAAACAACTTTCCAATCCTTTATGTAAACATCACTAAATTTAATAACTGGCCTTGCACTCGAACATAAAGTAGAACTTTATAGTTTGCTCCCTCTTCCCATATATGTTCATAGGGACAAACGTATCTCTGAATCACAGGCTCTGAAATACAACTTTTTCATTCTTGTTCAAATCAACAAAGGATTTAATACAAACAAAAATCTACATCTGAAAACGTTCTTACAAAGGCATCCCTCAGTTCTAACTCCTGTTGTAAAACACCTACTTTTAAAGGAAGCAAAACATACAGTTGCATGGCTGTTTGATGACAGGCTTCTGTAAAATTGCTTGGAATAAAAAAGTGCTAGACTGGAAATGAGAGACAATATGGATATAGAAGTACTCAACCAAAGAAGGTTTCTTTTACAAGGCAAACTCATTTTAATGCTTAAGAAAGAACAAAGCTGAAGATCACTCTCAATAAATGAATGACTTTTCATCTGTGGATCCAGTTTTCCAAAACAGGTCTGTCTGGTACTGCTTCTGAAGTATCAGATCTAGTCCAAATTTAAATAAGCTGAATCATATCCCATGGGGCTCTCAAGCTCTGCTAGTCCTTATTCCTCCTAACCTGGTACCTACATTGTCTCAAGCACTACTTTAAGAAGGGATCCTACTGCCTGGTTCAGAACATAGGAATTCATGAATGAGAACACTCATCTGCCTTCCTTATCACAGCAACTAAGTCAGGACTACTTTTGTCATCCTGATACCAAGGATATCTGGAACTACAACTTTTCAAACTCCTGGTTACCAGTCTGCACATATCATTGCTGCACTTTAAACACTGGCTCTCACCTGCACAGGGAACTGCAATTCCACACCACAGGATTCTCTGGTCTCAGCTTAAGCACTACATGGGAGACTGAGGAGAAACACACTGCCACAAAAAAAAATTTTTAAAAACTATTGGTGAAAGCCACAGTCCCTAATGGTAAACTACCTAACCAGCCTTGCTCTAGGAAAGCCAAAACAATCTGGAGACTATCTTGGATGCAAAGGAACACACTGATAAACTACCCTGAGGAGCAAGAAACTAACCTGTGCCAACTGAGCATAACAAAAAATACATGACAACAGAAAGGAAAAATTCTTCAAAATCATTTCTGGGACTTTCCAGAGTGTATCATTAAAATCAAACACATATTGCCAAAATGTAAACCACAGTAATCACAAAAGCAAGCTATTCTTCAGGTTTTGACTCTTCTGCTCATCTCAGCTTAATGAATCCTAAGCATGTCATGACATGTTCCTGGGAACATGACCATGGTACTTTCAAATGCAATTTGGCAAAACCCCAAAGCTAACTCATCTGTTTTTAACTTCGTGCTTTATCATATTCACTTTTTTCCCCAGTTTGTCAGCTTTTACTAACCCACAGAGTCCATTCCACCCAAATTCCTCCCTAATTCACAAGAATATACCAAATTTTACATTTAAAATGGCATAATACCCAATTTAGAAACGTCACCTCCTTCCTACTCTATGTTTAGGCCATAAATATAAAAACTGGCTACACTGCATAGCACCACAGTTTGAGACTTGCAATAAAAAACACAGCCACTGAAATTCTACTTATTGATGTTAAAATAAAAACCAAAAGAGTCCTGAAATTGAACCTTTCATCTTCAAAGATGATTTCATTGAATTAAATGCAGTGCTATCCCAAAGTATTTCATACCATTATTAACAACATACATTTCTGTATAAGCAAAACCAAGAGGGTTTTTCATTTGCCATTTCAGCTGAAGGAACACTAGGGATTCCAAAAAATGTTTGTGTGTAAAGCATACTGTTAACATGAAGGAATTTTTTTTAAGGGGATAAATAAAACATGTTTCTTATTCATATTCCAAAATGCAGATACTCAACCACTCACTGTGTGGTAAAGCTGCTGCAAATTTACAATCACAGAACCTTGACTAACTTTCATTATGATTATGGACTGCAGTAAATGATACTGAAGTGTAACAACTATTGCACTATGTTCCAATGCACTGAATGTAGTAAAACACCATCCAAAAAAAAAACTAAAGATGCTAAACCACTTTATAAATTAGTAACATTCAAATTTGGGAAGACTATCACTTTTGGGCACACTGTGTTTACAAATCTTAAAGAAAAGTATTTGCAAATTTTTTTTAAAATTTTAAAGTACATGTAGACTTCTAAAAATTTCTCTTGACCACTCAAATGCATATACACAACATTCCATGTCACTTTTTAATAAAAACTGAAAAAGGTAGGGAACACATTAATATACTTTAAAGCCTTCAACTTCAGTTCCTTCAACACCTCACTGTTGAATCTACTACCTAAATATTTTAAACCCCAAAATTAAGATTTTGAGACCTAATCCCATTCCCTTAGAATAAGGTTCTCCTCAAAGAACCTTAAGCATACTGAAAATCACAACGTACCTACACATTGTACTTTTGCCCATTAAAGCAAATTTTGACCACTGACCGCTTCCTGTAAATGAAGTAGATTGATGAAATAGTATTAGTAAAATATATTGTTATATTCCAAACCTTTTTAGAAGTCCTATTGTTCCATAAACAGCAAAAAATCTATTTGAAAACATTTTATACTCTAAAAATAAAATTAAATAAACTAAAAAGGTTCTGAGTAGTTTTAAAGCAATATCCAAATGCCATAAAAAACAATAATCACACTCAAACTAAAGCAGGAGTCATTAACTAGGAGAATTTCGTTTTTAAAACAAAATTTTTACTCACTTGAAGATTTAGGAAAAAGATGGATCAGCAGTAAGTGATGGGGTCTTTTTTCCTCCCCCCAAAAAAAAAGTAATTAAAGCCTGCAGAGATCTAGATCTATAGTATCTAGAGACCCTTTCTCTAAACACAAAGCCATAGATGCCGTGATCCTGTTCTGACACGTTATTCTAGTAATACAGATTTGCCTTATAAGAAAACCACATAACAAATCAAAAATAGTCCTGAAGTTATTTTTAACTGTGTGCAATTCATTCTCTGCTAACCCCAATAGAGCTTGAATACCGACAACTCTTTCTATTATCTACCTTACAGGGAACTTTCCTCCCTACAAAAAGACAGAAATGCTTCCAAACCCAATGCTTGAGACAGCAAAAGAACAAGTTCAAATTCATGAACCAGTAGTTTTCAGAGATGACTGGAAAGACAAAACCAAAAGCTGAAAGCACACAATCTGTATTTCCAAATCCAAAGGAGAAGGAAAAGCAAAACCACCCCCAACACAAAGCTTAGTTTATTGCGAAAATAATGGAAAGAAAAATTAAAAAACAATTAAAAACAAACAAAAGATCACCAAAAAGCAATTGGGAAAGCAGATGGTGACCTTTCAGGATCTAGAGAAGGAACCTGCTGTTGCACACTATCACAAAGTTGTAATTTGTTTTTCACCAGAAAGCCAAAGAGCACATCCACACTGTAAGAGTGATGCCCAGAAGACACAACACAATCCGATGTGGGTCCTGCAGCTGCATGGTAGAACTCCACCAAGTGTTTTGCATTATCCCTTCTCACAATACTTTCCTACAGGACTTTGCCTCAAAAAGTGGCAACATGTCAAAGTACATTTGCTAACTAATTTGGACATACTTATTCTGCAAAATGTTTTAAGTCATTCAACCAACCCTTCAGTGAAATAATTCCCAAAGCAGTGACACTGTAGGGGACCTATTCAAGGAGGCTACCACCAAACACAGCCTAGAAGAAAGCTACCAAGTTGCCCAGGTCCACAGCAGTCAGCCCTGTGGTCCCTGAGCAATTCAAGCACAGCCCCAGGTCCAGTGCACCATACAACACAACCCAATTTGGCAACGGTGGGGCAATGGGAAGAAGAAAAGCAGGGCAGGCTGCTGTCTCCAATGTTGGCACACCACTGTACAGCACACTCAGCCACATCACATCCAGCAAAGAAGCAGCAGGATAGCAGGCAAGCTACTGTCTTCCTCCTTCCACTTACAAAGGTTGCAAGGTCAACATACACCACCAAAAAGCCAGCAGAAAGTTTCAGATGCCTCAGTTCTGCAAACAAACCTGGCTTCCCAAGTTACATAATCAGATAATCCAGAGATACTCTCCCTTCACCAGCACTAGCAAAGAGCAGTACTGCTGCCCAAAGGAAGCAGGACTTGATGCTGCTGGATACAAGGATGTGTCTGACAAAATAGAGGTGGTATCAAATACTGTGGAAAACCCATACGTTTCTTTTTTTGTGAAAGAGATTTCTATAATAAATTCATTTCCTATAAAAAGTACAAATTATACCACCTGTGTCTTACAGGAACAATCCTTCTGCCTGGAAAGGGACTGGATTCTTCAGGAGCTCCAACGTGTAGGACACAAAACTTCACAGCCTTCTCAACTCCCTTCTGGGTAGATTCACCTCACACTCCCTAATGCTGCTTTCTTTACTTGCCTTAAAATGTTACGATTTCAATTCTAGCATCCCTGAGTACTAAGTATTTCTTCTAACCTGTATTCATCAAGACTACTACATTTATTTATTACATTAAGTTCAGACTTGCTATACATGGAATGGCTTCTGTCAACAAGCCTTAAAACATACTGATGGAAACATGCGCCACAGCTGGCATGCAAGTAATGATGAAGTCGTAAGAGAAATTAGAGAGAAAGGCTTATATGCTTTTCCTGATCAGATATGACAAACTTAACCACAGCATAAGCAACTGGTATCAGGATATAATCCCTAAAGTGTCATAATGTCAACACAAAACTAACTAGACTGCTCCTTTGCCTTGCAAAAAGGGAAAGGGCTTGGGTTGCAAAGCCTCTCTAGGCAGTGTCACAGAGGGAGCTGGGTTTCACTCAGCTCCTCCTTCTCCTCTCTTCATAGCATCAAAGTACACTAAAGCAGTCTTTTGTTTAGTTCCCATGGAAGAAAGGCATCTCACACCATTACAATGTGAACTTTACCAGAACAATTAAAACAGTATTGCTGAAATTCCACAACACTCCAGTCTCATCATCCCTAAGACAGGGATTGATAAAGCATGAGTGGTGACCCTATTCAAGTAAGACTTCAGAGCACTACAGCCAAACCAAACTGGATATACCTTTTGAATGAGAAAATGCCAGTCTTCATTATTTTGTTAAATATGTAAATAATGTTATATTAAGAAGACAACAGGCTTATCCCAAATATTGGTCTATTTCACCTCTACAAACACAAACTCTATTCTCACCCTAATTTCACCTCATTTTCTGTGTTTTATAGGAAATGAGAATTCTTCTGCCCAAAGGCTGTGCATCAAGCTATATTCTTCTCTTCCAAATTAGATGTTAACTTGATTAAAAATTTTGCAGGAAACATGAGATTCTCCCTAGCAAAGAGACAGCTCACACTGAAGAGGAGCAGTTGCTGCCATATCCTGCATGGTAGTTTCTGGCTTCTGAGCTTTCAGTTCTCCAGAAGGTAGGAGCCAGTATCTACTGGGTAACACCATTAAATGGCTCTCAAACCCATGAGAGCCCTTATCCAATCTCCCTGAGGAACCTATCCCCAGCATCTCACCACACCTATCTGAATACTCTCTAGCTTACTAAAAACCTTTTTATTCAAAGCTTTATAACAATACGGTCAATTCCATTTTCCTCACTTTCCTGTTGCACAGCTCCAGTTCTTCCTCTCTGCATTTCTGCTCCAAACTGCTAGAACCATTCCTTTTTAGTCCTTGTAACAGCTAATATACTTCTTTAAGTACACTGTTCCATGTGAGGTCCTAACACTGTTGAACGCAGCCACTGTATTTCACTAATGTTTGGACACAGGCACTCCTACAAATACATCGCAGAGCAGTGTCAGTTTCCCCCTTTCCCTCAACAACACACTGCAGGTTTGAATGTCTTACTGCTCAGTGCAAGCACTACCTCCTTTCCTGCTAAGTGAGCAGTACTCCTCATCATGTATTTGTACTGTTTGCCCTTTCTGTATTTGCCCTTTTATGCAAAGTGCATACATTTACTTTCTGTTCTATCTGCCAATAATTCAGGAAAAGTACTGTCAAGTGCTAGCCCCAAGAAAATGCATATGAAACCTGAAATTTCCTACCATTTCACGGTGAAATATTCATACTACAGTTTTCCAAACAACTTACAGAAGCTGCAGTCTATGACACACCTCCTTAACTAATGCAGGCCACACCAATGTATGCCAAATGCTCCTGTAGAAATATAGAGGATCTACTTTTTCTCTGCTCAAATATCCTGCTCCACCACTGGAGAACACATGGCTGTTTCAGCACAGTTTGGTTTTGTAAAAAACCTTTCAAAATAAGCTTCAAGAGTAACACCCAATCAGACTCCATCTGCAATCTAAGTTAAGACTTTAGCTTTACAAATGCTAAGTGATTCACCCTCCATTTTAACAAACTGAGAAAAAACATTGCTAGGGGTTTTAAAATCTTAACAATAACATTACAAAAAGAAACAAAGAAACAAACAAAAAACCAACCCCAAAAAAAGACAACATACAGTAACAACGATCTTATTTTAGAAGAAAGTAAGACAGACTAGAGGTCACAGAAAAGAAATAAAAATATATGAAAATAAAAATTTTAAAAAAAGGCTATTAATATTAGATATGAAAAAAAAAATTAAAACATTTTCTTGAAGAACAGCTTCTCTTCCTCGCTCCTCCATTTGATTTTCAGAAAAACTATGCAGTATTCACATTGACAAGCCCCACTTTGAATCTCAGACCATACAGTTTGGACAACTGAATACAAAGAAATCTCAGTTAAAAACATACCAAAACACACATCATATGGGCCAGAAAAACTGAAAAGCGTTTCTTCAAGCATTCCAAACTTTAATACCAATTAATGCAAAGCTAAAACAAGAATGCTTCTGACATAGGTCACATAGAGCAAGGACAACAGGAAGTATTTCACTACTGGAAAGATTTCATTATTTAATTTTGAAATTCCAGTAAAAAATTCCAGTCAAAACATCGTTTATATTGAAGCACATTAAAATACGCATGCCATTTTGCAAAATTTCCTCTATGCTAAACTCAGATACAGCTTTTTATAGTCTGCTTCTATTTGAGATACATTAATTTAATACTTGCATTTCGAACACTGCCTGCATTTTTCCCTGCAGAAGAATTACTTTGGGAGATGTTTACTCTGTAGCCTCAGACTCAATAGTCTTGACTGATGGACAATTTCATTGTTTTTAATTTTGATTTGCATTTGCCATAGTTGAATATTCACTTTATTCCAGCATTGTTCTTTAAATTCAAATATTCTTATACTGCTTTGACTTTACACACCTGAAAAACCCTAAAACCTTCATCTGATCAGTGATCCTAATCTCAACCATTTCAGGTCATTTTCAGGAACAAACTGTCCAGAGATTTTTTTTTTTTCCTTCCAGAGAAATAGCACTGTCCTCCTGTGTGTACTAATGCATAAATTAAAAAAGGTTTCTCTAGGTAATAAGGCCCTTTTGTATGCTCCACCAAACCAACCAAGTCTGCAGTACAGGTTCTTTGCCAGCAATTGAAGAACTCAGAAACAGCTGCATTAAGAATCCTGCTTTCAAAAGCAACACCTAGGTTTGCCTTACCAACAGGCAAGAGAAGTGTCAGGGATGGAATCGCTCCTGGAGTGATCTCAAGCCACTGCCTATGGCAGATTTCTGAAGAGGCAGGTGAATCAATTTTCAAATTGTTAGAAGCAGTAAAGCATAAGTGAGGCAGACCAAGTCAACACATCTACTGGAGCATACTTCACATTTCCTCTGATCTTACTGATTGGAACAAAGCCAATAATGCTAAATTTTTCACACCAGAATTCTAATGGCTCATGCTAAAGAGAATACAATCATTTTATCTGTCACACAGATATGCAACCAGCATCTGAAATGAATAACTGAACAGCAACACAAAATAAACTAAAACAAAGTTTGCCACTTATTATATTTATCTGCAGCTCATTTACTTATTCTCTCCCATATTCTATTTCAACTGGATCTTACACTTGCCTAAGACAGCTCTATATTGACATTAGTATCTCAGGATGCAGCATGTGAAGCCTGAAGTAGAACAGGCATCAATGAACTGCATTTAGGACAATCAAAATTTATTCATAAACTGCTCAAACGTGCAGAGCTTTGGCAAGAGCACAAAATAACTACACAAAAGACAGTTAACAGGAAACAAACATTAAGCATAAAGGACCAGTAATCCTGAACGATCTTTTACTACAGATACTACCACTATTAACTTGAGTGGGAGACAGCTCTCAAAGCAGAACCACAATGACTTTATAGACAAGTCCACCTCTAATACTTGAGGATCACACTTAGTAATTAAGAGATGCACAGAAATATCCAAGTTAATCTTCCTACTATGCAGGTAAAATTAATCAGGGAAAAAGAACTTGGAGTTTGTTCTAGCATCAGTTTCCCCTTTAACCACTTCATGAAATAAAATCACCGTTGTCTTTCTTTGCATACATAAGTCCAAATTACAACGGTTTCCATTCAGAAAGAATCATCATCTGATAATTATGAAGAAAAACAATGCAGGATTATGAATTACTAGCTTTGATATATTAATGAGGAGATAATCCTGAAACATGCCTACGTCTATATACTTTTCTGTCAAGTATCCTTGTAAACAAAAATGAACCCTCTCTACTTGGTACCTTACAACCACATTCTTGCTCACTGGCAACACAGAGACAATTTAAACAATCCCAGCAGAACATTCTCATTTCACCAAACTTAGGGGTCAGGGGTATAACAATCCACAGATCAAGACATAAAGGTATGAACAACACACACACACACGTGTGTACATATAGACCTCAATAAAAAGGTCTCCCAACCAACTACATATGTAAAAAGCTTTACCAACTGGCAGGATTAAAAAAAAAATTAAATATAAAACCCTTATAGTGTAAGCTTTCTTTTATCCCTCCTGTCCTGAAAAGATCCCAAAGAGCAATGGAAGAGTATTCAAATCCATAAAACCTAAGATAATACTCAGTTTCTGGCTAACCATATTCACATTCAATTGCGTTTCTCAACTGCTTCCTTCAAAATTCTTCATTAGCCTGTATAACTTGACAATTCCTTTTCATCTTTCACTTTTAATTCCTCCACATATTGGACCTCTGACAAGATAACTAAAATCAACATCTCTTATCTGGGCACACTCTTATGTCTTTCTCTGTACTTGGGGAGAGCATATAGAGTGAAGATTTCATCTGCGGAGTGAATTTCCAATGGAAAGACTACTTATTTTTAATAAAGATGACTAAAAATTACAAAACATTCATTTAATTAGATTTCAGATTGCTAAGTGGATAAAAAGGGGCAAGTAAATGTCACCACCAAAACTCAAAAAAATGCAGCTTTGCAAATACACTGTCTTGGTGCCCATTGAACAGATGTAACAGAGGTTCCTTCCAAGGAGTGGTAAAAATGAACACCTTAGACAATACACAGTTTCCTTAGACAATACACTAGCAAGAAAATCTTAATGTGCTGTACATGGAAAAGTATGAAAAGTAGCTAATTGACATCACTGTAATACTGAACCATTTCCAGTGCTGAAATAACCCAAAATGAGAATCAACATGCACATGATAGCAACTTCATGTGGGTATATGGTAAAAAAAAAAAAAAAAAAAAAAAAAAAAAAAAAGCAAGCAGGAACTCTGGTTTGGGCCAGCGTAAATAAATGTTTACAATGCCAGTGAAACTACCCAACTACCCAGTTTTTTGTTGATATTACCTGCTTTTATAGTCCCATCTCTCTTCTGTAACTTGGAAATTACAGCTACCCAAACCATTATGCTGTTTTACAGTGTTTTTCTTCTCAATAAGGATATTTTAATCCCAAATTTTAATTAAAGAAATAGTAGACCAATATTATCCTAAAAACTGGAAGACATTACTGCTGGAAAAAGGAAAATGAAAAAATATCTTTTTGTTGGGCTTCCAACAATAAGCAGAAGCAAGTCCAAACAGGAGCATGGATATTACTTAAAGGAGTAACAAACTGTCTCACTGGTTTGACCCTGTTCAAATCACAACACACACCATTTCAGCACATTCATAAACCCAAATGATATTTCAAGAACTATTCTCTGAATGCATGATAGAGATGATGGATCTGTCTGTAGATGTCTAACTTACAGGTCCAAACCTCCCACTCAGGATCCTAGTCATGAAGTGACTGAGGCTTTTGCTAAGGTACTCACAACATCCAGAGTACAATGAAAAGCAAACTCAACCCCTGACATGTTAAATTATTTTGATGAACATCATGTGACTTTACAGCATTTTCTTCAATACTGCTACACTGTACTGATATATACCCTCACTGTCACCCAACAGCAACCTCTTAGTCCTTCCACTTCACTTACCAGCTACAGGAAAATGACGTAGCATTTCTGTTTCTCTGGAATGGACAACTCTAAAGTGCAAGATCTGTGCATCCCATCGTAGATTAAGTAAAACTAACCCTAATTAAACTTTACATTGGAAGGAAAAAGCTGTTTTGAAAACAACCCCAAGGACTTACTCCAGGTAGCAGAACAAATCACCCCAGTCAGCTGCATCCAGCTTAACAGGACATAAGCAAAATTTCTGCTCACTGGCTTAAAGTTTAGTCTTCCATTGAGAAGGAAATAAAAAGATGTTTCAAGTCAACAATACAGCTTCTTGAATCTCAGTTAAAAGAACCCTATTTTATTCCCACTGAAGGAGACGTCACTACCATACTTAGTGCTGTAAAGAAGCCAATCAATCAGGTATTTTACAGTTAGCAGACCTGCATCACTAAAAGTATAGATACTTCCTTCCTCTGTGACACTCACTTCCGTATTTACATTGCAGTGTCTTGAAATCAAGAGAGACACCAATTAAATTCCCAAATGGCCAAGAGAATGGCCAGTCACAAAGCCTGAAGGAAAAGGGAGACGAGAAGATGAATGCTTCAGAATAAAATAATTTCATCTTTCTCGTCCTTTTTAATATTAGAAAAACAGGCAACAAAAAAATCCTCTTCTTTGTAGTGCAATGAAATTTTATACAACAAAATTCCACAGTGACTCCAGAAAGATAAAGGTACTGACAAACCGCAGGACATGTACGAACGGTAGGACTTGTGGCTAAGTGCATCAAGAACAGAAGAGAGAGAGTTTGTTGTGGGTTTGGGTTGGTTGTCTGGGTTTTTTTCACTTTAGAGAAAGAAAACTGCTGGCAGCGTGGACAAAATGGGCAATATGAACCTGCTGGGACACCTGCAGTGACAGCAACAGAGTGAATACAAATGGGTCACTAGAGATAGAGGTGAAGCTTATAAAGCCTGTGACTATTTTTCTTCATGTCTGAAAAGAGAGTAAGGAAAAGCTGAAGCCAAGATCTCCAAGCAGTGGAAAAGCCACCTTATATGGGAAAAAAAGCCCCTAAAAAATAAAAAGAGGCAAAAGAAAGGATGCTGCAGCTAGAAAACCTGTCAACATGAGACCATCTGTTTTCAGGTCAAACAACACAGGCAGATCCTCTACAACAGATACAAGTCCTTTGGCAAAACATATTCCTGCCTATCCCTAAACTCTAACTATTAAAATTTCTCTGACTGTGTCAGGACAGCCAGACATGAAGGCAACACCAAGAATATCCCCCTAGAAGGCTGAAACTCCTGACCGACCTTCCCTACAGCCAAGAAAACAGAAATCAGTAGAGAAGCAGAGCTGTGCTTCAGCCATACCTGCAGGTAAGAACAATCCAGCTAGTGCACAGCATGTGTGAGGTTGGAGGATGCAAGATCTAAGCTCCAGCTTTACAGTACATGCAGCCTTTGGCACATGTGCAGAAATAGAACCAAGACAGTTCCAACAGCAACAACCCAGCCCCTGGACACTGGGAGTTCAGCACACATCAACAGCACTCATCTGAGCACATCTGCAACATTCCTGCTTTTTTGTTTGAAGTTGGTCAGTATACACCATTGCAGCTAAACCAATTCATACACTGAAACTGAATTTCATTCCATTTAATCTAATAGATTCTGACTTCTCCAAGTTTTCTGCCATTTAATTCCTCAAGCACCATATATTTGTGTGGAGCTATAAGCACACACCTGGGCTAGTCTAGCCCAGTCAGGTACTGATTTAGATCCATTTTGTTCAATTTATTCAAACACAGCCCAGACATGGGTCTATCTTTTTTCTCCAATTGCTCCATTTAACTCAACACCTCAGTATGTTACCCCATGCATGTTTCAAGAATTTTATCCACTAATGGTTAAGCAGATATTAAGATAACTCCAAATGCCCTTATTTTTAGACTGTCAGTAGAGCAACTTTACAGTAATGCAGCAACAATATCAGAGCAAAATAAAACTGCAATTCATGATAAACAGCTACATATCTCCTAAGCAGGACTCAGGAATACAAAGGTAAGGAGATATGCCTTCACCCTTAATATAACATACTCTGTAGAGAATCAAGAGCACACGACTTCACTAAATAGCCCTCGTGGACTTTATTAAACCATGAAACAGAGGTTTATGCTCTTGTCAGCCCTGCTAGCAAATAAATGCCAAATCATTGAGGAAAGTTAATTCAAAATAGCATTAGCCTTTTTGCTTGTTTGACTTGAGAGCACTTTGCAGATCACTGGCTTCATTCTTACAGGCCCTTTGTGGTTCATCTGTGGATGCTGTGCTCTGCCCATGCACTCCCACCTGCCCAGACCAACCAGCGTACAAGAGCAACAGACCAGGGCAACAACCCTGCCCCTGCAGAGAGAGCACACAGCACAAGGTGCTCCAGGAGAACAGAGCAGCAAGATACCTTTGCTGACTAGCAAAGGTTTCTGCAGCAAATTGTAAATCAGCAAGTGATATGCAGGGGGGAAAAAGTGTATTCAAATAAATAAAAAGGCCTCATGGTAAAGTATTCAAAATGCATTACTGGAAAATATCAACTTAAAAATACCATATACACAATGAGCCTCACTGAAGTAAAATCAAAAACTCATGACTTAAATCAAGCTATGTTTAGTTAGGGATTGGAGTCAATACCTTCCCCAAAGCAAGTGCTTTTACACACAGGGAATTTTACTGATACCAACAAGGTGCAGACCATTTTAAATTAGGGTCTGAAAATAAAGCTGTATCCATACCCCTTTTTGTAAGGAGGGAAAGAGGGTTGTAGAAGAGACTTTCACCTTCCCCTTTGTTTTTCCCTCCTCTTGTTTTAAACAGATGGCAAGGGAGAAAAATACAAAAAAACTGCACCGTGATACATAACTGCCCCATTAACAACATATCCTTAATACAGGAATTTCAAAAAAAGTTGGGTTTCACATTAAACATCACAGCACAGTCTCTTATAGCTGAATGTATAACAGAAAACTATCTTTAGCCACGTACACTAACAATTTAGACTTTACTGCTTATATTTAGATACTGGTTAGCAGATAAAACAATTTAGTCTTTGCAGAGCACTTGTACTTCTCTAACTTCAAAAATCAAACTGCGTTTAACATGAAAAATAAGCCTATAAATACTCCTTCCAGGGCCCATCCAGATTTTACACTCATTTAAAAAGATGGAGCAAGGTAGTATTGACAATTAAAAAAACTGAACATCTCTTGCAGCTGATTAGTGTCCAGGTTATTTTGCTTTTGATTAGGAAATACCTTTCTATTCCTGATCGGTAAATCCAAAGTACCTAGAAAAAACATGAAGTTTATTAATTTCATCTCTTATAAACCTGCTCAGTTCTCAAGTCAGTGAACAATTCAGCCTTTTGCTCTTTAAATTGGAATAGCTAAATGGCAAACTTTTCTTTTGATGTATTGCAGGTGATCATGCGAGAACTCCTTGGGTCTAATTATTGCTTCAGTATTGTCTATGCTACCCCACTCTCAATTTCTTGATGGACCAGAACAGTAATTGCACTCACTAGTTCATAAGGCACTAGTAACATTCAGATGGCAGCTAAAGAAAAATAAATACTTTAGTGTAAGCACAGATACATCCGAAAGCACAATGGCCTTGCAATGAAAACTGTGTCATTACACAGGCATTCAAAATGGAGCTATACTGTGCACTCCTTTATTTTACAATATATTAAGAATTATTCTTTTAAGGTAAGATACACTAGAACATTTAAGACTAAGTCAAATTCCATTATTGCAAATGTTACTATGTATGCTAAATCCTTCTTCTGCAGTAGTAAGCGTCTAGAAATGAGCACCCAGAGATTATCCTGACTGTATGTAATTAAGATTAAAAGATATGTATCATCCAAAAGCATCCAAAAATGCTCCAAAGTCAAGGCTGGAGATCATGATATTTACACAGATTTAAATATAAAAATAGATTGTATTTTTAGGAAGTTTTCCCAATAGTTTCATCCCAGCTACCTCACATTCCAATACTGCTTGCTACCTATTTGACAGCCTTTTGTCCCTTAAAAATAGGTGTTATAGCAATACAACAACAAAACAAGTACTCAAAACCCTTCCATGGCAAATCAATTTTAAAATAATGCTGGTATAATCTCTGTTCTTATATGTATCTGGAGTCTGAGTATGTTTTAAGTTACAATATCAATATGCAAAACATTTTTTAAAGTTCAACACACTCTTCAAACAAAAAAGCGTAACAGAAATCAAAAGATTCAAAAAACGTAACATAACAGTTCATGTTTAATTAAGAATAGTATTAAATAATAGGTTTCTTTTTGAGTCTGCTTTTAGTTGAATGGAACATGTTTATATTCATTTTTGCTCATTTTGACAAGAGCATAAAGAGAAACTGAGACCAGGGAAAAAACCCCAAAGGTCTCAGACAGTACCAGAGCAACAGACTGGTAATACTATAAGCCCCATTGTCTCTAAGACTGGCAATGGGAATTAACATGATAGGAGCTCTTTCTTCTTCCTTTGAGTATTATCAATGAATCTCTAATGCCAAAATTCTGCACTGAATTTTTTTTAGTACTGGACAGATCTTACCCAGCACAAACAAAAGTTACAGGGAATTGTTAGCATATTTTGCAACTATGCAGAAGAGCAAATCCCAGGTTTATACTCTTTACTGAAAGGCACGAGTTCCCTCCTTCATTCCCTCACTATGGATAGAATGCAAAGAATGCAGCTTCTGTCTCCATTTAAAGTTTGAGAAGTGAGACAAACAGAACTTACTATAAAAACTGCTATTCTTAGCAAAATAAATTCTGTAAGTCTATTATAATGGACACTCAGCCTATAGCAGCCAAGAGCTCGACTTAGGACCTGCTGCTACAGAAGTCTGGCTCCTGGAAACAAACACACTTGAAGACGAAAAGTAATTTGATTGTTAGGAAAGTATCGGAAAACTACCTTTGGATAAGACAGACATACAGATAAAATAAAAATAAAATGAAATTTAAAAAAAGTACTGAGAGGCATGCAAGATGGCAGATTTGAAGATTTTCCTCCACAAAGCTTAATTTTGCCATAACTCATTTAGCAGATTCATCCCAACTGAACTATTCTATTTTGGGTTAGTAGCTTACTAAGTGATATATGTAAAAAGCTGAAGTTATTCTGAAAATGGTGCAGAAGAATTATACCTGCTACAAACACTTACAGAAAAAAGGCATCCTATACAGAAAGAATCTCGGACTTCACCTCAACTTGGCAAATTTCCAGTGGATACTCTGAAATATCACATTAGTCACACCACGAGCAGACCAAAAACACCTTGGTTCAATGACAAGTTTAAATTAATTGCCAAGCCAAGATCTTGCTCCATCTATGAAATGCTCCCACCTGTGACCTCCAAAACCTCATTCAGTGAGAACCTCCAAGAACAGTAATAGTTTCCTAGACCATGCTTAAGCTGGAGAAAAACATAGCAAACTACCTGAAATAATCTCTTCAGGAACTTATTCTTTTCCTGATGTAGCAACAGATCTCTTTAATTCAGCTGCCTTGCTGGAAATCAGATAATTGCAAGAGCCTAAGGCAGTGCTTGCAAGCCTGTCTAGCAAGGAACATTTAAAAATTACTTTCCTCATTTATCAGAGCAGGCTCTGCCAACCAGCTTCTCCATTGGTTCTCACAGCGACTTCCCAGCCAGTTTACTGACTGGCCGGATCTCTTGGGTTTGTTTAGCTGCTCACTTGCCTGCCACACAGGTACCTGTGCTGGCAGACCATTGTTTGCCAGGAAACATTTATGAACGCAGAGAAAAAAGGAAGCACAAAGCTTTTTGTGCTGGTAATGATCATAAATAGCTTGTTCAGACATGGCTGTATCAAAGCCATTGTTCTGCAGCTGATATTTCCCTCAGAAGGCTGACACCACAGAATATGTTTATGTTGTTCTTCCATGATCTCTGTCTAGGGGAAATCAACATCTTGCACAAACGGTTTCTGTGTCTTGCTTCCAAAAGAGAAAAGGTGACACTGTTCTGAACAGTCCACATTGTCCAAAAACCTAATTTTCACAATTTTTCTAAAATCTCTCCATCTAATGCTTTTTGCCTCTGTGATGGGTTGACCTTGGCTGGATACCAGGTGCCCACCAAGTCGCTCTATTGCTCTCCCTTCCCACATGCACAGGGGAGAGAAAGTAGAACAACTCTAGAGTTAAGTCTGTTTACTACACCAAAACCAGAAGTTGGCACGTGCAGAAGTAAAGAGGAAAGAAAGGTTAATTCTCCACTTCCCATCAGCAAGCCGCTTCTCAGGAAGGAGGGCTTCAGCACCTGTAGCAACTGCTGCAGAAGGCAAACTTTATAAAATAACACATACAATCCCCCCTTCCTCCTCCTGGTCTTAGCTTTTATATCAGAGCTGACTTCATATGGTATGGAACATCCTTTGGTTATTTTGGGTCAGCTGGCCTAAGTGTCTCCTGTCCCAGGATTTTGCCCACCCCAAGCCTACTGATGTGGGGGAAATGTTGGAGATACAGCTCTGATGCTGTGCCGGAGCTGCTCAGCTGTAGCCAAAACAGTGGTGTGTTATCAACCCCCTTCTAGCCACTGATGCAAAGCACAGCACTGTGAGGGCAGCTGTGGGAAAATGAACTCATCTCAGCCAAACCCACTACAACTGCCTGCAGAAAACACCTTTTGCAGGCTAAAGACCAGCATTCTCAAGAAATGACAGATAAGTAAAAATAATTCTAAGAGACACAGCTTATTCCTCTCTGCCCTTGGTGAGCTGCAAGGAATTAGAAACCACATAAATGAAGAACAGCTTAATAAAAATAACAACTTCTACTTTATAAACTCTTAAACAGCTTTCAAGGGACACCCTCCTTACAGTCTTTAATTGTATCTGTTTATCAACTACTAGTACCTTCCAGGACACTGAAAGCCAGAAGAGGAGATTCCAAATCTGTTCTCCTAATTAGGCCACAGCAGTGGAATCCCTGGATCTGGACATTTCCTTTTCAGAACATCCCTATGGCAAGTTCCTTGGAGTTAACTGAGGAAAGCTAGACTTAGTGCCTAAGTAATGTCTGTGTTAACCCTTTAAGAGAGACCTTGTTTACTTAATGGGTTAACAGAGACATTAGAGACAAGACCTTATTTAGAAGGTCCATCAGGTCATTTTAAACATCCCAATAATCCAAAGTGTGTACTTAACAAAGGTGTACTTTGAAACAAATAGAAGACAGTACTCTGTCTCCTATCTGGACACAAGCTAAAGATATTTTTAATGGATATAATATTTTTGATTTTGGTGTATTTCCCATAAGAAGGTTCTATAAGGAAGACGTTCACTGAGAATTGCTTACTTAATTCTGCAAAAAAGAAAAATGTACCATATCCACAATCTCAAATTATATTATCCCTTGAAATTAATCTATATATAAAAAATCCCAAGTGTCCAATTTTGGAATATATACCTGATGGCATATCAGTTTAGAGTTTGCAACTCATGTTTGCAAATTAGGAGTAAACATATACTCTTCACTAAGGAATTACCAAAAATAGAAAAAAATCCAGAAATCTCAAGACTCTCTGTAAGAGGATGAAGACACATATAAACACACACAAAAGGAATATTCACAACTGAATTTATTATCTACAATATTGAGAAACTATTGATATTAATACTGAAATTGAGTCCAGCGAGGCTGACACATAACAAAACAGAAAATTCACCTTTTAGAAGAACCGACCCTTCAAGAATTTTCAAAACCACATGAAACATGAGTGAAAAGTTTTAAATAAAGTATGAAAGAGTGTAATGATCTTTTCTAATTGGTTTAGTTAGGTAAAGGCCCAAATGAAAGAAATTGTGTCAGTAGTTTACTCTTTGGAAGCACACCATGATTAACATGTGTCAGTTACGTGATGTACATGGGAGTAATGCATGTCTGCAGCCCTAATGAATGCTCCCTTAACCATTTACATATGTAACTCTTTCCAGAAAATTTTAATTTTTTCAATTACATTTTTTAAATATCCAGAACTCTTTTTAAAAAAAAATTCAAGTAACTAATTATAAGCAAGTCCACCAGTTTAAGTAAGCCCATCAGTATCAAGCATATTTTTACAGTTAGAAAGCCTAATAGACATTTTAAAGAACAAAAACATCAGAAAGATAAATTAACAGTGATAAAACTCAGTGATTCTTGAGTACATTACATATTTGAAAAAAAAATACAATAAAAAGGCATTGAAAAAGCTGGGGGGAAATGTAGCCTGATTCTGAACTTTGTTAGGACAAACTGGTGGCAAGTACTATAGCCCACATTTTAAGAAGGTTTTTACAAGCAAAGTCTGTACCTTGAGTTAACTTCATACTATCAGCGTGGTGGCCCAGTAGGGACCTTTTCATAACAGATCTCAAGAGAAGTGCACAATTAGAGAGGACACTGAGTCATTGAGCAAAAATTGCATATTGCAAACTTTTTATTATGAATGTTCTACTCCTAATCCAATTAATACTGTTCTGATTCATTAAAAATAAAAAAAAAGCATGAAACTGTAACTTAAACACATTTTTAGTCAGAACTGATAATCATCTATACATGCATCTGAAAGGAGAAGCACACACAGAGACTGCAAAAGCAACACCGTATATCCTTATAAAATTATACATCAAAAATTATCACATCTCTCAACCAAAAGAATCTAAATAAATTTTCTGAAGTACAAACTCTGGCTTTGTCAGAAAAAGAAGTTTGAAGAGGAAAGATTCCAGAGGTGCTGTGCCTAAGAAGCAGGCAGTAAGCAGTCTGTGAAGAGCCAGTAAACAAACCATAATTCAATACAGGCCCTCCACCAAGAAGGACCAGCACCACAACACAGGGAGGACAGAGTGGCAGGGAAGAAAATGTGAGTCCAGAACTGATCCCTAACAGGACAATATGCTAACCATACTCCCATGTGAGATCTTGAAAATCACTACCCACACAGGCACACAGAGGCAGTCTTCAAAAAATGCATAATCCCACAGGGATCCTAGTGACTATATACTGTAGCACGGGGCTTGGTTTTGGGTTTTTGTGAGGTTTTTAAAGATTATTCAAAGGTTTCTCAAAGATTATTATACTGTAATTGCTACAGTGATACCAGGTTTATTAGGGTTCTTATGCTTTAGCACAGGTCTAGCAGCTCTTTTACACAGGAAGATTTTAACCAAAACCTTAGGTTACACAGAAAACAAGACCTACATAATAAGAAAAAAAATATCCCTATCTTGAAATTGAAGCATAAAAAGAGCAAGTTCAGCAACTCAAAATGTCAGCAACTCACACATTTAAGTCCATCCTAGTGAAAATCCCCGATTATTATCTGCAGCATATCTGCACAACATAAAGCCTGGCTATAAATGTATTGCCACAAGCACAGTCTGAAAAGGAGGACAAGGGTACAGCAACATCTACCATGTCCCTGTGACCTGTTATACACACTGCCCTAACACAGGTACTCTTTCAGTTATGCACATTCACTCACAGAGCAAATGCTCACTTCTGCTGTATGCACACACTTTCAAGGATATTCAAGCTCTTGCACTTCTTTACCTGGACAAGCAGAGGCCTATATACCTATGTATTAGCCAGCTGAAGTCAGAAGACTCAATAGCAATAAAACTAAGTGGAGAAAGATACGTGGGATAAATCTGGATCTTACAGCTGACACTCAAAGACTTGCAGCTGAGTCTGGGTATTAAGTCTCACTTGTAACATACAAAGTGGAGAAAATTAGTCATATAGTCCTTAAATAAACATCTTTACTATTTTCACAATAGTTTTAATGCAGGTGAACAAACCCAATAAAACTAAAATCTTCACCTCAACTGAGAACATTCACTCCTCTTGTAACAGTTTCACTTTTTATTGCTTCACCCTATTTCTCATTACATAATCCTCCTATACCCTTCGACAGAAAGTATCCTCATTTACAACACAGTGGTAGTCATTCCTTAACCATGAAGATAACTGCTTTCCAATCAATTTCTAATATCAATAATCTTCCTACAGACACAACTCATATCCTAAAATGACATTTTCTTTCAGAAAAGAAAATTTAAAAAAAAATCAAGAGCACAAAAAAACTTTTTCTAAGCATTTAATTCCCGAGCCATTTTCAAAAGAAATCTCAGACAGCCACCTTTGAAAACTCTGTATTTTAAAGTTGGGATTTCTGAACAAAATCCTGTAATTTGAAGTTTAAACCAACATTTCTAAACTAAGGATCCTCTAAAAATTTTCCACAGCTCTTCTTATGCTTCATGTTCAGAACAGCAAAATAAATTGCATGCACGTGAAATGCACTTTAATCTGGGCCTTGTTTAAAACCGCCTTCAAATGCACAACTTTGGAAGAAGAAAAAGCTATGAAAACATACTGATTCAGTCTTACTAAATTAAGACCAACTTAAATTGTTACAGAAAGCACAGGCAGTAATATTGTATTGTATAGCAGTAGTCACTAAGACCCCATATTCTTTCACTTGGCCAAATTACAGAATGCATAAGTCTTTTAGGACCAAACAAAACCTTTAACCATCTTTTGGGCAAAACTGATCAAATTCATTCTTTTTTAGAGCAACTGAGATAGTCCAGTGTTTTTCAACAGAAAAATACCCCCTTCCAGCTGAAAACATTTTAATAATCTAGCCTGTTGAGATGCTCTAGTACTTGAATACTGCAGTGACAAGTTCAGCATGTTCTTGTCTTAGGAAACCACTGTGTACCACCACAATGAAGACCTGCTCAAGTCTGCTTCAGCTGCAAGGCTCTGCATCGCCGTGCTCACGTGCTGCACTGAGATCGTGCAGGCTCTCTGCTGACCTACAGCACATTTCCCTTCTCACCACGACTGCTGTGCCATGGTGTGCACGTAAGCTCAGCCAAGAGGTAGCTGAGGACCTGTCATCCTAGGACTGAGAAATGCTGGTCATTGTCTTACACACCAGCTGGGTGCTCCAAGGAGCATAGCTAAAACACACGGGAGGAGGAAACCAGAAGAGGAATTGGAGTTCAGAACAGGAACAGAAAAAGTAATTGCAGAAAGAAAAAAACAGATGCGTAAGGTGCTGCTGGGTAGGCAGAGAGCCCCAAAGACCCAGACACTGCAGCATGCAGAGCTTCAGACCCTGGACCCACCCCTTCTGGATTTTCCCATTATTCTGTTCAAAGGAACTGGGACCACTGTCAAGATCTACCTCTATCCTCTTCTAATTAATGGCACAGAAACTATAGAGAGAAAACATGTCTAGCTAAGATGTTTAAATGCCACATATGTAAGCCAATTTTATGTCTGTCCATTAAGTTTGTATTTTCATTTTTTTAAATAATGCTGAGGGAGCCAAAGACAGATTTTTACAAGTGCCTTCTGCTTGAAATATTTCATGAGTCTATAGAGAAGCATTAATTATTCAGAGCTACAAATTAAATGAAGGTATTTATGTTATGAAATCCTAAGCCAGTGTCTCAGTTTCTCTATTTGAAATGCATGGTTGTCACTTCAGTGAGGCAATATAAAAATATAACTTTTCAAAACATTATAAAGCACTTCCATTAAACTGTAATGAAGAAATTGGAGAGAAAACATTAATCCTGTATTTGCCTATAATTTTGGATAGCACGATCTGAACAACAGGATGAAAACAGAAAAACCTCAGTGTGAGAACACCATGAAACCCCTCTAATCAATGAGACCACAGTGCTCTGGGGAAACCACAATTTGATCAAAAAAAACTGTGTAGCAGAGACATGTAGATGGAACCTGAGATAAGATGGGAAAAAGCCTTCATTCCAGCGTTCCTTGAAGTCAGACTCCTTTGAGTTTGCAATTTTAATGGCCACTGAAGCAGGGTTTTATGTACTGAGGGAGGGGTTTGTTTGCAAGAAAACTTCAAACACTCATTTAAACAGTGACCTATATCCCTCTCAGTTTATGAACTGAAAATGAGACAAGTCTGACATCACAACACAAAAACTAAGCATCAAGAAGAACAATGAGGTGATCCAAAACTTCACTTTTCAGTCTTAAATTGCAGGAGAAGAAATGAAACTCAGTGAAAAGAAGTGATGAAAGAGCAAGAAAAAGACAAAAAAAAAAAAAAAAAAAAAAAAAAAAATAAACCAACAAATCATAAGAATACCTAAGGCAAAAAAAGAGAGGCATTCTGGGAGTACAGAAGATAAAAAAAGGCTACCCAGAGTGTCCTGCACTCACCTAAACCCCTATCTTCAAGACAAAACTTTAGTTCTCAGCATAATGTGCCTATATTAACACTGGAAAGCCTTCATGACTTCATGATGAAAGAGCTGCTCCTCTCCAGGTTTATGTACTAACCCAACTCAAAGCTTCTCACACTAAGTGAAAAAAAAATTTAACTTCTAATAGCTAAGATTTTAAAGCACATTTGATATTAAAGAACCAATATATGAAGAATATGACTATATCAGCAGTGTTGCACAGATTTCTATCACTTTAAACCTCAAATTTAGATTAGATTCTCATAACAGATGTGTAATTACAAGGTATCACTAGAAGTCCCATTCTTACTCAAGGGACACATTTTCATTAGTAATCCTGCCATTTATAATTCTGATTTTTTGCCCATTTTACTTTGCCAGTTTGGCAGTTTCCACAGAAGTCAGACTGCTGTCAGGAGCAGGACCTGGCAACATTTCCCGGGAATAACAAGGCCTTGCTGTGAAACCCATTCTATCAGCAGCCATCTATCTTGTTTTAAGATAGCACCCTTACCACCACTGAAGTCTCACCTCTGAGAGGAAAATAAAGAGAAAATAAAGAAAAGAAATAATTATACTGCGGGCAGAACTGTGGCAGTTGCATTCATACAGAAGAAACACACCACAAAAGGGAACTCTGTTGGCAAACCAAGGCAGAATTTGGTATGTCTTCTGGGTTTGACACTCCAAAGCATGAGGGCAACTGATTAAGCGAGACTGTTTTCACTTGTTTTCCTGTTTCAGTATTAGTTTAACAATGACAACTGAATTATTTTGAATGGTCATCATGCATAACAATTTCAGAAGCTTAGCTTCTAAGCAAAACCTGTCACTCTCTGCGGTCTTACGCACTTCTAGCTTTTCCAGAAAAACAGTAACAGATACTTCAGTGTCACTACAATTATTAGTGACTAAAAGTTTTCACAGAAAACATGTTCACTGCCAAAATATTCGTATCTCAGAAGGACCAAAACATACCCACACAATTTTATACTGTGCCATGGCAAGGGCAACATTAGAGGGATGTCAGCTCATTCTGACCCTGTATTAATCAATAAAATAGATTATCCATTCATTTTATAAGCTGCAAGTCAAAAAGGTAGATATTGAATAAACCTCACAGAAAACTTCAAAGTTTTGCTCAATTAGACAGGAAAGGGAGGTTATGCCATTTTCCACAAAACTCTGAAGCTTTTAATAGCAAGTTATATGATGAGTGAGGGATAATATAATTTATCTTTGTGAAATTAGTGTGTTTAACAGGACAACTAAGTGTTTAAAGTAAAAAGTGTGTACTGATTCTCCACACCAAAATAAATGGCACATTCTTTTCATTAAACTCCTCTCACTTAACAATCCCCTATGAAGCTGTGATACCAACATTTTCCTGACACAGCCCTACTCAAACCAGGCCAAGAAGGCTCAGTGCAGGACCTTCTTCACATTAGCAGTCTTCTCTTACCAGTGAACAAAGAGATGACAGCTGTGGCAAGCAAACTCTGGGATGCACTCATTAAAAAAAAAATGACTGGGAGCAAAAATGTGGAAGTACACAACCAATACATTATTCTAGTATTTGGCTCCCTGGATGCTTACTCAAGAAAAAGAGGAATACCAGACAGAACAGAAGAACGTATTTGCTCTCACAATACTGCATTTCTTCTCTACAAGCACAGTTTTAAGTGACAGGCTAGGTCTGGGCTGACAGACAGGATCAGAACAACATGGCATGGTCTGCACACCAGAGGATCTTCCTCTCTGTGATGCTTCCCTCCCTTGTCCACCTTCTCCTTGCCCAGCAGAGCTGCATGCTTGCTCCACTGGGGCCCAGCACAGTCTCAGCCTTTCCATACAAAGAACAAAGCCTATAAATGCAGAAATGGCACACATCTAACTACCTGAATATGTATGTGTATGTGCTGTGTGGCCTCAGGATGGGCAAAGGTAACCCATACTTTGCCAAGGGTAACCCTAACACTGAAGCTTGGGCTTCTGGTGTCATAAATACCAAGCTTTACACTTTGCCTTTCCAGATTACCTCCACAGTTAACAAAAGAAAGTCTGAGGGCTGATAGTGCTTCCCCTGCCCCAAAGTTAAGGATACCTGACCTAGATATTGCTAGAAAATGAAATAATTTGAATTGTTTAGATAAAACAATCATTAAAAGCATCTACAAACATCTCATTTATTGTTAACGATGCAACTTAATCAAGAGATTACCTGTTTGTTTAGTTTTACAAGTTTTCAGATTGTTTACAATTTCTTCAGATCCCTTTGAATTAATTCTTCACTGAAGTACCAGATCTCCCAGAGAAAGAGAAGGAAGTGAAGCATTTGAGGAGTCAGTAAACAACACTATAGAGAATTAACTTTTAGAGGGACACTAACAGAATAAAAAATGGTTGCCTCTGTTTTGGCACCAGACTTTGAGATGAACTTTCAATTCTCTACTCTGACATTTCAGCTGTGCCCCTAACATAAAAGCATAGTACCTGCTTCAAGAAATGGTGAAAAATGAGAAACAACTTACTCAGACAAAGCTGTAACTCCTGATAAATTTGATTTCTGTCCCTTATTTACATATGACAAGTTTGTTCTGTACAGGTGTCACCCCATCAGCAAGACATGATGCATTTTATCATCTAATTTAACATGTTATTTGCATCCTGAATTCAAAAAGCATGAGAAAAGCCACATTAAAGAGATCAAAACATTGCTAAGACTATAGCAAGAGGTGTACAAAACTAACAGAACAGAGTAATTTGATCATAAATGTCACCCTTCTTTTCAAGATGATTTCAAATTTGCCCTCAAAGCTGCATTAATATGATTAACATCTTGTTTTCATGTCTGCAGCATCCACAGACTTTCAGAACTCTTACAGTTGCAGTGCAGAGCCAAATTAAGTGAGAGCTCTGAGAAGGTGCACATGCCCATAAGCAGGAATCCACAGAGCTTCTTCAGGGAAACAAATGTCTACTGAACTATATGTACCTTTCCAACTGTTGTTTTGCTCAGATATGCAGAGGAGTAACATACTTCACCATGCAAACAAGATACCTGATATTCCCAAAACTACTACTCATTCCTAGAACAAAGCTACTCTTTGCCCATAGACACTGACAGAGAAAATATTTCAGATATAAGTATCCACAATCAAAAATCATGTAGGATGTGTTTCACTTCATACCAGTGGGGATGAAGCCTCTAGGTGCTAACAATACAAGATGTGTTACATAAGACTATGCACTTATTTTTAGAAGCACATTACAAAATTAAGTACTGCACTGGAATCTGTTGCAGAGCCATGGACAGTTACATCAATATGCACAAAGAACAATTGCCCAGCTGGAGCAGAATATTAGATTTCATTCAGACTGAAGCTCTCTCCTGACAGACCCAAAAATACTGAACCATCTGAGACTATAAAATTTAACTTACATTCAGTAGGTAAAGAAAAAACAAACTAAAACACAAAACCCTTACTAATCATAAAGATCTTTGCTATGAGCAGCAGAATTAATAAAAATCAGTTTCTTAAAGATTTGTTCTGTTTCTTAATACTTAAACCATTACAACGCTCAACTTCCTTCCTTTCCACAACTCTTTGTGACTTTCCCCCACTTCAGGGAAAAGAGTTGTGATGCAGACACTCAAAGTCTGCATGTGTTTACAGGATGCTTAACCAGCTACCATCCTAGCAAATACATATCTGTAGATCATGTCTGACTATTTCTTTTACCTTCTTTACAAGAAGGTGCACTAATTTGAAACTCCTTCCTTCACCTAGACACAATTTTATGAGGTCTGTAGGACCACAATTTAAATCTTAATTTGTCCTTCTGATTTCAGCTTCCATATAGAAGCATATTTATATAAATTCAGTTAAATGCTTAACTTTTGATATGGCCCTAAAGTTGGGTTACCTACATATATTTGACTTGTTTTAAATTTTTACATTTCTTGCAGTTACAAACATAAATTAATCCATGAAGTACATTCTATCAACAGTTTATTCATTTACTACCACCAACAGTTTACTCATTTGCAGCCTCTGTTACTCCTCTCCAGGCTCTCTCCCAAGTACATTAACACCAGGGCCTGTGAAGTACTTTAGTCTACTAAGTTTTAAAATACACTGCTCAAAATGGTTTTGCTTTAAGAACTGGACTCAGCAGATGCAGGTATTCAGTAGTACAGAAAAGGCCAGCACCTGGACACTGGAAGACATTGTTAAGGGGAAGTTAAAGATGCCTGCTCTTGGTGAGTAGTCACTCCCGGTTACCAACCAGACCCAGACTTGGCCATCCCAGTTTTCAAGACCTGCTGAACTCATGCTGGAAAACCTAATTCACACTAGTGTAAAACTGAATCTACCCTGTGGACCATAAAAGAACTGCCAGTTGCTTAAAAAATTTTTTTAAATAGTTACATGTCTTTTAGACACAATAAAAGATTAGAATCACAGCTAATATTAAGAGTTTGCAATTCCTAATTAAAATACTAATTCCAGTGGAAATACTACTTGCCATCAACCATACACTGCTGGTATTCACAACATACACAGACCTAAGCTAAGCTCGAAAGAGCCCCAAACTTCTGAAAACTAAATTTTATCCTTGCAATACATCTTTATAGTCCCTGTTCCATCAGAGATGTCCCACAACATTTATGTTCTTTGCCTAACTAAACTTCCAGGAAATTGGGGGAAACAAAACACGTATTTATTGTCCAAAGCTTTTCATCCTGAAATTTCCAAAAACAAAACACACACAAAAGAAAACCAGAAAAAACCCAAACAAGCAAAAAATAAAATAACTCCATACCATAGCAGCAACGGAACCTGAATTCACTTCAACTTCCACCATGAAACAAAAAGTGATACTGACTTACTCTCATGTGTAATGTTAATCTTGATCAATTTCATCTTACTGGAAATGTGCATCCACATCCAGAAAATAAACCAACAAATTAAGATTTTAACATAAGGTACCTTTCTACTTCACGACAATGCTTTTGACATGTTAGGAGAAATACACCACACAAAGTATCAAGACCAGTACCAACACGGTAATAAAAAATCAAACATCCCATTTAAAGGATTTTTTGAGTCAAGCAGTTTTACAGAAGGACATGGTATTGCAAGGTACTTTAACATTGAGAATTGCTCATCACCTTGTCAGTCTTTCAAGAGTTGACATTGCTTACAGCTGATTTCTATTTGAAAACCTTTCAGATTTCCTCTTCTCCACATCACAATACATGGTACAAACATTCAAGAGATGACATTCTTCTATACATTTTTAAACCTACTTGGTCATTACACAAAATACCTGCTTCACAGCTATTTTCCCGTTGTATAACTTTTTCAAAAAATAAATATTTATATGCAA
Organism: Passer domesticus; assembly: GCF_036417665.1. Lineage (NCBI taxonomy): Eukaryota > Metazoa > Chordata > Aves > Passeriformes > Passeridae > Passer > Passer domesticus. The sequence goes on along the minus strand of NC_087478.1, from coordinate 33,711,601 downwards.
CAAGTACTTTCTCACAAACCTTGTCACTACTGAATGGCAAAAGACTTCAAGCATATACCCAAACAAGTCCCCTACACAGCACAGCAACAGAAGGAAGGTTGGCAGACATTTTTTCCATCATTATAATTCTCTGGCAACATTTCCTTCGCAAGAACAGTTTTCACAATTCAAATAGAAACTGCTTACAAGAAATAGTCATTCTGCCCTAAACAATGCAAGGTTTTCACAAATTGGAATGGGAAAAATACTATTCCATTGAAGCACAAAGTAAAACCTCTCACAGTCATACAGACAGTAAGACAAGTATGGAGTTCACTGACACAAGCATAAGTTGCTCATTTTACACCAGGATAGGCATTTTCCTACAACCCTTTGACAGAAAAGATAATATATGATATTACATTATCATTGTCTGTGTTACAAAGACAGCTTTAGAAAAACTTGTTTGCCAAGACACTGCCTACAAATCTAAATGTTAACATTTCTAAATTAAAAATAGCTGGCCATAATGAGTCCAACTGCCTCTTTTTGGTGCGTGAAAACTCCCTGCTATTGTTTCCAAATGCACACATATTTAGATTGTAATGAAAATATTTCAGCCATGCCATTCTGAAACACATAAGGACAACCCAGGCAACTGCCACCTACTGAATTTGGTATAGGGCCATTTTGGGGGGGTTAACGTTGTTTTTGCAACCACATGCATGAAGTGCTACTGCTATGTGGTTCCACAGAAGTCCTGAACCAGGCCAGTGAAACATAGGAAATCGTTATCCTCTTACTACAGACTAGAACTTGGCTATGACTTGGTTGAATGACTTACCCAGAGTAACCCATCACTTCTGCAGGTAACTCACACAGAAAGCATGGTCCAACTCAGCCCACTGGGTTACTGTCTGCTCAGCAACAGCAATGCAAAGTAAGAGTTTCCATTTTTTGTGCCACAAATACAGCAGCCTTTTATATCAGCTTCAGTGTAATAAACTACACCTTTTGATGAATAACTTGACCACAGCAAACTATTTCCAAATGTCATTGATTGATCTCAAGCACTACTTCCAAGCATCACTGATTGATCTTCAGATTAAAAATCTGAAAGCAGGATTTTATAATGCTTCTGAAGTTCAATAAACAAAAAAAAAAAAAAAAAAGCAAACCCCAAACAAAACAAAACAAAAAAAGGGAAAAAATCCCAAGTTACATGGGTTAAAATCTAATACTTAAAAATATTGCCCCATAAATTATCCCAAATCAAAAGGGAAACAGGAAGAAACAATGGTTTACTTATTACTGAATTTCTGATTAACAACTCTTACATTTCAATTTAACAAGAGAAAGATGTGTCTGAAAAAAGTCTTCATTGTAATAAAATTTTAACCTACCAGCATAATTTGAAAGGAATCCTCCTAGGAAATGTAGAGTTGTGAAATTATAAATATTATCACTGCAAAACGCAATCAGATGTCAGAGTAACCAAGACAGGGGGGAAAAATAATGCACACTTTTCTGTAATATACTGATAACCAGTGCTACAGCAAGGCAAATTCAGGGTTCTCAGTAACCCCTTTGGACAAGAACCACTTACACCTTGACTTGGAGCCTGACCAGAAGATGAGCTAGTGCACACCACCACAACAAAAATATTCTATTTTATTAAGTATTAAAAATGAAAGATAAAATGTATATTATAAGCAATATGAACATTTAATGGCTGGGTTTTTGGGCTTTTTTTTAGGGGTTTGTTTTTTTTTTTTCATTTTTGCACCCAAACACAAAAATATTTTCAATCCCATGTAAGAGTCTTTTGTTGATTAGCACATACCGTGCTTGGTATATACACACCTGCTCCAAAACAAAAATAATTCCACAAGAACAATTTAAAATATCCTACTGTGCAGTATTTTCATTTGACACAATTCTTCCTACACTATTATAACACTCTATAAAAGCATAGTTAGCTGTCAAAATACACCACCCATCCTGAAAACTCATGCACAAAGTTAACTGCCAGCAAGCAAGCAGGTGCTTTTAAGTCAAGAAGACTGCACACACACTTTCAGGTGTTCAGAGGCTCAGGAGTTCTCTTCCAGGAACTTGGGTCAGGAGACCAACAAGACACACACAACATAACACAGCACCTGTATGCTAAAGCATATTTGGAAAGAAGACAAAAAAATAAAGGTGGGGGGGAAAGGCCAATTCAACTCAGGAAAGACAACTGAAATAAGTTATATTGAATTGTTCAGTACAGTGCAACTGAAACATCAATTTAAAGTAGATATATTAGCAGATTCCTGCTGTATAGCAGAATGCTCACTTTTTTTTTTTTACTTATTTATGTCTCAAAAGCTCAGATAAAGCAAAGTTAACCTAACTTCAACTGCTATGTTTTTGTCAGTCCTTGAAATTTACATACACACTGTATTAAGAGTGATTTTAAATGAGAAAAACGGTGTCATTTACAGAGCAATCATTTAAATCTGTTGTAAAAATACTGATTTTACTTCCTAAGATACTGTACTTCCATAGAAACTGGTAAAGGGCTTTCTATTTAAGCTAACATTTATAAACACACACAACAAATGTGGCAAATACTCTGCCAAGAATTTAGATTTTTTTTCTTTTTAATAAACATTTTTAAGGTGCCTTTTATCCAAACAAATTGTAGCTTTAAGAGAAGACATAATTTTAAAAGTTAGATACAGGGGTCTACTTCCTTTAGAATGAAAGTCTGTACTTGGTGCACTTTCTATACTACCTCATATTGAACAAGCCATTCAATATTTTACTTTGGTTTCCAGATAAAGTCAGGTGACAGAAACCTCTGTTTTAATTCAACTATGGGGCATTTTCAAGTTCTATTCACTTCCTGAGCTCATAAAAAGATGGAGATGGAAGATATTTTTGAATAAACAAAGTTATGATACAAGGCCCCTTTAAAACCATAATGAGGTTACAGCTTAGCAACTACAACACAACAGACTTACATTAATGTGAATATTGGGTAATTTTTAAGAAAGCTATAACAAAGGCTAAAAAAGCAATAATGTTCCTGATACCAAAGCTAATCTCTATGCAGACAGGAATGCATTTAGAAAAATAAAAAATAAACCAGAAATACTTTCTGAGATCTAACTGTCCACTGCTGGCACACAGAATATTCATATGAAGTGAGACTGAGGTAAAGACCAAGATTTTCAGGTGGAAACAGCCACTTATGGGACAATTTTTTTAGCATCAAACTTCAGGACACACTAACTGTGCAATTTTTTCCACTAAATGACAATTACCTAAAACTAGATTCTGTTAAAGAGAATTCAAATCTGTTTTTTAATATAAATTTCTGGGGTTTCTTTATTTCCAGTTTTTAGCCAAGGACTTTTCTTTCATTTCTTGATAGAACTGACACACAAATAGGTTGCAATAACAATGACTACTTTGACAGCAATATTAAGTTTCTAGAAGAGATGTGTAGACAAGGTTTATCTGCTACTACACTTAGCTTTATCAACAACTTCCTGAAAATGAAACAGAAATACACTTGCAAGTCAAGTCAGGCAGCTCTTGATAAGTGAGTATTCAAATCCCTTTCTAAAATCAGAAGCAGTCAACACCTTGAAGTTTATCATGCCAGCTGAATACTTAACATAAAGAACAGTGGAAGTGGGGGACAAAAAGAAGAGGACAAAAAGGCATGGAACAGATACATCGTGTTCAAGTTCATAAAACTTGGTCCAGTGAGCTATGTTCTATTAATGTTTCATTTTAAGAGAACTTAAAGTACATCAACGCGTACACAACAATTCTTCCAGATCCAAAGGAAGACACCTTTGCAATATAAACTTCTACAATTACTTTGCTCTTTCAGGTCTTCACAAGTCTTAACAGTTTGAAACAAATCCAAGTTTCCCAAAACATGAAGTTTTTCAATAACAGTTATTACAGCAGGTTTGATCATCTTAGTCTATCTTTCCCCAGCTGGAAAGTTAAGACTAGAAGCCAGCCGCTAGCACCAGATGTTGCTGGTGTGCAAGCACACAGGAGTGCCTCCTTCACACACTCAAGTCACACAAACACATATATATATTTATGAAATATACACAGAAAGTTCTTCTTCTCCCCCGGAGGTAAAACTGTACAAAGTTGGAAACAACTTTTTCCCTGATAAAAGAGACAGCAGAAATTAAACATGCTTGCGTGAGGTTTGAATAAGCAGCTGAAGCAAATACCATCTTACACAAGCATATTTTAATTTTCCCACATTACAGAGCCTCCAAAACAAAGTTACAAGTAACTTCACCAAGAAAAACCCACCCTAAAACCAAGAATACCCATTAGTTGGTACCTTGTTTTCACCAGGAGCATGCATACACTAACTACACTGCTAACACTGACACTTGCATCTTTCCCTACCGCCCTACTGTCCCCGTCTTCTCCCTAACCTGTCACCCAGTGCCACCTCCTCTCCCAGCACGGGTCAGGTTCACGCCAGAGCTTGTCACCGCCGCCCGGGCGGGCAGGGGAAGGCTGGCTCCTTCCGCGCTCTGTCCCTTTCAAGTTTGTTTTACAAACACGACCGAGGGAAAGCCAGAACCTGTTTACACACCGCCTTAACCACCGCCAGGAGAAGAGTGAAATAGGCGCAGGCCAAAAAAAAAAAAAAAAGAAAAAAAAAAAGAAAAGAAAGAGAAAAAATTAAAAAAAAAAAAAAGAAAGAAAATAATTTTTTAACTGAAAGCCAGCCAGCAGCACCCCGGTCTCACCCCCTTTCTCCGCCCGGGGCCCGCGGTGCAGGCCGCACGGCCGCTCGGCGGAGCGCGGGGCCGGCGCAGCCCCGGCCGTGGGCGGCAGGTTCCGCTGCCCCGGCGCCGGGCCCGGGGAAGGCGGCGGGCGGGGGCCGGGCGGCCGTGCAGCCCCGCGGGGCCGCGCTCGGAGGGACGCAGGAGGCCTGGGAGCAGCCGGCGGGGCGGCGGCGGGAAGAAGCCGTTCGGGCGGGCCGGGCGGGCCGAGCGGGCCGCAGGGCGAGCTGCCAACGGCGGCCGCGGGGATGCGGGGCCCAAACACCGCCGGGCCGCGGCCTCGCCCGGCCCCGGAGCGGCGCCCGGGGGCCGCCGCCGCCCGCGGCCGCGGAACAGGGCGGGGGGCGGCAGGCCGGGCCGGGCCTGCGGCTGCGCCCCCGGCTCGGGCGCCGCGCGTCCCCCCCGCTCCCCCTCGGAGACAAAAGCAAACGGAAACCCGGTGGGGCGGCCCCAGGTCCACCGAGCCCCGCCGAGGGCCGCGCCGCCGCCCGGGCCTCCCTCATCGGGCCGCGGCCAGGACGGCGGCGAGGCCCGGGTCGGCGGCGGGGCCGGGGAGGGGCGGCCGGGGCCGGACTCACCGCATGAATTTTCTTGTCCCGCGAATCCAAGATGGCTGAGTATCCAGCACGGAGGATGCTGGGGGAGCAACCTTTACCCTCTGACCCGGCCGCCGCCGTGACCCCGCCGCCGCTCGTCCCGGCCGCCAGCGCCGAGGGGCGGGGGCAGCGCCGCCGCACCGCCCGCAACGGCCCGGCCCTGCGGAGCGGCGGAGGGGGACGGCGAGGAAGGGGAGGAGGAAGGAGCAGCCCGGCTCCCTCGGCTGCGCTCCCTCCGCCTCCCGCGGGAGACGCGGCCCAGCGCTGGGGGCAGGGCCCGCAGGCCGCGGGGCTGCCGGATGCTGCCGCGCTCCGCCGGCCCCACGGAGGCACTGCGGGCCGGGGACGCGCCCGCCTCACATCCCGTTCTCTGAGGGGACAGGGCGGCGCGCAGGCCTGGAGCTGATCGGGGCGCGGGGCTGAGCAGGGTCAGGGCGCAGCAGGGCCCCCGATCTGCCCTCGGCCCTGCACCCCCGCGGCCTGTGGAGACCTACCCCGGGTACCCCACGGGAAGCGCCCCAGCTTCCAGAGGGGGCGTCCCATCCGCCGTGGTCCTGCTCTGCCAACTCCCTTTGGCTTGCAGAGGGCAAAAGGAGCGGCCTGGCCTCTGCCGCCTGTTACCCTGTGGAGGTTTTAGGTCAGGAACGACCCAATGATGGGGGAAATTGTGTCAAAGTTCCTGTTTTCTCTGCAGTGTGATAGCAGTGGAGACACAGGTCCAGCTATCCACTTTGTGTGTTAATAAAGTGGATAAGCATTTACAAGATGACCCAAGTGGACTTTTAATTTATCGACCTTCAAAACGTGTGTTGTAGCAGTGGCTTGAAAACAGGAAGCGCTGATGCACAAAACACTCATGCAGATAATCCCCTTGAATTCAATGAGACTGTCAATGGTATAAAAGTGCCTGTGCACAAGTGTTTACAGGATGATGGCCAGCATCATTTGTGAACTGTCTGCTCTGCTCCATTAAAAAAAAAAAAACAGCAATGGTACTTACACCATAGTTTGGTTGTAAAATCATCATGAAGTTTAACATTTCAAGCGAAGAGATGAGCAGAAATAGCAGGTTTCTTTGGATAGTTTCCCACGTGCTTTCTTCTCGGGTTTGATTTTGAACTTCCAAATTGAATTTAGAATTACTGAAGAATTCAGTAGGTTACACAACACTAAGATTTTGTAGAAAAAGGTACTACAGTACCATGTCTGTCAACATAAATACGTTTTGAAGATAAAAGAGCAGTCTTCATTTTAAACCAGGAGAGCAGTTTCTTAATGACACCAGCTTTAATTGTGTGATGAGCATGGCTGCTGTGCCATTGAAATGAATGTATATACACCATCCAGGAAAGCACTGCATTTTATTATTCCAATCATAAACCTCTCCTTTGTGGCAAATTCATGCATTTGCTAGAATCAAACCATTAGAAAGTACCAAAAGTGACATGCTATTTATAGTAAGAACTTCTGGACCACTTTTTTTTTTTCAGTCTGAAAAATAAAACATTTCCTCCTACCACAAATCAAATATAAAAGCAGTACATTTAGACTGAAAACTGCAATCAATGTTATTAACCTTCAGTGTTACTAAGTGTTTAAATAATCTGATTCTTTTATACCTGTTTATAAACATTTTGCTTCATTATATTTCATTTCACACTTTAGTGATCTGAGGGTTTTTTAAAAAGCTAATTTTCATTCCATTTTCCCAAAGAGAAGTCATTTAAGACAACACCCAACAATATGAGGCAAGTAAACTAAGAACCTGATATTGTCATCGCATCTACATGGACTGATCTCTCTGTTCATTACAAAATTACAGTTTATATGCAAATCAATTAGCACTTATAGGTCAAGAAGCCTGAATAGCTCAACAGAGCTAGTAATGGGGAAAAAAGTGTGTTATCTTGTGTTAGACTGGTTAGCTTAGTATAAACAAGCTAACCAGCACTCACAATGTGTGTAAATTGTGATTTAAATTCTGTTAATTGAAAAAAATCTAATCTGTCCTTCTGCTTAAGTCTGTGTTTAGTTGAGGAAGTTCATTACTCAGGCTGTAGTAGCTGTGTATTCGACTTCCTCTTTTGTTTTCTTAAAGAAAGTGAAAGCATTTAGTGTTTTAATCTGTTAAAATAACATCCAAGGCCACCAGTAAAGAATGTGTATTGTCAAGTTTGTGTTCATACACTTGCTGCTTTTAGTCTTGACTGAATATATTTTGCTACAAAGGTGAGGCCGTTTCCTATAGTTGCATCTGCTTAATTAAAGAAGTGCCCTGAGCTCATTTAACACAAGGACTGCTAATTTGTGTGGACAGTTCTAATTTGTTTTGAACCATGTATGGTAGAGTTTTACCTCCTTCTTTAAGTCTTTGTCTACAAACTGATATGCATCTGTTGTTTTTATTCTCATTTAATCAATGGTCTCTTACTATTGAGTTATTTCTCAGGCTAGGCTGATGCACATCCATCTTTAATCAGTGTAAGAATACCTGTAGGAGTCAATCTGAAAACTTTTGTCTATAGCAGCACAGGTGAAGGAACGAGAAAGCAGGATTCCAGAAACCTGTCCTGCATGTGATCGTGTGTGCAGGCCCCTGCAGTCAACAACCCACTGGTGCCATTGTCACAGCCTTGTGCCTAATGTTCCTGGGAGCTGGGCCCTGGATGTGCGTGCTCTGAAGCAGCCACAACACTTGTCCACCAGCCATTTGGACTTCTTGGCTAGTGCTTCTGCTAATACCTACAGCACTTTGCTGGAAAGTTTGGGAAGAGGTCACCAAGAGAGCCAGGTGTGCTTAGAAACCCCAAATGCTTTATGGAGCTCAGTGTTCACTGGGAATTCTCTGCAGTTTCTCCAGAGAGTTTGTCAGTGCTCAGTGACTCAAAGTATCAGCAACAGATGTGGACAATGCAATCACAGGAGTGGGAGAAATTGCCCAGAGTATATGTAGGGCAGGGTTAGGCTGTTCCACTTCTCCAAAACATGAAATTAAATTAATCATAGTAGAGCCTACCATTCTCAGCTATGAGTGGAGGCAGAACATGGTAAATTAGCAACCTTATAAGGAATTTTTAAATAGAAAAAAAAAGTTAATTGGAATGCCGCAGGGGTCTTTCTTTCTCCAAGCTATGTATTGTCACCATATTCTTCAGGAAAAACAAATACAGTGCAATCACCTAGAGCAAGAGTTGGCAGCTTTTCAGCAGTGATGAAACAAGGTTGTATTTTTCTTTCCCAGATTACGGATTAAGTCCCTTGGAAGAAACAGCTGAATTGCAATGTGCGTTTGATCAGCTAAAACAGTGAAATACTGCTTCGGCAGACAGCAAAGGTTTCTGTTTTCTGCTGGGCTTACAGATGTTAGTGTGAGACTCATGACTTTGAAGCTGCAGCTTCTCCATAATGTCTTTCTTACTTAGTGATGTTCAAAAGTCTCTCCGTTGCTTTCTTTGGAAGGTTGTAGGGTTACAGCACTGCACTGCATTAATCTTTGCCCTAGAAGAAGGTGGGAGATTTTTTTTCATTAGTATAGCCTATTTGATTTTTTAAAATATTTCTATAACAGAAAGATAAAGGTATGTCAAAATGTACACCAAATCTAATATTAGAGATCTCACCACAGAAAGGTGTTGACAACACATTTTTTTCTCAATAAAAATACTGAGACCTCACATTTTCTTAGTGTATTTACTGGTAGCTCTTAACTATTACACTGAAATGAGCACAAAATATTTAGATTTGTGCAGATTTGGTTAGTTTGACTTTTGCAAGTTAGTTTCCAGTTGCTAGTGTATTTAGGAAAGGTAAGGGAAGAATCAGCTGTTTCCATGGCACTGTCCTTATCTATCCTTTCACTCCTACAGGGGATTTCCAGGGATGGCTGCTGGCAAGGGAAGCCCTAGAAGTGCAGCTCAATTACTATTTTAGCGTTAAAATGCATCACAAGGTATCCACACAGATGGCTTCTCATCTGCTGGATTTGTAGTTTCCAGGAGGGAATATTGGGAGCAGAAGTATCTTTATCTCAGTCTTTCATATTTTTACTACCAGGAAACCCTTTCTCAGCCTTCTGCTCTAGTGCCTTCAGTGTCTGATTTAGTGCTAATTATAACAGAGTATCAGGGGGAAGAAAATACCAAATTTAAAAAGAAGTCTGCCAATTCTGGAAAGTAATATGACCCCAAAGAGGAGATAAAATGTAGCATTTTCCCAAAATAAGATGCTCCACATTGCTGTATCGCAACTAAGAAGTCTGCCAGAGTGCTAGTAAATGAGAGGATAAATCAAGAATTAGAGATAGCAGTTTCAAGTGTTTGTTCAGACAAAGAGAAGAATAATGATGCAGATGGAAATATGTTTTCTGGGGGAGAGAAGCATTAGAGACACAAGCCAGTGCCACAGTAGGTGCTGACTGACATTCCTGAAGAACATTATCCCCAAAGAGATGGGAGTTATGGCAGTGGGGAAAGAGGAACCCTTCTTATGTTAATTCCCAAGATTACAGTCAGCTGGTGGTCGTTGGAAAGCTGCCTGGTCAGAAGTGCTATTTTTCTTTTGAAACAATTGAATCATGGAGTCATAGAATTGCTTAAGTTGGAAAAGACCTTTATGATCAGAAAGTGATCAGTACTTCCAGGTTCACCACTAACCTGTGTCCCCAAGTTCATCCCTAATCTGTGTCCCCAAGTGCCACCTTCTCACTTTCTTTGAACACTTCCATGGACAATAATGCCATCATTTCCCTGGGCAGCCTGTTCCAATGCCTGACCGGATTTTCAGAAAATAAATTTTTCGTAATACCCCATCTAAACCTCCCTTGTTGCAACTCAAGGCCATTTCCTCTTGTCCTGGTGCATGTTACTTGGGAGAAGAGACCAATCCCCATCTGGCTACAAACTCCTTCAAGGCAGTTATAGAGAGGAGTGAGGTCTCTCTTAAGCTGCCTTTTTCCAGGTTAAACAACCCCAGCTCTATCAACTGCTGCTTATCAGACTTGTGCTCCAAACCCTCCACCAGCTCTGTTGCCCTTCTCTAGCCATGCTCTAAAGCCTTAAGGTCGTCCTTGCAGTGAGGAGCCCAGAACTGAACACAGGATTCAGGGTTGTCTTCACCAGTGCCAAGTGCAGGGGACATTCATGGCCTGGGTCCCGCTGGCCTCACTATTGCTGATACAGGCTAGGATGCCATTGGCCTTTTTGGCCACCTGGACATACACTGGCTCATGTTCAGCCAGCTGTTGATCCAGGACCAGTTTTCCAGCCACTCTGCTCCCAGCCTGTAGCACTGCATGGGGTTGTTGTGACCCCGGTGCAGAACCCGGCACTTGGCCTTGTTGAATCTCATACAATTGGCCTTGGCCCATTGATCCATCTTGTCCAGATCCCTCTGCAGAGCCTTCCTACCCTCCAGCAGATCCACACTCCCACCCAGCTTAGGGTCATCTGTAAACTTACTGCAGGTGCATTCAATTCCTCCTTCAGACCATTAATAAAGATATTAAACAGAACTGGCTCCAGTACCGAGGCCTAAGGAACATCACTTGTGGTTATGTCAAAAGACAGGCAATATTTTATTTCAGGTGCTGGGGTCTCTTTGGCATGACTTCCATGTGACCAACTGTTGTAGTTACCATGAATATGAGCCACATAGGACATTCTCTCCATCAAGCTGCACAGTCTATTGAAAAAAAAACCAAAACATAAACTTAAGTGTTTAAGTTGATTATAATTTAAAGTTAAGCTGGGAATAAAGAGTTACTGCAACAGTTTTTTCAAAAATGATGGGCAAATATATAACCAGCAGAGTGAGGAAAACCATCACAGTATATAAGGCAGAAGAATGATTTGTTTCCCTTATGATAGGTCTTGACTGGGGAAGGGAACAGCCTGGGAGGCTGGAAAGTGCTGAATTCTAGTTCTTGCTTTTTGACAGTTTTTCAAGATTGACAGTCAGGCCTATTTCCAAAAATGTGCTCTCCTCTTAATAAGTGTTAATGAGCACAACAAATGAACTCTAACTACACCAGCTGACAATAATCTGCCATCCCACCAGAAGCCAGAGGACTCCAGTATCACTGTCCCACTGGGAGCCCATCATCCCTGCCCTGTTCAAGCAAGTTATGAGCATGAAGCTACAGAAGACCCCAAAGGAATGCTGCCTAGGTAGCCCAAATTAGCCAACTCATTTCTTTATTAGAAGATTGGTCATACCTGGGGAAGAGTTCCTGAGCTCCCCAGTGGTGCTCTTAACTACCTGTGTCTCATGCTGGCCCCACAGCCTGCAGATAGTTTGATATGTGGACACAGCCAGGGTACTTGTCTGCAGAATTATTTGTCTGGGCTTTGCACTTGCTTGAAAAGGAGAGGCAGCTGTAAAGCTACTTTGAAAGCTTTGATGGGATGCTGATCATCACATTGGATGACTGAACAACAGCAAAGGGTCTGGCATATCTTACATTCATCTCCATGAAGGCTGAAACCCAGATCCTAAGTCCAGAGCTGCTGCTTACCTCCTTAGCCAATTCAACCAGCAACATGTTACTAGGCTGATGAGAGAGGGAATTTCCTGCATCAGAGCTGATCTCTGTCTGCACCCAGCACACTGAATTGTGTCACATTCTATTCTGGCTTACATAAACCCAAACCCTGGCATTTCTGGGAAACTCCAGTAGCTGTTACCATCACAGGGCTGCAACTGAGCTTTTCCAGCTGGGAAACACCACTGTATCACAGATTATAGTGTTCTCTAATGGAGCAACAACAGCTACTTTTGACCACTTATTCACCTTTGTTACACTGCTCAACAAGATATATAAATATGTGCACATTGCATCTCAGAACCCTCCAAAAGTTTCTTAGGTCTCAGTTTTGCTGCAGTTGATTGGGTGCTGGTGTTTTATAAATCTGTCTCAGGTACCTTGGATACCAGTATGATTCCCTATTCTGGTCCCATTCAGGACCATAAATTCAGACTTTCATTTACCATGAAGTCAAGCTATTTGTGAAGTCTCATGACACAGAAATTCAGCTGTAAATATTGTATGCACAAATATTTGAACCTCTCACACTTCTTCCCACTCCAATCCTGCTCATAATTTTCAGTAGTCCTAGTGGAAGAACTGCTCACATCTGAGAGCAAAAGAGTTGCTCTGCACGTGGAGATCAACTGATCAAGGCAGTTTGCTGCTTCCTCAGTCAGATGTGTCTCAGCAGAAGTAAGCAGAATTTTAAATTCAGTGGCCTGCCATGCTCCCACCACCACCAGCACAGCCCAGGGTTCATATTGCAGCCATGCTCCTTGCCTAGCTTTGCTTCTTACTTGGATTGGCACTGAAGAAATGGCAGCATCTTCAGAGATGAAGATCCAAGGAGATCTCTTGCTCCCTCTGTCTCTCCTCCTCTCCTTCTCTTTCCCTCTCTCTCAATTTATCTCTTTCTCTCATCTTGCTGTCTTTTAGAGATCACATGCAGAGTGATATAAATATTCTTGCAGTAAGCAGCAGATCCTTCTAGTACAAGAGACTGACCTTACTCCAGCTGTGGCTGCTGTGCAAACAAACTGCTCTGCCTGCTGGGGAGCCCTGCAGATTTTGGTACAGGCCTGAAACACATGGCTCATATTGTGTAAAACTTATGGTTATGATATCTGCATCCAGGATGTTTCCTCTTTCACTATGGATTGTGATAGCTGGAAATGGAAACATCAAAGCCCCGTTTCTGCAGCAGTTTCTCAGGTGGTGCATGCCTGGGCACAGGGACAGGTACACATGCTTTCCCTTCTAAATAAGCTATGCAGCAGCACTGGTTCCCACTGGCAACTGAAGGGATACAGTATCTCATACTGGCAGGAGTCGTGTGTCTCACATACACAAATATATTTTACTTTTTAAATTTTCTTTTGAAGTTAAGTCAGATGAACTTGAAAGCTGGGGATACAAGTCATCTCACCCCCTCTAGCTGACTGAGCAGGAGGTGCCTGATCCAAGCTATTGATCCATTCTTCCTGCAAGTCACTGGGGAGAGAGGGGAATTTTTACTCCTTCTGCTGCCTCCTGACGGTGGGTGTCCCTGCTGGGGTTTGGCATAGGTGGGATGTGTGGCACTTGGATGGCTGGTGCTAGCTGGGAGAAATTGTACTACCTGTTTCCTCAAATGAAAAGCCTAAATATTACTTTTTCTGCATATTCAGGAAGTGTTTCCTGAAAAATACTTTTGTGCATGAATACAAAGATCTGTTGCTCGGGCCTGTGTTAGGAAAGTGTGCACAAAGGTCTCTCTTTTGTACACTATATGGTAAAATATTATGTTGGCATAAGAAAATCAAAAATTATTGAATCTAGTAGAAAGATCCTAGATATAGAATAATGTAATCCTGATATGTATTCCTAAAAAAAAACCCCAAAAGGACCCTGCCTTTTTCAGGGCTGGAAAATTCATCTGCAGGAAAACAATTTCTTAACATGAAATCATTACTAACTTCTTAAAATGTAGGCATCAACTCTAACATTCATTGTTTTCATGTTGATTAAATTATGTCTGGTTTTTTAGTATGAAGGCATAATTATTTTAATAAAAAGCTCCAGAGATCAAGGTTCTAGTGTTATAAATATCTAGCTGGACAGTCTTTCCTTAGTGTTTGCTGTTAAAACAGACAAGACAGAAATGGAAGAGGTGATTAAAAAGAACTGAAGTGCCTTGCTAAAAGTCATGTAACAATATCCTCTGTCAAACTCCAGTGAGGAGGTTAAAGCTGCTCACTGGGGCTTTAAATGGACTAGATTACCCTACAGTTAGCTTGGCCTTTCCAGTTCAAGTGATCCCTTGGGAGAAAGGCAGTATGACAAATCACAGTTATATTCAAACATGGAATATCATGAGCAAGAATTTTATTCCTTTTAGTATTGGCAAAAGATACAAAATTATTTTGTCAGGAATAGTTGTGGTTGCCACATCCTTGTTAGCAATCTGTACTAGTACCCAGGTAAACTACTAGCCAAAGGCTGATGAGAATGATTTTTTTTTTTGAATGTACAAATATGAGATAATCTGAGATATCTTCAGTGGACCAGATACACTCTGGCCCTATGCCATATTCCCCACTCAGTCTCCAGTGTTTCTTTATTGAGGACATTTATGGATATTTCTCATGCTCAACCAGTAAAAGGATAGTTGGTACTCTGAGCCCTGAAAACAATTGAGGTTTATTCAGAAAATAAATCATCATTCCCAATATTGTTTCTCAAAGACAGTGGTCTTTCTTCTGTTGGTTCATATTTGCTTAGAAAAATGTAAATGGAATAATTTTGTGGCAGCAGGCTTTGTGCCAAAACAAGAGCTCAGCTTCATGCCAGACCATGTACTGTTCATCCTTCAGCCGTTGACATAAAATCTGGAAAAGCTTAGAACTGGCCCTGTGTGGGTCAGCAAGACCATTCTGGGGTGGACCAGAGTGCAGTGATCCAGCCATGTACAGATCCAGCATGAGCATCATGACATCACAGCCTGAGGGGAGATAGCCATATCTTGGGTTGCCTTTTTTTTCCCACAGCTAGTCACATTGCAAACTGACAAAAGGCTGCTTAACCCAGGAGCCCTAATAATCAGACCTCTGTGCTCATCTAACAAAGTTGTGTTGTTTTCAGGGAGGATGAGCTGTGGGAGAGGCCTCACATCTGTCTGCAAAACATCAACTGGACCTACCCTGAGAGCACTGCCTTGCGTTGCTCTGCTCTGCAGGGAAGCACCAGGAAGATTGGCCTTTGTGCTTCTTCCCCCTTTTCTTGGGTGAAATCCATGAGTCAGCCATCATAACAACCTGTAGGGTACTTGAGGTGGCATTGCTCTCTCCTCTGGTGCAGATGTGGATTTTGCTTCCCATCAACCACTGAAGCGGTATCTGGAGCCATCACTTGCAGCTGTTGAACCAAGAAAGCAATAAAAGGGAGTGAATTGTGGGACACTCTTTGTCAAAATCATCTGGATCTGAGCTGAAACAAATACAGATTGCTAGGCATTGATCTCTGCTAGCTTATCACTTCATGAGTGAATTCACATTTACCTAAGGAGTTCTATAGACACCCTTGCAATTCCCACTGGCCTTCATAAGCAGGATTTGGGAAGACAAGATTCAATATTATTATAGATATTATCATTGTTACAGTTAGTAATTACATGTGGAAGATTTGTGTTTAACGGAGCCCAGGTTGCAGTGTGTGAGGTCAGGACCTGCCCTGAAAGGTTCCCTGACCAGCAGTCAGCTGCTGTGGAGCCAGGGTTATCATTTTTCAGCAAAGCCTTGAGCCCTGCCCCCAGAAGCAGCCCATTTTCTCTGTGTTCCTCCACATGGTTGCTCTGTTGCAAGTGTCCATCCTCAACTATTCCATTCTTTATCTGTTGCCATTGCAAATAAAATAAATGCATAATTCAATGAAATTTTCAGTAGTTATCAGCAAGTAAATATCTTGAGTCTAGAGTCAAGTGACTTCTGTGTCTTGGCCTCAGTAGTTTCCGTTGAAGATGTTCCTAATACTAAAGATAAAATCAAGTTGGAGGAAGGAATTAACCCTAGTCATAAAAATGTATCTTTACATTGTTTTACCACCACTGAACGTTTTCATACATTTTGTCATGTCTAATGCATTAAAAAAATTATCATAAGAAACATATAATTAAAATTCCTGTGGTATAATACAGCAATAATTTGTACAAATTAATCTGGAAAAATGCAAACAATGATGTTTTTGTTTGCAATGTTATAAAATATTTTGCATTTCATCACAGTTTGGTGAAAAGAAAAGCTATTGAATTATTTTAGAATAATTCCTCATTTGTATTCTCCAAAATGGGGAAACAGTCTTTCACTTCTTTATAAGAGCACTGAGGCTTTACCCACCCACAGAAAGGAAAATAACTAAGAATTGTGTTTTAAGGGCTGTGTCACATGCATGTGTGTCGTGTGTGTGAATGCTGTACTGTTACAGTTCTCTGGAGAGAAACAGAGAATTTGTGGATCCTGCTTTCTAAACTTATCTCTTGGGATGGAAATAAAAACTCACTAGTCGTCCTTGATGCTGCATATTACATTACTTTCTTTTTCTTTTGGGTTTCTTGAGAAAAAGAGATGCTTAGTTATAATTTCCACACAAACATTCCCTCCCTGAAATTCTCGTATAACAATTAACTGGAAAAAAATCAGTAAAATCAAAATATTTTTTAAATGCATTCTGATTTCTCTTGTCTGCAAGATATAGCTGGCATTTGCACTCATTGGCCAACAGATATACTTCTCAAGTCCAAGTTCTTGTTTATTTTAGACTGTGAACTTTTCCAGAGGGGATATACCCTGAATATTGTATAGCAGTGGTGGAAGTATTGAAACACTACTTCTACACCAAACTAAAATTGCCAGAAAAATTAAACCCACTTCATATACAGAAGGAACCAAAGTGCCATAACACAACAAAAATGTCAGAGATATTCACCTCCCTATATCAGTTTTTACTGTAGATATATTGCTATTTTCTTTACAGCTTACATATAAAAATATTTTCCTGTTTACCTCCTCAAAGGAGTGACCTGAAGTGATTTTCTTTTCACATCTTATAAAAGAAACATTTTTGATCCATTGGTACTTTCTAAATCATATATTCGATGTTGAGTTATTCTAAATCTACCTTTCAAAATGAAAATCTGATCTTGCATGACATGCCTGGAGAGTGTCATAAGCTGACACAAAAGTCCACGCTGGACATCCACGGCATGTCTGGGTGCTGTGTGCCAGCACTGACCTGTGTAGTTGCCAGCCTCTCCTGGCTGGGTGACCCACAGCACTGCCTCTGCCATTGGTCCTTCAGGCCACTCTCCAGATCCCTGTGTCAGAGTAGATACTAAAGGTCTGTGATACATAGATCTCTATATCATGAGCTACTAACTGTGTGGGATGCAGCTGTGGTGAACATCACTGGAGCAGTGATAACCACTGAAAACACCCTATTAGTTTGGTTTGTGTTGTCCCAGAATCCAAATCTTGTGGATACATTAATTCTGAATTAAATATGTTCAACTGAATTTCATTTTCAGCAGCATAAGAAATTTAGCACATAAATCTCTGCTTGATTTCCCTACTGCATTTTAGTGTTATTTGGGATTTAGGTCAGTAAATGTTTATTGTTTGTGACACCATTTGTCATACCTCCTCCCCCTACTTCTGGCATTCCCTTCTAGGTTACTCTCTCTATCTCATCAGTGACCCTTTCTTTCTCTTTTCCTCTGGCTTTTGACAATTTCTTCAGCTCCATTTGGCTCATCAGTGGAAAAGGGCATTCTTGCCCATAAACCTCTATCTTTTAGACTGTTCTCAATGTTTCAAATTTTGGCAAGCACTTTGCTAGCCTGGATGCTTCCTTGGACCTTTGTTTTGTGTTCCCTGCTTGATATAGTTCTGCATTCTACACTTGCCTCCATCCAGCACTTTCTTTAGCACCCCCCTGCTCAGTGTGAAATCTGAATGACCTTTTTAGCTCCTATTTACTCTTTTGCATGACAGAATTTTTATAAGCCTTTAGCTAGGATGCTGCTCTCAGAGGGAAGGTGTGGTACATGGATTTCTTCAGTGCCATCAGAGCACACTGATACATCAGGGATTGTACTCATCTCATCCCCCACCATGCCCAAACACGCTTTGGCATCTGGGAACCCCACCTTGGAGTCAACTGCTTTTTTCCTGCAAGGACACATCATGGAGGATCACCTCCAAAGCTAAGGAAGTGGTGACCATGACAATTCATCATGAAATCTCTCACTGTGGAAGGCAGTGACAGCCAGAGTGCAGCTTCAGGCCCACCAAGGTGCTGCCTGTCATGTACCCCAGCTCTCCCCAGCCTTGGCCTTGCTTACAGTCATGCTTTGGTGTCACACATGAAGTTGCATCATAGAAATGAGAAGGATTGCAGCTAAAAAAGTGTTTGGATTAGAAAAAGTCTGGCATTGCTATTAGTAGCTACACACACGAGTCTGGCAACCCAGGATATGCAATACTTAGAGGAGAACAATTCTCTGCAAATTATGCATCCCTTTAGCCTCTCCTCTTGCAAAAGGAGACTGGAAAAAGACAGAATAATAAAGACATAATCCACAGTATCTGGCTCCTTTACTTCTTTCTGTCCAAAAGGACTGTGACAGGAGTATTGGGTCTAAGTAACTGCAGCCTTGCTCAATAACATAGCAGTTTTTTTTCTGGAAATGCATTTTATGCACCTCCGTTTCAAACTCTAGTGACCCTCCTAGTCAGATGGAAATATAGCATTCATGTTTAAAAAGTAGATAAAAGCTTTTGCTTTCCATAATTAGAATATCCTTCTAATTATGAAAAAACTTGGTGACTTTTTCCCTTGAAAGATGCATTTATGTAGATATTTTGGTTTCAAAAAAGAAAAATGTTCAAAAACCTGATCAAAATTCAGACACCAATCATGCTAGTCATCTTCTAGTGTGAAGAATTAAAACAGTATTTCTAATCTGATGACTGTAAAATGCAAATAATCTGACAGCCTGAAAACCCTCCAACAGACAAAACCCCTGCCCAAACCTTCCTTGCAAGTAATTGTTTCCTCTTTGTACATTTAAAAACTCAATCCAGCCATTTCTCACAGGCAGCCATTAAACTCCTATTACTAATCTCAGTCTAAAATTTTTAGCCAAGCACATTGGCACCAACAACTTGCAGGTGTGATGCTGCCGACCCCGGTGCTGCTGCTCCTGGGATGAAGTCAGCCAGATCCCTGGCATGGCTGTGCTGCTTTTCATCTGTTCATGTGGCATCCAGCCCACTGGCAAGGGCTTGTGCCAGCCTTAGCCACCGACCAGTGCCATAATGTCGGCACAGATAACTCCGTCCCCATCGCTGCGCCCAGGCAGCTGGGCCATGGGGCTGTTTGAGCACACAGGCATCGCAGCATGCCTGCCACCCCCAATAAATTGTCACTTTGGGGGTTACAAAAGCCTTTCCTCACTCCCCTGGGTTTCTTTCCTGCACTGTTACCTAGCTAGCTGCTACTGAGCCTTGAAGGAAGCTGGGGGCAGGTGGACAGCTGCTGGGAGGGCACTGGTCCCAGCTCTGCAGGTGGCAGCCAGTGGAGCCAGGGCCACATCCCACTGTTGCCACCACAGGGCAACGTGGCAAGCTGGTATGTTATGCTGCTTCCTTAGGAACCTGTCAGTGTGAAATACAGACGAGTTTGCTAGATTGGTCCTTTGAAAGCAGCAGGAAGCTTTGAGATGTTATAGGTAGAAAAAGCACTAGTGCTGTGTGTAAATGTGGTTTTATAAAAGAGAAAGGGGTTATTCTAGCCTTGCAGTCCATGAAAAACCTGAAAAAAGCCATAAGGCCTTGACCACCATTTTGCATTCTGCAGCTGTTCAGACCCACCTCTTCAGAAACATAAAAATACGTTAGTAAATGCTTCACTGTGTTCCTCCTCCAAACAGAAAACAAGTTCCTTAACAACTAAATATCTTCTAGCAAGATACAGAAAATTCATATGTAAGAGTGTTGTACTGGAAGATGCATAAGATGTATCTGTATATTTTTTCAGACATTCAGTAAAACTGTTAAGAGCAATCCAAATTACCCAGACTTATCCATCTTACATTGATGGACAATCAACGTAAGTGCCCATGTTTGTTTTCTGAAATGTTTTTGTCCTGTGTTGTCAGTACTTGGAAATAACTTGCAAAATAGAACTTGAGAATGTTAGATTGGTTTTTGATTGGTTCAGAAACAGGATAATGGCCCGCTTGTCAGATAACTTATTTGCAATGAATAATTTAGTTTTAATCAGCTGAAGTTTTAATATATTATATCTTTCACTAATCAATCTCACTTAGCATATGGGGAATCAAGATAAATTCATCCTTTTGATTTGAAGATCAAAAGCCTTTATATGCATATTGGTTGATGACAAGTCTCATGAAAGCACATCACCAAACTGCTGATGTTTCAGAAATTCTGTCTCATATAGTGCAATTTGTTGATTATGCAAGGTATTTTTAATCAGGAGATTAAATTCTGCAGTTTCCTGATGCTAGCACAGCAGCACCTCTGGTCATGTTCTTTGACTCCAGCCATCTTTTAGACATCCGTGGTCATTGCTCTGTGGCACCCAGGATGGGGTTTGGAGTGACAAGGAAAAGGTCAGACAGCACCTTGTGGCAGGCTCTCATTTTTCAGGTGCCCTTAAAGGGTTTGGTGCCTTTTCAAAGACAGAGATTTAGTATCTTCAGGGGAACGTGATCCACGTCTGGTAGGAGATGCAGAAGCAAAAACGTCTTGTGGTATTTTACTACTAGAAATACCAGCTTTTAGAGGAGAAGCATCTTTCCCTGTGCAGTGTGCTGCCGTATCTTCTTGTGTTTTCTAAGTAGCCAGACTAGAGAGGGTGGAGCAATTGTTAAAAACATTAGCACAGGAAACAAATTACCCACTTAAATTAAAAATTAATTAAATTGTTTAAAAAACTAAATGAAACATTACATTTAAAAGTAACATTAAAAAATTAAAAAGTAAAATTCAAAACCGTTATCTAAATGGAAACAAAGTGAGAGATTGTTTACTGTATTAGGTCCTTCCCTGAAAGAATATGTAGCATTTAGGAGTAGCTTCTTTGGGGCAGATTCTGCTTCCTGTAATGGCTCAGCTTTCTTAATTTCCAGTTTACTTTGTAAGTGAACCGATTCTTCCTTGTAGTAATCCCTTAATAGATTTTTTTTAAAAAGAAAAAAAAAAGAAAAAAGAAAAGGAAACATTTTCCAATTTTTGTCCAGCTGTGGATCACAGTTAGATATCCATAGTCTAAAGTGTACAATGATTTATTATAAGTAATATTTATACTGATAGTGGCTGTAGTGTACTGAAAATGCTCTCCTGAGTTTTCATTTCTTGAAAACCTGAGCAGTTGTTCATCCTTATAAAAAACAAAAACCAAAACCAAAACAACAACAAAACAAAACAAAAACCCAAAACCAAAACAAACAAAACCACAAAAACAAAAACAAAATGGAAGAGGAGAAAAAAGGACTACAGATGTCAAACTCCAGAGTAACAGCTCCATGATAATTTTCCCTCATGGTGATGACATCTCTTGCTTTCACCGTCCCTAGGAATCACAGGTAAGATGAGGTCACTGTCAGCTTATATGGGAGACCTAAATTGCTAGAGCCGAGGTGTTGGGAGTAGCAATGCAGGTGGCTAGCAGTGCAGGTGACTCATTATGTGACACATTTCCTTCTGAGTCACTGCAGAATCAATGCCCTGTCAGGATGCTGAGAAGCATCAACAGGGGCTGTCTCCGTCTCCTGCAACCAACAAAAAAGTCACTTGTTGACAGTGAGGTTCTTCAGCACTCACTGGCTGACCAAGAGAGAAAACAGAGGGGAATTGCAAAATGTTTCTCTGAGAGGAGCACCCCTCTCAGAACAGACTGTCTTTATGCTCTGCACCATGCTTAGGTCCCTGGGGTCTCGGGTGCTGGCAGCTCACAGCGGGGTCGTGTAGTCAACACCTGTTGTGCAATAACTTGGGGATAACTTCCACCAGGATTAAATCCTGGCATCTGCTGAATTTTGCTCTGAGTTTTTTCAGTATCGAAGCTCTAACATTTAGTTATATTATGTCATAGATTTTTAGACTGAGCTGCTTCAGTGAAATATTTAATAATGGGAAGGGCAGTGCAATTCACTGGTATGAGCAAAAAGGGGCGGTAACGCAGACCTTTATACACAAGAAGAATCTTCCCAGGTCTAAAAAAATAAAAATTCCACGGTACACTTCTTTGATGATATAAACACTGAAATGGATCTTTACTGGTAGCAAACAAAAAATACTCAATGATGCACAAAAATACATATTTTAAATAACATTTAAAGCAAATTTTGTCAGGTAACAAAAAAAAAAATCAGCGTTTTAGTAAATACCTATCATAGTAGTGTTTTAAGCATGATGCTCCAAAGTCTGATACAAGCAAATGCTTGCAGAAAGAGGTGATATTTTTGTTAAACATCTGCAAAAACTAGGAGAAACTTTTGAGCACACAGTATCTCCATCAGCTCTGCCAAAAAGGGGTCAAAACCCCTGGGTTAGAATTTGGGGGTTTTTGATATAATATTGTTAGACTGAGATAAGAACTGTTTGTCTGACAGTATGTTCATTTAATTCAGCTAATTTGATAAATGTGTTATGCCTACCTACACGCTTCATAGAAAGAAGTGAAATGGATACCATTGCACATCTCAGTGTTTACTTTAAGGGCAATAAAATAAGATCATATGGCTTACACTGATAAACTTGCCTTTCTTGACATTCTTTAACTGTGTTATGATGTCTTTATGATAAAATTCACTACTATATTTAAAATGAAAGTAAACACGAGCACCATCTCTGCAGAATAAAGCAGGAATTTGATGCTGCTTAGACAATGCTTTGTTTTATAGGTGGATAAGTGACCACAAGAACATGAACTATGAGCTCTGTACTTTAAATTTATTACTTAAATAGTGAGAATAAATAGGACTACATCAGGTAATGCAGTTTTCTTATGTGAAAGATTTTTTTTTGCATTTGAAAGGTATATTACTTCACATTAGTATGTGTCTGAACTCAGCACATTAGGGCCCATAAAGAATCTCAGAAAAAGCAGTTATTCAGTGGAGGTGTTTTGGTACAGTCAGTGAGCTAGTAGTCAATATAAAAAAAATAACATGATCAAATCTTAAGACTTTTATTTCATCTCTTATTTTGTTTAAACTGAAACACTCCTGCAAAATATTTATGTTTTAATGACAGAATACACTTCAGCTAAGATGCTTTTGAACAGCTTTCACAGGCTGTGCAAAAAAAATATATTGCAGAAATCAGCAACTTCAACATGAGGAACAGCTTGCCTTTTTATTCAGTGATCGAGAAACACAGACAAGCTGCGCACAATATAACCTGAAACTGTGACATAATTCCCTTTTGTATTACCTTTGAAGTATTCAGTAAATTATTATCTCTCTTTTTTCAGTAAGATGAAAGTAAAATTTTTTCCAAAATGGGAAATCCCCTGTAGGTGGCAATTTGGACTTCATTCACTCCTTGAGTAAATGCTTTCAACTTCTGAAGACTCAGTTTCAGTAACAATTAATGCCCTGCTCTTGCAGATACGACTTGATGATGCTGACATGCATCACTGAGTAAACAGACTGATGTGTCAAGCCCACAAGAAGATATTTTGCAGATGCCATTTATTGCTGGTAGTGGTCAGTGGAGTAAACACGGCAGTAAATCACACGGATGTGTGCTGCAGCGATGACCGCGTTGCAGCGCATGGCAGTTTTAGGGGATTTGGATGTCTCCTCAGCAGCACTTTCTGAGCCCTCTAGTGGCCCTCTCGGTATTTTACTGGCCACCAGAGATGCCATCAGCGTGCTGGGATGGCAAACCAAATCTGTGTCCTTCTTGTTCCAGGGTACTCATACGGGGAGCGAGGCGCTCCTGGTGCCTCTCTGAGCATCCCTCCTGACAGCCTGGCAGTGCACACAGAGGATGCTGCTGCGCCCTGTTACAGCTGCTGCTGTCCTCCATGGGTTTCCAGGTCTGTCAGTAGCTAAGGGCATGTTCTTCCTCCAATTATGGTGGGCATCCATGCTGAGCAGGCATCCAGGTGGCCTCACTGCCTGCTTTCACACTGCTTTCCCTCCCAGGAGGGAGGTGGGAGGGACACACATTGGTGATAGCAGGAGATGAGGCTGGAGGTAAGAGAGAAAACCAGGGGTGGCTTTTGGGCTTTCCAGCTGGGTTCTAAGTTTGCGATCACATGGCCACTGCCTCTCGCTGCTGAATCATGTCAACTGCCTCAAAACGACTCATTTGTCTGACCTTAATCATTTCTGGCCAAATGATTAGCTCTTTTTCCTGTTCCTTGGGCATCTTGAAACCAGAAACTGTGTGAATACTTTTCCCCATGTGTGTAAAACAATTTCTGAGACTCCCTACCCAGTCATTTATAAATAATCTGGTCCCCTGTGATTACCACATTATAATGGGATGTATTAGTGAGATAATTTCAGGCATCCTGCCAGCTCTGAACAGCACTTTGCATCCCATCACATGGATCTCTTATAGTGCCTCCTCATGAAAATTACTACAAAATAAATCCTTGTTCTGCTAGTGCCATGACAGCACACGTTAAAGCATGGGAATGACAAATACACACCTCATCATGCATCACTTGATAAACATAGCTAAATTTGGCTGTCCCTGGCACAATAAATAGGCAGGGACAGTC
The DNA here is from genome assembly GCF_036417665.1 of Passer domesticus. Lineage (NCBI taxonomy): Eukaryota > Metazoa > Chordata > Aves > Passeriformes > Passeridae > Passer > Passer domesticus. The sequence goes on along the minus strand of NC_087478.1, from coordinate 33,686,885 downwards.
TATTGTCCCTGGCACAATAGATAGGCACAATAGAGCTTGGTGGCAACACCTTGGTGATATCACAGCAAACCTTTAATGAGCCCATGTTCAGGGCATCAGTGAAGGTTCAACAAAGACGGAGCAGAGCTTAAAAATTTGAAAATGGAAAATGTCATCTGTCATGTCAGATTTAAGGGTCTAATTGCCAAGTGAGAACATGGAGCATGGCTGACTGAGCAGTGGTATGACATCCTGGGAGGACACCAGAGGATATTCATGGACACTGCCTTCCCTGCCTGCTGCTGCCTGAGCCCACTAGGTGCAGGTGCTTGTGCTGAGCATACCGTGCTGGGTCCTGGGAGAAAAAAGGTCCTTCTGCATCTGGCCCAGGATATCTTCCCTGGACCTCAAAGAGAAAAAAAAAAATCCACAGTTAATCACTTGCATGGCACAGACCAAGTCAAGCTCCACATTGCCTCTCTAGCTCTGCACACTAAACAGAGATATTTTTTTGCTGTTAAGGTTTGTAAAAGCAAATGCTACAAGCACTTCATGGTGATGCACACAGCATTTCCAGCAAATATATATAGCTAAGCAATTTCCCTTCCCACTATTTTCACTTTTTTCTGTCTTTTTCTATCTTTTTAAAACAGAATTTGAAAGAAAATAGAGGGGCATTTTCCCCCTCCTCTCCAATTTAAGTACTATTTTTTTCTATTACAAATTTTTGCAATCAATATTTAACCAACCTCTTCATGTTTTTGAAGTTCTCCATTAAGAGAGGAGCAATTCTGCTATTGTAATGTAGTTTAGATAAAGTAGTTCATCCCACAAACAAAACAAAATAGTCACAGATGTTAATGCATTGTAACATATGACAAGGTGATGTATTTTCCTGAAAATTGAAAGACCCTTAAAATACTAGATCACATTTTTCAGCTGTGTTGTTGTTAGTATTTTGTAAACTGTAGGATATTACTTGACTAAGGCACATAAAACTCAAGCAAGTTTAAAAATCCAGAGTATCAGTCAAGGGATTTTATTTGATCATAAGCTAAGCCTTGCTTAGCTTCAAAATTATTTTCTCCTTCAATGGACTTTGTGGAAGCAAGAGCTTTATGGTGCGTATCTGTATCTGCATTTTGAATTTCACACTAAACACTGCAATTATATACAGTAAAATTAATATTCATAACCTGGTCTCTCCATGGTGAGCACACTCAAAGTAAACTTTACTATAAGTGACCTGATAAAATTTGTGTGCAGGAGAATAGTCTTTCTACAGTGTCTGGAGTAGTATGTGATTGAGTGCAGCTGAATGGGTTATACCAAAACCAATACAAGCCTAGGAAATTTTCTGCTGGATTTCATTGTAGAAAATAGCAATGGAACAATGCTCCAAATTCAGATGAATGGGGAGACTAAAAGTGTGGGGTCCAACCAAATAACCTTTGCAGTTGTAAAGGTAGAAGTGACTCAGAGGTTTTGTCTGCTGAAATCTGGGCAGACAACCCATATTTATGATAATTACTTTGACCTGGTGAATGCATTATACAGGGAATCGCTTGTCAACATTTCATACTCTGTAGATTCTTTTTGTTAAAAATCACAGATTTTAGCTGGTTCATAAAGACTGACAAAAATATTTTCTAAAGTTTTGCAAGTATATGATTAGTAATGTTTTTGGCAAAAGACACTGTAGACATAATGCCTAGTCCTCTATTACCTTATATGTAACTGGTTTTACAAAAGAAATCTGATTTAATAAACTCTAGGCAGAAATGGCAGGAAACAACCCTCATAAAATAGAAAGAAATAATTTTCCCTCTAAATTATACATTCAAATCACACCACAGTACATAGTGTTCTTGCATGTTTAATGAAAATAAAAATTTCAACAAGTTCCAGATACTACTGGCGAATAAAATACAAGTATTTTCACATATCCATCTAGATGGATGCATGAAAGCCATAAGCTAGATGTGCAGAGCACCTGCAGGTACACTATTGTTGAATTCAGGTAATTACAGCACAGACAGGTCTTCCAGCCCCTTACATATAATGCCCAGCATATTGTACTGGAGATGCCCCTTTGAATAGGGATACACTAGCTTAAGTGGTTTGACAGAAGCACAACATTACCAAAATGGCTTTGAGGAATTTCTGGGGAATAATCCAAAGTGGCTTTTTTGGGGAATAAGCCAGGCCAGCCAGAGCAGGAACAAATATTCCTTAGCTACCTCCTTAGAAGACAGCCAGAAAATAAACCACCTCAAGGGTGTATATACCTGTGGTGGACCCTCTTGCCCTCCTCCTGGGAAGTCTGGATGCTTGATTACCTCTCTGAAATGCCTGTACACCAGCACACACAGCCCAGAGAATAAACAGGAATAAGCAGAGACCTCTGTGTTGTCACAGTGTCACCACCTCACTGCTGGACAGGGACATGGTGGTGCAGTTCACAGGAGGGGAGTGCTGTCATGGATGAAGAATGAGTCAAGAGCTTATGGGTAAGAAATAGGGCAGGCTAACATGGGTGACACTGCTGTGGGTGTTGGCTACAGGTGACCTGGTCATTAGGGGAAATTGGTAAGACCTTGGGTTTGCCAAGCGAATCACAGTATTTGCCTGTCTGTGACAGACTGGTCAGTGAGGTGCCCACATCGCCGTGGCTCATTTGGTCATGGAACTGAATCCCTCCAGTATCATTAAACTCTAAAATGCCTTAGTGTTCTGGTGAGGTCATTCTGTATCCTCTCATCCTCCAGGCCTGATCCTAACTCCATGATGTTAAAATGCTTGACAGCACCAAATGCGAGCTTTGCCATCTTCATTGCTCAGGTTCACAGGTATGGCAGGGCAGAGCAGATGCTGTGGAGAGGCTAAGCTGCATGAGCAAGCAAGAGGGTGTTTGTTTAATCCACATTGCTTTTTTTGTTCTACACTCATGTAAAATCTCATATTTTGCTCTCTTATTAGTATATTTGTCTAATCTTTCATGGTTATAATCTGAAATGGACTATAAAGAAGCATTGCCACAGTGGTAACAAAATGCTTATTTTGCGATGATGAAGTAATTTGTCTTTCCAGGAGCTATATTGTTTTCTGCTAATCCTTTTTAACTCCCAATACCTTCTCAGTATTTGGATGTTACATGTATTTAGCCTAGAACTCACAAAAATGGAAAAAAGAAAAACAAAAGTAACCTGCAGCTTCCTAGAGATCTCCCACAAATTGTCTTTCCAAGATTATTGCATTAGCACAGCAGATTAGCTTGATAGATTGAATATAATGCGCTCTCATTTTAGCTAATGCTGCTTCAGTGAAGGGACTAACAAACTTAATTCTATCCAGGCTAGGATTACCTGACAGAGTAACTGAGTACTTTTGTGTGCTTACAGCTAGGATGAAGCAGATTGACTCATTTCTTCGCTCTCCTTACATTACTTTGTTAGAAATTATTTTTCCCAGGACTTACACCTACGGTCTTCACTGTTTCCTTGAGGCTGCCGTGAGGTCTCACCCCCTGGAGGGGTTTGTCAGCCAGGTCCAACAGCTGAAGGCTCATCAAAACAAACAAACACATTCTAACTACATCTCCAGCCAGTGCCTTGCTGCCTGCTCCTGCAAGGTGGAGTGGCCACTGGCAGGACACCGGGCCAAGAGGTGAAGCACTTCTCCAGGACCTTGCCCACACATTGGGGTGGGGCCCTTGCCCTCCTCTCTCTGGCCCATCACGTGGCTTCTGAGCTCCCAGGGAGGTATTTGTAGCTCGTACCTGCTTTGCTGAAGGACAGAAACCCCCTTGGGGCCAGGGCCAAGCCATCTCTGCGTGTGTCCTGTCTCTGTCAGACCCCATGGCCAGTGGGCAGCCTCCCAGTCCAGCGTCCTGCAGTTGCTTTGGGAGAAATTGCACTGCATGGGTCACCTCACATTTACAGTGCAGGAGACAGTCACAGGTTGGCAGGGAAACACTGAGGCTGTGACAAGATGCAAGAGCCAAATCCATCTGGGAGACAATAAATAACAAGGCAGTCACAGCATGAGTCGCAGGGCTATAGTTTACCCAACCTGTAGTAAAGCAGAAACCACTGTGTGAGTAACCTTCCTTTAAAAGACAGACTCCAGACCTTCTCATCACTTTAATTATATGGTGGCTACCAACATTTAAAACAAACACCTCCTTTTTTTATGTGTGTGTTTGGTTTTTATTTGGGTTTGTGTGTGTATGCTCATCATTACTACGACCATGCTGTGGAGCCTCATGCATTTCAAAGGCCTTCTCTGCTAATGGAGACTGGAGTGGCCATAGCAAGGCTTCTTTGAAAAAGAAAATCTAGCAGTGAAAAACTTCTGTAGCTTGCTGCTGGCTTCAAACAATCTCCACAGTGTTAAAATGCAAGAGGGGACATGAAAGAGGAAATTCAGGCCACAAGAAGAGACTAATGGGAGATCAAATTGCATATCCTAAGAAAGTCCTTTATGTGAGGCTGAGGATAAGTGACAAAAGGAGTTTCATTCTCAGGGAGTTTAAATTATTAATATCCTTGTAAAGAGGTCACTGTAAGGTCTTTTCTACTCTCAAAAATAGTAAAAAACATGTCAAATGCAAGAAAGCACTGGAGAGAAAAATAATGATGGCAATCTAAGTGGGATGGCAGAGCAATCTCACTGGGAAGTAAGAAAATTCTTCCTTAAGATCTAAGTCTTACAATGCCTAAACATTTTTCTCTGGCACTTTTGCCCATGAACTTTAACTTGGTTTACCAAAGGTTTTTTCTTTGGTTCCCCTGTTTTACCAAGGAGTGATCTTAAATGAATTGAACAGCTGAAAAGATTTTGAGATCACAGTTTCCTTTACCCACATCTCTGCAGCATAACTCTTAAAAATTGTGGAGGATTACAGACCCCATCTGACTAATTTGTTTTTGAAGAGCATGAGCAGTACTGGTGTAACCAAAATCACTCCAAGTAACAGTAGAAGAGCCTTAAATAATAAGTGTATGCCATAGTTCAGCTTGGCAGCCCTCTCCAGGGAATATGTGCTAGGCATTAGGCCTAACTGAGCCATTTGGGGCAGGGGGAACCAAACCAACAAAAAAACCCTAACATATGCAATGGCAAAACTAAGAATCTACATAAGTGTTGAAATCTGACTCTGTTGGTCTGTCTGAAAATAGTCTTTCCTACAACACTAATGCTGCTACATTTGTATATCTGACAGCAGGAACACCAAGCAGATTCGAAGCGTGACTGTTTCTGAGACTATTCAGTGTTCCTGTACTTTGGCTGCTCGCCCTTTCTGAGCTGCCTGACAGATCTTTGGGATGTGCAACCTTTGCAAGCAAACCCCAGGCCCTGGTTGGACCATGCAATAAGGGTGTTGGTCAGGTTCCTGGAGCCAGATCAAAACCACACCGAGCAACAGAATGTATCCTGGGTTACACACTCGTAATTCAACTTTGCTCAAAAAATAGTAATGATTAGACTTTGCATCAACAGTGTTTATGTTTGATCATGCATTGTCTCTCTTCGCTGCTTTTAGTTTCTATCAGATCAAGTAATGCTTGTGTTCCCACAGCCAGGCTGGAAAGATGAACTTTCTGTCATGTAGATGGGTTAACTTACCTCCAGCCTGCAGACGTGCCTGGGCAAGACTGAGGCTGGCTTCTCCAGGCTTCAGCATTAATTCAGTATTAATGAGTAAAGGATGCCAGGATCCCTGACTTCTGCAGGCCAGCCTAAAGGACTAAGCACTAGTGAAAGAGTTGTGTTCAACCCTGAGGGGTTGTCCCTACAAGCAGTTTGATCAACACATACACTTTTCCAAATGCCATTTTGTTCCCATGAACAGTTTGAGGTACTGACAGCCAGCTTTGCCCATCAATAAACCCTGTGTGAAGAGTGCAAAGGTGCTGCCCTGGCAGTCTGCCCAAAGCCCGTTATGCTGCCATTTGCCTCGAGGAGGAGGTGTGGGTGGAAGTTTCCACGCACTTCATGGTGAGCCTGCAATGGAGACATTGTGGCACAAGGACTGTGAGACCTGCCCAGAAGCAGGGTGGATGCAGTCAGTGGTAGGGATCTGGTTGGGTGCAGGGGTGCAAGGGGGAAATGAGGGAGCAGAACTAAAGGAACAGCTGGAGGCTAAAGAAAGGTATGGTTTCCAGCATCTTGTTGCAAAGTTTAAAATGGATAAGGTTAAGCCTGTCCTAGACTAGCCCAGGCAATGTACAGATCACACATGTCCAATAGTTTCTTTACACCTACTTCTTTGCATCATTGTCGTAAACAAAAAACAAATATAGGCTTTGCATTTCAGAGTTTTAATCTCTGAGATGCTCTATGTTGACTTTTCCTATTGGAAGAAACTACCTCATCTCCTGTGAGTTTGTCTTCACAAGTCTCCCTTTAAAAAAAGAGGGAAAGCTCACATACAGAATTATTTTTCAAGTTTCTGTATAGACGTTTGTTATTATAATTGAAACTTTCCTGGCACCATTAATAAATATAATAGCTTCTATGTTCTGATGCCTGCACACCAATTTATCTTCTTGGAATGCTACATTGTTGCAGGGAGTTCCCAGGATCAAAGTCCAGCCTGTATTATTATCTGATCACCTTCACACTAGTGACTGAAATAGAAATTTTATACTGCAGGAAAAGAATGCAGCAGTTCCTGCTGTAAAACTTCTTTCATAACACTGGCCAACATATATGGCATTTTAAATGCTGGTTAACATGCCATTGTATACTAGCTGATTCCAGCTGTTGCAAGTAACCCGATACGACATGGTGAGAGGCAGCTCCAAGAAAAATGCAGATATTGCCAGATGCTGGAAGTCTGTATTAGGAGAAGCACTGCCCTGTCCTTCTGCATCAGCTGTGTCTATGTGTCTTCCTTCTAGGACAAACTTTTATTTGCTTATCCATTTATGAGTCAGTCCATTGTGAGTTCTGATTCATTTGTCCAGGAGAATGCTCTGGTGTCTCAGTTTTGGTAAAGGCAGTGAGCCTTAATTTTGTGTATCTGAAGGTGAAGATGTTACATTTTGTAGGATCTATAAATGTAGCTCATGTAGGATCATAAATGTCAGCTCATGTTGACAGCAATCAATAATTTCCATAATAACAGACTGTTCCATTAATATGCATGAAAATGTGTATGCACCCTGGCAAAAATACAGATGGTTTTGGGTTTTCTTGTAAATGTAACAGATCCACATATACCATTAATATGGTCAGAAGGAATGACAATACTTTTGGTGGTTAAAAGACAAAAACATGAGAGTGGTCCAGGTCCAAATTGGTATTTTAACCAGGCAATTTCTATTTCTTTCTGCCATTTCCAGTATCTTAAATTTTTTATTCTCTTCATTCTCTGGCAACAGTAGATACATATGGCAATATTTGCAATGTAGCTGGATAGACAAGGACCATGGGAAAAAATATTAGCTTTTCATCTGTACATACATATTTCCTCCAATTTTTAAAACATTTTCCCAACACTATGTTTTTTCTACCTGTTTATAAAATGCCTTTGAAATTATTTGGGATGGGGATAAAAAAGTATATAACAACAACAATATGAAGTTAAAAACAAAGATAAAGATTTTTCTCACATGTCAAGCAATGCTGTTAGGAGACTTCTTGAAAATAAGAAAAGTTTAGTGAATGTATTTTCTGTGTACCCACAGAAATGGACTTCTTTATTTTGTGTAACTTTGAAAATCAAATAGTGGCTTTTTAAATTTAGCTTAGAGTAAACTCTGCTTTTCTTGTTTGAATTTATCAAGAGGTTTTGGGATACATGTTTTATTGATGCTATTTTCACTGATTTTCATATTTGGAGATTTTCACATATATTTCTCTTGTGGGGAGGGGAAGAGGGAGCTGACCTCTGCAAATGACACTGTTAAATTTTTAAAATTTCACCTATGCTTTAAGAACTAAGTGAGAGAAATACTGGATTCAATACTCAGAAACTTTTGAGGGCTTTGCAATGAAACACTGCAAATCACAAAATTCTTAAGATGGGCTCAGCCCTATGAACCAACCTCACTCAAAACCTGAGAGTAATTTATTTAGAGATTTTAGGCTATTGCAGTTTGTTCACTCCTGGACTACCAAACATAGCATCCCCCCAGAGATGAAATGGTAGACAAGACACTTGAAAATGGTAACTGGAAGTTTCTGCTGGCAACTTCAGTCTAGCTCTTCACCACAGGACACACAAACCTCATGATGGATTAATTGACATCCTATCAATGAGAAGAGAGGACAAGAAGCAGAGAGCACAAAGTGCTACATCCATGCAGTAAGTCCATCTGCCAATCAGTTAAAGACTAATATTTTTGCCTGCAATATCATCCTTTATGTAGTGCTTGCTCTTGATGGAAGATTCCAGCACTAGCTAAGTTTATTGATTTTCCTGTCCATCAGACTTGAGTCCAAAATATTACTTTTAGATGGAGTATTAAGTGACCTTTGATGTGGTGTGGCCTTGAAGGACCACACTCAAGTTTTCTACATTAAGATCTGCTGCATGTCTTCCTGACATTGCTTTCTGAGATAAAATAGTTTGCATTCTCCCTAAATGAGCTTAAAACTCTACAAATTATTTTAATTTGTAACTTAAATTTATAAGAAGTAAGTAAAAAGAAGAAAGATGTATCTATATACCAAGTTATGATCAATACTACCAGTGTGGAGAGTAACACAAGTAAAAAATAAATGCTAACTTTGAGTGATCATTGAGGGCTTTTTTTCTCAAGAAAGAGACTGGTTTTTTTACAATTCTGTAAACTTATTTGTTGATTATATGCATATTTTTCAAGAGAATAGTTCAAAATATTAAGGATATCTGTCAGTGTCTGGGCACGTTCAATCATCCGTATGGGACATGGGCATCTTTCTGTTGGCCTATTTGTCCACTGAAAATTTCTGCATCAATTGTTAAGGAAATCAAGGTGAATACATACTTCACTTCAGTAGGTGTCTCATTTCAACAAGATGCAGTTTGTACCAGTGAGCTTGCAGTCATACACACGAGAGCAGCGTTTGGCACTGTATGGTACCAAACCGTAAGAAAGGCATCCAAATTCATCCAGCAGGAAACCCCACTGTACTTAAAATGCTAATTAAATTACATGTTGAAGTCAAATATCTTTGCCACTACAAGGGAAAGGTTTGTGAGTTGTTCTATGAGGGCTGCTAAGTTTAGACAGCCTTACTAATATAGGATTCATTAATAATCATGAGTAACAAATGAGACTAAAAAGCAGTGAGTTTTTGTTGCAACATTAAACTTAGTGAAGCTATTAGACCACTCACTGCAGTGAAAGGCCATGTCTTGCTGCAGCAGCAGTACATTTGGATACGGATCAAACAGCTCTGCAAGTAGCACAGTTAGAAGCTCCAATTTACAAGTCCTAGTTCACAGGATGTCATATATAAAACCAATCCTTATCCACAATCTGCCTATTCCTTGCTTAAATTAAAATAATATTTTACGTACCTGAATAAACTCTAAGAACTATAGATGACTTATCTCTTCACTGCCACGTGCCTCTTTTCTTATTCTAGCCCCCTTACCCTTACATTTTTCTCTAATAGCTCTTGTGAGGAGACCCTTTGCCCGATTTGGGCTAAGAAGGGCTTTACATCAGCATTACATCAATGTGCTTTCACTCTCTTCCACCTTATCTAGGCAACTGAGAGCACTGCAGAGTGCTTAGGGCCAGATGCTTATGTAGCCTTAACCAGGTGGTCTGTATGGAGCATGTTAACAGGGTCAGTTGGATCACTCTACATGAAGGCAGGACTTTTTGTTTGAAAATGTGCAAGAACTTGGCTTCCTTGATTATACAGGAGGTGCACGTAAAGCATCTTTCATGTAATGATAATTTGACAAATGTTGACTCCTGCTGATAGAGCTGCTAATTATATGCTGCAACTGTGCTACTAGATCAGAGGGATTAATACATGACATTCATAAAATTTCCTATTTTGATGGATATCATGCATTAATTTAGTAGTTCTTCATACATTCCTGAAGTAAACACGGAAATACTGGCTCACCAAGGGCCTATAAAGCAACACCAGTGTTTATGAAGCTCCATCCTTTTAAGGCCATCTTCCCTGCCACTTTTTATTTTGCTTTGGTATTTACATTTTCAGTGCAAGAGCAGGATTTCAACTCTTGTGCTGTGAAAAATAATGCAGTGCTTATTGCATGTAAATAAGTGGCAGGAAGGAATGTGGATTTGAAATCTAAACAGAGTTCAAGCCCTCTTCCTCCAAGATGTTCCTTAACTGCAAGAATTGCCTCCAAAAGGAGAGGGATAATTCAGGCTACACATCCATTTACTACTTAGTCCTATAACTGGGATTACAGACAAGGATGTAGTTCTTGGTCATTTTTGTGATGCATCCAAATGTTCCTGGGGAATTATGCTTCCAGGACCAGAGTCACTTGCAAGCATCAATTAATAAAGACCTGGGTGAATTTCAGTCTACTGCCTGCAGAGAGCTGAATGAGTCTGTAAATATCTGAGATCATCAAGACATCCAGATTATGAGGAACCCTGTTCATATATTAATGAAAAGTTTCCAAGTGCTTAATCTTGTGGAACTTCAACTTTCTTGCTGCTGTACTTTTAATACAAACTATCATTGGTGATCTGTCTCATGGATGCTTCAGGCTCTGATACACCTTTGAGAAGACTCTTCATTTTTCTAAAAGTCAGCTCCTAGTCCTGTAATGGCAATTTCCACTATAGCAGGTGCCACTGGCTGCAGGATAACAATGTTTTTGTAGGATAGATAAATGGTCTGATTTCCTCTAGGATCACCATGCAAATGCTAAGAAGCCTCTGTGGAGTTAGAAGAAAGCTGCAAGTGCAGGACAGCTGCAAGTAAGCACAGAAGCCAAGGCACTGCAGATGAGTAATTTTTAGTGTTAATTGTGACAAATGTGAGCCTGAAAGTTGCCTCCCTGATGCCACACATCATCCAGTAGGCTCAGGTCAGGACCCTGCTGAGGTGGAAGCATGTGTTTCAGAATGGCAGCTTCACTAAATCCCAGTCTCCTTAAAGAGAAGTGATCCTTACAGAGTGAATACTGGTCTTCTCTAGACATTATATTTCTTCTTTTTTTGCCAGCTCTTCCATTTTCCCAGACCTCTCCAATCTGCAGGCTTTCTGCCTGGGGAAATGGAGAGCTTCACAGCATGAGTCAGCCTCAGGGGCAATCTTAGCTTCATGCAGTGACATGAGCAGAGTCCAAACTGAAATATTTGAAAATCACCATAAAGGGCACATGAAGGGATAATCCCTCCTTTTTTTCACATGGTCCTAAGAGACAGTTTGGCAGGGCTCCCACAAGGCTGTGGCAGCAGGCAAGCAGAGTCTGGCCAGCAAACATAACATATTAGGGAAACAATTAATCTTCATTCCAAATTATCTGCCATTACTGACTGCATACATGTGCACAATAATTAATCCCCTCTCTTGCTAAGGAACTGATTCACTGCAGTTTAACTCAAGTTTCTCCAGCCACTTTTGCTGCCCTCAGCAGCTTTGCTGGGGCTTTCTCCTGATCACACTTATCTTTTTCTCCTCCTGATGCAAGGTGCAAATGTGAGAGTGGAGGTTCAAATACTATCCCAGAATAATGCCTTATTGAATAAGGTAAATACATAATCATCCAGCTGAAAAAGATCTGTTTAGAGATGATGTAATTTGTTTCTGTATCTCATGGTATGTTGATACATTAGACAAAAATATGAACAATGCAGACACATCACCAGAGAAGCCTTTAAAAAACCTATAGAGTGATTTTCTCCCTGTTTTCATTCAGATGAGTAAATATTTCTTACATTCAATCACATGTGATGATGGAGGGTGGGTTTGGATGAAACCCTCCTCTTGAATAGCTTAAAATAATCCAGACATAAATTGATGTTGCTTATGTATTGTTGTACTCCAGGTAAGCCATCTACCCCACAGGTGTGAGATGCAAAGAGAACTTTTGCAATATTTGGGGTTCTCTATAATTACAGCTATCCTAGCAATAATGTAGGACTGGAAATTTGTTACCTTGGCATTATTTATTTGGCAGCATTTTTGTAAAATGAGGTCTAAATCTATGAAAAAATGTATTTGGTCCACGTGTTTATTTAATTTTTACTATTTTTAAGTCAAAATTTGAAGACTTGTTTCCACACATTTTAGCAGAAATCATTGTAGAACTAATGTCTGATTAGAGTAAAACATATCTATCAACTAATTATTTTATAATTCAAGGTGTGATTGCCAAAAATGGAGGAGTCTCTTCCAAAATTAGAAAAACTCAGTAATTCCTTTGCACAGAATACAGTTAGCACAAAGTAATTACTAAAATAGTCCTAAAAGTATTACAGCTTAACAGTTGGATGTATCCAGAATGTAGACAAGGATGTCCACACAATTAAAGATTCCAGCTTTTTCCTTTAATACTCTCAGTAGCATTTGCATAATTAAGCAAAGTGGTTGCAATATTAAAGAATGGCACCTGGGGAGGGGTTGCTCTGAAATTGCACTCTCCTGTTTGTGCCACTTGATACTGTTTTACACACAACAGCTTACATGTAGTCAACCCAAATAACAGTTTTGTGCTGATATCCACCACTAATACTTGGTTAATTATGAACCCAAAATAGGGGTATGCAGGTGCTGCCTTGGTGTCTGCAATGTCCTGAGGTGTATTTTTGTCATTCAGCTGTTAAGGGAAGTGCATGCTGAGGTTTTGCATTTCCTAGTCTTTTTTTTCCCAGAACATACTCTTTTTGAAATCTTCTATCTTCTTTTATCTCTAAATACTACCATCTATTTTGGCTAAATAATTATCCTAAATTAGCTGTTGTTAAGCTTTTCAGCCTAACTGTTCTGTTATTACTATGCAAGCATAAAACTAAAACTCAATTTCATCTGTCTTCAAACTGTTTTACCCAAATGCTTTCAGCTTTGTCAGAAAGGAAAAACAGTCTTAAAAACATTTTTAAAATTAACAGGGTTGGGGGGGTTCCTGTGTTTATTTGAATAGTTTTGTCAGAAAACTGAAAAACCTGTCATATCACAGTTGCCTTAAGTCATGAAAGAAGAAATAATTTTAGCTTTTGTTTAGTGCAACTTAAAGGAGGGAAAGCAAAACATCTAAAGAATTGAAAGAAAACCAGTAACCTAATCTTGCCCAACCCTTCTTCTATTTATCTGTATTCAGTCAAGTGGATTATTTGGAATTATGCTGAAGATGTTCAGATAGCTGGGGTTTAGCTGGTATGGGATTTAGCAGGAACATCCATCATGCTTCGTTTCCTGTCTGGGAGAAGCTCACTGTAAACATTCTCAAAGTACGGGTAAAATATAGCTTAGACTAAGCTGCCTTTGTAGAGCAACACAAAGCAACTGCACAAAGAAAGGCATGGTGAGAGCAGCCAAGAGTAAGTCAGCTCCTTGTTTGAAGCTTGCAGATCATGTTGTGCATGACCAAACTAGCCATCCTTGATCTCACACTGGCTTCACTGCCACTAAAAGTCTTTGGTGAAGTTACTATTGTTTGCTTCTGGCTGGAATATGGGAGAAAAACGCTTTAGTGCATGATTAAACTAGCTCCAGACAGCTAAGCTGGACTCTTGGACGAAGGTCCTGTTTGGGTTCTCATCATCTCAAAGCTGAGGTTTCATAGAAGGCTTCTTCTGTTTGGCCTGGGCAGAGCAGGGCTGCACACAGCATTCTCCTTGCTGCTCTCCTCAGCAGCACCTCTCTTTCCTCCCTCTTCTGCACCACAGGATGCTTGTCCTCTCTGGTGCAGCTTCCTAGTGCTTATTCCACTTCCCTAGCTGTACTGTTTCTCACCCCCTGTCAAATTTTCCTTTCCCCTTAGGAATCAGAAGGGGATCCTCTGTTTCCTCTTAACCTTGTCACTGATTTTCAAACCAAGTTCTTTGTGTGTGCTTTCCTGCTTGCAGGATGCTCCCTGTAACCACCCCAGGATGTACCTTGTCATCCTTTTGTGGTCCCTTCCTTCACCCTCTGCCTGGCTTTGATAGCAGTAGCAGACTTGGTGGCAGCCATGTTACAAATGTTCTGTAGCTTTTTTGCCTCTCTGCAGAAAAAAACAGAACAAACGTTCTGCAAATGAAACATTCCTCACAGAGAGGGTTCAGGGAGGGTTCATTTTTTTACCTGGAGCTCCATGGAGATTTATAGCATATTTAATAGCAATGGCTCCATTCAGAGTCAGGAATATCCTGCCTAAAGATATCAGGGGTCAGCTTATTCTCACTTCTTCTGAGGGATGGCCAGGGAATCTTTTTTCTCTCCTCTCCTCTCCTCTCCTCTCCTCTCCTCTCCTCTCCTCTCCTCTCCTCTCCTCTCCTCTCCTCTCCTCTCCTCTCCTCTCCTCTCCTCTCCTCTCCTCTCCTCTCCTCTCCTCTCCTCTCCTCTCCTCTCCTCTCCTCTCCTCTCCTGAGGTCGCTCAGACCTTCAGGAGGCTCCCAGCATATGGGCAGGCTGCCTGGGCATCACATGAGCTCCTTGAAGCAGTCACAGCCCTCTTGGACAATAACTGCCTGTGAATAATGGATCACCCCAGCCGGGCATGCTGGGGATATATTATTCAAATGGCAGCAATGCCCAAAAAAGAAAAAGCCACGCTTGGATTCTGTATAATCACAGGATAGCAATCGACCTCTGAACACATGGGTGGCTGCTTTCCTGGCACCACACGTCTGGTAAAAGAATGCCAGGCTTGCAAGCCTTAATTAGTACTTAATAAACTGAAAAGGTGTAATTTACACTGCTCATTTACCTCTAGAGACTTATTCTTCTTGTTTCCTCTGTGCCTTTCCAGATTTCAGGCCTTCCTCTTTTCCTTCTGCTCTCAACAGCAGTGGAGAGAAAATACAATGGCATCTTTAAGCTGGGCGAGACAGTTTGTTTATTATGGTTGGTGACACTGTTCTTGCAGCTAGCAAGCTAAGCCAAAATCACATGTCTTTTTATATATAACACGCAGCTGAATCGATTCAGGAGCTGTATCTCAGCAAAAGGTGCAATGCTGTGAGGGAAGTATCCTCCAGTGGCACAGACACAGAGTCCTCCCAGCAAAGTGAGTCTCCATTTGTCTGTGTTTAACCCGACGTGAACACGGTCTTTAGATACTTCATGTAATTATTTCAAATTGTTGCATCTATCCAAAGAAATATAGTCCATGGCTATGGGGCAGGTTATATTCTAGTTATTACATAAAGTCTGAGGACTCAGGACTTACAGTCTGACTCTGGCTGGGTCCTTTCCACAGCCTCACCAGAGCTGGCAACTTGTATGTCTGCTCTCCTTAAATGCAGGTTGCACATACAAAAGTAGGTCATATATGCATACACATCTCTGCAGTCCCTCCTGAATGTCAGAAAACTCAGTAATTTCCATCTGCTCTGCAAAGAAAATTCATCCTAGCTCACAATCCTTTTGTATAACAGGACACCAGTCACCAAACAAGGGGCATTGAAAAAACTATTTACTCAGCCACAGACATCAAACTGTGTCCTTATGTCCAGTGAAAGTATGAAGAGCATTGATAGGGTTTATTTTGAATGATACAAAAAAAGAGAAGCTGCTAAATGTAATTGCAAGAAAATTAATGTGGAGAGCAGATTTATAATATAAAATATGTGAAAGCTTAAAAACAACATATGAATTTTCTTTCTGTCCCAGAACAGACATTTTCTGAAAAACTATTATAAAATACAATTATTCTGATACTACAGTAATTCTACCATTTTCAAGAAATTAATTCATCAACTTATATCTCTAAATACTGACTTTTACTCAGCCTTAATAGTGCCCCTAAATTAACTATCATTAAGCTTTTCAGCCTTGTCATTCTTTTCATGTTACCATGTAAGCATAAAACTACCCAGCCCTTTCAGCTGACCTTCAAAAAATGAAGTAGTATTGCAGATAAAGACTTCAAAAATTACAGTCAAAGCTCTTGTTGACTTTAGCAGTGCCAAGGTTTCATGCAGATGTTCTCTAATACAATACCTTTGTGAAGCTATGAAGGCACTTGATGATAGGTAGCAAAGTACATGCTGATGACCTCCAGCTGAGATGCCAATCCTTACACAGTGGATTTCAGCCTGTTGGCAGCAGATTTAGCATTCCATGGTTGTCTTTTAACTCATATGTACCTGTGGACAGAAGACCTGATCCCCACTGGAACAGCACAGACCCATATCTGAACGACAGCTTCAGCAAATGGCAAGAGTTGGTCCTGTGCAGCTACAAGGCTCTGAGGGCAGTCTTTGTACACCACAGAAAGTGATGTGGAACTATCTTTTCCATTAAATTTTATTGCTGTTTCCCAGCATGACTGTGACATCTTCAGAAGCCACAACATGATTTAAGAGTCTAAGTCTCCTTAGGTTTCACTCCTGGAAGTCTTGAAACACCTCCAAGCATTGCGCAGAGGTTTTCCCAATTAGTTGCCAGAATTTAGTGCATCAAAGCAATGTTGAATTAGAGATTATTCACATATTTAAAGGTATCTGAGCTGATATCTGCCTCTCATAGGCTGATGCTGATCCTTTAGCAATGCTTCTGTGATCTGAGTGCTAACTCATGTAGACAGACTTACTTTTCTGACCTATATATATGAAAACACAGATGGTTTTGTATAAAACCATACCAAACGAAAAATTTGCAAGGCTGCCTTTCAAAGTCTTCTGTCATATCCAGATACTGCAGAATCCCTTGTGCATCCCAGTCTGCCCACAGAAACAAGTCAGCAGGGCTCCCAGTGCTCAATGCTGACTGAAGAATGTAGAGGTCTGTGCTGAGTCTTATGCTGGGTCTGGTGATGGGAAAGCTCCTCTGGTCTCCAGTGCTCATGGAGGTGTCGTGGCTAATGCAGCAGAGGAAACAAGTTTGAAAAACACAACCATCAGGTGGCCACGAAGGGAAATCTTGAATAGGGACCTTTGATGGAAGAGAAAGAAAAACTCAGCCCTGAACTTCCAAACTGAACTGAGATAAAAGAGAAAGGACTTCATGGAAGTGGCCATTAATCAATTTTCAATACATTCTATTATTTAAAACATTAATTACCTTTCTGCTAAATTAAGCTGAATCAGTAGCTCTGTTTAAATCTGCCTACTGTAGCAAAATCCATCCTCATTTTCTGATCACCCTGCAAAGGGAACCACTCTGTGAGGCGAACCTTTGATCTAACAAAAAAGTAAGTAAGCATAAATACTTTGGTTATGACCACCTCATTTAGAAACTCAGTACCTTCAGAGAAATAACAGTGTGTTTTGATCCATGATATACTTGAGGAACAGGATGATATATTCATCCTAGTAGCTTGCATCTATCGAATGACTAAGGCACGTTGATTTTTTGGTACAAGACTGTCAGAGCATTGTATTTTTTAGGTAAGTTGACTCTGGAGACATTTTCCTCTTTATTACATCTCAATTGGTTCTTTTTTGTCTCTTTTTTTCTTTATTTCTTCTTTTTTTTTTTAGCAGTAACCTTGCAGGATTTTTTCAACATGTCCTCCAGGGGTTTTTTTTGTTCCAGAGCTGCCTATTAGTTAATGGACAAAGTTTAACAACACTTGTTAACTTCACTTCAGCCCACTAAGCTTTGAAGGTAATAAAATATTAAGTTGTGATATGAATTTAAAAACATCTGAGGATTGTTTGCAGTCAATGCCAAAATATTTATTCTAAATATATGATAAGCTAAATTGATTTATATTTTTTTATGCTTTCTACTTTTTAAAAAGCCAAACAAACATTAAAAAAATCCCACACCTTCCTATTGCTCTAGTTCAGACAAGTAGTTTCTAGTTTAGAATGTAAAAAAGAATCAGTAAAAAGCTAAAAAAAATAATTTCATTAATGGAGAATAACAGAAAATGTTGGTTCTCCTATGACTGTCTTTGGAAATTATATACAAAATTAAATATTCCTAGTTTTGAATATTCATCTGTGTTTGACTGCCAACAGTGCTCACTCCCACCTGGAATATTTCACAGAGCAGCCACTTTGCAGTGTCCTGAGGAGCAGAACTGCCTTTATGGAAAACTGTACAAAACAAACAGATTTCAGCACAGATCAAAACATAGTGATGGGGGGCTCAGGTAGGAAATTATTGCAGTGGTTTTGTTATTTGGGGCAAATCAGCTGTGTTTGTGCAGATGATCCTCTTAACAACCAAGGAAAGTGGAGGTGGTGTTAGGAAGAGACCTGCCCACCTCTTCCCTTGAATCTCAAGGTTTAAAAAACAAAAGAAGTATTTTCTGATGGTTCTGTGAGCTGTAGTTATGAAAAGGCATCCAAAATTTTGTTTCTGTGGACATTTCTCACTTCTTAAGCTAGGTCTGGTGTCTGTACTAGGACAGTACCTGACCATTTTGACATCTTCCAAGACAGAGGATCACAAGGACACTCTGTGGGAGAAGATGCTGACAGGCAAGTGAAATCCATGTGCCACAGTTTTATTCCTCTGCTAATATAGCTCAAACATTTCCCTCATGCTTCAGCCTCCCACTCCTGCTCCCCATCACCTTCTCAGCTGTGCCTCCCCAGCTGGTTTTAGAAGCAATAGAAAGAAGCAAGGCAGCATGAAAAGAGGGAAGGCTTTGTTTTCCACCTAGAGCAGTCCCCTGGTAGCACTCATTGCTCAGCCCCACAAACAGTGGTGGCAGCTTGTCACCAGGACTTGTCAGGGAAAGAGAGCCTGAAGCTGACATTGTGACTGAGGAATGTGAAGGAGGAATCAAACACTGTCCTTGATATTCACATTTCTCAGACTGCACCGAGACTCTCTGGGCTGAAAGTACGATAACTTTACTTTGGTTTGTTGGAAGTCTAGTGAACATTTGTGTACCTCAGCCTGCTGTGGTTTAATGAAGTATTTTACACACTTACCTCTAGTTAATGCTGATTAATTTCCTGAGGACACACCTGTAAATGAAGTTTCTTAGCAAAGGGAACCCCTGAGCACCCCTGTGTGTGCAGTACTGCTCCCAGAGATGCCCCAAAGCCCTGCAGCAGGGCAAGGGCTGCTGGGTGTCCATTCCTCTCCTGCATGGGGTCCATGGGCAGGAGTTAGAAGGGTTCTGGGGACTGGGATTTGCACCTTCTCCACCCAGTTTGTTCTCCCTCTGGTACACCATCAGAGGACAGACTGCTTGGCTGTGACAAAAGAGAAATTCCTGGCCCAGGGACAACTTGGCCTCCTGCAATATATCATGGAGGAAATTACTTTGTTGCAACTTTGTCAGTACCAAACGAATTCACCATAATTATTGCATTCAGCGTGAATCCCAGTGGAAGCAATAATGATTTTCAGTTTATTCAAAAAGGTTGTTATTTTCCCTGACAAAAAAGTTATGACCTAAAAATATCTGATGCATTTCTCATTACTTTAGTGACTGTAATGATATGTTTGGAAGAAACACCAATTTTCCTGTCTACTGCTTTTGACACAACAACAATTAGTCATAAGCAATGAAAAAAATTAGTTAAGAAGTGGTAAGAAATACACAATGTTTCTGTATTCATAGCTATTGGATTATTATTTGGTTACATTAGTCTTACTCATTTTGTAGAATCATGGATTTAGAAAACATGCCCTGTAAAAATTTAAACCTGTTGATTGTAGAGGCAAAAGAATTGTATCTCATCAGTATAATCTTTCCAGAGGAAAAAGGCACTTTGGTAACAGCCAAGTATCACATCATGTAGTGAAAATAGCAATGTAGTTTTTAGAAAACCAAGCTAGGCTTAGGATGGTAGTGTTTGTCTAATTACAGAGAGAGAGAATATAATCATATCATGCTATCTCTGTGCCTTGTCCCTAAGTTTGGCTGCTATATCTCTAGTTATTCAAGTGAATATACAGAAAAATATATTTGTAAATGTTCTCCTTAACAATTTACTTTATCAATGTTTGTTGGCATGTTTCTTGGTCACTTCTTTTATTCATCTATTTGATAGACATAAAAAACTATTATGAAAATGTTCTATTAATATTTCAGAAACTTAAAACCTCTTCACTATGACAACTGTACTGCATCGCTTTTGGCCTCTATTTTCCCTTTTTCACTCTTCCCAAGTCCTTTTGCCTCCAGACACTGCACTTTCAACTATTCCCTTCTCACATGTTACCTTACCCTTGCTTTCCAATGTTGCAGCATTTTCTGTGAATCCGTCTTCATGAACAATGCATGGGGGAAGAACCTCCAACTTCTCTGTCAGTCTTTATCCAGAGGGCAGGTTCATTCTCCAGAGCCAGCAGGGGTGTCAGTGACACACTCACCCTTGTCATACAGACTGGTTCTCTCAGACTGAGCTGCATCTCTCTCAGCTTTTCCTAGCACCGTGTGCTCATGATATAACTATGAATTTACTGCCTGTTAAATATAAATCCAGTGTGGTTTGGAAGTCTAGATTGTCAAGGCTGCCATCTATACCCAACATATGAGGGAAGGTGGCTGAGGTCTGGGGCTCTCTGAAGGTCCAAGATGAAGGTTTTACTGCTTTGTTGGAACTTGGAGCCTTCTCAGGCAATGATGGGACATGGGTTAGGCTACACATGCTCCCTCCCTCACTCTCTCTCTCTCTGTTAAAAGAAATCCCAAATCTGGCTGCTCTCAAACAGGATATTCATCTGGGCATGAGCTACAGCTGCATGGTTAAGAAGACACATTGTCATGGGCTCAGCACAGGCAGCCCTGACAAGAACTGAGGTTTGGCTTTAAAAGTCAAAAGGAAATTTGTCTCTTTCTCAATGCAAAACCAGGTTCTACCACAGCATGAGGCTATTTCTCCATTTGTTTCCTCTTCTTTCAAAGTTAGATAATTTCCTCCCCCACTTCTTCATTTCTCACTATTTCTGGTAGAGTGGGAAATCTCATTTTGGTCATTTTTATATCGTGAACAGAGAAAAAGTTGTTTTTGTTTTGTTACTGCTCACCCTGCAAAAATTTGGTTTCTGCTGTGTTCTTTGCCTGCCAGTTTCCAATTACACAAAAAGATACACTATTAAAACATAGAATAACTTGCACTACTTGCACTTTTCTGAACCTTACTGCTTACAGGAGTGATTTAAACAGCACCTACTGCATCAGCTAAACAACTTGGTCTTATTATTTTCTACAGATAATAGGGATCATTTGTTATTAATGAAGCTTAATTTATTCACCTCACTTTCCTTGCTAAGTTCGCTCAGCAACAGACCCCAAACAACAAGCAAATGAGCATGGAAAGTTTTTTTAAATGACAGCCCAAGCTTTCAAGACAGAGGCTATGCAAACACTGCCATGGTAAGACCAGCTGTCTTTGAGGCCTCTTATTTACAAAAGTCCCTCTGAGAGTGTCTTGCCTCTGATGCAGGGTCCTACCAGAGCTGATGTCCAGCAGTGCTGCAACTTCACCCACTGACTCTCCTCCTCTGCCCCTTCTCAGAGGGTCCTGGGGCAGAGACTAGGTTTTAAATGGCACCAAAATTAGGAAAACTCACTAAAATGGAAAACTGCCCACATCTCTTTGAATTATGCTTTGAAATACTTTTAAAGTGTCACACCCAGTGACTATTAAAGAGGTGATTTATTGTTCAAAACTCATTTTGTTTTACTCACAGAATTGCTAGCTTCTCATATGGAGCAGATACATCTGACTGTAGATCATGAAATTAATGTATATGAAAGTTTCCAGGTGTCCTAAACCCCTCCCTCATTTATAAATTTCTTTGAAGTTAAAACAAAAAAAAAGCCTCTAATTATCTGGAGAAAACCCTGTGAACAAGGAGCCTTACCATCAGAAAGAATTTTTCACCCATCATCTGTTCTATGCTGGTGCAAAATCTTGATCTGCACACTTTCTAAGGCATCTTCTTTCTGCATGACTTCTGGAAGTCTTCAAGTAGAGGAGCCCAGGACAATATGATTTCTCTGAGTCCCTTGGTTTTAATGTGGTCCCTACTGAAAAGCAAAACTGTTGGGATATTCTGTAATAGCAACACCAGTCATGGCATATTTGCTCTAAGGTATGCAATGAGGAAATCTTACATTTATTAAATTCATCAACAGCTCAATTTCACACATGACACCATGGCCCCAAATCTAGATTGTACACTGAGACAGGCAAAATGTGCATTTGAGGGAGAGCTCTCTGCTGGCACTAACTAAATTTAACAAACAGTTTGCAAATCATTTATCAGGTACTAAATAAGTTCCAGCTGCTCAGAGAAACCTCCAGTCAAAGGCAGAAGAGTGATTTCTCTATCTCTGTGGCTAAACAAGTGATCTCACATCCATAAACTGCCACTCCTGTGGATACTAATGTTAATTTTCACTAATTTGGAAAATCAGGTCAGCTGTGTAAATCCTTCGTGATCAGTGAATCCAGGGTCACCAATCATGCTCAAGAAGCCCACCAGCCTTCAAAAGTAAAATAAGCTGCCTTTCTGAAGATGGAGATGGCTTGGTGGATGAGGTGAAGCTGTACCATTCTCTCATTTGTCAGAGCATATTATGGTATTTTTGAAGGTTTACACTGGCTACATCCTCTCCTGATCCTGTGGGCAGCATGACAGACCCCAGGGGCACAGATGGTGAGCGACAGGAGGTGAAGAGGTACATGGCTCCCTGTGCCACTCCCTGCTGCTGCAGAGCAGTGCTGGCCACCTCTCAGCTGCAAATGAGGAAACTTGATGGTTGCCATAAATTACAGTGCCAGCCTTGGGGGCTGTTCCAGCAGTGCTGAGGGCTGCCACCTTGGAGTGAATGCCAAAATGCCAGCCCAGGCAGCGGGGGCAAATGCAGTAGCTGTGTGCCCCCTGGGGGCTTCCTGGTGCTGGACATATCTCCAGAGAGGCAGATGAACCATATTAAGGGCTGATTTGCACGTCAGTCACCCATACCACTACTTCAGACCTAATGATCTCCTTCTTCTTCAAAAATATCAGTTGCTACTGAAGATAATAAATTGAAGTTTATGCATCCCAGACTGATAATGCCCATAAAGAGATCACATAGCATAAAAGGGGTTGCCAAGGAAAGGATGCACCCATTTGAAGCTTTTGGCAACAACCAGACTCCAGACTGATTTGCTTAAAATTAGCCTCAAGGGCAGTTGAGAGCAGTTCCATACATCTCATGTCACATGTCAAAATTTCATTGCCTAAAAAGGAAATGGTTCATAAATCACAAGGCAGTGCAAGAGCATGCCAAGCAGAGAACCATTAACTGCATATTAGAATAAATAATCTTTTTTACAAGCAAGTTTACTGGGGCTACTGTAACCAGAAGGGGAAAAAAGAAATTCTTTGTACTGTCCTTGGAACTATTTGCCTTCATATGTCCTGCCTTCAGAAGCCTCTGAGTTTCCTTCACAGTGCAATATTTCATTCTCCTTAGCAGCTGGAAGGTCAGTGTTTGATTTGTTAATGCACAAGGTACAGAATCAGTGACAGTTGCATCTGTGCCTTACCAAGGGCATGGCATAAGCAGGGATATGCTACACAGAGCATGTTTCACTTGCTAAGGCAACAGCATTTTTGTTGCACTTCAAGCCTTTCACTATTGAGCCTGAAATAACTCTTATCTGTTGGGCTTACTGTACCAAGGATGCATTGAGGATTATGTCATGTGCAGGTCAGATGTCTCTCTAGGAAAATGTGGGTTAGTTATGAATGGTGAAATGCAGTAGATTGTCCACTGCATGTGAATGTATGCTTACCTGTGCCTGTATATCGTGTGCAACACTATAA
This sequence comes from Passer domesticus, assembly GCF_036417665.1. Taxonomy (NCBI): domain Eukaryota; kingdom Metazoa; phylum Chordata; class Aves; order Passeriformes; family Passeridae; genus Passer; species Passer domesticus. The sequence goes on along the minus strand of NC_087478.1, from coordinate 33,663,086 downwards.
AACCTGGTTTTGCAGAGAAAGCTGTCAACTCTGAGTACTTGTGCTTCTGCATGGGAGGAGAACTGATGTGACTAACTTATATGTCAAGAAAGAGGCATGTGCACGCTTGTAAACCTGAAATACGGAATAATCATCTACACACACAATCTCAGATAGGACTGAAAGCCTGCAGACATTTCAGGATTGACAGCATGCCAGATTCTCAGGAGAGCTGGTTTGGTGGAGGTTTTGGGTTTTTTTTGAAACTTGTAAAACAAGCATTCCCAGGAGGCAGCCAGTCTGCGGGCAATTAGGAGGAGCCTGCAGTTCCTCTGCTGGGGGCTTCACTTGCACTGAGGCTCTGTACAGCTGAGCAGGCATGGTGGTGTCACACAGGCTGCTGCACATGGCACAGAAGGAGCACACCAAACTGCTGCCTGAGCTTCTTCTGCAGAGCCCACTGGAGGGTTTTCAGCATCATTTTTTTGTGCAGGCCAGCCAAGGGCTGCACACCTCCATACTGTCTGGGAGGAGCATGTTGTTACACTTGGGGAAAAAGAAATCTTTGTCTTCCAGCAGCTTTAAAATTTTCCCCCTGTCATTAAGACCCAATAAAACTGTTAGCACCTCCTCAGATATCCTATTTTCTCATGCAATCTTTCAGGTGTACTCTGTGGGCTTCCCTGTTTAGTACATGCAGGATGCATTTTAAGAGCCTCACAATTATTTTGGGTAAAGCAAAAGGAAGCAAACTCCTGCCTTTGGAGGGAGGTTAATGTGGCAACAGCTCCACAAATGGGTATCCTGGACCTCAGCCCAATTCTCTGTCCTTCTCAGCCTCCTTTCCACTTAGGGATGATTTCCAGGCAGGCAGCTGGAGCACGGGAGACAAGGGACTCGCTGGAGCTGTGTCCAGGGCCAGGGAGGTACCTGGGGTGCCTGAGGTGCCTCCAGTGCAGAGTGCTTGCCTTGAGGCTGGAGGGCATCCCTGGGGCTCCTGTCCTGCTCGGTGCAGAGCTTGGGCTCCATGGAAACACAACATGGAGAGAGCAGAGGCGATGTAGAAACGGGAGCAGGCGATGCTGGAGAAGGCGCAGCATGCCCGGAGAGGAGGGCTCTGTGAACAGCGTTTGAGGAGGCAAAGGGACTCCTGCAGCAGCAATCCCACCGCTTTGTCAGACTGCCTGCTCGTGTCCTTGGGGCTTTGTTTCACTTTTTCAAATTCTGCATTCTCTTTCAAGGTTTATTGCTCCAAAAGGATAAATACTAGAGAGTCAAGATTTTACAAAACTAATTCCAGCCATGTTCCAGTATAAGAACTTTCTCCTTTCTTTCCTTGGCACTGCAAAGACGTGCATAAATTTAATTACATCTATTTATTTTGCATTAGCATATCTCTTCTCCCTTTGTCAAATCACCATGCATTGGATTCTCAGTTTAGGATTTCTTCTATTTCAGAAATTATCACAGAAAGGATTACACTTTCAGGGGGAAAAGGGCACTAGAACTATCATAGTAAAAAAGAGCACAAAAACATTTTTGCAGATAAGTTTATATTTTGGAAATTTTTCTGGTTTTTATCACTTGAAAATTAAATGTTTTTATTAACAAGTAGGATTTGGGTAGGTTTCAGGAAAAAAATAGGGGGAGGTATATATATTTTTTTATTACCTTCTCTCAAACCTGTTAAAAACAATTGACATAATAAGCTACTTAAACATTCAGATTGCATCAATCTCAATAGGAATAAGATATCTAAGAGCTAGACATCTAAATAGCTTAACTAATTGCCTCCTGACAAAGAGACTTTATGGAACAAGCCATTCAACCCACACGGTTGTCTTCCTTACCTTCAGAGCACACCATTACAGCTGTCAAAGGGCTCCTAGACCTGAATTAAGGATTAGTTGAGGATAGAGGGATTGCTAAATATCTTGATTTTTGTCCATAGATCTAATGTGAATCTCTTCTTTCCATAAGCTTTTTTGTACAGAAAATATCAGCCTAAAGATGGAACAGCAGATGCAGTACTCGTATCTTCCACAGCTGTAGCTGTAGCAAAAAGCTTCTCTTTCCTCACTGACAGGATAACACCAGCATGTTAAAACTGCTGCAAACAGCAGCACATCTGCTGGGTATAAATGACCCCTCCCTAATGAGGCTGCCACTCCTCAGCAGCTAGCTCAAGGTGCCAGCAGTTAATCCAGTGGTCATCTTTGGAGGACACTTGGGAGATGAAGGTAGGAGCAGGCAGCGTCTTCCCAGAGACTGCAGAAGTCCTCATTGAAAGCAGGTTCCAGGGGATGGAGAGAGCAAGGTCTGGAGATACCCCATATTTACCACTGCATAAAACCCCTGCATCATCATCTCCAGGGCAGGGGGAGCTGAGAGCTGGCAGGGATCACAGGCTGGGGCTGCCAGATACTGCTGGGGAAACACATACTAGGCTGAGATCCCCAGCCTGCTGGGGAGATAGTGTTCCACCAGGTTGTTTCTGTCCTTGTAGCAAGGCTGGGCTCATGCCTGAGATCTGGAGTACCGTGCTACAGTGGCACAACCAAAACCACTGCAAAAGCTGCGCTGAATCCAGGTCTGGCCAGGAAGTCCAGGCTGGGCATTGGACAAGAGAAACAGCAAGCACACAAGAGCAGAGGACAGGTCAAGAAGATGGCCAGACATTGCAGGTAGAGAGACAAGAAGCTCATGCTGGACCAGGTGCTGGAATAAGTCAGGGGCAGAAGCAAGAACCAGGACAAAATAGGAAGAAATATAACTTCAAGTTTTGCCAGAAAGAGCTGCAGCAATGATATCTTCCAGTGGCTGTGTGGGGCCACAGGTGCATGTGAGGTTTAATTGTGCCCCCAGATAAAGCAGTAAAATGGGGGGCACTGGCAGCCTCTGCAGACAGGGGCTGAGTGGAACTGACACTGACAACTGTCAATTGAAAAAGGAAAAAATAACACCATCCTGCTAAAGGCATATTTAAAAATACAATATGGGCATGAAAACCACAGCTAAATAAAATGTTGTTTTAGTTAATTATATATTAAGAATCTTATTCTCAGAACAAGCAGAGCTTTGTTTAAATTAGCATGTTGCCTGATAATTAAGAAATTTGCTACAATAACAACACCACAACTACCCAAAACCAACATTCTAAAAATAACTTTATGAAAAAGTTTTTACTGTCTCCCAAGGTCATTAATTAGAGCAATTATGTCACAAATATTCAGTTAAGTTAGTGGCAGTGTAAACCAAGACATAGATACTGAAGGTGAGCAGAGACTGTATGTGCTATGAAAGGAGGGCATCTTAATTACAAGTAGACTATGAACACACATCGACATAATAATCAGTGTGTACCTCATGCATTTTCAGTAATCTTAAACTGCTCTGTGTATGATACAGCTAGAACTGCTATTGACTCCAATGTTTCAAATGAAAGGCATCACACAGCTAAATTCTGTATGGGTGTGGAGAGGAGGAATTAACTTTAGGAAAGCTGGTTCTATGACCACAATATTTCCTCTGGCCTCCCATCCTGGAATGTATTTACACTACTTTTTTTCAATCTATTATGCCATGGACATGACAGGCCTTGAAGGCCATTCCAGGATTGGGTTTCTCTCCTCTTTGCTTATTTCTGCATCCATTTTTGGGAGAGTGAGTGTCCCCATGGTGCTGTCTGAGAACATATCACCTGTTCTTTCTGTGTGATGCACATTTTGTTCAAATCCTGCCCTGATGCTTGCTCAGATGACTTCTTCCAGCACTGTCCACTACAGATTTCCTGTGGGAGTCTTTTTATTTCTTACAATTTTGTCATTCTTTCACATAAGCATCATTCTGTTCTTTAATTTAAAAAATACAGTTAAAAGGACTGATCTGTGCTATACTCATCATAATCAACCGAGTTCTCACTGCATTGTCTTTCTCCCCAAGATAACCATTCTCTGGTTTTGTATACTCTTTTTAAAATGTCTCACCAAATCTCTTACTCTGTTATTCTTTCTTGAATCTTTTCTAAGTTATGTGGGGTTTTTTTGAGATCAGAAACAGTATTGAAGAAAGCATTCCAGAGATTTTATAAACACACACACATATTCTGTTTGTACTACTCAGCAGAGTGGTTTCTATCGCTATTTAATGAGCTTTTATGAACATTTAATCAACGTCAATGTGTAATGTTCCCTGCTGCTGTACACGTCACTGATATCCAAAAACGCTTACAGCATTTTCCACAGACCCAGCCCAGAAACCAACAACATATGAATAGATGACTTTTTTTCTAATATTCACACATATTTAATCAGATACAAACCTGACTTCAGTTACATACATATTACCAAATATAAAAATCTGTTTAAACTTTTTTAATGAGTTTTTTAAAATTTGCCCTGCTTTTTACTAATCAAATTATTTAGAATTGAAGTTCCTCACTTCATGTAGCAGGCACAGCAGGAGGGTGTGGATCTAAGATCTGCTCAGCATGGGATTATAAGTTATTATCTGTGTGGTCATGAAGACCAATGTGCAACCATATTTCTAATTTTCTAATGCTGATTTACATCAGTGTTTTAAATGGGAGGATGTGTGAGAAGGAAAGCCTTGCACTTTTGGGAAAAAGTCCTCTCTTTCTGCTGTTTAAGCTGTGTCACCTTATTTCTTTCATGCTTTTTATGTGTGACATTTATGCCAAGTCTTTCAGATTTATCTTCTTTGAGATGGTCTTCGTGGATTTTACTACACACTTGTGGCAAGGGTTATAGGGTTTGAATATATGCACCCAGGAAGCTAATATTAAAAAATAAATTACTTTGTACTATAAGAAGTTCTGCACCTCAGGGTTGTTTGTCAGAATGGATGGAGCAGAGGATTCATTTCAGAAGACAGACATAACCCAGGTCTTTCAATACAATTCCTACAGATGCATCTCTCAAACACACGTTTGCCAAACAAACTTCCTTGGGTAAACACCAACTTCATCCTACTAATTACACTGAAAAATTCATATGCACTTGTTCAATATTTGCAAATTATCTCCTTGCAGCAGAGTCCTTTTCCTGTTTTCTTTTTCTTTCTGAACTGCACACACACGCTTTGTGGCCCATAAGAATGTGTACTCTAAAAAGAAATTTAAACACCAGCTGGCCAGAGCCTACGTACATTAGCAGAGAGCTGCAGTTTACTCAGCTGAATTCATTTCCCAGTAGTACATTTAAGGGTAGAATGCAATTTCAAGGTCTAACAGCTGATAAAGTTAATGTGCACATGGGAGAAACAAAAGGTGCTGTCATTGCTGCAGATGATTCCAGTGCAGATCTATTCCCGTACATTCCTGCCCCAAAATGATTCTCCTCAAAACCATGACATACTCAGCCATGTTCCCCAGGGAGCACAGGGGCTGCAGGGGGAGCCAGGGGGGACAGTGGTGTGTGGGGAGGAAACAAGTGGATGAAGGCACTGGCACTGGAGGGGCAAATGGGAGAAAAGAGCTTTTGGGCAGGGGGTCAGGGCGCAGGGCACCCTTTCGTACACAGCTGGAAGGAGAAAAGAGACACAGAGCAGGATCAGAGGGATGTGAAAAGACAGGGATTAACAGCTGTGTGTAGCCTGTGATCCTGTTCCTGCAGTGAGGACAACCCCCAGACGACAGACAGTTGACTCAGCCTGAAAAGCCACCATCACTTGATGGCCTCACTGCACTAAAACTGTCCTCCCTTCCAGGGGGACCAGCTGGCTTCTCATTGCCAAAACCTCTATGAGAACCGGTTTAAAAATGAAGGTCTGCTCTTTTTTTGTACTTTTCTTTCATGAGAACTCCTGTTCTCACTTTTGATTAAAGCTGGGAGCTGAGCAGATGTCAAGACAAAAGAAAGGCTTTATTAGAAGTATTCTCTTCAACAGAGCTGGAAAAGCACGTTTTGTGCAGTTCTAGCCCAAACAATCCTCATTTTACTGAGCTGAGCTGTGAGAGCTTTCAGACACAATGGCCAAAGCAAATATCTTATCTTTGTTTATTTATCAAGAATGGGAATTTAGATTATAAAGAGTGGTTCAATTTGACCATAGGAAAGAAAATAAGACCAGTACTGAAACACCTCGGAAAGCTGCACTTAAGCCACAGATGTGAAGGGCCAAACCCGTGCTGGGGTGTTGGGACAGATACTAAAGGAGATCCTGGTGCCTGAAGGGGAAAGTGGCACCTTAACCCCAAACCCTGGTCTTCTCAGCTGAACTCCACAGCGCCTTATCTGCTAGCAGAAAGCTCTCCTGCTCCTACCATTTACCCCACTGAAGCTTTTTCCCCCAGTGGAAAAAAAAAAAATGGGAGTTCATGTCCAATGGCACAGCCCATGGACAAAAAAGGCACTGTCTGGATGCCTTCTGCAGCTCAGCCTTCCAATGACCCCAGCAGACATCCCTGTTCCTCCCACAGCCCAGTGCCCACAGTGCCTGGGGGCAGCTGGTAGAGAGGCTCAGCTCCAGTCCCTTTTGGGAGCATGACCAGAGCACTGTGTCATGAGAGTAAATAAAGACGAGAAAGAAAGAAGCACAGCCATCCCTGTGTACAAAGAGGAGCCACCCCAGCGGGAGGGAGCAGCCGCTGCAAAGGCACCCCCACAGAGCCACCCTATGCTGCAAATGCCCAGTGCTGAGCCTGCACAGCCTGCTCCAGGGAGCAGGGACGTGTGAGTGGGTGCTGTGCTGCACATGCTCTGCATGACTCTTCAGGGGAGAAAGCCTCTGAGACCCAAAGGTTGTGTGTAAAGGTTGTGTCGTACGTGCCCCAAGCCAGAGCGCCGCGGCTGTGCAAAGAGCCTGTCAGAGCTGTGAACCATCACATCAAGCAAATGAATGTTAATCTCTGCTCAGGGAGGGTTTCAGATGCTGTTGCACAGGGCTGGAGGTGGCAGGGCTCCTGTTTAACCTGGGCAGAGAGCAGCTGAGGGGGGCTGCTGAGCAGAGGAAGCAGCAGATGCAGATTCAACAGCAGGTAAAATAACCGGACCAGCAAATTCACAGCAAAACCCTGAATGTTTTCTGTGCTGGGCCAGCCACAAAGAAAAGAAGCAAACAAATTAAGACATTATTAAAGAAACAAATCAGACTCAGGAAAGACAAAAAATTAAACCCAGAAAGGCAATGCTGCTGATACATGAGGGAAAGCCAGGGGCTGGAACCGAAATGTTTGCTGCACATTCATCTGAGGACCTCTCAGGTGAGGGGCCTGAGAGGTGGAGGTGAGCAGGAGTGCTGTCAGCAGGTGCCCTGCACCCAGCAGCACAGACAGGGCTGCCCCGGGCCAAATGGCCAGGATAGGGCTGAGAGAGCCCCTTTTCCCTCTCAGGGCTGCATGGGAAGATGCTGTTTCTAAGCATTTGTCTGTCCCACCAACAGCCAGAGCTTCAGCCTGGCTGCTCAACCTCTCAAAGTGTTCCCCTGCAAATCTGGGCTAGCACAGCAAGGCACCAATAGCCTGCAATGTCTGAAAACAGTACCAAAAATGGGACCTGAGGCCTCCCTCTGAGCAGAGGGATTTGGGTGGGACAGATGAAGAAAAACTGGCAAAGATTCACTTTGCACAGAATGTTGTACGTAACATGGATTTAAAACCAGTTCTCCCTCTCTGCAGAAGCATTTGTCATTCATATAAAAAGGGTTGTGATTAAAATCACATTCATAAATGAAAAACTGAACAACTTGCTAATCCTCAATCCTAAAAGGGAGGGAAAGCAATTCTGAAGGGAAAAAAAAAGAAATTAAGCAAGTTATAAAACAAGCTAGTGGCAGCTGGTGGCAGCTTAGGACAGTCTGGCAGTTCATCTGCCCAAATCCCCCTGTGCAATGGAGATGTCTGTCCAGGCACCCTGGCCTTGCTGCTGCCCTCAGAGCCACGGGGTGGGCACCTTTGCTGCCTGCCTGCCCTCATCTGCCAGGCTTCTGTCTGCCACAGAGGTGAAGCCCTCGGCACTGGGCAGAGTGTTGCCTTATTTTTTGAGCTCTCCCTTGCACTCCCTGCCTTTGTCTTCCGAGGGGTTTCTAAGCTCTGCAGCCAGGTAAGGTAAAGCACTTATTCTCTGCTACTGAGATTCACAATTAGGCACTGTAATACTACAAACAGTCGAACAGAGGAGATGTCTTATTATGCCATAAAAAAGGTCATTAAAATGTTGGATTTAAAAGAAAAACCCTTAGCTCTGAAAAAACTCATTAAAAAGTCATTATTAGGTAGAAGCGCCATAGCAGAAGGAGGTGGGTGTTTGGGTAATGGACCTTGCACACACACAGAAGGACCTCCTGGTGATGCCATTATGATGCCAGATTACAGTGGCTAATCAATTTCAGTGCCAATCTATGGAGACCCCATTGAGTTACAGAAATAAAGCAAGGTTCTGCTGTGCAGACGTCCCTTTACTTATTACAAAAGTAAGAAAAGAAATGGATATACATTGCTATGGTTTTATTCTGCACCAGAGGTAGTCTCATAAAGAGAACCTCCCACCTTTTTCATGGTTCCTGTGTGCCAGCTGTCAGAGGGTGCTGCAAAGCAGCATAGGCTATCAGTACAGAGCACACACCAGCAGCACACGCTGGGCAGGATGTCTCAGTAGGGGACAATACACCTAAATACACACAAAGGCATTTTTAGTCTGCCATCAGCAAATGGGTAGGTGCATAGAAAAGAAACATATCATATTTTGCTAATAAAAAAATTCTTACCCCCTTAAGTACTGATCTTAAGTACTGCTTCAGCAGGAGACAAATGTTTTCAGTGTTTGGTGTAGCCTCTACCCTGTCCTCATGAGGAGACAGGTACACCTGTGGACTGCAAGGAGTCTGACTGTATTTTGCTAGAGAGAAAAAACCCTGCATTTCCTTACTGATCACAGTAGCTTCCATCCAGTAGGGACCTGTAGCCAAAGAATGGGATAAAATCTGTTAATTTTTTGTTTTAAACCAAAATGTTTGTTGCCCACAAAGTCACAGTTGTATTTAATGCAAGTTAAGCCTTTTGGTTTCCCAGCTGAACCCCACTCAGCTGTGGAGGCTGATGGAGGGAATGGAGGGCCCTGGAGACCTGCAATTACAAGGTCAGAATCTGAGCCAGTGTGTGATCTCCCAGCTGTGACCCTGCTGTCTGTTCTGAAAGTGCTCTCACATATGTGAAGTAAAACATCTTTGATCAAGGTGTGCAAGTGCCTGGTCTCAAAAATTTCCAAATCAGTAAAAGATAAGGTAACATAGAACCCCTTTCTTTCCTGCCCTGCAACTGAGGTTGCTCTGCTCCATACAGATGTGGCAGCCCTGGCACAGCAGCAGGAAGCCCAGTGTTGCAGGCTGTGTGCACCTGGAATTTTTTTCAGGACAACATCTGTTTCCCATTAGCCTGTAAGAGAGAGTTCACATCTATTTTACAGAAAACCAGTAACCATAGCATCATGGTAGCTGGAATAGAGTCTACTAAAAATATCCACTTTTGGGACAAAAAGACTGAATCTTCTTTTGTTTTCTATTTCCATCCAGCTGCAGTCATCAGGATAAAAACTGTGCAAAAGCTCAGGCAGGTTTACTGTTGTACACAGAAAAACTCGTTAATCCTCCAGTTCACAGGGATATTTTTCTACCCATTTTCAAACCTTCTGGCATATTCACAGGAAAGGTCACCACAAACAGGCTGCTCAGTCACCTGTGTTGCAGTGACCCAAAGCCTTATGCCCACTGGCAGCCACATTGCTGAACTTCTTTAGCAAGAATTTAGGGTAAAGGACCTCACTTCTTGCTGGGTTTCTCTGGGAGAAGCTTCCTCTGGGCTCACAGAAATAAACATTGTCCAAGGTAGGAGCTACCAAACTGGACACAAAGTACAGGCTGTTGTTCTGCTTTTAACATATTTCTAATATTCCAATAACAGTGTAACTAAACATGTAATTAGAGTGGAGCCAAGCTTCTCAGAGCATAACTTTCCAATTTAGCTTTGACCATAGCCCAAAATAGCCACATGCAGGCAAAGGACCATTTGAGGAGAAAACCTCCCATAAGAGCACTTGCCTGAGAACAGCCCCAGCTCAGGTGGCTCAAAGGGAGGGCTGGCCTTTTGCCAGGATTTGTCCTGTTCTTGGATGAATTCCCAGAGTAACTTCAGGAAACTTCCTGGACCTTCTGCATTAAAAAACACCTTTTGCTATGAAAGGTTAAGCCTTAAAATACCACTGGGGAACAGATCTTGGAAGCAATTGGCATTACAGGCCAGTAATTGTTGGCCCAAGGAGGAAGAAGACCGAATGGCCCTAGGACATAACACCTCTCCTTGCATTTCCTTGGGCCCCTTTCTCTTCACTTACAATAAAGGAACTCATAGTGCTAAGTTAAGACAGATCACTTGAGTTTTCTCTGCAATATACAGGCTATTTAGCGAACTGGTGAGCAAAAGTGTGACTTCAGCCACGGTTATCAATGTGGACAAGCTGTGCTTGGATTTGCAGGGAATTCTACTCATCTACCACATCTGCAGTGTGAAGCTGGTTGTGTGGACCTGACTGCTGCGTTCAGGCCAGAAGTACCACCAGCTTAAGCTTTCCACCCTGATTTCTTCAGGGAGGAGAGCATCACTGCAGGAAGACTTGCTAGGTTTGTTGAGACCAATCTGTCCAAGGATTCCTCACCAAAGGGTGTAATAACACAACACCTCAGTTATGGCTTCAGATCCCACTGTAATATTTACCTGCATTAGCTTTGGTTGCTGTTAAATATTAAGAAAAGAATGGAATAAATGGAAACTGCCTTCATGCCCTTAGGGGTGCAGGTGTGGAATGAACATGATTAGCACATAAAGGGGACTCTAGATGCAAATGCAGACCTGTATTTATTTACTATTATTGTGGCACCCTATACGCCATATCTATACTTAAAATTTTAAGAATTTAGAAAATCACCCTAGGCATAAAAATACCAGGACAGTCTGTTAGAATTAATTACATTATTGACCAAACTAATTGGTTACATTCTAGTTTGAAGGTTTTGGTTAATCTCAGCTCAGGCTTTTAGGGCTTTTTGTGCTATCAAGGAAGAAATCTGGATACAGTAATATAAACATAGACCATAGAGCTAGGGCTGAAAGACATGTCAAGGATCATGTAGCTGACCCTTGGCTCTGATGGCTGGATTCTGTGCTCCCTAAATCACTTCTGCCAGATGTTGGCTTGGCCAGTTCTTAAATATCTGCAGACATCTTTGCAGAGATGCCATAATTGCAATTTATTCGCATTTGACAGAAATACTAAGTCTGAATGAAGAATGGATGGGATAGTCCAGGAGAAACAGCAGAAGAATGGCAGGGGTTAGTAGCACCTGTCTTAGCAGGTCATCAGGGTCCCGTGTGCAAGGAGCTTCTCCAGACATCAGGAAGAGGAAGACAAGAAGATCCCTAACATGGGGGACAGCCTATGAGCAGACTCAGAAAAGTCATCCAGAGGTGATCCTCTTAATGCAATCCAGGGTGATGGCTGAAAAGGATGGCTCATGCAGAGACATCCCAGTTACCAGGGAAGAGAAAAAAAACAGATGACACAGTGGGCTAGGCTTGTGTGCTGAGCACCTCCCACCCAGCATCACTCACATGCTCAGGGCAAGATGTGGGGGTTTGTAGTTGTCATCACAGCAGAAAAAAGAAGGCACATTAACATGTATGACAACTAATGACGGCAAATGTATTCACAATAAATTCAGCACTTAAGCCGCTTTCCTGTGTCCACACAATCAGGTCTCTGTGATGCCAAGTAGATATACCTGCTGTGAAATGAAACTCCAGTGACACAGAGCAAATATATTAGTGGCAACTGAATCTCTGGAATGTGAATATTTGCCATCAGACACTACCCAGGAAATGGGCAGTTTAAGCAAGCTTAATTTATAAAAAAAACCATAACCTGAGGACTGATATTTTCTTTATCTACTATTCACATAATAAGATTATATAAGGAATAGGCATGATCTTCATTCACACACATTCTATGACTTTGCAAGCAGGGGCTCCTGCAGCGCTCTCAACCTCCTTCTCTCAACATCTTCCTTTGCAAAGGCACCTTTTCTAGTTTGGAGGAATTTCACTAACCTGAAGTAGAAGATGTAGAAGATGGAACTGTGGTGCTGTAAAATATCCTTGCTCCTTAGCATCAGGCACTGATCCAAAGTGAGTGCCAAAATCACAGTGATGGGCACTTAATTTTCTACTGCTGTGAGTAAATCTAGATGTTCAGAAAAATGTTCTTAATTGCTGATTGGTCTTGCAGGATTTATGGGTTTTGTACCTCTGCTGAAAATTAAAGTCCAGCCTCTCAAATACAGGCAACTCCATTTTCACCCATATCAAGCTTGATGCCTGCAAGTTTACAAACTAGGGTAACAACAGACTGGAGCATAATACCTTACCTCATTTACTATCACTTGGTTCCTTTAGGCCACAAATGCCTCCATTATTAGTCCAACAGTTTTATGGGTTTACGACATCCTTTATGAGCTGCTAATTACTGGATTGTGCTGAGCTGTAATAGGCTGTGATATTTTGTATAACACTGCCTGGCAGTGCATTGCTGTGAGCTTTGCAGCACAGCCCAGCTCCCAGCCCCAGCTTAGCAAAGCTACTTGTCCAGGTGCCTGGAGCACAAGGTCACCCCTGGATGCATCTATCATGGCCAGGGTGGGCAGGAGAAGGGATCCCTGGGGAAAGGTGGGTGGGAGATGCCACAGCCTTCGAGTGAGGCTGTCCAGCCTGCCGCTGTGTACTTGCCCAGCACTGCATTGCTTTGTGAGGTACTTCTTTTTGACAGGTTGCATCAATACTGGCATGAGCCCAAGGCTATTTTGTATGTGTGTAGGGCTGATCACTCCAGAAGGGTTACACACAGAGCCCAACGTGCCAACTCAGCACTGCTTCCATGACTGCCAATACTTTACCTCCACCTGGAGAGGGCAGTGAGCCCTCTGCCCCCCTCTGCCAAGAGCCCAGCCCCTGAAGTGGTATAAAAGCTGCATGGAAAGTTACAATTTTTGAGCATTGTTTGCGTTAACCACAGAGACTACTAATAAATGTTACTAATAAGTGTTAGTGTTATTACCACTTTCTGGGAAGTGGAAGGCACAGGTGTGTTAGACACACTAAACTCAGGATTGCTGCTGTGTTCCAGAGACAGGGATAACACCAAGGAGCTTTGTGCCACCAAGCAAAGCACAGTCAGGGAGACCATCCCATAGGATGTGGAATAGATTGAGTGACAGCCCTGTCACTTGCTGGAAGCTTGCACACAGCCCAATTGCACACAATTATCAGGTGATAATTTTCAACTCTACCCTGCACCATCTTTCTGATGGTGCTCAGCACGAAGAAATAAGGCTTGGCATGGCTCCAGCATCAGCAGACACCTGGAAACTTTGCCTGGCATGGCTTCTAGCAGGGGAGAAACTCCAGCCTCAGGAAGAGTAGCAAGAAGTCACTCCTGCACCCCACAGAGTTGGGACCCTCCTGAGTATGGGAAAACTCCTTAGGAAATCCTAACAAAGAGCCCAGGGAAATTGTTGTGTTTGCTGTTTCTCATTTCCAGCTTGGGTACATCAGAGGCTGTACCAGACTGTACTGAAACAGCATGCTGTTGCAAAAAAAAAAGCATAAAACCACACCAAACATTTCACTCAAAGGCCGTGTCATGGTTTGTCAGCTGCCAACCAAGCATTGCCCAGCCCTCACTCAGTCCTGTCCAGTGGCATGGAGGAGTGAAGAGTAAAAATTAGAAAACTGATTGTTTGAGATAAGAAAGTTTAACAGGACAGAAAAGGAAGAAAATAAGAATAATAATAATAGTAATAAAATAATTGTAATAATAGTAACATTATAAGAGTACATAAAACATTTTCTCATCACCTGCTGACTGATGCCCAGCCAGTCCCCACACAGTAGCCCCTGGCCCACTTTACCTCCAGTTTACATATTAAGCATGATGTCTCATGGTCTGGAATATCCCTTTGGCCAGTGTGGGTCAGCTGTCCTGTGTGTCTCTTCCCACTTTCTTGTGCCTCTCCAGCCTTCTCAGGGCATAAGAACCTGAAAAGTGCTTGTATAAGCACTGCTTGGCAACAACTAGAAGCATCAGTGTGTTATCAACATTATTCTCATATTATATCCTAAACACAGCGCTCTACCAGCTACTGAAGGAAAATTAAGCCTATCCCACCCAAAACCACATCAGGCCTCAGTATTCATAATATTCTCCTGGAGACAGACAGCTGTTTTCTCATTATTTAAATAGGACCTAAACTCTGTAAGAGAAGCTGCAAGTAATGGTCTCCTTATGTCTCTACACAGGAGGCTTCTCCCAGCTCTGGCACTAAACTATCTCTTATTAGACAGCCAAGATATAATTACATCTGGGTCAGAAGGCATAAACTGACAAGTTTTACTTGGAAACAATAATTGGGAAAAGAAGCAATAACTTAGCTGAGATAATAATTTGAGATCCATTTTGCCCTCCTGAGAAGGTTTTTCACAGATTCTTATTACCACAGGAATTAATATAAAACCCACATCACGAAGGGTATGCAAAAGAAATTGTTCAAAGAAAATAGGCATAACCAGAAAAATACGTAATAAATTCTGAATTCTCAGACAAACACACTGGAGTGGGAATGTGAAGCAGTGGTCTAAGGGGTTGCTGTAACATCTGGGGAATTTGGCTATTCTGGTAGGAGAGAAAATGTTCCCTTTTCCAGATCTTTGGGAGACAAGACACCAATTTGATAGTCCTTTTTTTTTTATTGCATTCAATGCTATTTCTGAAGTCTTGCTAATTACATTGGCTAGTTATCATACCCTTAATGAAGCCCATGGTGAAATGCAGCCAGGTGTCTTAGCACTGGCTGTCACACACTAGACCACAGGATACTTGAGGAAGGCAGTTCTTGTTCCATATTTTTGGAATTTCTTGTAGTTCAAGAAGATGCCTAACTGAATTAGATCATCAGTGACTGAGCTGCAGCCGTGACACATTTACAAAAGCAGTGCCAAGAGGCCAGCAAGAGGGAAAGAGGGTCATAATGGGATTACTGACTGTTTGGCCTGACTTCCTGTGTGATGGATACCAGTCAGTCATTCCTGTGTGCAGACCATTTCTGATATTTGTGCTACAAGACATAAATTTGGCCTAATGAGTAACAGACATGGAAATGAGACCTTCCAGGGAAAAGCTTCAGACTGCCAAGCTTTCCACTCATGGCAGCTGTCTGAGCTCTGCACATACCTGCTGCAGACCACGTGCTCCTCTGGGCATTTCAGCACACCTGCCTTGGCTTCAGAGACACCAAGTGGGGAGAGTGGGTGGTCACACCAGGTGTGTGTCACTCTTGTGTGACCCTGTGCAAGGAAATGAGTCCCAAATAAATGGTGCCATCCTGAGGGTGCCACAGAGATCAAGTGCTTCAGTAGACTGTACCGAGGAGAAGCCCTTCGATATTTGATACATGGCAGGAAGCTCATGGTGAGCACATCCCTGGCCCTGGCCTGGGAACAAAGTGGAGAAGTCCTTCAAATTCCAGGCTAAGGAGAGAACACTTAGGGAAAACTATGAGCTCTACCATTTCTGAGACAGGTTATCTTCAGATGTGTTTTCAGAAGTTTCCCTTTATCGAGGGAACTTATAATGCCAGGCATAAGATGCTCTCCCTGCTTTGTTAGGGAGGTAAACAAAACACCAGCAGATCAAGAGCAAGGTGGCTGGTCTGTCTCCTTTTGCTGTGGCTGTGAAACAAGGCAGTACAGGTTGTGTCTGTGAGCTGCAGAGCTGCAGAGAGGGGTAGCAGCTGCTCAGCTGTGGTGGCTCCTGGCCTGGAAATAGGTCAAGCACGACAGGGGATCAGACAGCAAAGAGCAGAGGAGACTCTTTTCCTTCATGCTTTCATAAACCCAAGGATCAGTCTTGGTCTAGGGAAAGGCTGTCTGGGGAAAGAGTAACAGGAGAAGGAGGATGGGGTGAGGGCCAGAGATGAATTTTTCTAGGAATGGGGAAAAAGCCATGGATGTATAAAATGTGGAAGGTCACGAAAAGGAAAGTAGAAAGCAGGAAAAGCCTGGGCATGGGTGGTCCTAGGGAAGTCCAGGGAGAAGGAGCATTTAAGAGCACAAAACAAGTTCTATTCTTAGTACAGTCTATTACAAACATGTACATTCTCTTTAATGGATTTTAGGTTAAGCAAGGTATACCTAAAACATGTTGAGCACATTGCATGAGGTGAGCAAACTCCTTTGATGCTCCACCAAGGATGTAACATCTTTCTAGTATCTGATTTTGTGCCTTTGTCTCCTCATGAGCAGCTCCTTGGACAGGGCAGGACAGGGCAGGAAAAGCTCACATGAGACTGTGACCACTGCACTAACCCTGCTGATGGTCTTGGGATGCAATTGCCTATGAAATGAGGTAAGGATCTGAATACATGCATACCTAACAGCCCAGGTCAAGGCATGTGGTGTCCTGCAAAACTCCTCCCAGGTCGAGAGGACTGTGCTGCAAATCATTCATGTTCACAATAAAAATAAAAGGTGAATTAATCACCAACTTAGTTGGGATTATGAAGCAATCAACAGATAACATTATTTAAGACCACTAAGCTAGGTTTGGCATACTTCTCCCATTTTTAAATAGAGGTTCACAGAGTTCTGTCTTTCTAGCAAAGCTCTGACAGAGGCAAAACACCCAAATATTCCTTACATGAGAAGGAAACTTCTTGTAGTCACTAGCATGAGGTCAGATTCTGGTACAGTGTGGCCTCTTTCACTCTTCCTAATGTTCCTTTCAAAATACTGATACCACTGTGTTCCTAGAAAATATCAAAAGATCAACACATAAATGGCTGCAACAAACAATACTTCTTGTCCTCACAGGGTTACAGATAATTTAATGGGAGAACTGGTTATTTCAAAATGAACTGTTCATTACGGTATTTTTATTGACAGTTCAGTGAAACTGTCAGCTCTTCTTGCTCTAATTGCTTTTGATCAACAAAAGAAAAACATGCACCCTTAAAAGAAAATTATTTTGATGCAGCTGGAACAGCTCCCTCTTTAAAGAGACTGATGTGGCAAAGAGCAAGCAATAGACAATGATGATAAAATAAAGGAGGAAAAAACTGACACATTTTCCCAAACAATCACTTGTTATTTCAGTGTTTCTGCAGTCAAATGCAGTCATTCCAGAGAAAAATATTCCATGTCCTTCAGCAACCTCTTCCAGAAGAAGAATTTATTTGGATTCGTTTCTGCAGGTACTCAAGAAAAAGTCATTTCTCAAGTATTTATAGGGGAGCAAGTGGTTAGCTTGTGTTGCCTGAGTCAGGTTTCTCACTGGTGCCATTCAATCAAGCTACAGAGATTACCTTGGGTATACAGTCTAGTAAAACCTGCCAGAGAATACCCATAATTGAATATAACCTACAACACTAGTCATAGCAGAAGTAGCAGCAATGTAATCTTAAACTCTAGTGGAAAGTATGATCTATCAACACTCAGGGGTTAATGGATTTCTGTAAAACACCTTGTATAAAAAAAACTTGGTTGCTCATTGCCTGCCCTTGGTAACTCATTAAGCGTTACTACATCACACAGAAAACTGACCAAAGCCACAGTCCTTTAAAAACTAAACAGAAATTTGCCTCTATTTGGTTCACTTTCCCAAATACCAAAGTATGTAAGAGAGAAAATAAAATCTTGAATTCCAGTCAGATTTGGGATCAGATTACAAGGAAGGCCTTGCACATTCAGAAAAGGCACAGGAAAACCCCCAAACTCTGAACAACCACAGCTCACACTTTTATGGGACTCTGGGGTGGTCAGAGCACTGTTCCCCCACAGAGTGCTCCCCTACATGAGGCAGGATGGGGATTCAAGGCCAGGTGTCCCCTCCCCTGCTCATCTGTGCCATTCACTGCCCAGACATGGTCAGCCCTTCCTGCCTCCCCTGCTGGTGCTGCACCCCCACTCAGGGCACTGCTGTGGGGGACCCCCCCTCAGCCCTGTCCCCCTCCTGGCTCTGGGCACCAGCTCCCTCTCTGGGGCCAGGGGCACTGTCGGAACCCAGGACACCCCTCTGGGTGCCCTGTGTGGCTTCAGATCCTGGCAGGGGCTCAGAGATCCTGGCAGGAAGCCAAAGACACTTGGGATTTCAATCTTAACCCACGGAGCAAATTACCAACTTTGTATGAAGAATTACAAGTCACAAAAGTTTAACTGGCATAATAGTAGCTGTCACAGGGTGAAAAGTGGAATTTTGGGATTTTTAGAACGGGGGTTTGGAGTCGCAAGATGGAAGAATTTGGGCATTCCCTGTCCTTCTTTCTCCTTCCTAACCTCCATGTTCTGGGTGATGCTGGCACATTCACATTGGTTTAGAGTAGGTGATAGGTGATAGGTATTGGAAAATAACTGTAATAACTGTAAATAAAGCACAGGTAGTTCTTAGTACAAAGAGATAGCACCGCCTCAGGGCAGTGCAGTGTGCCCTTGACAGACCTGCTGATCAGACTTCTGTGGGTCTGAGAGAAAATATTTTAGATAACAGATAATAAACAACCTTGTGAACCAGAGCCAAAGAATCCTGACTCTTTCTTTGGCCGTGGGGCTGGGAAAACGGGACTCTGGGGTCATCCCGACAGCAGGGAACCCGAGAGAGCACCAGGCTTTGTCTCCAGGAAAAGCCCCTGACAGAGACCTGGAGGGAGATTTCCAAGAGGGTGATGCTGATGAGAGTCCCCATTTGATTCCTAGCCAACTTTTCTATTCCTAGAAAAGTTAGATCTGGTGTATGAGTTCAAGAAGAATAAAGCACAAGCCAACTGCTGACCACCTCTGGGACAGGAGTCAGCATGCTCTCTGAGAAGGACCTGGCTGCACACCAGGCAGATAACTCATCCTCGTGCTCCTTTCTTCTAGCAAGGGCCTTGATTTCTAAACATGTAAGATTAGAACTGATTTAGTTTGTTTTAAAAACCTCTGCAGCATATATTCTCTCCTAGCCAAAATGGTCACCCTTGGGATTTCAGCAGCATACGTGCTGAAATCACTCAGCTCTCCCAGGAACTGAATCATTCTTATTTGTGTACCTAATCATGGCTTTAAAAGCTTAACTTGTAACCTGCTGGTTTGAAAAATGCAGTCACCTCCTTCCTGATTGTACACAGCAGACATGGGAAAATGAAAATTATTTTTAAATGTCCCTTAACCTGAAAGAGCTTGTTTTAAAAGCCAAACCAGCACCTCCTGGGAGCACAAGGAGGATACCTGTGTTTAGATGCAAGAGATAACCTGACCAGCTGTGAGACAGGGAGGATGGGAGAGACCTTGATTTATCATGTCAAATCCAAGCTTCATGTGGAATTTCAGTCCCAACATAATCCTCTGTTTTGAATAGCTGAGTCCTCAGGCACACAAAAACTGCAGTTTTGAACAGCAGACTCCAAACTAGCAGAGGGAAAGCAAGAGTACCCATCACCTCCCTGGTAGCCTCTGCCAGCTCCATCTACCCAGTTTTGTGAAACATGTTCACCTTGCACATGCAGTGCAATTTAGAAAATCACAGTGGGCTTCATGTGATCACATTTCCCTCATGACCCTGATGAAGACAAGATGAAAAACCAGGGGTTTCACTATGCCTTTGCAGCCCTGCCCTTGCCCAGCCTGTAATGTTCAAACCAGGGGATATTAGCAAAATATTGGATATTAGATTGGATATTAGCAAAAATCCACTGAAAGGGTTGTCAAGCATTGGAACAGGCTGCCCAGGGCAGTGGTTGACTCCCCATTCCTGGAGGCTTGTAAAGATGTGTGGATGTGGCACTTGGTGACATTGTCTAGTGGTGAACTCAGCAGTTCTGGGTTTATTGTTGGACATTATGACCTTAAAGGTCTTTTCCAGCCTAAATAATTCTGTGATTCTGCAAGAGCAGCACCTGCAGGAGGCTGCAGAGCCCACATACTGTATGTAATCCTGCAACAATATCAAACTTCTTTTGCTTTCTGACATTTTTTTTCCTCCTTGCTCTGTATTTCCCTAGAAACCTCACAGTCAAGTTTATTCTAATTTTGCCCTTTCTTCTGTCAGGTTATTTTTACTCCTGCATCCCTAATGTAGCTTGAAATTAATGCAGCTTTTTATTTATATATCAGCCTCCTCAATGATGTATGCACAGTTTGAGGAGAGATATAATTACAGGCTGCTGTGGAAGAGCACAACAGGCTGGTGTCATTACATCCCAGGCAAACTTCAGCTTTGTTTGGAATTCATGGCATATTGGATTCTTTTGAAAATGTTTGATCTGAATGTCATTCCCCTAGACCTGATAATAATCTAAATCAGATCAGGACACAGGCAGTTTCCCTGTGCAGCATCAGAAATCACAGGAAAAGGGGCTGAGAGAGCACATCCCTGCTGCCTGACTGACAGGGCAGTCCTTCATCCAGGGACTTTTGAGCCCAAATAAGGAATGAGGCAGTTTTGATTAATACTTTAATTAAAGCACTCCAGACAAACACATCTAAAACTAAGAAATGGAGATACAAAATTAATGAGAAAAACCAAAGTCCTCTTTGCAATGACCCCATCCTTGAATTTGCAATGTGTTGTCAAACTGTGGATAAATCACTTCTTACTAAAAAAAAAAAAAAAAAAGGTAAACCTTGCATTGCTATTTGAGAGAAGAGGTTCATCTGTGACCCACTGGGGCCAGCCATGGCTGTGTATTTCTCATGGTGAGGATTGCAAATGAGGAGAAAACCAAGGGACATTTCACCTGGAAACTCTGACCTGAAGCAGCTGCTAAACAGCAATAAGAAGAGGAAAAAAAGAGAAGAAGGATTAAAACTTTCTAATGTCTTTCTAATGGCTTTTGCTGGGGTATCTTGCTGTGGCCTATGAATTTTTAGATAGAAAAAGTAGTAATAAAAATAACATGGTTTTATTTTTTTAAATAAAGCTCACCTCACCTTATCAATTCCCCCAAGGGTGCTGTGATTGAGCTTAACTCTGGCTGGAAAATGGCTTTCTCATGCTAGGAAAACCCCAGAGTTTCTTAATCTCAGGGTCTTTCACCAAAAAAGAGGAGGTGAAGGGGAGCCTACAGAAAGTACCAGAGGACAAGGCAGAAGAGGAAAAAAAAAATCTCAAACTTTTAGAACCTTCTTTATATATTAAATAGAGCCCCATCCATGGATGCTTTATATCTTTACTGTATAGGACGGACT
Source organism: Passer domesticus (assembly GCF_036417665.1). Lineage (NCBI taxonomy): Eukaryota > Metazoa > Chordata > Aves > Passeriformes > Passeridae > Passer > Passer domesticus. The sequence goes on along the minus strand of NC_087478.1, from coordinate 33,641,830 downwards.
GGGTTTTAAACAACTGAGATTTAGCCTTTGGATCTGTAATTTCTATTGTCGGCTACATTCAATTTCCAGTGAAGATTTCCAGTGAAGAATATTTGTTGAATCTCCTTAATGTTTTCTTTGTATAAATGGCATATATAATAGGGATGAAAGCAGAAAAAAAATCAAACAGTGGCTTATGAAAATGAGACATTTTAATTAAATTTAAACATCATGGTACTTCGTGTTACTTAAGTAAGCCAACACTTTTTGTTTAACATTGCTATGAGATGCTTTTTCCCTTAAATAAATTGTGCATTCCAATCCGGGTATCAAACCAGGATTATTCTGAGTACTCTGAATGAACACTGGCCAGTGGGACATTGCACAACCTCGTGGTCTAAAGACCTTTGTAAGTGTGTCAGTAAGTTGATAAATTGGGATGGCACTTGTTTTACCAAGGTGTAGGCTAGATTGGTCTAATCTAATCATGGAGGCTCCCTCCTCTGGCAAAGAGAGCATCTCCAAAGATCATCTCTTTTAGAGGCAGATCATCTCCTTAAGAGTTTCAGATGTGCAGGTAAAATAGCCTTCTGTGGGTGCCTCTTTGCCTGCTCTGAGCATGGAGCAGGAAATAGAAGAGTGCTTTTGGCATCTGTACTTACTAGTAGATGAATAAAAATAGAGAGATGACCTCATACTTTAGATCAAGCCTTTAATTTTCTAGCTTTGGCACAAACTGTTACACTAATTACTAGGAATTACTCACACATTTCAAGGGGGAAAGCCCAACATAACAAAAATGGAAACAGTAAAATGTGTGGCACTGCAAAAATTCCGGTCCCAGGTAAGCAGTTTTATATAAAATGGAAAATCAGAAACCAAAATGAAAGGGGAGTAGGGGTGAAATTATCTCTGCAGCCTGTACAGTTTCCATCTCATACGAAACAAACTATAGTTGGTTTAGTTCTATTTTGAAAGGTATATAAAAACATCCCAAAGGGAAATCTCATTACACTATGAAAACAATAAAAATACTTTTTAGTTGACCAGTGGAGCAATTCTAGAGACATACCTTTGAAAGTACTGAGCAGAAAAACAAGTGGATGGATTTGCTTACGTTTCTGCAAAAGCCTCACTGGACAGGTTTGGTTGGAAACAGGGGGAGGCTCAGCTCTGCAGACCTCTCCATTTAGCAGGAGGGAGGACCCGTGTCACACTTTGTGCACTCCCACATAGTCATCAGTCACCTAGGGACAAAAAAGAGATTGGAGATGGACTTTGCTGGATGGCACTGGAAACCCCCAAATAACCAAGGGGGGACACTGAAATGCTTGAGACTAAAACCAAGGAGTGAGTGACCTCTGGTTTGATCCATTCTTCTGATGATGTAAGTAAGTGCTCCTCGGGTCTGAAACAAGATTCAGCCTTTCCACATCACTGCAAAGGCCCGAGTGATTTCTCCAGTGAATATCAAGAAGAAGGAGCTTATTGGCTTATTGGCGACAGGCACAAGAGGGCTGTAACCCTGCCCTGCCTTGGCAGATCAGTCATGTACCCCATGGCCCCTCACCAAAGCCCCTTTGTTTCTCGAGGGCTGAGTGTTGGATTTCACCAGCACCTCAACCCAAAACTCAACTCTCTGACATGTTTTATTTCTTTTCTCTTAGAAGGCAGGACAAAAAAATTCAGCAATGTTAGTCTCTCATTAGCTATCAAACAAATGCACAATTACATATTTGAAGTGGAAATGGGGAACATTAAGGCTATTCTAATTATAAAACCACCATACTCTTTACTGAAAACTGCCATCACAAAAAACAAAACAAAACAAAGAGCCATATTTCAATGTGATATTTTGTAAAATGGCAATACTGTGATAGAGATACAATTACTGCAAAGGCTGTATAATTGGATGATTTAGGGTATGCAGGGTTTTTGAAATACATTGGGCTTGTTCCTTTCCCTGACATTGCTAACATTTTCTTTTAAGTCTTTCATTTTACATTAATGAATTCATTTTACAAAATCCCCTCTTATGCTGGTGCTAGAAGGAAAGTCAGTTGGGCCAATTTGCTTTCTGTGTACTGTTTGTTAATGCACATCCTTCCACATGTCCCTGCATTCATCTCCACTCTAGCTGAAAAAATCTATTTTTTCTGTTGTATTTCCTGGGGATCTGTTCCTGCTCTCATTAATTTTTATTGCCTGGTCCAGACCACTCTCTGCTCTGCTAAACAACAGGCAAACAGAACAGAAATCATGTTCCTAGTAGAGTGGACAGCAAATTCCTCGAAAGGAAAAATAATAACCCCATGTAATTTTTTTCCACTCAGTCCCTTACACGGTCTGGCACTTGAGTTGTTTTTTTTTTAAATCCCTAACTACATCAGCTGGGGGTTTTCTGTGTTCTGTCATCAGTCACATCTAGCTTTTCCCCTCCATCCCATCTGCAAATTAATCCAGCATCCCCTGGGGTAAATTCATTGTTCAAACCATTCCTGTCAGCAGCTTGTGAAGGTCTTGGCTGGCTCGCCAGGGCAAACACTGATCCCAGACCTTGTCACCTCAGCTGGGACACAGCTGCTTAGTGCCATGCCAGCCTGAGTCCTGTCCCATGGTGAGGGCCAGGCCACCCATGGCACAAATATACAGCAAATTTTGTCTCTCAGCAAGAGGCAGGGTTAGGGCTTGCTCTCATTCATCATCCAGGAGGGACAGAAATACTTTTTTACTCCACTGCGTGCTGTAACCTGAAAGGGTTGTGCTCCCCCCTAATACACACACAAAAAAAGACCTTAGTTAATTGCTTTTCCCAGTCTTCCTGCTCTAAGGGGACATAGCTGGTGCCAATGAATAATAAATTGAGTATTTGCATATTTTCTTTTTTTTTCTTTTCTAAGTTAAATACTTGGTGCCATTTGCCAACTATAGATCTATTGTCTTATCGCCCCTTTTTGAGGTGATTTATACTCTGAGCAAATAGCTCCATGGCTCACCTACAGAAGGTGGAAGTGCTGGCCTGCTGAACAGTGCCAATTTCCAAACCAATTATTTCCTTTCTCTTTTGATTAGAAGAAAAAGGTGGCAAAACCAGTTTGCTTTGCCTATTGTCTACCTCCTTTCTTTGAGCCAAGTTATTTCCACAATCCATTCCAGGCATCAGAGCTGGTCAGTGTAATGGAAACCCTTCTCTGAGCTCACAGAGAGGACAGCCTCAGCTCCTGAGGAGCTCATCCCCTTGGAGATGTGCAAACAGGGTGACCACTGAGAGACTGGACTCACTTCAAGGCTCCAAGCATTGGCTCTGTGTGACAGAGCCTCAGCAGCCTCATGGGAAAAAAAATCCTGCCCAGCTGGCTGAGGGCAAAGCTGACAGAAAAAACACTCCGATCAATTCTTTGGTTTTAATCTGAATACCACTGAGGTGAAGCTCAACTAAACAACATAGAGCATGGGCCTCAAGTAACTATGTAGAATAAGAAAAATTGTTCTCACTGGAATTTTTAGGTTACAGGAGCTGTTTCAGTGCTTTCACAAGATTGTAAGGATAGTGTTTGAGAGTAATTAATTTTCTAGTTTATCCACAGAATGCTTGAGTAGAGATAATTGCGTTTTACGGTGCTTGAGAGAATCCAGAAAGCAGTTCAATGTCAACTTTTCTGCTGAGGCAATCCAGTCTTGCAGATTAAATACTGATAAACATACCAAAGATACATAGCTCTTGGTAAATGCTAAAGCTCATCATACTGCAAGTGTAATTTTGATGATGACTACTTTGCCACTAATTCAAAACAACACCTGTCATTGTGTTTGAAGCAGGCAAAGTGCTGAAATGACAGTGCTGGAAGCTGTGCTCCGTTATTCAAACACGCCTCACAGAGACACAAGTGCAGCATCAGCTCCTGCAAACCGACTCATCTTCATGTTTCCACATCTTATGGGAAAGGCTGTGACTTTCAGAACATGAAAAAAATCTCTTTGCTCATTCCTGATCTCTCTACCAAAATAGGGAACATCTACAATACCAGCTTTTGCAAGAGGCTTCCTTGGCTCTGTTGAATAACACAGAATAACATCCATGATACCCTGTCCCTTTGTGACAGCTGTGGGGGAAAACTAAGAGGCAGTGACCTTTGCTCCTAACCTATGCAGAGGATGGTTCATTCACTGCCTTTCATGCTCTACCTCTCCAAAATCCTGCTTGCTGGGCATCCCTGTATCACCTGAAACCCTCCTTAATGATACAACTAATTTCTCTGTTCCTGTTTTTAATGTATCAGCCACTATGTTCCTTTCATATTCTTCTTGGTCAATGAAAACCTAAAAGTTAACTTGCCCAAGAAGACCTGTTGAAGGACATGTACCAAGAACCAGTGGGGTACAGCATCCAATTCCACTGCTTTTGCACCCACATTGGATCAGCCATGGGTTTGCCATGCTCCTCAGTGCTGAGCACACCCTGGTCACAGCCCTGGAAGAAGAGCAGGGCACCCTGGCAGGGTGGGCACAGGAGGGCTCCCATCTCACACTCACAGCCCAAGGATCTGCCCCGGGCAGGGCTGGTGGAGCCCTGCACATCCTCTGCCCTCAGCTTGGGGCCGTGTCACTGCTCACACCAGCCAAGAGCTCCAGAGTTTTCATTGTTCACGTGACAAATGCTAATTTACTGCTTTATTACATCTCAGTGAGAAGCTTCTTTCTCCCTACAGAAAATATTATTGACGTCAGATGGGGCTAGCACTGGCAGGGGTGCAGAAATCTATGCTTGAAGTAAGACATTATCAGAGCAGACTGTCTTCCCTTCTTCTATCTAAAATAACATATTGTTATTTAACAAGAATTTAGCAATCACAATACAAGTTTAAATACAAAGCAATTAATTAATTGCTTTGTAGATTAATTAAAAGATGCATGATTAAAACAAATAATTTTGAAGATTGAAAATTTTGCAACTAATTTTATGTTTCATAATTTCTGTTCTCCAATATTGTTTGCAAAAGTCAATGGCAATTAATTAACATTATACCATTCAGTCAAAACTAAAAGAACTTTGGACATTTGATTCTATCTGTTAACAACTCTGTTAAACAAAATAGCCAAAGCCCAAACTACATTTTCATAACAACATTTATTGATGAGTTTCTGTCCCCAGCTTCTTGCAAAATGAGAATGAGTTAGAAGAAGCCAGATTTATCCTCAGGGGCAAAGGAGGCTACCTCTGTCACATCAAACTGCTCCAGGATAGTGTGAAAAGGTGCTGGTCATGTCTACTGGCCTTCACCCAGCCACAGCCTCTCCAGAGGTGAACAATGATCTCCCAGCCTCTGCGGCAGAAAAATAATTCCCAATGGGCCATTATACTCTATACACTGAGGGGCAAAGTCAAAAAGCTCCATTAAAAAAAAATTCTGAAATCAAAGGGAAGAGGAGAAATAAGATGTCATGGCCAGGAAAAGGATATGGCAACTAAAACTGTCATTTACGGGACTTTGAAACAGCAAATTAAAATACTTCTGGAACAGAAGCAGGCAAATGTCATACCAGCTAACAATAAGAAATGCAACACCTGAGCCATAAATCCAACAGTCAAGATCTGGAAACCATCTGACCTCGTACTTACCTTTGCAGCTAAAGCACCTGATGGACAATTAGAGGTGGCTGGGGGGGCTCATGGCTGAGCTGCTGGGCTGGAGATCTCCAGGCTCACCTCACACCCCTCCCATTCACAGGGCTGGAGCTGCAGTCTCACCAGGAGCTCCTGAAGATGAGGGTGCAAAGACTCCCTGCCCACCCAGTCAGAAATTGGAGAGACCCCCCCTGCCCACACGTGAAAATCCCAGTACTGGGAGTACTGGGGACCATGTAGCAGACAATAATCCTAGTAATAGATGCATGCAGGAAAACAACTTTAAAAAGCACTGTAGGATTGAAAGTCTTCCCTAACAAAATGCTGGATGTCAGCCTCAGTTGGTTAGCATTACAACTGAAATGTGCTTATAAATATGTCATATTTTTGTAGCACTCAGAAACCTCAGGAGCATTAGACAGTCCTCAGGACAGTTTCCCTCAAATGCGGCCTACAACAATGTTCTCATTTTCCTCAACACTGGAGAAAAAGATAAAAGGTTTATTGGTAATCAGGTTTATTGGTACACACATAGGCCAAGGGGCACACATAGGCATATGGGCAACATGTTATTACAATGTTTATGGGCATTTTTCCCAGCAACATTGCCCAGTATGGAACATAGGACACTGACCTAGGTGTGGGCCTGGGATTATCCTGGAAGGCAGCTCCTACATCCACAAAACAGTGACAACAACCCATTACTGAGAATCTCTCACAGACATCTGTTAATTATTTTATGACACACAAAGCCAAGAGAGAAAAAATACCAGGGAAAATGCTTCTCCAGTGGCAATTTATGATTCCACCTTGGTACCTGCAGGCAGAGGCAACCTCTTTGCACTGCCAACAGCCAGAACCTCCAGCTAATGAGTCTTCAGAACTGCCGTGAGCTAAGATGTGGTACATCCTCCCTGGTTTCCAAAGGTGGTGGAATCTGGGGTGTCCTTTCTTGGTGCTGCTTTCTGCCTAAGAGGAAAGTGTGGACTTTCAGTGTGGGCTTGGCACCCCAGTCATGCCCATGCCATGTTCCCATAGTCTCTCGCAGGCAGGGCTGGGGGTGCTGCTGCCACACAGGGTGTCAGATCAGCTTATGGGTCTGGCCAGGCATTAGCCTCAGCCCACTCATTTGATGTGTCAGGTCTCAGAGTGTTCTCAGCCTGCACCCAATGTGTCTCTCAGTGCCATAGTGCAGCTACTGACACCCACACAGAGGGGAGTGCCAGGTGGAAAGGGCAGAGCCAGCACTCTAAACTCAGCTTAAGTACATCTAGGTGGACTTGGTGAAGATGAGTATTGGAGAAGGTGGTTATACTGCCCCTTGGGATGTCTCAGTAGCATTCTCTACACTGATCTGAGCAAGCAGTTGAACATGACCTCATTGCTTCTGTGATGGAAATCAACATTTTATGAATTTGAAACAAAAGAAATAGCACTAAATCACTAAGAACAAGCACCACACAAGTGCAGTTGGCTGAAAGTCAGATGCATTGCCTGCCAGTTTAGTTTGTGCCTGTGAATACATATTTTTTGTGCTTTTGTTTATAAAGTATACAAGAATATCTGGAGGCAATATTTTAAGCAGAGGGCACAAGACAAGATCAACAGTCAGACTTGAAAATAGGATTTAATTGTATTTTTTAAGTTATTTGATTATGTCATCATCAAAAGTCAAGGTTGGGATTGTTTCGATTAACTGACCTAAACCATTTCTCTTCCATGTGTATTTTAAGAACATATTAAGGAATAACCATCATTAGCCAAAGCTTGGGCAATACATATGATCTAATTATTAATTGAGTCAAAATACAGATTAAATAACATTGATTAAGACATCTTTTTCAAGCCTTATTTTCTCTCACCCCTGAAGTGAGTATAAACACATAGTTGTCTGTCTTGTCTCTGGAGGGAGATTTAATTTTTTTAATTTAATATTTATCATGTGATTTTACTTTTTGGAAATTGTTTTTGGAAAATGTCTATGTCCCTATTTATTGGAAAATGTCGATGTCCCTATTTATATTATGATTTCTCACCTGATTATTCCTTATTATTTCAGAGTTATCATACTCTTCCTGGATGCATGTTTGATGGTCTCCCTTTTCAAGGGTATACAAATGATTAAAAGTTTATTTTCACAAAGTATGTGGAGTGGTTTTCTCTAGTAAATACCAAAACAATATTCAATTGGGAGAATTAAGCTTGTGAAAGAGATGTTAAGGCAATGTCAAAGATCTTTCAGGAAGACGGAACTTCTATGCAATAACAACATGGTTGGATTAACTTTACAACAAAAGGAAATTAGACTGGATTTCTACAGAGTCAGTTTTGTTATTCTAGCTAACAATATGATTAACATTGAATGAATAGTAAAGGCCTCATTCATGCTTCACTTAGCCCAAATTAATGTGACTGATTACCCAGCCTCTCTGTACTGGCAGAAATTCCTGTGTCTCCTAGGCTCATTTATCTAGGAAGTCTCACTTCTAAGGGAATTGACCCCAGGTAGGAAAAAATAACAACAGCTGAAGCCTTTGAAACTTTTGCACATCATTGCCTTTTCCTCTGGATAACCAACTCCACCTGCATGTGGGGGTAAAAGTCTACAGCCCTAAAGATCCAGCTGGGCTCCCTTGTAGACATGCAGTTTGACAGTAACTTCAGGAACTGTTCCTTTCTCAGGGAGGTAAATTTATTTCTTAAATTATTCCCATGCTCCACATTGCCAATAACCAGACCATCCTAGACAGAGGTTAGTACTAGGCTTGGGATTAGCTGCTTGCCCTTATTGAGGACCATCCCTGACTCCCCAAGGTGTCATGAATTAAAGCTGCTGCTGAATAGCTCCTTTCTCCCAAACACCTGAGGAACCTGAGAGGATCTTATGGGCTCTGAAAATGACAATATGCACATCAAGTGCTGTTTGGTTCACAGTGAAAAAACAAGTCAGCACAGACTGACATCAATGTCAGCATGACAAAGGCTGCAGAAAAAGCTAAGCTGTAGATTTATCCTAAGAGGCAGGAAACCAGGCAGGAGCAGTTAACTCCCATCCCTCCTGCTGCCACTGCCCCATCGCATCAGTAATGCTGGAGCAATCACTGCCTTGGCATAATCAACATGAAGAGCCTTGATTTTGCCTTCTCCTCATCCTCACCTAAGTACAACACGGATGAAAGCTGGAGGCAGTGAAAACAGTACACGTGCATAAGCAGGCAATTGTCTCTTCACAAGCTCACATACTCCTTACATCATCCCTCAAAATACCTTCCACATTCCACCACAGGAGCCTGACTTTCACAAATGCACAGAAGGTACCTGCAAGACTGAGCACCTTTTGTGGTTTCAAGACCTGCTGGTGCTTGAATCCAACATCTACCCCCCACCAAGAAAGCCTTCAGCTGCATTTCTAGAGCTGGACTGAATGGGGAACCGAATCCTGGCTTTATCCTTATGCATTCATGGCTGACTCGAAGGGAATCCACTAAGGATGTAATGGCATTACCAGGGGTCTCACTGGGGTATTGGCACCGACCAGTGGGGATCTTACTGGCCACCCTTCAACTTCTGTCTCTTTAATCACCAGAAAAAGGACCACACTCTCTTAAATGTCACTAATTAATGGCACTGAACAGAGTGCAAGGCAACGCAGTGCTTCATTAGGGGCAGAGCCTGAGTGCAGCCTGGAGGACACAAAAGGGGAGCAAAAACATTGAGCCAAACCAGCTGCAGCTTCCTCGGCTTCTGCTACTGGCAAGGTGCTGGGTGGGCAGCAGGTGGAGATGGCTTTGGGGAGCCAGAAGAAGACAGGGAAACGTGGGAAGAGGAAGACTGAAGAATGCTCTGATGGTCTGTGGGTGGGAGAGGAGGAAAGCAGGTTGCTCAGAGTGAAAATCCAGAGGAAACTCTGACACACCTAGGGGTGTCACAGTATATTGTCACAATACTTCCATTTTTAAAGGCACTCAAAGTTGAATGCCCTACATAGGATAAGGAAGTTTATCCAAGCTAGACAATAGGGTATGGATCCTACCACTGGTGAAGTGAAGACAGCACCTCCTTTTTCAGTGCAACAAGAGTGCCTGAAGGAAACTAATTCTGGTACTAGTCATTCAGTAAATTACTTTGAATGAAATTCTTAACGCTATAAGCTAGGTAAATCTTCATTTCTGTGTTACTTCAGATAGACAAAATACAAACCCAATCTCATACCAAGGCTTGACATTAAACCAATTACTCTGAAACACTTGCACATCTTGAAGTCTTTTGATCTTTCTGAATGGGTGACAGAAACTTCTCCTTGCAACACACTCCATACTGAAATGATCTGGCTGTGATGCCATGATTCTAAGCACTAGCATGTGCTGCAGACAATTTGACTCACAGAAAAAAAGCTTTACCCCTTTACATTGGTCACTGGTTGGAGCAGTGGAAACCAACATTTTGGTCCATTTTCACAAACTCACGTGAGAAGAACAGGAGAAATTACTGAATACCTTCTCTAAATCCCATGCAGTTGTCACTACTGGTAGCTCCTGCATGACAGTGTTTGTGTCTCTTGAACGTCTTTCTGGCATCTGCTATGCACATGTCACTGGCAACCAGAACCAAACCAAATCTTCCTCGAGTCCTCTAAGACGAACAAGAGAAGAATGGGAAAGTATCTCAATATTCTTGCTGGGAAAACTCTACAGAGGCTTAATTTTTATCACCATCATGGAGACTATGTCTGTGAAAGCAAACAAAACAAAGAAAGGGAAACCAAAGGTTTGTCCAAGAATATGCATGTAATTTTCATAGCAGAATAAGTCCTTGAGTCATGCAAAGGACAAAGCTGTGATAAAGCTGGGTGATATAAACCCATTTTTCAGCCCTACATGCTCTAAATATTTCACATCTAGCAACACTTATGTGTACTCCCAAAAGTAAAATGAGTATTATGATACATATACATATTTGTTTGACTCCTGCCTGGACACAAAAAAAAATATTTGTACATTAAATTGGAAAGCCCCATAGTCCAGAATATAGTTCCAGAATGAAAACAATGTAAAGAAAATTGCATTCCAATAGATTGTATTGTCATACTTAGTCCTTAGCTAAAAGCAAATCCATGTTTAATTTTAAAGATTTGTCATTAGGACATATATATGAAGTAGTCTGAGCAAGAGTCAGGAAAGATGATCAGATTGTGTTACTTTTTCTGGTGTTGCTTTTTTCGTTACAGTTAATTCATCTACAAACTTAACTCTTTGTACAAAATATTTTGTAGAACTTACTGACTTCATGCTTTTGAAGATTATCCTGACACAGTAATACAGAGCATTGTTTTGATGATGGCAATGATGTTGAAAACCAGTAAGATAACCATTCCCCTTCCTGAAAGAACACATGGCTTTTATGAGCATTTCTAGAAACAAAATAATAATAGTAATATGGCATTTGAGAAGAATGCAGAATTCTTTCAGAATAACACTAAAGGACATTTAAAGCATGTTGAGATGCTGGAGCATGTCCAAAGGACAACAAGGCTGGTGAAACAAGCCTTGAGGCTCCAAGGCTGGAGCACATGTCCTGTGAGGAGCCTCTGAGGGAGCTGGGGTTGTTTAGCCTGAAGAACAGGAGGGTCAGGGGAGATCTTACCACTCTCTACAACCACCTGACTTGAGGTTGTGTCCAGGTGGGAGTTGGTCTCTTCTCCCAGGCAACCAACAACAGAACAAGAGGACACAGTCTTAAGCCACACCAGAAGAAGTTTAGATTGGACATCAGGAAGAAATTCTTCACAGAAAGGGTGACTGGGCATTGGAATGTGCTGTCCAGGGCGGTGGTGGAGTCATCATGCCTGGAGGTGTTTAAGGGAAGACTGGATGTGGCACTCAGTGCCGTGGTCTGGTTGAGAAGGTGGTTATGTCATAGGTTGGACTTGATGATCTCAAAGGTCTTTTCTAACCTAGTTAATTCTGTGATTCTGTGGATTTGGAGAGAACAAAGAAAGGACTCAAGCCCTGGAAAGACAAATATGATACCAGAATCCGGAGTAGGATACATATGGGATTAATTACACAACAGGACAATATACACAAATACATCTGCACACTGCATTACATACTAACTTTTTCTAAATCTAGCAAGTTTCCCTGCAAGTTTCTGTCACACACGTACAGTTTTCCAGGCTGGCTATTACAGGACAGCAGTAATTTACTCAAGGTAACTCCGCCAGGAAATCCCTAGGGAAGGATGAAAAGCAGGAGCTCTCTCCCCAGGGCCTCCTGCCTGGAGCCCTTTGATGTCAGCCGCATGTCCCCGCTTGGCAGCAGGTGGGTACTGCACACGATGGCCCTGTGCCAGTCACACTGTGCATCCCAGGCTCCTGGCAGAGAAAGCGTGTCATTCCCGGGAAGGAAAACCTCCTCTGGATGCCAGGGGCGCAAAACAAAACAACTCCTGGCAGGATGCAGCACAGGGATTGTTCCAGCACAGCGGATCCAGGTATCAGTTTGCACAGTCAGAGATTGAAAAACTGACACGGCAAATGTGAGTGGGAGGAGGAGGAGGAGGGACAGACAGATACAGAGGGATCTCCCCCCCTTGCAAGCCAAATATACTGCTTTTGGCAAAAACGTGATTAAAATTTAATTAATTACTAGGTAAGAACAATCTTAGAATCCCTAAAGGAAAACACTGAGTTGTTCAGCAGGAATAAACCATCAAATTAGTTTTTGTCAGCACTTGCATAATCCAGGCTAAGGCAGAACTAACATTAGACTTAAAATTCCCTGTACAGCAAATCTCTGCCTTATCCTGGATGGGATTAAATATCCATGAACATGCTCAGTTGTGGTATCACAAACAAATAGGTTTTCTGGTAAAATAAACATATAGAATAGGTTTTATTGAACTTATTTTATAAACCAGAATAGGCAAAAAGCTCAGAAAGGCTGCCACTGAATACAGCCTTGCAGCTTTACTCTGAGATGGACAGGGAGACACACTGAATGACAAGTGAGAATATCTGGCTTCCAGGATCAGCAAACTCTTTTCCCCACAGCGTCAATTTCTTCTCCAGAAAGACTCAAGGTACTGTGCTTTCCATGTTTGCAGAGGAGACAGAACAACAGAGTAAGGCAAGTCTCAGCTAAACATCTGCTTGGCTAGAGTCATATAACATTCAAACCAAAAACTTTCAACATTCTTAAGAGACAGAGGGACTCCCTATTGAGCTGCATGTGCCTTCCAAACTTGGGCAACAGAGACTGTTCTAGTTTCATCACCCTTATCATAAAGACCTTCTTCAGGTTAAAAGCATTACATCTTGTCTTACAGGTCCTACCAAACAGTTTGTCCCCATCCTGCTTATAAGCCCTCTATAGGTATTGCAGAGCTGCAGTAAGGTCTCCCTGGACTTTGAAGGCTTCTTTTGTCCCAGATGAACAACTCCAGCTCTCTCAGCTGTTCCTCATAGCAGAGCTGCTCAGGCTCTCTGATGATTTTCATGTCTGTAATCTGGACTTCCTCTAACAGGTCCATGTATTTTCTGTGCTGGGGACCCCAGAGCTGGATGCAGTGTTCCAGGTGGGGTGTCACCAGAGCAGAGGGGCAGAATCCCCTCCCTGGCTCTGCTGGCTATGCTGCCTTGGATGTATTTGCCTTTTGGGGCTTCAGGCACACGCTGTTGGCACATACCCTGCCTCTCATGAACAGCCCCCATAAGCCCTTCTCCACAGGGCTGCTCTCAATCCCTTCATCCATCAGCTTCTGTTGGTACCAGGGTAATCATGGCAGTCAAATAAATACAAGCAGCAAAGGGTAAAGAAGTTTTACAAGAAGCTGCACACACATGTAAGCAGTAAAGGACCGTGAAACCTGGGACACCTCATACTACAAACTTGTAAATACTTCACCCGATGATGCAAGTGAAGCTGTTTTGGCTTGCAAAAGAGCAAAACTGGCTGCCACTGCTTCAGGCATGACATAGTGCTTGTGGATCCAAGCCCGTGTCTGTCAGATCAGTTGATACAGCTGGAAAACACAGACAATACCTGCTCTGACCCCCAAGCCTCACCTTGCTCACATTCACTGTGGCGAAGCTCAGTGAAATTCCAAGAACCAGGCACATAGTCCTGCCAGGGAAGCCATGGGACCCTGGCAATTCTAGTGCCCCACAGTCCTGTGTCGCAGATGACACCCCTCTCCGGAGACAAAATAGCCCTGCCAGCCTCAGGCCTGCTCTGGCCCAAAGCACTGCTGGTATTTGTGAGGACCAGGCTTGGACAGAGATGTTGACATTCCCTCCCCAGGGACACACCAGGCTGCTCAGCAGCAGCTTGTCTAGCTCAAGCCTGCCATCTGCACCCTGTGTGTGTAAATATGCCCTTTGCAGCTGTGCAGCCCCCCTGGAAGTTTCACTGACCTATATTCCCATGTGTGCAGCTCACAGAGCAGCACCAGTGCTCTGCCACCGACATTTCTTCCACACATCACAGCAGCTTCACTCTGTGCCCACCCATCACCTCAAACACTGCAAAAGGACCGCTTCCAGCACCACCTCAAGCCTCAGACAAAAGCACAGCTCTTTGGCTGAGAACTTAGGCATCACCTCAGCTCTGACACACTCACTAAAGGGGTTCGAGAGATGAAGCAGCACAGCTGAGTTCACCAGATGTACAACTGTGTCTGAACAGCAGTGGGCCAGTATGTCAGGCACTGCAGGAGCTCACTAAACAGGCCCATTAGCCAGAAAAATAGGGCACTCTGCCAATTAAATTATTAACCTCCGGGCGTATTTGCATGCATTGAACATACTCAGCCTTTCCAGTTTTACTCCTTTTCCTACACTCAGTGACCCATGCATGTCACAGCACTCTATGTGGCTACGAAAACATTTTTATAACGCTTTGTAAGTGAAGAATAGCAGGGACGAAGTCCTGCAGAATATCTTATGGCAAGTCAAGGGAAGAGCCTGGAGAAATGCCTCCTGACTCACCATACAGTGCTTTGTTCATCACGTCACATCACATCACAATTCAGTGTAGGGACATTGCTGTGTCTGCCACATGCTGATAAAGTTGTACAACTACAAAAAAATGTAGTAAGTATGAAATCTTAAATCACATGGGATTTTTACCTAAGTGAATGGTTTCTTTGTTTTCTGTTCAGCTTCTTACATGGATGAAGTTATATGCACCTTAAACCCTTCATAGACTGTGCTTTAAAAGGTGCAAAGATCTTGTACTTCAAAATCTGTAAAATAATAATAATAATAATAACAACAAAAAATATATATAATTGTTCAACTTGCATGGTACTTTTTCCCTCTCCTTTCTGCTCTGAAGCAAATGCATGCTTCCAATCAATGGCACTCTGGGCTCTGTTGCATGGGGTAAATAACCCTGAAGTGCTATCAAAATGCACAGCAGCAGCACAGGCCCCAGAGGCATTATTAGATCCTCTGACTACATTTATGGTCACAAATTTTTGACTGTAGTTACAGCTGAAAGAGTGACATTCTTTCATTCCTCAGGTCAAACTAATTCATATTGTGAGCATGTCAAAACTTCTAAAAATCACTTATTCATTTAAATCACAGCCATGGGGTTTTTTTCCCCTGAGTTTGAGCAGGGGAAGTACAGGCATAAGCATGCGGGTGAAGCACTGCAGCATAGGAAACTCCTAAGTACAGCTCCCAGTGGTTTTCAATGGGAATTATGCCCTTCAGTCCCACAAATGCTCTTGAACACTTACTCCACAATGCACATCTTTCTTTGTAAGCTCCATGCCGAGCAGCACTGCCCTTTGGCAGAATGTCTGACTGCTCTCCTAATGTAATGCAAAGAGAGAAGTGAAAGAGAGAGACAAAACCAACCTTAATTCAAATCACAGAGAAGGGTTGTCTGTATTAATCAGTTCAAAATAAGAATATCAAAGAGTGTTTTCCATAAGTTAATATATTTGACAGGGCATTTTGAGAGGCTCAGGGATGCAGAAACAACTTTTGTATAGTCAGAACAAAAACAGCAGACAAAACCAGGTGTTAAAAAGCCTTTAACACTGCAGAGATTCCCTTAGTAAAGTCTGTTTTGATTATCATATTTTAATTTCACACAGCCGTTAGATGAAGAGCATCTTAGCCATATGCTCTAGCACCATCTAGCTTGTGCCTAAGGTACTTCCTCCTCAAGTAGGAAAGTGGTTAATTTGTCATAAATGTGTCATTTCCTTCAAGTATGACTGTCTGTGCTTCAGGTATTTTAGTTATTTTGACATTATAATCCAAATGAAAGCAAAGGTAGTGAGTACAAAGCAGCCTCACATGTTAAAAGAGGCCCCTTCATGGATAAATTCCCTCAGCTGTACCCTTTTCCATCTGCCAGTTTAGCTGTTCCCTCTTTTCTGTGCTTCAATCCTGCCAAAAATACATGTGTGTTAGATATTTCTAAAGTTTACACTTCAAATTTTGTTTGCTTAAACAAGGTTCTTTAGGGGAGCTCATTAAGAAAAGCAACAAAGAATGGGCCAAAATAACACCAATTCTAATTAACAAAGAAAAAAGCACCAAAAATATGGAAAGCAGAGAAGGCTGCTGTTCCTTGCAGGCGAGGCTAATGGTCAGTATTGGGAATGGCTTTTCTCATGGAGGATTGAGGTGGCTCCCAGGGGCCCTTGTGCCCCACAGAAGTCACCTTGATGCACTCTCTGGCTCAGAGCTCAGATGCAGGCAATGCAAGTGAGAAGAAAACTTCCAGTGAACCACTCAGTGGTGTGGGAACTGATGTTTGACTTGGTTCACCCAGGAAATGATGCATGATTCCATTCAATACTTGGGCTGACATGAGCTGCCCTGCCCAGATTCCCAAAAGTGAAGTTCATACTAATGGAAACTGTGATAAGGACCACCATTAACCTGCAGCAGACATCAGAAGACCTCTCCTAAGGAGCCAAGAGGGCTGTTCTTCTTTCCCTAATCCTTGATGGAAATGTTAGGAGAGTTTTTACACGTTGTGAGGGCTCACTAGTTACACTGCTGCAGATCTCATCAGCAATATTTGTAGAGACCTCACTAATATTTTTGGAGAGGCTTCTAGCCTGCTTGCCCACTTACTTCTGCCTGGAAAGCACCTCGTAGCTGAACACTCATCCTTACGGCACAGGTTTACACTGCAGCAGAGTGTACCAGAGGATGAGGCTTGCAGACAACTGTGTGCAATGCCATTGGGGAGGTCACATTGAACTGGCGCTCATGCTATTTCCCTCCTGAAGGAGAGCAGACAGGTCCTAATGCACGGTGTCTGCTCTGGCAGCCCCAGAGAGCAGTCGCAGCTCCTCCACTGCAAAGGAATCATTAGGCAAAAAGCAGCTGGGGCAGGCATTGATTTGGGTATTGTTTCCATTTTTGCTGAGCCAAAGCTTTAGGGAGGAACTCAGCTGGTTTGTTTTCCTGTCAGCAGCTTCATGACTAAATCAGCTAGTGAGTTACAAAGTGGTGATGCCAAAAGTGCAGCAATGCAGGGAGCCTGGTCACAAGCAGGTGTATCTGGAGACCAAACAAAACCCTGCTCTTCTGCCAAAGCTGCACATAGCTTTATGTGTTTATGTGAAAAGCCCTTAAGGCTGTCACTCAGCTTTCAACTTCATTTTGCAGACATGATAAGCCTCCAAGACTTGAGACTTTCTAATACAAGGCAATGCAAAAAACACAGGGACCAGGCTCAGCAGGGACATTGCCCTTCAGAGGGATTTAGAGACTCCCAGCTCAGCACTACGCCAGGACAAACCATTTTCAAGCACCGCATTTTCCTGCCTGCAGGTTACAATATGCTCACAGAGGCAGAAAGCTCATTACCGGCCCTAATCTAAAGGCCATCTCCCTGG
This sequence comes from Passer domesticus, assembly GCF_036417665.1. Lineage (NCBI taxonomy): Eukaryota > Metazoa > Chordata > Aves > Passeriformes > Passeridae > Passer > Passer domesticus. Next base: position 33,624,354 of record NC_087478.1, on the reverse strand, counting down.
CTCGGTGTCCCCACGCCACGCCCGTGTCCCAGTGTCCCTGCAGGCGGGCAGGGTGCAGGCACTGGCGCAGCGCCGCGCGTCTCGCCGCGGCCTTTGGCAGCACGCAGCGATGGCACAGAGGATGCTCCATCTGTCACCGTGCTCTGCAGCAGAGCTTGACCTCGCTAGCACTAAGGAAGCCCCAGCAGATTAACATTTAATGATGTTTTCAGTTTCAGCCCGTGTAGTTTTTCATCTCTCAGAGGGCAGACATGGAAGAGAAAGAAAATCGTATACTATGTACAGCATATGGGTCTTCTTTCAGCCATCTGCTTTAATATGCTTGACTTTGACAGATTCTGATTTTTTTTAATTATTTCTACTTTGAAAAAAAATTCTACATATATCTTACTCCAGAAACAGAACATTATTGCTTCTTCTATACCCGGACCATTTTTGTTTAAATTTGTGTAACCATCATACCTAATTCAGTTTAAATAAGTAAACACAGGGGATGTGGTTCTTGGTAGCTGTCTGAACAGAAGCAAGGAAACTAAACCTTGCCAAGACAGATGGGTTAAATGAGATCCTTCATGTCACTCTTTGTTGTCTTGAAAAACACACATAACCACATGACTTAATGCAAAAATAAATCCTTAAGGGACAGTAAAGTGAACCAGAAACACAGATTTTCCATTCCTTTTGTTAAACACTTCTATTTTTTTTTTCTTGTATTTTCTGCTTGTGAAGCATCCAGTTTGTGCTCTGTGCCCAGGATCAGGTGCAGATAAAGCACCTGGAGGTCTGCTCTATATTCCCAGAGGCCCATCAGCACTGCCTGGAGCACCTGCTGAAGTCAGTAAGATCACCACAAGCACAGATGTCAAAAACCCAAAACTGTGGTATGAAAGTTCACAAAGTATATATTTGGTGGCATGGCTGAGCATTTGATGACTTAAGTTAGTATTTGTAGGAAACAATGACCTGAATGAGGGATTTACCTGAGAAAGTATGGGGACAAAACTGATGGCACAGAAGGAAGGAGAAACACAAAACCCAGCAGAGAGATCCCAAGCCCACTGAACATTTCTGGAAGTTAAAGGTAAGAATTTTAATTTTGGGACTATAGTTACCAAGAGACAAGGCAATAGTCAGATCCTTAAAGCAAGTAGATCACCTAGAAAAGTGATAAAACAACTGGCAAGAGGATAATTGGTACTGCTTCAGCCATGATACTGTAGGGGGGAAGCTAGATGGGAACACAGGAGCCTACAGGGGGAGAGAAGGAACTGAATATCACTACAGTCACTTCAGCAGCCAGAGCCCAGCTGTTATGTGCACTGCAGTAAGAGATGGCAAAAGTCCAGTGAAAGTAAGAGCTGTGCAGTCATGAGGGTAAAAACAGGGCAATTAACCTGTCCCACACAGTAACTTTCATAGTTTGTTTTTTAAGTAGTGCCCATGAGCCTTCAGCAGCCAGCCAAGCAATGCTCACCAGCACCCTCCCAGCAATGAGGTTACCTCAACAAGTCGCTAGTGCAAGTTTTCTTTTGCCTGAAGAAATCAGAAGGCTATTATCAGTTCCTAAAATACTGACCAAAGTAAATTGGGAAGACAGGAAGTCACTTTTTTGCAGCCAAGACCCTCCAAAGGAAGAAAAAGAAATTGCTTCTTAAAGTTTAAAATTGCAAAATCACAAGGTTGCAGCAGACTCCCAAGCAGCCTAGAAACTGAGAATCATTAGTTTGTAGAAAGGGTGCCCAATAAAACCTTACAACACCTACAGTAATTTAGAGAACAACTCCATTCATAGATAGAGCTTGTGATCAGCTGCCCAAGTCACAGCAGATCTGGCTCAGAGGAAACTTCATTCTCTTTGGTATCATGACAGGCCATGGGTTTAATGGTGCAGGTATTTCATGTCTTCCTGGCCCATCTCTGTCCTACTCTGCTATAGAATAGATACCCCTGCCCTGGTAAGAGACATGCTGAGCTGAAGCATATCATTCCTCAGAGGGAAAGAAAACCTTCTGGAAAAATCTGGGGCCTTGACTCTTCACCTGCACATCTCACATCCCCTTGCTAAAGCTCAAAGCAGATAGCAATGGTATGAAATCCAAAAGGAAATTTACTCTGAGTAGTAAAAATGGGTGTTTGCAGTTAAATTTAACACAAAACTGAACTCCCTGCAGCAAAACCCTGAGGTATTAGTAGGCATTGTTTATGAGCATCCTCATAGTGTGTTCCTTCTGCCCCAAAGGTATGCACTGACACAGTTCCCAACAGCAACAGAGCAGGGAAGAGAAGAGTGCAGCAAAGCCCTGAAAGCAGATCTGCCTCCCTGTGCAACATTTTCAGGGTATCACCCTTAAGTGTAGGGTCTTGATCCACGTATGGGTGGCATAACTACAGGACGTAACCATTATAACCACCACTAGATGTAAAGACATCCAAACACATCAGCAAGAATATTCACAGTCTCTAATTAACAGAGTGAGAAGTCAGAAAATATAGATCATGCTTAGCTACTGCCTCATTTTGTTAACAAGGGATAATTGAAAAAATACATGCTAAAGTGATTGCCTAATCATCACATCAAATTTGTTAAAAATTCAATTTGCCGTGATCAAACAGTTATTTACAAAAAAGCAACAACACAAAGCACGTTACTCGTCTGGGGTCTATCTCACCAAGCCTGAACAAACAGCCTTTGTGCGAGGAATTTTACAGAGGAAGGAAGATCAAAACTGTGTCCCAGCAGCTTTTGGGCTAATTTTGGGACTCAGAGTATCCTTCCTGCTGCTCCATCACCTCCAGTCTGAGAGTTATTCATGTCCCTTTGCTGTGCATCCTGAGGAACCTCTGATATTCCCCCTTGCATCACTACCCTGACCCAAACCATTCTCCCTCTATCATCAAGGTAAAGGTCATGAGAGTCCACAGGAAGAACTTGCATGACTCTGTGCCTCCAAAATGCAGGATTAGGCCTACTGACAACTAAAGTCCTCTGTCACCTTCACTCTCTAATGATATTCTCTTAATCAAGGTTTTCTGTGAAAAAATGTGTCATCCAAATGCATAACAAATTATTTGTAAGTAATTTACCAAAGAGGTTTGTTCCAAATTCATGTCAAGCTCTGCAGATATAACAAAGCAGTCAGGACATAACTTATTTTAGGATTCAGCAATATGCTTTAGGCAGAAATCTCAACTTGTAAATATTGCTTTCTGGCCCAGCAGATTTCCTTTGTGACAGACCATGACCACTTCATAATTCTCGGGCAGAACCATGAAGATTAATAAAAAGCAGAAAAAGGATTTTAATCAACACAGCCAGCTGGTCTGTGGTTTGGATTAGGTTGTGGAAGGCAAAGTGTAACCTTAATATTGAATGAAAAATGCAGAGCGCTGATCACCCTGCAGACTATGTACCAGCTAAATTAACATTAAACTCTCATTTGCAAATCCTCTGCTTATATCACTGCACATAGACAATTGTGATACATTTAACATCAACCAGAAATTTTTAAATCTGCCTTTAAAATAATGAGTTTTGTTTCAAATCCTGTTCATAGAAGTCACTTTCCACTGGTTACTAAGAAGATGACCTATTTTAGATCTCATCCTTTACAAGTATTGTGATGAGTTCCTTTTCTGGAGGGAGAAAAGCAGGACACAGGATGCCTGGAAAGCAACAAGTGAGGGATGAGGACAGGGAGCCTGCTCAAAACCCAGGAGCAGGAAGATGAAGGCTTATCCAAGAGAGGGACATGCAGCCAAAGGATGGGACTTCTGGTCTGCAGAGGAACAGCTTTGGCTGCCTGGGAGAAGGTTCCTCCTCCAGGACACAGAGCAAGAGAGGCATCAGAGCTGCAGCCTGACCACTGCTCCTGATCAGCAGATGCAGGCTGCTGCCAGCTGCTGTGGGGTGGAGGGAGAAGGGGGGAAACAATCTGGCTGGACCCTGGCCAAGGAGCAACAAAAGGCTTGTGTGCCATCCCCACATCGTGCTGCCCGCCAGCCACCCAGCCCACAGAGCACCATAGCAACCAGAGCTAAAATGGGTCAGGATTGCCAGGGCAAAACTGTTATTTTGAATTTAGGGTTTGCACTGAAAATGTTCATTCATGTGCTGTTTTGACAGAAAACACACTATTTGGTGAAGCTGAAGAGGGGAGAGGAAACTATGCTTATGAGGAAATCTGTGCCCAAAGTGCTGTGAGTGCATGGATTTTTCTTTTTTTACTTGCACTGTACCCAGTCAAGACACTCTAGCACTAACTGAAGTGCCATGACACACCTTGAATTTCACTGAGGTTCCAGGCAATACCCACAGTGCCCTGGGTGCATCAGCCAGGCTGCTCCTGACCACCTGCCAGCATGGCCCAGAGATAAGCAGGAGGGGAAGCAAGTCTCTGGACAAATATATATGATTTAGGACTGAGACATGCTTATGCCTTGGCCTTTCCTTAGAAAACACAGCTCTTTCAGCTAAATGCATGACTCATAGCCAGCCACTGCCACTCCAGGTATTATGTGATGGTTTGCAGATGTTAATTAAAATTATTCTGTCCATATTAGAAGAATTTCACAAATACTATGCATGCATAAGTGCAGGGGAGGGGGTGTGGAAGTGTACCAGTAAAAACAGTTTATTTCAATTAACTTGATCCCCACTGTACAGAAAAAAAACCATTCATGCTTTTTCTGGAGAAATATTTCTGAAGCTTAAGAAACATACTGAGTTAACATGCCAGAATCAAAGCATTCAAGCTGAAAAGCTAAACCTAGACCTAGTACACTCCTCATTGGGACTGATTTTTCTAAAGTGCTGAGCACATGGTTTTACTAAAACAGGACGTACTTGATTAGTACAGGACATACATAATCCTGACACATCTGAGCATCTCAGTGTGCCTGATTCATTTACCCTTACAACACTGACACACTTCCAAATCCTCTTCCCCTTCATGAAGTAAAAACACAATTAGCAAAGTTTTACCACTGATGGAGGCATGAAGGCTCCATCAGTGGTCTCAGGTCTATGGAGGAGCAGGACTGCATCCCAGCCTCCTTGTGCCACAGATGTTATCCAAAGCTTTGGAGCTACAAACTAAAACTTCCCAAATATCCTGTTTTAAAAAGAAGCATCTCCCTTAAGAAACCTGAGAGACATTACTCAAGATTCTTTTGTCTGGAATGAACTAAATCCTGGCTTTTAACCCAACTTTTAACCTAAGTAACCAAATTTACAAGCTGATATGATCAGCTTCACTATTCTGCTTACTAATAATTTTTAGGTACTGAGCAATTACAATCAAATTTGATGGAGGCTCAGCCAAATTATGTTTCTTTAAGATGCAAGAAAATCTGAAGCCAGGAAGTTGAAAAATACAAACTTGTATTTTTCTTGTGCCCACAGAAAGAAACAGATAGGAACAATTTAATATTTCCAAAGGCAAGTAAGAAATCCCTGTATGAGGGAGCATCCAGTTATACCATATCAGTATGAGAAAAGCTCAAATCAAAGCCAGTCCTGCCTTTTGCCTTGTCCAACATGTAGAGAACATGGGAGGAAGCAAACATCTTGAGGAGGAGCAACCCACAAAAGCCAGCAGAGCAGCTGTGATGTTGGCAGTGACAGACTATCAGTGATACAGGACACAAATGTGAAGTTGTTTCTCTGTAGCACCATTTATCTGGGACATTAATAGAATTATTCTAAGATGAAGGCAAGATCAGTAAATGATTCCTTATCCTGAGTTTCCATCAGTTGTTCAAAGCTTCCAAGGTTACTATAATGTCACATATAAAAGCCATTTCTTCATATAAAAGCCTTTTCTTCATATAAAGCTACATATCATAAAAAAGTGTTACAGCACTGCAACTGAAAAATAGTTCTTCATTTTCTGTGTATTTTGAAAGTAGTTTCTGCACCTAAAATGAGCTGGCTTGTTCAAAACACACTGTAGCACTCATATCAACAGAAAGAGTAAACCTGATATAAATCAGGTTTGCATTTTGCAAATGGATTGGCTCAGTGAGGAACTTCTTGTACTGTGAGTAGAATTTAACTCAACAGCAAATCTTAAAGTATTTTTCTGATTTTATAAAGCAAGCTAAAATCCTAGAAAAATGTAGATAATCAGGACTTAATAAAAAGCTCACCCCCAGGTCTCCCTTCAAACCTGTGCTGGGCAGGACTGCAAACCCAGTTTTGGGATTGGTAACTTCTCATGGTGGGCTCACATCATGTCACCAGGCAGCCTCCTCAGTACCTACCAGGCATCTTCTGAACAAAAGAGTCACTTGAACTGAGCTGTGGTAAGAGACCACAATTCCTCTTTGCTCACAGCTGTCCACAGATGTGCCAAAGGCCATCAGCAATTCCAGCTGCAGACTCACACCTCAGAACTGCTCATTCTGCTCTTCTGCCTTGTCCTTGGTTTCCATGAAGGATTTTCTCCCTTTAAAGCCTCTTGGCTCAACGCACTGGGCTTTGAAGTGATCTCTGGCTCTTACTTCAAATGCTGCTGCCACTGCTAGATCAAACACAGAGAAAGCAGAGCAAAGTAATTTGTGTTACAGTCAAGTGAAAACATGAATTGCCACATCATGTTCTTGGTATGCACAGCATGGTTTGAAACCCAGATCAGATGGCACAAGATCTCCCCATTCTAGCCCTGCACTTGCCTTCTGCAACTTACAGCTGTGACTTTCACACAGCCTGGCAGTCTGCCTTGCCTCAGCTCCCTCTTAAATTAGGCAGACATATTCCAGTGATGGATGTCTGAAGGTCTCTTACAATCACATTGTGGTAAAAATAGATAAGGGAAAGAGAATTTCCTGTTCCAAGTAGAATTTATGTAAATCATTAATAATTCATTATTCAGTATTCACAAAAATTCTTCCAACTTAGAATGACCACTATTAAGAAATGTTGTAACTTCGGACATGGAAATGAAAAAAAAAAAAACCAAACCAAAAAAACTAACAGACATGCTTAAACTTGTTAAAACCTATTCATTTGGAAAGGTCAAACCATACTTCCTGTGGGTGTACAGGATGGAAAATGCTGCTGGCATATTTTCCCTGCGGTATTCTTTTCTCTGGTAGTTCTAGTTCAATACCATACAAGGGAGAAGGACAGCGGGAGGCCAAGAATGTCACCAGTCCAGTGCTGTCAAGATGAGTTCCACTGCTCCAAACACAGTAAAGTGAAGGCTTGGCAGTTCAGGGAGTGAGAATCATTCCTAGAGCTTCTATATTTCCAGTCCAAAATGAGTCAAAATCTGGTCACGTAGGTCAGTCACTCACTGGGCTTCTGGTGGGGCTGTGTCACAGTCTAACCCCATAAGCAGCTAAACAGCACCCAGCTACAGTTCTTTAAACACCAAGTGTTTATTTCTGCTAGGTCTTCCCTAGCTTTTGCCAAGATTGATATTTGTTATCTCAAACATGTTAGAACACAGCCTTCATACAGCCACATGTCACCTAAACCTGAATGAAATCTTCTACAGTAGCTTACTACAAACATATGACAGGACTAGAGAACCAGTTGCAAATTCTTAAATGGGCAAACTGATCTATAAGTAAATCACCAAAGCCTTTTAAGAAAAAAATAGTTGCTATCCCACATGCACCTCATGCTAGACTCTAATTACAGAAACCCTTTTAAAGACAGGAAACACTTAAAGTTTACATTCTCCTGCAGGGCTCTGTGCTACTGGGAAAGGAATTACAATCCAGAATAGTGTGATGAAAACCAGGTGGGCCTGAAAAGGTAGAATTTTTGTTCAAAATGCACATGCATTATCATCTGTGACTGGTTGACTCTATCCTCAAGTATGGACTGCAAAAAATTAAAGGCACAAATTTCTGATTATTTTGTATCCACAGTTCCAACATCAGTTAGTCTCCAGAATATTACAGAACAGTAGTTTGCACCACAAATACTTCCCAGGAAAAAAAAGTCCACACCACAAAAATCCCCTTACGCATATAAGGTCAAACAAATGAGTCATTTAAGGGAAAGAAGCCAGACATTGCAATTGACCCCAACTAAGCATATGTATCTAAAAAAAAAAGTCAGTGAAAAGGAGATCTTAAAGGAAATCCCAAAATAGCGACAAAAGAAATGCCAAATCAAGACACTGAAACAAATTAAACTCTCCCATCACGTTGTCAGGTAATAAATATATAATTAAGGCACACTGGTGTTTACAAAGACTGTGGCAAGGTCTTTTTTAGACATTAATTTTTCTTCCTAATGTTTCCCTTTCACTGCTAAATAATTTCATTCAGAGGACAGTTTTTCAAACATAGCTTTCATATCATAAATCTTTAAAAGCCTATAGTCAGTCTATTATATTTACTTTCTCTTCTCTACACAAAAAAGGATTGATCTAAACATACTCTACAACACTATTTACACCTTAGTTGATTATTATATCTGATTTCTTTCCGAGAAACTAATGTAAAACTTCATTTGAATAGCTCTTCCTTAAAAATGTATTTCCTAAATATAAATAGAAAGAATTTTCCCATACAGGTGTGTATCCATATGCAACTTAGAAAGCCATGAAGGCAAGACATTGTTCTTTTCTATTCTTTTATCATACTAACACAAATCACAAACAACAAGAAAAAATGTGACCTGAATTTAAGAGTAAATAGTTCATTCCTGTTTCAGAGGGGGAAAAGGTAGCTAAAACACAACTCATTGAAATAGCAGCAGCGTTGTTAAATCACACAGCTGTGGCGGTAATGATGGAACTGCTTTCTGAAATGAAACACTTAGACAATTGAATTGACCTGCTGTTCCCTGACTTACACTTATTTTAGAAGGCATTAACAGAGTGCTACATTTCTCTTTTAGAGTTTTGGTTGGTTTTGGTTCTGATAACAAAGAAATAAATGTATTTATATCTTAAAAAGGGCAGCAGACACTAAAAGAAGGTGTATGCCTATAGGACAGAAGCAGGTTATTCCTTATTGCAAAGGAATAATAATAAATAAATAAATAAATTATATTTAATCATTTTCCCATTTTCTGAAAACTCAAGGGTATCCCAGCTCAGCAGTGTTCCTACCCATTTGCTCTTGTCTGCTGTACATACAATATCATATAAGTTCACTATGATCCTTACTATCATTTTATTCACACATCTGTAGCAGGATGCTCTGTCTAGGATGCAGTAAAGACTTGAACAATGCAAATTTTTCAAAGCTACCATTGGGAACTGAGAGGAGGTGTCATGCTGCTTTTGGTGCTGAATTACACAAAACCAAATCTGACTCATAACTCCAAAGTTAAACATGCTGATAGTGAGGTGAAGGTGTGGCAGATATTGTAAAGTATCCTTATCTAAAGACGCTGAGCTGACACAGCTGACTTCTCCATAACCATATGGAGACAGACGACTGACAGTAAACCACTTTATATTATAAGAGTACCATTTTTATATATACACTATAAAAGTGGAGATGGCAGGGATTTCCAGCACACTCCTTCTTGGAGCACCCTTGGGTGGGGATGCCTCTTAAGGTGAGCAAAAGATGTTTGCCCACAATCATTGGTATGGGTGAGTAACATTGATCTCTACTCAATAATTGTTTCTTTTTTGATAGCTTTAATATCATTGCTTTAATACAGTACATTATTATATACTATATTAGCAGTGTTAGATTCTATACCATGTAGTAAGTAATTCTGGTTAAGATCTTTTTGTCTAATCATTTATCGTAATAAAGCATTCATTTTTATACATCTGGCTTGCCATCGTTAATTCTGCATGACAAAATTGTACAAAGGTTCAATCAATGTGTATAATTCCTTAGACTTATACCGTTGACCAAGTCTGGGGCTAAGATTGGATCCAACCACTCCCAGACTCCTCTCTGAGGAGTTAAGAAAGCCAGAGGTCATTCTGCACCTTGTGACTCTGTGGGAAGGCTTCTCTAATAACTTTTGAAGCTCCCACTCCACCCACAACAGCATCATATATTCCATTACCTTGTGTCTTTTTAGAAACAGTTTCTGGAAATGCAGAGCTATGGTTGTTGTTAAACACTTTATTTTTCTACTTTTTTTTAATTTAAAAGTGAAAAAAAACCAAGAAAGTCCCATACAACCCAGAAAGAGGTTTAAAAAATATCCAGGATTATTTTGAAGTCTCTTTTTCATATGAAGTGTTTCCTCATCTTTTCCCCAAAGAACAGAATACTTTGCAACATTTTAATTACACTGCCGATAAAAGTAGAAGTAGTAATCAGTAAAAAACATTCCAGCAAAGTAACGGTCTGTTGAGCAGCTAGCAAAACCCTGCAAAAGAAGAATAAAGGAGGTTCATACAGGAACTTCTCTCAGCTCAAAAGCTATCTGTCTTTTGCTCTGCTGCCCTTTGGAAAGGCTTACCGGCACAGCTACGCGGAAGGAGTAGGCGCTGTCATACAGCTTGGATACAGGGAGAGCCCACACGTGCTGGCGTCCCTAGGTGACAAATGAGAGACAGATTAGATAACCTCATTCCACGGGAAACTGGAGAGAAGGACAGACTCTGGAAATATTTCATTGACAAATGCAGTGCAAGATAATTATGATACCGAGACTTGATAACTACAGGCAAAGTATTTAAAGATCAAGTGCTGACTTTAAACCCTGCAAATGTGGGTTTACTCTGATCAGCTCCACATGCAGGAGAACTGGCAGGCATCTGACTCCCAGTGACACTCAGCTGCCTCTGAATACCTGGATTCCCTCACTCGTTTTCTAAGCAATTTCCCCCCAAAATAGGGATTGTTCCTGATATGCCAGGTGGCCTGAGAGCTTTAATTTGTAATACTAGCAAATGGTGGTTCTGCTGATTTTGGGACAGCAAAGTTAACAGTGCTCAGAAGACAGATTTCCTCCATATATTCTAAAGATACGGGTAGAGTCTTCACTCACTATTTCAAAACCAGATACCTGCAAGCTTTCATGCTATTTTTTATTACAGTGTTCTGCCATGCAAAAGTGAAACAACATATTTTGTACCTGAAATATTTATGCTACAATGAATAAAACAAAATTCAATCCTCACCTCTCTATTACCTAATGATCCACAGTAACTTGCATTTCTAGTGTCTCAACTCCTTTATCTTTCTCTCCTCACTTCACTTTCTGACACATCCTCTCTGCTGGAGACAATATGTTCACATGCCAAAACCTACATGGGACTGGTGAGTCCAAATGATTGCTGTTCTGCCTTTTGGTAGGGAATAAGCCTTCCCATCCCTTGAAAAATCCTCTTAAAAGAAACCTCTTCAACTAGGCAGCATTTCTATTCTGAGTCACATCAAATCTGAAAGCTTGCTGCTGCTGGAGGCTAGTTAGCTTTCATCTTTTGATGTGGATTTCAGGTTGACACAGGAAATCTCTTTGACCAGTTTTGTCAGTAAGCTTCAAGGACATTTCTGCATTGTGGAGCTCTCTATGTCTGACTTATGTCTGACTTAATTTCAGTTCTGTTGAAATTACAGCAGACAGGTCAAAACTTGGAAAATCTGGGCTTTTGGATGACTATGACACTGTTATAGAGAAGCCTGAAACTTTTTGCAAGACATTTGAAAAGTTGAGCAAAAAGTCAGCTGGAGGTATCTCACGTGCTGTAATCTGACTAAGCACAAAAAAACAAAACCCAAACAACAACAAAAACAAATTAAAAACATGTTAGGTATGGGATCATAGATCAGAATTCTGAAGACTCTTCTCCAGAAGAAATTGGAAATTACTTCCAAATTCAGAGATGTTTCTCCTACAATGTGTTCAGAAATGCTATTATCATTGTTTCTGCTTTTCCTACTGTTTTAGCCAGAATAAACATTTCTGAACAAACATTGACAAATAGGGGCCCTGAAGGAGGCCTTCAGGTGCATGAAGAAAGTTTAAAGCCTTCATCAATTTTCTGGAGATGCTTCAAGATTTGCAAAACCTGGTCACTAAATATTTTTTATTGGGAAAATCTGACCTGTTTTACCAGCTTTTATCCCTGTTGAGGCAATCCAGAGAATGACATATAAACAATTTTGCTTTTAAAATTAAGAATTTTCTCTAGAGGGATTTATTGGTAAACTCCTGTTCACACACAAATAAAGCAGAACGCTACCATTGTTACAGGAAATTCTAGACTTTAAAACTGGAATTAATTACCCATAAGATAATAATGGAAGGAGTTTGGAGTATTCTCCTAAAGTTCTGAGTGATAAGTTATTCCCATTTCTTAAATATCTCTAAAGTTATAATAAGTTGTAGTGGTGGCTTAGACTGCAGCAGAATCAAAACTGTCCTTTCAGAGAGTTATTGGAGAGATTTTTATAAAACTGACTCCAACAAAAAGACTGCATCCCATTATATCCATGCCAAAGCCAGCCATGACTGATAGACTCAAAGTACCAGCATTTGGATTTCTAGTACTTCAACAAATATTGGAATTTTGCAACCATTACTTTCATAAAAAGGATTCCCAAAACCCAGAGTATTGCTGTAAAAATCTTACCTGTGTGGTTTCTTGAAAATTCTTCCTAGTGTTTTGGCTTGAAGAATAATGAGAGCAATAATTTCCAAATGTGACTTTGCAGAGAAATATAATTAATGGTTCTGTGGTGCTTCAAGAAACAGAGAAAAATAAGGATAAATGGCTTTATTAAAAATAAAATCAGTTGCCCCCAAATCACAAACCAATATTCAAAATACACTCGTACTCAGTGAAACTCTGGATATGATGTATTAATCCCTACATGGGAGGGCTATACTATTGGGTTATAATGGCATACATTTAAAAGACAAATTTTCAGTGGCTGTAGAAAACAAGCAGTACTTCAGGAGTACTGTTATATTTCATCTTATCTGAAAAATGCAGAAGTTTACAGGGATAACACTGAAGATCAAAAGACTGGACAAGTCCTTTGTTTCAGAGACAGAAGTCATGAACTGTTGTCAAGCAGATTGTTTGGCAGCTGTTCTGGCTATTGCTGGCCTTTCTCAGAATAAAACTCCAAAATAAATAACTTGTTCCCTCTGGGAGAACACAGTGGAGGTCGGCTTTTGAGGAGAAAATACCTGCTGAAAGGAATATGTCTGCTGCTTTTCCCTGCTGTAAGCCACAATTTTATGCAACATCAGAAGTTCCTACAGAAGGATCCCCTTTTACAGGGCTTGGCACAACAGGCCCAAAGAAGTACTCTCTGGAGTTACTCATGTTATGTTCCTAATAATGTTTCTCTGCAGCAAAAGAAAAATCAGATCCCTAGGCCAGAGACCACAATCCTGCTAATGCACACATACATGTCTGCTCGAATGCTTATTAGGATTGAAGCTTAAGACTTCTGGATTTCAATACCTGCAACATCGGGTGAAATCTTCCTTGAGCTGAGAATGGTATTGGGCCTATGCAACAGCAAGAAATCTACTCAAAAGGTCTACATTAACAATTTAGTTGTGCATAGATTTTTCACACTCCTCTGAATAGGACAAATTTGTATAACAATAGACATCAGACAAGAATTCCTATCAAATGAAGAACCACTGTTGTCTTTTGCACATATTCCTTTTAATTGTACTTACTTTATTTCCAGTGAGATTTCTACATCCATGGGTGTGTATTTGTTAATAGGAATAACATAGCTGTAGTTTCCAGAGCTGAAAAAGGTTGTATTAATACACATGGAATTTTGAGATAGACAGTATCTTCACCAAAACATGGAAATTGCACTTAAATTTAAACAGAAAAAAACATAAAAAGGTATCAAAGACTACCATACGCAAGAGGAAACAACTGTGACCAGAAGCAGCCAGGCCACAATAATGGTGTTTCATTCTACTATAGCATAATAAAACAGTTGTTTTTATTATTTTATTAAATAATAAAATAATAATTATTAAAAATTCACCTACCTGCATTGCAGATTTTTACTACAATAGCGATTGTCAATGCTTTGCTGAGTTTCCAAAATCTGTATGGAACTGATTGTTGTATCAATCCCTAAAAATATTAAGAACAATAGTTTTTTCTTTATTATTATAGAAATCTTAGATAAGAGCATAATACAACTGCAGTTAGTCTACTGCCTTGATTGCCACCACAGGACTTGCTGCAGGTCTAAATTAGCACTCAGTTAAAAGCCCCTGGTTGATTACCAACATTCTGCCACTGGAGATAAGAACCTTGTTCAGTTTGCAAGGACAAATATCCTGGGAACCTAACATTGCACCATTTTCTTTTGGTCTTAAACATCAACAGATGTTGAAGGCTACTTTGATGGCAGCCCAAGTAAAACTCAAATATGCCAATACTCATGTTAATGTACTAATAGCCATACTCATTCAAGTAACCACTCACTTAAAAAACCTCATCTTTGTTGAGAGGAATAATATGGAATACAACAAAACTTGCTTCTAATTCTCTGTGGAAGAAAACTATGCAACTTAAACGAAAATTATTATTTCTTCATATAATATTGCCTTGGACTTGCAAGAACTTTTGTTTCTGCAAGAATTTTGTAATATTCTACAGATAGATGATGAGTTTATACTCATATTCTAATGATGTTTATACATGTTTATAATGAGTTTATACTCATCATCTATCTGCAGAATATTACAAAATTATAACATTGTTTTTCCCTTAGGCAGACACCGTGTGTCTGAGAGTGCTGTCCAAATCCTTCCTGAACTCTGGCAGCCTTGGTGGCATGACCACTTCTCTGGGGAGTTTGTTTCAGTGCCTGACCAAACTCAGGGTGAAGAATCTTTTCCTAATATCCAGTCTAAACCTCCCCTGACACAACTTCCTGCTGTTCCCTCGGGTCCTGTCACTGGTCACCAGAGCAAAGAGATCAGTGCCTGCCCCTTCTCCTCCCCTCCTGAGGAAGTTGTGGGCCACCAGGAGGTGTCCCCTCAGTATCCTCTTCTCTAGGCTGAACAAACCAGGGGATCTCAGCTGCTGCTCATACAGCTTCCTCTGCAGACCCTCCTGGGGTTACGAGGTGGTGCAGAAAGCACAAGGAGGACTTGGCTCAGCAGGCCCATGCCCTTCACATCAGGCTCTGCACACTGGGGTTGTGTTTCTGCTCCTCTGTTCCACAGCAACCATTCGCTGTTTTGCAGAGAAACTTGATGAGTATGGGGTGACCTGTTCTCTGATTATAAAATCTCTGTGTGGTAGTAAATGTTTAATTTTCAGCATACAAATATCTGCAAGTGTCAAAGGGAGATTGAGCATGTTCATCTCAGAGAAGTAGCACAGGGAACATCTCCCTGTGACATAGCAACTCATTACTCATGAGAGGATCTCATCTGAGGTGTGTGTACCCGTGCAAAAAAATCAGAAGGGGAATTATTTTTCCCAGATCATCCCACTGGGGGACATCCAAGCAGCAAGCAGAACCGTATTCTATTCCTCATCTGCTTTAAATGCATGGTCTAGATGTCTAAGTCTAGATGTTTTATCATCCAAACATTGCCTATTCTTTAATCAAATATTTATTTAAAAAAAAAAAAACAAGCCTTAAAACAGAGGATTCACATAAACCAAAAAGACACAAGGCATAATCCTGCTCATAGTGAATGAGTGCCAGAGCATGCTGTTATAACATATGTAGTCAGCAGATACTCATCTTTGCATAAAAGAATCAATATTTTCAGCCCAGGCTGACTCTGACAGCAGTGCAGAGTCACTAAAAGGGAAACCTGAAATCAAGCCAAGCTTCCTGTGTCAAGGAACTTAATTTCATCTCCTCTGAAGGCAGTGTCAGGATCTGAAGGTAGGGATGGCCCCTTTGAGCAGCTGACATTTTAATCCCTTAGGTGAGATGAGGTAAACCCCAAACACTTCCTTCACACTGCATCATGAGTTTCCTGCACATGAATATCACACTCCTATCCTTAAGCAGAGGCTTTTAGCCCCTGCCAAGGAAAATGCCACTTGTCATTTTATCGTATCTGAAACAAAGCCTAAGAACTCTCTAGAAAGGGCAGTCAGAATGTCTATAAAAATCTAATTAATATGTAAGAATAAACTAAAAATTACATGAATCACAGGTTTCCTGTTGTTCATAGGAACTAAACTCACAAGTGCTAATTCTCTATAATGATGAATTATAACTGAAACTTCCTTAAAGTCCAGAAGCAGAATTCAAAGCCTAAAAGTAGATCTTGAAAGTTATACAAGTAAATATTTTAATTTTTTTTTTCATTTAAATATAGGACTTACAGTCATTTCCAAGATCAGGTCTTCCACCAGGTTTTTTGACAGGATCTCCTTTGGGTAACATGTCACTTTTGTTCCCTGTAAAAGGATGAATGTACAAACATTCCCCAAATTAGTCTTGCACAATTGTAACAGCAATGTATGACTACAAAACCAGAAGATATTTTGTTAATTATCTCTTGAATAAAGGTATGCATAATCATGAGAGAGATCATTAAATTACAAAGCACCTCCATTCAGAAGAAGATATACACAGTCAAAATAAGTTTGCAGATAACAAGTTTTTGAAATCTACAGAATATCAAAACATTTCTAAAACATAGCCTAATAGAAAAGACTTCATCACAAAGAGAACACCACCAATTTCTATAACAGAGAGCCAAGCTGATAGTCAATATGCAGCTAGGCACTTCAGCATAAAACAGAACATAAAGCCACACCTTTCTTATTAGTGAGAAAATGGCATTAGGAATTACAGGCATCTGGTGTGCAAATACAGGCTGCAGGAACAACCCAAATTTTTGAATGTGAGACGTTAAGATACTGAGGAGTGAGCCAGTACTTCAGAGAGAGGATGCCTAACCAAATAAAAAAAGCTAACACACGTCTCTAATAAATGATCACCGTGTTCCCTGATGTCACCTCTGTACCTTCACACATGGAACTAGGCTGTGTAACATAAGCTGACAACTTCTTTTCTTTAATTGTGATTCTATTCATTTTCTCAACACTTGCCTAGAAAAGTGATCTTTAAAGGTATTTTGAATAATCATCATATAGTACAACCAGGGAAGGCAAATGGCCCTTCAAGCCCTTGGGAAATGCTATTCCTGTGCTTCTACACAGATTGCCAGCTAAGAATCTGTTCAGAGGCAGGCAACTGGCACTCAGAAATGCTGATTTTGCCTAAACTAACATGTTTCACTGAATATCACTTCTAGAATACCAAAATACTCCATTACTAGGTTTTCCAAAGGAAACTTTCTGATTTCAGAATGACTGTTTCATTATAGGAAGCAGGGATCAAAATGCGTTATTACTGAGACTGAAGCAAGACAGCTGGATTGACCTTATTGTTTTCTTATTCATTCCAGATTTGGATTTCATTTCAGTATTGGGAAATAAGAAAATCCAGACTTTTCTCATGCTAGTAGGTGACCAAGAGCATGGAGCAACATTAACAAATGGAATCCAAAGGTCCAGAAGCAATGAAATACAAAATCATCTTTGGGATTTTAATCTGCCTTATGTTTTTTATAAAACTCTCATACTGCTGCCAGCTATTCCTTGAATTCATTTCCTATTTACTAACTCATGATACAGATCTACAGGTTCTGCCAGATTTGGTGGTAACTGCTGCATTCAGTAGTCATCTGCTGTCCCATTTCATTAAACAGTTCTGCACACCTAGGAAAATGGTTACTGAACACATGCAGTCACTTATACATACACACTCATCTTGGGGCAGATCTAATTAAAGCCTGTTCATTCTCTCATTCCTCCTTTAATTCACAAACTAATTGTCACACATTCATTTTCTCCTGACTTCTCTTAATAGTCCAGATGTGCTAGCAATGCATTAAACACTGTAATTTTGCATTTTCATTAACAAAGAGCTATTCTGTAGAAAACCTATATCCCCTAGTGGAGGTAAAAGATTGCTCTATGCAGATAAAATAGTTCAGCCCATGCAAGTGTTGGAATGGGAATATTTACTAAAAACTTGGAATTAGTAAACACTTAAAATTTGGTGGAAGAAAGCATTAAGCAGTATCAGAATTTTGTACAAAAACCAGGAAAAAGACAGATTTCCTTCACTAAGACTTCCACTATTTACACTAAGTCAGTAACCAGCATAGAACTTTAGTTTCACTTGGGTTTTTACTCATCATAGAATTATAATTTCATTGTCCTTTCAGATATTGCAATCTAAATTTTGAATACAAGGTGCCAATTGAGAAGACCAAGAACTACCACAAAGCACCACAGCAACCTTTAATAAATTGTAAATAAAATTCCACTCTCTCACATATAGTAACACTGAGGGTTTTCTCAAAGCCCCACATGGGGTGTGAAGATCCAATTCAATAACAAATAACAAGCATGACAAGAATGTAATAAGGAAAACCATCATCTTCAGATAAGATTAAGAAAAACTCATCCAATAAACGTAGTATTTTTTTCCCCTCAAATACTCTATGGTTTTAATTCAAGTGAGTTGCAATATTCTGTAGGCAGCATGGGAAAAATCAGCTGATGATTTCTCATCGTGGTGGTACTTTACTATGAATCTGTTAACTGCCCTCTGAAGGCAATAAATGGGAATGCCTGAGGCTGACCAAAATCCAGCAGGAGCTCTCAGCAACCTTTTATTGTGAGGGAAGAGACACTGGGGAGAAACAACAAGTAAGGATAGCTCCTGGTTATTGGTGGCGCTTAACACTAAGGGGAGAGCAGTGAGCACTAATGGCATGGAAGCAGAGAGCAGGAAAAACCCAAATGTTGGAGGGTATTCACATTCCTCAATTCCAGTGAAATCAATGGAAGTTCAAAAGCCTAAATCCTCCAGAGAAATCAGTTAAAAGAAAATATGAGGGGAAAAAAGGACACATGAAACTAGGTGACATAAAGCTGTGCTGAGGTTTTGCTTAATAATTTTTCTCTTGCTTATGAATGCTTTTGCTTCTACTTGAACTTTCTGAGCAGCCTTTTCATCAACAGCTCCGGGATGCAAAGGATTAGGAGCTACAATGTATGCAGTAGTCTGCACCCACAGAATTCAAGTATTGCATTTGGAGCAGCAAAAGGTCTGTAATAACTCCTGAATTAGTATTTAATTTAGTTACAATTTCAAACAGCTCTACCTTTCCATGAATCGGACTGATCAGCTGATTCTAAAGCATCCAGTTTTTATCATGATTATTCCCCATATTTAATGCTTAGCCTTTTTTTCTGAAAACATTTTCCTTTTCATTTATCTTGGCTACAGCTACATTAAACAGCTTGTTGGTTTTCCTTCTGTTTGGATTTCATGTTGACATTGTTACCTTCCATCTGGGGATATATTCAGGTTCATTAAACTTGTGCAGAACTGAAATCTTTCAGTGGCTTGTGTACTGTGCTGATTTTTCACTCTTGGATCCACTCTTAATGCTATTTGGAGCATAAAACCTTGAGAAGGTAATGCTTTGTGTTTATTCTTATCTTCTCTTTCCACCTAATATCAGAGGCAGCCAGCTGAGGATAGAAGGTTTTCATATTTCATTTTTATCTATCTATAATTAATTTATAAATGAGATTAATATCTTCTTAATTAATCAACACTCTTTCAGGTTTCAGAGCAATACAAGTCACTCAGGTATGACCTCTTGAAAGCTGTATTGAGCTCTATCTGCCACAGGGCTTACTGCAGCACTGATCACAAGAATCTCAAGGAGCACTCACATGCAGCTTGCCTGCAGAGCAAAGAATGGCCAGTGGGTGAGCCCCACTGAAACTGCTCATGCTGAGAGAGCCACAGCCATTGGTGATGCCTGCCCTGGCAGACATTTGTACTTCAGAATCCCCAGTTTCACTTCACTTTGTCAACTGTGCTGCATGGATTGTTCCCAAGGCCAAGATAGGAAGAGTATGAATGCTGCTTTAGTAATAGTGACACTTGCTTCCACACACTGGGTATGTTAAGGACTCTGAGAGAGGAATACACATTCCCACAAGTTATGCATATCTTTATGCATTAACCCTTTCTTCTAAATATTATAAAAGTTGTAAACAACACATCTTCTCATGCACTACACATATAATATCTGGCAGACAGTATCACTAAAATAATTAATTCCAGTAAAAGTATTTTATTTTACAGAGTTCTGGCTTCAAATATTACTGTTCAAAACCCCTGCCTTAACAATCAGAGTTTTAAGTGTAAGTTTTATGTTTTCAGGAAGTTGGCATTCTGTCTCTGCCCATAGAAAAGATGTAGTACCAACACATTGTGACATAATTCAGTTTTTTGGAGTTTTTTGCACCTGTTAATTAATGCTCTGCAATCCTAATCAACTACATTCAAGGGATTAGTGACTTTCCAGTTCACATTAAATAATTTACCAAGAATGGCCAGGAAAAACAGTGACACCAGACAAGACATCTTAGGGCCCCAAATTCTTAAGGGTAACCAGACCAGATTTTTCAAAAACATATTGACTGCAGTGATGATTAGTTATATCAAGATTTTTTTAATCCTCTGGACTAAGCTCTTTTGTAGAAAGCTAACTACCTTTAAAGATTCTGGCCCTTTCCCCACACTTTCCGTTCAGCATTCAGCCTCTGCTCAAATTATAAAGAATTACATTTTCAACTTACGTTTTTCCTTTGCGTTATTTTTTCCATAACTTATAAATTTGACTTTTGGTTGATGAATTGGACAACAATAGACCTTGTCACAAGGTAAAATGTCACAGAAATTCACTTCAGGGATCCTGCTGATGGGCTGTGTGGTCTGAGAAACTGTGCTTTCACTCTGCAATGCTAAAAAAAAAAGCAAGAAACAACAACAAAACCAAAATATAATTCCCACAAATGCTGTGCACTGGCATTTTATAATAGCCAATTATGTGTATGCAGACCAGCAGAGACACAGTACCTGCTGTGGTAGTAGAGGGAGAGACTGGAACAGAACTTGAGGTAGTGCTGATGAAGAAAAACAATTAATTAAGAAACGGACATTAGAGTTGAGGACCAAAATAAATTGATCCACAGTCTATTAGTGATTCTACTAATTTGAATTCACTAATGGTGATTTAACTACTTGCCTGTAAACTGGATGTTTTTCAAAACGGCTGTCATGAAGGCTAAGTAAATACAGGCTCCATATTGTCAAAGCACTGTAGAAAGAGAATTGTTCTGTAGATTTACATCCATCTTTTATGCAACACAATAGGAATAATACCTTGACAGCATTGTGCCACAACGCAGTCATGCAAGTGTTAACTATCTGATCACTTTAGTGGGAAAAAATTCAGCTGAATTTAATGGGGTTTAGATCAAATACTTGTATACAGTATTGTGTTCATGTACTTGTATTCAACACAAAATACAGCCACTTTCCAACCTAAATAGAATCACACCACCAGTTCAAAGTACTCAGGTCACAAAAAGATTGATTGTAACCCACAGGGTTTTGGACTGGCAATCTCAGAAGTCCAGAGCATACTTTCCTTTCCGCAAGTCCAATGTCACAAGTTAAACTTCCAGTCACATAATTGCACACCACAGTGGGAACGAGTTCAGCTTCATTTCACACAACAGAATCACTCTGTACATCAGAAATTGTACTTAGGCACAGAATGACTGGATAAAGCATGCAGAGTCCAGGTTTGCACCTGTAGTACAAGCCACTGAGGTAGACTCAAGGTGCACCATTCATTGTGAAGTGGAGAGAGATCAGTTATGTGTCCATTCCATGAGTACCTTACTTTTATACAATGGTTTCAACTTTACAATATTACCAGGGATATTAATTGTTAATTTAAATACATTGTGTTCTTCAAGTAGGAAGGGAAAAGATGAAGAAAAAGTGCTATATTCTTTCAGATAAGTAGAAAAGGGAATGGAGAAACAAGCCAAATTGTTGTTAATTAATTGTTACCATAGTGCCATAATAGCAATCAAAGCTATTATAGTCACCCGGAAAATCTTCACAGATTTGGTCTTTGATAAGCAAACCTAGGGTAAAAAAAAGTTTGGTTAATTTAAGTGGCACATATCTAAGCAACTACTAGTAGATTAAGAAATACTACACTGGGTTGATTTTACATCACCTTTGGTTTTTTCCTGATCACCCTTATATAGGGGTCAACATCTACAGAGAAAAACTTCAGTAATTAAAAGGTCCCCAAGACTTTCAGTGCATTGTTGATAGTTTGGGGGCACAAACATTGTAGAAGAAAGGATACATAAAAATAACAGCTCCTTGTCCTTTCTTCCTGCCATTTTTTATTCTTTTGAAGTATTTAAAAATCAAATAAAGAACTCAGTAAGTGTCCAGAACTAAAAGCTCAGCAGCTCTCATTATGTGCTCAGACCGTGTAAAAGCAGGACTGGTACAAATACAGAAGAAGGGCACATTCCAAACAAGTAGGATAATCTTAGATGATGGAGCATTTGACTGTCATTATGGTACAAAGCATATTTGACCTGTTATTTTCTCCTGCTCTTTGGCACTGGCACAAGCAAAGTAGGCAAATGAGCATTGGTTCATATTAAAGAACAGGACTTGGCAGCCTAGGAAGACGGTCTTGAAAAAGGTCAATAGATGTATTTCCTCACTTATATGATCTCTTTGAAAAGGGGTATCAACTTCCTATACTATGATACAGGCAAGAGAAAGTGAAAGAAAGTCACTCAAACACACATTTCATTTCACTCACCTTCCTGGATTTTGGTGGGACTGATTTTACTGATGGCAAGAGACTATTAGCTCGACTATACCTGCTGTAAGAGACAAGATCTCTTTAACATTCAAATGCTTCAGCAAGTAATGAATGAAGAAAAGACATTTTTAATGTGTTAATGTCACTTGCTTTTGCAATTTTAACATTTACAAAGGGAAAGGCAAAAGTGTCAGCAGATTCATTTTCAAGGATAAAGGTTTCCAGTTAATTCACTCAGGTGAATGCTCTTAAATGCTACATTTGATTTCAAAGAAAACTTGGGGAAATGGCTTAGAAACAGGAAACACTCATCACTTCCACTGAAGCACCAGTGAAGATTCTTTCTTGCAGAAGCAGCTTTGCAGATTTGCTTTAGAAACAATTTCCAAGTCCCAGAGCTGTAACTGGCCATAATCTACTCTTTACTTTATGCAGCAGAAGCAATTACAAAAATTACTGCAATTTAACAGCCATTTCAAACATTAATTTCATCAGTGACTAAAAAAATTTGAGAAACTTGGGGTCTTTTGCACAACTTAAATGCTGGAAAATAGCTGAACTCTACTGTCAAGTAAAATCGGTTTTCACTTCTATTACTTTAGAGATCACCTTAACAACTTGTGTGACAGCTATTAGAGAACATCCCAGCCAGAGGTACCTGACTTTGCTCTCTTCACTGACTGTTGACTTTAAACTGTTGAGCCGTTTCAGCCTGGCCAGTTTCCTATTCCACTGTTCCAATTCTTCTATTCTGACTTCAAGATTGTTTGTTAGTTTACAAAGCTGCTTTACAGCACCAACATTCTCCATAAAGATCTGATCCTGAGAAGAAAACAGTGACAAAAGTAGACACACAGTAGATACATAGTATATTCATCAATCAGAAGTAACAAGCAGAAATTAGTGCAGAATTCACCTATATAAACACAAGTTATCTCACTGTAGATGGGATGCACGTATGACCATAAAACCCTTTTGCTAGGCATTTAATTTGCAGTAAATTGTAAATGAGAACATGCAGAAAAATTTGAAGCTAAAGGGCTTTTTACATCAGGAATTTAAACTGTATTTTACCTTCATACCATGTTGAAACCTTAACACTGTTCCAACAGGCATCTATTACTTGATTTTCAGTGCTTTAGCTGAACACAGATTTTAGAATCCCTTAGCAAAATGTATATCCAACCATGTCCCTACAGGCATTAGGTAGGCTCAGACAAACCATTTTGTACACATAATATTAATCACACAGAGATACTTGAGACAGATTAAAAACCAAACCAGATGTCAAGCTGTGATTATATAATATTTTGCTCTCCCCTTCAGCCTCTCAAGTCTCTTACAGGAATCTTGTAAGTTCTAATAACATAATCATCTCTGCAACTAAAACAGTTTAGACACCCTCCATTTACTCCTTCTGGATATTTTACTCAGGAAAAGCCTCCTATTCTCCTACCCCTGCTTATCATCTAGGTATCAACCTGCACTGGAGATGCCCTCAGTATAATCATCCAGGCAGTATTTTATCCATTTCTGAGTCAAAAATGGTTATTGATCCACTGCAGGAGCACAGTAGAATACTTTGTTTGTTGTGTGTGAAAGAATGGCTTTCTCATAATAATGTCCAACCAGACTGCTGTCATTGGATGAAGCAATTACTGCAATTAATGTTGTTGTGTTCCAGTCTAGTCAAGTTATACAGAAAATAAAAGCAGTTTTGCCTTTCACATTGTTAAAGCCATGCACACCTTCTTTTAAAGGTGACTGCATTCCACAAAACCAGTCAGCATTTCATGCTATCAGAATCAGAGCACATTATCAGCTGCAAGTCACAAGCTTCCCTACTGCCAGAATACCAAGAACCCATTTAAATAAAAAGTGACTTCAAAATAATCTCTTGTACCTAGAACTGTGAAATCACATATATGGACACATGCCCTCGTATCAATGATACATAGCAGCTGCCCTTTCCATTGTCTTCAAATCAAGCATGAATTGTTTCTAGGTGGCTTCAACTAGCTGAGAAAATTGCTCACAAAATGAAGGAACATTCTATTTGAGAGGAAAAAAACTGATCAGAGTTTTACTGCCCCTCTAGTGACAAAGTACTGAGCACAGTGTGAATGAGAAGAAAAGATTCTGTTTCAAAAAACCAAATTGCATATAGTTGAGACATTTCTCTACAAAGCAGCAGACCCTGGTTCAAATGTAATGTAATCAATTAGTTTTACAGAGTTCAACTGCTCCAAACTGATAAAGAGACAAAACAACAGCCAATACCCTACTTATCTGGATATAAACTTAGAATATGAGATAATAAAAGTTCAGGGTCTCATCACCTGCCAAACTGAAAGAAGAGAAATTTAGTAGTAGTAGTAGTAGTAGTAGTAGTAGTAGTAGCAGTAGTAGTAATTCAAGCTGCTAAGCTATTCTGGAGCTGGCAGCTCCAGAAATTTAAATCAGATGTTCCACCTGAACAAGACATGTTCCAAATCTCTGAATTCAATATACATCTTAAACCCCAAAGGTCATGGAATTGACATTCATGTGCTCTGCCACAAGTGTTAGGAGAAAAAGGAGAAAGCACAGAATTATCTGATCATATTAAAACACCAAAGTGCCCATGAAGTAATCCCAGATCCAGATCTAGACAAGTAGTCAAGAAAATGCTAAGCAGCAAATAAGCTATTGCTGTAACAATCCACTCCTGCTTGGACACAGGAGGACCATACCCTACAGGCATGAATAGAAAGTAAGCATTCTCCATTTGTAGGTCACATCCCTGGGAGACATCCTGGCAAGCACCCTCCAGAGAGCCAAGGTACAGAGAAGAAAGGGAACATGATGGGCCCAAGCAGCAGTGCTGTGAGGCACTGAGATGGTATTTTGTGCGATACTTTTTCAGCAAGGAAGAAATATGAATCAAAAGCTCAATTTTCCAACCTAAACTTCTGCCAGATGAAAAACCAGACTACCTCAAAGAAATTTTGGAGGCATTCAAAAATGCAAATGATGGTACAGGTGTCATAGCATATAACTGGAAGGCCTAAAGGGCAAAATTAACTTGGAGTCACCTACCATTGCTCTTCTGCTAGCATCTAGAAATCAGCTACAGGCTGGAACCCTGACCAAACAGAGCAAATTTTCTAAAAATCTCCTTTCCAACAGTATCTCCAGAAGTGCTCTTTCCACAGCTTTATTCAAGGTATCTAATTCATACTTCTTTTATATGGAATACCAACCAGAATATTTAATTTAAATTATCTATAGCCTATCAAAAGATGGCAAGTGAAATATTTTTGTTTTCTCCAAGTTTGCTGGTGTAAACCTCTATAGAATAATGAAAGAATGCATTATGATAATGAATGCAGGATTGTGTTCATGATATCATCCAGATAAGGTCACCTTTCTCTAAAACCTCCCTCTTCTCATGATCAGCCGCAAGTGGGAAAAAGCTGGGAAGTGGTCATTGGCATGCAGTGAACCAGCACTCAGCAGAGGGGCTGCCTTGAGCCAAGTGCTGTCTGCAGCCTTGTGTGACCGGACTCTGTGACTGACAGTCCCTTGCAGCTGTGTTTCCACTGGAAAAGGAGGAGAAGAGAGCACAGGACAATACCTCAGCAGTGTTTCCAGCCTATCAGCATGGTAACTATTTTGTGTGCCATTTCATAGCATATGATTTTAAATCTATAAAAAGCAATTCAAATTGCGAAAAAAAGCCCCTACACACAGAGCTAGCACTTGGATTTGGTATGTAGAGGTTATACCAGGATTAGAGTAAGGAAGTTTTTATTTAACAAACTGAATGCCATCATTGCTTAATTAACTGAAACACTTAAGAACAAAATAATGTTTTGGAGTACCAATTTTTGAACCAATGCTATGAAATCACTATCCACTTCCATTCAGAAAAGTTAGGGCTTTTTCCTTTTAACTGTATGTGTATATAGAATTGTAACCAGTTTTTCATATAGATACTTCTTGTCATTAAAAGATTCAGCCCTTTACTAGCAGCTGGTGGTTCAGTTTTTCTCCATGATTAGCCAAACACCGTTTCTGTAACACATGTGGGGGGCTACAGCTTTTTATGGGGCACAGCATGTATTCACAGCTCCCCACATAAAAGAACAGTCTAAATGCACATCCCCACTTTCTCCCTCAAGACCATACCTTGTCAACCATGAGGAAGTTTTCTATTTTTTCTCCATCATTACAAGCAACATCTCCAACTTCTCTAACAGCTTCAGGTAAAAGCCTCTTCACTTCCTGGGCTATTATTCCTGTTCAGGAGGTTACAAAAACCAATGTCAAGAAACACACTGGCATATCCATTGACCATTCTAAAAACTACAGCCAAAGCAAAAAAATTATCTAGAATTTCTCTGTGGTAGGAAGATCCAAGATTTCAGGGATTTTTCTCCATTCCACAAGAAAAAAAACAAAACCAAGAAACCTTTAGGATTCTCATTTTTCTGCAGAAAGAACAAAATAGTTTGTATGCACATACTTCATTCTCATTAAACTTCTGGAAAATAAACTTCCCATCTTTAAGAATTGAAATAGAAGTTGTAAAAGTACAAGCAATACCTAATTTTGGCATTTTTATACAACAAGAGATACACAGCAAAGTGTGAAATTGCAGCAACTTAAAAAATGAGGATGAAACAGCAGGATATTAAAAGACACTATGGCACAATAAATATCAGTAGATGTTAATGAAAAATGGGAACAGAGCTGACTTTATACCTGTTTCATGGGTATCTTTTATTCCCATAACAGATGCAAATTCAGGCTTGTAGTCATATTCCACCAGCCTCATTTGTGTTATTCTTTTTAACTGCTCATTTGTGTCGACCTAGTTGGAAAAATACCAAGATTTACATATTGAAACATTAAGCATGGCATCTAGGACACCACTGAGAGAGCAACTAGCCTGACACAGCCATTTGGCCAATCATCACATAGAAAGGCACAGACAACTTTCCCATTCCCTACTACCAGAGTGCTATTTGTATTTGTACTGCCAGTTCCCCTTGTGTTTGACAACTCCCAGCTTCCACAGAGAGCCTTCTCCAAAGTCTGTAGGTGGTGGTTCTCAGAGCACAGTGGCACATCTGCCCTCTTTAAACCAGCCTTTCAGCACAGCCAGGATACAGGAGCTGCGATCCCCGCGTGCTGCAGCGCGACCAGAAGCGCCCTGGGGCTGCACGGGGCTCACCTCGCGGATGTTCTGCTTTGCTCGGCTGTCTGAGGGGTGCATGACTCTGCCCATCACCTTGGCGTTCCCACAGACCACCAGCGCTTCGTCCGGCGCGTCCGTGTTGATGCCCACGCGACCATGGTAGGCTATGGTCTCTGGAGCCTGCCCTCGCTGCCACAGCACATCGCTGTCGCTCTCAAACTGCCCTGGGTTAGATGCCTGGAAGGAAATTGTTCGCTTTAAGATACAGTATAGATGCACTAATGTTTATTGTTGCGGTGTGATGTCATGGTTTGCCTCAGATACCTCGGGTTTCTCCCTGAAGACTCCTTCCCCAGGTGTGTCAATCACCCCTCCTTTCCCCACCCTGACTCCTGAGTACTGCTTGTCAGTCCTGGAATTCCAGAAGGCTGTCGAGTGATTGGGCAGATTCAAAAGATGCCCTCCACCCCTGGGGGACATCGGCCCATCCAGGTGTCCTTTGTCTCTTGAGACCTCCTCTCCCATACCTGGTTGGTGGTCCCCGCATTCCTTCCCTCCCCTCTCCCCTGGGTAAAAGGGCAAGCAGACCACGCGTTTCGGAGTTCTGTTGGAGCTGTTGCTACATTCAGAGGCCCATGGGCCAGAATAAAAACCCCGGATTGAAACCTTCCATCAGAACCCACTCCTTCCTTCACCATCGCCTTAAAGCTTCTCCGGCACAGGGAAGTCTGCGGAGCGACCCTCTACGAGAGGAAGCTCATCCCACCTCCACTGGAGCTCCCACACGCCTGGGCTTGGCCCAACATGCCCAGCTGCAGCTCACAGCCAGCCAAAGGTGTCTCTGGGGTGAAACACCACAGTTGCCACCATTTGGTTCAGCAGCAGGGGCCAGACAAGCCAAGGCTCGTCCCATTCAGCAATATTGGTAACTCCAATAGTTTATTCTATTATTATATTATTCTATTAGAAATACAGAGAAAATGAAAAGCCAGATCTTAAATATTGAAATTGTATCCAAGAACTTTTTAACACACTAACAGAAAAAAACAGAGTGGCATTATTTCTAAGGGTTTCTGCTCACACTGCACTGGCCTCGTGCTTTTTTCCCTTGAATTCTACTTTATTAGCACCTCAAACTAAATTGGCAGTGCCCAAAGCTTTCCAAATTTTAACTTTGACATTACACCATATAACCATTCTTTATCTACCACTAAATTTTAGCTGAGATTGGAAATCAGAAAATAGAAAGCAAAGCAGAGTTTGAACACGTGATTCATAAAATCCTCTGTAATGTTTTAAATTAACTCATCTTGAAAATGTCATGTCAAGGAAACAGGGTCTTTTAAAGAACACCAATAAAACCAAGAATGTGTGTAACAAGAAAAGGATTTTATTCCAATAGTTCATTTTGGGTTGTTTGTTGTTTTGGGGTTTTTTTTAAACTTTGTATTCGGGCCAAAGCACAATCATGATAAAAACAAGCCAGGCTTTCACAAGGCTTTGCCAGCTACAAGGCCTGGCACTGTGTACTCACCACTGTTTGTCACAATTAGAGCATGATCTGATAAGCCTGACAAGCCCCACTCAGCTGGTAGCTTTGTTGTGTTGGAGTGCATAAAGGGCCAGAAGATGAGCTGCTTTTCCTCACAGTGCATTTGCATGGCTTTGCCACTTTAAGGTAGCCAGTGGCTGGCTGGCTTTACCCTGCCACTGAAGCCCTGTTAGACAGGTAGACAATTTCCTTTTTTTCCCTTCTATCTTTCCTGTTGATATTTTCACCATTTCAGACCAGAGCTTCTTGATCTGACTTTTTTTTCCTCTGTCTGAAATAGTGGCCAGGTTTGAAAAATATCACTCCATGAATTCCTGTTCAAAAACTGCCTAACATGAATTGAAGGAGCCCTCTTCATTGAAATTTCAAAATAATCTAATATTAAAAATAGTTGGAAATGTAAATTTCTCAATCTTACATAAAAATATATATCTTGTAAAGTAACAAGAATGAGACAATTGTGAAAATTCAACAGCTTCCCCAAATTATTAATGATGTGATATCTGTAACAATGTCATATCCAGAAAAAGAAATTCCGATGAAAACAGGATTGTGGAAATTAATGGACAAATAAGGAAAAATAATTATATATGCAGGAATAATGCAAACACACTGCTTCAGCATCCAGCTGAAGCAAAAAACCCACAGCAGCAGCCAGGATGATAAAACTTCTCAGCCATGCAGCAGACTGCTGAACTCCACACACTGCTTTTCAAGGTCTCATCACAGCTCCACCCAGAAAGGAGCTCCAGGCCATGATGCCCCCCAAAAACCTAACTATCACTGCAGAAAGAGGGTTTATGGTGCAAGGGGATGCTCAGATGAAAAAGGAGCCAGGACTGACAGTATCTGAAGCCCCCAACTTCCTTTGGAAACCCCTCAGCAACACCCCACATGTTGGACATTTGCCCTCTCCATCTTTTGCAGTCCTACCACATGGCAACTTTCATATTTCCCATCTTTCTAAGCCATAAACTTAATATTTACCCTAGAAATAACTATAACTCCAGAGTATGCCCAGCTCAAACATTAGCCACCACCTACGGATCACAAGAAAAAGGGGCCAGGACTGAAAGCTTTCAGCAGCCCCCACCTTCCCTTGGCAGTCCCCTTGCAATCCCACTCCTGGGACTCTGTGTTTTCCCTCTCTCCTAACCTCAATTCTCCATAGCTCACGTTACACTACAGATCTGGGTTTTTTCTCTTTTCTGAGTTAACAGTAGGCTAAAGCTGAGTACTGAAAGAAAAGCCTTCTGCAAACCAGGCAACTGAAAATAACAGTTAAGAGAAAAAGAGATTATTCTTCCTTTTGTTGATATGAAACCTATATTATTGCCATCAAAATGAGAGGTGGGACACTCTGGAAACACACTGGAAAAGCAAAGTTATAAGCCTTAAACTTCCTAGAGCTGCTTGACCTTCTTTCATTGTTTTTTTTTTCCTTCTCATCCTCCTTGGAAACTGAAGACTCTAGCTAATGAAAGATTTTACAAAATTCCTGGCAAGTGAAGTAAATTGTTTCACTGCAAATGAAAAAAAGTCCGGAAAAATCAATATGTTTTGTACTGGAACTCATAACAAGCTTTCTTTTAAAATCCTTCTATAGCTCTACTTATAACATTTTAAATTTCTGATAATTAAAAGATAACATACTCATACAATATGCAACTGTAGGCTTTTTCCTCAATCATTTTTACTCCGTGGTAACTTTTATCTCCAAGAATCATGATCTCTCAATCTCCTGTGAATATCAAAACAGTAAATACTTTTACATGAAAGTAATACAAACTTATACCTACCCTCACAATGATCTTTTCAGAGACATTTGCAGATAGTAAGTAGAACTGGTCCTGAGAGACAGCATACAGTCCAACCACCAGCATGAAGTATCTAATTTAAAATTGATTTAATAAAGACAATAATTGAAGTAATTCTTTCTCACAGAAAAGAAGTTTTATATATAGCTGTTATTATTGATATATAAAAAGACAGATGATGTTTTTTTAAATGTATTTTTTAAAATACAAAAGAAATAGTATTTCTTTCACTCTTAAGAAATATGCTTTTACAAGCTCCACAATCACTGCTAACTAGCAAAGAATATAATAATTTTTAGAAATTCAAGTAATGAAGCTTGAAAGATGAAAAGCTTTCCTTCCTCTGAAGAATATGGTCATTATTTGGGTTTTTTTGCTTCCTGATTTTGTCAGCCATTATTCTGGCTATGATTTCTTGAAACTACCTCTAACCATGAGGATGAAGTTTGGGTGTTTTATTCTCATATCATTCTGTGACTGCAGAGAAAGAGGCTTTTAAGAACATACCAAATATTACAGAATTTAGAAAAAAAACACAGATTTGATAGCAGCAATTTTTCACAAACACTGGCTCCATTCTACAGCAGACCTTCTCTTTTCTACTTCTAATACACAGGCCAACTAGCTATGGCAATACCTCTGATCAGGATTAGGTTTCCCCTTTTTTCTCATATTATTTGCTGTTGTTTCACTGAAATGCAGCCGTCCCAGTGTTACTTTAGTTGTCTGGTCCCCTGGCAGATCAACTCTAAAACAGAAAAGAAAACAAGATCAGGGAAGTTAATATTTGGAGATCAGAAGAACAAACATTGATTCTGCCAGTGAGTTAAAAGCTCAAGAATGGCAGAGCTCCAGAGAGATGCTGCATGCGTGTTTCTAGCAGAGGCACTCCCCCTTAAAAAGCACTGTAAATGTATCTCGTGCTCATATAGGGCAGGAACATTCTGACATTTTTTAAGATTGGAAATACATCTGTCATACAGCTCTAAGCAGAGTAAAAGAGTGTTTCCAACTGAACATAAATATTTTGGATAGCCACACTTAACATGTGTAAACCTGTTGAAAATTTCTCTTAATGAAATGTGACCAGGTATATATATATATATATATACACACACACACACACATATATATATTATATATATATATTATATATATATTATATATAATGAATTTGGTTTTTATATATTTTATATTTTTACATATATATATATTACTACTGTGATTCTCTGTGTGCAACCACAATGAGATCTGGATAAAAATCAGAAAACTGGCTTAGAGCTACTGTAAGGTTTCAAGAAACAGCTACTTCTTATTTCAAAACAATCATACATATTGAAACAAAATGGAATAATTTTCTCAGAAATCTTACTTTACAGGATGAAAAGTTTTTTTGCTTCGATCTGATTGAGACTGTTCAATAGCAATTGTTTCATTTGGATCTTCCATCTATAAAACAAAAACAATTTTCAAAAATGACAAGAATATAAAAATTTTAAACACATAAAAATTGAAATAGACATTATTACATAAATTGTGCCTAAAACAGTGAAAATGCACCCATTTCTAATGGAATGACATAGAAATTAATAGAGGAACTGACTGCTGGATCAATTGATAATTAGTATCTAATCTGAAGGCCCAAGTCTTTCTGGAGATGTAATATGAAAGAGAAAAAAAGTCCAAAACAAAAAGAAAAATGCATTAATTTACAAAAGAAAAATGCTTTCTTACAAAAGAAAAAGTGCAGACTGTTATTAGCTCATTCCATGCTCAAGCATATGTGCAGATATTCAATGTGAGAGCAGAACCTACGTAAGGTAGTTACATGTTCTTGGTCAAAAAATTAATAAGAAAAAAGTTCAATTATTTACCTCATTACATAGATAATTAAAATTAATAATCTCAAAGAGGAGACACACTTGCCTTAATTCCATAAGCTTTCAAGTAAAACTTTTCTATTGGTTTCCTCCCCTGCTGAGTTTTGACATATTTTGGATGTCCAGTGATTCTAATATGAACTGTGATTTGGAAATGATTCTTCTTTTGGCACACAAAGGCATCATCTGCTGTTGAAAAATTAAATCCTTTATCTGTGACAATGTGATATCCTACAGCAGGTCTACAAAAACAAGGAGAAGGAATGGCAACTTTAAGTACTGACATACTAAGTGATATCTTGAGCTCCTTTTTTTTTTTAATGTGTTGCAAAAATCCACCTGATTTTTAGTGACAAACCTGGACTAAAAATACATCATTACAATCACCAGTTCTACAGTATTTTCTTCTTAGACTTCCAAAGGTGTAAAAATGAAAACACGTATAAAATGTCCTCTAATTCTAGTCTGAAAACAAAATGTTTGGAAACCAGAGGTTGAGAGGCTTGCATAATCCTCACTTACAAATCTGATATAAAGGAGCTCTGTGCACCTAAAGGCACAAACCAACCTTTTAGTGTATTCAATCATTCATTACAACAGTGCTACAAACCACAGTCTGCAGCCAGTGCTCCAGACAACAATGAGCTAATGAGCCAGCAAGACTCCCCACTTTGTTCACAAATTCCCACAGCAAGTGCTTCTGCAGAAGCAGTGGGATTCCAGTAAGGCTTTACTTAAGCTAAAAAAAAAAGCTATCAGTACCATCCCTCCAGCCTGACTTTAAGTTGTCCATCCTACTCTGAGCAAACTCTAAAGTAACTCTATTTTATTTCTTCAAAGGACAATTGGTCACCAAAGAGAAAGAGTATTGTGTGTCTATGATTCACAGGAAACAAGGAAAGGTATGAAAAGGTCTTTCTATTAGAGACAGTGAACTCACCATCCCAACAATGTTCCCAGTCCTCTGAGTTAAGGATGGATAATTCTGAAATAACTACATGGCAAGGTTCTCTTATATAGACATTGGCTTTTCTTGTTAATGAAAGTTTGATAATGATAATCTTGTATAATGCTACTAAGAACCTCTCATTAATACAATTACTGAAGATGGATTTCCATTACTCTTCCATTATTATTTGGAAATATCAAAATGTACAGACTTCATAGGAAATATACAGGCCTTATTATTGTTTTATAAATTATGAACAGAAGTCCCCTTTCAAACAACTATTGATTACCTGGGACAGGGAATAAAGAGAAAACTACCTACTTCAAAATGACTAACTCATGTGTTGCTTCATATTTAAAATGATAATGAAGATTCTACCATCTCTTCAAACCATCATTATTAAAGAAGTAAAACTTAATTAGTTTTTTCCTACAAGGGGTATATTTTTATATATATAGTAAATTAGTATATTTCATAGGGAAAGGAGTAGTTTTTCATATTTAGGCATCAGCAAGGTCATTAGCTGATATTGTTAATGCAATTTCAGACTATTTTCCTAAACACAGGCAAGCAGCTTGAGAAGCAAAATTACGAATGTCCACATCTCCAAGCTGCAGTGTTTGGAACAATAGCTCCCAAAGAGCAATATCATATTATAACATTCTGAGTATGTAATTTATAGTAAATAAGAGCAAACATATATTTTTTTCTTAGTCCACAAAGAATGACGAGGCATACCAAGCAGTACAGCAAAATTTGGAATAACTTTTAGGTTGTTATAGATATCCCTGTCACACCAGGATCCCTACTAGAAATACACTTCAAATTCCTCTTTCTATTCAGAATTTAAGTCTTCAGAGATCTTTAGGACAGAGCACCACCAATACCAGACAAAGGCCAAGAATGTGCCAAGCAGACACAATGAATGGCAGAATAAACACTAGAGTAATGTTTTCTAATGAATCTACCTCAACTAACAGCATTTTTGCTGTGAAAACGAAACAACTAAGACATTAAGTACTGTATGAATAAAATGGAAAATAATAATTAACCTGAGAAATACCCCTCAAATGGGTGCAGCAATTTGAAGGCATGGGATCAATCCATCTACACTAAGCAATGAGAAGCATGTGAGTGTTCTGAGGCCAACAGAATACAGGATCCCTACTCAGAAAATCTGTGCAATATGCTGTATTTACAGTGCATCATGGAACAACAGCACTGCCATTGACCTCACTTAAAAATAATACTGACTTCCTCTGCAAACAACACCTCAGTCCCCTCACATAGTAATGGCAACAGAGCATGTATTAGGATACTTTATTGCTACGCATCACAGTCTTTGTTCACAAAGAATTATGTCTGGAACCTTAATTTTAGGTGTATGGGAAGCAACAAGTAGCTCCCACCATCAGCACACAGTCCTCATGTAGTCATTCACTGAAAGAGCAATCAGGAGTTGGAAGCCTTCTTTTAGAGTGAATACTCATATCACAAATTCAGCTGGAGGTTTCTGGGTCCATGCAGCTCCCAAGGAGTGTAAAGGTCTGCTCTCTTGTCATGTCAATCAATATCTGAGGAGAAGGGTTGTGTGGGGCACAGTAAGATGTGCAATGCCCTTATCTCCTGTGTGCAAACAGGGAACATCAGTGTCCAGCAATGACACTTATATGCACCCAGATCCCATAAGACATTTTGGCAGGTTGGGTGACAGGAGCATTAAAATTTACTGTGCTATGTAAGTCCCGAGTAGACAGTGACAAATTTATTGTACCAATCCTGAACAATTAACCAGATGCTGTAGAAAAGGGTTCATTTGTTAAAAGGGTTCGTGTGCTAAATATTAGAATGATTAGATTAAAATCAGGGACATAAAGTGAATTTGGAAGGATCTTTTCCAGATCATGTGCCAAAAAAAAGTATTTACAGTTTGATTAACACAGCAAAAATCTAAATCTTTGACTGAACAGCTGCATGTCACCCGCATATCTATAATTATTAAGACTTAAGTTGTATAAGCCCAGAAGTAATACTGGTAACTTCTAATATTTTCCTTTAATATTTTAGACCACCAGAGGAAATAGTGCTGCATGCTTCATAATTACTTGCCCCAATGCATTTGACAGAATAAACAAAGGTTACCAGGTATCTTTACTCCCTTTTCTTTTGCCCCTAAATCCCTGAAGGGAAATCAGGAAACCTGGCATTAATTTCAACCAGTGTTTCAAGTTCAATTTATTTGATGAACCTGCAAGTTCATATTTCATCATACCTGTTATATTTCCTTCTCTGTTCTTATTTCCAATAAGAACAAGGGATGCTAAATGTATCATTTATTCCTACAAAACTACAACCGATAAAAAAAGAAAAAAAACAAAACAGAAGAAACCATTTTTTTTCAAGTGCAAACATAAGTGCTTACAGTTTTTCATAATTAGAGTCAAATAAGCTGTTCCACTGAGAAGTTTGATATGGCTGCCATGTAAGACCATGACAGCATTTTTCCAAAGCTGCATTCTGTCCATCACTGTCATATTCTTGCACTTCAGCAGCACAGTCCTTTACAATTGCTGTAGAGAGATAGTGACAATTCAGTTATTTCTTTGGGACTAACAAAAAATCCTGCATAGACACTTTTACAAATATATTTACATAAATGCACATACATATAAATCATAAATGCATTGCACATATATTTAAATGTGATTAACCTTTGCAGTTATTCCACAAGATTGTGTTATATTCTCTTGCTCTAGAAAATAAATTTTTCAGCTTCCCTGATTTGCAAAACAAATGTTTGATTGACATGACAAGTAGTACTTTCTATTTTTTATTCTCTCTCTCAAAAGGATGAATAGTTTCCTTCGGGGGAGAGGGGAAGAGAAGGAAAGCTAAGAATTCTACTGTACATCTGCAACATTGCAAGAAGCAGTTAAGCAAAATAATTGCATTTGTTTCCCATTCCCTTTACCACAAGTTTGAATTGAAGAATACACTACGGGAGGCACAGTTTTCCAATAGCCCTTTCACCACTACATCTGGTCGATCTCCTTCTGCTTTCTGCCTATACATTAGAGAATTCTTTGACAGACAGGGTCAACCCCAATTCTCTGAGATATTATACATTTTATGAAGACAGAGGAGAATATGATAAGAGAGACAGATAAATAGAGTGCAGTAAGGATAGAAGAAAATCTGTCATTGAGCATATAACTAAGATCCATCCACAGCCAGTGACAGCACAGTAAAACAACCTCCAGAGTCACGTCAGGCCCAAGCTTCATTTGCAAGCACCCACTTCTGACATACAGCAGAGGATAGATAGATAGATAGATAGATAGATAGATAGATAGATAGATAGATAGATAGATAGATAGATAGAAAAACACCACAGTGAAGAAATTCACACATCACTTCTAAATTATCCCCGTGCCATTTTCACCCGTCTCTTTTTCCAATGCATGTGTCAATGAGATTTTATTAAGAATGACACCCAAAGAAAGCTTGTTTCAAAGCTATATCTTTCAGTATTAAAAACAGCAAGAGCAATTTCAGATATAGAAATGTCTGCTTGTCTTCTCTTTTCAGCAGGGGTTGACTTAGAGGACTAGTCACAACCAAGAAACACTGAATAAACAAAAGATATCAAAGAAAAAGCAACTTATTTAATTCAGTTGATATTCATTAAACATGTTCTAAAAGATTGATTTAATCCTGACAAATAACTTCTTCTGAAGAAATAACAAGCCACTCAGATTTTTCACTAACAGATATGGGTAAAATTCCTCAGATAAACCAGCCATTACAAACTGTTCATTCAGAGTGAGCCTCACACTTCACAGAAGCTGATTCATTTCTGTACATGCCTGATAAGGTCTTTTGTATCAATTGGTATGAGGGTTTTTTTTATCTTGATAAAACAATGAACCAAAGCAATATGAGGAAGGTGGGAAAGAACATACAGCTTTTACCAAGCTTCCTTATGCATACACTTTGTAGAAAACAAAACATGGAGTGGAGGAGATCATGGGAAGTGGTAATCCCTTTATTCATCCACACAACTAATTCCCTGTTCAGCTGACCCAAAATTGTTTCTTTGCCCAATCAAGTTAGTGCCAAGCAAAGTAAGCAAAATATATTACCATTTCTGTAGAGGAGGTTCACATATGGAAAAGGGCAGAATATTCTATCAAGAAAAGCCTCAGGAAACATGAACCTCTAATGCTCCTTTCTCTTTGTCAAATAGAAATAAATCCTGGTTTTCCAAAAAGGTAAAGTGGGTAGTGGAGTAATGACCACTAATACCTTGTCTGAGCCAGCTGTGCTCCTTAAGTATTCAATTGTCTGTGGCATAAAACACTAAATTTCCTCTTGACACATTTGCTCACCTTGTCTGGAATCCTGAGACTGCACTGGAGAATCAATCCCATCTCCTAGTAATTGGGACAGCTTTCTTTTTTTGCTTGATGCTGCAGAAATACTTTTGTAAAAATACACGTTGCATTACTCCTTTAAAAGTTTAAACATAGATATTACAGAATCATAGCAATGGAACACCCAGGTATCT
Organism: Passer domesticus; assembly: GCF_036417665.1. Lineage (NCBI taxonomy): Eukaryota > Metazoa > Chordata > Aves > Passeriformes > Passeridae > Passer > Passer domesticus. Next base: position 33,585,753 of record NC_087478.1, on the reverse strand, counting down.
CTTATCTCATTTTAACTGTACTGCCATCCAAATTCAGATTGGCTGAGGGAGGAGACTGTAGGCGAGTTTTTAAAACTGAATTATCTGATTTTCTCCTTCCAAAACTTCTCTTTTTTTTTTTAATTTCACATGAACAAAGAAGTTGATTCCATTAAAAAATTTATACAGTGCATAAGTGGCAGGGGTTTAGTTTCCTGACATTTGCATTAAAATCACAGCTTTTATCTTGAATAATTTTACTTTTTACCAGTTAATGTTAAAATACCAGAACATTTTAAATAATTGAGCATCCAGAACACATTGGTGGGTTGTATACAATTACTGTCATTGATGGGTTTATATGGCAAATAGTATACAATTACTGCTTCACTTGCTTACATAGGTATGATAATTCCTTTTCTCTTACGGTATTTGCTAGAACACTTACAAGATCCTCATGCACAAATCTCTACAACAGGTATTGCAAAACACCTCAATATTTTTATAATCCAGTTATGAAAACCTGTTGATTTCTCATTAGCCTTCTATTGTTTTAAAAATTGAAATGCACAATCTAAACCTCGATCAAGGTATTTTAAAGACTACTCAACCACAAGTGTCTCAAAAATGTCTAAACACTGCCATCCTGTGGAAAATCCTACACCCACAGGGATTTACAACCAGTCTTGAACCAGTTCTACTGGCTTTGCATGTCTCACCCTTTACATAAAAGCTTTATCATTTACCTGGAAATCTGAGATGCATTAGGCTGGAAGTATGAATAATTAAAACCCAAACAGCTGGAGGGTGTCGAATGATTCCATGGATTCACAGCATTTTCTGTCTTCAGGCAGCAGCCCTGGGAGGTGGTGCAAGGATACCCTGTGGCACTGGGGTCAGGGTAGGTCTCCATGAACCTGCAGGGAAGCTTGCTTGGTGCCCCGACTGATGGGCACGGGAGCGGAGGCTGCAGCCCACCGGGCCACACAGCACCACACCATGGGGCTGAGAGAAATAAGCAGAGAAGAACGTAAGAATAAGAGGAGCTGGAGATCTTCCTACAGGCTTGGGAGAGGCCAAATTCATGTCACCTACTTTGTAGCTGTGGTGGGGAACACGGTTCTGAGCCAGAGTCTGGTGGGGAGTCTGGCAACTGGCTTTGCCTGGGGATGAGAAAGAGATTTTAATTTCTTCTGGAACAAGACATGGAGGACAACAACAACGAATGCTGACAGCAACTGGAGGGGGATCACCAGGCTACTGACAAGGATCTTCAGGAAGCATTGCTCACTATGTTTGCTGCCCCTTCTCACAGGAGCAATGTCACCTACACTTCATCAGACCATCTCCTGCCTCTCTGCCATGAAGGAAGACCCAATCCCCATCCCTTCTCACCCAAATCCCCCTTCACAACCTGCTCACTTCAATCCTCCTTCCCAGGAGTGGTTCTTCAGTTATCTCCAGGCACACCAGTGACTCTCAACACATGGTGCTCACAAGGGATTTAAGCCCCATTCTCTCTAAACTAATGGTTAAAAATCTGTGGCATCTTCATCTCTCTTAAGGAAGAGAAAATGCTATGCCATCTTGCTGCCATTCAAAGGAGCTACAGAGGCTTCCTCTGTTACATTAGGAATAGATGGAGGTTCAAGAAATGGATTCTCAGTCCTTTCCTATGAATTGTCAGCTCAAACACTGCTCTGAAGCCTGATCTGAAACACAAGTCTTAAGGCTTGTGTTAGGCTCAATTAGGCTAAAATGCTGCAGCATTTTAGAAGGATGCAGAGGAAGGATGACAGAAATCTAATGAGACACACCTCCTGTACCAAAGCTGAGTGTTCTCTCAGAAGCTGAATAAAGAGACATCCTCGTATGTATAAAAGGCATGTTCACACACACAGAGCAAATATTTTCAAGCATCAATGGAAAATTTTCACTGTGTTGTTTCCATTGCAGGTTTTATATTTCTGAGTTTGGATAGCATTAAAGAGAGCAGTTTCATTTTGGTTACTGCCTGTTGCTTTTGACATGTGCTTGTGTATTTCTTAAGGTATTGCTACTGGTCTTCTAACGTGTTACCTTCACAACCCTGCATTTTGGGTTAGCTTTAACCACATGGCTCCTCTTTAAAAATCAATTTTAAAATTACACACTAGAATATTCTTTCGTTTCCTTCAAAATAGATTCTCTGATGCTTTTAAATACCATAACTACAACACTCTAAACCTTGTTTTCAACTTTGAATACTTAGTAAATTTTTCATTTTCTTTTTTTTTCCTGTGAGATATTTGACCAATGTATACTAAATTCCAATTGTGCTTTGTAAAATTTTAAAAGATACATCCATAAAAGTCTAAAACTTCCCTTCTGCACATTCAGTTCATATTCTCACTTCAAATGTTGCCTTGGTACTTGATTTCTGCTTTAATGTAGATTATTTCACTAAAATAGAAAGACAATTTCTAGGAGAAAGTATTTATGATGTAAAGAGGTAGTAGGGATATATGTCCAAGTTAGAATTTCGCTGAAACTGATACTGTGCTTTTTGAAGGAAAACAAAATAATCTGTAGTTTAAATGATTCTACATTACAAAGAGTATATCAATGAAATCCCTACTCAGCAAAGGACATGGCAATCCTTTTTCTCCTCTCACTGATAACGTGGAAGGTATTACTGTGGAAAATGATGAGGAAATCACATGGTGCTTCACATGTAATGCAAGAGAAGAATAAATGTAATGCTGATGACCTTTCTGATGCAACATGATCTTTAATGGAAATTTCAAGGTACACCCAAGACCTTGGTGGTAATAGCACCCTTTTCATTGCACATGATATTATGGAGTTCTGCATTTTGTATGTATATGTGGAGGCTTTGACTATTTTTCTCCTTTGAAGTATTTTGACACGTTCCTTTATGAGATTCTATTCTGTTTACACATAAATTTTCTGCACTACAGACAAATGCTTAATAATTTGACCTGTACAGATCTAATGATTCAGCAAATGTTAATGCCATAAATAACAAAATAGAACTCTAATATTACTGTAAAATCCTGTTCAGCCTCCAAAACATAATAGTTTTGGTTTTCTTGCATGTAAGTACTTTGTAGCACTATAACATCTAATTTACTTAAGCTACATAATAGCATACATATACCTGTTTACATTTTGGCTATACTTTATGTATAAAAGAAAAATAATAATATGTTTAAGTTGTCATACAGGAGTTCAATAATCTCATCAACCTAAAATGCGTTTAGTCATTCTAAAAATAAAGTTTATGGATATTTACATACAACTTTATCTTCATTCTTCTTTACTTTTGTAATGTGGGCATGAATAATAATTAATTATTCATGATTTAGAACAGTTAGGAGCCTATTTGGCCCACTTTAAGTAAACACGTGTTGCTGGATCTGTCTAGAACGAAAACTTCCATGCTTAATTATTTTTAAAACATCCCTTCTTGCTCTGCTTCTTGGCAAGTGTGAATATCACACTATTAATAGTATTTTGCCTTGAACAACAATTATCTGACACTTGTCTAGATTAAATATTTGGTGTTTAAGTCTTTGATAGATCTATACTGTATCATTTTCCACCTCTGACCATAAGCCTTTGCACTATGTATCCTTTGATAGTTTTTAAGTTAGTCTCAAAAGACACTGATGGACAGTTTCTGTTCTAAGTATTAGGGTGAAAACAGTAGCTCTGCTTCCTTCAAACTGGAGGACTTCTGTTATTCTCTCATTATACAGTAGTCTCACTTTTATCACTTATTCTGTACATAAACAGTAAATTTGCACTTACAGGAATGCTAAAGTAACAGCTCTGCATTTAATGTCACAATTAGCTCGACAGTTGTGAATCAACTCAAACTTTATTATCACTCATTCCATTGAATAAGAAGACCACCATATTTCCATTACTGGCTGTAGTTAATTTTTTCTAAGTCCTCCTATGCAGTTTCAAGAAACAATGCCAAGAGAGCCACAATCCTCTTGAAACTCAGATTTTATCATGGCATAGATAAATTCTTTTTATTTACTAATAAAACAATTCAAGAGCTGCAGCTAAGGAGAGGAAGTAAATGTTGCGATAATACTTACAAAGTTCCAAACTCTATGTCACTACTAATGAATTCTTCCAACAGGCTTGTATCCACCATGGGATTTTCCAAGGCTCCATGGACATCTTGCCCTAAAGTTAAAAGTAAAAAATACAGAAATTCACAGGGAATTGTCAGTGTCTCAGAATAAGTGATGCTGCTAATGGTCCTACACAAAGGAAAACCAAATCTGCCGTCTCATGTGTAACAAAAGGTTTATGCTTCTGGTTTAGTCACTCTGGGAAAAAGGATGATGAGAAAGGCAGAGTAATTAACAATGTGCAGGGGCACTGCAGAGGACAGTGCAGCACTGGACAAACACCCCTGAATGCATGGCATTAAGGCTTTGGGGAATTACTACAGCAGGATGATAAAGGACCACAGTCTGCAACTGAGAAAAAGGGTTCTGAAGATAGTTTCCAACTCCTTTACATTGAGGTCTTAACAGTTTTTTGGGTTGAAGCTCAGATATTGTCTTACACAGATCCACTTGGTGCATTAGTACTCACAAGTACTGCAATGAATTTCTGATCTAAAACTCCCTTTAAAAATCCACCATATGAGTTTAAATAAAGCCCAAATAAAGCCTTAAAAATGTTTGATTGGTGGCTTCCTCTTATTCTGCCTAAAAAAACCAGCCCACTAACATGTTAAATGTATTAGCAAATAGAAAAGTTCAGTACTTTGTCCTGTGTTGCTTAGTAACTGAAGGCTATAAACAGGTTTTATGATTATAAAGTTTCCGGAATTCATGACAACTTTTGTAGAAAGTCAACTGGCACTCATTAAAAAACCCAGCCATGCAGCCTTACTCTGCAGCAAGCCTTCCATAAACACAGGTGTGGCCAGTCAGAATGCAAACAAGATAAGGACCTTGACGTTCCTGTTTGAGCTGCAAGTGCTTCTTGTGAAGTCCCACTTCACACATGACAAAATGGACCAGCCCACACAGCCAGAGATATGAGGCTCAGCCCTAGAGTCTGACCCCAGCTTGGCAGCAGCAGAAAACACAAAAGGTTAATCTCTGCCTCTGAGCCAAGGAGTAGTCACTGCTTTCAGTGCACTTGCTGTCTTATCACTGTCTTATCACTTACCCTAATATATCTTCAGTTCCTTCTCTGATGTCTTTGTCTGATACTGTTCCTTCTTGATCCAGTGCTCAGAAAGGACATTCATGCAAGCAGAACCTAAAATCCACAACCTTGCACAGGATTCCCTCAATACATAAATCCACATTGCTAATAAACATTTCCCAAATTGGTTTGTGGTCATAGATTAATCTAGGTATTGTTTACTTGTTGGTGCTGTAGGCTTAATTTTGACTGCCTTTCACTGAGGGATAGCAACTTGGAGGTGTTCTTCTGATGGATCCTCACATCTCAATTTATTGATGTTGTAAACAAAACTGTCCCATGCACACCAGAGAACAGATTCAATAGGTGCAGCCCACCAGCTTATCTCAGCAAAACTGGAACACACAAATTCTCGAAGCAGTAGCAGATTGCTTTGCAAAACCAGTTAGAGAGTGCAAAAGAGCCTGAGTTTCCTTGGCAGCCTTCCTCAAACCTGTTGGAGTCTCATAATTTCATTCTTCATGTCTGAATGTAAGATCCCCCTACCTTGAATTAGAAACCTTTCTCCTTTTTACTAATGTAGTCCACAGGAAAATTATTCTCTTCTCTACTTCTTGTTTTATCCCACCTGTTCTTCCTGTTCAAACCACCAAACCCTCATGAAGAATTATATACTTTCATTACTAACTTGAGGCCAGAGGTCAAACACAAAATGTTTTTCCTGTACCACACAACCAAGAATCCATTATTTTGACCAAGATCAGAGACAGGCTCTTTTGAATGAAATACAGCTCTAAATCAAACATGGACAAGGCCTTTCAAGTGGACATCCCACAGTTCAGATATTAGCTCTGTTGCTAAGTGATGATAACAGAAGTGTCTATCATTTCTGCTTAATCTCTCCACTTTGCATGAACAGCTAAATGGGGAGGAGGAGAATGAAAGAATAAGCAGTGCTGGGAGAGGAAGGAAGTACACCAGGAAGACAGGCCACCACTAATGAATATTTGTGACGCAGGTACACGAAAAATGGGCACATTTTGCTGCCCTGCAGATGTCTGTAAATGTAATTTCCAGGTCAGTGGCATCACATGCTGGTACTAGCATCTGTTTCAGCAGAGGATGACCTGTTGGATCATATACAAATTTATTTTAAATGGTGGCATCCATTTCACAGGCATTTGATCACAGTAAGTACTTAACTTATCTTAAGTAAGTTATTGTGAACTTACTTAAGATATGGGCACCAAGCAAGACAGTTGCTCATCTGGGCGTTACATGCTTGTGAGAGCAGAGAACTAACTGTGTGTATGTGGCAGGACAAGCCCTGCAGTGAGGCCTCTGTGAAGCACAGAACCATGTGCCTGGCTAAGAGCTGCTGGAGGATATGTGGAGTCAGCAGCCTCAGTCACCAGCTTGGCTCTGCTTGCATTTCACAGTTTATGGTGCAATGTGCCCAGACATCTCTGGAAGAGTCTGCACTGAGTGCCACATTCAACTTTGGTGTCACTGTGCAGAGGACAACCAGCTACCCAACAAACAGATGAAGATCAAAGGACAAGCCAGTGCCATGACAGGGGTTCACACACAAATGTTTGCAGAACACACACTGCAGTCACAGGTTGCATATAGTTATATATTTTTCTCATTTCTTCTTAAGCTTGATACTTCTGTTGTTTTGTCCCCAAGTCTAAAACCTGTCAGTACTACCACTGTCTTCTGTTTCCTGTCCATTCTCAACTAGCTTGTCACTAATACCCAGCCACAGGCCCCCAAGGAGAAGTATGAACTCCAGCCTATTTGGCAATTACTCTTTGGCAGACATCCCCTTCTTTCCTCTAGGCATGAGGCTCTCATCACCTGGCTCCTCAGCTCTACTCTATGGCCCTGTGACCAAGTCTCAATCCCTAAAAAAACCTACCTTGATCAATTCTCTGAACACTTTCATGTAGCCTTATATATAACTGCATTTAAATCAGCTGCCTCTTTTTCAGTGGTATCTAAATGGAAAGTGAAGGATGGGGGACAGAGAAACAGTATTGACTAAAAATCAATACTAAACTAATAATTTCCTGACATTAGAAGAGGATGCCAGGAAACTCCCAGCCAAGTCCAGTTATCTGTAGTAAGATCAGTGTTAAAATATCAGCTACTTTACACAGGAAACAATCCTTATATACAGCTCAAGGTTTAAAAACAGCACAGAGAACATGGTCAGTGTTCAGTAATACTTTCTTGCTGAACAGACAAATTCATGTTTACTACAAAGCCTTGCAACTTGAGATGTTTCTGCTTGAGAAGTAATAACTGATTTCCACCTAAAGACACTTTACCATGAAAATAAGCATTTTTTTACAAAAAGAGGCTTCAGCACTTTATGAGCTCCACTATACAGGCTCAATGACCCAGCTGAACCTCACTGACTTACACTAAGGTAAGTATTACTTATGGGGCTTATAGGCCCTTCTTTCATGGTAATGGACTCCAAGACTGGATGCCATTTGAATTGTGTATAAAAGTTCAGCTCATTCCAATTTGGACAGACCTGCAGGAACAGACCTGCTGTCATTGACACAAGCTGCAGAGTACAGGGTTATAAGTACAAAGCAGCTGCAGCCAGCTAGGAGGTATCTCAACCTAGGTTATTCAACTACAGGAAGACCTGTTACTACAAATTGTAAGGAGCGAATTTGTGTTAAGATAGACTTTTTCCTCCCAAAGTAACATTTTCTATAGAAACAAATCTTATCATCAATATTTTATATTTTCCATTTCATCTTTTATTCCTGTTTCAAACTCTCATCCTTAAAATGCTATGTGGCACCTCTGAGGTTTAAGTGTCTTGTATTTTAAGGGCATGTCTCTTCGGTGGCTTCATTATTTCCCACAAACTCTACTCTATGCTCCATGTTACCCATGCAGAAGTATGAGTATACAGAGAGGTGATTATTCCACTAAGGAAGAGATTTCTTTAGATTACAGACAGCACAGACAAAACACATTTCAGACATCTCAAAGTACCTTACAGCAGAAAAGACCAAGTTCAACAGTGCAACTAGGATGACCTTCTGTCCGATCTCTCTCACTGATAACATCAGCAAGAACAGATTGTTCTGCCACACACAGGTGGAAGAGCTAATCAGGAGCTCTGACCTTCCCTTGACAAATAGGAACTTACAGACTCTAAAATTCAGAATGTTTTAATTATAAATACTCACTTCAACAAGAATAATAGGAAAAAAATCTGCATCAAAGATGAAATCTCTAATATGCAAGTGAAATGAAACAGAAAAAAATTAGAACTTCCCAGCAACACTAGACAAAAGCCATTTACTTGAAGGAGAAAGAGCCATGGTCAAATCCCAGAGTCGTATCTAATCTAAAAGGTCTGTCAACTATTCAAAGTGATTGCCAGGAAAACAAACATTATCTCACTTTCCTTGAGAAAATAATCCTGTTTCAGATTGTTCCCTCTCAATGCTGCAGATGCCATTTCGTCTTACCAGTGAGCGTCAAAACAAATATGGACTATAAAGAGCTAAAGCACAACGCAGAGGGACTCTTTTTGTTCATGAATGTCAAATAATTTTACCAAGCAGATCTATAGATTCATTAACTGCCAGCTGATGTGTTTGTAAGCCAAAACTGAACCACTGAGGGACCACTCAGTAGCACCATTCTCCACTTGATATCACAAGATCCAGTTTTTCATAGCCTTGAAAAACAGTATTTTAAGTAATGTCATTGCTATGACTAATCACAGACCACCAAATCAACCCTAGCAATTTATGACTCTTGCTTCATGAGGTTTTGCCTCATTGAGGTGTTACAAAGCCAGCCTACAAGCTGTAGTGCTATGCTGTACAGATGCCACTACTTAGAACTGGCTTTGTGCTCACAACCTCTGCTTGAAAAGAGGGCTAACCACCTCTTTACTTCAGCTTGATCCCTTTTCAGACTTATCTATGGTTTATAAAAGCAAGAAAGCCTACTCCATGCTGAATGAATTATTAGCTCTTGCAGCCTTGACACATATCTGTGTCCAGATAATGAAATTCAGCCATCAAACAGCATCACTGCATGCTGCATGGCCTGAGCAGACCTTTGTCACGTTCTAATGGAACACAGCAGAACCACACATTATGGAAGGGACATGACATCCCAAGATGTTTCGTTTGTCCTGTAATTAAAAGGAATCAACAGGGCTTCTCTATCCTCACGCTGGTACACACTACCAAAAGACCTTCCAGAAAGAATTGAAGTAATTATATAATTAAAAATAGCAATTCTCATTAAAGAGCTCATACAGCTAAAATCCCTGCCACACCTTCTACCATCAAAGTATTGTCACAGAAGTCAACAGAACCTAACCTATACTCCCCTAGAAAGTCATGTTTTCCAAGAGGATTCCTAAAAAATTTGCTTTTTTGTAATATTTGTATTCAATACTATTTTGATATTTATCAGCTGTGCAATGCAGATGTTGGAAAAAAAAAAAGAAGCCTGAAAAAAGGCTTATGTTGCTGAAAGCAAAGCCAAAAAAGTCTGTTAGCCTTTCAACTCTATGACATAAACTGAACTTAAAGAACATGGTATGAATTTCCTACCATCTATAAACAATACATTTGCTTGCTAGCAGCCCTAGATTGTAACTCAATTAAAATTTCTTGGCTTAAATATATTTCCTTTATTAATGTTTTAATGTCTTAGCTTGAAATTAAAATTTAAAAGTTACAGTTGCCACCTCTCACCCAGGCCAACAGAGGGGCAGGGAAAAGAATAACACAGAAGTACAACAAAATCAGCTTAGAACAGAACAGTTTACATATTAAAAACAAAAAGCAAAGTGCAAACTGGAGGAAGGGAGAGAAAAAAATACAAAAAGAATACAAAAGTAAAAAGCCTTTGAACACATTACCAGAAAGTCTAAAAACGCGATTTTATTATAGAATCTATTCGGAAGTAAATTGTGTAGTAAGAGAAAATGATGAAACTAATTGGACCAGCTTAAATAGAAAATGTCGCGGAGAAAAAGGCAGGACAGATGACCCCAACCAAAAGACAAAAATATGCAAGTTTAACTCCTCAGAAGGGTCCTGAGGATACTGACACAATTAACATTTTACCAGTTACAATCAGGCCATTTCAGGTAGTGGAAAGAAAACCCTCTTTACCTGACACACTAAAACTGAGAAGTGAGATCTCTAACCACATGAAAATCACTAAGATTTCAGAAGTGTTATATTGCAATGAGTCCTCAGTCACTTCCCAGTTTTTCTTCAAGGCAATTACCTTGCTCATACTGCAGGCTTTGCTGGGTGTGCCTTCCCTTTGGTACTCTGGCCAGAGCACAAAGAAAAAGGCACTGCAGCACATCTGTACTATTTGTAACCATTCTGGTACTGATTTCCACAATAACTTAGTGTAAACACAGCTTTGAGCTTCAGAGCATTTTTTCTTCCTCCTTTCTTCCTCAGTTACCCCCAAACAATTACTGCTTTTGCTGACACTAAAAATCGTTAAGGCTTCTCTTGAAACTAGTCTTACCTTCAAAGAACTGCTGCAAGGCCTCATTTTCTCCCACCACATCCATGAAAAGCCAGCAGAAGTGTTTTGCTTTCCTACTACTTGAAGAGCTCCAGCTGGGACAAATGCAGTCTCCTCCAGATGACTATGATCATGTCAAGGAATACATCATGATTTTGTCAGAGATTTCAATGACTTTGTCCCAGCTGATTTTATTCCTCTGTAGCTAGTGTCAGGCTTATACTTAGGCTTTATGTAAAGGACTTCACCTACACATAAAGGAGAATCTAACAAGGCTTTGGAGGCAAGAGATGTGGGTTCTAACCAGTCACTAAGTCTAATGTTCTCGTTTTAAGGACCTTTGGTCCCAGTACTAATTACACATGCGCAAAAAATGCAGCAATAAAAATTACTTATCTTGTCTTTGTACTTTCACACAGGTCATGTAATTAGTACTGCCAATGAAAGCAATAGTAATCAAAAATGCAAGAGCAAAGCCATCACTGATAGACAGGGAAGTAGAACTTCTATGTTGTTACTATTGTTAACACAACTAAATCATACATAAGCCTGTTTGTCTAAAGTAACAATGGAAAACACATGGGAAAGCAGAACATGGAACAAAGCTCTTTTAAGGGTAGCAGCGAACTCTTTCTCTTAGTTCATCTTTAAACACTGAAAACTGCCCATTCTGTCACCACTAAGCAAACAGGAGAGAAATATCAAGTGTTTGAGTAGACATCACAAAAATGCTTTTGGTTATGAACAAAAGTTCCAATGAAGTCTGACATTAAGACATTTTTGGAAGTAATTATATTCACTAGACAAGTAGTTGTTGTCCAATTTTTACAAGCCCCAGGCACTCACAGTGACAAGGGTTTCTCACAATAAACAGCTCACATGAAAAATGCAGAAAAGAATTTTGGATTAGGGACATGAAAACAGAAGTCAGCATTTACAAGATGTTGATGTAATTGAGTCAGTCATTACTACTGAGACGAACTAGAAGGGGTAGACCTTTGCACAAAAAAATCACCTCAGCATAATAAATTTTAGATACTACCATGTATAGAAAGAACACTTTGCTCTGCTTAAATGAGTGACAGGGTTTTGTTTTAAAGGATATTAAATCAGAACAGCACCAGCTACTGGCTAACATTTGTCTACTGTTTGCTAATCATGGAAACAGTTCTATCTCATTATCTAAACTCAGGATTAACAAGCATTTAGGAAGCATTTATGAGCCTAACATAAAACACCAATACCAATAAACACAGCTTGTTTTCTAAGACTGAGTAAAGCCAGATTTCCTTAGCATTATTGAATGGATAAACAATCCTTCAATGACTGCAGGTAGAACTATTCCAGGTTTCTACAACAGCAAGTAGTACCCAGTGACAGGAGTATTCCATCAGTACTAAAATTGCCCAGGTTGGACCTACATACTCCATTACTAATAATATCTAGGTTCTGCTGTTTGTTTTTACCTTAGCATTGATATGTCTGGTTAAAGCCAACACTTTCAAAGTGTTTTCACATATATAAAAGCAACACAAGCATGGTATTAAATTTCACTGTCCATGCTATTGACTCTTACGAAAACGGAGAACATTGCAGCAAGACAATGACAAATAGTGTTGGTTTTGTTCAGCATCAAAGAGATCCACTAAGATGCTTCTTGTTAGAAAAAAAAACTATATAAGCTCACCTTCTAGTCAGTTTACCTGTCAATGTTTTAATCCTGTGTGCAACTGATAAATAGTAGTCAGGACTGAAATCCAATGTTTTTCCAAAAAGGCAAGTCTAGTTCAAACCCACAACCACGTTCCTTGTAACATCATCAATTGTCTGCTTTCAGCTCAGACAATGCTCAGGGCAAAAAAATGACCACTTGAACTTCAAGTGCCAAAGAAACACTCCCAACAGAAAAAGCATCTCTTAAGAGGCCAGGATCCTTTTTGGGGGTTCTCTGACACCATTTTTTTCATACACACAAATTGTAAGATCATACAGAAATTATCATCAGCATGTTAAAGAAAACACATAATGGAAATTTCTGAGTTTCAAGGACAACTGTGGAGGAAATTATGTATAAGACATTGAAAACTGGAAATCCCAGAAGACTGAGGGAAAGAAACTAATTTAAAGGAATGGAAAAATTCTAGTGAAAGAAAATTAGAGGGAAACAAAGTTTTTAGCAGTCATATATGGGTAAAAATAGATTTCTAACCAAAAATCAAACAAAATAATTTTCTTGTTCCTTCATATTTGAGAAGCACGCTTCCTTAAAGAGAAGATACTCAGGTTTATTGTGCTGTGACTCTTCACCGTATGTGTTTCTCTTCCTACGTACATATTTTTTAAAATTACAAGTATAGAAAAGCAGCACATCAAACAATTCCAAGTTCTCCCAGCTGTCTGTTAACTGTACTGGCATACAAGCATAGAGAGCTACATAAGTGTAACTAAATACTGCAATGAAGAAAATACCAGGCATTTATTTGCTCTTCATAAAATCAGTTTTATATTTTGGAGTGTCCTTCTGGGGAGGTTCACATTCTACATCACAAAGAACAGAAGACAGAGACTGTTTCAGATTAACACTTTAATCAGAAGGTTTGTTTTTAAATGTAAATTACAATCACTAATACACCTGCAAGTGCTTACCACATTTGTTCAACTAAGTATTGTATGTACGCATATACAGCATAGGTCAGTTTAAAACAATCACAGTACTTCTTAGTGCCATCTGCAAATGGAGAAAGATCTTGGACCCACTTTGTGGAAATAAATATCAAGTGACAAAAAGAGGTTCAGCAATTTTAGTTATGTATATTCAATGAAGTTCATGCACGCGCAAGAGTAAAAAGTTTTAGAGCTCTTCCTTGTAATAGCCAAGTTTTGCTAGTGACATCTCTCGTCTCAGCTGCATAACTTCCCAGAACATCTGATCCACTAAAAAAGACAGAAATATCATTACATATACCAAATTCACACTTTATTTCAAGTGATGTATTCAGGCTGCCTTACTCTATATGAGCCTAGGGGAACTTCAAACAATATCTGGTAAAACCAGCATTAGTATGTGTAAGGGTTAATTGTACTCGGTTATGACAAAATTTGTTCAAGCACATATTCTAAACATTGTAAATGAGGGTCCTATTTAAAAAATCCTCAGATTTTAGATACCTTTAAAATGGAGAACAGAACTATATCAGTATTCTTGTCAGCTTCAATTAATTGTAGTTTCTTATTTAAGCTTTCCTGCCCCTTGACTCATTTTCTGTGAAACTAAATGACTACAAAAAAAAAAAAAAGTAGAGCTCATTGAATAAGAATTGTTTCACCAAAGAATCTGCAATTTTGCCTTTTATAATCCTTCTCGCTCCCTTTTTTCCTACAGTAATCTACTAGCAACAATAAATTGGGTATGAAAGGCCTTTTTTTCTTATTTCATCTGTATCTTTCTGAATGTGATAAGCCTAATGCATAGCTTAAGCTTCTAGAGTCACAGCAATACAAATCAAAATCAGGGAGTATATAATTATTCAAGACAATCCTGATGTAGAATGTCTACAAATATCATTAACCTGAACAACAACCACGAGGTCTTCCCTACCATAGTTCAAAACCACTTTGGTATAAGTGACCTCTCTCTCAAAAATTATATGGTGCCTTAGCAGAAATGCATGCACCACATTATACAGACAATTATGACGAGTGCCTACATTCTTGTCAATGTATTGTTGAAATCCTTACATAAAGCTAGAAATGTAAATTCTATGTTCTTATGGTAAAGATGATAACTGAGCTGAAACACCAGACTGTTTTTTTCAAAAAAAAAACTTCTTGGGAAGAATAAATTAATCTGATAATGTTGAAAATATTTCATTATATGATGTAAAAAAAAAAACATTAAGTTTTTTTTAACTCAAGAGCAAAGTAAACAATTTTTAGTTGAAACTTCATAGGTCCTTTTGGTCAAAGTAAAAGCTTTCTGACTGCAAACTATATTAAAACTTAAATATAACACATTTTCAAGATCTTCAGCGATGCTAGTAAATCAGTAAAAATTTCCACCATCTGAAGTTTTTATTAAACATAATTAAGTATAGGAAATAGCTGAATTTCTGGTGAATTCCATGACCCTTTAACATTGAAAATTAACAGCATTATTCTTTGTAACTAAGTGTATCTATCACCTCAGCAGTACTTCAGGTTAGAAATATTTGGGTGTAGCTAAAAATCCTGAGCTCTTGAAATTTGGAAACATCAGGAAGAGATCACTACAGGTGAGGTAGCAAAGCAGGGATAATTCTAGCCAAATTCTTGAAGCAAATCCACAGAGACTTGAAAACTGGAATAATGAAATGCACAGACATCCATAAATATTACAATGTTAACTGGTTTACTTTACTTTCTACTTTACTTTCAAAAATGCAACTGAACTTTAAAAAATTTACATTTTCACAGTGAAAGCAAATATTTTAATTTTTTATTGACATGGAGCTAATGGCACTTCTTCCACTATCCGTGCTCAGTGTTTCTGGAAGTCTGGGTGGTATGACCTGTTTCAAAAAATTTAGACTGAAAGCTGTTTGGCAATACTCTTTGACCCAGACAGGAAATACAATTAAATCAACTGTGTGCAGTTTAAACACAGCGAAATAATCTTTTCTTTTTGTAGTGATAAACAGAAAAAATGGTCTTGAAAATGAAGACAAAGCTATGCCTCCAACATGCAATATATTTTTTAATTCCAGAATCAAGTAACTAGGTGTACCATGAATATGTTTTTACAAACATCTTCTTTTATATGGACACATTAGAACCACATAGCCCAGCTAAGAAAATGTCTGAATTACTGTGCAGAAACAGTTTCAACAGGCAGTTGTTGGATATGATATTCTGACATGACCAAAGGTACTGGGTAAGAAAGGTAGGGAAACCTCCAAGGCACAGTGGCAGCAAAAACCACATTTCTCTTTTGGGGTGGAGGGTGATCAAGCCTTACATTTATAACCAGAGCCCTAAACAAGAATTGGCCATGCCACTGCAATGATCTCATTTCTCAGCTGCACTCGGATGAATGATTACAGGTGTTCTGTACATATAAAAGGCTACCTGTTTACATTTTGCAATGTAACCCAAAATATTGTCTTTCTTGCCAGTTCTCCCTGAAGAAAAAAAAAGTCTGAAGTCTGACAAGAACAGCTGTCTCAACTACCATTGCACAAAACCAGAAGACATACCAAAACACCAAGGTAAAGAAAAAATGGCCCAGATCACCTTAACTGAAATTTTTTGCATCCAAAATATCTCCACATTCTGTGAGAGAGATTTGATTTTTGACACTGTGTAGAAAAACTGTGACTAACTCCCCTAGTTAGATTGTTTTAACATTTCATATTGTATAAGGGGTTTTTTAATGGACTGAAAATCAATGCATTATAATTAATTGTTTTAAAAAGTACTTTATTGGAGAGTGAAATATTAATATATTCTCAAAATTACAACAACGACTAACTACTAACCTGTAATATTAGGTCACAGACAGCAACTTTGTTGCACAGAGAGCAACTGTTAGGAACAGGCATTATGTAAATGTCTCTTTATGTAGGTCAAATACAATTTTTTTATACTCACCATCTTGCTGCTTCAACAGTCCTTGCTGGATGTATCGAATATATGTAAAGAAGTTACACACAGAAGTGATCTAAACTCATAAAAATAATGGTGGTTAATGTAATTTTGTATAGAGGTATGGAAAAAATAGTTAGATTACTACACAAAATTAAATAATAGTAAATCTACTTACCCTGTAACGACAGAAAGGAGAAATGTAGTAATAACTGCTTGAATCTCCTAATTTGATTCTATGCTTGCATGACTTACTTTGTCCACTGAGAGCACATTTCCTACAAATAGAAAGGTCACATGATTCAATAAACCAATCTGGCATTAATATCTAAACATGCACACGTATTTATGGTGTTAATGTAATTGTTTCATATTGGCACAGATAGATGAGTCTCTACTTCATTTTACAAGCTGCAATTATTACATTATGCTGTCAATTATTTTAGTTCCACAAGGCCTAATTTCATTTCAATACTGGAGCGTTATGATGCTTTTTTTGAATTCTAAAACTTTCTTCAGCTCTGGGAATGCACTTCCATATTCACTAATTTAAACTGGCTTGAGAACTCTGGCACAGTGGGATTTCTTTAATTAACTCTCAATATGTCAAATAAACATTTTTAAAATTATCAGTTGATGCCAACATTTGAACAGATTTTTTTTAAAGTTACGCTTGATATTGTATTTCATCCTAAAAAAAAATCAGCCTCACAGAAGAGCAATCAATTCTCTGAGATGCATTTTAAACCCAGTTTTGCATTTATGCCCAAATTGAAATAATATTTTACATTCAGAGTACAAAATCTTCTGGGATGAAGGAAAATGGGCTGTCTGGCAGTAATTCTTTCTGTTACCATTACAAAAGGTGAGAGTAAAATAATCAAATTTACTTCTGGAGTATTGCAACTACGCAGTATTCAGGAAAAGTCATTAGTCACCACAAACTGTTCCCAAAAAAAAAAAAAACAAGTTAGGAAACCAATGAATTTTTAAAGATGAGAAGAATTAGATTTATTCGGAATGTCTGTATTACAGCATCTCAGATGAATTGGGTTGTCATGGCAACCACTGTTTCATTAATTTTAAAAGCTGCTGGCTCTTGTTTTTCCCATTTCTACCTTGTGAAATTGGGGAATCTAAGAACAGGCTGCCTTTCAAAAGTGAAACAAAAATTACTGAGTTTCTGTGGTTCTGAACAGTGGCTCATAGGCCCTTTTAAATTGCCAGCAGCTGGTCCACAGAACCATGTAAAACAGGAGAAAATGAAGTGTGTATACGATTTTCTATAGCAATTTATGAGGACTGACAGCAGTTCATTGATACAAGAAATCCTAAAGCAGCTGAAGCAAGCTGGATCACAATTTCAGTCTAGCTTTTGTCAGAAGGCAAACTTTCAATGCTAGGAAAATAAAACCCTTTTTTTCTTCTGTTTACATAATTGCCTTTTCTGTGCTGTCTGCCAGCAGTTAAAGCTGAGGGCTCCTGCTGGTGACTCAGTTCTGTGCTGTACAGCACACACAGCTCAGTGCTTTGTTCCCCTTGGGAACAATTATGTGAATCTCCTGGGGAAACCCAGCTGCCTTTTGTTGAGGCAGCACTCCCTACACACCACCACAGTCACCATTCAGTAACTTCTGTATATTCAGAACCTTTCTGCACTACTATCACAGCTTTCTGCCCTCCACCCCTCACTAGGCTATTTGGGCTGTTACCCACTATTTTATGCATCTTTTTACCCCCACATGAATGTACAACAAAATGACTTCTTTAAAAATTTACTCTAGCTTTTGTTATTGTTTATTTTCAGTTTGTCTATATTAAGAGACCCATTTAAGAAGATAGTTTCAATAAAAAAAGCATTTTGCATCGTATAAAAATAAAAACATTAAACTGCTATGCTGATTCCATGAAAACTGCAACACCTGTTTCCCATTCAGTGCCAGTAATAATATATAAAGCAAAGCACAACTGCTGTCAAATTACACTTAATAACTGCAGATTCCTTACCTATTAGTTATCTACAAGCAACAATACAGAAGTCTCTGTCAGTACAGAAGAGTTGGAAAAGGGAGAAAAGATTTGCCTGACCTTTTGGTATATATCTAAAATAACTAAATTACAACTTGTGCATTGTCATCTCAAAACATGAATCTATCTTGCCAAATATTTAAGGATTTTCTAAGTTCTGATTTAAAAGTTATCCTGTACTGGAGAAAACAGCTTAAAAAATCTCCAGAAATTTCTGAATGATGCAGTTGAATCTCCTGTCTGGGTTAAGTATTTAATCACATCAAGATGTAGCAAAGTTGCCTGAAGCACAATGACTTCAAATTCATTTGTCAGTTGTTTGTTGATGATACATGATTTGTTTCAGTGGTTTCTGACTGTCTAGATTATCTACTGCTTTCATGGAACACAGACTACAGTGGCAGATCTTGGACAGGAATTCCCTACTCCTTGAGTAGCTCCACTACTGGTGTGGGCCCTTCTGATGAGAGACTGCTACAGCTCAAAGAGCGTGTTCTAGTGACAGGAGGAAGCTGAAAAAAATTTGAATGCTTGAACTTTGCGGGCTAGAAAGGATCAAAGACTAAGTCATAAAACACACAAAACAAATTTTCATTTTATACAGCTTTTTTTAAGAGAAAATAAAGAATTTTCAGAAGCATCGGCTGTAGTTTCTCTTCTACTCAGAGAAAAAACAAATAAAAACCAACGGCAATAAGAAAGAAAAAAATCTTAGAGTCAGATGAAAACATTTTTATGAAAGTTTTCTACTGTCAAATTGAACTCTGTCAAATCAAATATTACAGAGTAAATTGCCAACTTGTCCAAAATACTTCCAACAGAAAGCTCAAGTCTTTTTCAAAATTTGGATGGCTTCAGATTAATATCCAGATTGACCTTGCTTTCTTACTCCAATATCCACTAAGGCATCCTATAATCCTCCACATAATCAAAGCCTCAGTGCCTAAGGCAAGTCCCTCCTACCAACTTCAATGTTTGTATCAGTACCTGACAAGTCTTTCTTCACATTTCTCTAGGATGATTCCAGAATTTCTAAAATAATCTTCCTTCCTATCATTCAAGCATAATTCCCACTTTAGGTTCCAACTCTCATTCATCTTCATTCCCCCTTACATTCCTCCTGCTCAAATTCAGAGGATTAACTCTCTCTATATTTCTCAAATATTTCAGCCACCTTTGTCAGTGTCCTACGTATGTGCTGAATTTTTTATGCCACAAGTACTCCAGATGTCATAAACCCAGCCTGTACTATTTCAATACCTATTTCTTTCATGTGCTTTCTAGCTGAGAGCCCCCAGTTCAAAACCATCTGGTTTAAGTGTCAGAATGCTCTTCTCCAAAGAGGTGAATGTTACTTTCAGGGTCAATGCATCAAAACACGAAAAGTCAAGTTCTCCCCAAATGATAAGGTTTGTTCTATATTAGGGGTTTTTTTTAAGTTTCATTTATTAGTTGCTTACTTTCCCACAAAATTTGTAACAACAATTTTGAAGTCCTAGATTTTAAGGAAATTAAATTTAAGATACACAAATTTGACTGAGGTAATCAGTTGATAGAGGTTTTCTCAAGCCAAGAGAACTCAAATGAGTCAAGAGTATCTCCCTGTGGCAGCTCAACATACTTTGGTCCCCCACATTCAACTGCAGAAGCTTTCACAAATCGAACAGGTTGCAAGCCAACAGGTTCAATGCTCAGAGTGTTGTTTTCAACAGCTTCCAGAACAGCTGAAGCCAACTGCAAGAGAAATTTAGAAAGCAGTTAAAAACAGCTCTGCTTCATCCAGTGCATAAAAGCAATGGCATATTTCTTCTTCTGGAAAGTTAAGAACATGGGGCGGGGGAGGCAGAAATCAACCCTCCAAACAAAAATTCTATTACAAATAAGATTTCACTTTTATCACGAGCAAGAGGTCCCATTTCCAGGCTCCAGTTTAAATTCTGCCCTACAAATAACCCTGCCTTCCCTGAGGCAATCTAACTTCCTTTACAGCCAGGAATGTAGTGAAGCATGTTTAAAACACTTACTGTATTTTCAGCCTTTCCTCATATACCCAAATAGCACACATATTTATATATGCTATGCTCTTGTCAGGGACTGAATACTGCACAAACTTTATTTTTTAAAAAATTGGTCTGATTTTATTGTGTTCCATGAAAAATACAAAATTATGTTCCATACATCTTTATCTTAAATAAAACAAGTAAATGTTATGTCACTGTTCTCAGCTAAAGACAGCTCTAGCAAGGTGTTCAAACAAGTGAGACTGAACAACATATGGAAAAGCCAGTTGCAGCTTTCAAACACTAGCCTACTTAAAGTGCAACTTTGCTCAGGTTTTATATGTTCACTCCTTATAAACAATCATAAGACACTGGAAATGTGACCATTTTCCTTGATTGGACTGAACATTTGTCCAAGACCACTGTTTCAAGTAATAACCATTACTTGACTTAAAAAAAGGTGCAACTTACATTACTAATGAAATCATTTTGTGCTAAGGTTCTTTCCTACTAAGTAATAACAGTATTTTTTTATTGTACTTTAATTCTTTTAAGACCAGAATGTTACTATTAAGGTAGTCCATATGAAATACTCTCTCTGCCAAAAGCAGAGCACTACACAAAAACACAAGAGGCTACTGAGAGTTAATGTCATACTTCACCATTCACATAACTGCACTTTCAATTATTCAAAAACACAGTATGTGTGTAATTTATTGTTTGGTTTAACTGCACACTACCATCAATAGCCAAGTAAAATAGAAGTTGGTCACTAAACACCGCATTTGGAAACCATAAATGGTGTAACTGACAAGTGCTAGAAGCCTCATTCTTCCCTTAAAAGGCAATACAAATCTACAGTAATTATACTACCAATGAAGAAGAAATTCCAAAATTAAGTTGCTGCAAAAGACAACAGGATGGCCTACTTACATATACTGCAGAAGCAATTTAATTCCCATAGTAACCAAGTAATTTTTTTAGTGGGAGAGGTTCATATGATGCTCACCAACCATAACAAACTGGTATGCAATTGACTAAAACACTGCGTGTGCTTATGGCCAGCAAGTAACAGTAGATGAAAAGCATGGGAAAATAACATAACACCTCCTGAAAACAACACATGAACATTATGAAGTAACTGTTGGTTTCTATGTGAGGTGTCTAATTTTATTGGAAAAGACTATTAATACTCAGGACTTTAAAATTTCTTGTTCTGATTTTAATAAAGATCTGAGAATATGCTCCCTTTTCCCTACTGCCTAATGCTACAAGTACAGTCTATAAATGGTGCATAAGAACAAAAACTAAGTAAAGCAGTTGGATCTGCAATCAGTTCCATGTTATTCCCAGGAGAGGTGAAACTCCCGTCTTTCCTTTTTATGGGAGAATGCGCAGGAATAAAACAAGGAAAAAAAGTCTCCTAATTTGATTTCTCTAAAACTATATTTATCAACTGCCCTTGTTGAATCTTAAATCCCAAAGGCTAATTCTTGTCACTCAAACCTTTCTTCAAGAAAAGGCCCAGACTACACTTGCAGTCTGCTTTGACTCATTAGAGAGAAAATCAGTCCACAAAATTAAATATATTGGTCTCTACTGCCCCCTATATAAACAAGACAGAGAATACTATTTTTACACTGTGTTTGAAGTATCAGGAAGAAAACTTCCATCCATTCCAACAAAGACCAGATTCTAACAAACAGGAGTAACATTTGAAGAAGCAGACATAAAAAGGCCATATCTGGAAGAGCACAAATGGAATAGAATAGTGAAGAAAAAAATGGTCATTTCAATAGTCCAGACCAAACTTTAGGACTTCACTGTAAATTGTCAAACACTAATGAAACAAAAATGGTTAAACTTCATATTGAAAACAATACAGTAGTCTTTTCGCTCCATGTAACATATTTAAGGGGAAGATATCAGTGAGCACATTTAGATAATTTCCATTACCTCACTTTTGGAGAAAGTTAAACATGGAAAAATATCTTCCCGATAAATTTTGTCCAAGAAAGGACATGTTCTGTCCATAGTAGGTTCATCCTTCCAAGACCTGAAGTCATTGTAGAGAGACAGGTCAGCCTACAACACACAAAAATTCACATATTTTAGTAATGTAATTATCACACTAGTGTCTATCATCTGCAAATATCCGCAAGTAAATAATAAGCATTAAAATGCTTTATATTGTAATGTAAAAATTGAAAGAATGTAATGTGTAAATTGAAAGATTGCTATCATGGTTCAGCTACAAATATCTTCTTAAATCCACTTTTCTAAGCCTGCAAATTCAAGCAAATCAAAACATACAACTTTCAATACACAGAGATAATGCATCTACTGGTTACCACTGCACACTACCACTACAAGCTAATGACCTTTCTCCCATTTCCTAAGCTTACAGATAGCTTTGAAATACTTAGAAAGATCCACAAAACAGTTTCCACCTTCATGCACCTTCCTTAAAGTATTTGTTCACTTCCATTTATGCAAGTTAAGAAAAGCAGAGAAATTCAAAGAAAACAACTGCAATCCCAGACATCTTACATGTTCATGCTGCATCCGACTCCAGTATGCTGCTATCCAAACACTAAAAGAAAACAGACTAACACACTGAATATCCTAAGAAAAGAAAACGCAAAGTCAATGTACACCTCAGTTAAAAGTACACCATTATTCTTCACTTCTCCTCCTTATGCCAAAACTCTCTCCTACACCTCCCTACAACAGAAAGGCAACGATGGTCACTGGGAATGATTTATGAGTCTGCTCCCCCGGCAGCTCCTCTAGACAAAGAGGAAATGCTAAAACTACCTATTAAATCATGCTCAGAAGAACTGTATTCTGTGTTAGGAAAAGATAATTGCACCTGCTTTGAAAACACCTTGTTTGGTCATCTCCAGGCTGAGTTCAGTTAGCAGCAGGATGGCACCTACCCCGTGTGGTGGTCCAGAGATGGGTACTAGGTTATCATTAAAAATCTGTTTGCATTATGGGGCAGTCTGTCCCACTGGCTTGCTACCCACTAACAGCTGGAGCACACTGGGGTGCTCCCAGAGCACATTGTCTGCTTTAGCACATCATCGGCTCCAAGCAGAGTGGGGGTGAGAGCTTCTGACACGTGCTCCCAATCCAACACACAAAACTAACTCCAGTCCCAAAGGGACATGCAGCACCATTCCCAGACTGTTTCTGACATTCACCTTCAGCACTTTCAGTCTGCTGAACTACAGCAGGCCTATGCTCCTGAAACTAAAACTATTGAAAGGATGTACACCGCAGGAGAAAGATAAGCCAGGATGTGAATCTAAAATTTTGTACAGTTAAAGAAAAAACAGATAAGATAATGAAATGGGGAAATAGCATATACTAAAAGTTGATTTTTAATCTTATTTAAAATCTTATGCTGCTTTGAACCAACCTCAGTCTCTTTTTCATTCCCCATGCATCACCCCTTCTGAGTTCTCAGCACTGTGCCATTATTTTACATATATGCCTGGGGAGTTCTTTTCATCATTTTCAGGGGGTTCTGGTTAAACTTTTTTCTTTTTCTTTTCTTTCCTTGAAAAATAACTTACAAAAATTAAGTCTGGAAATTTTGTTTTTCACTAGAAACACTTGCATTATGCTCAGGTACAATCAGGAACAACTATCTTAATTAAGCTAATCCATAAGTGTTCTGGTTGCTAAGCTACCAACTTCATTGTACAAGTGCAATTCAATAGGTGTAACTTGCTCCCTAAAGGAACATTTCCCATAACTTAAACCCATCTCAGGTCTGCCTTTAAAATTAATACAATCAAGAGATACCAGCTGAAATACATCAATTTATTTGTACTCTAGAATTCTAGAAATTAAGATGCATTTCTTATTAACTTGGTTATTTTCTATATTTACTCCATTTTAGCTAAACCTACAGTTTATAAAGAAGATTCCTTGAGAAAAATTGTTCAGTGACCATAGCTTGATGATCTTCATTTTCAATCTACAACGTATGATACGTGTGTATCTTCTCCCTGCCTTTACATATGCTTTCACTAGATCCCAGTTCTGATTACCTGAAATTAAATATACAGTCAAATATAATAACAATTCCAGTTAAATTTTTTATGCTTTCATTACAGTAAATATGACATTAGCAAAATATCTCAGGTCTTTGAACAACACTAATGCATTTATCAATATTTCTGGTGAGGCAATGATACCTGTCTGCTTGAGATCTGGGCAGCTTATTTCAACATTTTTAATATCGAAATTCATTAGACATGTCTATTTATCCTAGAGGTTACTACCACATACTAGGAAAGATTTCTCTGGGATGTTGGCAGCTTTCTAGCTCCACTGCAATTTAGGGTGGACAGCCAAACACTCATGACTCTGTCTACATTCCACAAAGAAATCTGAGAGCTGACCATATTTACACCCAGCTCCATCCCACAACACAAAGCTCTAGTGACAGACTCTGCAAAAGGCTCCAAATCTACTGGCTCAGGGCCAATACACAGCCCTGAGTGAGAGTACTTTTGACCCCCCTTAGAAGTCAAGTCACTCAAAATCAGAAGAATAAGATCCAAAAAGTAACAACTTAGTGGCATGAGCTAGCAAGAAGGGGACTGAACTAGGGCTTCAGACTCAAGCTCTGAGAAATGCAAAAAAATTTACCTTACAGCAGCTACAAATAAAGCCAGTAAACAAAATGACAAAGCACTAGATATAACAGGAACAGCTGGGAAGGCATGTATCCTCTGCTTAAAACTATGTCCTAGCACACACACCAAAGGTATTCTTGCTTTTTTCACCCCATTCTACATTCCATTAAATACTCCCACTCAGAGGAGAAATAAAAATACTTAAGTCCCAGTGGGTGGAAAACCCATGTGTTTCTTAGTGATTCCCTGGGCTGCCACTGGAAGAAAAAGTCACCAGTTTGAGCAGCCTTAGGCAGACTTGAAGTGTCTCCTTATGCAGCCAACAAAAAGGTGAATTAACTGAAGAAAAGCGTCAGGCAGACTGGTTCTTCTGCAGCATGCCCTCCACAATCACCACCTTCTCTCCATGAGAAACTGAGGCATAACAGATTTCTCTGGTCTCCCACTCTTACCCAACACTTAAACATTTCATTGAGTCATGACCTTGGTGTGATGCTTACAAGTAACTGGATTCCATTCCAGTTCTCCCTCTCTCTGAAGGGCAACAAAGATCCAGTTTTAGTAAGGAAAAATCCTGGATACCATTGAAACTGGGCAAATAGGTTGTAAATAATCTGATTTTCTTTTGAGTATGTAACACCAACTGGAAGATGCCATAATTTTCTAGGTTTACAGTAAAATGTCTAGTACAAATGCAATTAATGATGACTGGTAAAATGAAGTATAAAGATCCAGTCACATATTACCCCTCTGACAACAGCCAGCAGCCACAGAGCTGGCTGAAGACACATCTGAGGGGAAGGACAGTGATGCATATTCTTTCACAGCCTCAAAACTTCTAGTAGCCTGTAACTAAAGAAGCTTTCTAAGCCAAATGACATATCTATCTTCTATATATCTGGAGAGGCTTTTTTTTTTTCACTTTCCATGACTTTATTTTGAACATATTTTTAATCTTGCTTCCTCGTGACAATGTTTCATTATGTACTGACTACAAATTATTTTCCTTTTAGCTTCCAGAGATTTCATTAATTCATTAATAATTGTTTATCATTCATCTTCCCCATGTCACCTGAGATTGCAGAGATTTTTCTTCTACCTCAAGTATCTCTACACAAAAATCTTCCATTAGGTTTGACCATCTATGTTACACTTCCTGCTATTTTCAGTGTTCTTTCTGGGATGAATATATCATAGCTACATGTACAGATACACTCTCACTACATGTTTATAGAGCAGTACAATACTACTTCTTTTGTTATTTGTTCTTTTCCTAAGAACTCCTAAGTCTCCGTAGGTCTTTGACCATCATTGAACACTGAGATGGAGTTTTCAGACAATGATCAACAAGAACACTATGGTTTTTTTCCAGTATAATATAGCTCTTTCCAAGTAACTCAGCACCTGTTCTCTAAGAAATTATTTATTTAATCTTTTCCCTGCCCTCCTTCAGCCACTACTAATCTATAAAATGACTCTTCTTCTTTTCTATGACAGTTTATACAATGCTTATGAAAGTTTATGAACTTTCAGTGATGTACTTCATAAAAAGGCCACCAGGACCTATCATTTAGTTATACTGTTTGGTATGTTGTTTATAGGGTTTTTTAATCACTACATGCAATTTCAGTATTTGAAATCTTATCTCATCTTCCCTTAATAATTTAAAAGTAATTAAGACTTGGAAAAATCACCACCTATTGGTATGTAAGGAAAGTTATTTCATTAATGAAAAATATCTCTAAGGTAGTAAGCATTAAATGAAGATTTAAGATATACTCTATTTATTGTGAGTAAAACAAAACAATAAAGCCAGTTTATCAGCAAAAAGAAAACAATCCTTGCACATTACCTCTTTACAGTCTTTTACAATTGGCTGCATCATAGTAAGGTCCTGATGACTGCCACCCATAGCACTGCTTGTACTCTTGTTTCTTGCATGGCCTTTCTTAAAAGGAGTTCTTCCACCAGACTGGAATTCCTTAGTTGGAGATGTTGGTGAAGTAGACAGTACTAGTGTTTTCAATGCTGCTACTTCAGCCTGGAGGACATCAATCTTCACAGGGCAGGAGGGGATAGGGTCATTAACAAACAAAAAATAAATTAGTTTATAAGTATGTTAAATCAATTAAAAATAT
Source organism: Passer domesticus (assembly GCF_036417665.1). Classification (NCBI taxonomy): domain Eukaryota; kingdom Metazoa; phylum Chordata; class Aves; order Passeriformes; family Passeridae; genus Passer; species Passer domesticus. The sequence continues at coordinate 33,558,606 of NC_087478.1, read as the reverse complement.
ATTCAGCTGTCTCTTGCAAATCAAAACTTCATCTTCCAAGAGTACCAACACACAGATGCCCAGGCAGTTGCATATGGTAGCAGCACTGGCTTCCTATGCACCTTGCTGGCTGACATGACACTGAAACACCCCGTCCATGGGTGTTTGCTAAGAATATGTCAAGCAACACAATACAACTGAGTATATATTCTAAAAATGTATACAGGTAATCCTCTACCTATATCTTAATGATTCACACTTCAGATTTAAAACCATGTGAAAATACAAAGCAATCAAGTTGGGAAAAAACTCACCTTTCCTTGTGCTTCTTTTAACTGTTTTTCTGCTGCAGCTTGTTTGACATTTGCTTCTTTAACCATTTTGTGTGCTTCCTATAAAAGATGTTTAGCTAGTGTAAATGCTTCACACAAATTTATGAAAAATCCAACAACTAATGACATACTTTTGCTTCATGAAGACTACTTGTGACTATTAAGATGTGCAATAGTCTGAAATGAAATAGCTACGTTAAAGAAAAAAATCCCTACAAAACTATGATTTTGATTCATCATTGGCCAACTAAGGTTCTCCTTGGTCCTGAGCCCATATTCAGAAATTCGGCAACTCCACCTACCCCACTCCAGCAGGAACAATACCTGTCATGGCTCCAGTCACGCTTCGGTGGCTGACAAGTTCCTTGACCCCAAGGGAAAGACTCAAGCAGTAGCAACAAAAGCAACATAGGCACAGTAGCACATTCAAAAGAACGGTCTCCCTTGTTGTAGCCAGAATAACCAGTTTCAGACAACTGTAAATTTCGGCATGAAGGAACCAGTCAAACAACTATGAAGTCTAAATTCTTGCCATGAATAAAACAGACAAAACAACTGCATAAAAAACACTTCGTTATTTAATAAATATTTTTTATGTAGAATGGAAAAAGCACTAATAAAACAATCCAGGTAAAGAAAAAAGGCTAAGCCAATAAAGAAGGAAGCATAAAAGGACTGAGGGTTTTTCCAATGTCCTTTTACTTCATAACTCTAAGCCTTTTGTCTGTATAATGTATTTGTTTAGGCTCTGATCCAGCAATTTGTGCCTATTCTCAAATTACTGTTCTCACATGGTACTCACTGTAGGCAACAAAAATCGAAATATCAGAGCCAACAACCAAATTACTTGGGATAGGATCCTTTTCATATCTGTAAAGCGCCTAGCACATCTGGACACTATATAAATAAAACAAAAATTCATACATTGTCATACCAAAAGATCTGGCTCCCACTAGCATACAACACAGCTGTATAGTATGGGTTTGTAAAATTCTCATAAATAACAAGACACATGCAAGAATGGGAACATACACATTTATACAATGTGTACAATACATTTAACATTGACCATGCAGTTTCTGCTTAGTGATGCATCTTTGAAAGCAAAGCATGTTACTGTGCTATTACAGAGTAATCATGTAATATATGCACCCAACTGTGCAAAACAAGTCTCAATCCTCCACTGGGATGCAACAACATAAGCCCTAGAATATCCATTTATATAGCTGCTGAAATTAGTGGGATTCAAAATTAAAAATTAATTCAAGGGCAGATCCCAGTGCAAAAAATTCAATAAACCTCACCACTGTGTCTTGTTAGAACCTCTAAGTGAAATCAAATCATAAAAGAAAACTTAGGGAAACATGCCTATAACAGTCTGGACAATTCAAACTCAAACTATCATTACTAATAAACTGTATTTCAAACATTTTTTAACAAACTGACACACTGTTCTAAGCAATGCAATGTCATAAATAAAAATTTTCACTGATAATTTTCCTTTTATTGCTCCACAATTAAAATACCAGCCCGACATTTTCCTCCCCGCAGCACACAGAAGTATTTATACTATAAAATACCCTTCCACTCTTCTATTTATTTTTTTACAAAAAGGAACTGCTTAATATCTTAAGTAACCTTGCTCTACCAGGATGTACTTTGTAATTAGATTTTCAAATGTTTAATAGCACTTTTATACAACATCATAGGCTTAAACACTGCTTCTAAAACATACCTAATGTTGTATCTTTATGTACATGCTGAAAGCCTATATTTACCATTTAGTAAATGTATAAATCAACCATGGATTATGAAATTTATTCTGACGGTTAACACAATTTAGGCCCAAAGCATTCCTATATATATTCCTAAGATAAAATGAGAACTGATCCTACTTCAAGTTATGGATTTAGCATTTTATTTCTGTGTAATACCATCTCACAATCTTTGCTGGTACTACTGCCTTTTCCTCAAATGCTAAGGTCCCACTGAAAGTTCAGGCTTCTCACTTGATAACCAGGTTTCACCCTGGTGCATCACTCAGCACTAATGCTTCTTTTGAAGCCTGTGGGTGTAGCTTGCTGCCAGAGCCAAAATTCAGAAGCTGAAAGCATGGTTAAGTTATACACTTGCTACCTCCATTCATCTGGAACTACGTTATTTTTTTATTTAGTCACCATGGCAACCACAAATTTAGCTCTTATCTAGATAGCCTTGTTGTCAGACAGAGAAGCTGTCTCAAAATAGTTATGCCAAAAAATAAGCTGATTTATTTCCCTTATTTTCTTCATTTTGTGTCTGGGCAGATTGACAAGCTCAATACGGTGTCTCGCATCTAAGTGAAAAGTCTGCTGCTTTCTCTTAAGCCTCTAATTCAACACACCCAAGTCTTCAGGACACAAATCCTTTTATGTGCTTATTGCAAAAAAATTCAGCATACAATACACTGGTTCTACATAAAACATCTGGCTCAGCTTCCCTTAAGTATATCACATCGAAGACTCCAACAAACCTCAAACAGACTAGCTGTAAGTTCTTCCAATTCCTGTCCAAGTTGATCTCGCACTTTAGAAAGCCTTTCACATTCTTCATCTTTTAACTTCAGCTCCTATGGAAAATTGAAAGTTATTTATTCTGACTTAGAGTAGTAATTTGGCCTTTTAAAGCTAATACCACAAGAGAGGGGAGGACAAAAAAAATTAAAGCAAATAATCAGAGGAGCACAAAACCTTTGCTAAACAAAGCCTTTCAAAATACATCGTAACACTAAAAGCAATTCAATGAATGCTATGCATGTATAGCTGTTTCTTCCTGCTGTACAGAATTATACCAGGGCAATCTAATGTATACCTAAGCTAAACAGCAACACTTCCAACACACTCTGAAGCAAAAAAAACCTTTTCTTATCCTCGAAGTATAAAAGGCTGTATTCACATAAAATATAGATCAAATTAATTATTGGGGCTGACAGAACACCAGTTCATATACCCAATCCTTAAAATATATTTAAAGTAATCTTTTTTTAAAAAAAATTAAAATTTATTGAAAAAATAAAAAAGCACTGGCTCAGGGCAATCTGCAATTCTAAACAAATCTTAAAACATATTTTACTATAATACTGTCTTCCAAATATCTCTTTACAATGTTTCTAAAATCGTACTTTAATTATACCCTTGCCCTTATTTATGCATATTTATAAATAAAATTAAAGTAACTTAATGAAATTAAAAATGTTAGTGTTCACCCCACTAAAATTTGAGTGAATATCTGACCATACCCATTCTTACAGTAAGATTTTAACACAGATTTGGCACCATAATGGTGACATATACCAAATCTTATCCATACTGAGAATAAAGTGGGGTACTTTGCAGAGAAGTAGAAAAAGGCTGACAAAAAATTTGAAAGAAAGTCTTTCTCCCCTTCTGTATCCATTAAAGCCTGGAATCTTGCAGAAAGAAAAAGATGTAGAGATAGTGTAAAAGAAAGAACAGTAGCCAATTCTGACCTTTCAAACTCTTTTTGGCCCTAGCTCCCTTCTCATCCCCATCCATCTCCTCTCTTTCCACTTCTCCCTGTCATGAAAGGTATTACACTGCCATCGTTCCTGAAATGCAAGACCAAAGACTGTCACTAGTAGGTTAAAGATTTCAAATACAATCTAGCAATGATTTGTTCTGAAAACCACCACAAGCCAGTAAAAAATAGCTGCCTTCAGAAAACTGTGGGAGGCCAGTCACAAGAGAGTCATAAAAAAAGGCCCAAATGGCAGCTTCTTTTGTGTTTTGGAAGGTGGTTAGTACTTCCTCCAAAGTCTTCATGACTGAAGTGATGTTGCATACAACTATGTGGAAAACTGCATTTTGCCTTCTAGCATGCTGGTATTAGGTCTTGCTCTCAATTTTGGCAGTCAAATTGGCAACAGATTTTAATGTAAGGTGAAGGGTCCTGTTTGACTTCAGATCCTAGACTGGACAAGAGTTTAGAGACTCTTCTAGAATCATTTAGTATCAAAGGCATTATTCTATCCTTTTATTTGGTTTTAACTTTGAACATTTTGATTGATTTTTAGCCTAGTTTGTTCATCATTTGGATTTTTTTACTTCAACATGCAACTATTTTGAGAGGCACCACTTAAATGATGAGGATTTCCCCAAACTTCGTATTTCTCAAATTCTATTCAGAACTTACTTGCTAGCTACTCCTCTGCACACAGTGACCTCTTTCTCAAAAAAAACCCCAAGAAGTAGCAGAAAAATAGCTACAGATGAGACATGAGAAGGAGAAATGAATACAAAAAACCAAACACAAAAAAAGGAAAAAGAAAGAGGTTAAAAAAAAAGGGGGGGGATTTAATTAAAGAATTTCCCATATAAAGTATGGTTCTTAATCAGGAAAAGGAAGAATCTGATGCAAAATGCTTAAAGCTCAAAAAAGAGTTGAAACTTTTCATATATATGCAGAGGAAACACCAGCATTTCCTTTGGCTTACTTCCCTGATTTATAAGGACAATGCTACATACATCTTAAAAGCAGATTGTATCAATATTCAGGTCAACAGTTGTCAAACTAACAACACAAGTAAAACAACCCCAGGTTCACCCAGCACTACTGATACTCTGCTTACTTTAAACAGTTACATTTTGTCTGCAACTGGAAAGATTAGGAGAGATTAGATTAAAATTTAGGCAGATGAGTAAAGTTCCCTAACAAAAAGACAACATCAGGCAGTCTACTGTACATGACTGCTTAGCCAGATTTATCAAACACTACACAAGTTTCCATGATTCAGGAGAAGCATAAGACATTTTTGCAAGCAAATTAAAGTTCAGGTTTTCTAGGCAGGGCAGAAATGAAGAGTGCTCAAAGCAAAAAGCTTAGTAGTTACCAGAAACATTACTACTGCCTGTGACTTAAAGGCATTACTGGAGACTTCCCAGCCATACCAAATAAAGAAGCAGAAAAGACAACTCTGTCTGCTAGACTAACCACTCATGCTGCAGTCCTTTACACATTACTGTTCTGAAAAAGTAACTACATGAAGATGAGGAACTATTATAAAGCACACTACAAACACACAGAAGGCAAGAAAAAATTCTTTGCATGAAAAAAAAACCAGTCCAAAAAAAGTCTGTTTCAAAGGGTCATATTGTTGTTTATTTCTCTTTGATCTTCTCAGACTACCCAGTGGGTATTTAAAAAGAACCATGATATAAGAATTGCAAATTACTGCTTCAAAACCATCCACACTTTACATTCTAGGAAGAAAATCATCCTACATCTAACTCAGCAATTTAACCAACTCAGAATTAGATGCATAATACCAAGGCAAGAACATTTTCTACAGATATCACCTAAATTCTGAACTGTGGGATACTGCTGAACTCTGAAGTTGTCAAAGAAGTATTTATATTAAATGCACTCCTATTTGACTGGTCTTCACTCAGCACACAAGTGTAAACAGCTACATAAAAATCAGTCCTTTGCAACCAGATTCACAAGGGAGTGATCTGATGTGACAGAAGATCCAGAATCTCCTTTCAAACTTAACATAATTTCACAAACTATTGAATTATTTTATGGTGTGGGTGAAGATATTTCTATTTTGCTTTCATGTAGTATTCTTTCTACTTGCCTGAAAAAATTTCTCTGCCTACAATGCACTGCAATGGCATAAGAGGTGTGGAAACTTTCATCAAAGACAGCCAGGAACTGCTAGAACACCTTCAGAGAACCAATACCTCTTTAACCTTCACAAGCCTGTGGCCTTACAATTCAACTGGAAACTGATTTTAGAAAAGATTGAAAGCATGCATTTCAGTACAGTTCTAAGGCACCCTCGTTTTTATTGTTAACTTACAAGAAAACAGCAGAAATTTTAAAATGCTGAATAGTACTGTATAGTACCACTGGAATTCTTGGGTAATTATTGTGAAACTGTTTATTATTAATCCATGCAGAGTTTTAAAACATCATGTTTTACTGCAGATCTGAGGACATGAGCTCAAACTGTAGCAACTCCATTTGTTTCTGAGACTAAAAACGTATACAGAACTTGAAGACTTTGAAAGAAAATTCTAAATCTAGAATCAGGCTCTCAAACTATGTTGAAATCAACAGTACATTCTATACTATCACCTCTTTCACAAGAATTACTGTATCGTGGGAAAACAATTTTACTAGGAAAATAAAATTCATTCACATTTTACTACAGAAAGTCAAACATGGTTTTACTTGTTACTAATCGTACAGATCTTACTCTAAAATGACCATGGGAATCATGGAAACCAAACACGTTTTACCATCACCTCTGGCAGACTGCTCTTCCCTCATAAAAGAGGGCTAAAACGTCAGTTTCTTTGACAAGGAAATAGTTTTGGGTCAAATCACACAAAAATTCAAGAAAAGCATGACTATGAAATGCTAAAGCTCAGAAACTACAGGTAAGCTGACCAAAACACATGCAGTATGGTGGTTAACTCTGAGGAAAAGTAAAAGGTATTCCCTCACAAGGACTCCACTAAATTTGTGTATGAAGAAATACCATGTATCAAATGTACACAGTGATGTATCAAAACACCAGCACTATTTTCTGGGAGGCTATCTACATGTGGTTCACCTACGGTCAATAACCACAGCGGCAGAGCTCAATGCAAACACGGCAGAGAAAATACAAATGCACAGAGACATGAGGACATAAGGTCCCAGGCATTACAACCACTTTTAACACCTTCTCAATTTCCCTGATGCTGCTTTAGAAGATTAGTGAAACAAGAAGCGTTCAGATGATCTACTCATCTCCACCTTTAGAATATAGACAGAAATTATGACTCCAGTGAAAAAATAAGCAAAAAATTATCTGAATGGACTCAGAGATTGAAAAACAAAATTTGTCATTTTAATTAAGGGAGCATTTTAAGGCAAACATAAGATCGCAAATGCCCCATTAGTACAGAATTCAGCACTGCTGTTGACCTCTGACCCAGCCTTCCTCCAAATCTTACAACATGATTTGATGCTGCAACTGATCTAGATTGAAGCAGAAAGTGTATTTCTCTCTCATCAAAACACAAACTTTTGAAAGACTTTTTTTAACAATCTTGCCAGCAATGCCTTTCATTTTAACAAGTCTATAGTCCTAAGAAATCCAAGGCACACACAAAGCAGGAAAAAAATAACACTTATTCTATTACTGAATAATTTATTCAGGAACCATATTGAAATGTCTAACAAATACATGGCACACATGCCTTATCTAATATAAAAAAATCTGACAGCACTTTAAAAAAAGCTGCACTCCAAGCAAAGTCAAAAAATCAGTGGATCCTTAAACTTTAAAGTTTCATTTTCCTTTCTAGTTCCCTTTCTGATCACAACTGCAACAAATTCAAAACAACCTTTAATGTATAGTACAATAGCACACAGTTTGAGCAGGAAATTTGGAACAAATGAAAAATGCAAAATAGCAAATTTGCATTTGCTTTGTTCACTCTCTGTAGCCTGTAAAGCTTCCAGGCTCAATAAGCTTCAAGTGCAAATCATAATTCTCATTTTTCTAACTAGTAAACAGCACAGAGAATTACAGAGAATTTAAAGCCATTACACAAAAGACAACCAGTTATACAAAGACACTACCTACTCATTACATCCCTGGAGGGTTTGAACTGAGCACTCATCAACAGAAGTGAGTGTGCTTGGAAACAGAAGTTTAAAGATTGCATGACATAAGACTATCACAGAGAGGATACAGCACTATGTGAACAGCCATGAGTTTTGGAGGAAAGATACCAGAGATGAGTTAGGGATAGGAAAACGTAGTCCTCATGCAGGAAGAGGAAGAAAGTGGGTATAATGGAAGGCATAGGTTTATGGTTGTACAGTCTGTACAGACCCCTGCCATGACTAAGCAATTCTGAAACAGTGCAAGTTCAGAAAGACAAGCAAAGCAAGTTACCTCTGCAGTATAACACTGGTAAGAATCACATGAAGAGTTGGGAATTAGCAAGAACTCTGACACCAACACTCTCAAGTTAGTGCTGAATTGCTTCTATTAAGACCACACAAAGAGCTTGAAAACATAAAACATGCAGTTAAGTATGTCCTAGCAGCCTTCATTCCAATTCCTTAAGAACAGCCTTAACGAATTTTAGAGTGAAATAGGAAACATTTCCATCTTTAAGAGACAAAGTGGTATACATTGGAATAAGATTTTTAGATCATTCCAAACCATCAGTAGCAGATCCAAGTTGTGGTTTTCAAGTACATAAGCTGTAATTTCATATACTGTAAAGAAGAGCTTTTCTAAAGTTTGGATGTTAATTTGTTCTTATTTTCTAGGGTTCCAAGTTTAACTGCTAGGATTATATATTCACATGCAAGGTCCTCAAGTTTATCTCGGGTTAATGTTTTCTTTCAGTGGTCAAAAGCTAAGCAAACACACACATTAGCAAAGGAATCCACTACTCAGCAATACAACAACAGAAAAAGCAATGTCTGAATTCATAGTTAAGGTTCACTATGACAGTAATGATGACTGCATCCAACAAGATAAGGTAACAAACAGAGGGTAGCAAGATCAAACACAAGATGAGCTTAAACCTAAACAAGAATGGAGTCACCTAGAGGAGAAGAAAGGGCACAGATACAAATAGCACAAGATCTACTCAAAAACTTAAGCACAGAGAAATGTTAAAATGATAAATAATGGTTTTGCATTTATATAGCACCATCCATCCAAACAAGACAAAGCGCTTTACAAATATTAATGAATTGAGACACAGGGTCTTCAAAGGTATCCATATTCAATTTGAAGTGTAGTGTAACAGTACTCTAAAGAACATCAGAGGCGTTTTTACTGCTTCTTTCCTATGCAAGCATTCCCCTATGAAGCACTTCTGTTTCTAAAGCATTTATAAATTCCATTACACATGCTACACCTTTAAACTCTAGAGGAAAGAAGACTAGAAAAGTATATAATCAGTGTCTATAAATACTTATTCAGTAACAAGAGAATGACAGAAAATTACTCCTATTCTCAAATATCAGAATGAAGGAAAGCCTACATTTCAAGAATAGCGTTTAACCAGATATTGCAGCAAAAACTTCCATGGTTAAGTAGCAGCAGCACTAGAAAAAAAAAAAACATTATCAAAGAATAATTCTAAGACATCAGCACTGCACTTAGAAAATTTTACATAAAACAATTACATCATAATAAATCCATACAAAATGAGCAGACTTCAAATGCACCTTCTGGCCTATCTATCATTCTGCAATATTAGAAACACTTTGAAGAGAGAAAAAGAGGGAGGAAACAAGACAACGAACCTTACCCTCTGAGCTTTTGCAAGTTCTTCTTTCAATCGCTCATAGCCCTTTTCTCTTACTTCCAGTACAGATGGGCTCCGTAAGTGAGATAAACTGTCTGTACTCAACCCAAAAATATCTTCATTTCCTTCAGCAACATCTGCTACTGTAGTACCCTGCAAAAGCTCTCTCTCCACGTTATTGCTCTCCTTCCTGGCATTACTGTGATTGAATGCCCCACTCTGGGGTCCAGAGGTAGAACCAAGTACTGTGTCGGTAACATTGATGCTGTAAAGAAAGCAATATAATTTTTTTTAATATAATGCATTAAGAATAAGTATTTTAGAAATGGCAGTAGTGATGTTGAATATGTAATTATGGACACAATTTAATATTGCAACTTTGTATCTTTAATGAAGCAAATTGTTTACTTGCAACAAACATCAACAATGCAAATAAAAAGACACTTGGCATTTACCTGATGCCTGATACTTCACAATTCAGTTGTCTGGGAGATGAATAAACAGGTTGTGTAGGAAGGTCAGAAACATTTAATGCATTGGGCTGGATTGGTGTGGACACAACAGAAGGGTGTGGTCGGTAGATTACACTGGGTGAGGTAGTTTGTTCCTGAGTCCCTGGCTCATTTACTCCAAGAAGATCTGGTGTAGTAGGCGAAGCGAGGTTCACTTCATGAAAGCCTTCCAAGGGGTCACTGGCCATAATAAAAGCCTCATTATATGAATCCCTAAATGAAATAATCACATTATCAGAAAGCAAACAGGAAATACTTACATATAGCTGACAGCTATTTGAATTTTAAAACCACTCAAATATGTTCAGCACACTTTGTGATAGAATAGAACCTGTGGACTAGTCCAGCAAAAGTATGAACTTCAACCACCAAAAATGTTTTTTCCCACCCATTGTACTGCTGAGTCCAGAAGATCTAACAGCAGACTCTGCATCTAAATGGGATGATGAAATCAAGAACATACTCTACATCATAAAACAATGTTATTCTTAATATAATCTGTTTCATATCAAAACAAATATATTTCATTCATGAAAGAGGGGTAGACCTGGGAATCAGTGAAGAAAAAAAAAAAATTTCTAAACCTAAAACTTCCACTTTTCATCTCAATGAAGCAAATAATCTAGGACAGAAATCAGTGAACCTTTAAATAAATTACAGTCCATAGTGGTTTTGGCTCAATTACTCATCTGATCTTTTAACAGTTAACTGAAATTACAGACTTTGCTAGTAAGATTTTTCATGAAGTATGATGGTATGTATTTAATACATCACATGATTAAGTGAACATGACAATTGTGCACAAGTATACCAAGAATATATTATAGGTAAAAAGTATTATGAATTGGCAATTTCACCGACAATCTTTCATTTTTTTTAATTACATATGCTTTTCATAAAATCAACGGAAAACATGTACAACACATGATTTTTACAAGTCCTACTTTCCAACAATTTCTCAGAGATGACAAAAATCTTTGCATAATTCAAAACTGTATGTTGGAAGGAGTATGAAGAAATTTGTGAAGGAATTACTTAGCACTGATTATTCACTGCAAAAAAAAAAAACCCACCTTTTCCACATTACATAAATACAGAAGAGAGAAAGTGCTCCAAAAGTTACCTAATGTATATAAAAAAAAATCTAAACAAAATAATACATTGTATTTTACAGAGAAAGTTGCTTGGATCCTACACTTGAAAAGACAAGGCAGGAAGAAGATACAGAAAGATGATGGTCATAACCATGAAGAGAGGATGCCATCAACTTACATGTACATCCACTTCACTAGATACTTCACAAAACACACAGGAAGACATCAAGAACAGAATCCCAAAATTACATATGAAGTAATGTTTTAGTTAAATTAAGACTTTCTGGTCACCATAAACTCAAACATTACCCAAAACTGTTCTGCATCTCAAGGATTGTGGTGTGTATACAGCAGCGTGAAACACAGAGTATTCTCTTTGCCACATCAGCAGGTACACATGGGAGAAATTCAACCATTCTGACAGCAAGACTATATTAATTGCTCCAAAAAAAGAAAAAAGGAAAGGAAAGAAAATAAAAAACTGACCCCCTCTAAGAAACTTAAGGGACAAAAAGGACCTTAAATGAACAAAAAGGAATGGTTTTTTTTCGAGTTCCTTTTCTGCAGAAAATTTTATGCATTGTTTTATTTTGAACTATCAAGAGCAGTTGCACAAATATGATTTACACAGAAAAACACTCTGGGCTTTGAAGCTTTTCTATAACAGCGATGAAAAGCTTATTTTTGAGTTTAAGTAACTTTGCAAATATTGCTGTTTGTTTTCCCTACAATTCTTAACTATTAGAAGCCTTATAATAACATGCTCTACATGATGATAAAGCCTCTTAAGTAGACAAATTAAAATGAAGGAACTGACACAGCTACAGGACATTTCTTCAAAGTTCAATTTCAAGAATGTTTTCAGCTCTACAATGCAATTATTACATAATTGTTTTACATTTAATAAGCTAAAAGACTGTCATCTTTATAGTTCATTGCACCAGTGGAAAAATATCCATGTCACAATCTCAAAGTCAGGGTCACATCTACACAAACAGTTTCCCTTTCTTTGTTCCCACCACTCTCCTCTTCAGTGGCCACCAAGCCAGCCATACCCAGCACCACTACACTGGCAATAATACCAACCCACCACTTAAAATTCCCAATTCTTTGGATTCCAGTCTTCACAACTAACAAAAGACACAGGCTCTGAACATGGATGCAGAAGGGCTGCCTGGATGCCTTATCTTTTCTACAGCACCTAGGAAAGTGCACCAAATCCACACAACAGAAGCAGAAACAGAGACCCACCTGAGACCAAAACAGGAACACACTTCTGCCACACACTCCCTGCTGTTGACTGGTTTCTATTTCAAGTCTGAAAGATGCTAGTCATTGCTAGTTACTCTTAAAACTCACAGTCTGCCTTGATATTCAGTAGAGATATAATGGAACTTCATATCACCAGCACCACTGGCTGAACTTTGCTATGCAAGGTTTTTTTTTCCAAAAACTGTTTTTTAAGAAAATACTACTTAGCCTTTTTACAAGAATAAAAGAAAAGGCTCAAGAAAAGCTTATTTATTGGTTTTTTTTCATTTATTTTACTATTTCTGTACAAATATTAGGGCTGTCTGTTTGGAGCAAATATTTTAAGAACACAGAGTAAGCAACAAGTTAAAAGATGTTCCATTCCATGTATCTGTGATAACAGACACAAATTCCTCTACATTCTGAAGCTCAGAAGGCCATGCTGGCTCACACAGAGAAAAAACAATTCAAAGCCTACTTATTATCTTTCAATATTCAAATGCACTTGTAGCTGTCCCTCTGGACCATCACATCAATTTACCCTGGCAAAATAATACGGTTCAGGGGATGGATGGGAGGAATCTATCCTACCTACATGGTCCCACTCAACTCTTTTATACAGCTTTTCCACCTAATCTGCCTATATCCTGCCGTATTTTTAACAAAAAAAAAAAAAAAGAAGAGAGAAAAAGCCCAAACCAAAAAGATTAGACAAGACTCACTCGGCTTATACATTAAATATTGGCCTCAGCTTAAACAGTAAATAAATCCATGCATAACTTCTCAGCTATCAAAAAACAAGCTCTTTCTGATACAGGAAGTTAAAAAGTTTAAAAAGTTATACAAGTTATTCCTGGAAGAGCTGAAAATAAAGTCCCTCAGCTATATATTTCCCATAGCCTGTCAAATGGGCACTCATAAGCAAACCATCTGCGTAAAACACTTTCCAGTCACAACTTTTTTCTTTCCTAAGATTACTTCTCACCAGGCAGTGAGCAGCAGAAGCTGGGTACACCACCCAGACAAGAGAAAGGAGCCCATATTAAGTATCTCAGTTTCAAGACTCACCAACACCATTACAAAGACACATTAGACATCAATGAAACCAAACATACGTCCAAAAAGCCGGGTGATTGTAAAATTATAAGCTTTCTCGGGAAAGAATTCTTCAAAGCAGCAGTAACCAAAAGGAGAAGGATTAAAAATTCACATTAAATTTCAGGGTCATTAAAGATTAGAGGCTTCCTTAAGGCTGCAGGAAGGATTCATATTATTGACGAAGGCAGCAATGAACAGCCTTGCTCGGAGGGAACATGAAGCAAATGTAAGCTGAGAGCTTCACCAGGAGCCAAGCTGCCTGTGTGCAAAAAAACCACACACTGTTGACACAGCACTCTTTAGTAGTAATTCTGCTACTGTGAAAAAAAGCTGATATTCTGACATTTCAGGGCAGTACACATGTTAAATAAAATAATTAATTTTCTTAGTATTTCTTCTACCACATTAATATATGGTGAAGGTTTGGAATCACATTAGTGCCTACTAAATGTGATTATTTTTTTCTTAGTTGATACTATGCAATTAGCATCACACCAAAAATGTCAAGTACTTCAATAAATCAGGATGAAACAACAAAACAATTCATTTCCCTATGCTTTCATCTAGAAATAATGCAAATTTGGAGGGAGCTGACAAATGTCACTTTTTATTACCTCTTCGCTGCCACACCTGCACTGCTGACTAACCACAACTTCATGAGGAAACTGTGCTCAAATCTGTTATTTTGTCTAATGGTAAACTAAAATGTACTGCAAAGAAACCAGTTTAACAACAGTTGGTTTAACACTTCCTAAAGCTTCTAACAGAAATTGAGAACCACAAACATTTTTAACAGCAGTCAAATCAAAATGCTTAACTAATTTTTCTGTCATAACTCTAAGAGAGGCTTAACTACTTGTTGAAATCAAAGCACTCAATAAGTAAATATTAAAAAGCTCCCTAAAGGCAGTAATTTATTAAGGTTTGTTTCCTGAAAAAAAAAATTGTTGAAAACCACCTACTACAAACTCTGGAGTCTGTCTTTTGCAGATTGCTTTTGAATACCAGACACTCCGAAGATAACTCTGAACAACCTCCTGACTGCTACAGTCCATTTAAAAGCAATGCCAACACCAAACATTTCACACATCAGTCATCTCATTTTCAGCTTTAACAGTAAAGGAGTACAATCATAACAGAATGGCTACCTGCTCGAGTATGAAAAAAAAAAAATCCCTTAAGGAAGAAAGTTAACACCTCTAAACATTTTCACCAGAGCAAATTCTAGTTAGTATTTATCAAAAGAATGTGCCCATTAGCCACTGTGGTTTAACCTCCAAGCAGCAGCCCTTTAATATGTAACTGAGTCTCAAAGACTTCAACAGAGCCCAACATCTGATCAGCTGATTTGGGAGGGCTCTGGAAAGCAGATTTTTCCTCAAAACGACTGCCATTAGCCCACCACTGGGCCTGCATTCTTCTCAGTCGGTTCAGGGGAAAAAAAATTGAAATATGTTGCATTAGAGAGCCTGGAATGTATTATGTTTTAAACTCTACTCGGTAGGGAATTAACAATAGTGGATTAATGAACACCTTTTACAGAAGCAGTTCAGTTAAGTAGGTGGTTTAAAATTTAAATAATAAATAGGTGGTTTAAAATTTAAATTGTTGTAAGGGATATATGGGCAATAATTTCAAGTTCAAAACTAATTCAATTACATCTACCTAGTATAAGGTATTGAAGAGATGTAGACACAGGTAAAGTGTGGTAGATTTTCTTCCTAAATTGTTTTTATATTTAAGCTTAGCCAGAGATTTCAAGCAAGTTTAAATACCATTGTCATTGCCAGTTGATTGCATGAACACAAGTCAATATTTGGCATAGGAATTCCTTTAAGGTTTGCAAAAAATATTTCCCAGTCCTAAAACCTTGCAATTGTGATAGAAATTTCTTCTCCAGAAACCCAAAACAAAGCATGGGGGTTTTTTTTTGTTTGTTTTGGTTTTTTTTTTTTTTTTTTTTTGAGCTAGTAAGATATGAGAGAAAAGAAAGCACTCCTGTCTTTACATATTCTACTTTTATTTTCTTTTGACCTCACACAATGTATTTACCAGCAAATGATAAATTAGGCAAGACAGTAAATGGAAAGTAAGGTGTAAGTTCAGCAAGTTTACAGAATTTAACAGCTAGCACAAACACTCTTGGCTTAATGTGAGAATATTTTTCTACTGCATTCCCTCTAGTGTTGTCATATAATACTATGATGTGGGTCTATTTTTACTCTCACTTTATGCTTTGAAAACACTATTTTGCACTGTTTTAAAAGAAACAGTCTACTTGATAGCAGGATTTTATGAAGTAACAAAACTTCATAAAGTTTTGCTGAACTGATGATAAAAAAAACTCTTTCAAAACCTTTCTTTTAGGTATATCTTTGACTAGAAAAATATACATACAGACTGCAAGTGTCTCTCTTACAGAAACAAGCAGCACACAAGATTCAATGACCTATATTTATGAAGTGCTTGTGAAACTTATAAATAAACATGGTTTAGAGTCTGCTAGATAGTACACCTCTTACTAGTGAAAAGTCAGTGCTTTGCAAAGGCAACGAATACCACAAACTTTCATTGTAAACAAACATTTAAAGAATGCTGTTCTGTTAAAAAAGACTCTCAGACCAAGTTAATTAAGATGAAAATATGATTCTCTTTGCAGTTCATGTTCTTCTTAAAGCAGAGTATTGTTCTGCCATATCTTGGAAACTATTTCACAAGCCCATCTCAGGTTTAAACCTGATCACAATGACTGTAGTGTCCTTCTTGCCAAGACTTGGACCCAAAGACCCTCTCTAACACTGAAAATATTCAGTAAGTAAACTTAAACTTCAGTAAAATGACCATGAATTTCCTGACATTGTACCTGCAAATGCATTTAAAGAAATATTTTCTTAATTTATTAAAAAATGGTTAGTGTATTAGTGCTAATAAAGTCTCTAATACAAGTCTTGACAGGTTACAGTAAGACAATATTTTACATGCCATATTAAAAAGGGTCTTAAAAATAAAAATCCAAAGTACGCATCTCCTTTCTGAGAAAATCCATAAACCTAAGTGGAACAGTGAGTGACCATCTCATTTGGTATTTGACATGAATTTTTAAACCAAATCAATAACAGCTATGAAGAAAGCTGCAGTCTATAATCAAAATGCTTCTTGTGACCGTTCTCTTCTCCTATAGATAAAAAAAATCCTCTTTTAAATATAGCATAACAATACGGATATTCCAGTCGCAGCTGTGAGGTGCCCTCCCATTTGTTATTTATTAAAAGCATAATGAGAACAGTAAATTATTTATCCTTCTTTGCTCACTAGGTAACATTAACCAAGCACAACGGATGAATGACTGCCAAGAGACAAATACAGAAGGCCAAACTTTAACCCTTCCAAAAACTCATTAAACAGTTCTATAATAGAAACAACAATAAAAATATTAAAGCAACAAGATTTCAGGTTTTGCCCTACAGTGAGGAATACAAATATTTGAACAGATGGTAGCTGCCAATACATACTTCTAGTCTGAATAACCTTACATCTGCTTTGAAAGAGAAGCTGATAATTCCAGTTACACCAAGTCTATACAATATTAATTATTTTATCTATTTAGAAAACTGTGTTTGAGACTTCCTAAGAATATGCTTAAAAAGGAATGCAGCAAACAAAGCACGCAACATAAAATTTAGTATATCATCTGTGAACAAAACAGACAACACTTTCAAACTCATGAAAACACTGTAGCTTTTTGTCAGCAAGACAAACTCTGAGGGCGTCACCAAGGCTTTGGTCATTCTGTTCTCCCACTTCCAAAGCCCTGCCAGCCTCGGGGAATTACTGGAGCATCAGCACTCTAGCAGCACAAATTTCTGTATAGCTCACCGCTTAAAATCAACTTGTACCAAAATTTACTTTCTGAGCCTTACTGTCCAACATAACTACATTAGAAATTAAGGCAAAGCCAAATATGCTACTTAACTACTTCAGCTTACAAGACCACTTACCGGCGACTAAGTACGGCCCTCAATATTGCTCGACAGACCACAAAGCAACCACAAAAGCTACAGGCGCGGGCAGCCCCACTGTCCCACAGCGCAGAACGCCACTCCTGTCCCTGCCCACGCTGCTCTGCACCCCTCGAGGGCGGCGAAATCTGCGACCCCACAAGGGGCCCTGCCCGGCCCGGCCCCCGCTCCTCTCTCTGCCCCTTTGGCGCTCTCCCCTGACCCGCACTGCCGCCCCGCCGGCCGAGAGCTCCGTGCGCGGAGGCGAAGCGTCCAGCACCAGCTCGGCTCCTTCCCGCTGCGTCCCTCCTCTCCCGGTCTCGGTCACCGCCGCCGGGCCGCCCTTCCCCTCGGCCCCGCTCAGCCGCTGCCTGGGGGCAGGCAGCTCCGACCCGCCGGCCCCGGGGATGCCATGGCTCTTTGTCCACCCCCAGGGCAGGTGCTCCCGGCACTGCCCGGGGTGATCCCTGAGAACTACTTTTGCCCAGTTTTGCCTTCGACGCGGCTGGACTCGGACACAGGGCATCCCTGCCGCCGACTGCCCCTTCTGTGCCCACGCAAGCCCCGACGGACCCGAGGACGCCCTCCCGCCGCAGGCGGGCAGGGCGGCACGGCCCGGGCCGTCACCTGTCCCCACGTTCTTCCGGGCACAGTCCCGCAGCCGCCACAGCCAGCCCGCGCCCGCTCACGGCGCCCCGGCTCGGGGCAGCGCTCCCCGGCGGCGCCTGCTCCGCCCGCCTGGCCACAGGCTCCCGGAGACGCGTCGGCGAGCAGGTGCAGCAGCACTAGCGGGGAGCCACAGCCCGAGCAGCCACCCGCGCTCCCACTGGCGGGGCCGGGGCCGGGGCTGGGGCCGGGGCCGCGCAGCCCCCGCCGCACGTACCTGCCGAGCCTCGAGAGAGGAGCGGCCGCCGCCGCCGCCGCGTCCCCTCAGCCGACCTGCGGGGCCGGGCCGCGCATGCGCGGCGCGGCGCAGCGCCCGCAGCGGGCGGGGGGGCAGGTGTGCGCGGGCCCGCTGTCGCCCCCTAGCGGCGGGGCGGGGGTGAGCTCCGTGAGGGGAGCGGGGAAGGACGGGCCCGGCCCGCGGGGCCTGAGCCCGACACCGGACACAGAGCCCGACACCGGGCACAGAGCCCGACACCGAGCGCTGCTCCTCTTCAGGGACCGGCGAGCACAGCGCTGCTACACTCTGAGTGGTCTGCTGCCCCGAAAAACACAAGGAAGTTAATAACTCTGTGTTTAGTGGTATGCGGTAACAGAGGCACGGGATTGCGCAATTGACAATGAGAACATGAAAAATATGCCAGGTGGTTATCCAGCAATTTTCATTCATGGGGCATGCACTGCTCCAAATCAGTTTCCAAGCCTCCCTAATGTATTTATAATTTCATAATTAAAGACTGAACTGTACACACAAAATTTCTGAAATGAGGCCACATATAAAAGGCCTCACTTGCTAAGGAGAGGTGTTTTTCCAGCTCCAGTAGTTTGATTAAGAGCAATTACTACCATGTCTCACCTGGGCTTGCCCCAAGCCGTCCCCCCTGCCACCCTGACACAAGCATGGTACTTGGTGCACTTGCAGTCCCGGTCTGTACTGCTCTGAGTGTCCTGTGTCTTAAAGGTGATAGGCTAAATGTTATAAAGCTGCTATAAATAAGACTCCATGTCACCACTGGTCTGATTACAGTGCCAAAAAATATGCTTCAAATGACGGCAGTATTAGCTGGACCATGTACTTTCCTTGCTGTTAGTGCAGCTGAACTGAATCGTGTGTTGCATGGTGAGGAACTTGAGCAAAAAACTAAGGTAAACAAGACCTTGTCCCATTCATCAGTTAAGGAATCTAGGCCGCATTCCAGTCAATGATTGAAACTTTAATTATCTTTCAAATGTGAAAGAATCCTGTTTGGCCAGTCCTGCAGGACATAGCCACAGACAAACAATGTTCTCTGTGGCACATTCCCCATGGCATCCACCAAGTAAAAAGTTCATTGATAGCAAAGGAATATGACAAAGATGATGTCCAAAGGTAAATGTATCAATGCCATTCCTCACAAAGTAAAAATACAGTACCTATAAATACTAATATCTTCTAAATTATTTTCCAGTATGTAAATCTGCATTGACTACAGTGGGGCTTAGGCACAAAAATGGCTACAGAAAGCTTTTCTGGAAGCAATCTGAAAACCAAGAAACCAAAGTGCCAGAGGTGGAATATTCAAACAGCAGTATAACTTGAAGTTTGTTATAAAACCCCAAAAGAGCAGAGAGTTTCAGTATAAGGACCTTGAACTTTAAATTATTTAATTTGCTAATATTGACATGAGATAGAATCCAGGCAGTACTATCAGAATACAAGTTAGACAAATTAGAAGATGCATCACAAATTTATTAAAAACAAGATTGCAAAAGAGATGACAAGGGGAATCATAGGATGAAAACAACCTATTAAGACATAGTAAACCAACAAGAGTCTATAATTAGGATTTGTAATCCTATAGTTCTTAATCCTGTACAATGACTGTGCTTGGCATGACATTCTGTCTTAACCAGATTAGACATCTTGCATTTCAAGAAATAAAAACAATACAGTTCCAAAGACATTTGACTGCTAAAATTAATCACCAACAGATTTATTTTGCCAAAGTACTCCTGTATTTTGCTGTGTGTAATACTTTAAAGACTCAGGCAGCAACAAACCACAGAAAGTATAATTTACATGGTTAAAATTAAAAGCTAAAATAATTTGAATAAATAAATTGAATTAAATCTGGAGTCGTAAATAAGAGAAGTCTTTTGCGTGAGGCTGGGGCAAAAGAAAAATATATTTGAAAAGAGTATTTTTATCCAGCCCTTGGCTCCTTCCTGAGCTGCACATCAGTGTCAGGGCAGAGCTACTCCTCCAGGCATCGTGAACTGAGAGCCAAGGTCACCAACGAGGGCACAGCCCAGAGCAGAGCCAGTGGCGACAGCAACAAGCTTTGCCATGCACTGGTGACCATCACCCAAGGTGAGATGTCAAGTCAAGCCAGGATCCCTTCAGGAAGTCTTGTCAGGAGGAGCAGGAGGCAGCACTGGAGAGGTGTGACAGTACTGGAGACATGTGTGACCTGTGTGCAGACCTACACCTGGAATGTGGGTCCGGGCTCATCCAAGGAAGGATCATCCAAGACAGACTCACACAAGACAGTACAGCTTAGTTTTTTGTTTTGAGCTCTGTAGCGTGGTCAAATGCCCCAGATCAGAAATTCCCATTCTCCAGCTAGACAGAGCACTGAATGGGTATCTTGGCACAGACCTGGCTGGAGCAATCTGTATACTAAAAACTGAGTCTTGACTTGTGTAGCTTCTCTCCAGTCATACTGATGGAAGGTGTGATAAAAATCACTGCAAACAGTTCCTGCACTACACAGGGTCCCCCTGAGCTGCAGCTCTGTCTGTCAATGTCTTCTGTCACATTTGAACCATCTGTCTGAGAGACTGTGTCTTCAAACGTGCTTGTTTCCTTCCCTAATAGTTACAGTCCACTCGACCTAAGAAACCGGTTTCAGGGAGGAGAAAACTGTAGGGACAAAGGGCTTCTGTTTTGCAGAAGATAGTCCTGCAGCAATCATAGCAGGGCTCTCTGTTGAAGGCAAGGATTGCTGCAGGACTTTAGAGAAAACAAGTGTGGCATTTTTCTTTGATCTGAATTTAGTTAAAGTTTCTCATCTCCACACAGAAGCGCAAATGCCAGCTTGGGAGGAGTTAAAGAAAGAGATGGTTGTTCTCTTTGTAGAAGATATTTAAGTGTTTAGTAGGGGAGGATGTCCCAGCAATGTCATGGATAAATAAAGCAAATAAAATTTGAAATACCACTTTCTACTTGCCTATGGTACTTCTTACTTGTTTATTTTATTATTTTTTAATATTGAATGAACTGCACTTATTACCTCCCTTTTTGTCAAGATGTTACAGAACAATAAACTCAAGAAAGCCAAAGGATAAGTCTATTAATAGCAGTCACACATGTATTTAAACCCCAGAGTACAGTGAAAAAAACCCCAAAGAATGATCCACTATATACAAAAAAAGATACAGAGACTTTAAGTCTTATTTATTTTAGAAATTCCACTCACACCCCCCTTTCTACTAGCTAAGCTGAACCAGTGCTAGCAGTACTGGGAAATGTAGTTCCCCACTCAGGCATAATTCTTCAGTGTTTAGCTAACCATTTTGGAAGCAAATCCAATTGGTACATTGGCATAAATAAGCTTCCAGCTGATTGGAGCACTAAAACTTCTCTCTATGCTGCCCTCCCTGTCCAACTAATAGAATGTTAAAACTGGTGAGATCTGTGTTATTTTTCAAATCTACCCACAATAAAAAGGCCCAGAATAACAGAAAATAAGCAGGATTTATATTAACTGCTCTTTCTCAAAACTTCCAAGGGTGAAAGACAGAACAGCCTCCCTAAGCAGTACATTCCAGTGCTGAACTAACCTTGGAGTTACAAATATCTTCCGAAGTCTAACCTCATCTCCTGTGCTGCAGTGTAGAAGAGGTAACGAGCTTATCTCAGTGAATACAGGAAGGAGAATTCAGGGCATTTGATAGCACCATCTATATCCTCAATTTCATCAAAGAATCAAAGAATAAACAATTCTTTTAATCTTTCCTCAAAGGTGATGTTTTTTAGACCTCCAATAGTTTTTATTGTTCTCGCTGGGTTTCTTCCTGTGGGTCTTTATCATAACAGTGCTCAATTCCAGGCACAGCACTCCAGCTGGGGTCTGATGAGCACTGGCTTTAAAATATCACACATCTGCTTTTACATCCCACCAAAGATCCTTTGCTTTTTCTCTTATGGCAGCAGAACACTGCTTAACCAGTCCTTCTCCAGTTTGTGTATAACCTCACTTGTGAATTTTCTTCTATGTCCATTGATTTTTACTGAATTCTAATCTTGTTCTGAAGAAAAAATGTTTAAGACCCTTCACATCTTGCAGATTTGAAAAGTGCACTGTCTATTCCATCAGCCAAGTCATTAATTAAAATACTGCATGTTATCAGATCCAGAATGATCCTCTGAGCTGAGATGTTCCTCTTGAAAAATTGACCTTCTAAAAATATGGTTAGAGTGGGGTTTTTGTACCCATCTTGTATTGTTTCTACAGTAGTTTATGCTGGACAGCATGCCCCTCCCTTTCTCATGAGATGTCACAGGAGGGAATTTCAAAAGCCTTAACAAACTCTATCTGTATCACATATATTGATTCTTTCCTATTTGTCTTGAAATTATGTGCTCAAATCATGCAACAAATATGATGCAGCATCAAAATCTCAAACAGCTTTATAGTCCTCACCTCTGTCACCAATGTTATCACCTCCATTGTCCATGCACTAAATTAATGTCAGAAACAAAAGCTTAAAATTATGTCTAAAAAGGAAATACTCATTAAATCCCTGTATTCATTAATTGGAAGTCAAGGCTTGAATACTAAAAAATATAAATTTGATAAATAAATACATTCTTTTATACACAGCAGATATCTATACACAACTGGCAGAACTCACTGACACAATATTAAAACAATGGCACATTCTTTACTGATTAAAAAAAAAAAAAACAACACTCTTAAGGGAATACACACAACATAGCCTAACCAAGGAATGTACAAATGAATAAAAATATAAATTCTTCATTAACTGTTAAGATGACAAGGATTAAAAAGAAATTTCCCCTTCAAGCACGTTAGATTACAATTGCCCACTTTCACCGTAAGACTGATTCTGCAAACAAGCTGCCCAACTAGACAGATTCTGCTGTTGCATATGAAATAATAATGCCTCTGCATTTTTTTGAAGGTGCTTATAAACGCAGCGATACTAAATAGAAGAAACATAACAACTGAAATGGGCTTACCAACTTATGTAAGGACTGACAAGTGGCTTCGTTTATCTTTAGAAGCAAGCCAGGGACGGATTCAGAGTGTGATTAAAAATAGCACAATGTGTTCATCCCTAGCTGGAAGACAGCAGAGATACCAAACCTGAACTCAGAAACTAGAAGATAAACATTTCACATTAAAGTTACCTTTCCAAAAATCCAAACAAACTCTGTAGCCCCAACAAACCTGTTGTTAAAACTGAAGGATTCTTTTACTTGATGAGACTCCAAAAACAGCTCCACCAGTACTGAAAATAAAACCAGTGAAAGGCACCAGGGGAGAATTCAGGAATCCTGTGTTTTATTCACAAGCCTGCTTTGGACCTTGGTACCTTCCCTGTACCTTAATTTTTCCATCTCTAAATGAAATTCATGAAACTACTTCCTCCTTCTCCATAATACATACATACGTGATAACATTTAAATAATTTTTCAAAGGTCTTAATTCTTTCAGATTGAAGTTGCTATGAAAATGGAATATGTGGCTTTAACGGGCTGTTTTTTCTTTATTTTTGCTCAACAACACAGAGATTCAAAATCAGACTTCAGTCAAGCCTGCCAGTTATTGCTGAGTTTTGCTCTATGAGGTGAAGCTGATCTTATGGAGAAGTTTCTACAGGTACCAACCATTTCCCTGTGTGACAGAAGTACTGTTTTATTCACCTTCTGTTTAGACTGGGCATAGGAATGTGTCCCAGTTTAGAGTGGCCTTTTCTTCTCCTTGTCTTCTGTCTTCTCAAGCTCAGCACACCCATGATGCCAAGGCTGTGCAAGATCAGTGCAGCAGAGAGGCATTTCTGAAAAGTAATCTGACTTCTTTACTCAGTAGATGGTAAAAAATGCTTAAGCAGTATTGAAACCAGAGCAGTTTCAGTTGCACAAAAGAAAGGGATTACTGTTACACTTCCCAAAGTGACCTTAAAAGTGCTAGGCCTCCCAGGAGTCTAGTCTCCAGTATCATATACATCTCTGTTACCTTGATTGGAAATGTTCTCTCACACTCACCATGGTAGGAAACATTTTCTGTCACCTCATTAAAATAGTCAAAGCATGGATTTACCCAGAGGAGAGTGAAGGATAAATTCCCCTGCTAGCACCATTCAATGCCCGTGCATGTTCTGGGCCAGGCACTGGCTCAGCAGCAGCACAGCAAGCAGATGGCTTGTTTCATCTGCTCTTGGCAAACTGATTGAACCCCATGTCTGGGGGAACAACGAGGCTTTAGGTGCTGTTCAGGCAGTTTTTCTAAGTGAAAAGTTGCAGAGAGCAGAGAAGGAGAGGATTTGTTGAAATTCAGGTGGAAATTATCAGACTTGCTGTCCATAGAAAAAGGTTAGTTTTTTATCTCTGTTGGTTCACTAAACATGCTATTCTTTTTCCTCCATGCTACTTGATCTTTTTACACTCTTTCTGGTTTTTACCTCTTAGGCATATCTAAAAAGTGAACAAATGAAGTTCTGAGGGAAATGTGTGGCATTGAACTGTGCGAGAGAGGAAAGCCAGAGTTCACTTTAACTCAGGACTAGCAGGACCACCTGGCCGATGAAGTAAAGTTCTCAGTTTTATCCTTTTCATGTATGTATTACTGCTGCTTTGAACACCAGAATGTATTATTAGAGTTCTTTGAAGTAAAACTAGTTAAATAAGATAAAACTCATGTGAGTTGTTCCCATTACAAAAAGAAATTTATGATGGTTAGCCATCTCACAAACATCAATAATCCTATTCTCACAAATACAGCAACAACAATTCCAGATTCTTTCCAGACAATAAGTAACACAAAAGAACTCACCTTTTCTAGACACATTTCCCTGGAAATGCTTTTCTCAGTTGCTTTCTTGTTCTTGGAATCTTTTCTGTCTTATCTTTCCCTTTGTCTCTCATACAAGCAGATATTCCAACAAATCTCTCTGCCCAAGAGACAGCTCAAGAAAATCCTCCATCCTTACAAGTCCCATTTGCATTTGCAGGTACTATGACTCTAAATTTTGGGTTGAGGTCCCCTTTAATTTGAATAGAGGAAATGAAGGGTGTACTTTCTCCAACCAGCTGCCACGCAGTTTAATCAGACCTCTAGCAGTGTTATATAGGGTGAATTGATCCACAGTTTTCTATCAGTCATCACTGCACAGTGTTATTATCTTAAATAGTGCACTAATCTGGATCATCATTCTTGGTGGATTTTCATAAACACAAACCAAATTATAATCCTATGAAGAATTTCTCCAAATAAGCAAAGCTGTCCTTGTAAAATGAGAGAAACAGCATGGCTCAGTTATAGTGTTATGTATATTGTCTATTTTTACATACTATTTTTATTATTATTGTTGTTGTTTTAATTATTATATTTCCATGCAGGGCAATGGGTCATCATTTACTATTCTGAGACGTAACATCCCTCACTGAAAACCTAGGCCATTGAGCCATAAAGAGCATGAGTTTATCCAGCTTATCCAGTGATACATCAAAAATCTTGACTAAGTGCACAAAAATTCCTATTGTGCAAACAACAGTGCATTATTAACTCTAATATGAATATATTAGGTGAATATTTTTGGTGCAAAATAAACATTTAAATGGTAGAAAATATTTGTCTTTCTCTAATTTAACCCCCTGAGAAATGCAAGAGATATATTATTATTAAGTATATATTATGAAGCACAGACTATCAACTATCAGTACTCTTCGATGTCCAGAACAATACAAAATTCTGTTAACATAACTTCTTCATTAAAAAGAAATTATAGTTTTGCAGCATCAGCATGCAAAAAAAAAAAAGAATGATTATGCAAACGGCTGTGCAATCCACTGCATTTTTAGGTAAGTAAAGAAATTGTCTAATGTCTAACATTTGCTAATGTCCAAGAAGTTTTGAAACTCTGGTTATATTGCAAAGTCCACTGACACTCCAGAAAAGCCAATTCATAGAGCAAGATCAAGCACCTCTCCTTCTGTGATTGCCTTTTAACCATTTAGCTTTCATTTAAACTGTGCTGGCATGTATTAAATAACCTACCCAGATTGTTTCAGATGAACATGATATGGAGCACTTTGGAGACATAAGTCTTAAGTCATGAGAAAGCTCTCCCAGCCAATCCAGGTGCTGGCTTTTGAATCCAATTCCTGGACACCTTATTCCTGGATGCATTGTTGATCTCATCTTCCCTCTGATAAGTCCCATGGTAACATTGTGTGTCTATGCTTTTGCCAATAAAAGGGTTGTTGAAGCTGATAAGTTACAGTAATGATATTTCTAATAGCAAACTCAGCGCTGCTGCATAACAAATGATGTTTATTTCATTACAAGGCAGTTGCAAAGCGTAGTATTTTTGATTGCAGTTTTACAGTACTCAGAATTAATCTGTCAGGACAGCCGGCTTTATCCTGCAGACAAACTCATTTGTAATCCTCTCAAGTATTCTACCATGTGACTTCAGGAGATAAAAGAGCCTCCTTTAAAGTATATTTCCATAACCCACATTGACTGATGCTAAGTACAGTGGTATCTCTCCCACTAGATTAACTTTTAATTATTGCAATTTCTCTCATGAAAGAGACTGTAAGATAGAACAGCAAGTCTCTACACAGTCATTCTATGGGCAGAGGACATTTTATGTTAATTTACTGATTTATTTAAGACAAGAATTCCAGCAGCAAGTGACAGTAAGTAGAAAAGTGTAGCAAAACTCAATATATTCTCATTTGAGAAAATCTGACAGTGGATTCTTTAATGCTGCTCTCTTCACAACACTTAAATTATTCACTTCCTTTCAATAAGAAAATTCTTTCATGTTGCTCAGACCATATTTTAGCCTATTTTTATGGCATTTCTTTGGATATCGGTATTATGTGGTGTTGTTACAGATACTGAAGTGCTTGCTTGAAGCTTCACTAGCACACGATACGTATTAATGTCTCTTCCAGAAATCTTCCAGTATAAATGGGCTCAAAATTCAAGAGGAAAGAGAAGTTGAAAACATAAATATATTAAATAACTTTTATTTGGTGGATTTCTATCTGTTACGCTCAGCTGTCTTGTTATACATCCATGGATCATACTAGCAGAAACCTATCTAGTTACACAGTGTTAAAATGTTTTTGTTTCTTCTATGTGTTCAAACATCCAGAGAAAATGAATGCAAAATGCACCATTATCAGTGATCATTAGTAGAACTGCATATAGAAAGGAACTTCTGAAAACTATTTTTGTAGATGAAACTACATTTCCCTAGAGGGACGCAGAGGAAGAGAGGTAAAAATATTGCCTATCTTTGGAAATATCTGACAAGGAAATAGGGACACCTTAGTGATAAAAAAAGGAGTAC
This sequence comes from Passer domesticus, assembly GCF_036417665.1. Classification (NCBI taxonomy): domain Eukaryota; kingdom Metazoa; phylum Chordata; class Aves; order Passeriformes; family Passeridae; genus Passer; species Passer domesticus. Next base: position 33,530,756 of record NC_087478.1, on the reverse strand, counting down.
TTCCTACAGAACCAGTCCCGATGGATCTACACAGATGGAAACCTGTATTTATTTCTACCTCTGAAAACACAGGAGCTCTAAATCTCATGTCTTCTGCAAAACAGCTCAGAGCCAGTAGAGCAATCTCAGCTACTCCAATCTGCAGGAATACTGAAGAGCCGCCAGGAAAACCACCTGATACCCACTGACACATAGAGGTGCTATTATTTACTGCTCTGTAAGACCAGCAAACTATTATGCTCAGCAAAGAAAAATGTTTTAGGTCTAAGTAATTATTTTCCCAGTGACCTTAAAATATCCCTGTTGTTAAGAATTTTCCTTGCACAGGACAGTCTCTGTAATAGGATCAGGCAGTATGTTTCTCCATGCCAAGTCACTGAATGCTAAAATGATTTGTCATCTTTCGCCACAGGCCACTGCCTGACCCACACATGCCACAGTCTAATATCTCGCCTGCTTTGACATCAAAGTGTCTTTCTTCGGCCATTAACAACAAGAAGAAAGTAAACAATGGCAGAAACTTCCATTCTTTCTGGGAGAGTTTTAATTAAATAAAATGCTTCAAATAGCTTAATGCGACTCAGGCAGGGGGGAAAACCTTTCATCATAAAATGAATTAAATCTATAAATTTTGCTTATTCTTTTCCCCTGCATATTTTTTTTCATTTATTTCACAGTCACATTATTTCATTCTCTGCTGAAGTTTATGACAACATTATATGATATCTCCTGGGCTTTCACAGTCTATCACCTTTTACAGCTCACTCTTAATGCCATAGGTCATAAAAGACAGAGTTCATCTCATTTTACAAAGGGGAAAAGGGAAAGAAGTCCTACATAAAACATCCAGTTGCAGAAGGATTTTCACGTGCTGAAATATACAGTTGTGAATAGGTCCACTGAGGCTTTTGGTACCAGCAGCTCTGCCTGTTTTGAGGGATTTCTACAGCATGCCCCAGAGACCTGATTTCCCAAATCAAATCAGCAAAGCAGAAATGCAGCAAATGCTGTGCTCCAGGGTGGGACCAAGGTGCAGCTGGGGAACATTTTCAGGTTTGGTGGGGTTGTCTCTGGTCTTCCTATTCAGATGTAGTTAATCAGTGCTGTTCATTGATGTGTCTTCACAGGACCATGTTAGAGACATATCACTTTTCAAGACAAGTCTCAGAACAAAATGCTCCCTTCTTGCCCATGCCATTTTGGAGGAAATAAAATGCAAAAAAATCCTGTATGTGCCAGCCAAAACCATTGCAAGATTCTTCATTCAAATGAAAGAGGTCCTTCCGATGGCAAGTGGCGTTATAATTATAGACTAGAAAAGAGCAAGATCAGCAGCTGCTGCTGCTGCTGCTGCTTGCGTTTGTTCCCTGTGTAACTGACAGGACAGAGTACTTGGCAAAAACAGACTTCCAGAAGTGGAAAGACATTTTAACCCCTGTTCTTGTCAGTCCACTCCTCCTAGGGCTCAGCAGCAGCAACCCCTTGCTTCAGGTTAAGGGAAGAGCAAGGTGATTTTTGCAGATCTGAAGGGGACTTGATTTAGGACGTCTGAAAAAGAGGAAGGGTCCAGGATTTGCCTTCGGGCTTGGATTGCTGAATCAAAATAGCAGGTCAGTGGATACAGCGTAAGCTTAATATGTTTTTATAGTTGGCTTAACTCAAATCTCTCTCACTCACTTTCTCTTCTATGCCGAAAACTAAAAAATAAGGTGAACAATGACAAGGGGTAAGTCTGCATAGAGGTATTATTTATTTATATATTCTGTAAAAAGCCTTTCATGGTCAGTTAGGAAACATTGATGGCTGTTATTTTGTACTGTGGTTTCTCTCTGAATCCTAATGCATCCTGAAATTCTCAGCCAGGCAAAAATCCCATTTACAATTGGGTTCAATATTAACAGAGAGGACGCACTTATATTTTTAGCTGTTTATGCCTAAGGTCTTCTGATGATCTTTGCAAATGTGGAAGAATATATAACTCACATTTCAGTCTGTGCTTGAGAAAGTTTCAGAAAGTAAATAAACACTGAGTAAAAAAAAAAAAAAAGCATTATCATAAATATGAGTCAAGGTCTGTACAGGCATCAAATGGGCATAACTTGTGTTATGTTCTCAAAACTCACAAATCCATACCAGCAAAAAGCCTAGCCCTATATTTGCTGATTAATTTAAGGGCAGCATGATAATTAGAAATGTTTTTGGAGACACTGGTGCCTGTGGTATCTGATCTAATGTACTCTGTCCTGCTTCAGCCCTGGCCAAAAGAGTGCTTAGGAAGGAATGTGCTGGGGGGCATCGTTATGCTTTGCTCTTCCTGTCCATCTCAGTTTTTAGCTTTTTAATTTCCTGTGGCCATAAGTAATGTAGGAAGGACTCTCTGCCAACATGCTGCCCATGAACCAAGGGCCTGGGACCACTGTGCAAGAGTCAGAGTCAGCGCAAGGCTTTGCGCCAAAACTTCCCATTGCAAGGGGAAGCCATACCTAAAGGGTTGTAGTTGTTCTCAGAGGAAAAAAAAGAAAAAAAAAAACAAATGCAGATTTAAATTTGTGTTTGCTGTGTTGAGAAATCTAACCAGACAAATACATATCTGTCTTTCATAACTTTGAATAGTCAAAATTGTTCTGTAATCGCCTAATCTGACCTAATGTGTATTTTAAGACTTTGAATTATATTATCCTGAGGTCCCTATATGAACCCAATGATAAATGTTAAGGAAAGCATTTGCTTAGCAGGAGGATAAAACAGAGTGTGCGATAGGCAAGGAAAGGCAAGGAAATCAAGGCACCAAAGCCTAAAATTCCTGCAACAGTCCCACTTTTCTTTGCCCCATTTCAGAGGCAGAAAGAATAAGCAGGACCATCCAGTGTCTTCCAAGAATTTCTATTCAGTCAAGGGCATTGAGTAAGTTGCTAAGAGATGGCTGGAATGTGATTAAATGAAATATAGTTGCTACAGGCAGACAAATAGAATTTGGTGGATAAAAATATTTTACCAGTCTAATGCATGGGGAAATATTCTTAATCCTGATTCCTGTTATCACTACAACACTGCATTTGTGGCCAAAGCCAATCTACCAGGTCTTGCACAACAGGATTTCTTCAGGTCTATAGAGAAGGTAGACCCACTTTGTCCAGCTTAGCTGCTGACCAGTTTTTGGCACTTCCCACTTTCTGATAGCTGGGAGGAAGGAATCCTTCCTGAACCTCTAATGCAGAAACCAAGTCAAGTTTTTGACACTGATGGCTGCCTTCCTGTAGAGATACAGAATCTCCAAGAGTGTTGCAAGGAATCTTTTTTCCTCTATGGCCCACAACAGATGCCCAGATACCAGGAGAGACCAGCAGAACCCCTCACCCCTCCCTGTCTCAGTTATGTGAATTCTTCCTGAAGGTCATCTTCTGCCCTACAATTTGCCCTCAGCTTAAAGATCCTAAACAAGAGGGTCTATCCAGTCCCCTGTTCTGTTATTTGGCTGCCCCCACAGTTAGCAGTTTATGTTTCATTTCATCCTGCATTTGTCTAACTTCATCCTCTCTGTGGCCCTGTGTTGTGCTGAGGGTCTGGGTTCTTGCCAAGCTACAAGCCCTCCCATTATCAGACATCTTTTCTAGATCTAAGTCCCTGCTGGAGATTTCCCACTGGCAATTTCCATGACAAAGTGGATATTAATGGGGAGATAGAGACACACTTATTGGTGGCATGGCTTGAACACATACTCCACACATCAATGGGCAAGATCTAAAGGCTCCTACAATAGTTTCAGGAAGCACAGTATATTTCTAAGCTTTTTTTTACCCCATTCCTCCCCTATAGCCCAGCCACAGATTTCTTTCATTGTTCATAAAGTCCCACTTTTGCTGGACAATGGACATCTTTGTCTCCATTTTCTTAAGCATTGCATCCTGACCACAAGATTTTTTGCAGACAGGACTGCATTTCCATGCATGCCAGTCAGACAAGTTGGCTCTTGCATTGAACTTCTTGGAGTACAACAATGACAACAAAAAATTTAAAAGTCTGTGCCAAGGCTCAGGAAAAGAAAAAGTATGATCTGGATTCTAATGACCGAAATCTATGCCTTTTTTTTTTTTAAAGAAAGAAATAAAAAAGGCAACACAAAAAATAATCTTTAGACCATGCTGGCAAAATGTCAAGCAGTCATTCTACAAAGGAAAAGAGACAGCCTGTCAGCAATACAAGGCTTATGGTGTCTTTTCCCTGCTGATTCCCTTGGTGACTAAAACCAAAACTGGCACTTTTACAGGTGAATTTTAATGACTTACATTATGCTCTGCATCAGAGACATAGCCAAGATGCACAAAATATTTGTCATCTATTAACTAGTACAGATTTTTCTCCCCCACCCCCCAATAAATTTGCTGCAGTGGCATCAAGAATAATATTTGTGATACACAGTAACTTTCTTGAGATTTTGTTCTTGTCTTAATTAGTCTCTTTCTTGCATGCTGTATGAAACTGCTTTCATTCACATTTGGATCTAGGATTTGTTTTGTAAGCATATGAAAGTTCCTGCAGCATCTCCCTGCACTGGGTAAGCGAGTACCAAACCCAGCACAAAGTATTTACCTGTGTATTTTCAGTTGTACTTTAATTACACTGTGTCTCACACTACCTACCTGAGGAGCCCTAGGGCTGTTTTGCATGGCCCTGCAATGCTGAAATATTGAGGAGTAAATCTAGCTGCCAAGGAAAGAAATAACATCATTCCCCAGCTGATTTCAGCTGCTGTCGTAACTCTTAATGAAAGAGGCAGTCTCCAAACCTCATTTGTTTTTTCAATTATTATATTTACCACAGCCAACTAAAAATACTGGCTGGGGATGTACATGCATTTGTGGAATTTAGCTTTACTGCTATTACCAAGAAGCTGAAATTTTTTGAAAAAAAAGTCGAGAAAATTTGTTTCCTATTCTTTGCTCACACTAGAGTGGAGCAAACTGAGTGTAAGCAGAGACTGCAGAGGTGTAATATGTCCCTGCCACTGCCACCCAGAAAGGTGGCCAAATTCAGTGCTAACTGCTGGGTTTGGGTGGTCATTGACATAAAGCCCAAATACAGCCTTGCATCAGTCAATCTGCAGGTCTCAACAGAGCTTGTAACTGCAAGATTTTTATTTTTCCCTCTTTATAGATATATGAATACAAACACCATGTATTTATGTACACATATTTTATATATTTAAATTTACATGTATATCCGTGTATCTGTCTGTACAAGGATACATTCAGGTTAGGATATATGCTGTTTAAAATATTGTTGGTGTCCTGCTTCTCTTCTACTGTTTCTAGGCCCAGCCTACCACGACGATGACAGTCACTTATTCCAGCAAAGTAGCAAATGCCACTTTCTTTGGATTTCACAGATTACTCCTAAGGTGGAAAGGCAGCATCTACAAATTGCTGTACAGAGAATTTATTGTTTTTGCTACTCTTTACACAGCGATAAGTGTATTATACAGGTACACTCTTTCCAATTCACATCTCATTAAATGTTATGCTGAAGTTTCAGACTTCCTAGCGTTAGGCTGAAGTTACTTGGGGGGAGGTTACTCTTTACTGTCTTTTCCTTGTTACTCTTTACTGTCTTTTCCTTGGACATTTTCCAATGTGCTTACCTTTCCATGTTTACTTTATGGTTCTAGAGGAAATATGTAGTGTCAATACTGTTTAACATATTCAGCTGATTGTACTTTTAGGCTAGCATTGAGCAACCATCCTACTGAAGTCAGACTAAATAAAAACTCAGAGCAAGCCTAAGTTATACAGCTTTTGTCATTCTGACATTGAGCTGTCAGTTGTGAGCATGCCTCCCTGCTTTAGATCAAAGATACAGACCTTTTGTCCTCCCTGCAGAACTCTGTCTTTGGTTGCTCAGTGGGAATTTAACAACACTGAGAGGTAATCATTTTGGAGTGAAGTTACATAGCCAGGAAAAACAAAGTTTTGCTTCAAGCTAGGAAGGCATGCAAACTTGATTTTAAAGCTTACAAAGAACCAAGTAAAACTGCATGGAAGCCAGACATGGTTATTGTCTGTCACCCAGCACCTGGGAGGAATACATTAAAAGAAGAATTGGTTTTTCCATCAAGGTGTGAATTAAACACCGTATGACAGATGTAATGCATCAATTAGTACAGTGAAACTTTTAATTGATGAAGTACATTACATAGAAGTATCAAAATTATGCTTCAGTTCTAACCGTGATCTCTAATTAGATCTCTGCTTTTTTGGATGCAAGGAGAAAATGAGCTTCAGTTTTCCTCTGATTAATCACTATTTTTTGCTCAGTAATCTATACCTGTAAACAAAGAAAAATAATTACAGCATTAATATGTCAAGGAACACCAAAGTCTCACAGTTATTTAAATTAATCTAGTTTTATTGAATTGTCAGGCAATTGATGACTATGGTAAATATACCACCATGTAGAAAGCTTTCTATATGTGCTCCAGTTTATTACACAATTGTAAGCACAACCCACCAAATATTTGTAATATGATCCTTTTATAAGAAATCAAAGAATAACTGTAATACTTACCTATACAAATAAAAAAAATTATACTGAAGCTTGTTGTATTTCATGAGATACTTTTTCCCGTGGGCAGAAGCTACTACCATGGCCCATTTGCTATCATTTGGTGAATATTTTCCTGATTGCAAAATACAGTTGTATTTTAATCTTGTGGAAAAGAAAAAATTCATAGGAGTAAGAATTTTTTAAAAATGGTGCAACAATGCAACATTTTAAAATCAGAGGAATTTGATTGTTAACCTTTTGCAATTCAAGCAGGCCTGAGCATTTCCATGAAGTACCACTCCGGAAAAGGAGACTAAGCTCTACTTGCAGACTTAGAGCTTGCTGTCATCTTTGGGACAGCAAACTGATTCTCCAAACATATTGATCCAATAGTAGTGCCATTCAAATTAGTGCTGAGAAAACTACAAAAACCAGGGAATAATACTATTGTTTCCTCCAGCTTCTTTAATACTTGCCAGCAGTGTTCAGACCTTTACCTTTAAGAATTTGCTTGAAGGCAGTAGCCAAGATTGCTCCCCAGTGTATATATCTGATTATTTATACGTGTTTGCACTTAGTAGCTAGTGCCAGAATATTATGGAAGAACAGATACATTTTATTTTTGCTGCAGATTTTTTCTTACAGGTAGCCAAAAACGCTTCTTTGAAAAATTATCAATTTACTGTGACAAATATGCTGAACAAATCCCAGTAACTTTTGTTCTTGGTAAGTACCGGTTAAATGTTAAATTATTCTTCAACTATATCTCTGTTCAGGCATTTTGTGAATGTTGGTGCATGGAAGCATTTCAGAGCTGAGGGGCATGTGGGAGGTTAGAGGTTCACAATAATCATGTGCTTCCAACAGGCCTTCTCAAGTTCAAGTTGTTTTTGTCACATCAACATTTATGCTCATGTTTTAATATACTAACAAGAAAGGTTTCCATATATCTAGATCATGCCCACTTACACTGATACCTTGTACCTGATCTCCCAATGAAATAAATTCACCCTAAGTTTTACTACAGAAGAGGAAATTTGGAATTTCATGGGTATGAGATACTCAGCTAGAATATTACACTGCAATGCCCATTAAATAATTAGTATTTATTGCATCCTGGTTTTGACATGGCTTATTGCATTTATTCTGGGAAATGCAGCAGCTTAATGATATGAACAACACTCTGCAAATTTAAAAAAAAAAAGTAACTGAAATCCTGATAAGCACTGGACTTGTTTTTTCCTTCTAACCCTCAGGTTTCTATGTAACTTTGGTGGTGAATCGCTGGTGGAACCAGTTTGTGAACTTGCCTTGGCCAGATCGCCTGATGCTGCTCATCTCCAGCTGCGTGCAGGGCAGGGATGAGTACGGGCGCCTGTTAAGGAGGACTCTCATGCGCTATGTGAATTTAACCTCTCTGCTGATCTTTCGCTCTGTCAGCACCGCTGTGTACAAAAGGTTCCCCACCATGGACCATGTGGTTGGAGCAGGTACTGCACTTTGCCTCCCCAAAATTTATTTTCTTTTCTCTCGGAGGTTGGGGCTCAGGGAGAGAAGGAACCAGCCTCATTTTTTCTTTCCTGTGGCCCCATGTGTGCCTCATACTAAACCACCTCAAAGAAATCACCTTTTTGTTATTGAATTTGTTAACGAGTTTGACAGTCTTATGTGAATCTGCTTTCAGACCCCATGGAGGCAATAGGCCTGCCTTAAACACTCAGGCATATAGAGCAAGTACAACATCCTCTAAAGAACAAAAAAACCCCAGAGTTGCAATACAGTATGATGCAGTAGGAATGGTGACTTGTCATAGGCATTGCCCAATGTCTGGGATATAACCTGGTCTGGTGTATCAGAGACTGATCTCTGCAGGTGCTTCACAAGTACAGCTTTATCTCAATTTTTATTTAAGTAGAAATGTGCAATCTATTAAAAATGTGCTATTTTAATAGATTGCACATTTTAACTGTTGTGATTTACTCAAAAAACTCCTCAGCCTCAAGGGTTTTTTCATTGTATTGAAAAACTTACTTTAAACTTAGTTTTTCAAGGATAACTAAGTATTAAACATGACTTTATTTTCTGTTTCTTTCAATAACAGTGAGTGTAATGATGGTGAAAAGAGTTCAGCTGTGTAACACTTTGTCTATCAGGGACTGACTGCTCAGTATTTAAAGGCAAGGTGTGGCACTGTGCCTTCTGGCTGGCATGGTCAGTGCCAGAGGTAGAATAGCAATGCAAAGATATGGGGATCTGTTCCAAATAGAAGTCAAGTTTTCTACTGAATGTCTTGACTTTCTCAAAATTATTCCTTTGGCAGAGATTAGTAAGCAAAGTTGTAGCAAGTTAAAATATGCAGTGTAATATACATATACACATTTCAACTATGTGTGAGAAGCTTTAGATATTAAAAAAAAAATGCCAGGCAGAATGCACCAATCTTCCTGAAAAAACCTCAAACCATTTATGTAGGATTCATTGAATTGTAAAGCTCTCTTCTTTGTGCTGTGCAACAAAACTGTTTACCTGAGTCAGTGAGAGGTCAAGGAAGCTTCTGTCACTGTCCCCAGCAATCTGCTTCTATTATACACTGGAAAATTACAACATTTCCAGGCAGCTAATCCAGCTCTGCCTCCCTATTGCTAAAGACAATCTGTTCCAAAGAGACAGAATGTCACAGCATTGTACCAAAATTGTAGACTGGAAAGCAAGTTTTGATTGTTGGTTTTTTTAACAGTGAAAAATCTTCTACTGTAAACTGTGTATAAGAGTATAGACAGTGTAGCCAGCTCTGGATTTCAGTACTTTTTTTTGTAGGTTTTAATGCATATTGTGCTGCAGAGTTTTTATTGATGCAGTACCGAGATTTTCAGGGTATATTTTGCTCCTGTTAACATCCAGTGACTTGGACAATACTCTGCAATCATCCCCTCCCTAGCTCCCTGTGGCATTGCATATCAGAGTGCATGGGAGGGAGGCATTTAATATGAATGTGAGCAGCACAAATCTGATACTTACAGCACAGTCATCATTGAAACAACTTATGACGATTTTGCATTTTGCTATCAAACTGTGAACTGCCATGAGATAACTATTGCTACACACTTCTCTTTTCAGCAAATGAGCTGCTTAAATTCATAGATTTTAAATTTAAGGACAGTGCTACAATGATCTAGTCTGGCTCATCCATAACACAAGGCACAAAAGCTTGCTAGCAGCATCCTTTATCATGCTGCAATTTCTGACTGAGCTGTAATACCTTCGAGGAATGCAATCAGCCCAGATTTAAAATTCAGATGGATATACTGGAGACTACACTGCATCCTAGGTGACCAGATAATCACAACAGTAAACTTGCTGTTGAAGAGTGACATCTTATTCTCAGTCTGAACTTGCACACTGCTATCTTCTATTCACTGGGTTTTGCAATAGGTTTGGGTTCTTCTCTTTTTAATTAGAAGAAAATATACTTTTCTCCTCAATAGTTACTCGTTAGTAGACTGCATAAAGGCTTGAATGAAACTCAGGATCTTCACGAGCTGTAGGCTCTTCCTATAGGATGCAGTTTTGAGTGCTGGACCTTCCTTCTGACTCTTTTTCATGTTTTAACACTCTTTGTGGAACTGTAGGACAGTAGTTCCATGTGGATTCACTCCTTTGTGATGCTGACTGCTGGTGCACACATGTTGTGAGTGTCACATGCCTAGCAGCTGTCCTGAGCACAGCAAGCACATTGGCTGCAAGGTGCAAGGGGGAAGTTGGGTCCTCAAGAAAACAACTGTTAAAAAACAGAGTAATGGGTGAGCAGCTGAGCAGAGAGCACCCCAAAAGAGCTGATGGGAAACACTGAAGAGAAACATGAGGTGTGAGCTCAGCAACATGAATATCTATGGGTGGCTGAAGACTGCAGTCCCAAATCCTCTACTGGAAGGAAGCAGCTAAATTAACCCTCTCCCACATAACACAGAAGCAGAAAATTAAACTTTATCTACTTGATCATGTTCCTTCTTCTCTAACCACTAGTATTAAAAATATTTCATGTGAATAACCTGAATCAATCTTGTCTCAAACCATTGAGTTTTGACAGGAGAACTGAATACACTTTGAATCACTCATGAGTGATTTTGTCCCAGCCAGGCTTGTGTTCTCATCAATAATTTTCCTGTAATATCTCTTTGGCTGACACTGTTCGCATTAGAATCCTTTGATTGTTTATTGATTGCACTCCATGTCACTCTTCTGATACTTTCACAGGGATTCAGTGCCCTGTCATTCCTTAGATCATCCTTTTCATGATCCTGGCACGATGCTTGACAAATATTTCCCATTTTCTGGAGCTACTTCAGCCTTCTAGTGCTTGTCAAAACCAGTATTCTTGTTTATAGAGTTTCTTGGTTAATTCTTTGAATACTCCTAAATAAAAATAGCATGACCATATTTAGAAACCGCGTAATTTTAATAATTGACATTTTATATCCTCCCTTATATTTAATGGATTATAAAGTGTTTCCTTACCACTGCAATAACAGTGAGCTATTCTGAACTGTATGTTGTCTGTATTGCCAGCAGTAAAAGCAATCCAGAATTAATACTTTCTGCAATAATAATAGTAGTCATTATTAAAAAATATTAATACAAACACTTCAATGCCAGTTTGAACTTAATCATTAAAAAAAATCAGACTTTGTTGATCTTTCTGAACAGAAGGTGCCCAATTTCAGTGGAAAGCTGAACTGATCCTTGCTGTTCTTTGTGACCCCTGCAGGCTGAGTCTTTCCAGAGCCTCCAAGTGACTTGCATCCAGTGTTTATTCCAGACTCATTTCTTTGTTTTTCTGTCTGTCTGTTTCAGCCTGACAGAAGCATCTTTTCCTGTCCTGTAATAAGCAGGCTGGCTGGCCTTTAGTTTTAAAGGCAGCCTGAAAGACTGACTTTTAGGAGTCAGGAACCATGACTAGCAGGTTAATTTGTCTGGTTGCCTGATTATTTCTGTGAAGTTGATTATGAGAAGAGGCTGCAAAATGCCCAGGGAACTTTCAAAAGCTTTATCTTATTCTGCTCTGAAATTTTATGATACTGCATGAATACTGTCTCTTGCTGCTGAATATTTCCTCTTCCACAGTTTTTTCTGTCCTGTCCTTGCCTTCCTTCTCAGCAGTTGCAGTATTTCATACCTCCTGTGTAGGCTTGTTCCAACTGTACAATAGTGACATTTTCCTCAGCAACAGAATATTCAAGATCACTGTGTTTAGGAAATCTCCATTAATTTAATTCACATTTCTATGCAACACAACTGAGTTTCTATATATTTATTCGATTGCTGTGTCATGTGTCATTAGCAATGATAGCCATAATGGACATATTCTTACTCATTGGAGTCTACTGTCAATTCTCTTACTGAATTTTCAGGATTCAAACTTGTAATTGGTTGGCTGAGCCCCCTATTTTGGGGCTGTCATGTTACTAATTTTGTCTTATTTCAGAGCTAATGTCAATACAACAAAAGAAGCTTTATACCACATGATAGTTGTCACATACCGGAGCAAAAACTAAATCCGCCAAACATGACAATTGCTCCAATACCAGAAAATCCAGAATTTGGACAAAGGAAAATGTGAATTTTCTGAGGTTGTTTTTGCCAAAGCCTGGGTGGAAGGAGGACAGCAAAGCAGACCTTTCTTCCCCAGAGGGGTAGAGGTGTTGCTCCAAAAGCCCGCTGCTCCCTTGCCAGTCCCAGGCAGAGACTGGCTCTGGTGCAGGATTTGTCACACGCAGCCCTGGCTCCCTGGTTATGTGACCTTGGACTGGCTTGCAGCAGGGGGAAGCAGGGCTTCACAAGGCAGGAGAGCTCTTCAGGAAACCTAATACCTTCCCAGCTCCCCAGCAAGGCAAATTGCCAGGCAGAGAGCATCTTCAGCTGACAGCCCCACAGCATGTCACCTGGCCCTGTGTCCCCTTAGCAGCGGGATTTCTGTGCATGACTCCCTCTTCATCTCTTTGCATGCTTTCATAACCCCAAAGAAAACATCAAACAATCTGTCAGGGAAGTAGTTCACTGGCAGAAGGCACACACTGTTGGGCTTTGTTTCGTGCATGCACTTGTATCCTCTGTTGCTTGCTCACTGCTTTTCAGATATAACAAAAAATTATCAGAATCAGGTCATATAACTGCCCTTACAATATGTCAAAATGCTTCTGAAAGCCATCATTGGTGAAAAATGTTTCTTGACTGATATGTCCAGTTCCTTATTTTTCTGAAAGCAGAATATGAAACTAGAGAGTAATTTGTACAATTCTTAGTATTCTCTGTTTCTACCATCTGTCAGCAGTTAGATATAAGAACACAGTAATAGCAAATTATTGCCTATACTGGTAAAGAGGAATAGCATAGGTAATTAATAGAAAAAGAAGTTATTTCAAGCAAGATGTGTCCGGGATTTTTTTTTAAGAGGAGGTTACTAGTTAGAATTATAAGTTGTGTTTAGCAGAGTTCTATGCAAATATTACATAAACAGATAAAAATATATTTCAAATGTATAGAATCAGTAGTACTGAAAGCATAAAATATATTAAGGTTGGGGTTTTTTTTTTGTAAATAGGTTTTATGACAAAATATGAAAGAAAACTTTTTGATGATCTTAAGTCTCCACATCTGAAATACTGGGTCCCATTTGTCTGGTTTGGAAATTTGGCATCAAAGGCACGAAAGGAGGGAAGAATTCGAGACAGTGTGGATCTGCAGACACTGATGAATGTAAGTAGAAAAAGGAAATCTACAAAAAACTAATCTGAAATTGCTGTGTTGCTTTTCACTTACATGACTGGTTTTATTTAGTATGCACAGATCTCCTGTGTCATCTAAATGACCTTACTCAGGATTTATCCCTCTTTTCGTTGTGTACCAATGCACATTTAAACACGCAGCAGCATTCACCTGGATTCTTTTTAATATGACTAAGAAGGTATTGCAAGAAGCAAAAAATTGATGAGTAAAAGATATTGTAACATCACTCTAAATTCATACTTGTCCTGTTGCTAAAAATATGAGACGTGAGAATAATTTGACATTTTGAAGATCTTATTACCAGCTTCAGAGAAGATAATCTCCCTGAATATTTCATTATGTGGTAAAATATCCTTTCTATGATGTAATATATTCTCTTTCATGTATTACTAAACTGTGAATAAAACAGAAGCAGAAGATGAATTGTGATGAAATAGAAAGTATACTAAGCACTCCCACTGCATAAACCAAGTCAATATTCAAATGGGGTGCTGGGTACCATTATAGTATCAATTTATATGTACTATACTTTCTTTTCCCCCTGTCCTTTTATATGTGCAAAAATGAACTGCAACAAAATATTTACAATCTAGAATTGTATCCCATGGAATTTTATTTTGTTGTGGTTTCTTGCTGGTTGGTTTTGTTTTTGTTTTGGTTTTTTTTTTCCCTTTCAGGAGATGAATAAGTACCGGTCTTGGTGTAGCCTTTTGTTTGGTTATGACTGGGTTGGAATTCCACTGGTCTATACCCAGGTACTGAACTATTATTCTGTAGAAAGTTCAAAACACAATTTCCATAACAGGGGGGTTGGTGCCAAGCATTCATGGCAAAAAACATTCATAGCCCCAACCTGAGCCTCTGAGATACTGAGCACTGGTTCACTTGCACAGGATCATGGAGGCCTGGCTAACTATTTAAGGCATATTTAATGCAGAGATGTTTTGAAGATCTTGCATCATCTGGAAGAGGGGAGGGAAGCACTGAAATGCTTTTCTGCTTCCTGAGTGTCCTTCCTGGCCATAATTACTCCTGTGGTCTCTGAATTTGCCATACCTCCTAGAGATTTATAAATTATATGGGTTGCCTTACAGTTCATTATTTCAATGAAGCTCTGTTCCTTGCAGGTTGTTACTCTCGCAGTCTATACCTTTTTCTTTGCCTGCCTGATAGGGCGTCAATTTTTGGATACTGACCAAGGGTACCAGGGACATGACTTAGATATTTACATTCCAATCTTCACACTGCTGCAGTTCTTCTTCTATGCAGGATGGCTCAAGGTAAACTGGCTTTCTGCACAGGTGATGGGGGAACCCTCCCTGGGGGCGGGTCAAGGTGTCAGATCTGTGACACACATGTAAAATCTCCAGTGAATCCTGAAGTTACCCAGAGGTGAATTCAGTGTGAAGTGTTCTATGGTCATATGGAGATATCATGCAATGCATTTTTAATTCCACCTGACAGACTGTATGGTAAGAAATGGTCACGAATCTGAAAGCCCATTTTAGTAGCACCAATGCCACAACTCCCTAAGGTCTCAGGATTTGAGCTATTAAGTGACAGAAAAGAGATTAAAAAACCCTTTCTCCCACTCCATTCTGCAATGGGGAACTATGGCTGCATCAGCTGAAAGAGATATATATGAATGATACTGCTGTTAACCTCATCAGATGCTGGCACTTAAAGGTCCCCAGTTCCAGAGGGCTATGAAAGAGTGACAGACAATGTTGGCTAGAACTCCACTGCATAAAAATGTTCATTAAGACGAAGAGTAGTAGAGGAATTGGATGCTGCCCATCAGCCTGTTGATGACTGCTGGCTAATCTACCACAATCAATCTGATAGCTGAGTAATTAAGCCACATACCTCAAGGTGATTCTCTCCTCTGAAACAGACTTGCTGGAAAAAAGTTTCATTGGGGTCCATGTACATTAGATTTCCTTTCGTGTTTATTAATCATGGATGGAAACATAGAGCCAACTCTTCTGTTAGAATATAACTTTTGTGTTAGAATATAAATTGAACATGGTTAGCTGTAGACACGCCTTCCCACAGCCAGCTCCAAAGGGCAGAGTAGAGAAGGCAGCACACCAAGCTGGCAGCTTGTGAGGAAAAGTAAAGTGCGTGCAGGACAAGCTCCTCTAGTGTTGTGTCCTAGGAAATGAGGGGGGAAAGGATTTGCTGCATAGGGACCAGCCTGGATGGGAGTGGGAGAGAGAGGAAGGGAGGGTGGTACAGTGAAGGTAGCAACTTCTGCAGAAAAGTGAGGCTTTATCTGTAGGCAGTGTCTTCCCATTATACTAGAGGGTTAAAAACTGTAAGCTGTTCCTCTTGACTGCCCTGCTGGTGCCCCTGGGGAAATGGGTTTTCCTTCTTCAGCACCCAAGGATGTTTATAGAATCTCCCCCTATAGTTAGGCTCGAGCTTCCAGCCATCTCCTGGCTGTGGCAGGTATGAGATGCCATTGTAACTGAAAAATATTCTGCATAAGGAAATTAAAGAGAGGAGAAGAAGTTTTTGAAAGTTAATAAAGTTAATTTAATATCAGCAGAGTTTCCTCAGGCTGGGGGTTTGTCCAAACCTCCAGTGCCCCAAGTCAGGATATTTTTGTCTTGAAGGTTACAGCCACTTTCCTGCTGAGAGTGTTGGACTTTTGGCTGCCAGGCAGCAAAAAGGGCCCTGAGGTATTGACTTCCAGTAACTTGGCAATTCCTCAGAAATAATGGGTAAACTGAGCTCATTCCTTGGCCTCAAGCCTGATCTGAAATACCTATAATACAGGGCCAAAGTTCCCCATTACATGAGGCACTTCTAAATCCCCATTTTCTTTACAGGGACAGATGAACTGTCCAAAGGCAGAGTTTAGTTGTCCATTGCTACACTCCTTTCTGGAGAATAAAGTCATGTCTCACCTGCCAGAACCAGGTCAGCTAAAAAAAAGCCACCATCACTATTTGCTCTGTCCCAGTCCTCACTTTTTTAAGCTCACGTGATAGGTTTTATGGTGGAATTTTTGGTGGTGGTCCACTGGCTTACACGAAGCTGATCCATGTCTTCCCTGGAGAGCCACAACACAGACTGTGTTCTGGTTCCTCCCTTTTGCAGCACTTTCATAGCTGCACCCAGAATTTAATACCACGTGAACGAGTGTGAGCAGAGGTGACGCCTGTGTCCCTTCATTGCTGCCACCTTACAGGTGTTTTTGTAGTGTAAATCTACTCAGCAGTTCTTTTGTCGTGTGCCAGTGCTGGCCTGGCAGCTGGTGGCCTCAGAGAGTCAGCAAGTGCTTATCCACAGGTACAGCCTAGAGGCACATAGGACAAATATGCAGGGAGCAACTGCTTTACATCTGTAAGTTATTTAGATCATAGCTGTCCATAGTGAGGTTAATGAACAGGACTGTTTAATCATACAGTTGCTTTACCCATACCCACTTTAAATCAAGGACCTGGCTGCTGCTCCTGTGTATGGCCCTGGTGATCACAAGGAAGGCTTGGAAGGGTTATCAAGAATGTGATGAGCTCTAAATCCAGGGCTTAAAAAGATAAACAGAAGGAGAAAAGAGTAGAGGGTGAGGATACTTCATGTCAGTGTACCAAGAAACTAGAGAACTGAGAAGCAGTCTGAAATTCCTAAAATTTTTTTTTTATTTAAACTTTTTTTTCTTCCAATGTACTTTAGTGACCACAGGGGTGGGGGGCAGTCTCTGTGGGTTTTTTCACTGGATATGGGGAGCCAGAAAGGGTACCTTTCCAGACTACTTCCCAGACTAAGGTACCTCACCACAAATGCGTCTGAGCTCACTGTTTGATTGTGTCCTCCACAGGATGAGCTTCTGCCCTGCAGTTTCAGCCACTTCAGGTACAGAAACCCAAGTCAGCAGGCTGAATTAAAGAACCAGACTCAGGTTCTGTCTCTGGGATTTGGCTAGCATGATGCAGAGTTGACTTGAGTCACCTTTTTTTTGTACGCTGCTTTTCCTCAAAAGCCATGGAAGGTTGCCATTGGGGCTAATGCTGATAAAGAAGTAGGGGCTGAGGGCTTAGGTGGAGAGATGAGCTCTACTCCCTCCAGCAGACTCCAGCTGCAAGGCTTGGGAATACTGACCCCATGGGCTGGTGGACTATTGCAGACAACAGTGCAATAACAGAGCCTCTAGCTGCTAAACCATTCATTTAAATGAGCCAAAGACAACAGTAAGGAAAGGTAATGACTATTGGATGTGACAATTACCTTGGCCCAGACATGTCTCTGTTCCCAGCAGGCCAGCACTGACAATTGTGATTGACAGCACCAGCGAGGCACAGAGATATGAATCTACAGTGAAAGCAAGCTGTTCCTTCGCTAGGCTGGCAGAGCAATCGCACAGGAGCTCAAGCCATGATTGCAAGTGACAGGCAGGGAGAGAGAGAAAAATCCAATCCTACTTTCTCTGCAGCAGTAGTCCTGACATGGCATGCCAACCTCTTTTCACTGTCTCGTTTTCTTTCCAGGTCGCTGAACAACTCATTAATCCCTTTGGAGAAGATGATGATGATTTTGAAACTAACTGGTGCATCGATAGAAATTTACAGGTTGCTGTTGTTATTTCTACTTCCAGCTTTACTTTACCATAGGTTATCATTACATCTAATACTATGTCTTAAATTGAGGAAAAAATCAGGGCAACAAGTGCTAGCAAAACATATTCTTTCCCTGAAGGACCACCTGTGGCTGTGATCCACAGAGTTTGTTTTCACAAGCTAATTCATCTTGATTTTGGTATTTGGCATTTACAATGCCTGACTAAACATGCAAACAGCTGACCTTAAAATTATAAAACCACTCTATGCCTGGAAAAACATGTAATGTAGGTCAATCCTGCAAAATCCAAAATTCATTCCCACATAAATAAGAACATATTTTGCTAATCTGAAAGTCTTGAGATTAAAATATTGCATATGAACCTTCCTTTAAAAAGAAAGGCAGCAAAAATAGCAAAAACACTAAGCAGGGCCCTGAACTAATAAGCAGGGCCAGTACCATGACTCATGTTGGGATGCTGTCACCCACCTGTGGTCAGCACAGGAGCCAGTGTCCCCAGTTGCACGGCCTGTGAGGTGACAAGGGTACAGTTTTATTCCAGTTACCCCTGATTCCCAAAGAGCCCTGGCTGTTGTGCTGTCAAGGAGCTCAGAGACATGCGGAGGTCCCACAGCACCGTGCTGCTCCCCTTGCCTAGAGCCAAGCACAGGGCTGGCTGAGCTGCTGTCACACTCCACTCCAGGAAAGCAGCGCCCAGGAGTTAGGGGGAGCAAGGGCCAAACAACCACCAATTTAAGCAAAGTAACCAGAGTAAGCCGTGCAGGTATGTGCAAGAATGGGAAAGGACTTCACATGGACAAAGATACTCTCTAGGTTAGCACCATGTCAGGATACTCACGCTACTGTGCCCTAGAGCCTGTTGTGTAAAATTTATTAGAAGGATGTTCAGATACTTGATTTGGATACTTGATGTCTTAAACTGGCAATGAAGCCTATCAGAGAGGTTCTTGACCTCTGGACACTTCAAGGAGCACATGTGTAATACTTTACACAGATTTTCCATAGAACACGAAGGATCACATCTAACTCATTATATGTGTGGGAAGGACTTCAATCTGGCACAAATATCCTTGCAGTACAGAAGATTCAAGTTATGATAAAATTTATTCTTTCATGAGTATGGGCAGATATGGGGGGTTTATTTTGTAATACTGAGTCTCTTCCTAATGCCCAAGCCATCATACACAGCTTATATTAAAGGGTTTCTGAAGGAAATGTTGACCCAGGGAGTATAAAGCAGATTATTTCATATATTCTGCTATGTTGAAAGTGACATGATTTATGCAAAAAAAAAAAATTTAAGGTTTCACTTCTGGCTGTGGATGAGATGCACATGAACTTGCCAAGGATGGAGAAAGATATTTACTGGAATGATACCTCTGCCCGCCCACCCTACACAAAAGCAGCTGCTGATTACTGTATTCCTTCCTTCCTTGGATCGACTATTGAAATGGGGTGAGTGGCACTAAGGGTCCTGAATGCCATCAGACAGGTCACACCCCGACAGTCTGCACTGACTGGCAGACAGTCAGTGCAGGGATGTGGGCTCTGACAATACTTCCAGCGGAGAAGATGGAAATGGGCAAAGAAATTAGGAGGGAGTGGACAGGCTGGTGTTGGTGGGAGGATGTCTCCAGTGGTCCATGTGTTCATCCAAGTTGTGCACGCATATCTTAAACTGTGTAATCAGTAAATAGAGCGTGTTTGCAGGGAGGGTTTGTTGATAGTCTCTGAACACATTTGTTGATAGTCTCTGAGCACAGGATGATACTGAAGACAGTGACTGACTTATCTTAATAATACTTGCTTTGCTACAGCTTCTTCATGCATCCCCAATTAGCAAAACAGCTATCCCTTTGTTCATTTAGTTAGCAGAAAACAGTTGAAATCAGTCCAGATTTTTGTGAAGATCAACAAGAAATCATCTTAAATGTTTTATGACTTTTCACTAACTAATAACCCTGGCATGGAAGTTGAGAAGGCCAGATTTTGTGAAGGTATGAAGAGGATTTATTTGCAGAGATCAACAAAGCACAACAGTTACAAAGAATAGAGGGTATGGGATTGCCCCCTGTTGTCAGGATCTATATGAGGAATCAGTGACAGGCCAGTTAGCTTAGGAGCTGTTAGTTTAAATGCTTGTGACATGCTGTAATGCAGACAGGTCAATAAGAATAAATGCCATCATGCCTGAGAAAATACCAGCCAAGTAGATGTTCCCATCTGAAAACCTTTTTAAAAACTTTACAGACATTTTTTACTTTTAAAATTATCTCAAGATATTTACATTTTTCCCATCATCTCCCACCTTTATCAAAATAAAATGTCTTTAATTTTTTGCCTCATTTGGCCTCAAAATTGTGGTTTTCTCATTTTTGTTCTTTTTTTTTTTCATTTTTGCATGCATTCTACTACAAAGGACAATGGTTTATCACACACAGCCATTTCAGAAGTTATTTCCTTCTGAAAAAAAACCAAAACTATAAAATGGCAAAAAGAAAAGAAGGAAGTAAAAAAAACTAAAGAAAATTGCATAGAATATAATTTATTTTAAGGTAATTTCTAGGGCGGAAAGGTGGCAAAGAAGAAACATCATTAAGTCTGCAAACAATTTTTTAATAAAAAATTACTTCACACAAAAAATTAAGGAAGGAAAGAATGAGAAATAGCTCCCTGATAGCCCCTGTGGAATGCAAACAGCTCTGATGTGTTGACTTTTTATTAATTATCTTCTCATGTGAACTGATTCTCTGTTCATATCTCTAAAAATTATGGATTACTCTTACACAAACTTCAAAAACAAGCTCTAAAAATTCTTCCAAGTCCAAAGCAAATGTATAAAACCTGAGCCAAAACCCAAAGTCTTCTCCAGTCACCTCAAGCTAACATCTGAAACAAGTTGCCTAAAGAGGTGGTAGGTGTCCCATTCCTGCAGACATTGCAGGCCAGGCTGGATGGGGCCATGAGCAGCCTGATCTAGTTGAAGGTGTCCCTGCTCAGCACAGGGAGGATGGATTAGCTGCTGTTAAAGGTCCCTTCCAACATAAACTATATTTATGTATTCTATGATCTTCACAAATGCTGGATGAAGTTCCTCTGTCCCTCCAGGATAGTGTTGTGCCCATGCTCTGTGCCTCAGGTTTGGCCCAAGCCCCTCTGCCATTGCTGTCCTTAGGACAGGTAACTGGGCCAGCTTGGCTTGCCCAGACTGCACTGTCAGTGACGTGTGCTGAATTCACTGGCATGTGCAGCAATAGCTGTTCTCATGAAGCACCGAGGCTGTGCAGGAGAAGACTACCAGGTACAGGTGAGACCTTCAGACACACTGTCACGCCCCAGAAGTAAGTGAAATTTGGCCATCTGAGTAATTTCAACATTTTTTGAAACTGTTGTCCTCTGTTTCCAGCAGTAGCTTTTTCACTGTTGCTATTTTTGCCTGAAGGATTCTCCTGAAAAAGTAACTACAGCACTGAGTAGGGTTTCTTTCTCCCCTTTCCCTCACCCTGAGCACAAGCCTAACCATGTGGAGATGCCTCAGAAGGCTGCAGCTCAAATAAGAAAGGGTGCCAGATGCCTGGCTGGATGCCCTCCCAGCCTGGTCCATAGGAGAAGCGACATCTGGATGTGGAGAGTTCTTTGTGGGATCTGACTGATTCAAAGGCACAGACACTCCTTCCTGGCACCCTCATGCTTTTCTTCCTTCTCTTTAGGGACACACTAGGGCCTTGGTTCCTATGTCTTGGGTTCCTATGTCTGAGACAGAGGGATAAATGTGTATAGATGCTTCCTGTATTTAAGTGACATGTACTACCTGGCTTTACTTGGCAGGCTGGCTGATACTGAATTTCTCTATGGGGAAGAGTGGCCTTGGGAAGAGGAGAAACACCAGAGACAGTACTCAGTTTTGAGAAGAGTCAAGAGGTTTCTCAGCGTCCATGAGAGTCCTTCATACCCCACTCACCAGCGCTACAGTCGGCAGACGAGTGAGAATTCGGTGTTTTTCCCAGCAGATGAAAAAGGGCACATCAGACGGCTGCAGGAAATGCACACAAGAGGGAGGCACTCTACCTTAAGCTTCAAGAAGAGACATGAAGGAGTTTCCAGAAGTAACAGACTTCATGGTAGCCGAGAGCTAGGACCCATAACAGAAACCTCAAGGAACGAGGCACAGTTTGGTGACAGTGATACCTCATCTGAGGCAACCAGGCCAGTTCCTGAGGTGATAGTTTCTGAAGCCCAGGAGATTGAACCTGATGTGGTGGACAAACCAGACCTGCCAGCAGAGCGCTCCGCAAGCATGCCAGAAGAGAAGCTCCAAAGGATCATAGCTGAGGCAAATGTGGCTCTTCTGAACCAACACTTTTTCCCCCCAGAAATGACTCCATACCTCTCAAGTTCAGAGGTGCATCAGTCACTTCCTAGTGTGATAGGAGAGCCCAAACACGAGCCCCAGGTTAGTAACATAGCTGGTCTCATAACAGATCATGAGAGAAACCTGCAGCGATGGAGTTTACCAAGCTTCCATAGTCCTAGTACAGCATCAAATGCTGACGCTGCACCACCTTCCACAGATTCTGAGACAACTTCACAGGAAAGGACATTCAGTGATGGAAAAAATGGCACTTCTGCTTGTGCTCCACAAACATTTGAGATGCAGGACTTATGGGAAAACCTGGACAGTAAAGAAACAGCCATAGTAGAATTTTCTAATGAGGAGAGTGAAAGAAAACTTTGACCATTCTTCCTCTGGGTTTGACTGAACTTCTTGTCTTCCCTTAATCATGGTTATCACACAAATTTGCTGAATGTGCGGAAGGGCAGACTCAGTACTCAGAAAAATCATGAACAAGATCCAACAGAGGAGTTGGGCACCTAAATAGGAGGCATTGTGTTGACGTATTTTAAGCCACTTGGTCACTGGCTTGAAATCTGTGACCCTGTGGGAAATACACTTACAGGGAGTACTGGGAACCTCAGGATGTATATGGCAGTGAGCTGTGTAGGCAAAACTAGAGGAAACACTAAGGTTATCAGAAGAGTGGGTATGGTTCTGTCTGCTTTGGATATACACTGAACTCTGCTGCCTTTGTCTGCTCCATCAGCTTAAGGTCCATGACATCCCTGTAAGATCTCCCAACAGTTTTGGTTTCTACTCAAGTGGCTCAAAGGCAAGATGAAGGTCCAGTCCTTTTTCAGCCTGGAGAGATTCAGCCCATCATCTCTCACTGTCTGGAGGACCACTTGAAAAATCAGGCCCCACATTTGTGTAGGACAGAATTCTGCCCCACTCCTGATAAAGCTATGCCACTAAAGAGTAGAATAAATAAAAGGATTTAATGTTTAATTTCACTTTAACCAAAGGTAGATGCAAAATAGCTGATGAGCTGGGCATGGGATGTCTGAGCCTTGGAGCACATATGTGGCATACCCAGTGACAGTTTATTGTAAAATGAGGCTCCCAGGTGGCTTCCCTAGGGATGACAGGGCTGCAGCACTCTCTCAAGAGGTGATGGAGCTGCAGGTGCAACTAAGCCTAGGACTCCACTCTTGTGGAGATCTTCAGCTGGAAGTGCACAGGCTGTAGGCATCCCAGGCAAAAAACGTGACCCATGACTCCTACCAAAACTGGTCTCCACTTCCTAAACCTCTCCCCCATTCCCATGCTAACCAGATGTACCACGCACATTCTTAATTGACCCAAACCTGAGTCAGCATTAGGTGTCTCCTGCTACTCCAGGGATGACCAAGCCACCTCCCTAAACCTGCTGATAGTGACCTGGACTTTCAGCTATCACTCCTGCAAAAGAAGTCTGAAAGTAGGCCAGGAAAGCAGCCACAGCTCCTTGGGTTTAGCTCTCACCCATGTTTACAAAAGTGCAGTCTGGAGCATATTGCCAGCATTCTGCCGTCAGTGAGTAGAGGACAGACAAGGGAGAGACAAGGTAGCTCAGGGACTGAAAGAACAGAGAGAGGGGGGACCAAAAGTTAAGAGTCTGCAACAACCAGCAAAAGCAGTATGGACTGCATGGGCAGAAAATCCACCCAGCTCTCTTGCTCAGAAGATTGCACTTCAAAAAACAAACCAGCCTCTCTGCCATGGTAACTGGTAACACCAGTGGCTCCTGGGAGACTTTAGGACTCCCTGATCCTGGGAAGGGAATGAACAGACCTGCCTGCTCCTGCTCCTATGGCCACTTAGGTGAGGAGCCCTTCTAGCTGGTGTGACATACAGCAGGACCCTATCTCATCTGGGTAGGCTTTGAACAAAAATCAACTGCCCTCCCCACTTGTACTTCTTCCAGCTTTATTTCAGCTTGGAAATTGGCTCCTGCTGCTGTATATTGGCACGGTCTGAGCAGCACCACGCTTTCAAACCCTCCAAAGACACTAGACAACAACACATGTATCCTGTCTGTTTAGGAAGCAGAGGACACTTGGCCCAAGGAAGCACTGTTTAAACTCATATTATGTGAATTCCATTTATGCAGGAAAGCCAAGCACAGATTTGCCAGGCATCTATGGAAGGACTTCTTCACACCATGAGATGAGGTGACACTAGTGTCTGACAGCAGCTTATTGAAATTTGATCACAGTTTGGTGTCAGGCATACTGGTGCAACCTCACACTTACTACTCCACAAGAAGTCTTCAGGCAATTCAGGTTGCTATGTTTGGGTTTGACCAACAAAATGAAAAACTCTGCAGAGTGAAATTATACAGAAATAAACAGCGTCTTAGACTAGCAGTCCAATTTTTCTGAATGGCTCTTTTGCAACTTCTGGAAGTTTTCCTCCTGATTCCCTTTTTCTTGTAGCTGAAGCCACACTTTTCAATTAAATGTTTCTCAATCTAATTGCATCTGCAACTGTCAAGGAACTTAATTTACCAATGTGCTTAACTTAAATAAATGGCTAATTTTAAATACAAACAATAAATTTTAAGGACAGCTCCAGTCACACAGCTAGAAACAAAGTCAAAGTAACTGCTGCACTTTTGTCAGGAGAGCAGTACAAGTTTCTGGGGAGTTTGGCCATACTCCTGCCTGGCAGGCATGTATAGGAAGGGTTTTCAGCAGTTGTGAAGGCAGTCTGGCCCATGATCTACCTCTCTCCTTACAGTACTTCAGCTCGAGGAGCTGTGCTTCACACTGTAAGGGAACTTGAGCCAGAAATTAGAGATGACTCTCAAGTGTCCACCACAAATCTTTACTGGGAGTCCTGTCCCACCATACCTGCTCCCTCTAATCCTTCACACAGCTTCCACCAGGGCTTAAGGTATTGGACCAAAATGCTCTTTGTCCCCAACCCAGACATCAGTTTGTTTCACCCCAGCACTGCTAAGTGTGACAAGCCTTCCCAGCTTCTCATCATCGAGCTCTGCTCATCATCTCAGCCTGGCTGCTGCCCAGGATGCACACTGCTGCTGTCCACCACAACATTATACAGCTAATCAGAAATAGTTTTGCTACCTCTCCCACTCGCTCTGCCAGCACTCCCTGGCCCTGCAACAGTGTTCATTATTTGATGGAGGCTCAGGGTGGCCACACAGCAGCCATTAGGTAGGTAAGAGCTTCAGTTAAGCCCCACATAGGTGTCCCTTACACATGCAGATGCATGCTAAATTAGGAATTACAGCTCTGAAGTCACGCAATTCAATCTGTAGTACACCAGCATTTCACACAGTGGGCCAGCTCCAGGTTAGCTACAGTATTCTGTTCATTGCTTCTAAAGAAGCTAGTGCTGGGGTGAGTTACTAGAAAAATTTCCTCTCATCATTTAGTCTATCTCACTTTGGCAAACACCAGTGTACTCTGATCTGTATTAAATTATCTTTTGGGATTATGGGCTCTCTTGCATACTTCTCTCAGTAAACTATTTGCCTTAGCATGCTAAATGGAGTATTTCAGCAAATCCAACAATCCACAACTCATGTTCACAGGTATAAGCAATGTTGAATTATTGCATGAATAAAGGCACTTTGAGACACACCATCCTCCTGGTTTTACTGAACTCTCAAGAAGCACTTCTGGCAAGGGTTTGACCTATCATGCAAATCAACTTGATGTCTACCAGGAACAGCAAGCCACTTACAGAAGCTGGCAAAGTTGGACAAGGATAGAACAGGGCCAGGATAGACAAGTAGGTCAGAGCAGCAGTTTGTTCCCATCAGATGGTGTTAATCTCGAGCAAGATCAGATATATCAGAACAAAGAGAGGGTTAGTCCCTGTGCATGCTGCCTGACTTTCCACCTGCTTCTAGGATGTGTTTCTATTCTGTGCTGAAATTTATAGATCCAGGATGTCAGTGCTGGGACTGACTGGCTGTGGGAACATGTCCCAATACCCTTAAAATCTTCTGTTGTAAATAACAGATCTCTAACTCTGACTGCAAACTCATATTTGAGGAACATATACATATTGTATATATAATGAAATGTACCAGAGTGTAAAGTACGCTGCACAGTAGAGAAAACAAAAATACCCTGCTGCTGTTAAATGAGGAATGGGGCTTTATAGATGTTTGTTTGTCTTGGCTCATGACCAAACAAATGACATTTTCTAGACAAATAAGTTAGCTCATGGTCAATCCATTCTTTAAGAGTGACATGGACAAAAGGGAATCAAGGCAAGATTGGCCTGAAACAGGGTAGGTTCACACAGCCCAGTCTTGTATGCAGAAAGAGACAGCTGGCAGCAGAGTCTCCTTTGCTAGAGGGTGATGGCCTGGATGCCAAATGTGTAACACAATGTGGCTGCAAATAGAGAGTCATGGAAGCAGGCACCAGGGACAAAGATTATTTCATATTGGAAGGCAAGATCAGTATTTAACCTACAGGAAAACCATTCTGGTTTTGTAATACTTATTGAGTCTTACAACTGAAAACTTGAAATCTAAGGGACTGCGATTGTGATGTCACCAAGGCCAGCAATGGATATTGCCTCTGGTCTGTGCCAGGCACATCCAGACAGCAGTAGCAAGTGCCTGGGGGCCACCAACCTCTGTCCAGCAATGCCACCATGGGGCCAGTCTCCATCTGCCCATGGCTCTGCCCTGCTGGGGAGGTGGCCAGTGCACATGGCTGGGACTGCAGACATTTGCAGGCTTTAGAAAGATATAAGCAGCCCCAACATGCCAACACATTTTTTTTCCTCCAGGACAAAGAGCAACCTGAATTTTCACTTGTCATTCTACCCTCAACTCCCCTTCTTCTCAGCACTGTAAAGAAACATAAAATGTAACAGAAATGCCACTAAGATAAAGCAGCTTTTGTTTGGTTAAGTTTTATTCATGTGTATGGGGGTAGTACCAGCTTTAGCAATCCAAACAAATAACCCAATGGGTAGAATTTAGGTGAATCTTCTGCCAAATCAGCACAGCTGCCTGTGGCTGTTTCATCTGAAACTCCTGCTACTGCTGACAAGTGGCTGAGCAAGGGGCAGTAGATGTGTAGTGCTGGTGCACGGGTCCCATGACTCATCTGAGGTGGAGGAACACTGGTATCCCTTTGCATGGGCTGCAGTCTGGGTTTCTGATGTGAATGGATGCTGCTCCAGCTGCTCACACGGCCGAGGGGGAGAGGAGTCAGGCACTAAATCCGGCACTTGACCTAAGGCACGGACATCAAATGCCAAGACACAAAAAAGGAGAATTACCAAGGTATAATTAATCCCAGGGAAAAAGCAGGTTTGAGAGGTGGTGCAAGGAACAATAGTTGAAATTAGTGGCCACACAGGCATCAGTGAAATTCCCTTTTATATAAGCTGGTTGGAGCAAGCTAATTTAAAGAGGATTTCCATGGCACTCAGGAAACGAAGTTGAACAAAACCCAAACCATGGAAAATAATGATGGAAAGGAAAGCTGTAGGAAATGAGGTGGAAACTAGAGCACAAGAAGAAAAAAAGATAGCCAGACCAGGCAGGATTAGGATTAGTTTTCCCTCACACACAACTGCTATCTTTTCAGCCTGACACAGTTCAGCATTTTTATTCTTCTTGATCTTTTGCAAATCTGAGTGCTGCGCTGCTCTGCTGCTTTATCCTGAGAGGTGTAGTGTCCATGAGTTACTCAGGAAAAATTGTTTCACCGATGTAAACATATCTATCCAAATTATATCATCTGGGACAAGGATCACTGCAAAGTCCTTAAAACTTAGAGAGGAACAACACAATGTTATTTAGGTTCAGAGTTGCAAGCTCTTCTTCACACATGTGTTGAAGATCATTACATTAACTTAAGACAGAATAAATGCTATTACAGCTCAGTAGTAATCCTTTCTGTGAACAGCTTTTGCAAATCCCACTCTGTCGTTCCCACGGTCAAAAATACAGTAAAATGCAGACATGAAGACATCTCCTAAAATCCAGAGCGAGCCCGTGCGAGTGGGGATGTCGAGAGACTGAAAGCCGCTCATGCAGAAGGTTTGGTCATCAATAGACTCCTGGAAGGGAAAGCACATGTGCCTGCAGCAACCTGCTCCATGCCCAGCCCGGGGAGTGAGGAGCAGGGAAGCTGCAGACACACACCTTTATGATGTAGTGCTCTGCTGCCAGCTTGTACTCGCGGTGTCCGATCGTGAAGCTAACATGAGGCAAGCTCGACAGTCTTCTGCAGTCTACGAGAAACTGGAAACAATGCACTGACTGAGACGGGATCGCTTTGTCTTTCTGCAAGTGCTGCTCTCTGAATTCAAGGCTTTTGGAGTAGGTAACAGTGAATTTACTACAGAGAAACAGCACCAGGCTGGCTTACAGCCTAACAGTGCCCTCCAGATTCCCGGATCAGGTCAAACCAGCCCAGCAGCCCAGACCACTGCACCCAAGGGACCCTGGGCTGATGAAAATCCTTGCAAGTCCCAAAAGAAAGAAGGTGAAGGGGCTCTGATACCCTCCCTGTGTAACTCAAAGGCAAAAGTAAGCATGTGAGCCCCAGCCAGCCAACATCAGCAAGGTCTGCTGAGCAAAAGTTCTCAAGCTGCGCCAAGGGAGATACAGGTTAGACCTAAGGAGGAAGTTTTTCACAGAAAGAGTGGTCAAACACTGGAATCATCTGCCCAGGGAGGTGGTAGAGTCACCATCCCTGGATGTGTTTAAAAGGAGACTAGATGTGGCACTTAGTGTCATGACCTAGTTGAGGTATAAGATAGGATGGGTTGGACTCGATGATCTTGAAGGTCTCTTCCAACCTAGAAATTCTGTGATTCTGTGATTCTGTGAAAGCTCTGGCCTTGACAGGGCAGAGGGAGCTGCTCCAGCCACAGATGGAGCACCCTATGGGTGCAGTTCACCCCAGGTCCTCCTATAATACCATCAATTCAGGGGAAAAAAAAGCTAGTGAGGAGCACAGCACTTCATGCTTATACTTTGCCCTGGAGTGGGATTTAAAGAGTAGAAGGACTAAACTCTGGAATGGTCATTAATGTACATAAATAATATATCCAGTTACAGTAATGGAGAAGATAATTTCCTGGCCTTTCTAGTTATTTCCTGGAACAACTGGTGTGGGAAATGGAACTGCAGAATGTTCCAAGTCCCAGAGGAACCTTTGCTGTAAACTGTAGTGTTTTAAGTCATTTTTTAGAGGCTTCCTAGAAGGAAAAATCTGCTCTTTGCTGTTTTTAAATCTATTTTATGAAAACATAACCCTACATCTTGTGTGCACTTACCAACTGTCATACCATTAGAAAAAACAAGTCATGGGACAAGGGTACAAAAAGCTAGTAAAATGATTTGTAGGATTCAAGAAGCAAGACATAATTCTTTTACATAGCTATTACAGATTAGTACATCCAGAACAAATCAATCCTTGCTGAAAAGAGGTAAAAGTTCTGGTAAAACCCAGGATGGATACACTCACTTTTACTGGGATAAATTTGAGTCAATATGTGCAGCCTGTCTATGATTGCTAAAAATCAGTCACAGAAACTCTCATTTTCAGGATGCTTTTTTGTGAAATCTGAGATGCCAGATGAATGTTCTTAGGTCAACAGTGGTGTATACATGAACCTACACAGAAATGACCCATTCCTTGTTTGTATTAGGCTGGTATAAGTACATTGGAAATATGTATTTTATCTATGTACATTAGCATGAACCATTGTAAAATCAACTTGTTATGAGAGCATACTCTTTGGCATGTATCTAACAATTTGAAAAATTCAAGATTAAAGGTTTGATTGAGAAAGAATCAGGAGCCTCAGGAGTTACACAGAGGTCACTGTAAGTTCTCCTCTTACAAATGAAAGTGAATTAAGAGTCCACTTTTGTCTTTGCTCTTTGTCCAGTGCACTGGGCACTTGCAATACTCTTAATTTTCTTCCAAGAGTAGCTTTGGGTCAGGATCAAGACAAACTGAGATTAGCTCACATGGTTAGAACATGGTGCTAAGAACACCAAGGCTGTGGGTTTGATCCCTGTACAGGCCATTCTCCTGAGAGCTGGACTTGATGATCCTTATGAGTCCCTTCCAATTCAGAATATTCTGTGAAATGCAAAGTTAACAAAAGCCACACATGGCTTGTTAACAAAGTTAACAAAAGCTCAACTTTGCTTGAGCACTGGAGCCGTGGCAATGTGCTGGTGCCCTGTGGGAGTCAGCCAAGAGCCAGCAATAGGCATGGTAAAGAAAACTGCTCTTTTGCTGGAGGAAGGACAGGAAGGAGTGGTGAGGAGTGTCAGCAAGGGAGATGCAGAAGACAGCAGCAGACAAGAAAGAAAAACCAGCAAAGGGTCAGTGGACTAAGGTTCAGGAGGAAGATTAAGAGCCAGCAAACCTTGTCCTGTACCCTGGAAGGAGCCAGCATTGTAAGTGACACTGATGTGCATCCCTCCCAGGAGCTCTGGCATGTCACCAACTGCTCCACAGCAAGCTGACAGTGAGAGGCCCTGTCAGTGAAGCCACTGTGGGGCTGTCATTAAAATACCATTCCCTTTAAATCTGATGCTGGCCATCAGCACCAAATCCCTCCTGGCTTGGGAGACCCAACATCTAGAGCTGGGGACCTCAAAAATCCTCTGAGCTTCCAAAAGAAAATTATTTCTCATGCAAAGTACAGATCAATTCCTCAAACAGATGTTCCCATTATTTCCTTACACACCAGTATAGAAGATGAAGTGAACATTTGGGAAAAGGACTGGGACAAGGCATATAGGTCAAAAGCAGCTTGGCTCAGAGCTCAGTGCTGTCCTGGAAATAAGGCTTTCTCTGGCACCTATCTAAGCCATCATTCCTGTTATTTTCCAACTCTTTACACCATATACCAGTTTCTCTCCCTTTCTAGCAGTTTTTACCTCTCCAGTATTTGATGGACTTGCCCCGATATATGCCTGCAATCGCCTGATTTGTGAAGAGGGGCCGGTGATAAGAGAAGTGCCTGAGTCAACGATGGCCTCGCAGCCGTGGGAGCAAAAAGCCACCCGGCCCTGGATCTTTATGCTGCAAATGAAAAAAGAAAAAGAAGCTTTAAGCAAATGGCATATACACTGTGACCAAAACACTGTATTATTGCTAGCTAAAGTACCAGAGTATTGACTGAAGTTAATCCCAGACAACAAGTGACAGGACAAGAGGAAAAGGCCTCAGGTTGCACCAGGGTAGATTTAGATTGGATATTAGGAAAAATTTCTTCACAAAAAGTGTTGCAAAGCTTTGGAACAGGCTGCCCAGGGAAGTGGTAGGGTCACCATCCTTGAAAGTGTTCAAAAGATGTGAATGTGGCTCTGGAAGACATGTTTAGTGATGTACTTGGTAGTGGTGCTGGGTTGACAGTTGTACTTAGTGATCTTAAAGATCTTTTCCAACCCTAATGATTCTGTGTGTCTATGATCAAAACTAGCTTAGATTAAAACTTAATAGATTAAAAGTAGCCAGGCTTTGCTAAAGAAGGGAATGTCTGTGGACCCACTTTTCCCTCTCGAGACTCCTACAACTCTAATCATGTGCTTCCTACTGATGAATTTGTCCTCACCCCCAGGAATGTGTTCTCATCAATTTAGGCAGTGTGCTAGAGGTGGGACAAAGGAACCCTGGCTACTTTGACCAAAGTTAGCAGGGCAGATGAAAGCAGGATCCAGAGCTGGATTCTCTTCCTGGGTGCCTTAACCTCTTAACTGAACAATCCACCAAGACCCATCTAGACTACGAGTGTATGATATTAAAGCATACTAACATGCTCTCCCAGATACCAGCCACCCATGTCACAGCAGATTTAGAGAACTAACAAGCCCCAATCTCATCCTGGTGAACCCCTCTTTGAGGAGCACAGGGCTAGAACACTGCAGCTGAGCCCTCCTGCCCCTGTGTCACCAGGTGTTCCTGTCTCTGGGGGCTTAGCTAGACAGGTGAATTTCACCAGTTTTTTATACATACACACATACATGCATGCATACATACATACTTGTTCATGTGTATTTGCCAATAGCTTTTCTCAGTGACTGGGACCCAGTGGATTGAACCTTTGTAGAGAGAATGGTCTATTCCCCCCAGAATCAACTCACCGCCATTCTCAGTGTCGTCTCCTCTGAAAGCAGAAAAGTTTAACACAGACATGGGAGTGTGCCAGTATGCACCAATGAGATTACACTTAAAAAGCAAAAGTCAAATCACAGGATTTAGGCCCTTTGTAAATTCAGCCATATGGATGACTGAAAGGGATTATTACTAAATTATCACTGTATGTGTTCCAACTCAGACCCTCCAAACAACCTCTGAGAAGACTTAATGTTGACACCAAGGTAGGCATGGGGAGCAGGCTGAGCCAGTTGCTACTCTCAGCTCAGAGGAAACAATAAAGAAATAGGTGGAACTGCAGCTGGGTCCAGATTAGGGAACAGTATTTTTCTGAAATGTGGTTATTTGGGTATAGCACAGCACTTCTGCTCATCTGCATGGGCCAGAGGGAAACCTCTGGCAACTGACATGGTGAGTCTGAGCTGGGAACTTTTATTTATGACCAGCTCCAACAACAATAAATCTCTGTCCAAAAAGTCATGATCCTCCCCATAACATTTTTTCTTTTCATGCCATAATCTTAAATGTCAAATTGAAAACAAAGAAAACAACAGAAAGAATTTTTAAAATGGGGGAATTTTTTTTTCAAGGGTTGAAGCTTTATACAGATGCATACAGTTGTTTCTATCAACAGTTAAAAATATTTACTTCTTTTTTAGCGGTGTCATTTTAAAGACAGACCTTTTCAGATAGAAAGAGAAGACTGGCTCCTCTACCAGGTTCTGGTTCATGATGCTGTCAAACACAGGCAGAGCATTGCCCACTGCTAAGGAGGGGTAGCCTAAGCCCAGTACACCATCAAAGTGGGCAAGGACAAAAGTTGCTCCTGGCTCAAACACAGACTCGCCGAAGTCCTGTCCCTTGATGGAGATGTTACTTATCTGTTTGGTAAAAAAAGAAGGCAAAAAACAACCAAGCAAAGAACAACCACAACTGAAAGTAATGACACCACCAATAACAAGAAATGAGCCATGTTTCTGATCCATATCAATGGACTCATTCAGCTTATAAAGCCTGGCTATCTTTGGGTGACTTGCATCAACATAGCACATGCCCATTTGGCAGGTAGGCAGCACCAATTCCTTAGAATGCCTTAATTATGTGGCTGCTTCTTCATAAGCCCAGAAGAGGAAAGAAGTAGAAGTGAAAATTGAAATGTGAGGCATTTGGGTTGGTAGCCCAAAGCTGGAGCAGAACCACACCTCCCAGCACTCAGCTCGGTGGGACCTCACCCTGCCCTTGTCTAAACCAGGCAAGGTTTTCCAGGGCAAGGCCAGTATCTGAAGTGCCCTGCAAACAGTTGATGTGGAGGCTGACACCCATTTTGGGTGGACACTCACCTGCAGTGTGTCTTTGCCAGCAATGCCCAGCATCTGTCCTGAGCCATACTGCAGGGAGAAGGCTTCCCCTCCGTGCTCATATGAATCTGACTTGAAGGACTTAAATTTCTGGTGCACCCCTACACAAAAAAATGACACCTCTACACTGAGGGGAGGTCCTGGCAACCCACCCACTCCCCAGTGCAGAACGAGATGAGATGTAGGAGAACCAGATTTTTGTTTCTCTCAAGAGAAAACTGTTGAAGAAGTACTGCAGGCACCTCAGTTTGCCTGCAGACACCCCAGTTTTTCTGTACCTGAGAGATGATTTTGCATTTTAGAGAAAAAAATAGAACAGAAATGGGCATTTCCACCTCTGTTGTTATGTCTCCCAGGTCTATTTTCACACCTTTGACCTCAAGGTGCAGAGGGACTCTGGGCAGGTGCAGCTGGTGCCTGCCCTGGCTGCAGTGACATGAGGGACAGAGGAGCAAACTGGGGAGAGGGCAGCAGCCCTGAGGGATGCTCCAAATCCCCACCTTGCACACCCCTGCTACACACAAGCTTCTTGGGAAAGGAGCAAGCTCTCTGGCTCCAAGACAAGAGAAGCATCAGGGAGAACACCATTTCTTACTGCAGGCCTCGCTGATGCAGTAGGCGGACGGGACCCAGAAGTTGGAGGAGCCGGTGTCGAACACGACGGTGAACCTCTGGGGCGGGGTCCCCACGCTCACAACGCCGTAGTACTGCGCCTGGGGGAGGAACACGGCCCTCAGCCAGCTCTGCCCTGAGGAGCAGCCCTGACTGGGAGCGTCCCACAGGCCCCGCAGCGGCGTCTGTGCCGTTCCATCTAAACGGGAATGCACACCACAGGAAGCGTGTCTGGTTCCACCAGCGGCTTCGAGCAGCAGGTTTTACTCCAGCTGAATGAACAACAGTGTGCCATTTTAAAAGCCTTTTAAGCAAACGTTCAGTTGGGTTCCTGTTGTATTGCACTAAATTTAGTTATTTAGTTGTTTAGTTATTTAGTTGTTTAGTTATTTGCACTGCACGTTTGGTAATTTGCACTGTTCATATGATTTGTATCCTATCACCACATGGTCTTCCCCTTTTCCCCTGAGTGTCAATGTGGTGGTCTCTCCCCGGTTTGCCTCTCCTCTCACCCCTCCTCACTGGTATCCCATGAGCTGTTGCCCCCCTTCCCCTCAGCTCAAAACCCTCCCGGGAGAAGGCCACAGCCTCTTTCTTTCCATCTGGGTGATCTGGTGTCTCCTATCTGGGAAATAAAAGTCCCCATGTGGGGAAGAGCTCTTTTCATCTTTTGCCTTTTGTCCTGTGTAAGATCGTGTGGGCTGGGGTCCGTAGCTAGCCAGATTGGACCCAAACAGCCTGCCAGGCACAATTTCTTACACGTTCCCTATGGAGTCAACAAACCCTCTTGCACTGGCTTCAGAGGTGGCAAGGTCATCCTCAAGATGAAAGTTTCACATGCCCACACAGACCTTCAGGCTGGTCCTTGCTGATGTCAATAGGAAAACAGTGTTGCAAAGTCAGGACAACCTGCCTCTGCCAGCTTCAGAGGGCTCTGACCAGTGGCACAAACACTGCCTTATGTGGCTGCCCTTTTTCCTTTGTAATTAGCAGCTATTATAGCAAGTCAAAAACTATTGTGTTGCACAAACTGTTCCTGATGTACTGGACAAAGTTCATCCAGCAGATGAAACCACTGACCATCCCTGGATACCAATTGAGACTGAGATAATCTGTGAACACGTGAATGCTGGAGTGAAGTGCTTATCCACATCCCGAATACAAGTGTCTAAGTGCTCCTATCTGGCCTGGAAGAGCACTTCAGCATTAAGAGACCTATTTTTAGGAAGAAGTATTTCTGGAATTTAACCACAGATAGAAAAGCAATAGCTAGTGCCAAACTTTTTTCAGCAATACAAGTATTTGAATATGTACCTTCAAGTGCATACTCGTTAATTAATAAACTGACGTTTCTGACCCCAGAATATATAGTCTGAATTAAATAATCTTGAAAAGGCAAGCAAGCATGCCATTTAAGAGAACATCCAACTATACAGTAGGATTCTATTTCTTCCTGCATTAAACAAACCTAAGTGATGTTAATTTAAAAAAAAATGAAACAAAACCAAAAAACATACACACTGCAATAAAACCATTCCTGGTGCTACCTGAATATGCTGGGGAAGTGGGTTTTGCTTTGTTGTTTTGAGATTTTCATTTATCCCTCTTTGAAATAAGCTTTAGAGCAGGTTGAAGTGTTTCAGTGTCCTTTGTTCTTCTTCACATACTTATTTCTTTACGGCCCTCAAGTCTCAGTAAGTTCTTGCTGAATTAATTTGGCCTTCCCTTCGATTCCATTCCCTGTTCAGGTGAAGACTTCACAACATTTCTGCAGCTTAGTTTCCCTTCAGATAAGCATAGCAGAAAAACCAATAAAACAGAAAACAGAGACCATCCAAACGGACAAAATTCTAAAACCAAGAAAGACAGCTTACAAAATGATAGACCTGCTGACTTGCCTGAGATCCAGAGAAATTAATTTTTTTTTCCTTTTTCAGTTTAGATGGCAAATCCTCCCAGGTCAGTCTCCAATACTTAATACACATTAAACTCCAGAGGTATAAACAGAAAAATAAAAAACTCTACTTAAGTCTTTATCATCACTGATTTGTGACTCAACCTGATCAAATAAATGAGATTTGGAGGATTTTTTTACAACACATAAAGCATCCAAGTATCTGCTAAATAGAATATGACTAAATGAAGCAATCAGATTCTGCTGTGAAAAACCCTGTAGTTCGCCAAGACTGATACAGGCAAACGTCCCATATTTCTTTGGGGACCCAACCGAGTCCAATACAGATCTATACAAAAGTAAAACTTGTCACAGGGCTACCACTGCTACTCTGCATCAGCTTTCTACTCAGGTCCCATGTTATCCTAGATCTAGACATGCTTTATTTTGCAGATTGCAACCTGGTTTTTTATGGTCTAATATTTATAGCACAAAGCAACAAGACACCACAAGCCCTATAATTTCATTGCTCAAATGTGCTGGGAAAAACCCCCTGCCTCCAGTAGAACAATGGATGAGTCCTAATGATTGCATTACCAAAACTGTACTTACATGCATGTAATCATACAGCCTTTCTGAAGCAGTTCCTACTGATAAAGCAATATCTGCGGGGAAACAATGCAGATACCTCCGGGCAAAAACATCAGGGTGGTGATTCCTCCAAAATTCCTCTAATTCTCCCTTTTCCTTCAGCTGTTTCTTGATAGATTTGAATCGAATCAAGGGGATTCTATGCAAATAAAATAAACAAAAAAACCACACTGATTGTCCTTTCTAGAACTGTCATATACTCCATTTTTTAAAAAAAAAAGGTTTCTTTTTTGAGACCTCAAGTAGCAACAGGCACAGGTCATCCCATGAAGCCAGCTGAGATGTGTGCCAGTGAAGCCAGATGAGTTTTCTTACCGTTCCACAGCCACGATGAGCGGGATGTAAACCACAGCCAACAGTATTGCCTGCATGGCTCCAAGAGGTTCAGAGTCTAATGACACTCCTTTACTCAGAAGTCCCTTTTTTATGGCCTGTTGTCAGCTGAGGGCCACTCGCCAGGTCAATCAATCACAGGAGGTCAGTGCTTTGGCAGAAAACAGATTCATTTACTCTCAGACTAACCGCTGGTTTGAGCAAATAATGGTGTCCAGTGGAGCTACTCAGGCACAGATAACCAAGGCACAGTCTAGACCAAACAGACATTTAACTAACAATCCTTAATGTCTTTCACATAAATATGATATATGGGGTGAGCCTGGCTTCTGCTAGAATGAGAAAGAGGAAGCTGTCCAAGGACTTGCTGCTTTTCAAGCTTGCTTTAGTGAGATGTTGCTCAGAAGTGTTCAATGCAGAGAAAGAGGACGTAATATATATCCATTTCCCTTTTGCCTGGGGACATTTCAGCAGGGCTGAGAAGACTTTTGGTGGGCTTGCGACAAGTCATCCCCTAACAGCTGAAATTTAATTCTCTATCTATAGGAGAGCTCCAGTCTAAACATAAATGTGACTGCCACGACATAAGATGGATCTTCAAAGTAAAAAACACAGCAGTACAATACTGCAACATACAGTAAAAACCAGCAATAATTTTGCACACATTTCAGCAAGACATTTGGAAGAGCTCTCTTGGATTTATTTTCCTGCAAGTTTCCTGCAGTTAGTGGCTCCCACCCCTGCACGTGTGTTCAAGTCAAGCCTGCAGAGAACAGAGAATTTGCTCAAAAAGAAGCTGATTTGGCAGAGCACAGCCCCCATCAGCTGCCCAGGAGGAAGCAGAGCACTGAGTCTGCAGTTTACTTACAAGACCTTTTGAATCTTTCCTCTGCACAAGAAAGAGCAGTAAGCAACCATATACTGCAGCCTAGCATATATTAAAGCTAACTTTGAATAATCAGCCATTTTTGTTCAAAAGGTTTGTATGGTAGGATGCTGGGGAAAGAGCAACCACTTTTTTTTATCTTTGCAACACACCATGTATTTAAAATAAACTGCTCACTATGCAAAGGTGAACTAGAACTGAAGAATTCTCCCAAAGAGAGCAGATGTGCAACAGCACAGCCAGGAGCAAATGTCAAAGGACACGGAGGAGGCAGGAGTTGTCATCTTTGCTCCAGCAGGAATGTCAAGAAGAAACAGGAGAAAAACCCAATCACACACCATTTGTGAGCCAAGAAGGGGTCTAAGTGCCCATCACAGACTTCAAATAAATACAAAGCAAACAAAAATTGCTCCTTTAAGTCACTTCCCTTGCTATGTCAGACTGATTGAGGAGGGGTTGAGAGCCTTAAATCAATAAGTTTAGAGATCTATTTATTAGTTCCCCTAGATTTTGAAATACAGTTTGCTTTTTCCAACATACCTCCAAAATTGTAAGGGCTAAGAAAACACAGCAAAAACTGCAAGTGGTGTCATCACACAGCTGCAGGCAGAGCTTTGGATCTGAAAAAGCACCAGCATCTCTATTATAATATCTTGTTTCAAAAAATAATAAAAACTCAAAAATGCATATTTTATATAGGTTTTTATTTTATTCTGATTTTTTCAGTTATTTATCTCTGAGTAATATTCCCCATTTCTCCTGAACTCAAAGGTTTTACTCAAGTTATCAGCAAACTATCACATTTCCTGTCCCACAGTCATCCCAGCCACTGAGCTGCAAGATCTGGGTGCTGGAAATGGGAATGGTGAGCAAAGATGCAGCCATTTGTGAAATCTAGAAAGAAAAGGCACTTCTCAAGGAGCCCCCACCTGTCACTTGATGCACAACAGAGCAGATGTCATGCCCTTGGGTAGGGCAGTGTCGCTTTGACAAGAGCAAGACAATGCCTCTGCTGAGTGCCTTTATCACTTGAACTTTTCCTCAAATGCTACAAATGCTTCTGGGAAGTCGATAATGTTCCTGTTGGAGGGCACCACGGTGACTTTGAAGACATGAAGCTTTCGAAACACGGCCTGGGTCTGCTGTGAGGACTGCCTTTGCCTTAGTGCCTCCACTGAGTAGCCGATTCTCAGAAAGAATGCGACTGTTCATTTTACTGCAAGTGTAGTCCTTTATTAATCCACACACAGAGGTTATTCTTTCCCACATTCTCTGATCTCACTCTATGTTCCAAGCAGACATTAATTTAACTAACAGAGGTACAAAATGCAGCAACAAAAGGTCATTGTGACCTTTTTTGATAAGCTGGAATAATCATTAAACTACAGTGCAGAGGATCCCTAAGAAATAGTTATCTGCAGTTTAAAAGTTCCATTAAGGAGAAATAATTCAAGTAGGAAAAAGAAAAATCCATATCTGTATCTGCAGACGTAAAGTACTTTGCTAAGTTATTTGTCTACTTATGGATTATTGAGAAAAAATATGCCTAAACTGTACCATTAATATAGTCTTAACTATGTTCTTGTGTTGTTATGATTAGTAGGTTATCTGAAAAAATTTGTCTAAAAGACAAGACTTTGCTGTGGATGTATATTCATTATTAATTATGCCAAATGCATTTGGTTTTCCACACCTGTGGTCTACAGCGCCTTAAGGGGAGGCACCCTCACCTTCAAAAGGTGCCACGGCTGTTTAGAAATTAAAAACAAATACAACAGCCTGCTGACACATACCCCACAGTGGTCCTATGACAGGGGACAGAGTATCAAAGCAGTAAAGAAGTGTCTAAAAGGAGATGCTCATGCAGTGCAAGCTGGTTTCTTGCTTCTGGGATGCCATGCACAGCACGTCCCACCATCAGAGAGGAAACTTTCAGGCCCTCTATTCCACAGCACCACCACAGATTACTGTGACATTGTCTCTGTTCTCCAGGCTTGATACTCTGCCCAGCTTCTCCATCCAAAACTTTTGTGGTACTCAGGTCTCAGCAGTCATTACTCTCTGTCCTGCTGCAATACTGTTTCCCAGGTGTCCTCTCTATTGTTCTTCTCCTCCATAACTTTATAGCATCACTGCTGCATGGCACAGCCACTCATCTTGTGGGGAAAAGACTCATAAACAGCCTGTAGCCTATACTCAGCTAAGAGCTGCTTTACATTTGAAAGCAAGTGGTAGTAGAGAGCTCTATATTACTAGATTTGACCAAGAAATCCAGAGGCCACCTTAAGTGCTGCCTTTTCCTCAATATTGTTTGCTCTGCCTTTCGTCTTTCAAGGGCGCGTGGCTCTCAGCAGTCACGGATTTTGGTAGTACAGCACCTAATACCCCAAAAACAATTGCAGATTGTTCAAAGAAAGTATTCTCCCTAAATTACAGTAAGTGTGGGAAATAACAGCAATGGGCTGTAGATATCAAAGCAAAGAGCCAGGTGGTGAAAAGGCTATTTTACCTTAAAACGCTCTGCCAGTTTTCACATCCAAAGTTCATGGTAGAGCTATGGCCAACACAGATGCAGGACAACCACAGAAAGGGTTGGGTAGGAAGGAATCTTAAAGATCATGTAGTTCCAACCTCCCTGACATGGGTAGGGACAAGTATGAGTCCCCAGGAAAGTCTGAAATAGCAGAAGCTCAACATGTCAAACTATGCAGATGTTCCTGTATACATAGGAATACTCCCAGAAATTAGAACTGACTAGCAAAATGGATCATGATGCAACTAGAACACTGTCACATCTAAATAGCCATAACTTTTCAAAATCAGACTTATTTCACTCATAACAAGTGAGAATCTTGAAGGAATCCATGGGAGTTTCTTGACAGGTTTTGGTACAGACACAGAAACTGCAGCAACACAGTTGGAAAGTGGAGGGAGAACAACCTTGGCAATTTGCGATAGCATATTACCTTGGGATTCAGACAAGAAGTAAAACAATAAAATGAAAAAGGCCCTACAGACAAGAAGAAAATGGTAATGAAAAAGGCCCTACACAATCAAGAGTGCCAGAGGCTATAATAAATACCATTAAATTAGGAACATAATGCTCAAGATAGCAGTTTGCCAAGTATTTGTGTTAAAGCTTTAAGGTAAGTACTGAGTGGCAAGTTACACTCTGAAATCCAAGTATTTGGCACCTTTCAAAATACATCCCTGAAAGTGCCACTCATTTTGAAAGTCAGTCAAGTCTTGATAGGTATTTTAAACAACAATTTGATTATATCCGACATTTCTGCTGAAAGTTTCATGAAAGTTAAATATCTGAGCTTAAAACTTTGGTTTGCTGTGGTGTTTACGTTCCCAAGCCGATCCTTGCTGCCTGCGTTGGCTACACAGACAGCACAGCTGCAGCAAGAAGTGAGGGGCTGGGGCAAAATCAGAGAACATTTACAGTGTG
Organism: Passer domesticus; assembly: GCF_036417665.1. Taxonomy (NCBI): domain Eukaryota; kingdom Metazoa; phylum Chordata; class Aves; order Passeriformes; family Passeridae; genus Passer; species Passer domesticus. The sequence goes on along the minus strand of NC_087478.1, from coordinate 33,489,156 downwards.
CAAGAGGAGGAAAGAAGGAATGTTTTCAGGGGGAGGGCAAGCAAGTAGTAGTGTGGGTGAGAGAGGGAGACCTGGGCCCTGAGTTGTCCTGTCCATAATCCCCGTCACCAAACACTCATTCAGTTATCAGAAGCATTTCAGAGCCCTTGAGATTAATGGCTGGTGCCATGTAAACAGAGCCTTATATTGGGAAGAACGAGTTACCAACAGGCCAGTGTGCAGCAGGAGACCAAGGGAGCCTCCTGTCCCTCGCAGTCCCAGCCATCCTAAAACAAAATTCTGAGATGGGCAACAGCCTGAAAGCCATACTTGCTTTTGTCCCCTCTAACAAGTGCCAGAAGTACCTCCTAGAAGATCTAGAAGAAATGCCAGTGGATAAAATGGTCGATCTGAGTGGCAGGCAGATGAGGCGGCTGCCTGTGCACATTTGCTCTTTCCGGGAACTGGTAAAGCTGTACCTGAGTGACAACAACCTGAACCATCTGCCCCCCGAGCTGGAGCAGCTGCAAAACCTGCAGATCTTGGCACTGGACTTCAACAACTTCAAAGCACTGCCCCTAGTTGTGTGCACACTGAAGCAGCTGTGCATCCTCTACCTGGGCAACAACAAGCTCTGCAGCCTGCCCCTCGAGCTCCGGCTCCTGCAGAACCTCAAGACGCTCTGGATCGAGTCCAACTGCCTGCAGCACCTGCCTGAGGTGGTGTGCGAGCTCAGCCTGCTCAAGACGCTGCACGCTGGCTCCAACGCCCTGCGCAGCCTCCCTCCCCAGCTGCAGTGCCTGCAGGAGCTGCGCACCATCTGGCTGTCAGGAAACCTGCTGTCCGAGTTCCCTCCCGTGCTCCTGGACATGCCCTTCCTGGAGGTGATCGACGTGGATCGCAACTCCATCCGCTTCTTCCCCAGCCTTGCTCACCTTCCCGGCCTGAAGCTGGTGATCTACGACCACAACCCCTGCAGGAATGCACCCAAGGTGGCCAAAGGGGTGCGCAGGGTGGGCAGATGGTCAGAGGAGAGCCCCGAGCCCCGCAAGCGATCCGGGGCAGTGATAGAAATCATGCTCGACGAGAAACCATTGCTACCTCCTGCCGCCAAGACCGAGCCAGAAGCCGAGCCCTGCTGACACTCAGCTGCCCCTTTTGGCCAAGGTGGCAGCGCACTCCCACCGCTGCCCAACCTCTACCTCTCCCTTGCTTGCTGGTGTCCAGGGAGCACCACACTGCCTGACAATCATTAGGAGTATGTGTACCAGCTTGGAGACAATGTGACAGCAAAACTCCTGTACAGACACCTGTCTGTCTTTGTGCAGCACCCTGCACTCTCCCTAGAACAGACTTCCCTCTCCTGCTCCTGCCATGCTGGGACCATGCACAGTTCTCAATAGAGATAAGACTTAGTTTAGATGTTTGCCATGGGTGGATTGCATGGAGCACATAAGGACTTGCTGCTCCTCACCTGTGGGCTCACTCTTCTCCCTTCCACCTTGCTGAGGTGTCCCAGCTCAGCTGGAAGCCACTGTTCAAGGTGATCACTGCTGAGCCACAGCTCTAAAGCAACCCACAGCACTGGTCTCAAATTGCTTTATCTGAAATGCAGCAATACCTTGAAGGTTTCCCTGTCTGCTGAGTGGGAAGTGGTGGCAGAGTCCCGGCTGCACTATCAAGGAAACAGCACATATGTACAGGGGGCTTTCCTCTTTCTTCCAGCAAAATTTGTGACAACTGTTTTGTCACTGCTGAGCAGCATCCAGATGTTGGTGAGGAAAGCTGTAGGCTTTGCTGCTGTGTTTTGTTACTGACAACACTGCCTCTGAGGGCAGCTGTACAGGACAAGTTTTCATATAGAAGCAAAGAAGAAAATCAAAGCCTGACTAAAAAGGAAAAGCCACAAGAGCTGCAGAGGTAAACTTGCATGAATAAAATCCAGGGCTGGGAGCTGTCACTATAAACTTGCACATAACCTGATGAGGCAAACTTTTCTCAGATGATTTCAGCTGGGTACTTCTCAAGCTTGCAACTTGGACCAATTCAGATCCCCTTAAAAATGCACTTTCTTCCTAAGCTTTGCTTTAATTGAGTAACAGAAATCTGGCTCAAAGTGACATTTTAGACACCATAGCATGGTTGAATTAGGTGACAGGTTGTTTAACAAGGGTGGAAAGCCCTTGGTGGCACACTCTTCAAGTAGAACTGTCTCACCAGCACAGCCTGCAGAAGCAGCAGTTGACTTCACAGAAAAGGTTTGATTCCATGCCAGTTTGTGACTGTTTAATGTCACCTACATGCTTGAAAAATTATCTGGAAATACATAGACTCTGCTAGCACTTGTTGTCTTGTAAAATGAAGTCCAAATTTGCATCTGGCTGGCACTCATATAGTGCGCTCCTAGTGAAATTAAATAAAAGTATACTAGCATCTTGCCAAGTTAAAAAATGCTTCTTTGGAATTAACAGCAAATTCTTTATCTAGTCTTGTTCCAACAATTTCTTCCTACAAAAATGAAAGCAGGATGTGAGTTAGGGGTGCTATTTTAATCTCCAAGGTCAATATTTTATATCCAACAGAACTAAGCTGGTACTGTATTTATCTAAGGGGATGGAGAAGAGCATGCTTTCACTGGCTTATCAATGGTCTGTGTTTCACTCAGCCCTCTCCATACAGCACTGTCACTTCTGGAGAGCTGAAGAGTCTCTGTTAAGAGTTAAGGGGAGGAATCTGTAAGCAGATTCCCTTCCTTTTAAGAAATCTAAGGGAGAAAAACCTTTGCACACATACTTGCTTACTTCAACTTAATCATTCTGCTTTGGCAGACTTGCCCTGGTGTTTGTACACTTGCAAGGGCAAAAAAAGGTCACAAGGGCTGGCACCATTCTGGGCTCCCACACCGACAGGGCCCCTGCTTGTCTGTGCTTAATCCTCACAGATCTGCATGCAGACCACTGCAGGCATCACAGGCTTCCTTCCAACCTAGGCACAAAGATACCCATCCAGTCAAGAAACATGCTGCCTCTGCAGCAACTAAGAGAATAGGAAAGTGACTATAAAGACAGATGTGAAAGGGGTGGGGCAGAGAGGGCAGGAAATGAATGTTATGGAGCCTGGCATATTTTCTGCTAAGTGTCCACAATTATAAGTGTTTGTAAAGTCAGCCCAATACTTTACAGATCAACACTCAGACTGTTTGGTCCAGATTGTTGTTCTCTCTCCCAACCTGCACGCTCCTCTCAACTCCCCTGAGCAAAATGTTAAATTTGTGGTGTAAAAGGCTGTAAGATCACTTAGTTGTAGTTCTGGGCATTGACTGAGGTTCCTTGCCCACTCTCTCTCTTCCATCATCAAAAAAAAAAAAAAAAGAGTAATATGCCAGTATCACTAGAAAGATACCATCTAACTTCAGAGGCTGTTTCCAGCACCCAAACTCAAAACCTATGTAGCCAGGACTGGAATACACCTCTCATACTAACACAGCAGGTCAACATGAACCAGCAAGCCACAAGGGCTTAGTCATTCCCTGAAGTGAGGATGAGCCTGAGGATGTGCACCACAGCTGTCCTCGTGGATCTGCCCTTCCTGGTTCTACAGAAAGAAATACAACTTTGGGGAAATTGAGTTATTTATTTTTATTTTTTTTATTTCTGTGTATTTTAAGTGGAACCTGGAAGGAACAGAATGAATAGGGTTGTATAAAACCCCTGGTTTATACAACCCTGAAAGTGAATTCTTCCACACAACACATACAAGCTCCAGTAAGTAAAAACCAACTGAAGACAGTGCCATTGATGGAGATCTGTTTGTCTCAAGCTTCTCTTCCATAACCTCACAAAAACTAGACCATTAAAAAAATTACTAGGTGAGATCTGGTCCACACATCCTCAGGTACTGAAGAAAATTTAACAGGGGCGATGGTCTGGCACACGTTTTCTGGGGAGAAAAAGAAAAATCAGAAAATTCCCACCATGCTGATGTCTACCGGCCCCTCCTCACCCACCCTTATTTTCAATCTTTAGTTAGTATTTTGCGTTCAGTGACAGCTTTATCTCACAGCACAAAACACAGTACCACCTCAAAGCTAACACACCGCCCATGACCACGCTAAAAATCTTTTGATTCAAAAAGCAGTAAAAACTACCTGGTACCAGGCCCACAGGCCTGCCTACCAGTGGCAATTCTTCTCAAACCCTTTAAAAATCATATTTCTGTCTATCTCAGAAGCAGCTGGACATTTCACTGTAATTCTTGCCAAAAGAAAAAGCATGATCCCTTACATTTTGGTCAGCCACTTGTGCAAATATTTAGTGACCTAGGATTAACAAGGCATTACTCAGGCACAGTAATTTAAGTTTGCTGATGGCTCTAAAGGCCTGATGATACTGCTAATGCAGTAAGATTATCTAATATAATATTGGCATGTCACATGTCAGGTTCCCCTTCAAGTAAAGAATTTGTAGGCCAAGACTTTTCTGCACCTAATTCTTCCACAGAAGGAGGTTTACTGTACACCACTGTGACTGACCATGCAGATACTCTGATCATACCTTGGGGCTGCTTTAATGATGTCATCTACACGAAGAATCATTTCTGCTGCTTCAGCTGCACTCAGCAAAACTTGTCTCTTGACCTGGAAACTTTCTGTTACTCCCAAAAGTGACATGTCCCCAATGACACCCTCTTTCATATCTGGAAGAAGAAATACATCAAGAGGTAGTTTTTTGGTTTTGTTTTTTTTAACTCAGCAGTTTTTTAAGGAAATCACAAGAAGCTGAGAGCATAGCAACTCACCTGCTCAAATGAACTATACTGACAGTTAGGATAATAAATAAAGTCTTCTACCTCAAGACTGCTGATTTAAGCTTAATGTTGCAATTACATAGAAACAGTTGATGATAAAAACTTTATACACTGTGATGAGGAGACAAGATCCCAACAGAACTCTTAGCACTACGTCCTTAGGTACATTAACTTCAGGGTTCTTCTCCACAACTCTGTGGTTGTTGCTCGGTTGGGTTTTTTGGGGGGGGTGGGGAGAAAGGGGCAAAGGGAAGGATGTTTGGTTCTTCTGGGTTTTTAGCTGGTTGCTGGTTTTAAAACAATGTTTTTCTTTTTAAGCTTCCTATAACTAGACTCAGTGTAAGGGAAGTGGTTTTTAGGTGAAAATCATCCATTTAAGAAACAAAGATTTTCACTCTATTTTCAAAAGCTTGGTAAAACAGAAAAGGAATGTAGTGCTGTACACCAAGTTCTATGCAAAACAAACAAATCAACATACTCAGTTCTCCCTGCTGAATATATGTGACAGACATACATGAACAACCTTAATGAGCCTAGAGGACCTGGCCAAACAGCAATTCAAACACAGAAGTAAAACTGGTCCCCTTACCCAGTCCATAAGTAGTCTTCCCTTCACTATGAGCAGCTCTGAGCTGAGCAACCAAATCAGCACTGTCATAGCCAGCATTATCAGCTATTATTGTTGGGATCTAAGGGGATAAAAACAGGTTGTTTTTAATTAACATAGCGACTGATCGTTAGCCAACATGAAACACACTTTGATGTTATTAGTTTACAACTAAATTTAAATAAGATGCTTCAGAAACATGCCAGATGATCTTTTTCTGTAAGAAGTAAAAAACCCAAACTACCTTTCTAAGAATTTCAAGACTCTACTGTAAGAAAGTACCTAAGAGCACAGAAGCATGTTAGCAGATTTGTACACTCATTTTACAAGGAGAGAAGTAAAAAAAGAATCTTGTAACTTTATCATTTCAGACTACAACTGGAGAAATGTTTTCATTTAAAAGCACAAGTCTGCTGGTAAGCATTAACTACCTGACCATTCTGTTCACTGTTTCCGTGACAGCAGTGCAAACCTGCAGGTGCTTACTGAAGAGGTAATGCCAAGTATTACTATGCTCTTGAATTTAACTTCTTGGGAGAAAAGCTGTCCCTAATTCAATTTTTCTGTCAAACTGACAGCCTGTTATCACAATTCTATTAATGTTTCTTGCAACACTCGCATTTCCTACTAAGATGCAATCTCCAATGCAAGACCAGAAACTTGTAGCTTGTACTAGAGTATGAATACACCCAAAGAGCACTAGAGCATCAATGAACAGAAGGGTTGCTCTTTTCTAAATCAGCTGTCAACTCCATAAGATGAGATTTTTCTGTACTATTTCTGCAGCATGTTTAACTAGCAGGTAAGGTGAGCAAGAAACAATTAGAGGAGAGTCAGCATACAAACATTTACAATTCTGCAACATGCAGAATTATTAAAATACCAGTACTTTTTTCCTAAGACAAAAAAACAATTTCCCCCTTTGTTTATCCAAGCTGTGTTGCTAAACTTTACTTTTTTAGTCTGGACAACCAAAATTGTTAAAGTGAAGCAAATATCTGATGTCACAAGTTAGTAAACTCCATGGAACTTTGTCTCAGCAATATGATTATATAAACCTACCATTCGTAAAGCCTTAGCAAAGGACTCCATTGCAACAGACTCTTTGCCAGGTGTTCTGACAGCAAGTTCTGCAACAGCATTAGCCATCAGCATCTCTGAACAACCTATTCATTGAAGACACACAGATGTTACACAGCTAACCTTCAGTAATAGGAAATGTGGGACATGTACAAAGAATCTGATATTCACCTCCACCATACACAGTTCTTGTGTCCTTCACAGTCTGGGCCAGGACACACAGAGCATCATGCAGAGACCTTTCTGCTTCATCTAGAATCTGCTGTGTGGCTCCACGCAAAACTATGGTGCAAGCTTCACCTAGAAAGCACAAATGTAAAAGGATTAAAAGGAGAAACCAGGACAGAAAAATGGGCTATCACAACAATTTACAATGGTTTTGCTATTGCTGCAGTCAAGTTCTGTATTAATTTTGGGAGCAAAAGAAAGCATGATGACATTTCAAAGACAGAATGAAATTATGTGCACAGTGCTACTGCTTTGGTTCCACAACACCTTATTTAACTTAACAGAAAATGAGTATCACTTCAGAACTCCTTGAAAAATTAGAGCATTGGCATTTACTAGAACAAGCTCTTTAAGTATGACATATTGGTACTTTTCTTGTCAACTGCCATCTCTCAAAGCAGAAACCTTGGTTCCTATCCTTAAAAATTATTATATATTTATTTACATAACACGAAACATCCACAGTTTCAACCACGAAATTGAACAGGACTTTTACTGAAAAGCAAGGCCTTTATAGAAACAGTTGTATAAATCATTACAGAATTCCTATGCCTCGCTGGAAACTGAACAGCATTAGCAGAGGGTTAACACAAATGTTACAATACATTGCTAGTGATAAAACACTTGCCCATTGCTACTCCAGAGAAATGAATGAGTTTATCTTCTCCAATCATGACTTCTTCAATAAGCTTGCAGCTTCCTAGTTTTACTAGCTCAGGATGATCAAAGGTTGAAGCAATTTCACCACCTACAAGTGTAAGATCATAAAGAAATCAGAGCTTACAATGAAAACATCCTTTCAAGCAAGGTCTAACCAAGGGCAGCAGGGGGTGGGTGTGAAAAAAATGGTCTTCATAACTGCCCCAAAATAAATTTAAATTAACAATACTGATAAGCCAAGACTTTCTCATGTCAGCATGTGGTACAGAAACCTTTAACCAATGCTGAGAAATCCTTACAACACCAATGTTTAGTTTCACATCACAAGGACTAAAATGCTTGTGAGTTGTGTCTGATAACAGAATAAACATCTTTGCTAATATTAAAATGTCAGTATGTTTCAAGTTTTCACAGTGTTTACTGATTAAGTATTTGTAAAATACTAAATGAAGTCTCTTATGCTTTAAAACTTGAGCTTGTGACAGCATTCATTTTTCCTGCCTGATGATGGCTGAGAACCAGTGGCCACCATTCTCCTGCGCCCCAACTCTCATTCCATGCTGTTGCAGCAATACTGTGCACAATCTGTAAACTGCCATATCATGAACAAAACAAGCATCACAAAGACCAAAATGTTTTTGAACACGACATTGTTCTAGTTCTTGTTCCAGTTCTTTCCTCTTCCTATTAGAAAACTCCTTATATGTAAGCATTCCCCATGTGTGCCCAATTATCCCACAGTAGCTTGCAGCACTGTGTAGTTGCAGCACCACAAGAAAACCAAGACTTGTAGCAGAGAGTTTGTGTATATTAAAAACTTGTCCATTTTTCAGCTATACTATTCAAGCCAGTGTGGTCTGATAAGGGCCATCTGCTCTGCATAGAAAGTCTGTTTTCAATTTGTTTCAGATGTAAGCCATGTTCCTCTCAACCATGTACTTGCCTGTGTCAATGTGCCTACTGACAGTTACACACAATTGCTACATCAGTTTTGCTAAGATAAGCAAGTCAGTGTCTTTTTCTTTCGCCTGCAAAGCAAATTCATCCTCCTGGTCACTTTCAAAATCAACTCTGATGTCCCAGTTACCTATCTGTGACTTCAGCAAAGAGAATTATCTGTAGCATTCCAGAGGTTTCATTTTCATTAGTTACTAGAATCACATTTATGCTGACCACTACTTAAAATATCCAGGTTGTTCAGGTTATTGAATCCACCTGAAGTCAACAACTCAGGCCCACATTTTGAACAAAGGGTGACTCTTTAGTCTTCTCTATCATTACAGTCAAACAACAGCCATTTAAACAATTGTTATCACAGAATCAAGAACTGTTAGTATTAACTTGTAAGAGTTTTTCTTTCTGTGGCTAAGTTTCATCTTTTCCTTAGAAAACAAACGTATCAAAATCTTACCAAGCAAAAACTTACCTGAAAATATTTTTAAAATATGAAAGAAAATTACTAACTGGCAATAAATTGCTAAATTATATCCCATGTTTTGCATTACGATCCTTTATTCACAGACGCTGAAGCAGTACGTTTAAGAAAGTTTCATGTTTACCAATGATGAAACAAATAATGTGCCCCTCCAAGTTTCATACAACAAAATGCACACCTGTGACAAGAGCCAGACGTTCGACACCAGCAAAGTCTGCATGTTCAATAGCCATGACACCAGCAGCTCCAAAGAGATGTTCAGGGTAGTTGTAGATCAGCTGTCTAAAATTGAAACACATCTCACCATCACATACAGAACAAACCTTTAAAAATAACACAGTAACAAAAGACACCAGATTCTCAGTAGCACGGACACAGGACAGATTTCTGAAAGCTGCTAAAGGAGTCAATGGATGAGGCATCTGCCACACATGGAATGTTACACAACACAGAAGAAAACACAGTGGCAAGTAAACATGCAAAGCTAAGGAAAAAAAAAATCAAACTATAATGTTTTTTGAAATATCCTTTCTCTGAAGAAACACTGTCACAATAAGCACAGGCAGCCTGTGTTTATGCTTTAAGGTCTAAGTCCTTTGATCCTAAGTGCCTGCTGGACACTGAACTGCCTGTTCTAGCAGAGTGAACTAGAACAACACGGAAAGTAACCTAACTCTCCCTTTTTCCCAAGAAATACGTACCTGTTAATAAAGCAATTTATCCCATGTTTAAGAATACGATCCACTTTCTCCTTCATTTTTTCTTTTTCTGCCTGCTCTATTTCTGCCACTTTTGCTGTGGAGTCCACTCTAACACGAGAGCCAAAAATCTAAATCAAAGAGAAAAAAGCTCAGTCTCAAAATTCCATTTACAAAAACACAGTTTCTCAACAGCAGTTCTGTCACATACCTTAATCTTGTCTGTATCCATACCAGTATTTGCAATAAGAATCTTTGCATTTTCAATTCTTTTTGGCTGATTTACACCAATCTTCTTATCAAGCAAAAAGCCTATAGTAACAGAAAGGTCTTGTAAAACTTTGAATTAAAAGCAAAGCAATTACTAGTTATTACAAAATCCCCCATCTTTAGTATTCAATTTAGTAATAACGTGTTTCCTATAACAAATTTACATAGATGTGTAACCTTTAGCAGCTTTATTTCTCACGTGCATAGACAGCCAACACTCAAAGACTTACCTTCATCTAAGTAGGAATCAGCCAAACTTCCACCAAGTTTCTTAATGACATGGATAGCCTCCAAATTACCAGAACCTTTCAACCTAAGAACAGCTTCCACAGCCAGCTTGACAAAGTGATCCTTATGGTGAGTAAGCAGTTTTGATGAAAGAGTTGTTCCCGCAATGTTCATCAAGTCTTCACGGAACTTCACTTCATCATTACTAAAATAAAGACAGTTCAGTTCAAGTGGAAAGTCTGAAAGCCTTAACCGCCACTAGCTATCACCATGAGTCTCTGCCCACTTCTTCTAGCCTGAATCTACATGTGCCATCTTTTCTTCTGAGGAATGCTGCACAGAATCCCTCCTCTGTCCCAGAACACAACCTTCTATTTGAAATACAAGTTTTGTTAGGAGAATTTTTGCATTCAGCTTTAGAAAGTTTGTACTCTCAAAGTGCTGTGCATGGGAAATAATTATATTTAAAATGTGAGTACAAAATCTGAAATAACAGCTCAGATCTGTGTGCCATGGAGCAAATTACTGCTTGTATTTCATTTCTGCACATAACTAATTTTGAAGCTTCTTTAACTCATTTGAAAAATACACAGTATTTTTTTCTCAACTGTTAAAATTCAGGAACTCAGCCTTCACACTGCTTTAATAAGAGTGAAGAATTTACCAAGGGACTGCAATTTGGATTGGTGTTTTGATCTTGAGTAGTTTTTTATCAAGAGTTACAGCAAATGGACACTACTAACCCATGATCCACAGCTGCTTTCAGAAGTGCCTCTCTTGAAGCCTTTGTGGCTGCCCTCCAGCCTGCAATGATGGTCTGAGGATGAATCTTCCTCGCAATCAGTAATTCTGCCTCCTATTTTAATGAAATCAATAATTATTTCCCTCAAAAAAGTATAGTTACACTAACTAGAAAAGACATGTTCATTTATGGATGCAACTTAAAAGTGTAGTTGAAAAAAGCTATCTTCATTTCTCTGTGAACTTGGCAAGCTGACATTCCTTAAGATGCTCTTGATTCCAGTTACTGGACCTGAGATGATCAGACTTTCTGACACAGCTCTGCAAGGAAGAATTACTCATTTCTCAAATCTCTTCCATAGTAATTTCAGGTTTAGAGTATTGCAGTATAAATTTTTCCATAAGCATAAAATCCACACAGAGTTGAAAGGAACAGTATGAATTCACATCTGGAGCAAAGAACAGAATTTAGCAGGAATTCTTTTTCTATGGAAACGGATTTCAGAGGACTGAGCCTCACAACTAAGCAGTGCTGCACACTGCTCAGTGCAATAGCCAGGAAGTGAGCTGCAAGAATTGACTTAAAATACTTGAGAGTTTATAAAAATAATATAAGGACCAGTAATGTAAAATAATACCCAAAAAATGATGATGCAATACCTAAGGGTTGTGTTTTTACCCCTACCAATTTCAACAGCAAGAGAGCAAGCTATTCCTTTCTATGCTTTGGGAGCCCTTTCACAAACTCAGGATAATACACCTCCTGCTGGTGGCACTGCAGAAGTGCCTTGACAAACATCTGAAAAAACAGAATACATCACCCTCAGCAGTTCAGCTGCCAACACTGTGACAGATGTAGTTCCATCGCCAACTTCATCATCTTGAACCTTTGACATATCTGGAGAAGGAAAACACAGCAATAATGCTATTTTTCTCATACATTAATTTCGACAACAAAAACAATCTTACTCTTTGTGTAAAGAGGGAACTCTAAAAAAAAAAAAAAAAACAGGAAAACAGGAGATGCAAATTAAATTTGCCATCCCTCAAACTCGTGCTCTTCACTCGCAACCTAGACACCAGTTTCAGCCTGGTGATGGTCAGGATCCTCCCCTCTGCTCCCCATCCTGATGATGGTTATCAAAAGAACAGCTGAATAGAAGCTCTAAGGTACAGATACAGGACCAGAGACTACAATAACCAGGACTGCTGCATGAACTGCTGATAAACTGGGACACAGCAAACACAAAATCTGTTAGGAACCCTGACACCCAACAGTTCAGGTAGTGGACCACTGGCACAGTAGAACAGTCACTCACAACAGTCAACTCTGTACAGAAGTACAGTGCTCACTGAGTGACAGAGATTTAAATCTGGGAGACAGAACAGACAGAACTTCTGCTGCTGCCCAGATTTCTGTTCTGAATCTTCCCACTGCAAAACGAGGAGTATACAGCTGTCTTTTGTCCCTTCTGACTCCTGGGACAAAGCAGAGCTAAGAGAAAAGAAGATAAAAAAACACTTTCGAAGAGCAGCACACACCACAATTTTACTTTTGCAGAATGCCACAGTACCCTGCCCTTCTTACTTCAGGATTTCTGCTCCTCCTCCCTTCAATTTTTCACAGTATTTCAAGAGCACTTTTCTTAGAACAAATAAAAACACCACAATAGAGTTACAAATTAATAAATATCAAGCCTTAAAGAACTCACCAACCAAGACCTTGGCAGCTGGGTTGTCAACTCCAATAGCTTTCAGGATGGTTGCACCATCATTGGTAACTGTGACAGAGCTGTCTCTCCCAGTACTTAAAAGAATCTTGTCCTGCAAGATGTGAGATTTAGTGTACTGCTTGAAAAGACACTGTGACTATTAAAGCCAAATTAATGGGCACGGCTCCTGAGAGCCTGCTGCTGTCTTACCATGCCTTTAGGCCCCAGGGTGCTCTTGACCAGGTCACCAATGGCAATGGCACCAACAAAGGATGACTGAAATGAAAATAAGCATACCTCAGGGAACAAGTTATTTCTACTCTAGTACAAGAATTATAGACCATCCCATAGCTTTCCACATTTTAACCAACCCTTCCACCTCTTTCAATGGTGGCTTAAATGAATTTAAGGTGAGTTTCCTAACTGCTAAATTTTGATAACCAGATCAAATATACGTAAATCTCCCAGAAACCATAAGTCTGTCTCGAAGCCAGAAGAAATGCCACCCAATAAACACCAATCTTCTGAGCTCCAGTAGAGGTACTTTGGTTTTGACAATGATGAGTTTCTCTAATTTTTAGTATAAACAAAACTCCCTTCTGTTCCCAGACAGACAAGAAGAAAAGCCAGTTAGAGACGGAAGCTCCATATCACAATATAGTGAAAGTATTTTAGTAGTAGAAAAGACAAAGTTTAATTACCTCAAGTAGTACCAGTTTCTTAGAAAATTAAACTTACCAACCGAGCTGTTTCTGCCTTCTCTTCATCTGCACCTGCCTTGAAAATGTTCACAGGAGCAAGGGAAATGGATGCCTAAAACACAGTTAATGTAAGAATATTGTTCTAGCTTCAATGAATGCACGTGTTTTAAAAGCAAATCCTTGACCCTAACAACTTAAACAACGTTTTTATTAACAGAACTATTCCATACCCCATTTTGCTGTGATAACAGGTATATTTAATAAACAGCAGCCCGCGAGGGATGGCCAGCCGGAGCGCAGCCCGAGCAGCGCATCCCCGCACGGCTGCGAGCGCCGCGCCCTGCCCAGCCCGAGGGCACACACTCCAGCAGAACCAAGAGAAGGCTGCTTACCGGCCATACCGAGCCTTTAGCGTTTTCATACCCGAGCCGAACTCGCCCCCTTTTTTTTTTTTTCATATCAATGCAAATTAATCATAGCGGTAACCAATACCCGCTTTTAAGGACCAACATCTGCAGGGCACCCAAGGCCTTAAATGACGAAGGATCATATATACCCGAGCACAGGCACCAGCGCTCTCGGAGTGCCCCGCCCCGGCTCCAGAACCTTCGGGGCCTCCCCGCCGCCCGCAGCCGCCGGCGGCAGAGCGCGGGGGAACGCAGGGCGCGGCCTCCAGGCCTGGCGCGCCCGCCCGCCCGCGTGCAGCGCAGCCCCGCCCGGCCTCACCGCTCCCTGCCCTGCCCGGCCCGGGCCGGCCCTGGGCCGAGGAGCCGCCGCCGCCCCGCCGCTCACCATGGTGCCGGTGCCGCCGGGACCCGCCGTCCGTCCGTCCGTCCGCCCTCGGCACAGAAGCAGCGCCGCGCCGCCGCCCCACGCGCTCCTCCGGAACGGCGTCACCGCGCCGCCCTTCCGCCGCGCGCGGCCCGCCGGGAGCGCGGGCCGGCCGGGTGGGCGCTGGGGGGCGAGCCCGGGGAGGAAGGAATTCCTTACGCGGGGCGGAGAGGCCGGGAGCAGCGTGCCCCGTCCCTGGCAGTGTCCCGGGCCGGGTTGGATGGGACTCTGAGCAGCCTGGTCGGGTGGGAGGTGTCCCTGCCCAGGGGTTTGGAGCTAGATGATTGTTAAGGTCCCTTCCAACTCAAAGCTATTTTGTGATTCCACGGTTCTCTGATATTCCTGGAGGTCAGTTCTCAGGCAGACCAAAAGCATTTGTAGTCAGTGCTTGTGGCCTCCAGTGCGCTTGCCAGCCCATCCCCGCTGGCTGCCCTTAGGGCACGGCTCCAGTTGGAGATGCCCAGCGCAATCCCGCTCCACGCACCGCAATTCACTGCGGAACAACTGGTCACTGTTCCCCTGGCAGCTCTGCCAGTCTGACACAACACTCAAACCTTGCTTTGTCACTTTGTCACTGCTTGTCCTCTACACAAAAAGCCCATTACCCGGTCATTAAAAAAAAAAAAAAAAAAAAAAAAACCAACAAAAAAAACCACCAAAACCAAACAAACCCAAAAAAACCCAAAAACCAAAAAACAAACAAACCAAAAAAAAAAAAAAACCAACAAAAAAAACCACCAAAACCAAACAAACCCAAAAAAACCCAAAAACCAAAAAACAAACAAACCAAAAAAAAAAAAAAAAAAAAACAAAAACCCACACACCAACCCCACCAACCTGTATCATTTTGTATGACTCATCTTCCGGAATTAGTTCCAGCAGGTAACTCTCTTCTTGCTGCTAGGTGCTAAACTCTTGGGATATATGGAAAGTTGTTTTAGATTCAAACTGGCAAGAGACAGAAATCCATCCCAATGGAGAGAGCAAAAAAGAACATGACTAAAACTGCCAGCTCACACCTGTATTGCTAATTTTGTCAATAGCTGGTTAGTATAAGTTCTTGAGTATGTCAGGCCTTCCATCCTGTTTTCTTCAGTTAGATGCACTTCCCTCCACAACCCAGTTCTGAAACTAGACTACTAATTTAATTTAAATATCTTTAGTTTTCGTCATAGTTACACCAAAAACTATTTAAGTTTTGGCTAGGGAAAATAATACAACTAAAACAATGTAAACAGCTTCTCTCAGAATCACAGCTTCCATAAAGATATGTACTGAAATAATAATTCATTTTAATTCATGTTTGCTGCTACTGTGGTGAGTTGGGAGAAAAAATATGTTGAAGTGCTTCAGACTTATCCAAGTGATGGCCTTTGAAAGATCCAATAGTGACAGAAAAACTACAGCAAACCAGTGAATTGGGTTTAAGGGGCTTTTGACCATTGCTAAGCAAAGGTGTGACAGAAAACTAGCAGAAATGATCTTGGAGATGAATTTACAGACTTCAGATCACCATGATCAGTTTTGGGAGCTTTTTTACTACTGAGTAGTGAGTGGAATAGGGAGGCAGGGAGGAGGGCAGAGAGAGGTACAGGAAGCAATGATTTAAAGAAAAGCAAAAAAGATTATACAAACAAAACACAGTACAGTGACACTAACACTGCAAACTACTGAAGTAACCCACAGACAACTTTTAATGTAAAATCAATAGTTTATTGCCATGCTACAATTTTTTTTTCCAAATGAAGTTGGCACTGGTAAGGGGGAAAATGTACATAACACATTTTTTTAAAAAATGCACATTTGGTAAGCTTTCTCTATAACAACAGCTTAAAAGAAGTGAAATTATTTTTTTTAAGATTAATGTGGAATGGCATAAAAATACACTCTTTCTGCATAGTATAAGAAATACGGAATGTTTGTAAAAACAAATTCACTGAACAGGGAAAATTACTTGAAATTTTATAAACAATTTGGCAATGGTACTCCCACTGTTTAGACTTTTTTATATAAAAGAAATAAAAATCTAGAAAGCTACCTTTATACAAAGTTGCTATATTTATGCCTTTAAGTAGGAAAAAAACATTTTATAATGCAAATTAGGACATACAATAATCTTACAATATGATACAATGTAATGACAAGAAAGGAACATACAACATAAGAGTTTGGCCTTTGTAGAAATGTCTATTTCTGCATTTAATAAATGCATGTGTGGCACACTGGTGACTGCTGTGTCTGAGCTGCCAGCCAGCTGCGGTGTGGCTGGCACACAGACTGCTTTCCAGGAGACAAAAGGTGATGCTGCAATGAAGCCAGATGTGGAAAGGGCAACGTGCCTGCTGGTCGAGCCATCTGGACTGTGGGACACCATACAACACTCTTTCCTCTCATACCAGAGCATTTCTTATACATTCAGTTATTAAGTACCAAAGTCTTACAAGTGAGAACATCCGTGTTTGCGATTTGGCAAGATTTCAAAATACAAAGTTAGTACCAAATATATAATATATTATATATAAAATGTAGGTGTATGATATACACACATATTCCAATGCAAAAAAACCTGCATTATTATGGAGTTAAATTCACTGACATCCATTCCCAAATAACATTAACATTAAAAAACAGGTGTAATCCTGATCTTTCACACATTTTAGAATCACTTCCTCTTTCATACACAACAGTTAAAGCAATATATATGCAACTATGGCTAAGAAATCAAAATTCCCATTATTATCTGAACTCTGACCACAACAAATAGGATTTGGTTTTCAGTACATGTAATTAAATATATTTATATTTTTACATCTTTTCAGACCATTCCTGAAGAACTTGACCAAGCAGGTCCTCAGGTGTAACAGAGCTGTTACGCCAGCAGTACTTGATCTTGCAGGAGCACATCCAGTGGCCCTTGAAGTCAACAGGAATAATTTCTTCGTCTTCAAAGGACACTGCATGCAGACCAAACAAGCTCTGGAAGGGTCACCTCGCTAACAAGGAAAATTTCCTGATGACATCAAAGCTCCTTGTCAGACTTCCTTTCCAACTGCCAGGGGAAGGAGCGGAGCAAAGGACACTCTGGGCTCTCTGGCTCTCTTGGCAGGCAGGGCTGGGAACAGCCGTGCACGGCACAGCCCCAGCACCAGGACTGGCAGGGGGAGCTTCACGGCACCTTTCCTACTAAGGCTTCTCATGGAAAGCAGGCAGCTGCTTCCCCCACACTCCTCACTTGGCAATTCAGTCACTACAGGTCTCAGACAGGAGCTCTGGCTGGGACCCCAAGGCATTTAGTACTTTGTAGACACAGAGGAAGACGGTCCCTGCTCTGAAGGGCTTGAGCCTATTTTTTCAATCATAGTTTTTACATAATCTCCTTTCTATATACACATATTTGCTACATAAAATAGAATTACACCAAAGTAATGGATATAGTGGAAAACATTGTCACAATATATGTATATTACCACACTAAATAATCACTAAAACTGCAAGAAGAATTTCAAAAATGCCCTTCATAATGTATAAAAATATAGAAATGTCCAACACTTGTTTCATCAATCTTGTTTCTCATATTCTATTTCTACCTGTACACCTACATACTTCCAAACAAAATACTGCGTTAATCTGGAGTAAACACCGTGTTAGGAAATATCCTCATAAGACATCTGACAGACTTACTCACATACCTTACAGCACAGCACAAGAAATAATGTATACATGGTCAGAGTTGCAGATGCTAAGTTGCTTTTTTTTTTTTTTATTTCTTATTCACTCATCTTGTCCCAAAGAGGAAGTAATTCCTAAAGATAGTGAAAGAACCTCAACATGATTTCCTTATTTTATAATCTTCTGTAAGAAGGACATCAGAAAACCTGACTCCATCTTAACGCAGTTTTTTGTGGTGGAATTTCTTCTGGATTTTTTTTTCTTGGAGTGTATATTAATTAAAAATAAAGATATAATAAATGAACTTAGGTTTATATTAAGTAAATACTGTCAAATACAAATGCATGAATTGCTACCTCAAGGAAGAGATGGGAAAGATCATGTCATTAAATTCCAAAAATACCTAACTCTATCTATCACAATGAAGGACCAGACTCCTTTAGGGGAAATAGGAGAATTTCAGATTTAAGTCACTACTACTTCCTACTCCATTGGTTTCATCTTATTTGTAGCCATTAAATAAATTAGTACCTTGCAGAAATGGAATTTCACCATTGATCTAACCTTACATGAAGTGAGGAATACTGCTTAAAAACAGACGTCCAAATCAGATGCATCACTGTATGCTCAAACTGACATGAATCAGAATTTCCACTCTTACTTCACCGACAGTGAATAAGAACAATCTGCTCTCTCTTGAATCTCACTCATTGAGAAGTGGGTAAATACAAAACAAAAACAAGAACAGCCAGATTTTGAGCCAATACACAGTGTTACAAAACCAGCAAAATCAGCTGCTGATCTGTCACCTATAAAAAGCAGCCCTGTTTTGGCATTGGTTTGGACTTCATACAATTTACCCATTTCCATGATCCTTTTTACACCCAAGCCCTAGTCAGAGGTGCAAACACACACAAATATCCAAACATTGGGTGGGGGGGTGGTGGGGGGGAAGGACATTTCATCAATTTATTACATGAAATTTCTACTTCAACACTTATATTTTCTATAAAAGCTCTGAAGACTTTAATAGGAATAGTGCTTCAATGCACATCATCAGATTCAACCCCTGCTGAATGCACACATACTTGCTGGGGGAAACAAAAGATGTTCTAATGAGTGTCATGGTTTTCAGAATGGTCTTTTTCAATATTGTTTTAGGAACTTAGCAAAAAACACCACAAAAATTAAAACAATTGGTCCTCCTTCTGACATGATTTTGAGGAAAATATTATTTTCCTGATATAACAATGGAATAAATTCTCATTCCCTGTATTTCTAGCACAATATCATGTACTTTTGGTCACTTTTTTGTGTTCTTGAACAACTCCATTTCCTTGTTTAAAAGATATAGTAATGTATGTCTTTCCCAAATCATTGCACTAAAGGAATACCTACAGTTAAAGGTTTCCCCTTGTCAAATGTGTTTGAAGGGCAGCAACCAACTGCATATTATGGATGAAAAGTAGAATTGGATGGAGATACTACCATTTTTACAGGACCTAGTTTATGTAAACTTAACATGCCACATTTACTAAAGAAAATGGTTACATATTTCTAGTTTCTCAGTCTATACACCTGTGGGTCCAAAATAAATATGATCTAAATACCATGGAGAGATTTCAGTTGAAAACTGAATCCTAGATTACAGACACTAAATCTAACATCACAGCCTTTAAAAGAGACTGAATTGAAAAAATATTTACCAAGTCTCAAAGGGTAAAGTGCATTGCAACTGCATCTACTTCAAGGGGCAGAAAATAAGGAATGCTAAAGATGAGTAGTGTGGGTGACAGGGACTACCCAGCATGTTTGCAGCGTACACAAAAGGAGAAAGCATTATCCCACCTGTGAAACATAACAGGTTAAAAAAGTAGTCCTGGAAAATATGTCATCAGACTTCTTAATATAATTAAGGCTACCGACAGTTGAAATTTCAGTATGTTCTCAATTCTGGGGACCAGAGCTAAGAAAACATTGTGAAACTTGCAACAATGTAAAAAATTTGCTCAGACCATTCTTTGTATCTGAGACTATTTAGAATAAATGCATAGGACAGTGCACTGGAACTAAGGAGGGATATGGCTGGTTGTTGAAATTTAAGCAGGTCACTTAGGATCTACCCAAAGCCTCTGCTTCCCTATTTAGTAGTTAAGAATATTATTACTTCCCTGCCTCACAGGTGTGTTTTAAGGGTGCAGTTAATTAGTCCAAACTATACAGATGAGGACCATATATTGCTAAGCAGCTAACTAGATCAAACAGGTTTGCCTCAAAACATGCAGCTCACAAATTCAAGTGAGCCATATGCTAATAACAAGAATCACACCAATATTATTAACCCCGTGAGTATTTTGCAATACATGGTAATTTCTCCTCAGTACAGACCAGGAGGTCCATTAGGTGAGGCAATGGCAAAGATGTGAGGGAGCAGTTACAGAATCACAGAATCAGCAGGCTTGGAAAAGACCTCTGAGACCACTGAAGCCAACCTGTGACCGAACACCACCTTGTCAACAAGACCATGGCACCAACTGCCATGCCCAGTCTTTCCTTGAACACCTCCAGGGACTCCACCACCTCGCTGGGCAGCACATTCCAATGCCTCATCAGCCTTTCTGTGAAGAATTTCTTGCATGAACATCTACCTAGCACAGCTTAAGCCTATGTCCTCTTGTCCTGTTGCTGGCTGACTGGGAGAAGAGACCAACACCCCACCTGGCCACAACCTTTAAAATAGCTAGCTATAGGTAGTCTTTACTTTCTTGAGTAGCAAGGTCTCCTCACAAGTCAGCGAGTCTATCACAAGAGTATGCAGAAGCTGACCATGAAATAATTAATAAGGCTTTTTATAAAAAATCTCTTTTAAGCTCCTCACAATGGTCTCAATGACTCCCATCTTTTACTTCAGCACATTATGTTCTTTGTCCATCTGGTATTTCAGTACCATACAGTCTGTAAAGAACTGTATGGTACTGATAATGAAAGCCAGAGTGAAAAGGTGGCCTGATGCCACCTATTGGTATGGCAAGAGACATGTATTTCAGATGCTGCTACTTACTACTGCTTCACTACTAAATTAGAGAAGACCAAAGAAAAAAGTTGTAGGAACAGAAATACACACCAATTTAAAAGACAGAAAATCATTTTAGTTTGGTTTTTTATAAAACTTCAATTCAAATATTGCATGGAGACCCTTAATGCATTTTCAGATCTCCAAATGGCTTTTCTTGCATGTTTTTCCTCACAGTTCAAGGGTTATTTTAACATCATACCAGTTCACACAAGTGTCAGTTCCTTTGCAATCACAGGCTCAAGAGCAATCTCTTCTGCTGCTAGTACCAAGGTGCACCTGCAATACTGCCAGAATTCTAAGATTATTCAGAGTATTAATAAACAAAACAGAAAAAAAAAGTCTAAGGGTGCCTCTGGCATATTCAACAAACATTCTACCTGGATGTACCTGTAACACTGAGCAGCCATCATTGTAACCAAATTCACCAACTGCAAAAGGAAAACAAGTATGCTCATAGATAATACTACCTTCAGATAATTTACTACGTATCTTTTTAAATTAAGTACACTATCACCTATGGATGCACATTGCTAGAACGTACAACTTCCTATAAAGATCTACCAAGTCCAGTACCCTGCCTCCCACGTAACCTGTGTTTGATGCTTTAGAGGAAGACAATAACTGCATAATAAACCTTTCCAGTTGTGCAATAATGCATGCTGTTGGAGAGCTGGGATATTTCTGTCAGGCATAAAGAAGTAGAACACTGGACGAAGACAACCATTTGACCTTCAAGAGTCTTGCTTTGTCAAATGCAGAGAGTAAGACAAATACATAGATGATCCTGAACAATTAAAGCTATGTACAAAATTTTGACTTTTAAAACAAGACATTATGGAACAAATAAAAAGGAAACACACAAATGCAAAGAAAAGAAGGCACACTGAACTAAGAAATGACAAGAGAGCCTTAATTCATACAGCCCACCTGTGAATTCCTTCACAATAAACCCCAAAACTCTAATGAGATAAAAATTTTGTCAGATTTCAGAGGGAATTTGATATGTCACTTGGAATTCTATTCCAACAGAAGGAGCTTAAGGTTGGTTTTTGATGTGTTTATAGCTCTGATCAACGACCATCAATGGGACCTCTCAAATATTACACAAGTTAAGAAAACTGTCAGGAATTAGAGGCCTTCTTGCCCACAGACAAAAAAGGTGTGGTGTTTATATTCCTTGAGATGAACCAATATATCCTGTGTATGTCAAACTGAGTGAATTAACATATTACACACAATTCATTCTGGAGGAACCACTTCAATGAGGAATGAACGTCAGATATTTATATTGAAAGATTAAGTTTACCTGCTAATAATGCACATATCAAGAGGCTTTAAAAAGTGTTATAAATGCCATTAATGAGTATAGGCACCAGACCAGAATATTTATAAATTCAAAACTGGCATGTCACTCAGACTCTAATCAATTAAAGAGGCACTGTGAAAGGCGGTGATGCTGCTATGCAGTAATTACTTCTACGGTAGAATGAAATAGTGTTACCTAAAATGAATACTTGCTCTACATTAATTCCCTTTAGTAAGACAAGTACATGAAGTATGCAGAAAAAGTTCTATTAGTCTATAAAAGGCGTTAGTGTTAAGAAATGCAAAGTACTCGCATCTTCAATTTTATAAACTTCACAAAAGGTGCAAATGATTCAATGCTCCCCAGGCTCACATAGGCAGGTCAGTACTGTTATGTCTAGTTTTCCTAGAAGTACCATCATCTCGGGGCAGTGCTTTTTGCAAGCTTGACATAGCAGCAGTTCTTTCAATGTCTATCACAGCATACAGCTCTGTGCGCCTGGTTGGAGTTTGCGGAAGTGGAGTGGTGGGGGTTTTTGGAGTCTGAGGGTTGTCAGAGTCACTACCACCTTCCAAGTCAACCTGTATATAGTTGAGCTGCCTGTGTTCTAAACTGGGACGCCTAATGTCAAAGTTAAAGACTGTTGGGGTACAGTCCCGACGTCGTGTAAATTCTACTTTATGAGCACTTGCTGGTACTGTTACATTCTCTGTATTGACATAGTTATGCATTAGATCTAGGTTATTGTGGTAGCCATTCAGAGACGGGGTCTTTGGTCCTAAACTGTCATCTTCATCTCTGCTCAGCTTCCGGGCTTCCCAAACAGGAGGCAAGGATGGCAAATTCTCGTAGTTCAGCAGCGCAGTTCTCCTCTGAGCAGAGTTGTTAATGTTCTGGGTGTCTGAGGTACTGGTTGATGTCAAGCGACCTCTCCTGACCCCTGAGGCACTGGGGATTGATAATCTATTGATATTTTCATACACCAATTTATTACCAGATGGTGTCTCTCTACGTTCATCACTGTCATATCCAGTGTCCCATTCAGTGTTGTTTGTGCTGCTGCCACTAACTTGATCTCTCCCAAGTTGTTCCAGTTTCTCTCTTTCCATTAACTGCCTTTGAACAGGTGTTGGTCCTAAAACAAACTTCACTCCTTCAGGCTCCAGGAGAACCTGAGCATCTCTGTCATCAGTACACATCTGATCTTCTTTCACTTTAGTTGTTTCAGTGTTTGAAAGCTTTGATTCCAGTGGCACATGCACACTTGATCGATTCTTTCTTTCCTCTTGTACTCCAGTAGTGTTTACGTAAGTGTGCACCTAAAAGGGAAAGAAAGAAAAAAAAAGAAGTTCAAACACTATTGTGCCTTCTCCCCACCAAATGTATTAGCTTCTTAACTCCCCACTTATTCTTTCTAACCAAAATATCTGAAAAGCAAAACTTGTGCTGGCAGGTGTTTAAGAGCAAAAGTCACCTCTCTTGATTTTGTTGAACTGTAGTCAGTTTTAGGTTTTTTCCCTGAAATTTTGTTATTATTTATGTTAATGTTCCTCTAGTGAAAAAAGAGAATTTATATCTTACATTGATAATTATTTTTATTTGATGTTTTATCTAAGTTGTGCTGTAGTTCTAGAGGTTGGCTCTAATCAAGGCCACCTTGGGCTGCTCCAACTTAGCTCATAACTTTACCTGGGCAGATCACTACAGAGATCACACAGAGCTCTACTTTGTTGTCCCTTACCAGTGACCAACAATTACTTTGGCTACGTTTATGTTTGTAACTTCCACACTGCAAGGAAACCTACTGTCCCTACAAGGGAAAAAAACACCCAACCAAAAAGAAAACTACAGAGAGACCTAAGAAAACCCTTGGTCTCTTGCCTTGTACTACTCCAGGAACAAAAAGAGAGATTCAGTCCACAGGAAGAACTACCCATTCTTTCTTCAAGAGCCAACAGCTTCCTAAGAACAGGAACTTGTAGAAAAATATACAATTCCATATGAAGTGTGGCACTCAGAATTAAAAAGAAGCAGGAGTTGGCACTGTATGTCACTAAGAAAGGCAGAGATACCCTCTGAGGTTATATCCCTCCAATTTCCACAGTGGATCAATACAAGGCTGAATGGGAAAAACTGGATTCCTTCTCTAAATTTTAATTCTATGTCTGGATACTCAAACAGCTAAAGTAGTATTTTACAGCAGCAGCCATGTAGCTTGCCAATCTCTCTGTCAAGTTCTTGACTCCTTTTTGATATAGAGGACTGGAGGTCCTTTCTAACATAAATTATTCCATGACTTCTATTTGGCAAATAGAAGACTTACATATAAAGAAGCTTTTTGACCAGGATCTCTCATTATAATGTAAAATTACTCATGTTTAAAAATAGCTACTGAAATTTTTGAAAAGAGTATACTGCAAGCACATACTTTCTGTATATTTATTTTTATATAAAATATAAATTCCTCAGCAAGCCATTTTACAAAGTATCATTTTAAAGAGGCAAGGCAAACACTTTTCTGAGGCAGTTAAAATACTTTAGGAATACATTACACCTGATACAGAAACGCAAGTGAAAGCCTACAGAACAATCATTAGAAAAATCTGAAGTAATGTAGAACCTCAGTGGTACAAAGGGAAAAAAACACCCACTTGCTCCTCTGCTACAAGTAAAGGATGTGTTGATTCTTCACCAACAGAGGGGAGGCGTGCGCTGCCGACAGAAGGATGTCTGCTGGAAGGGTGTGATGAAGCATCTCCAAAAGATGGGTATCTGGGATAGCCGTTGGGTAAACTTTGTGCATTGAATCCAGGAGCTGATTCAATCAGACAAAACCATATTAAAATAGAACATTTTACTGTATATGAATCAGATATAAAGTATCTTAAGTTTAATTTTCAAAAGAGAAAGTAAAATATGTAAAACAATATTAAATATTCACAAAGCTCAACTTTGCTTGGAGGAAAGAAATGGAAAACAGAACAGCATCCCAGTATTTAACCAGAACACATTTGTAAAGCAACCACTGAAAACTAGGTGTATTACACACCTAGTAAAATCCCTCCAACTTCTCTTTCCCCCATTAATATCTCCCCTGACAAACAAGAGACTCCTTTATCTAAGCTTCCATTTCTCTGAAATCATCTGAATAAACTGGAATTCCCAGATTCAAATATCAAGCCATCTGCCTGAGATTTCAAAAATATCAGAAAATTTTAGGTAAATACTTCACTCATCCATTCACCTAGCCATAGCAAAAGAAAGATTTCAACCAAACTGCACATGTGATTTACACTTTTTTTTCCCCTAATAAAAATATTTCTCAACATTAACATTTTTCTGAAATGCTACAGGTAAAGCATATCATAAAGCCATTCAATAGGTGCATTCATAAGTGTTCTTATGCAACAACTAAGTACCCAAAATTTACTTCTTGAAGATAATCCTCAGCAAGTACCTCGAGAGAATGCATTACTAGTAATTAGCCTCTCAGCTTTAAATTAGCCTTCTTTTTAATTACTTGAAAATTAAATTCAAATCAAATGCTATTTTTGGTTAAGCACTACATTACACTCAGGTATGTCATCTGACAGTAGAACCATACTTACTGGTAGGTGTTCGAGGGGTTCTTGGTACTTCCAACTCAGTTTGATGATTATTCCTTTCTACTACTGGCTCTTCTACCACATTTATGCTATTATTCTGCATTATCTCTTGTAACATGTTAAATAGCTCTTCTGCCCGAGCGCACTTAAAGGCAAAGATTCCTATAAATACATCAAAAAAAAAATCAAAATCCTGTAACTCAGACACATGCCTTACAATATATATAACTTCCAAGAAATAGAACTGGAATCCACATAATGAATACCTGTTAAAGAAGCAAAAATGTTATGAAATTTTTATTGCACCAAAACACACAAAATTACTATGACAACCTTTAAAGTGGTTATCTAATAGAAGAATAAACCCATGCACCAAATGTTAAATTAGAACAGAAAACTGGTTCAGTTAGGAGCAAAACTAAGTTTTGAGTGCTAAATGAGGGGAAAAATAAAGTTGTTTTTTTTTTGGTTTTAGCTAATATAAAGGATACCTGTTAAATAAATATGTATTTAAAAAACATTAAATGAAACTACGGTGGTGCTACACAGCTGTATTTCCTAAATCAGATTTCTATTAAACTACCACAAAAATAAGATACCTGCACAACAGAAAAGGATTTAAACACTGGGTAGAAGTTTAGTTTCTTTAAGAAGACTAAAATGAAGAGCTAGGAAGACAAACTGTGTGAAACAGACAGAAACAAACTAATTGCTTTAGGCTAAAGGATAGACACAGAGCACAAAGTTAGCAGCAATACCGTGTATTTTGTGTGTGTATTGTGCCACTTTGCCTTTGAACAGCAGGGAGTGTCCCAACTTACCCTCACCAGCAAAGTCGCAGCTTTGGATTATTCTTCCATTGAAAGCATGAAGTTAAAGTTGACATGCTTGTTAAACGTGGGTGCAGGTGCTCATTTTTTAAAGTGAGTATTACAATCTTAAAACAGTCTTTACTGAAAACTACCTACCTATATATAGCCACTTCTGTAATGTGAACATGCTGGCAATTATTACCATCATATATTTATTTAGGGATGCAAAGCTGTGACAGATTAGAACCAGCAGAAATGCTTCACAAGGCAGAAGTTCACACAACCCCAGCTGGGAATACACCAAATGGGCCATGAGGATGCTTAGCTATCAATATGCAGCTGCTGCACTGAATAAGCTTCATGTCTGCAACACTGCAGCTATAGAATTTCTCCTACTGTATGTCCCTGACCCCTAATCCAGCCATGTAAATAGTCCACGTTTAATATTTTGTAAAATTCTGAACATTCACATTGGATATTTGAATCTTAATGGACAAAACCCAGAATTTTTAAAAATCTAGGTTCACAAACTTTAAAAAGCTCCCAGTAGGTTTCTGAGAAATTCAGCTGCCTTTAAATACATTCATATTAAATACAATATGATCTGTCACACAACATGGTGACATACCAACTTCTCCAGGTTTTATATCCTGAATTATCTGTTAGATGTGCTCCCAAGACATGTCTGCAAGGTTTTTAATACCTAGCACAAACTCAATGTTTCACCATCATTGCTTCTCACAACTTAACAATAGAAATAACTTGATATTAAAGGAAAAACAGAAACAAGAATCCTGACTAATGCAAGAAGTTGCTGGGCAGTATTCAGGGAATTCTCAAATGAAAAACTTCTTGGTCATCCCATGAAGTGAAGTTTTGCAATTGTGCCCACAAAACCCACTGTAGGTCTCAGGAACAATGTTCCATTGCAAAAGGGCAGCAGAGAACACTTTCTGCCAGATTTCTTTTTTTCCCAATATTCACAGTATTTTAGTATTACATAAGGAAGGCAAGAAACAAAGAGGAAGGAAAGGGTTGCTGCTTACACAGCCTGCTTAATCTTGTTTATAAGAAAAAAGGAAAAATTAGAAGGAAAGCAGAGAAGTCAATTAGACTTGGTGTAAGATTTTGCAGACTCTAGATTGTAGAGAATAATCCTCAAATTAGTATTTCAATTAAGTATTATTAGTATCTGTTTTCAATGTTCAGAAGAAACAGTAAATTCAACTGCAAAACCCATTAAAGTGATTATCTTCAAAACAAAGTTTATTACTTTAAGAATTATGAAAATTTAGTTTAGTATGGAGTATACTTCAATGTTTGAAAATATCTCCATTTCTCATTAGGAGATGAACTGAGAGTGCCTTTTAAATTCCCTTTAAAAAAAAACAACTTGTCTTCCTTTACCTCTGCTTGGACAATGAACATTGACTATGTTTATATGTGATCCAATTCTTCCATCTTTCTGAATTTTAACAGTGAAATTAAAAAAAAAAAAAACTATGATTTCACAGTGTCTAAAATTATTGATAAGAACACTGGTAAATGCCAAAAATCCAGAAGAACATTGGAACTTAACTTCACAACATATGAATGCATAAGAATTCCAACCACACACAGCTATTTCACAGTAGGAAGATGCAAAACAAAGCTGAGAGCTCAACAGAAACAGCTGTTCCCTCAGGGTCTGCTGCAGGGAAGAGAGAAACACCTGAATATTCTCACAGGGAGCCAACCTTGGCCAAGGCATGGTCTGGGTACTGGAAAGGTAACCATCTTTTTCCTATGAAAGCCATTCAAAAAATAACTAAGCACAGCTGAAGTATACACACCTCATACAAAGACGTCAAAATTTGAGAATTATGTAATTGATATTAATGAAAGTGGTATTTGCTTTAGGAAGAGGATGAAATACAAATACATTACTGAAGGCAATAATAAGTTGGGGACATCCTGTTTATATCAGTGCTCCAGGCTTTTAAAACTTTAAAAAATGAGAATTCGTTGAATTCTGAGGAGATTCCTCCACAGTTTCTGATTCTACTGCCACCCCCTGAAAGTTAAGTCAACCTCTGAGGCAGGAGAATTTCCCTGTGAAAACCACATCCTAAGTTGACCAAAAGAATACTCACACAGAAGCTTGAAGTCCTCCGGACCTACAAATGCCGAAAACTGTGCAACTCAAATCCTCATTCTATCAGAAGTAGTTCCTCATAAGGGATTCTTTTTCCATACACCACATTCACATACAGAACTATAGCCTTTATAACTCTTGCCAAAGGACTGGCAAATATCTTCCACCATCAAATACATTTCCAAAAAGCTTTATATACAACATTTCCACATACCTTGTCCAGTTTGACACCTTCGACCACTTTCAAAAGAGAAAAGATTTGAGTCATAGCCATAGCGACGGAGACAGAGGTAGTGCCATTTTACAGAGTCCCTTTTACGGGTGTACAAAACTAGTTCTGTGTCTGTAAGTTCCATTATGCCAGAACCCAGTTCATTACCATCATCATCCACATTAATAACCTATAAAAAAGAAATTAAAAAGCATTAGGTAATTACTCTTTTGAGAAACAACGCCACTTTTAATAGTCTTAATGCCTGGCTGGTACACTCCATCTGTGCTATTGCATTAGTTAAAATCCTTGAAGTGAATGTTTAAAAAAAAACAAAAAAATAACTTAACAAACTCGTTTCTGTGCTACCCTAACCCAGAATTTAAAAAATTAAAATAATACTTATTTAAAAACAATACAAATGAGGCTGCCTCACATTACTGTAAAATCTGATGAGAAATTTAAAGTAGAAGAGATTTGTAAGTTAAATATTTTTTAAACTGGCTTTATGTACATATTCTAGTGTTCCCACAAGGATAAGGCATACCTCAGATAATGGAATCTTTCAGAGCCCAATTTCTAAAAAAAAAAAATATTTGCTTTGTCATATAACCCTGCTTACAGTTGGGAAAAAGGAATGAGAAAGGGTAAGTGGCTCCAAGATAAAGCTTCCTTCACATACATGTATAGCCTTGCACTGTGCTGAATCCCCCAACAGTTTTAAGCATTTTGCTGCCTTTTTTAAGTCAACAAATAATTCAAATACTTTATAGTTATCTTGTGTGAAAAGATGTGTATAAAGCTAAACTCTTACTCTTTCTGCTTTTAAGTCAGTTTTGAGGCCATCTGCATTCTTTACAGAATTTGGACAATATATCTTTCCCCTCTACTTTACCTCACAATGCTGCTTTTAGTAGGATTCTTTCTTAATCAATAAAAAAGCTACCAAAAAAATCCCTACAAAATTAATGCTACTCCTTAAAAATACATTTTCAACTTGAAATCTAGTCAATTGAAAAGAATTAGGAATCGTTTCATCTGCCTGTGAGGCTCATGCCCATTTTCCTCATTTTGCAGATCACATTCCTTCATCTCTCCCTCCCCCACCCCCCCCCCCGCTAAACAAACAATAGAGAAATTCTACAAGGAGAAAAATAGGAACGAGTTACACAAAGTGGTGCATAAAGAGCAAGAAAACAGAAAAATATTTTATCCTTCAGCTTTCTTAACTGATAATATTAAACATTTCCAGAAATTCCCATGGCTTTAAAGCTCATTTCATTGTTGCCCTAAGGCAACACATGAATCAATTTTCACTGTGGAAGCATTACATTCTTACAACTCAGACAGTTTGGAGCACAGAAGCAAATCTGACTTGTGTGACCTATGCAAAGGTATGTTGACTTACAGACACTGACTTCAGCTGCTCATGCTTAGCAAGTCAAGCACATGAACGAGTGTTCGCAGGCTTATAAATTCCAGAGATTTTTGAGACAAAAAAGCACTCAGAAATAAAATTTCTCCACATAAAGGACAAAAGTTTTCAAAATGTATAATCAGTGGCAATCTTCAAGTAAAATCAGCCGTCCTAAAATTTTCTGTTGATGACCCCACATTCAGGTTTAGCTTTCCCCAAAAGCTATTTATTCCCTTATGCTAAGGACTCCTTTCCCAATGTAACCTTCTTTATCTTCCACAAGCAACACCCCTTACTTGGGCTCTACCAACTGAAATGGGGATGCATGAAAATCACAGGCTCCTTCTTTGTCCTGAAGATCAAAACTGTTCTAAAAAGCCTACCCTGTCCAGGGACTGCTGAGAAGAGAGGGTCTCTCAAAGGCACAAGAGAAACCTGTAGCCACAGCACCTGCAACTCTGCAGTGTTTCAACTGTTCAGAAATTTGCACTCTATTTTCATTACCTTTTTTTTTAATCACAGACTTAGTCTGTAAGAAAGCAACACAGCACATCACACCAGATGCATACCTTAAACTTGTTTCGGTGGTTATCTGGGACAGTTTCTTTATCTGGACAGCTACAACAGCTACCCATGACTTCTTTAGAAGACCATCTGATCTCTAAAGAGAAAAACAACCAACAAAATGATCATTTAGTTGAAATAAAAATGAAGTAACATCAACAAACAACCCAGTGCAAATTAGTCTGACATACAATTCTTCATAATGAATCTTCCAATGACACTGAATAAAAAAGTCAACGTAGATACTACAAATATGATAGTTAATTTGGATTTGACAGTAAGGAGTGGCAACACTGAGCTGTTAAAGTCCTACCAATAACTCAACTTGAGGTTACTACCAAACAGTCTCATTTGATTTGTCACCTTAATTCCCATGGTAGCAGCTTGGGAAAACAAAACCCAGCCACTCATTGCATGAGATTTTAATTTCCTAAACCAGGCTTTTACACACGGCAGCTATGTGGATTCCAGTTCAGTCTAAATGAGCACTCCCTGGCTCAGGAGCACAGCACCAGAGACACCCCGAGAAGCCCTGGGCTGTAGCAGGTTCCCAGGCACAGGCAACACAAAGAGCCCATATGGCAGTCCTGAAAGGCTGCCCTGGCTTGGGCAGCTCCAGGGGCTCCGGGAGGGCTTCCAGGCCTGCAGGCAGCCCTCTGCTGGCAGCCATGCACTGAGGCTCTGTGCTTCCAATTTAGAGTATTTCCCATGTGGCAGTGTATATCAAACTATGTAATCAAAGACAAGGGAAGGAAAAAAAAAACACATTCAACACAAATATTTTAAAACTTGGGGTTTTCTTATTTCTATTAAGTTCCATTTGGATTAAATTGTGTTACACATTCGTGTTAAAACAGTAAAATACTCAAGTAACACTGAATAGCATAGCTAAAGTAATAAAACAAAAAAACTACCTTGATATTTTTGGTCTTTTCATTTAAAGATTTCTGTGTGTATGGCAAAACTTTCACAAAACAGTTTAATAAAATGTTCACAGAAGTTTCACAACTTGCTGTTTCATGCTCTGCCACCATGAAAAAGGGGGTGTCTCTGTTCTTAAATGCAAGAAAGTCTGAGAAAATAAAAACTTAACCCATTCACATCATCTTTATATTGGATAAGAACTAAAATTTCCACTACACAAATGAAAAATGGTGCAAAATCCTGGAAGAGAGCTATTAAGTCAACAAGATATATAACATTAGAAATCAAGAAGAAAGAAGATGGTATGGGCTAAGTTTTCCTGACTAGAGGAAAAAAATCCAATGCCATCATCTTAAGAAAACCATGACTTGGTTTCTAGACAAGCATTTGTATTAGTATGCAGCAGTGGCGTCCATGTAGCTCTTTAGTGTGCTAAGGGATAAGATGCAGCTAACTCTTCCACTTTTTTTTCCATCAGAAAAGCCACTCTAAAGAGATACTCCTACTCTAGAGACTGTATAAATCAGCCACCAAGAATCCCCTACAGAGGTAACAACGCTGCTCCAATTAATCCATTGATAAAGAGGCAAAATACCAGACACCTAATCAAAATAATCAATTCTTTAATGTCATTTCTGGCCATAACATGAAAACATGCATTATGTTGACAAAGATTTTTTTTCCCAACTCAAAATTAAACTGGGTGTTGCATGTTTGCTTCTACTGCTGCAGAGAGAAGCTATGCTGTACACGACCTTTTTTTTTTCCTTTGCACTGTGAAGTTTTAAAATTTTTATAGTAGTAGTAGCAGTAGTTGTAGTAGTAGTAGTTCTTCCTCTTATATTCAGAAAGGCAGACACAGGTGATAACACCTGATCCTGGTTTCCTACCCTGGCACCCCTCAGCGCTTCACTACAGTAATGCTCAGATGTTCTTGTCAGCCTGCTACTACTTTAGCCTGAAAATGCCCTGCTATGAAGAGCAAGAGGTGACAGTAGCCCCAGAGCAGACTCACAGTCAATACTCTGGTCCATACAACGTAGTTGCATATGCCTCAAGCAGCCTTTGGGCACAAATGCAAGCATTTAATAAAGCCCAGACTTAGACCTCCTCAAATGTTTTTTGTACGGCAAACAGAACTACATAGCTGCATGCTGTTAGTATCAGACTTTCTATGCATTCAGCATGAAATAACTGACCAAGTCTGTTGACTACAGATACCTGCTTCTTTAAAAAAACTTTTAAAAAACCCCAGAACTTAAAATGCAAAGCACTTTGGAGAAAAAAAATCACTAGAGTTGCAAGAAGAAAGCTGTAGTATATTGTGTATATCAAGATGTTTGAAGCACAGCCTCTGAACCTCAGGAACAACAAAGGGTATATAATCAATAATCATACAAGCTTGTTATTTTGTCTCAAATATGCTCTAATATCAATATTTCAGAAAACCAAGAACTGAAATGCAGCTTCAAAGGACAAATGTGAATCAAGGCTATGAAGAAGAAATTAAACAGCTAGGGAACTGGCAGAATCAAAAATCACTCACCTAGATTTGGCCATTAATATTCCCAGCCTCTGCTGCAGCACCAGGGCTTCTGTCATACTCAAAGTGTCATGCTGTCTTGTCACAGAACTAATCATTGGACCTAGAACTAGAAGGGTAAATTAAAATAACTTATTTTTTCTTGTTTTTAAGATGCCAGTTAGTAAACTAACAAAAATACATGCTTTTGTTTATAATTATTTTGTGAGTATTATGTCAAGCAAGGTCTTCATGATGTTTTAGGTAAGACTGACCTCTGAGTTGCCCTGCCATTTCAATGCTATGGAAGAAAATCATCTGGCACTCCTTTCTGCAATGTAGCCTGTCACACTGGGGACTCCATTCATTCTCTTCTCACTGCATACCCAGTTCAGTGTGGAAATGACAGATGTGAAGCTCCTGTTATCCTCAGTGCATACCAACCCAAACCAAACCAAACCACAGCAGACAAACAGAGGAACATGTACAACTCACTCTATTTAACTCTCTCTTGCTTATCCTACTGAACATACACAAATGCTGACTTGTATGGCTAACACATCACCCTTTCTCTGCTTCCCTCATGATTCTTGCTCCATGACATTAACCATAAATTGCTTGCTTTTACTTCCCCACCCCCTGGATTACTCTCACACTAGCTAGGCACTCACATTTAACACTTAAAGCTAACTGCTACTTCCATCATGCTAACAGCTGGCAGTCTCTGTTCTCAGTTTGTAAAATTGCCAAACAAGCACTTGATGTTTCCTTTGATGCTGCTTATTAAACTCAAGAGAAGGGCTAATTTCTCAGAATAATACTTTATGTCTATGCAAACTTCTTTGAGACCACTGCAGCTTTGCTTATACATTTTTTGCTGCAATTCTTTGTATTCATCAGCTGTATTGCCCTTGGATTAAAATCAACTTGGCAAACCAAAGAACTCTGATTCTTGCATAATATCACCTGTAATGTAGTCCTAATTTCATCCCAGGTCCTAGGCATGACTATATCAGTTGCAGAACCCTCTTACTTGTGAAGAAATTGTGCAAGAGATTACCAGAAACTCAACACTAGCAAATGCAAAAATAACACTCCTAGCAAAGGAGCACTATCTGTTTGGAAAGATCAGTCACACAGTCATGCAGTCCAACGCAAATTCTAGCTGGACAGCTATCATAAAGCAAATGAAACATAACTGTTTGGAAACACTTAAACGTACCAAACCAAAAATACAATTCTATTGTATGAATCCATAGGATACACACAGATGTAGTAATGTATGCCATCAGGCCTCCCCTCTCAAAAAAGACAGGGTAAAAGCAGAAATATGCTACTTAGACAACTCGGCCTGAAAAAAGGAGCACACAGAGCATGAGTACAGAATTAGAGATGACAAAGAGAACAAATAAAGCACAACTATTTTCCAAATGCAACCATTAGGGAACAGCAGTTGACGTTATTAAGGGGGGTTCAAACACATAAAGTTCTTTTTTGCAGATGGTCTGTAGCTAAGCTTTGTGATCTGCAATGTCTTGTAAGAATGAGTTCCAAAAAGTTAAAGATTCAGAAAATAAATTGGACAAATGTAAGCTCCACAAAGAACTTTAAAACTCAACAATGTCATATCTTACTCAAAAAGTCTCTAAGGTGCAGATACGTAGAAAGGTGTTAAGGAATGATCAAAAAATGCTCCTTCTTACTACTCCCTTCCCTATATATTTACTACTGGCTCTCAGAATTTACTATTTACTGTCAGAAACAGGATACTGGACAAACTG
The DNA here is from genome assembly GCF_036417665.1 of Passer domesticus. Classification (NCBI taxonomy): domain Eukaryota; kingdom Metazoa; phylum Chordata; class Aves; order Passeriformes; family Passeridae; genus Passer; species Passer domesticus. The sequence continues at coordinate 33,454,159 of NC_087478.1, read as the reverse complement.
ATACTTCAAGTGTGACCGATTAAAGCCATTCTGAGTAACATATATGGATGATATCAACTCAGCGTAAATTTGTGAGTGCTCTGCAATAAGACATTAAAAAAAGGAAATAAGTAACAACTTATATTTAACTTGAAACTAAACTCTAGATTTCACAAAGGTACCACAAGGTAAATTTATTGAACTGCTTGACAGAGGTGTACTTTTGCATACAGTTGTGTACCTATCCCTCTGCAAGGCCACACTTTGGTTATGGGATGTCCCTACCCAATCTAGCTGGTATTATTAAACTGTGATTTTGGTCAGGTTAGATTTCTGCTGGCTTAGTGTACCAAACCAGCTAGCAGAGAGTCTAGCAAGTACCAGAGCCAGCTGGCGGCAGAATCACAGCCTTAGCCACATCCACCCAGTTTTCAGAAAAATTAGCCATTTTACTAACTACTGGGATTGAAGTTTACCAAATTCCCTGCTAAAATTTTCAGAACAGGTGAATAGAAAGAGGGAGCAGAAAACCTGACCCACCCACTCTGGTGAAATCTTAGGAGGTACTCATTAGAAAAATAATTAAAATTAAAATGTTCATAAGCCAGCTATCCTAATGCAAGTATGTTTGCACTGGTCTTTACCTTGGTATTTTTCTAGCAGTTTTAAACCTTTTACGTGGTTTGGCCACCTAAAGCAGAGTAGCCTATTTCAGTTACCTAAGAATGATTCTTAAACAATCTAAACAGAGTTTTATAATGGATTAAAGAAAGCACACAAACTTGCAGCACCTCACTTCTTTTAAATGTAAAGCAATAACAAAATTCTCCAAACAGCTCCTTCCAATCACAAGTTGGCTGTTTACTCAGTTCAGGACTTTTTAAAGTTTTCCCAGATTGCAAAATATTTACCCAAACTTAAACATACAAGAAAAAGCAGACATTTCCAAGTCACAACCCTAAGTTATGTCTACAATGTCAAATTTAGTAGCTGTAAGTTCCCACTCACAAAGCATCAGTGATGGTTGGGTGCAGTCCTGCAAGGAGGGTGAAAGGGATGGAGAGTATCTTCTGCTTGTCCCTAACTCATTCATTACTGCATGGCAAGGGAAAACATCCCAGGCAAGGCAAACCAGGACCAACACTCATCTAAACCTTGTTAATGGAGTGAAAGGTAGGAACTGCTGCAACTTCACTAAGATTTATTACTTGGCTTTGTGAAGTAAAATGTGGCTCTTTCCCTCACAGATTAAGCAGGGCCAACAAGTTACGCTAATCTCTCAGAAGTCAAGGAAGACAAGGCAGCAGTGTAAACAAGAGTGGTTACTTTAAAAAGAACTACACAGTCAAAAGCTTGCAGATATTCTAACATGTGCAATTCTGCAGTCTCTCCAGGCTGGGAATGATCCAAACAAGGTGTGTATTCCCCTTGCACAAGAAAGGCCACAGTAGTCACCCCATTCAACTCAGGTCATGGCTGCAAAGCTGATGTAAAAGCTGGTTTTAACTTAGTTCTGCATGCTCTGGTTGCAGAATCAAACATTAACTTCAGGAGATATTTTCCGTACAGATAAGTTTCTCTCACAAACCTCCTAAAAATCAGGGAGAGAAAACCCCAAACCACAGGACACCTCAGAAAAGGCGGGAGAAGCAAGGGTGCTTCGTGTGTTAACCCATTTTTGCACGGTCTTTTCAAAGTGGCCTTCCAGAGCACCAGCTTGCCACAGCGCTAGGTCCTCTGCTATGTCTTTCCATTTAGTGTGTAAGAAACAGAGTCCAAACGTTGGATGTCTAAATTGCATCTAAACTAGACACTAGGAGTAAATATCACAAATAATGTGCTAGACAATTGAACACACTGAAAGAGCAAAACTAATTTGGATAACTTCCTGCCAAAGTTCAAAATTCCTGGCCCTCAAGAATTTGGATGCTGACACTTCCAGAGGGATTCAGAGAAGTACCCCAAATTTAGTATTACAGTGAGCTTCAGTACACCTGCCCATCCTGCAATCTCACAGGCAAATAGGAAATACTTGAAGAAATCACAACCAAATCCCTACAGATACATTCTAACTCATTTTCTCTGTTTCTGAGCACTTTTTGATGTCAATGGTTTAACTAAGCAGGTGATAATTTCACCTGGAAAGTGTTGCCTCAGAGATTAAACTGAGAGTATAAACTTGAACATTTCAGGTTATACATAGAAAATTTCTAAGTAACTCATTACACCCTATCCTCATTAACCAGAGTAGTCAATACAGCAAAACACCTTTTAGCTTTCCACACAAAATAAACTTTGTATGAAAGTGTAAGACAGAAGACAAATAAGAGAAACCAATTTCACATGTAAGAAAAATGGTATTTAGCAAGACAGTGACTGTTTTATTGGCATGCTATTAATTTCAAAATATAGGTGAAGGATGCTGAATGGTACTGCAGTCAGTCTTGAATTTTGCTGGTAGCTGAAAACTGCCCATTTCAAAACTGGCTAGTGCAACAGATGAAATGGATAACCTCTGTACCTAATGTGATATATCCTATGTCTTTAGAGTTGTGATGTAATCCATGCTGGCAAATTCTACATAATTTAAGAATCCTGGTATCCTACTCAGACTTAAAATAACCTATACTTTGACCTTCTGTTTATTTTGGCTAGCATATCTTCACTGTCATGAAGCCAAGTTTTTCAATTGGAAAACAAAATGTTTCTGGTACATGGGACTCCCACGTACCAGACCTCACATGCACATAAGAGATGAAGCAATAAAATAAAGCTAGTAATCGTGGAGTGTGGCCTTAAAATCCAAGAGCTTTATTTCCCCAATGGTCAAAAAAAGAGCTTCTTTGCTTTATAATTACCAAAAAGAAAAAAAGTAAAATCTGTACATCAGCAAAGACTGACTTGAATGTTTGGAGTCACAACAGACAAAAGAGGTGCCAAAGCTGGAATGTTGTCCCATGGAAACACAGGGATTTAATGGCATGTGAGTGTTCAGAAGAACAGGGAGAAACCCCATGAGAAATACAGCAAAAGAAGCACAAAATGTTCTCCTTGCCTGCCCACACCTGCCACCATCATTCAAACCTACTCATCTTCTTTCAGGTGCTCTGGAAGGCTCCTGCCTTGCACAGTCTGACCCACAACAACGTAACAACAATTCACACCCAAGAAGCAAACGCGTTTTGGGTAGAAGGCGCTTTGATAGTAAAGCAAACTGAACCAGGGTCAGACACGGTCCTTGCCCTTCATCCACTTGGCAACGATTACTAAGAAAATTAATATTGAAGGTGCCTCACTACCTTAGAAGGATGAAAAAAGCAGTACTAACAAACCATAGCAGAGTTAAAAACTACAATGAAGGAGATCCAAGAAGAAACTAAACATGCTGAGAAATAGTTTGGTGCCGCTGGCTGCAATTAGGGAAAACAAAGTACTAAGGGTTGAGGTGAAGCTGCAGAATCTAGTTTATAACTTTGCTTATGCTAACAGGTGGAGTTTTCACTCAATATTTTTATTAAATGAGCATGTTGTCAGACTTATGATTAAAACACAGCAATAAATGTACACCCTTTCTCTCTTTAGCCCTGTCCAAAGGAAAAAAACAAAAACAAAACAACAAAACTGACATAACCCAAACTAAACTGTAAAAGCTTTCTGGCTCCAATGAAAACAAAATTATTGCAACCACACACCAGCTTGAGCAGACCAGCTTGCCATTTCAGTGCAGTGCCCTCAGAGCCTCTTTGAACACGCCCTGAGGAGGCTGATGCAGGATAACACCAGAACTCGCCCTCTCAGCAGCATTCCTGTGCTGGCACCTTCTGCTGCTGCCAACTGCCTGCTCCTCAAACTCTGAGGAGACTTTTTTTCCCTTACTCTTGCTTTTTAACACTCAGATCACCTCACAACTTGGCCTGTTTTGCTGTATATGTTTTCATATATTTGGATTCAAAATGAACAACAACTTTTTATTTCATGTTTATTAGTGCCATATAAAAATAGCCAATATAATTGAATAAAACTAAAATGCAATAAAATGAAACATTTGAGTCTTGTTTGTTTAAATTCAGAACTAGCAACTGATCTTGAAGAGTCATTATGCAAAAATTTGAAATGGTAGGCTACTATTAAATTAATTCTCTACAGTTCTCCTTAAAAGTGATCATTTCAGCAAAATGCTCAAATTTAGGTGAGATAGTTAAACATTTGCAGGAACACTGTTCAACAGTAATTCCTTTAAAAAAACACATGCTCGTTCTGACAGAAAAGCTTTTATATTTACCACACTTACCACAGAAGTGAAGATTAAAGACCAGGTCAAGTAGCTCAGCTAAGATGAGCAGAGAGAGAACTGCAGCAGGCAGCAATGTTGTGCCAACCCTAAATACTTCATGGCATTTAAGACCAAAATACGCAACACCAATCCTACACCTCTCCACTTTGCTCTAGCATGACATTCTAAGAACTGCATCCCCTTATCCTCAGATGTGATACCCCCATACTTTGGCCTGTCTCAATGCAATATAAAGGGTAAGCACACATTTCCTTTCAGGTACTAGGTTGGTACAACTGTTCTGTTCAACAAGTGCACACAAACACAGATACACATACAGCCTTAAATGGAGTTTCAAATTTTTACCTCAGTGCATTTTGAAAACTCTAGGTCTTTAATGAACATGAGCCTTGAACAGGAGCAAATGCTGTTTGCTTCACCATCCCCATTAGTCCCTCTGAGGATGTGGGAATTCGTTACTTGTTCTACTCTTTAATCGCTCTCCAAAAAATTATCCTCTTACACTAAACTTCCAGAGAAACAAGACTTATGTTTTACTTGGTATCATTTCTAAAACAACTTACACACATGCAAATATTTTTCAATTTCTTAGTGAAACAATTTCTCCAGGTCCACACCACCATATTGTTTCCTGTGAATGTCTGCCAGATTAACTGCATCCTTTTAAAAGAAATAGCAGAACATCAAACTCCAAACCATGACATTACGTTAAACAAGCAAGCATTATAAATTATTTTATTCTTGGAAAATCTGAATCTCTTTTAAAATGTCCTCTAAGAAATGGCATATACTGAAAGCATCATTTTTACACAACAATAAACCAGCAAAAATGGGACTGAAGTTTTAAGAGCTGTGCTATGGAAATCCTTTTTGGATACAGGATCAAGGAGTAAGGCAGGAGATGGGAAAATATAGTGGAAGGCTACAATAATTAAGTAATGGGGCCAAGGAAGAAGAGAGAATCTAGCTTAATTCTTGAAAAGGAAGCCTGACTTGAAATTGTTTAAATAGTGAGTCAGTTCTCCAATATTTAACCACAAATGCCTCGTACAACTTGAGGCCTGATGCTCTTGCCAAGTTTTCAAAAGCCAGTAAAGTGCCAAATCTTGTCATTAAGTAAATGGCATTGAGTTTATATTTTGCAATATTTTAATCCTTGAAATATTGTTTGTTCAAACATTTCAGGAAGGGTTAAGTTCTGCTTTCATGTTTTTGACATGTTTTACACACAATTTTCTAATACATTAATAGAAACTACTCTGGAAAGCCTATGAGGTCTTTCTTACTGAAATATTAAGCAGAATCAGTAAGAAGTTATCAAAACTGAGACCATGCCACTGTGTTTTATTTAAATAAATAAATAAACAAACACAGTTTATATATCATCTTAGTATGTATTCTAAATATGTGCCCTTCTTCATCTAACCATTGCTTCCACTATCAGCAAGTTCTTAGCACTTGGATACAGGGAATCTGGCCTTACCTGAACATCAAGCTTTTATATATGGTTTTTATTTCTTGGAAAACTGACAACCGAATCCTCCCAAGATCTCATTAAAGCTATTAAAAAATAGCTTGCCTTCTTTAATTACCATTTTTCTGTTTTCCACACAGAACTCTTCCCATCACTTTTGAAAGGCTCACAATTTTCTTCGTTCTGTTTACATATCTCCTCATGTGCTTCTTGCACATTTTTTTCTTCCCACTTTAAGGAGACACTCCAATAATCATTTAAACTTACCTACCCTGTAAGGCCCAAAATCATTACATAAAAGGGAAAGATTAACAACAGCTCTAAATCTCAACACCTCTAAATCAAAACTATGCAGATTGGTCATTGAAGCAAAATCCACTGTCTGAGGGTATCTTTTGTCACCACTGAACTGCAGCTGCCAAAAAGCAGGTTTAAATTAAATTTATTTTCTTTGCATTCACAGTGAAGAAGAGCACAAAAACATTTAGTTAATGTGGCTGATTTGCTAAATCATGGTAACTTGATTGCGTAGATGTCTGTCTGCGCTTTGGACTACACCAACTCATTAAAGTTCTGATTGTTAGGACGTGCATGGCAGATTTAAGTAAACCCAATAATCATATTTTTGCACCCAAGCAATTATTTTCTCCTTTTCATTGTTGAATCTCTTACAGTCAATTTTATGTCATTAAACAACTACATCTTTGAGTACTTCTTTGTTAGTGATTTAACACCCTCCCCACTAATCTAGTTGATCCATGCCCTAAAAATTATTTTTCTATTTGAGATGGAAGCTACTAGTATTTTAAAAAGCTATAAAAGTACTACTAGGAGAACATGTATCAACAGAAATGTGGATGTCAGCACATGCATGTCAATATCCACACAGCAGACCAAGGAGCAGGACAAAGATTAAAGCTCAGCTTGCCCCGATAAAGAGGAACACCATTCCCACAGGAGTGCTCCCAGCATCAAGGCCTCATCAGAACAGCCACCAGTGGAGGAGCCTGCAGCCTAACACGAGTTTGCATCTTCCTGTGTATATTGCTCCTTTTCCTGTTACTGCATCCCCAAAACAGACTACTGACACATATTTAAGACGTATGAAATAAATAAAACAGAAAATTAACAGATGCCCCTCCTGTGACTCATGGAAGCTGAAGATTGAGAAAAGCATATCACAACATCTCATGACGATTAAAATACTTATAAAAGATCATGCAAAAATCATTTTGACATTACCAGTCAATAAAGATGCCAGAGATGCCATTAAGATTTTACAGCTTTTTTCTTGTCCCGTGTCACTCACAAGGGATGCTGACTAAACCACTTTGGCACAAGGCTGGCTGCAAGTGGACACAAGAGTGTAGGCAAATTACATCTGTCAGAGAATGCATCTCAGGTAACTTGAAAATCAGAGAAACAAATATCACCTTGCCCTGCCACAGGATCTTGTACTGAATTTTGTTATGCCATTCTTCCTAAAAAGACAAAACTAAATCTCTGATTCTTACGGTAAAATAACTGTCATAGAACCACTGGTTTCACTACAAAGTTAGCATGAGTAACCATTTGCTCTATTTTACTTTTCAACATAATGAATTGTAATATAAGAATGAACATATGGCTTGCAAATGTAGCCACTATTTAGAATTCCTCAATACCATCAGCTGTGGACCTCATTATTTGCTACTATTTAAAAAATTATTTTTTTTTCCCTGGGTCACCTTTTCGAATTTCTATTACCAACTCTATTTCCTGGAAGAGTATGGCCTGGGATGACAGGATTTGAGATGGTGGGAAAAAGGAGAGAAAAAAACAATCTGATTTTGTTCTTTTTTACGAAAAATTTAACTCCTCCCAAGACATTACTGCAGCTTAATCTTCAGGCACTTTACTGTCCCATGCATTCAGATTGAAAGACTGTTTTTGCACAGTGAAGGTGCCCATTTTGAAGAAAGGTTGTTTTTAGTTGACATTGTGTGTCACATGACATTTAGAAATACTGGTACATTTGACTACACAGAAAAATCACATTCTCTTTCTTGCACTGAAATTATCTCCTATTGCCATAAGTGGCAGATATTTAAGGATAAAAAATTACCTTTTAGGATTTTAATTTTCATAACATATGCATGTTTTCTAATCAACAACTGTGATGCCAGAAGGCGTGCACTACATGCTCTCACAAAGCAGTCATATCCAAGATTTGGATTTGTAAGTACCTATGAAGACTGAATAAGCAAGAATGACACAACTAGGTTAAAAAAGAAAAAAAAACCTCCTAAGTGAAAGGCTTAAAGAAGTGCCCTGAACTTTCCCAGCACAGTAGCCTTAAGTTTCAGCTTCAGACAGACTCCACACACCTTCTCTTCTCCTTGGCCATGGGGAATTCCAAGCACTGCAGAGTGTCAAATATCACCTGAAACACTGTAGCCCTCAAACACTGTAGCATACAGATGTTTTGTTTCTCTACAACTGCATTCAGTGGTGATCTCTACATGTTTCTGTACTATTTTGTGACTCAATCTTTTGTGCTGTGAATTCTGTAAGTTCTAGATAATAAGAAAGAGGTTGATGTAGTTTAAATACCACACTAAAATGCCAAACCCTTCTGCATATGGAAAATAAACTGATTTGATTTACAGCTAGCATGAACAAGCTTGCCCTTGCCCATCCATTTTGTTAGCATCTGATGGGCTATATTGAATGCCCATTTTCTCTCATAAAGAATTATTTCTACAAACTGCTGAAGATGTCAAAACTTTACCACCATTACTAACCATGACTACATCAAAACAGCACCCACAGCACACTTTGAAAATGCTATCAATTATACAAGAGGGTCTTGTCTTTACTTGGGACTGAAGCCTTCAAAATTTACCCTCCACAGCTACACAATTTGTGCTTTTTTTCTGATTAACTTCCACATACATTGGAAGCTAGGGGGACCAGCATGTGTAGAGTACTCTACATTAATTCTTCATGTTTATATAATTTTCTCTTTCACAAATCACTATTCAAACTGATCACATTCTGTGATACTGTATGCCAGTGTGCTATTTAATAGTGAAGTAGTACCCCTTGGCAGAGATCACTAGCTTATAAGGTCCAAACAGTAGCTCTGTTGTTAATTTTTTATTATTAAACTTCAAAAAGGCCTTGCAAGCAAGAAACCAAAACAAACGGAATACTGAAGCTCTGCAAATCCTGCAGACCTCCATGTGAGCTGTGGACTCTGAGGCAGTATTGGCTGAAGCAGACGAGTTGTCTCCTTTATGAAGAGTCCCTATTCATAAGTTAGCCACCATCTCCCAAACCAGCAATCCTCAAAATGAAGCTTGCAATCTCAAGGTTCATTTCATCTTCCCATCCCTCTTCTTCTCTCCTGCAGTTCAAGCAGCTCTTTGCAGAAGGCAATGGAGAATTGCAATGGGATAAACTGACTTATGTTCCTCCTCCAGCTAATACATCTCTACCTAAATGTATGTCAAATACCATTTATTGCTACTGAGAAATAAAATACAAAATAATAAAATCCCATAACCACCTGAATTCCAGCTGTCTCAGGCTTTCCTTTCTAGAAATATTTTTTCAGTTACCCATCAATTCCAAACATCAGCAGGTCACTCATAACTCACAACTGTTCATTGTTTTCCTTGCTCAGCTATTTTTTTTAACCTGGACCAGCTTCCTGATCAGGTTCACCACATGAACACTCAAACACGAGTCAGGGGCTGGTGTTGTTTACACCAACAGCACCACAAAGAGAAATGTTCTTTGAAACCCTACCTACAGATACATCTTTGTAGTTACTTATTCCATGTTCCAGTTAAGTAATCAGTCACATCTTACTGTCAATGAAAAGTCACAGGAAACCCGAAAGAAAGGACAGAATAAAGAAGAATTCGGATTTAGGCACATTCTTTTAAACAGAATAATTAAAAGAAAGTTATGGTTCTGACCAATCCATGGGACTTGGAGCTTAATTTTAAAGCAGTTACAACAAACAAAATGAATACCACTCCAATACAACAATTTTCCAGAAGAGGACAGACAAGTTTAGTTAGATAGTTCAATCAGCCAATTTTCTGTTTCAGAGTATTAGAAGTCTGCCCAAAAAGGACACAAAAGCCGGTCATTTGCAGATGCTGAAAGTACAGCCCTTTGTGGGTAAAAACTCTGCAGTCTCTAGCAAACCAGCACCACTTGTTTAAAAACATGAAATATAATATGACTTGGCACAAATCCCATTTAAATAACAAACCCATAAAGCTTGCTGGCACTTACTTAGAAAGGAGTGGAAAGAAAACAAAATCTATTCTAATTCACTCAATTCTAAGAACTAGATTCATATTTTAAATGTAGTATTTATACATGACTCAACATCTTAAACTAGACTTCAAGCAGAGAGGAATGCAAGTTAAAAACCAAATCCAACAGATAACTGACTAAGCCCCTTCTAGATTTACTCTCTAGGTGAAAACTCAAAGCAGAAACATACATAAAGTACTGATTTCCTCTGTTAAATTTCTCTGCTCCAGCTTATTAGCATTTCTGCAGTGAACTATATATTTTACCAGCTTTTTTTTGAAATAAGGGAAATTGCTTCTTACCACTGTTAATATTCAAAATCCCGTAAAGTAGAAAGCAGTTACAGCATCTTCTCACTCCCTACAGCACATTTGAACTGCTCAGGGAAGTCCAAGGAATGAAACACAAAAAGTCTAAACCAGCTAACCTGAACTACCACTGTCCACAGAAGAGACTGGCTTTTACTAGTTACCATAATAAAATACAGTAATTTAAAAGTAATTTCTGCTGAACACCCTGCCACCTGATACCCATGTATTTTATTGTATGAAGAAATGCAGTTATTTTTGAGGTGCTCTCTTGTATATAAGAGACATGGGATATTACCAGATTCCTGAGCTGTTTTATCTTAAACAAGCTCTAGGATTAGAAGTTACAGCTAATAAATATTTACACACAGAAATTATTGGCTACATGGAAAAAAGTTTACATTTGAAGATGAGATAACTTGATAGAATGTTTGAAAATGAAAAAACCTTTTAAACCCATTAATAATCAAAACTACCAAATAATTAAACACAGAATAAATACATGGTAATTAATGTCTGCAATAAGATGACAAGAAAACTGAAGGAGCTTTGATGTCTTGAAGAGCTCAAAGATCAAGGTTAAAAAACTTTCTGGAATACATAATTGGGCAGAAAGCTAACAGGTTGCAATAAATGGGTGAGAAGTAGTATCTTACAGAACACAAAGGAGTCCAGATAGGTTCGTGCATGCTAGTCTTAAGCAACTTATAATAAACACTGGCATTAAAAAATGCAACCAAACAAGAAAAAATCCCTTTCTCCAATACTTACTGATTTTCAAAAGAAGTTTCAGAATAAAAACTACATTTGAACTTTGTGCTGAAATATATTCCTGGCAAGAACTAAATTCTAGCATAAGACCATGGGACTGACATAAATGACAGAAATACATAAATGACAGAATTACTGAAGATCTTAAAAAATGGAACCATGGAAATAAAACCAATAAACACCAATACTTTGAAAGTATGTAGATGTTTGGATAGAAAAATTACAATGTTTGCTATGTAGCAAAGCTACAAAGTCTGAACTGTAAACTTTAAGGTTTCATTAATGCAACTGGTACTGTTAATCTTTTATAATTACTTTCTTTGGTATATTTTAGAATGACTTTCACCTACTCATTAAAGGAGAAAATGTCACTGGACTCTCCAAGAGGAGGTTTTAACAACAGCAGAGAGTTCAGGTAAGATTTTTATATGACAATTGATTCATAAAACGTGATTACTGAACATAGTGTTTGTTCCTTTTCTGTCTACCTCAGCTACTTTTTCCTGTGTTTTCTATAGCATTTCATCTCCATGTACACCTCTGTTGGCAAACACCCTGAAAATAACAACTGACTCTTTTGCACCAACCTAGGGGGGGTTTAGTAAATCAGCAGGGTGATCAGTAATAATCACCACACTGCCAGTTATTCTGTCCAGTGGAGACAGCATCAGATGGAGCCAGGTGGCAGGACCACAGGCAACTAAGGCCAGGACCTTCTGTTTCCAGGACACCAGAGAGAATCTCTGTACAGCTCACTGATGGTCTTTCCTATGTTGTTGAGAGGTTTTCTTTCTGTTACAATCCTTATCTCAATTCCTTGCACCCTCTCCGCTCAGGAAACCTCGTCTCAGTTATCTGCCTCTTCCTCCATTTTCTTTGTTCAGCTCGTACTCAGGAATTTGCTACCACCATTGCTGTCAATCTACAACCACTTATATAATGTAGTTTTCTTGCTTTGCATGCCTGTATTACCCATTTAGAATGTCCTCTAAAAAACAGTTGGTAATACCTGCCCTACTGCAGCTATCACAGGAGATGTGATTGCAGGTGATCATTATGCACAGTGTAACACACAGAAAAGCTCTCAAGTCCAGCATCAGTTCCTTGGCAGGAACACCTCCACCAATCTAAACTGGTATCCCCATTTTATGGCACAGCTATCTTGCTTTTGTCTGCATTCCCATATAATGAAAATATTCTGCTCATCTGCAATGAGCAGATTCATTTCAACTATCTTAAAACACTGTTATGCTTATAATACAGTTTAAGTGCCTAGCACTTCATCCTTAATTTGTGTACAAGTTATGAGGGGGTTTCATGTGCAAGTCTACACTTACAGAGGTATTTCCTGATATTGTACTGCTTATAACCTTCTAACCCTAAACCGTGAAGACCCCAAACACACATTTGATGGGTACAGGCTTTTAAAAGGGTAAGTGTACAGTTTGTCAGTAAACTTGGCTGAAACAAAGCTTCCTAAGAAGCTACAGCTACAGCTGTAGCTACAGCTACACCTTATTTATGTTTGGTGAGACATATATATATGGTCTCACCATACATAAATTCAGTATTTGCTCTCCTAACTCTGAAATAGCTTGTTGGTCTTCACTCCATAAAAAGGAATAGCCTCTGGGCTTTCTATAAACTTCAAGGCACCAACTGCCTGCCTGCGCCTCTATCTCACTACTGCTACTGCTGCCTGTGCTAGCTAGATAAATCCTCCTACCTGTAAATATCAGCATGGATCCCAAGAAAGTTGTACCAGATCCGTAAGAACTAAGAGAAAGATTATCAGTTTGCACTAAGAGATGGTCCCCTCAAGCCACCACTTAAAAACAACCAGACAAATCAACAATAGCACAGCCATGTATATCACATTCTGCATTTTCCCATAAAAACTTACTTACATACATACACAATATGAACCATTAAAGGATGAAATTAAAATTTAAATGTATTTTCCAAGTCATCCCTTAAATTTAATCTTTAAAGTATTTTCCAAGTCATTCCTTAAAAGCCACATCTTCAATTACCAGAAACTGATGCTTCCAAATTCAAAATATTGAAGTGGTCTTGCTTATTTAGTCTATCCAGAAAAAGACAGGAGTACAAATAGCAAAGCCAGATGTTGTTAATAGCATCTAATTAACACCACAAGGTTCCTGCTGATTCACTGCAACCCCAGAAACCTGGGGTTTCTGGTGTTTTCATGCAACCAGGATAGATAGAGTGTTTCTGGGAAGAACAGAAAATAAGTGAACAGCTGTGTCTAATAACCACTCACAGTCAGTAAAGCTACAAGTTAATATTGAAAATTTAAGTTTCTTGTAGTAATATTTCAAGAATTCTGAATTTAAAAGTCAAGAGAAATCCCAAATAATTTTGAATTTTAATATATTCTGCACATCCAAGGACAATACTAATCTAGGCAGAATGTACCCAAAAGTCCAATTACTTTGCAGGTAGCAACAAGTATATAACATGAAAAGGAAACAAAAAGATTAAAAGAAAAGTGTGCCTTTTCTACTTCTATAAGCTCATGTTAACAAGGGCCATCTTTAATGACAAAGATTTGAACATTACAGCCAGACAGCTTTCAAACAGTTGAAACTGTGAAAGCTCTTTTGACCTTATACTCAAGATTAAAGCTAAAGTTCTAGAAGTTTTGAGTTTCTTTTAAATATTCTCTTTCGTAATTAAAAAAAGAAAATCCCACACATGACATTAAATGTGTCCCAGAAGCCATATTTAAGTACATGTGATACAGGAATGAATGGGAGGTAGGAAAGAAGGACGTAAAAAAATCCACAAACAGAAAAAATTCAGTTGTATTCTACTGAATATAATTTTCATTTTAAGTACTTTAACCAGAGTGTTTGATTTTAGTTATGAAAAGGGAGTAACTTAAGATGACTGTACAACTTTAAAAAAAAAAGGCCAAAACAGTGAATACTGGCAAACAGTTGTATAACACTCAGTAAAGATTAAGTTGGGCTGCTCCACAAATTTTTACACTGCCAACCTCTGCTTGCTTGCCTGAAAAAAAAAACCCAACCTCATTTCTTACTGCTGTTATGAAATCACAGGGAAGTGATTTCAAATGACTCAATACTAATATTTACATACTTGTGTCCTACTCCACTTGTTCTTCTTTGTATGTTGACACTGAAGCCCAAAAATGCCAAAACCAATTATTTTTAAGATTTGTAATTTTCTCTACAGCAGTTATGTCTACTAGAATTGACATAATAAGAAGTAAGAGGTAATAACAAAACTCATCTCTTTCAAAATCAATTCTATGTTTCTGAGGTAATACAAAGTCAGTTTCTAACAAGGGTGTATCATTTCCTCACATGTATAGAAAATACCTGTATTTTTACCAAATGGTGTGAAGCTTTCCTTTTGTAAATTAAAAAGTCATTGTGAGGTGGGACGTATTAAATCAACTGCTTTTCTTTCTCAGAATGCTATTTTGTGTTCCCCTCAGCTAATTTAAAGCTGACAGCAGCTGAAAGACATGATCTTTCCTGCTCTGGCCACTTATTCTAGTTAGCCAGACAAGCTTCAATCCCAGCTACTGCACTGGTCTTGCAGATCAAATGACCACACTGACCAGTGCCAACAACAGGAAGGCTGGACCATGATGCCTAAGGAGAAATCAGATCCTTCTTTTTTCAGAGCTGGTCACACTTCAACCATCCTAAAGTCCTCATGAAAATAAAGCTTCATTATAAATCTAAGATGATACCACCGGAATTTGCTAAAATGAACCTGTATATCACTTCTACAGAACCCTACAGAAAATCTAAGGGAAAAGGAATAAATCTGTAGCCTCTGAAACTGCTTTCTTTTAACATAGGTTATGCAAAGCTAAGTTCATAAAAAGGCAAAGTTATGTGCAAAGTGTAAATCTGCTTAAAAGTTGGGAAGAGTTTTATACATAAAAAGTACAGTATTTCAGTTGCAACATCATAAATTGTATTGATATGGGTTATTAAATCTAGACTTATACACACAACTTCTTGTATTCTACAACTTCTAATAATGCTATTTCTAACTTCCATTTACATTGCAGTGTGTCAAAAATTCTGCACAAATACAGCTTCAAAAATTCCTAAATATATAAGATCAGGATTAGTGACAATTTAGCCAGTACAGATTTTGTTTTCTTACAGAAGTGCACTTAATTTTGCATTTTGTTTAAAATAAGAACACAAAACCTCATTTAAGTGTACAGGTTAAGATTAAGCTCCGATCAATCAGCTGAAACAGCTTAACTGTCAGAAGTCATTCCAATCATTTCTCAATATCAGAGAATATCAGCTTTTAAATTATACTTTACATAAACACTCAGCATGAAACCTTTAGAAGTTTGTCATTTTCTAAACCTGATCACTAAAGTATTCAGCAAGCATAGCTACAAACTGAAAGATTTTTGTCCTCCCATCTGCAAAAGATAAAGAGGAGAAAAATTAATTCAGAGCAAGAAGAAAGTTTAAGTTTTCACATTTCACATCTGATTTCTAATGACAGTGCAAGATAAATTATTTGCTTTCACCTTACACTTACTACTGTCCTAGTTTACTGAATATCAGTTTAAAAACTTACACTACTTGGCTTTTAACTTTCAAGTTAAAAGGATATCTTTGAATTTATAACTATGTATTGTCTGAAAATATTTTGGCACTGCCACAGAATCTGCAAAGAATAGCCCAAGCTTTAACTTAATTATCCTTTTACAAGAACTGTGGTTTGAGAAAATACAACAACTTCGTAAACATAATAATCACTAAGAGTAATTGCCTTTGGCAGTAATGTCCCAAAGCAAGTTTGGATATCCAAGATAAACCATGATTCCTATTCTTTCCCTCTCTACTTTTCAGTTAATATAAAAATTCAAAAGCAAATTAAAATGGTGCGTCTAACACTGTACAAGCAAACAAATCACAAGTTTCTGTCAGAGCAACATATTACCATCAATAAATAATGAAATCAATCAACAAGTGTATGTTACAGTAACTGCAACCCAACAATAAAATCTGCAAAACTTACATTATTTTCTAGAACAGAAATAGAAAGGAACTGATGGAAGTTTAGATACAGTTACAGAAGCAGTGTGAAATAATCATTATGCTACTTACAGTGTACTTTAATCCCAGATACACTACCCACTTACTGCAACCCCTTTGTACATACTGGAAGACACCCAAAAGCACAGAAGCCACTTATCCCTGCCTAAAAATATTGCAGGGATTTTGAAAGTGATTTAGAACTAAGAAACATGATAATTAGCTAATGTTAAGACAGTAAAACACCATAATTCAAATTCTGTATGTAACAGGCAAGATTAAGATAAATTAAAGCAAGCACACAAAATTCCCGAAAATCAAGCTTCTTCCTAACTGATTTCAAGTCCCCTTCCTTTATCAGTTTCCATACAATTCCCTCTGCTGATTCACTGCCTTACCTTATCTTGCCCAGCTCCTACAACTTCTGGTTTAACCCACCAACCTTTAGGCTGCTCACCTGTGCAAAACACTGCAAGTTTTCACAAGTCCAGTTCCACATCTGAATTGGATGTATTCTCTCTAATAGCTGATCATTAAAAGAAGTGAATTATTACTGAGTTTGTAAACATATGTGCTTTGATACCACTGTACAACTCCAAGTAAATTACCTGACTGAACATTTTCAGTATTAGTAAACTAACATCCCTACACTCCTTCACAAATTCCAACCCATTTATGTTGACTATCTGAATATGCAGCTCAATTTCTGTACATTACCCCCTAAACTACAGCAGAATAAAAGTGTTCAGTTTAGTTGGAAGTTAATACTGTTTAACAAGGAGGAGTTTTCATTTACATTATTTCAGTCATCCTATATACACCTGTAACATCTCAAGTGAGAGGGGTGCAAAATGTAGTGTAGAAGGGAAAAGAAGCTGTTAGAAAACCATAAAAATACTATATTCATACCTTGCTTCTGCTGTGCCAGCAAGTAAAAGCCTGCAGTATGATGCAAGGAGGGCTGCTGTCAAATTCTGAAACCTGCTTAGTGTTGTAGGCTGATATAAATTCTCCTGCTGCAGCAGTGATTTTTGCAGGCAGCCCTATGACACCTTCAAACAGGACCACGAGTTAACTTTGCCCTTTCTAACAACCATATAACAGTAGCCTGGATCAATTAAACCCAGCGGGGTAATTTTTCTGTTATTCAGCCTAAACTGCATTAATATTTGACTGCTGAGGCAATACATTTTGTCCATTATATTCACTGAACTACGACCAAACTGGATAGCACTAATTTGTATGGGTATGTTAATGCCATTTTTGTAACTTATTATGTATTGTAGCAAGAGCCGAGTTCTTTAACCTCTAGCAAATCTAGGCTTCCTTGATGGTCATCAGATAGCCTAGGGAACCAGAAGCAATCACAGGATTCTAAGAACTCAGTCTGCTACTTGTGTGGTACTGTACATGACTCATTTGAGAGTTTCCCTAGGGAATCTTCTAAAGTGGACACTTATCAGAAGTTTCACTACATTTTTAAGTGTTTAAAATCTCTGCCAAGTCACTGCTATAGACTTATGCCATCAATTGTGAAATATGACCTTAGTTGAAGAACATCTAATAGCTTTGTTAGTTGAAAAAAGTACTAAAATAGATTTATAAATAATGCTTAAAATCCATACGAAAAGCAGCAGTGCACCAGAAAACCCACCAGCACAATTCATTACATTAGTCACAGGTCTAATGTGTGTGCCTGTGAATGCACACACTTCATAGAGAAGCATTTACAGTTTTCTTAGAAATAAAATGAAGTTCTGGGAAGTAGCAACCACCATCACCAAAAGGCATCCATAAATTCACTGTACTCACTAGGTGCCAGCCCCCCACCAAAATCCCCATCTTATTCAGGAGACAAACACTGAGCCACTCACAAATCAGCTGCTAAACTGTTGCAGTTTACGCCATGGCCTCTTAAAGCAAACAAACAAAAATACACCATAAGGCCATACTGTAAACTCATCTACAAATAGTTTAATCATGTGTGTGCAAGAGGATTGCAAAACAAATTATAGAAAAAAGTACACTACCTGCCCCCAGATATGCCACCACCATTTCTGACTTAAAAACCCAAACCTACTGATAACCAGCTTAATTGTTACCACTTCACCCAAGTGTACAGCTGTTGGGCACAAACGTGCTATTCAAACAAATTCAAAATGTAGTTAGAAAAGGGGGAATGATCTACTCACTGTGCATCTGCACCAGTACAAAACTTTCAAGACTTGGAAATAAAATGTTTCTATTAAAATATATTAAAAAAGGCAGTCCTTAGTTCCAAATTATACAGTATTTAGCAATGACCAAATGAAATCCAGCTTCTAGATTGCTGTGGTTTTTTCCAAATTTCCACTTAACAATGGTTTTACTTTCACCACTAACATAAGAGCAATATATTCATAAATACAGTTTTGAAGCCCAAAAAAGTTTATTTAAATTTTGTTATTAGGATTAGCCTATCAGCAGCTCAGCAAGTAGCTTTTAAAATACAAAATTTAACATGAAACATTTTTGGTTATAATTTTATTTGCATTTTATTCACAACTCTAGACTCGTATTTCAAAGACAACACTCCTTATTCTTTCTATGTTTATGTTACTTTTACCTGTCACTATATAGTTACAAAATTTCCTACACTTCAAAACAGTTCATTCGCACTGGAAGGTAATCAACAATGTAATTCCACTGAAATATTCTGGTATTGGAATTAATTCACAGAAAGCCTTTGCAATGAATGTCAACCAAGATCTCTCAGAAACTGCTGTCAGACCACAGTATCTACTGTTCAAAGTATACATTAAAAAACCACTTCTACTGTTCACCACTGCAAGACTTTATTATTCCATCATCAGAAGTATTCTGTGATACTTCCTTGTTTGAAGTCATGATTATGGAAGGTACATTTCCCTGGTACAGCACACTCAATAAATAATATTTCATACAGAGTAAAGCTGAAGTGTAGCTACTTTAAAAGCTCACTAATACAGTATGATAGGACACTACTGATAAGAATCCAGTGCACCCTCCTCAATGCACTGCTCACTTTAGCACCAGGGAAATAGTACCACTGCATCCAGTCATCAATGCAAGAGCTGTCTGACACGTCACATAACAACTGATTCCATCTCTACTTATCAGCATAAAGTATCTCCTGGTAGTCAACATTTAATCATTTATTTGGAGCTTTCCTCAGAGTATACCGCTTATCATTAACTACTTTAGCCTGTCCTCAAGGCCTCAGCTGAACATGTTTCTTCTCTTCAGACATCATCCTACAACTTCAAAAAAAATCCTTCCTATGGAGAGCTTATAACCAGTAAAGCTAAACTGATATGGTAACGGCACAATCAAACCTTCAGAGAGGTAGCTTTAATTTGATACTACTGACAACGTTAAACTGCTTTTCACTTTGGTATGAAACTGTTTTAAAACCATACCATTTACAATTAGTAAGTTACATCCATTTAACAAACAGAATTCTATACTACAGCTGAAATAAGAAATACAAATTCTTCAAGAGAAACAAATTTAAACTTAGCAGACATACATGAAGTTGTGCTCTATGGGACTAGTGAATAGGGACTGAACAGAGTAACGAACTCTAAAGCAGAAAGAAATAAATATTTATTAAGTGAATGTACTGACACTTAGGGACAAAAATCGTTATAAAAGAAAACACATTTGTGAAGGTCAGATGATAAACATAACACTGAAGGCAGAGAAAATCCAAGACAAATAACTTGAACTTTAGATTTTGAAGAGCACTTTGTTGCACTTCACCAGTAGAAATATTTCAAGACCCTAAGTGGCCATAAGTATCTAAAAAGAAGAGTCATAATGTACACTTAAACCCAGAGAGTCCTACAGAAACTAGAAGCTTATCTAAGTTTCTGGCATATGTTGTACCTCTGAGACAACACACACATTGCTCTAGAACTAAAGAGCCACAGGACAAGCTGGAAATGCTCTCCAAAGCTCTGTTATCAGAAAAAACTCTGGAACTTAGGGAGGGAGAATATAAGTACTGCACAAGAAAGGTTCACCTCTCCACTAAAAAAAAAAAGGAAGAGGAAAGAAAATACAAAAAAATAAAATAGCTTGTCTGAGGTCTGTGTAGCACCTTCCCTTTTTCATTTCCTCTACACATTCTTTTCTAGTCCAGCAATTTTTAGGAATGGAGTAGCAGGACTGAGCAATTGGCATATATTGCTCAGAATTTCTCCTACTACACAGACAACAATATTGTTAATATAATACTTATTATATAAGTAAAAAATAAGTATATAAGTGTTATTATATATTATATATCAGTATTGTGTATAAGTATTGTATATTTTATATATATGTGTGTACATGTATATATACATATATGTTATATATTATATATATAAGTAATAAATACCACAAAGCTCAAACTTAGAGAACAGTTTATTGGACTGGATTTAATATTAGCTGGTTTGCTCTTTTTAAGATCTAAAAAGTCTTAACTAAATACCTTTTAACAGCAAAAATTAACATAATGGCATCCTTCCCAGCAAAGCTGCAAGCACAGTGGAAGCTCTCTCAGGAACTGAATACCATCACCTAAAACCTGTACAGCAAATGAACAAAGAGATGGCTATCAGAGAGATAAGAAGGCAAGCATTCAAATTCATACTGAGATCTGAATATCTGCCAATTAAATGTTTTTCGTAGCCTAAAGTAGGGGACAATTATTTAAGAATTTAAGACTTTGTCCAGTGTGACTACACAAATACTGTATGGCCTGACAGGAAACATCCAGCTTACTTTAGTATTAACCTGAAAGAATTAACACTAACTACCACTGCCCTAGTCCTTTTACATTTTGGCAATACAAACTGACGAGCAACACATACACTACATTCTGTATTTCAAGCTATGAAAGCCTACTCAGCAGATTTCAAAAGAAGAAAACATAAGGCAGCTGCCATGGCACAGAAGAGATTCACAGCGATTTAACTATACTATCCTAAAACATTTCTAACACACATACAGCAAGCCATACATTAAAATTCATTACTTTATCTATTATAATTAGTTTACTTTTTCATGATATTATCAGCCAAAAAGCCTCAAATTACACGTAGCCACAGAAGTTTACCTTTCTCCAAAGAAAACCCCAAAAAAAGTCACAAACAAAATGCAAAACACAAGCCACAGAAACCTTGCGACCAAAGTTTCAGGAAACATGAAAAAAATATTTAAGAGTGACTTGGCTTTCCTTAATAACAAAAAAAAACTATTACCTCTGTTAATATTAGCATTAGTTCTACACTAAATCAAGTAAATGACATAGCAGTTAATACTGCTCTGATTGCCAGTTTAATTCAATTCTTGTATTATTTCAATAAAAGCTGCAGATTACACCTGCCTCACCAAAGAAACCTGTAAAGTACAGAAAACAATATTTACTAACTGAAATCACATCTGATACTAAATGTCCACGAAATATGACAGTGTATTTATTCACAAAACACATTTTAAAGCAGGCCACTGGTGCACTTCACTCCAAAGTAAAATCACTGGACAAATAAATCAGATTTTAAAAACATACAGCAATATACATTTCCTGAGTACCTATAAGAAAAGATCTACAGGTAAGATGTATCCCTGTCCCCTTACATTGTTTAAAGTGTTGTTTATCTGTGTAAGCAAAGAGACAACAGGAAACTCTAATATCCACGAAGAAAGGTCAGAGGTGCAGTCACTCTCGCTTGAACTAGTATTAAGATATATAACATCTCAGAAGTTTTGTAAATCAAAGTATATGACATGAAACACGTGTAAAGACATGGGGTGGGGGGAAGGGGGAAGAAAAAAATATTCAAGTGCCAAAAGTAGCAAGGAAAAAGACTATGATGCAGAAATATGAGACATGGGTCTTTGAATTCAGAGACAGTGAGCTTTAGCTAGATGAGGAAAGTAACAGACTACTGAAAAATGGTAGCAGCTGTATTTTGAACAGATTGCAGAGACAGGAATATCAGCAGAGGGAGAAGGTACTTGAAGTACTCCAGATGGCAGATATAGAAACTTCATTTGTAAAGACAGAAAAAGAAAATGTGGTCTTGAAAATGTTATTTGGACAAGGAAGGGGTACATTAATAAAACATGACTGTGGACTCAAGGAGAAGAAGAAGAAGAAAGGGCTATTCCCAAACAAGTGCCCTCCCTGGGTGAGGGAGGATTATTACACTGTCAGCACACTGCAAACGACAGGCAAATGAGTTAAGTTTAAAGGAGAAGATAAAAGAGCTCTGAAACACTCAAAATATTTATGGTGATTGAAAACACTTAAATGAAATTAAGGACTGAATGAAGACACATAAAGAGCCACGAAACTCTACAAAGTTTACAGCAACCTAAATATAGGAGATGCAGAGATTCCTACGAACGTTGCACACTTTGGGTCAGTGGGAAGAGAGGACAGAAGTGGGAAGATGCTTGCAGCAAGCAGCACCACAAAGGCAGGAGAGGGTCAAGGTTGTGACAGCCAGGCAAGTTTCCCTACATCATTCGTCCTCTCATTTCCACAAACCTAAAACAGCTTAGTTACGTGTTTTATAAAAAGCCCAACAACACTTTGAAAATTTAAATAATTTTAAATTGTGTTATTGTACCACCTGACAGATGCACAACAGAACTACCTTCAGTTACAATTTTTGTGGTGATTTAAAAGCAAGACTTTCTTTTATTTAAACTAAAAAGTTTGTGTTCTAGTAGTTTGTGTTCTAACTACATGTTTTAATCAGTGTGGAGTTACTGAAAAATACAGATAGCTACAAAGTAGTCTAATACCCTCTGCTTGTAATGGTTGCCTGAAAAGGCTAAACTTGTTGAGTGACATCAAGGGGAAAAAAAGGTCCCCTTATGTTTCAGTAAAAGAAAAACAACAACTGTGCTTTAAATGAGAAATTCAAAGAGATTAAAAAAATAAATAACAAGCCCTACAACAAAAGCTGAGATGTCAGAAGAATCTTAACATACTTCCCTGAAGAAGTAGCCCTCCCTGTGTTTGCTTGGTATCTTAATTTGCCTTGGGTTTCAAAACCCTAGGCTTGCCAAGAGCTATTCCATTCAAAACCTCAGGAATTCCATTACTAGTTTTCAGCTAAATTAAAGGAAAATAGAAGCATTCAACGCATGGCAAAAGTATGCACAAAGTGTTTGTTGATACTCATAAACAGACTGAAAAATGTAGCCATGTCTGAAGGAGAACTGCTGCATAGTCAACTCAGTTCTGCTCTGCCATGCTGCCAAGCAAAAAGCTACTGCTGTCACTTCAGACAAGCTCAGCATAAGATTCATACATTGCTACAAGATTGAACACAGCACTAGATCATTCATTTCTCACTTCAAGTTTAAATTCAAACTCAAGTTTGCATTTCTACAGGAGAAAAAAAGGAAACAGTGAGAATTCCCTCTTTAAAGCAACTGCTTCAACATCTCCATTAGGGAAAAAATGTCTCACTATCCTAAAGCATGGCAAAATCAGTCAACTCTCCACCCTGTCAAACATCTTGCAAGTAATGAAATATAGACGTTTCATCTCAGAAATTCATCTAGTACTGTGCTGATGAATATCTATCCAATGTCCACACAACTGGGTCTCTTCCAAATTATGGTATTTTCTGATTCTCAGAGAGCAGCATTATTGCAATCACATTTGCCCAATAAACAATGATAAGAATGAAATGTCCCCAACTGCACATTGTGCCAGGTGTCATACTATCACACAAGAAGGTAATATCCCTGAGCAAAGCATTGAAGAAAATCTTCATGAAAGACAAATGCTCCATCTGTGTCAAGGTGTGCAATCCCAGCAGATACAAACCAGTATGCAGTTTAACTTCTTTGGCAGACAGGAGAGCAGTGAAAATATCAACACACTATTTTAAACTGCAACTCTCATGAGAGATCAAAGATCTGTATCTTGCATTAAAAACACAGGAATCTGGGTATATGGGATAGAGAGTTTATTTTACCCTTCGAAAGGCAGGAAATTAAAGCAACTTTTCACCATTGAGTCAGCAGCACCCAGTTTGGATCAGGGGTTTACAGTAACCATCACCACTGTGTGAATGACAGCAGCAGCACCTCAACCCTGCCAGGACCAAAACCACTATGAACAAAAGCCAAGCAAAGAGTCAGTTCTTCAGACTGACAACATGGGGCTCTAGTCTATCCTGACTTGGGCACACATACAGGAAAACTATCACTATCTCAGATACGCCAACTGCCCGTAGTATTTCACATTTGCTACAAGCACCGACAATTAATACAGTACTTGTGAACTAGCTTTTTCTCAACAGAAAAGTAACAAGCACACATACAAGAAACAGCTGAATAGCAAGATATACTTGAGCATCTTTTCCATAAGTTTAAAACCTACATTTGGGGTAGTTTTTAAATTCTGGTCCAAAAGCGTACCAACACAGCGATGTTTCTGTCTACAGCCGAAACAGAACCTAAACATCTATTCCAAAAAAAAAAAAACCAAAAAAACCCAAAACCAAACAATAACAAAATAAAAAAAAAATCCCCAGTTCTGTGAGAAGAAAGAGCAGGTCTAGTAACCGGCTGATTCTAGAAGCTGAAGTAAATAGAGGCCATCCAGCACAGTCAGGTATGATTGCAATGCCATGCAACACAATGATTTTACATTTGCAGTATCTGAGAGGAACACACTGCCTAACACAGATATTAGTATTACTTTGTTGACTGAGATTCAAGCAAAAAGTTCAGGGATTACCCTGGACTGCCTGAGAAGTCAGTGCCAGATTGCATATCACTCCTGTGACAAGGAGTTTCTCATCTCACTACCTCGCATATGGACGTAAAAGCATTTTAGGAAAAGAACAAAATAAAACATGAAATTAAAGTACTCTAAGACATGAGAAGGAAACTTTCAGTAACCACAATGCCATTTCCACTAATTAGAAAAGAATGCATATAGTCAGTCCCAAGCATGCAATAATCATGAATTTTTATTGTATAAACATCAGAAATAAGTTATTAGTTCTTTTTATTTAAGCCAAGAGGTAATTATTTCTGTTGTCATTTGAAGCTTGAGGGGAAAACTGAAATTGTGTAGAATCCCGTGGTTGCAGGAAGAAGGAACTCAATAAAGAGTGAACTAAATTCGCCATCATGAGTGTTGCCACCCTGCCAGATGCAGTGAAGATGAAGCTTTGAAAAGTACACTATAGTTGGAGAATACATGACACACATACTCAGACATTTGTATGCACACATACTTACATGAGAAAGCACCACACACCTGTTAATCACCAGTTCAAGTTTAAAAAGAACCATCACATCTAGCACTGACTACACAGAAGGGCCAACAACAAAAGATGATGTTTAAGAATAGAAAACTGAAAGTCTATTACAACTGCTGTTCTACAACTCATACACAACCAAAAAACCATCTGCATGCCCTACATGAAATTACACATCTCTGAACAGCAGTTTTCAGCCAACAGTTCCTCAAATAGTTTTGATGAAAAAACAGTAGCAGACAAAAATAAAACCCGTTACATTTTTACAGAAAATGTTACTTAAGAGCTGCAGATAGGTCATCTCTTCCAGCAGTACCTACTGCCCAGTTACTCATCACCCCTGAGCAAAGAGAGACTACCACCCCTACAGACTGGCACAGAGTGAATCATGTAAGAGCACACTTATCCACTATGGGAAAAATTAATCAAGGTAACTGACCAGTGAAAGTATGCTGAGCTAATATTGTCCACTTAATGGCTGATTATGCCTAAAGCATGTAACACTGCATATGGATTCTCTGGTGGAAAGGATTATTACACATGGTAATCCATGGCAGAGAAGGAGAGACAAATGGATGGGGGGCACTGTATCCACATTTCTCCCTTAATTTTCACAGATATTAAGGGAGAAAAAGAAAAGATAAAAATCAATGCCTATCCATATCCTGAAATATTAACTACAACCTCTATGATAGGCTGAACAAGACAGATTTTGAAAACCACTAACCATTATAGTTACTTAGGAAGAGAAGTCACAGACTGCCTCCCCAGAATTTGTGTGAAGTTATAATGTGTATCTTACATCAGCCTAATAATTTTCATAGATCTGTCTCTTTAACTACCTGTTACTGCAAAATACACTGCCATTTTCTTAGTGGGCACTCCAATCACTAACTTTCCTTAACTAAGTCTTTTAAATTAAAAAATTCAATATACATGCCAAACAAATTCATTTGTGCAGCAATTTGATGAACACCACTTATATGAAACAATAGGCACCAAATAATTTTTTTTTAATTAGTTACTATACAAAAGGCCAAATTCCTTCAAAGCACAGAATCAAATCAGACACACACTACCCTGTTTTAAGGGGTCTTAGATGTAAATATTCCCAGGGACCATAACCAAATGATGTCTTGAAACCCTAAATGCTGTACCATCTTAACTTCACAGAATTAGGCCAGTATCAAATATACTTTAAACTGGCATCATGTGTCACTGTCACCAAAAGAAACAGACACACCCTGCTCCCCTTACTGCTCGCTTCCATCCCCATCTCTGCGCCAGCACAAATGTTTGTGCAGCAAACTGATCCAGCTCCAAGCGAACCCTTCCCTGCCTGCCCCTCCCCCAGGTTAGTTCAACCCTCAGCCCAGCTCACCACGTAACCATAGATGTGTTTCCTGCACAAAGGAGGAAGCAGCAGAGCAGGGGGCAAGCAAACAGGACCATGTTTTTCGATGCCAATGCAAAGCAGCAGCAGTGGGCTGAAGGCTGGAGTCCTGCAGCACCAACAGATGTGTCTGCACCAGCCCCAGGGCTCGGGCCTGTGCTGTGCCACTCCTGCCCTTCCTCTCTGGGATCCCACTCCTCTGACAGCCGTGCAACTGCCCCGTGAGTCGGCTCAGGGTGCCAAGGCAACTGAAAAATAATTCTACCAAGAAAAAAAAAAGGTTGCTAATTTTCAGCCAGTACAGGTTCGTGAACCAGTTCCCAGGGCAATCCCTACCAGCACAAGGAAGGAAGAGACGGAAGGAGCTGGGAAGGTGGGAGGTCAAATTTTTATCAGCTTGGAATGCTGTGGAAACATTCAGACACCACCACCACATTTTAAATTTCAACTTGCCTGCACAGCTGAATGTGACTATTTTAATCATTTTTTTCCCTAAGATTAAACTTTATTCCAATCTTTGCAGGAGCCTAAGCAGCCATAGTCTACTTGGGCACAAGAAGCAAGAAGTGAGGCCAGTTCACTACATTAACCACTTTTACCCTTCATATTCAATACAAAAAAAGAGGGAGATTTAGTTTCTTTAATTAAATGATAGTTTTACCAGATAATTGTTTTAAACATCACTGATTAAGTGACCTCAGATATTTGCATAAGAAGAACATACACGGAAAAAACAACTGCAGTCATGTTAAGTATTATCTTAATCACAATTTAGTACTTTCAAGGAATTTAAATGGTTATGGTAATTAAAGCCACCTAACAAACCTCTCTACACAGAAGTGAATTTCATCCATTATTCAAAAAGTTGTTTTGCTTAAACTACAAGTCCCAGTGATCACAGAAACGAACAAAATCAATTTCAATGAGGGCATATCAGACACCTAATAAACATGGATGTAGCTACTTTCAAGCTAACTTTTGAACAACAAAGTATCATAAGTAGGAGTACAGACTGTTAACAATCTTTTTAGCTTATAAACAATGGGATTTATAACTGAATGGTTAAATTTAGCAGAGAACTATTTCCACACAAAGTAAATGTATGTCTATGTTCATCCAGTTAAAGAAAATATAATCATATCAACTCAAAAGATAAGACCTAGCAACATTAGTTCAAGAACTGAAGTGCAGAATCAGATGCTTTTTCCTGAAAACCAGTCCTCCCAAGTGCCATACATTAGATTTTTCCAATTAATGAAACTCTCTAGATTCTTCCACAGACTACCACCTGCCTACAGCAGCATTTTATAAGATAACTGATCTTGTCTTTAACAGAAATTTCTTGTACGACGAAAAAATGTTCCAAAGTACTCTGCCTATAAAAATTCTAGAGAAATAAGGACAGTTCATTTTTACTACAATTCACCACCAGCACTGGAGAGAAGACACTGAACTGCAAAGTGAGCAAAACCCTGAAAAGCTATTTATACATTCATACAACCACTGGCACAGTGTTTCAACAAGCATTTTCAAAGCATTCTTGGCATGGAAGTAAATAAACTCAGGGACTCTCCGTCAACGAATAAGGTTCTTAATTTCACTCCCTTTATCAGCACTTGGACCTGAACTGGTGATTTATACTGATACAGGCTTTTTGTGCTGTTGAAATGCCCTTGCTAACCAAGGAAAACACAATGAATTTCCCTGGCTGTTCTACTGATTTCAACAAAAAAACAGAATGCGTAGTGGATCTGAACCTGTATATCTTAATACCAAGCCACTTTTAACAGAGCAATAAGTCTTTAAAAATTAGTTTTTCATTTTGCCAAATACAAATACACTGTAGAATCAGCAGAACAGATTAAATGACAGGTTCATGATACGGAATTACTGCTAATGTTAACACCATTAAAGATTTACTCAGAGAACTCTTTTTGCTCATTATACTAAACATCACTTTGTCACTAGGCCTTAAATAGAAAAAAACATCCAGAAATATTTAAAAGTCACAAATAAAATGCTTATTAAAAATATTAGTATCGAAGCACAGTTGGCAATTTTTTCAAAAAAATTACTAAAACATATCTTGATTTCTACTCTATTTCTTCATTGCAATAATGGCATTACTTACAACTCACAATCAAACAACATCCTAGTGATTTCTAATTATAGTTATCACATCTTATGCAATGACTTTGACCAAGATGCAGCGACCTGGAAGATAAAATAAACATGCATTTTTCTGTCCAAATTTCAAGTTTAGATGAGCACTCAAGCCAAATCAGTGCTGAGACACCTTTTGATGTCTGTGTGTCTTCAGATCTATCCTTGCTGCGTTTACGTGCAGCGATATGTCACAGGAAGGGCAGTTTAAAACGACGAGGAAGAGAGCTCGGTATGGCTTTCATTCATAGGCACAGCACCCCTCCAAGGGCCGGCAGGGCCCCCTCCCTGGCAGGCTCTGTCTGCGGCTCCCACCCCGCTGACCCCACAGAGCTCTCCATTACTCTCGGGGTCCGCACCTCGGACGCCCCCGGGTTTGCTCACAGACGTGGAAGAGCAAACGTACCCGTCGTGGCAGGCATGTGACGGACGCAGCTGGCCTAGAGGAAGGTGCGAGGGCTTGACAGGTGACACGAGATGAGACACAACCACCAGACACGCCGAGCAACGAGGAGGCGGCCAGGCAGCCGGGACCGCTCCCCGCGCCAGACCTGCCTCCACACAGCCACAGCAGGGACAATTTATCGCCTCGTCTTTTGTTTCTAAACTCGCGCTCCGCTCGTCCACCCCCGCTCCCGCCCCAGCCCCAGAGTAAGGCAGCGATCCCCCTCCGTGCCCGGCCTTCCCGGCCCAGGAGCAGCCCCGGGCCGGAGCCCCCCGTGCCCGCGGGGGCCCGGCCGCCACCGAGCCCCGCGCCCGGACCCGCGGGAAGGAGAAGCGGGTCCTACCCGGGGCACGTCCCAGCCCGGCTCCGGGGAGGAGCCAGACAAGGGGCTGCTCCGGGGCCCGGGGGCTCCACTGGGAGCGGGAGGGGGCGGCAGCGCAGCCGGCCAGGCACCCCGCGGGAAGGAGCCGGGGGAGGGGGCGAGGAGCAGCACCCACCTGGGCCATGAGCCCCGCGCTGGCCGCCGCGCCGGGCCGCCTGTGACGGGCGAGACGGCGGCCCCGCGTCGGGCCGGGGCACAGCTGCGCCTCCGACCGCGGCAGCGACAGGGCCGCGCTCTGGGCCGGACCCTGCCCGGCTCCGCTTCCGGAGCGCGGCACGATCGCCTTCCGGGGCAGCGCCCGGGGAGCCGCGGGGCGGGCCGGGCCGGGCGGCCCCGGCAGCGGCGGCGGCGCTGGCACCGCCCGGGCGGCCGCGGGGCTGCGCCGGCAGGGCGCGGGGGCGCCGGGGGGAGGCGGCCGCGAAGCGTGTCTTACTGGTTCCTCAGGTTTAAAAAAAAAATAAAAAAAAATTAAAGCTGTATTTGCACGCACAGCGCGGGGAAGAATTGGCTCGGTTTGCGCTAGCTGTTGTAGCACTCGGTGTCTCGCTGTTCCCTTGGGCGCTGCCGCGGTGACTCCTCACCCACAGCTGTGGGAGTTGGGCTCTGTCAGTAAGGTGTTACATGGGACTGAGCGCAAAGGCTGGCGCTGTGCACATTACAAACAAAGATACTGCACAGCTGATGCGGGAAACGAGAACCGGAGGAGGTGCCACACCTGTGCGGGTTTGTGGAAACGCTTAACACTCCTGTGCCAGTGGAAAAAACCCACACGCTGGATCTTGCTCTCGCTGTCTCCGTGTCACTGTACCTGTATCCCTCTTTACAGACCAATAAGTGTGACAGGTCCTGGACCAGAGGACACTGTGATGTACAATGAATCCTGAATGTGTAGGTTTTGTCCCAACATACACATTGCTCACTCTGAGCAGCCAGCAGCCTGCATAAAATTCAGCTTTGTCTCTTCATGCTATCCACCTCCTTTGGCTGAAATCGAACTTCTGAACTCTTCACCAAACAATGCCTTGCACCCAGTTGTTTCTCAGAACAGGTCTGTCTATGTCTCTGACTTCCTCAGGAGTTGTGCACCTCCTCTTTTGACTCTATTTCAGTCAGCTCATAATAAGGAGAATAGAAAATGTTGCTGTCACTGTTGCTCACTTTCTTCCCTTCCCTGGACAGTTACTGCTTTGTAGCAGAAATGTTGAAAGCAAATGGATCACAGTACTCCACTATCCTAAGATTCATCTACTCTGTAGGTTATGTGAGAGCTGAAAAAGCTGAAGTACATGCAGAAATTTTTTTTCAGATGAACATGCTAGAAAGGTGATATAGTATATATAATACCTGGAAGGAAAAGGGTGGAGAGAGCACAACTGTGATTTAGCATTTGTACCACCACAGCTGTTGGCTCCTGTGCGTGTGAGTCAGGACCCAGAGGACTAGATGGATAAAGCAGAGCAAGTGGGATTTTCCTATGTCTGAGTCATGTAATAGGTGAAGTCATGTAGCAAAGACTGTCATCTAACATACGGTATGTGCTCGTATGCCATAAACATGGGCTACAAAGTAGTGGGCTGTTCTTAAACATCTGCAGGATTCCTTGTGACCTTCCGGTCACAGAACTTGCCTTAAAGTCTGTTCAGATGCAGTTGTTGATCCCGATCTGTGAGTGCACATTCAACTAAGTATTGTGCCTTGCAATTTTTTCCCTAGTCTTTTCAACAGTGTCTGGATGAACAAGGAACAAGGTTTTGATGCGTCTCTTCTTCTGGGTCGTTTATTTATTTTCTCCTCCCTCTAGCCTTCACCATGCCTTCACCAGTTCATTTAAATGGCTGCACTTAAATTATGTCAGGATTTGTATTAAATTAGGATAGTACTGTGTCTCTTTGACAGTCAAGTTCTACATCTTCGTCAGAGGTGAAGTGCTGTGTTTGTTCATGTGTGAAACTGGTCATCCTTACTGTTTACCTGAGTGTTACCTGACCCAGCTCACTCAGATTTACTGTCAGACCAATTCAATATTTAGATACTGGAGCTGCACTTTGTGGCTGTTATAGATCTTTCCCCAGGGCATTTTCTTGCTTCTGGAGATTTTGCTGTGTTGCAATTGTGAAATTCCTGGTGGGAATTTCTGTTCTGTTGTTGCTCCTTCTCATTCGCACTACGTAGATGTTTTGGATCCATGGCATGTTTGCTGCTGCTGCTATCTAGAATAATTTCTAGCATCCCAAAATGAGATTATTGCAGCTCTGTCCAGATGCTGCATCAATTACAAGTCTTTCAAAGATTACATAGCTGCTTACAGACTTCTGTAAAATATTAATTTTTATTGCTTTAAGCCCTTTGATGGCATCTTCATTTCTATTAGATCTTACTGAACTTTCTTTATGTCAACTTTGAAGTCAAAAGCCTTCTGTGGTGTTTCACTATAGCTCACATTCTCTCTTTTTAAAAATCAGATGTTGTCACCATCTTTAAAGCTTTTCCATAAATATTTCATCTGTAGATAAAATTTATACAATTATTATTTGGTAACTAAACTTTTCAAATTGTTTGCTTCAGTATTTCTTTATATGGTATTATACAACCACTACAAGGTGTGCTAAATGCATGGCTTTTCTGAGGCAACAGAATTTAAAAATTAGGTCATACAAGTGTTTTGAAAATATTCTTAGTATTTTAAGAGGGAATAAATTTGAACTGCATCAGATACATGATAGATTGCATTTCCAGAAATTCTTATTGCACTGTCCTGACGTATTTCAGTGTTGATTCATAGACCACTCTTGTTCCAGATCCTGAATTCTTACAAGATGATACCTGAGATGTTTTGGTGCCTTTTATAATGAAATTTGGACTCTGCAGATCAAGTGCTTTTGCCCTTGGCCTGTGTTGATTCAGGCAGTATTCAGTTCTGTAAGCAGGAGCACGGTCCAGTCACACACATTTTAACAACAGATTTTTTTCCCCTGTACAGATTTTTCCCCTGCACTGGTGAGGCCTCAGCTCAAGTCCTGTGCCTGTTCTGGGCCCCTCACTGCAGGAAAGGCTTGAGGTGCTGGAGTGTGTCCAGAGAAGGGCAACAGAACTGGGCAATGGTCTAGAGGGTAAGTCATACGAGGGCAGCTGAAGGAGCTGAGGTTGTTTGGCCTGGAAAAAAGGAGACTCAGGGGACACCTTATTGTTCTCCACAACTACATGAAAAGAGGCTGTAGTAAGGTGGGAGTCATCCTCTTTTCCCATGCAGCTGGCAGAAAGACAAGAGAAATTGGCCTCAAGCTCCACCAGGGGAGGTTCAGGTTGGACATCAGGAAGAATTTCTTAATGGAAAGGGTTACTAACCATTGGAATGGGCTGGCCGGGGAGGGTGGTGGGGTCACCAGTGCTGGAGTTCAAGAAGTGACTGCACTTCGTGCTGTAGTCTGCTTGACATGGTGGTGATTGGTTACAGGTTGGACTCAGTGATCTTAGAGGTCTTTTCCAACCTTATTGAGTCTGATTAACAGTTTTCTGTTTTCTTATTTATTTTGTATTCTTTCTTAATATCTGGACCTGACAAAAACAGGACTCTTGGGGAATAGAATGCCAGATTCTGCGTTCTGTTTCTGCAGTTTCCTTTCATGTGCTGTTCAGAGATTGATGGCAACAAACTTCTCAAAGCCATGAAGTGGAGACTTATATCTCTTTTGTTCATGAACTTTGGAACCTTTTGCATTTCATGTATAGTTTGTCTTATCCTGTCTCTAAGTCTTTTCTGACCAGTATGAGATATGTCTACACCAGCACAAAGCCTGGATGTGTTTTTGGAGATGAATATGGACTCAGATCCTTAATGTTTCAACTATAACTTCTACTCTTGCAGTAAACATAGGAGCACATACAGTTTCTCTTAAAAATAAAATCGTAGCAACAGCCTCATGAAAAATCAGAGGAGTTTGCAGTCACTTTGTTTTGTAATACAGAAGGCCTTTGACATTCCTGTAGGCGCCACCTAACACAGCTATAGGTGAGGGCTGTACTATAAACACTCTTTCCTGGTTTATGACTGCTGTGGAAGCAGGTTTCTGGTTGAAATGCAGTGCAGAAGCTTGTGCACTTTCTCTGCTACCTACAGTAATTGTATTCTGACCCACACTTCCCAAAATCCATTTGACACTAACAAACCCTTCTTTTTAAAAATTAAAACGCACACATTCAGACTATGAAAACATTTCAGAAGCTGGACGAAATTCACAAAGGGATAAAAGTGGACTTAGTGTGCTAGCTGAACAGAATAACTCCAGTCACGTCACATGCTGCGTCCCCTCATGTGTAGCATGTAAAGTAGAATAACCCTTTGTATATCACATGAAGAAGTTTTTGTTTTCACAACCAAACAAACCCCCTGCATACAGTAAGGGCCATACAGCAGCTACTTATAGCCAGATTCTGCCCTTCTTATGAAAGCACACCTCCACAGTACAGTTAATATTTGGGGGTTTTTTTCAGTAGGAAGTCAAGGTTGAGCTAGTTTAAACTAGTAGTTTACTGCTTCACTGAGTATTGTCATTAGTTGTGATTTCACTTAAAAGTGAAAAAGAAAGTATAAATTCAATAGTAAATAAAGGTGTCTTCCGGCTGGACATTTTAATTCACATAGTGAAATTTTTCCTGAAATGACTGCTGGAATATGACAAACTTTCTGCTCTCACAGGGAAAAGTGGAGCAGACCTGTTCATTCAGGAATTCTTCTGATGGCTGTTTGTATTGTAATTTGGTTTTCCTCAGTTTTATAAATTGTCTTGTCCTTGTACCAATAAACCGCTGACAAGGTTAAAGGATCCATGTGTTCTAAGTAATATTCTGTGAAGGACAGGGTAGTTGTGACAGTTGGTCAGTAAACTTTTAAAGATAATACAATGAGTTGCAAATATGTATTTTAAACTTTAGTCTCTCCTCTGACCTCATTGTAGTCTGAGCTTTCTGTCTGAGGTATTATGTATTTTATTCTTAGAGATGCTAGATATTTGGTCCTTTATCCTTTGAATATTGAGAGCCTGAAAAGCATCATTGCAAGTGAAGCTGCTTTTTGGGCCTCACAAGTACATATACTAATTTGTTTCTTCTCAGAACCAAATTGAACAGGTTTCATTTTCCTAAAAAGGGCTGTCATATGCAGTTCCTGTAACTTCTTGGTCATTGTTTCCCTGGAGAACCATCAGTTTGTTGAATGTACACATGTCTCTTTCCAGGTTATTACACTTGTAATAAACAAGTGGGGTATAAATCTAATTAAGGGCCTCAGAACTGTGTACACTTGGCTATGTGCTATGTACAAAACAGTGTCCAAAGAACACCATCACAATGGCAGACTTTCAAAAATTAGGCAACTTGTGCAGCTGTGTTTTTTACTTCCTTGTGGGCACCAAATATGATAGAATTAGGTTCCCTATCATATGGCATTTTTATATTTTGTGACTTTTAGGGGACAGAATGGAGGCCTCTCACAGGAAGAAACAGCTGGTTATTTTAAATCTCTGCATGCAACAAGTGCCCTTTGCCTTATTCATTTAGTGAGTAAATACTTAGATATTCTCAGGGCATTTGTCATTGTGTTAGTTGATACTTCATTATCATTAGTGGAATTATGCCTGTGCTTCTTTGGCAAGAGAAGCAATAGAGCTTCATTTTGCTGACAAGGAAATGTGGGTTAGGTCTGCAGCAGGTCTTGGTACTGCACAGCTCAGATTTGTGGGAGTAAACACTGAATAACCTTGGTGCTGGGTGAATTCAATTGCATCTGGTTCTCTGTCCAGGGTTGTGGTTTGTGAGGGAAGCAAGTGGACAAACAGGATCACTTGGGATCCACTCTGAAAAAGATGCTGGCTAAACTTTCCACTGTGAAATGCCATCTATGTGACTGAAGTCACAGTGACTGGGGAATAGTGCTAAATCTTGGCAAATGCTGGGCCTCTGTCAGTTGTCCCCCATGAGCCAGTATTACAACTGCTATTGGAAAACTTGTGGGTGGACTGTGCACCTTTGCCTCAGCCATGACAGTGCTAATTCAGGAATGTTCAGTTAAGTCCACACTGAAGTTCATAACCAGGACACTGACAAACACTCCATTGTGCCAACACAGCAAGTGTTTCAGTGTTTCAGTGCAGAGGCAGAACAGACAGGCACATACAGATGCAAAATTTAAAAGCATCCCTCAAAATAACAGTTGGAAGGAGCTGCTTGCTCCACTTGGAGTTCATGTCAGTGAACTTTTTTTGCTAGACACCTTTTATACAGAATGTCCATAAAAGGCTGGAGGAAGCCATCCTATCCTTTTCCTGTGGTTCAGTGATTAGAAAGCCTGAAATTCACCTGTGGGCAATGTGGAGTTCATTTCATCCTCAATCTGTGAACTTATAAATTTGTATTTCCACATACTCGGGGTGTGCTACAGCCATCATACAGTTATTACAGCTTCCTTCAGCTCTGAAATCAATCCACTGAAATTGTTTAATTGATCATGTGGGCTGGACTTTTAGGAGTAGAATCAGCTTGCTGGGAGGTACATGTGAAAGCAGTCAGAGATGTTTTGGGAACATTACTGAAGAAAGAATTTATGGAATTTAAATACCTTCATAGCTGGAAAACAACTGAGTGAGAATTTTTCAGACAGTAATTTCAGATTTAAGGAACATAAGTGTTCATTTTCAGCATCTGAGCCCTCTTGTTTGAATAGGCAGCAAGACTTGTCTCAGGTCACAGAAGCTAACCAGTGACAGAGAGGTGGGGTGAGGCTTTAGCATACAGACAAATACGTCAGACTGTGGAAAAATCAACATGGGTTTTCGTAGATAGAGGAGCTTTGTCATAATTATGAAGTTCTTTGACAAAATCAACAAACTGATAAACCAGGGTGATACATTCATTGTAGTGATTTCAAAAGAGCCTCTGGCACGGTCTCTCAGCAGTGCTGCTAAACAGTACTGGCTGTCACAGGCTAGGAAGGAAGCCTCTCCTGTGAATTAGTAACTAGCTGAAAGAGAAGGGTTAACAAGGTAGCAATAAATAGTCATTTTTTACAATGTGGGAGAGTAGATTGTACTCCCACAGGGATTCATGCAGGGACCTGCACTAGTTAGCATACTCAGAAATGGTCTTGGAAAAGACTTGAGTGAAAGCAGCAGCACAGTTTGCTGCTGATGCAAAATCCTGTGCAGTAGTCCACTACAAAGCTGACAGCAAGGAGTTTCAAAAGGATTTCCTTCTGCTGAACTGCATGGGTGTTGGACTAGAAGTGGAGATTTGGTCTAAATGTAGAGTAATGCAGGCAAAACAGATAAAGGAAATAAAAGCAAAGCAGTGCATTAGTAGCTAGTAAATTGAATGGAATACAGTGGCCTTTGGTTCTGGTTTTCCCTAGCCAATGATTTACAAAAAGCTGAATATATATCAAAAAGGAGTGCTGTACCTGACCTGCTCTTTCTACCCTTGACTGTTTAGTTCTGGTCATTAAGTCCAGAAGCGAGTTAGGGATACTTGTGTAGCCCGATGCAGTATGGCCATTTGGCAGCTGATATAGGACAGAGACACTGAGATGGTCAGGGGGCTGGAAAAATGGTGTATTGCTTCAAGGAGGCAGCTACAGGAAGAACTTACTGCTTACTGCTGTTGCCCTCATGGAAAAATGTGCCAGATTCTTCTCAGAGGTGCACAGTGATAAGTGAGAGGGAATGGACGCATCCTGCTAAGTTCTGCTTAGATTCAGAGATTTGTGTATTTCTCTTTCTTGCTCTCTTTCTCTTTTTCAGTCTATTTCTCTTTCTGTCTCTTTCTGTCTTTCTTTCTATCATGAAGGTGATCCTGTATCATAAGATGTTGCCAAGAGAGGCATGTGACCTCCTTCCAGGGAGATACCCATTCTGACTAGACATGTTCCTGAGCAATCTGGGTGACTGGCCCCACTTTGGGCAGTGGCTTGTCCTAAGTGCCTCCAGAGGCCCATTGCAACCTATGGCTTCTGGCTTCTTAAGATGGGATCTTATCTTGTTATGTGCTTGTGCCCTAAGTATACATTATTTCAGATGGCATATTGGTGACAGAAGTGGAATGTATTTGCTGCAGGTTAACAACTACATATTAAAACTCAATTCAAGAACATTGTGGGGCTAAGACCCTTTGGATTTGGCATGAACAAAGCAAGAGTCAGCTGTGGTGCTTTCTGTCTAGTGGCTTGACAAAGTATTAAAATACTTTGTAAAATGTCAACAAGAGGAATTTATTGTCAGGGTACAGCTATAGCAGGAGTGGTACTGGGGAAGAGTTAACCTGGCATAGCATGTGCTTCCATGTGATATGATGTGTTTGTATAGGTACACATTCTCTGGATCAAGCCTGTCTCCAGAAAGAAAGTCAGTAAAAAGATGTTCTTCACCCTGATATGTCTAACTAGGGTCAATGCTTCTTACTACTTGGGCTAAGATCTTTGAAAGGTGAGATAATGCTGTTTGTGGCTGACTGCTTCTGTTCAACACCTGGAACGCATGGCATGAGCAAACAATTCAGACTACAGCAACACTCAAAACTGCCCATCACTGTTTTCTCCTGTAATAAGAACTTTTCTTTGTTACCTGAAAGTCCTGCCACAGCTCAGCAACTTAACAACCGTGTGTTCATCAGCAATACTTATGGAATAAGCTGAGTCCTGTAGTTTTAAAGAACAAATGTACTTCAACTTAATTACAGTCAGGCCTGAATAAAAATTAAAGGGTTTGCATGTTTGTTAGTCTGTATGTGGGTAGAAAGGCAGTGAGGTTAAGATAATAGTCTCAAAAATGTATTCTCAGAAAACATTTAAAACCACAGCAGGGTGTGATTGTATGCAAATAAGTATTTTTGCAATAGCAGATTAAACACCTTATGGAATTTGTATGGAAAACTGCATGCTTGTACTTGATGTAAAGTATGATTAAGCACCAGTGTGTGGAGTTTTTGCCTTTGGTCAAAAATTAAAGCAGATTTAAATCAATCAATGGGGGGTTTTTTTCAGTCTTTTCACAGTGTATATTATAAGTTATGAATGGTGACTACTGGAGAGAAAACACAACTTTCTTCTTGGGTCTGCATTGTTACAATATGTCCTGCTGTAGTTTCCAATCAGTAAATGCAGGGCAGTAGCAGAAAGCCTGGTGATAACATGGTAACGTGTAGGATCTGAAACAGTGAGGGAAGAAAATTGGCAAATGGATGTAAACTCTTACTAGAATAGCTCTGACTGTATGTATTTTGCATCAGCTTACAGACAGCTTTTCATGAATGGGTGAATGAAGCATTTCAGGTTCCAGGACTACATTTGAATAAACTTTTTTCATGTTCAAAGATTGTTGAAATGACCCTCAGGCAACCCGGTGCCTTTAGGGGCAGCAGGTACCTTCTCAAAAAGCTATCCTTAGCAGTAGTGGAAAGACCTGCATGGTCACAGGCAGATAATCGCTGCTCTACTTGGTCATTTGCATAGCTAAGGGATATTAAAATAGTCTCCAATGTTAACTTCTAATCTACATTACATACCAGAGCTGTGTATCTGCCTTCCTGAAACTCCTTTCTCTCACACAGAAATTAGTGTGTCCTGTGCAATGAGAGTGATACCATGGCTTTTCCTAGAAAATTGCCCTTTGCTATGCTCA
This sequence comes from Passer domesticus, assembly GCF_036417665.1. NCBI lineage: Eukaryota > Metazoa > Chordata > Aves > Passeriformes > Passeridae > Passer > Passer domesticus. The sequence goes on along the minus strand of NC_087478.1, from coordinate 33,414,600 downwards.
GGAAGAAGTTTAAAGGAACACTTAAAGTTGCAACCTGAATTTTTTTCTCCTAGCAGTGATAGAACTGATTTAGTAAAATCAGATACAGTGGTGATTGTTTTAATCCTGAGTTTCCTGTCTGGAGTAGAAAAAATAAAATACATTACTTCAAATTAACTTTTTTTATAAATAGTGACATAAATTGGACTCATGGCGATATGCAGTTTCTCTGGGATGGATATAGTACTTCAGGAAAAACATAAAAGCTTCTCTGAAGAAGTCAAATTATCATGTTGAGAAACAGTAAAACACACTCTCTGTCTTCCAAAACAATTCTGCCTACTCAGCAGTAAATCTACAGAGGGAACCCAAGCTCACACTGGCAGGATTACGCTTCTGCCTCTTAATCATAATTTGTTAGTGAAAGCAGTGGTCAAAGGAAGTGCAGGGTCAGCTCTTCTGAGCACTGGTAGAGCAGGCTTCACTCTCCCTCATTCATGTGCCGTTATCCCACAGGCTCCAAAATCACATCTGGACACGAGTAGATGAGTAGATAATCAAGCATTCTGATTTATACAGACAGGTGCAAATTGGAGCACTCTGAAAGGTATCACCTACCCTCCGCTGGAAGGATCTCAGCCCTACTTAGGGAAAGGCTCGGGTTTTGAGGCTGTTGCTGAAGTACTGATCGTACCCTGATGTTTTAAGAGGGGAAAAGCATAAATGTCAGGGTTTTTTGGTTTTTTTTTAAATTTCTCCCCATCATATTAGGAGTGGGCTTCTTCAGGAAAAAAAGAACCTATTACCATGTGGGCAGAAACCCTCAAGTGAAGGTAATGGGCCATCCAAAGTGATGAACCACTCCAAGCCCTTCAGAAAATAACTTTTAAAGTTAGAGTTGAGACAGCCAATGTAAAAGTCTGTGGAAATAACTTTGGGCATGTTCCCTCAGAAGAGGCATAGAAGAAGAAAAGGTGACTTGTGACAAAGCAGAATTATTGGTAATGAAATGTAAAGCTGTTTTTACACTGCCTCATTTTGCAACCAGCATATTATTTCTTTCTTTTAGGACTGCCTAAGTTCACACATAAGCCAGTGGAAGCAAACTACATAATTGCTTGAAACAAGGGAAATAAAAGCAAAGTTGTTAACGTAATGATATTTTAAGCAATAATTAATGCAAGCAGAAATAATTAGATTTCCCTTCAGTAGCATATAATAGCTTACATTTTAAGGCAATTTAGGGACAAAATCAAAATATATACCAACATTATTCCCTCATGCAGAAACAAGTGCGGGGAAGAGTCTGAAGGATGGAGACCAAGGAAGCCTTGCTCATAAGACTTTTCCTGAAGCAGTTTGGTTCAGGTGGGACTAACTAACTCTATTAATAGAGATTTGCCCAGTTGTGTTAGTTATTCCCCACTGCTTCACTGCTTGCAGGAGGAGGGAAAGATGACAGAACAGTTTTTGCTTTAATAAAGCATTTTTTAAAAAAAAGTCTTGTGTTTACATCAAAGAACCCCAAAGAAACAGGCCTTCAAGATGAAGTGAGAAAAGGTGAAGTTTATGAGCCTGCCTCTTGGGGAAGTTCATTGCACTGCTAAGAAAACTTCTGCCCCTCATGACAGAGTTTCATTATGTCAGGAGAGCCAAACTGGTAACTGTGGACCATAGATGCTCTTTTGATGGGCTTTTCCTTCTCTCTCTGTCACACTCTTGCCCTTTCCTGACATGTCCAATTAGCTGCTGTGTCAGAGCTCAGGGCAGAGCATATTCTGGTTTTAAATGAGACCCACTGATCAGTGCAGCCCACTGTGAAGCAGCCTGAAGTATTTGGGGGTTTTGTTCTGCTTTCAAAATTGGTGGGTGCAGGATTATTTTGTCAAGGTATGAAGCAAGATGCTTAGAGTTTTTGTTCTTAAGTTGTTGGTTTGTTGTTTTGGTTTTTTTTTTCCCCAAGGCTACTTAATTCTGTGTCAAACGTGTACCCACTTCAACCCTCAAGCAGCCTTTTTGCTACAAAGGGCAGATTTTCAGAGTATTTTTGCTCTTTTTCAATCTCTCTTTTTTTTAAAGCCATAACAACATTTTTCATGCAAGTGACTTCCTGGAATACTACTTCTTTTAAAATAAGTCTGATTTGTTAAAGATGGTGAATTCATGGACAGCAGTTGCTTCTCTTACCCACTACAGTCAGACTGGGTTGTGCTGCCACAGGATGAGAGCTGAGCTGCACTGAATGCTTCTTCAGATCAAAGTGGAGGAAGGGTATAATTTTAGAGCTGAAAGACATTGCTTACATTTTGAGTAAAGAACTGCAATTTATTATACCATCCATCCTATATGGCCCATTCAGATTGCAGGCCTTCAGGCTGGAACTCTGCCTGTGCATTTTACATGTGCAGTATTCTCAGGATACAATATAAATAATAATATATCATCAGTGAAGGGAAGAGCCCAGTGGAGCAATCCACAACTGAGTGAACCTTTCAGAGATTGTGGAACAAGGCCAGCATTACTTCAAAAACATTTCTTTTTTCACAAAGTCAGTCAAATGCCTAAATTAAAATCCCACTCAATTGCTTTGGTCTTATCTGATAAATTATCTGTGTGTTCATTTAATATGCCTCTCATGCATTTTATCTTTATGCTTCATTTAAATATGAGAAGCAAACACATTTTATATAGTTGTTATTCTCCAATTACTACAAAAGCTTCTTGGAATCTTTGATCATGAGAATGTTATTTCAAATCCAGTTCTGCTTCACAATTACAAAGTGTCTTCACTGAAGTTAACTTGGATGCAATTCTAACCCCAGTAGAGTAAACCACAGTCAGTCCTCAAAAAACCAGGTATGACTATGGAGCAGCAAAGAGATCAGAATGAACCCAAATAACTGAGTTGATTTATGTGGTGGTGGGGTTTTTTAGACAGAAATTCCAAACAAAGCTGTAATGATAACAAGAATCTTATGTGAAACATCAATGATTTAGCATTACATGGCATTTACAAAACATTATTATTAAAATACAGTAGATCAGCAAATTTTATTTTTTGTATCAGGGATACTAGGATAGAGGTTCAGGCCCAGAGTTTTGGTTTCTTAGGGGCATTTTTACACAAGGCCAGAGAAGTGATGCAGGTATATAATGGCTGCTAACCAAGTTCAACAGGCTGGAGTGCACATCTATTCAATGGTCACAATGTATTCAGAGTTCTCACACAAACTGTCTCTAGATTTAAGTAAGACTGAAGCTAGCACTCTACAGTGTCAGATAAAGCTCAGGAAGTAACAGCAGCAGCAAAATCAAGTTACACTGCTTTTTGTCCTATAGATCGTTTCTCTGGTATTCCTTGAGTGGTGAAGTAGCTGTAGCATAGAACTGAGGGGAATGATGGAGCTTATAGAGGGGCAAATCTTTTGGAAAATGTGTAAATAAAGTGCAAAAAATATTTTTACTGCAAGGTCAACAAGAGGGCATGCAGTAGCAATGGCTAGGTGACAAACTGACAAGTGGTTTGTTTAAATTTCTGTCTAAATTTGTGCATAGGGTATCTTTGGATTTCCAAAAGCCTTAGCTTAATACCTGTGAAGTTTTAACTTATCATGAAATATAAAACATTACTAAAGTGTCCTTTCTACTATTAAAATGTGGCTTTTTCATTTACTGATTTATTATCTTCATTCACCAGAGGTCTGAATGAAATTCATTCAATTCACAGGGATTGAAGATCAGGTTTATTTAATGAAGGACCAAGCATTTCCATCTCCAAACACAGAGGCAGAGCAATTGCAAGCATTTAGTACCATATGGAGTCAGATTAAACTATCAACAAAGTATTTTCAGACAGTGAATCCATGAAGACTTTTACTGCTTTTCTGTTTTAAAATACACATATTGTGTCAGCCTTTCCAAAAAGTAATGATTTTGCTTCTGTCTTTTATCCCTGAGGGGAAAAAGAATACTAGAAAGAATTCACAGCCTTAGAAAAATATCTTCTTTACTCTCAGCAAAATGCACAAGGATTAGGACTCCTTACCTACTAATAAAAACCAAGCAAAACTCACAACACAGTTTAGTTTAAATTCAGCTAGACTGTGTTTGCTATTTGAAATTGTAGACTCCTGACTACTAAATCATGTCGAGGAATCTCTTGGGAGGCAGGACCAGCAGACCCATCAGTGATGAGAAGCTCCAAGAGTACAGAATACTCTTACTCCACCCAAGAGGAGCAGCCTTGTGGTTGGTGACTTGCAGGCCTGGCAGGTGAGTGCACACCAAGCCAGTCATGCCCTCTGACATGGGCCACGATTCTCTGTCCTGATCCCAGGCCATGCCCATCTTCATCCAACACTTCATCCAACACTGCACCTCCTGGCTGTTGCTCGTAAGGACTATACAAAGAAGATTCAGAGCAACCACAAAGCTTTGCAGAGCAGCAGGTGCTTGGATCATTTTAAACACTCTGTAGTGGGTGCTAGAGTTCAGTCTGTCTAGTTTAGTCCTGTGTCTTTCTTCACCATGCAAATATACTTAACCTGTAGAAAGAAGAAAAAATACCAGTTCCAGTTGTCCAATATATTTATATACATATTTATTCTACAATCACTAAAAAGTTGTATAACTTCCAAAGGTAGCGGGAAAAATATTCCATCTAATTTAGACTTATGTATTTACTAAGGATGCAACTCTTTCCTGAGATGGTGGGTTTTTCAGTTTGAAAAAAAGCACTCAATTTGTTTTCTCTAATGCCCTAATCACTACATGAGGTTATGCTTTTTGTTGCCTGTTCCCTGCCAGTCTTAGAGAAGTCCTGCAGAGCTGACTGTCCACAGCTCACTGAGAGCAGCAGCACAGGAGTACTCTCATGATCTCATGGTGAAAAACTAAAACTGCCTGATGCAGTTTTCCTCAGGAATATTTAGCTTACCAAGTAAATGCTTTACCTACTATATAATCTTCCATAAAGAAACCAGGAAATAGCATCAAAAGTTAACTGCAAGCTCCCCAAACATAACTGCTCAACATTCTCCTTTTTTTCTGCTCAGAGTTCAGGTAGATTGGGACCTGAATAGAGCTTTATGTGGAACACAGTTATCACTCTACTCAGGACAGTAATTAAAACAAAAATAACCTGGATTAATTCTTATTTTAAAAACATAGAGATTCTTTTTTAACATTCTAGATTAGAGGTTAAATAAAATGTTCAATTTGAAAAAAGCTGGTTTGTGGACTGAAAAAAAAGTGAGATTTGCCTGACATTGCAGAATTAAGATATTAAGAAGAAAATAAGGTATTGGTCCCTTCAGGTGAAAGTGCTTGCAAAGCAGAAGCCAGTAGTAGATCAGATAAAACTGGTTTTCTGTCCTAAAGTACAACCCCAGAGATTTGTATTTTGACAGCTCCTTCCCTTCCCAAATGGAGAGAAATTCTAAATGCTCATGCTTTATTTTGTGTTTCCTGGCATGGCACACTTGGTTTGTTGACAAGGCTGCTGAACAGTTCTTTAACATGCAAGAGATCATTTGGTCACCTCTACAGAAACAAATACAGGTGTTCTCATCAGATGACCAAGTCTCAAAGCAAATGAGATTAACCAAAGATATCACAGATCTACCAAAATCCCAATAATTCAGCTGCTGTAGAGAGTGGAGAATATTTTGGGCATACCTGCCACCTGGTGTTGGAAAACATCATGTGAGAAAACAACCTGAAATGCTCTTAAATCTGTATTCTCATCGGGACACAAACACACATGGATGTATTTTATATGGATGAAATGCATAAGCAGTGAAAGGTTGGTGTTATTACCAGCATCTGTCTAGAATGAAAATGAACACAGTGCTTTAATGTTTCTTCCAGCTCCATCTCTGCTGACTACAAAAATTCTTTAAGTGTATCTACATGTCTCCTGTCAGATAATGGCACTTCTGGTGAGAAACATCCTGAGCAACAGCCTTCTAGTACTTCACAGTCTGACTGTAAACTACAGTGTGCCAAACCCAAAGGAAAGAACTGAGTTATATGAGATGGAGCTAGGTAAGAAAAGGACTAGTGATATATAATACTGGCTACTGAGTAATGAGTCATTGTCTGAAATTACTGTGATGAGTATTAATTTGTCTTATCTAAAACATTTAAAATACCCAAGTCTTTATAATGGAAGTGGCAGTGACACTAATAGTTTTGCATACTTGATATTGATGCTCAATGGTAAAACTCAAAACAATAAGAATGTAAACTGAGATAAACCATGTTTATCTTTACCTAGCAAAAGGTTACTTCAAGTGGCTGCTAAAGCTTTAGTGCAGGCAATTGAACAAATCACTGTGCAATTCAGGGATATCAAACTGTACCTATAGCACAGTGAGATGTTCTTCTCTTCCTCTGCAAAGCAAGATTTAAATACAATTGTGTTTCCCAATGATAACTCTGGATGAAGCCACAGTCTAAGGTCAGTCTCAGTAATATAAACAGCATTTAAGTTTGCACCCTGGCAAGCACAAACTGAAGCTATTTTTCTGGAATTGCATCTTAGTAGGGCTGCCAAAAATGAAGCCAAATGTAGCATTTGGGTTTGTCTTTTTCTTCAAGGTGATGGAGGTCAAATGCAACTGTGTCCTGAGGTGCCCCACTCCATTTCAGTTCCAATGACTTTGAAAATGATATGCACTAGAAGATCAACACTGTAAATGTACTGTGTACACACACACTCTCGGGTGCTTGCATCAGTAACTTTTAACTGCAGAGCACATGGGGACAAACATAACCTCTCAATTAGCTGAGATCCATGCAGTTCCTGAGGATGGCCTGTGCACGGCCAGGAGCTGGACTCCATCCTTGTGGGTCCCATCCAGCCCAGGATACTCTATGACCAAGTCTATGATTAATTGTCATTAACTTCTCCCAGAATTCAGTTACTGTCTAATACAGGGCTCAGTTGCTTTCTCAGCACCTGAAAAAAGTGTTTTCTAATGAAAACACAGATCCTAACGTGGAACTTTGTAAAGCAGAAGGCGCTCTTCCTGTTGTCTATTGACAGTGACTACTTAGCAGACAGCTGTGTTAGCAAATTAGGACTATTTTCTTATTATTGAAAGAGGAGTCTAATGACTCTTCTAGGATCTTTGCAGAGTGCAAAGGAGAAGAAAAAAATACAAAAAGTTGAAAGAAAAACTGAAGAAAAAAAGACCACTAGTTCCAAACAGAAATTACATCAGTGGTTTAGCATGCTGATGGCTACTAGCAGTGGAGCCAAGATCATTGCTCCTGTATCCTAGGACACTAGGATATTGGATATCCACTGTTTATTGGATGCAAAAAAAAATATTTCAGGCTCCCACAAAGAAGTTGAATTCAAAAGTTATATCTCCATTATTTTTTGGTCTCTTCAAGTCTGTTTCAGCAGACCTGTTCATGTTAGTCACAGCTCCTGCAGAACCTCTTTAATATTCAATTTGAGCTGGTCATCATTACTATTATTTCAACTGACAAATATGAAAATAATATTGTTGTATACACCAAAAATTATGCTTTCCATTCCCATTTTTATTTCAGCATGCACAACATACTGTGGCTCATGCAAGTCTTAGTGCACAGCTCTGAAAATGGCATTCTTCAGCTGCTGCTTAGAAAAAAATTGGCTACTGAATAAAGAAACCAAAGCACTTAGGTAACCAAAAACTGACAAATTTGGATATTCTGCATTACTAGAAAGGATCTGTGTGGATACCACAGTACAAGCTGTTCCTCAACCTATGTGTGTTCATAATACCATAAACCAACTATGCCAAGTTGCTGTTCTTAATGAAAACCCTACATATATACTGAGTGATTAAAGTTTCACTTTACCAAGCCATGTAAAAGCCCATCAATCATCAGTTGTTTCAAACATGATGAAATGAGTGCTTTGTTCTTAAAGGCTTGATGAAATCATGTACTGAGTTTTCAGGGGAACACTTGCAAGTGACTTTAAGAATTATGTGGCAAGGCTTTGGTAGTGAGGGGGCTCTAGGGGGGGCTTCTGTGAGAAGCTGCCAGAAGCTTCCCCTGTGGCCACCAGAGCCAATGCCACGGCTCCAGGATGGACCTGCCACTGGCCAAGGCTGAGCCCAACAGGTTGCTGATTTAAAAAGGGAAAAAAAAACCTGCTTGGGCAGGGGGAACAGGAGCAGGGAGGGGAGTGAGAATATGTGAGGAACAGCTCTGCAGGCACCGTGGACAGGGAGGAAGGAGATGCTCCAGGTGCTGGAGCAGAGCAAAGGGATGCCCAAAGGAGACTGTGATCCCGTGGGAAGCCTGCATTCCACACAGAACTGGCTCCTGTGGCCCCTTGGAAAGGAGCCCACACTGGTGCAGGTTTGCAGGCAGGACTTGTGACCCCAAGAGGGACTTCATGCTGAGTGAAGAAATGCAGCCTGTGAGAAGCTCTCCCACTGGAGGAATTAATGGAAGAATGTCTCTTGTGGGAGGGACACCAGGCTGGAGCAGGGCAAGAGTGAGAGGAGGAAGAAGTGGCAGAGACAATATTTGAAGTGACTGTAGTACAGTACAAATATGAAACAAAATCCTACAACACAGTACTGGAATAATTTGCTGCTTCTGAGCATAGTCTGCAGCATTGATGCATTTTTATGTGTTAAAGCATCTTTGGGGCTAGAAACTCACACAAGTTATTTAAAATTCTGTTTTCAGAAACTGTTTTCATTGTGTTGATAACAGAGAGACATGCCAAAAATCACTGTAACCAGACCTAAATAGCTTGCATACCTTTGTATTTCAACCTCTGCCTGAAATCAGAGTATACTACTCACAGTAGCATACTTACAGTTGTTCTTGAAGCCCACAGCTGGACAGAGACAAAAACCATTAAAATAAAAAACTGCATATTTTATTTTTAGCTTTAAAGATGCATGTCTAAACAATCAGTAGAAAAAAAAAAAGTAAAAAAAGTAAACACCAGCATTTTGTAAAATCACATTGAACTAATACAAGACATAATACAAAGTTTTCATACATGACTCAAATGCAGTTTTCAAAGAAAAAGCAGTCTGGTCTTCAAGACCACTTCCACTTGAAAAAAAACTGTTAAGTACCCACAGATTTTAACTATAAAACAAGGATACATTCTTTCTTTTTTCTTCCGTTTATGGATTTGATTGCCACAAACTTCAATCATTTGCCAGTGAAATTCTCATAGTCTCAGTTACAGAACTGAAGAGAACTCATACAATTCCATGACTGAAGTCTTTCCATTTTCAGTACACACTCAAGTCAGCACTTGTCACATATCTTTAGACTGATCATCTTCTTCAAGTTTTCTGATTTCACTCTTTAAACAGTTGATGGTTTCACGACTTGCTTTTAGTCTTTCTTTAAGCTCAGCAATTTCAAAACTAGTCTTCTTTTTGGCAGCTTCGAGCTTCTCCCTGGTTTTTACTTCAAGATCTGCAACTGTGGCAGTGAAAAAGAAAAAAAATTTTTTAAGTGCCATGAAGTTTGCCTTTTTTTCCAATTGATCAGTAAATAGGATAGCATTTCAGCATCCTGAAAAAAAATCTGTTACTGTTAGCCTTACAATCAATGGTTGTAATCAAAATGGTATCCACATAAGAATCTGGATTTAAAAAAAAAAAAGAAGCTTGTTTTGCAGCCTCATTCAGCCCTCAGCCCACCAGTTTTGCAGAGAGCTACACAATTCATAAATTAATTTTCTAAAATCTGTTTAAAGATTAGGTGAAGAAAATAAAATCTGACATGGTGACAGCAAATACATGGGAAATTACAGACAACTATGATTATGTGGTGCCCGGTGACAGCACACGAGGCCATAGGCACAAACTGAAACATGGGAGGTTCCCTGTGAACATCAGGAAACTTTTCCTGTGAAAGTGACCAAGTGGTGGCACAGGATGCCCAGAAAGGTTGTGGAATCCCCATCATTGGATAAATTTAGAAGCCATCTGGATACAGTCCTGGGGAACCAGCTGTAGGTGGCCCTGCTAGGGCAGGGGGTGGACATGATGCATACAGAGGTCGTTTCAAGCCTCCACCATTCTGTGACTCCTTCTCCAAGTACTGTCATCATTTTCTATGTCTCACTGGAGTTTAATCCTATGGATCTGAAAGTTTTGGTTATGCCGCCCTACTTTAATGAATATATGACATCAAGTACCTATATTTTACTATTTTTTCATGCACAAGTTTTAAGACAGAGATGGTAAAGGCAACAAGTCTACGAAGGCTGCAGAGATCACTCATATCCCATACATTACATAACTGTGGGCAGTGGCAAATATTATCTGCTTCATTAGCACATTTTAAGGAAGTATTTATACAAAGAAACCACACTGAAAGTTTCTACCTATTGTCTGGAGAAATACCCAAAACATTTAAATGAAAAAAATTTAAATTTGGATGTTTTTATCCATCATATTATTAAACATTTTCTAAACAAAAGCTGTAACATGCAACAATAAGAAAAATCCACCTCAAGACTGGCTGAACTAAGGCAGGAATTACAAGTAGCTCACACATCCACAGAGCCAAGCAGACATAAGGCAAATAGGAACCCTAACTTTGAAGAGCTTCAAATATAATCACTCACCACTCTTAGCTCTAGGTGTCTGCTGGCCAAAAGATACATGACATTTGTTGTCAGGTGAACATAAGGTCATGTGAGGTGGATTACACTGGATTAAGGTTTTAATTAATAGGGCAGGATTTTGGCTTAATAAATACGACATCTTCTACTCTCAGAAAGCAAGTAATAGATGAAATAGAGAAGATCAGAAAAAAATAATCATTAAATGCATTACAATTTATCAACCAATGGATCTTTAATTTAGTTTCCTTAGTTCCCTTAATATTTTTGCTTATATTTGGATGAAAAGGACAAAAAACCATTATGCTGTAATTAAGAAGTATGTCACAAAATTACCTGCAGTTAAAGAAGTAGAAGGGAAAAAGAGCTTTCAGACACGACTCTTTACCCACAAAGGGTTGCTGCTTTGACTTAAACATCACTAACTGTTCAGTACTTCAGGCCTTCAAGTGTGACCTTTGCTTGCAGTGCTGAACAGAACTGTACCACAGGGGGGCCTTCCTTTATTCTCTGTTTTAATTCATTTCAAAGATGTCAGACTAGGTGTAGTTCATCACTCTTCATACCAAGTAATTCCTAAATCCCTTTTTTTAGCAGCCATAGGGATAAGAAAATCTTAGAAGTTTTCAGGTAAGCATTAATACCCTTGCAAAAGCTAAATTTAATGCAAAATTACCACTTTTTTGCAGCATCCAAATCCATTGTACTGTTACAGCCCCCCCCCCAAAAAAAAACACATTAAAGGCAAATCCAACTACTGTTATTTCTAAAGCTTAAAATACTTTAATTTTCAACTTACACTCTGTTTCATGTTTATAAGCACCTAGTGTTAGTTGACGAGACGTTGTTAACAGCTGCTGCATCATTGCAGTAGGATCTTGAAATATCTAATGAAGGAGAAAAATACACGGTATCACTAATACTCTCCAAATAAAGTGAGGATTACATTAAGAATGTTCATACCATTTCATCATAGAATTCAGAAACTACAGTTTTCTTCCCCAGGATGGCATTGGTATCCGACTGAAAAAGCTTCAGCAAGTGATATAAAGTTACCTATGCAAAAGACAGAATTTTATTAGCTTAAAATTTGAAGTGAATTAGAAATCTTGTTCTAGATATCAACAAGTAGTATTTGTTCCTACAATATAACTGCATTTGATTTAAAAAATTTTTAGGAATGCAAATATAAATGTCATATAGCTTCAGTAGAATTACGTTGAATTTAACATTAACGGTTAAAACGTGCCAACTATCTAAGGGCCTCTTGAGACTTCAAAAATGTCTGGGAAAGTGATTTAGGACTGGTATATAAAAAATACTAATACCACCTTTTCTGAAACATTTCCCAACAAGCAATTTCATTCAAATTGACTTTCTCAATTAATCAGTTAGAAAGTGCTTTCTGTGACCTTATTCTCTATTCTTGAGAAAACGAAGCACCAGGGAAGCTGTGGATTACTTTTCACTGAAATCTCTCTTTCTGGGGTTACTCTTCCGTGCCTGCACTGCAAATGGCAGGGTGGGGAGAGGACTGGAAGCCCTCTGTGCAGCCCCGAGGAGCCACTGACCACCTGGCCCGTGGCCTGGGAAGAGCACACACAGCCCACACTTGTCCCCTTCCACAAACAGGCCCAGGAGCCGTGGTGGAACAGCAGTACCTGACTACCCTGGGTACTTCCTGGAAAGGAAGAACATGACAGGCTCCCAAACAGCCTTTCAAGAACAGCAGCAAAGAAAAAACACCCAACCAGCCTTAGGACAGCTTGGTCAAGCTGTGAAGGGAATTATTACATGTCAGGATGCTACCGAGCCCAACAGCACAGGAAACCCATTGTTACCAATTGCCATGTATTCAAGAAAAACACGAAATTCAGTTTCACTCTCATTCAAAAAAAATGGATTAGATAAAGGATTGTTCATGTGACAGAAGGAACTCAATCCTTCCAGAAATAAACATCCTTTTCCCCTAAAATAGAGTAATCAAGTTTCCTACTAAACCTGAATAAACAAACCTACAAGATATGTCTGAAACACATGAATGGAAGAAAGAAATCAGTTTCAGTACTTTATGCAACTACAGAGTTGTTTTAACCTGGTAGGTAGAGACTTATGCTAGCGTAGTAGCCCTGCTGCTTTTTGACTGATTTTGATATGACAGAAAAAATAAAAATTAAAATATTCAAATATCCTAGAACTTGGAAGCTATGTGGAAGAGAAATCCTCAGTGTGTGCTCAGCCCAGATAAGGTGTAATATGTGGTCACATATTAGTAAATGTCAGAGAAGCCAAGCACAGGAAAAGCAGTCATAAATAGCAGGAGTGTAGCACAGAAAGAGGAAAATATGACCAATCCTTAAAATAATTTTCTACAAGAAGAGACTTTTATTACTTCCATGGCCAATGAGACTTATTTTGACCAGCAATTTCCTAGAGCTGTAGGCCGCCATAATTAATGATTTAAGCTTTGTTAAAAGTTCAATGTACTTACAGGTCGTTCATTTGGATCAATGAAAAATATCTTAATGATTATTTCAAATTCACCCCAGCCTGTTTCGGTGATTTCATATGGTGGTTTGGTAACAACTGCAATAGGCAACATAGAAGTGTTAATCCCATGATAAAGCCAGAACAAAAGCCCAGTTCTAGGAACAACTGCCAAAATGCAAAACCCACCTCTTAAAGGATTACCGTAGCTTTCATGCAACTTGAATTGAATTTTTTTCACATATGCAGACATGTCCTAAAACAGAAACATTGTTATTTCTGATTATTCAGCACACCAAGCTACTATTCAGTCATCTATCCTCTGTGACTACATTACTTCTGATTTCAAATAGTACTTCTTCTGACTTGAAGCACAGAAGGAAAGCAAAGCGGTAAATCCAAAAATCAGCTCTTGCACACAGGTCTGTTAGTACTTCATGACCATGAATGTTCTCCAGTGTTCCCCTACACTGCAAAGATCACTCCAAAAACCATAAACAGAAGCATGCCTTTGCCATGGCTTTCCTTTTTGGAAACCCACCAGCCTGTGTTTTCTCGGGTTACAGCCCAAGACCCTCCTGCCCTCTCCTCTAATCCCGGCTTTTCAAACCCCACGTCCCGGCGCTGCTCGGCTGGAAAAGACCTCTAACATCACGGAGTCCAGTCCTTAACCCAAGGCCACCACTCAGCCACGACCCCAGGCGCCACATCCACAGGCGTTCTGCTCATTCCAGGGACGGCAGTTCCCTGGTTTCCCAGCCCGCCTGTTCCAAGCCGGAGCAGCCCTTCGGCTCCGCTGTACCTCGTTCCGGTACGGCTTCACGTACACCGTCCACTGGTGAGTGTGACCATCCTCCTCTCGCTTCTTCCCAAAATACCGCGCGACGTTCCCGTACACGATCGGCTTCACGATGGTAACGCCCTTAAAGAAAAGGAACACGAGCGGACGGGGCGCCTTCAGAGAGGCGCTGCCGTACGGCGCCGCCCCCGCGGCCCGAGCCCGGCCGGCGGCCGTACCTTCACCCTGCCGCCGGAGTCAGGCCCGAACTCTGCCATTCTCTTGAACATATTGCCCGGGGGCGCCGCCCGCCGCCGCCGCCGCCCGCGCCCGCCCCGCCCGGCCCCGCCGCCGCTCCCGCCGCCGCCGCCGCCCCGCGACCGCCATCCCCCGCGGCTTCCGGGGCGGGGCGGAGCGGAGCGGAGCGCGGGCGGCGGGCCCGGCCTGCGCCGCGCGGGACGCGCGTCCGGGGACCGACCGCAAAGGGCGCCCGGCACAGGGACACCTTCCACTACACCGGCGTGCTCAAAGCCGCATGCAGCCTGGCCTTGGAACGCTGCCGGTGATGGGGCATCCACGGCTGCTCTGGCAACCTGTGCCTCAGCACCCTCACAGGGAAGGATTTCTTCCAAGTATCAATTTAAAATCGGTCCTCTTTCAGTTTTAAAGCCGTTCCCCCTCGGCCTGTCACTACATGCCTTTGCAAACAGTCCCTCTCCAGCTCTGTCAGGGGCCCCCGTAGGCAGTGGAAATCCGCTCTGAGGCCTCCCCGGAGCCTCCTGCGGGCTGAGCCCAGCTCTGAGATCAGTCTGACCGGGTTTCTTTGGAGCAACTCGGCCGCACCCTCTGGTCAGCCCGGCTCTGTCTGTGCCTGTGATGGGCAGGAGAACTTTTTGGACTCCTCCTCTAGGGAGCTGCAGCCAGACCCTGCCTGCAAGCCATTTTCCAGAGCATCCCCCCACCTCCCTTGGCTGTCCAATGCCTGTGACGGGCTGGGACTCCTGGCAGACAAGACAGTGAACATCATGCTTAACTCTCTCCCAAAAGGTAAAAATTTCCTACCCTCTTCCTTGTGTGAACAGCACTGTTCAGTCTGAAATGTTATGGCTGTTTTTATTAAAGCAACTTGGCAAGACTGGCAATCTTTTACAAGTGGTCAAGCTCTGTCTTCACAGAAAAATTTTCTAAGGTTAATCTAACTTCTAATTAATAATTGGCTTCTGTGGAAGACTCTTTATTCCAATAACAAGATAAACAAGAAGTGAATGGTGCAGTTCCTGATGTAAAGAAACCTTTTTCTCCGATGTGCTCATGACTACTCTACAGATCGCCCTTTGGGGTAGGTGGGCTCGAACATTTCTGCTTTGGGTTTTGAAGACAGAGTTGTAACCAACTTTTGTTAATCTGTCAGAGAACAGGACTTAAGAGCATCAAAAACTTCATCAGAAGCTATCATACAAACCCTGTTAAGACCCCATGTGGAAAAGAGTGCACTCTCTCAGAAAAGTCTTTCTGTTAAAAGAGTCTGTAATAAAATGGGTTGGGTTAGGAGGAGCCTTAAAGACATCTAGTTCTCACCCTCACCCCTGCTGTGGGCAGGGACACCTTCCACCAAACCAGGCTGCTCAGAGTCACATGCACCTTGGTCTTGAACACTTCCAGGGCTGGGGCATCCAGAAGTTTCTGGGCAACCCATTCCACTACTTCACCACCCTCATAGTAGAAAATGTCTTAATATCTAGTATTATCTTCTGTTATGGAAAAAAAAATAAATGAAAGGCAAATACACAAGAACAGGGCAAACTGGTGTAAACACCATGTGCCCTAAGGAAGGCCAGAGCCTCCTTAAACACATTTGTAAAAATAAAGGTAGAGGAAGTATTAACTAGATGTTGCAAATGCCTGAGGGGGTTTGTTGGGTTTCTTTTTCTTGGGCCAGTTCTCATAAGCCCTCAAAAGGAAACCTAACACACCCAAGGATAGCTTAGCTATTACCTTTTGGGGGCATATAATAAGCAGGACGGCTTCTGCTGCAGTGTTAGAAACAAAAAAGGTTTAATAAAAGGCAAAATAACAAACAGAAAAACTTGAGCCAGGTAGAGAGGTCTGCTCCTGGTGTAAACACCTCACAAAAGCACCTTAGTCCTTTTGTTCTCTTCTTTTCTACCTGATGGGCCAGGCAGGACTTTTTGGCTTCTATCTAATTAGATGACCTCGAGTTTTTGGTGAAGTCTCTGAGGTCCTATGAGGTGGCTTTTCACCTAATCGTTGAGAGAAACTTCTGGGTTTCTTTCCTTTTTTGGGGGACAAAGGCTAGCTTTGCCACTCTTGTC
This sequence comes from Passer domesticus, assembly GCF_036417665.1. Taxonomy (NCBI): domain Eukaryota; kingdom Metazoa; phylum Chordata; class Aves; order Passeriformes; family Passeridae; genus Passer; species Passer domesticus. The sequence goes on along the minus strand of NC_087478.1, from coordinate 33,398,414 downwards.
ATTAGGGGGCACACTGCTACAGGGGTTAAGTAATATGGAAGGGAAATAACAATAGGGCAAGCAGTATCAGCACACACAAAAAAAAGAGATTTAATATAATCTAGCCAAGAAACAACTCGGGCAGCAATTTTCTTTTGTAACCCCTGGAGCATGGGAGGAGCAGGATACTCATCCTGTAAGAAGTGCAGGAACAAGTACCCCACACAGACTCTATGAGGTTTTAAGAAAATCATGGAAGAAGTTAATGCAGTTGCCTGCCCCAGGACAAGACTGAGCTTCATATCTCAGGCAGCATTTTCCAGTCTTTCTTGCTGTTTTGCTTTCTTATGTGACCTTGCAATGGAAGGCTAAAACACACCCACAGCATTCCCAAACTGTTTTGCCTATAAGTATGGCAAATCACAGAGATAGGGGTTGATTGAAAAATAATTAAATTCCTTTTTTAAACCTGATACAAAGGTTTGTTCACCAAAAGAATGGCTAATGGATTTATTATCTAAATATTCACAGGCTTGAATGTTATTACCAAGATGGAAGCACATTTAATAAAAGAAGTGGCAGAACTGGAGAAACTGGCACTGGATGTGTACTCTGTGCCAACTGAAATAAAGGAAGTTATCTCAAATGCAGAAAGCTCCAAGACAGTCACTGAATTTCAGAGTCAGATTGTGGCTACGGAGGGAAAACTTTTGGTTTTGGAACATGCGGAATGAGAAGAATCTGCATAACAAGATGACAGAGGAAAGACTGGAAATGGATGGTATTTTTTGAACTAGACCACGTTAGGCAGGTTCCTGGCTGTAGCAAAGGGCTGGCAGCACCCTGAAGAATGTAAGTGCTGAAATCTGCTTCTACCAACCTGTTTCTGGGAGCTGCTGCACATGATCTGCCACCATGCTGTAACTGTTGAGCCCAGCCTGTGTCCAAGTGTGCAGCTTAGGTGAAGTTTTTTCATATGCCACTGTTGTGAAAGGAAAGAGCCACATACTAGGAGCTGGCTGCTCCTCAGAGAGGTTTAAATTTTATTTCTAAATTATTTTTGAGTAAAAGGCATAAAACTAATTTTAAAATATGATACTTAACTAAATGGAACAGGCAGGGGATAACTAGGAATTAGGGCACAGAAGGAAACCTATATGACAAGGTAAGTTAGTTTTCTGAAGTATCATACTGTTACCACTGTGAAATTAACACCAAGAAAATTTTCCCGGACTCCTGCTGAGATGGAAGCCAGGAAGAAGATAGTTTTAATCTCATGGAGAATTTATAATTACATAGAGAAGCTCAAAATACAGCTTTTTAGAGCTGCTAATAAAACACTGGCCTTCTCTGACTCTTTTAATAAAAAGTACTTTATGTACTCAAAAAAAGAACCCACCAAACAATTTAGACATTATATTCAACAGTTTCTTCTGCAGGGTTCTGTTAGCCATTCTACACTATTCACCATTTTCAGTACCTTTACACTGCAGGTCTTGGAGAAAGTAGGGGCCATGAACCTTCATCTTGCAAATAATCCAGGCTAAATCACCTTCAGGAAAGTGAGAACTGCAGTTTTAATTACATATAGGCTCCAATTAACTTTCTGAGGTGGGAGCCCAAGTTCCTTACAATTTGACCCTTGAATAAGGATTCTGTTTGGCATGAATGGTCTGTTTTTATCCCCTCCCACCAGCGTGGAGCTATAACACATCCAAGCAGAGGCATATGCTTTTTGAGAGAAGCACAGTCTGCAGACTGTAAAAGGTGGCAAGGGTAGCTGCCTGTCAAATAAGTAAATGGCTAACAGGGAAATGGGACACCAGCGAGCCTCAGAAATCAGTTTTAAGTATAAGAGTAACCATTCTGAAATGCAGCAGCTCCACAGAGCTCACTGCTCCTTCAGAGGCAAATGCTGCCTCTTCCACAGGGGAACCCACCCATCTCCAGAAGGGTTTGAGATGCAGTCCATTACAGGCAACATTTTATCTCCTTGTGTGAACAATATCTTTTTCCATTGTCTTTAGCATCAAAGAAAGGTTTCTAAGCCTTAGTACCAGTGTATCATATAGGGAAACATACACAGGAATTTGAGAGCAGCACACTCAAAAGGTATCCAGACAAAAAACAGGGATTTAGATTCTTTCATGAGGTGTCAAGGCAAGGAAAATACAGGTTGTTTATTTTGTGGAAAAGGAGAGTAAAAAGTGACTGCTATCTTCTTAAATTTAGGGCAGTTGAGGATTATTACACCTGGTTCTGCTGACAATGCAGACACAATTAATGAAATTATTAATTGGAGTGGGGTTTTTTTGTGCCACTAGATGGCAGAAACAGCTCTTTTACACTCCTTGATCACATTTACACCATTTTAAATGTACACTTACAGGACACCTAGGAGCCTATTTTCACCACTAAGATGCAGGATAAAACAAAAAATCTACCCAATGACTGTCAGTGCTAAGTAGATGAAGGTAGTTTTGAAAAAAATGTTCAGCAATATATAATTTTTCAAACCATCTGTTTATACTGGGTCCTTTTGGTAAAGCTGAGAAGCCTTGTTTCAGAAGAAATTAATTTTACTTCCCACTTACACCAAGTGCACAGGATTTACAAGACTTCCAGCAGTCTGATGGGAAGCAAAGTGCTAAAAATTTTCTGCAAATTGTTCACAAGAGATGCACAAACAGGTTCACACTGAATTAATTGAAAGGAATAGCTTTTGTATTTGTGGGGTTCCCAGACAAAGCAAGGAATGATGCATCTGACTGTGTTTTTAGAAGGCTAATTTATTATTTTATGATACTATATTATATTAAAGAATACTATACTAAGCTATACTAAACTATTCTAAAGAATACAGAAAGGATACAGACAGAAGGCTAAAGGACACTAATGAAAACTTGTGACTCTTTCTAGAGCCTCGACAGAGCTTAGCCCCAACTGGCCAATAAGTCAAAACAATTCACATGAAACCAATTAAACAATCACTTGTTGGACAAACAATTTCCAACCACATTCCAAAGCAGCAAAACACAGGACAACAAGCAAATGAGATAATACTGTTTTCCTTTTTCTCTGAGGCTACTCAGCTTCCCTCCCAGGAGAAGAATCGTAGCAAAGGGATTCCACAAATAGCAATCTTCTATCTGCAGCAAAGAGCTCTGTTTCTACTGGGCTGCATTTGTTTTTCACACTGTCTCTCAAGGAACAGAAAGAAAGGAGAAAAAAGCTAGCAAATTTTTGATCAGTTCCTTGAACACCATACACTTTTATGTTTCAGCATTAAGAGCATGAGCTGATCTGCCTGTGTTTTCTATATTACACATTATGTTACACCACTTCTCTGATTCACTTCAGGCTCAAACTTAAGTCATTAAAAATCTGTTCAGCACAAGAGCTTAACTGCACCAGCACTTCTCCCTCCCTCATCCAAAGGACGGCACAGCATCTCTCAAGCTTGCAACATCCTTGACAAATGTGCTTCATTCCCCAGCTGTCACTCCACAGCTCTGCTTCTGCACCTTTCACAAATCCCTCCTTTCTCCCCCAGGCTAAGAAAGGAAATATATTCCCATCGCACTCTCACTTTGGTCTCTCTGTTGTCTCTTTTGTACATCTACCAGCAAGTTATTTTTCCTGGACACAGAGCAGGCTTATCTTCTCCCCTTTCCCAGCCATTTACTTACACTTTACAGAAGCCATCACTTGCTTTTGTATCTTCCAAGAGATAAAATAGCTAAAAATTCAATGTGACAGGTAAGTTTTTCTCCTTATGCAGTTCCAGTTCATCTGTCCATCAGGACATTCAGATGAACCAGTTCATCTGTCCATCAGGATTTCGTGTAACAAAGTCTCCTGAGCAGCTGCAGCCTTACCTATACTCATAGAACACATGAATGTGCATTAAATCGTAAATTCTTCACTATGTCAGGAGCAATCTCTGTTGTTAGTCAAGATAGATTCAGAAAATAGTGTCACGCTTTAAGAATTTTAGGATGTGCTACCCACTGTCAGAAGTGTTGAGTGTGCAGACTACATTCCTTTAACAAATATGCTATGCTGACCAGGAGGTTATCTTTACAAAAATGCTAACTGGGCAAAACTCCTTTCTCAAATGACTACTTTTTATCTAGGAACAGGATACTGCAGGCCTTCCAGGGGACTCAGCTAAATCTCAATGCAAAACAGAGGTCCTGGCCCCAAAATTATTAAACCAGTTTTTCCTCACCTTGTGTCTCGTGATTTGTATATAGTCCTGAAATTCGGGGTACAGACACTCAGGTGCCTGCACCTGAACTTTATGTAATAATGTTTGTAAAAAAGGCATCTTTGTGATCATAAACTGCACACATACCTCTGTCTTCCTTCACTCAGTCTGCATTGGACAAACTTACCTTTTCTAGCTTCATAGACTTTGCTCTGCTTATTTGGCTGTTTGATTTGCTTTCTGCTGCTCCTCTCTTTTGCAGCTTACCAATTTTCCTGGACAAGGTGCAGTATTGTGAAATTGTCTGAATGATGAACCAGGAGAAAATTAAAAGGCAGAGAACAGCACTAATACTCCAAACCTGAGCATCTCTTTCCAGCCCAAACAAGGGTTAAAAAAGACACTTCCAACTCCTTGCTCAGTGCCTGCTTCCCTGAAGGTGCAAGATGTCTCACTTCCATAGAGACAAATTTTTAAAACTAAAGCCTCTCTCTGATCAGTGACTCCTGTATTGACAGTAAATAAAGCAAAATGCCAGCTTCACAAGAGAAGAAACTTCAGTAGTGCTTTCAGTGAGGCTGGTGCTGAAAAGGCGCAGCAGCAAAAGGAAGATTTATTCCTGTAAAAACCGCTGGAGAACTCAGCTGTCCCACTGCCCCTCAGCAGATGTGCACAGCAACTCACAGAAAAAGTTTCTACAGTCAAATAGTCTCCCTTCGATTGCCGTTAGTGTAACAACAGAAGGCTTACAGGACTGTTTTAGGCTCCCCTGCCAAACCTCACAAATGCCTTCCACCTCCCTCTCCTCCCAAACAACTAACAGTCAATAATAAGGGCCATACAGTGAGGTTACTCAGCCAACTGCAGCCATGTTCAGGAACATGTTTATCCTGGTGTGGGTGACTTTGGGTTTTTGGCATTTTTATCTTGTTTCCAACTGTCAGAGGACATAATAAATAGGAAAGAGTTGGCTCTCTCTGCTGAGGTGGCAAAGATGAGGCTTCTGCGCCAACTTCCTCATTGCTAAGCACTGGGGACTCTCCAGCCAGAAACAAGCAAGGACAATAATCTGAAGCCTGTACTCCTACCAGGATCTCTCTCTCCAGCTCATATAGGCCTCTGGGCCTTTCAATCTGCAGCAGTTATGAAGATCCTGAAAGAGGTTGGAGGCAAGGTTCTAACAGGCAGAATTAAGCAAGAACATTTTCTGAGTAAGCATTATCAAATTATTTCCATGTCTGCAACTCAAAGGATAATATTTTCGCTAGGGAACTCTCAAGGAAGAAAACAAAGCCCATACTTGTTAGATTACCTTCCCCATTCTCCAATACCATTTCAAAGCATACCTTGATAATCCTGCATCCTGGTTAGTTGACCTATGCTTGAACACCTCCAAAACGAATTCATCCATGTACTACTGAATCCTCACTGTGTTTATCTTAGAGTATACATCCCATGTTTTGGGGGGACAGGATGCTTTACACTTGTCTCACATTTCAGCAATTGGAACTGCTGAACACCCTAACCTGGAGGAAAATTGCAGGAAGACACTTTCAAAATCAAGAGTTCACAATGATTTCCCACTCTGCTCTTAACCCAGAAGAAAGCCTGGAGTCCCCTAAACCCCACCAGCCACAGCCCAACACCATTTCCATCTCTGTCTGAATTTTCAATGTGTGTTGTAGCCTGGTCAATGAAACCAAGTTGGCTTTGCTATTCTATTGTTTACTATGTGGACAAATAATGTCTGAGCCCTTTAGAGCAAGTAAATGTTATTTCCATTACTGTTATTTGCATTCTGCTACCCCAAGAAATTCAGGTTAATTTTCTAATGAGCATTTTGTTTCCTCTACAGAGATTTGTAGTTACCCATTGGGTTTAAATACAGTCATGAATGTTGTGTTCTTCCAATTAGATTAAATTTTAGACTTTTTTGGAAACTAACTTTTTTTGAAAGGAACACCAGCATTCTCACATAGTCATACCATTGTCAAAAGCAGAGGCTCATCACAGACCAACGGTGGAGCCAACAGCACCAGTAATCTAGGATGGTACAATGGATCTAGCTCTAGATTCAGAAGTAATTACAGCACAGAATCTAGCTGTAACTATCTTAGAATGTCCACCCTCCAAGTTTTAATGTCTGAAAATTTGAGAAGTCTGCAAATAATGAGAATTGCAAAGAAATTAGACAAGTTGAAATGAAGACAGACAAAAGTATTTTTTTATATAAAAATGGTCTTTATTTCTTCAATACAAGGTTAACTACTATTGCAGTTTAAGACCAACACAAAAGTTGGACAGCAAATTGCTTAACAGTCTCCTAAAGGCTGAAAAAAAGAAACCTATGAAAGCTAAAAGTTGTGCAATATTTCAAGTATAACATCTAAAAAAATGAAATTATCCCTAAATTTACAGATTATTTAAGTACCTCTGCTGAAAATGTATTGAAATCCACATTTGCTAGGATACCAGCTTACCTTGTGGAGAAATAGAGGTCTCCAAAAACTGCAGTATTCACAGACTCTTTGGCCTGCCAGCATCAGGGAACTGTTTACTATATATATAAAATCCTTTGGAGTCAGGCATTCTGACAGGCATCCATTTCCCTACATTTTGCATTGCAATTCTGCATTCCAACTTGGACAACCCCCCTCCTGTATTTCAAACCATTTCTTGAATATTTACTCATATATCCTTGTGCAAAGCGGGAACCAGGAAATGGAATGGTACAGGAAGACAACACAGCCTTTTGTTTAGAAAGTCAGCAGTGCTGGTATTCATCATAAAAATGTTACAGTTTACCAAATAGGAATGTATTTCACCTTCAAAACATTGGCTTTTTTTTTCCTTTCTTTATTATTTTAAAAAAGGACAACTGCAGTAGTAAGGAATATGAATTTGCAACCACTTATATTTATAAAAGCACACACATTCCTCATTTTCTTCCATCTGAAGATCAAAGGAATGTCTGTTTCATAATGTGATAATATGCACAGTTTAAAATATTTTCTATTACAAAATACTGTGTACAAGAGGGTGAGGCTGAAGTCTATTGAATATACTCTAAAGTGTTATTTCTGAAATCATGTAAAAATCACATTACATGGTATGAATAGATAGGAATTTTTACAACCTAAATGCTCCATTCCATCAGGATCAAAGGTATATGTTTACTATTTTCAAGATAGTGTGTATCTATCTTGTGTAAATTTAGTGTATTTTGAAGATTTAAGCACAGACATATGCATCATCCCAGAACCCACTGCAATCACTGGGGCTACAGAATGGGTTCATAAATTAACAAATGTATCATACATAAATGGAATAAGGAGCTTTATTGTATTTCTTCCAACACGGGGGGGAAAAAAAATCCCACAAGAACATCAAAGTGATGAGCTTCTATATCCCAAACTGCTCCTTAGTAAATTTATCCTCTATAGGTAAATCGAAATCTAAAAATACATGGGATGTCAGACCTTAATAGGGTATGGGAAAGAAAAGGGAGGAAGGCAAAACAACTACAAAATTAAAAAAACCACAACTCAACACCCCCATACATCCCAAGCTAGTCTGAAGTATTAATTGCAAGGCATCATAATTGCAAGAGACAGTATTTCTGCATAAACGTCATGATTCATCAGCATGCTGCAACCATTATATTCAAGACCTGTGCAGTCAATTACCAAAATAATATGAATCTCAACTGAATCCACATTGCTTCTTTTCTGTGTTACAATTCTTATTTTGGAAATTAGTTCGTATTTTTATGTGGACATTGACCTGCACTTTCCTTCTCTAAAATCCTGAAGGGTTTGCATTTCAATACAGAAGCAATTTAGTGTTTCAGATCTCTGCAGAGTACCAGTCCTAAACGTGCATGTTTTAGATTTAAATCTACATGACTGACAATATCTTAACGAGCATTATATTAGGAAATTTAAGGCTGTATCTCAGTTCACACAAGAACCAAAGACAATTTTAACAGGCTATGTATAAAATTCTATAAATAGAAATGGGAGCAATGTCTGTTTAACCTGTACAGAAAGAGCAAGTGGATAAGGAAAGAAAATCAGGAATTAAGTATTTCTACAAAGAATGCCATGTATTTTACTAGAAACACAGATGACAAGTATATACAACACTGAAATCTCCAATTATCCACACACAACTAGGAAAAAAACATTTACAAGGGTTTGGGTATGCAACTAAACAATCAGGTAAAAAAATACAGTTAGAAAAACTAAGCCTCACCAATTTCAAAGAAACAAAACCACAAAGTACTCAGTCCATAAAGAAAAAAGCTAAAGTCTAAATTTAATAAAAATATCTTGTTTAACACAAAAAACAACAGCTATCCAAGCTTATAAGCCACACTGTAAATAAAAATCTGAAGTTCTGACAAACATTTTCCAAAATGTCATCAGAACAAAAAATATTGGCACAGAAAGGGAAAAAAAGAAGACTGTACAGTTTCCAAAATGCTATGTTCTTCTTCTTAATTACTTTGACCTGTCAAAATGTATAGTCCTGTAAAAATTTTACTTTAAAAAAACCACCCTCTACTTCTAAAAAACAAATCACCAAAACAAGTTCTGTTGGTAAAGCACGACCACCCCTAAGTCACTACTTGTTAGTTTTGTCTTTCAAGATAAAGGACATAGCCTTAAGATAATATTTTCAATGTTACTTAGAAACTCAATATTTGAAAAAAATTAAGTATTTCTTCACAGATTATTTAATCCTTTCATCAGCAAAAGGAAATGAAATACAACTGAATGAATATTAAACAGCAGTAGCCATCATGGCATCACCACCAGTCAGCAAGTTTCCAAACTGCCATTTCCTGTATGTGTACAGGAAATTGAAGGAACCTTTAGTAAACGAAGACTTGGTAAAAATTCTACTACAGATCCAGTTACACATGATGTACATTAGGCATATTCCTTTTTGGTGCTTATCAGGGTCTTTGGATTTTTCTGAATATTTTTTTGTTTTATAAAAAAAAAATTAACAAAGGAAGCGCACAACAATGAGAGTATTGCCTAAATTGCAACACAGTACATTTATCGGTTAAAACTAAGAATCTGGAGAACAGGCAGAAATAATGGGCTTCGTACAGGGATCTCATTTCTCAGGTCACAATGGCCACTCTGTTTAACTTATGTTATTTACCCTCTGCTATTCTCTCCCTGCTATTTCCATTGCCAGCAATGGAAATATGTGAGAAATGACAATCTATGTAAAAAGAGCAACAGTCTCAAATCTATTTCACTGTGGACTAAAATATCAGTTCCTACATAAAATGCTTGTAACGTTACTTTATTTTAAAATTTAATATATCTACGCAATGGAACATTACTTACCTGCTGCTTTTCCAGTATTAGCTATTCCCCATTTTACTGCTATAGGCAGGTAATTTCTTCCTTAAACTTATTACACACAGTAGTAAACAATGTTTTTAAGTAAAAAAAAGAAGTTACAACAGTACTGTTTGTAACCAATACCTATTCACAAAGAAAGCAAGAAGTGATTCATGACTTGCTTGATACAACTTTCAGTTTTACAAAATTTTTAAAGGCAGTTTTCATTTTCAAACAGGATTAAACAAACACGTGAAATATCTTCTCAGAAGCAAATAGTTCAATAAACACCAGTGATCCCATGCATGAGGAACTGAGGTACACAATTTAAGAAAAAAAGAAAAAGGGGCGAGTCTGAAGCTGTAGCCAAGTCCAAAAGCATCAACCTGGCTGCAGGAAACCTGGTTCAATAGTAGGTGCCAAAAATATTAGAGCATTTCAGGCTTATGCAAAACTTTTGCAGTTGCACAAGCTACTGGTCCCAACTCAGTAAAGCATAAAAATCACTCACATATGCAACACTTAAAGCATATGTTTACATTTCCTGAAATCTATTAAATGTAAGCACATGCTTTATATGCTCTGGAAAAAAAACAGATTTAAATGCTTTCCTGAACAGGGTAACATTTTAAGTCAGCTGTAAAATCTTCAAAATTGGTAAAAAAGAAATTAAGAGGCTTCTAAGAGTTGCCTCTTAAAGCCATCTGAGGTCTTGAAACTTAACTTAAAACATTAAGTGCAGCTATTTGAACGAGTGACAACTCCAAGAGTGTGTCTGTTACATAACACTTTACAATAGACTAAAAGTGAGCCTTTGTGCAAGGCTGATGGAAATGAAGCTTTTGCAGCTTTTATGAAATTTGTTTGCTGGCATTTCACACTTGATGAAATTTAAAACAAATTCTTTAATTTGACGCCTACTTTCACTGAGTGCTCCAATAATTTGTTTTTAGGTAAATTTACAAAACCTCATCTGACAAATTTAATCAGTGCCATTTTTTGCTGAGACATTTTAAATATTGCCCACTGGTGAACAAGGACATACAAACGTACCTTCTCTTTTATAAGCATGTGTGAATAAACCCCAAAGTATTAAGAAAATACCAAACCCATGAAGTCATAAAAATGGTAACATCTTGTTTGTTCTGGCATTTCTAATATACAACTATGTACAGACTGCTACGGCCTTGGGGGTGGACAGGGAACACACACAAGCACTATTACTATAAAACTGTAAACAACTGCAGGATTTTGGGTGTTTTAAACCTAACCTTTCTACCCCTTATTATGGGCAGTTTAAGTTCATATGAACAGTTTAAGTTTATATTAACTGTAGTGTCAATCAGGATCAAGGCTGTATGAGATAAAATTTTCAGTGTGCTAAAAATCGCAGACCTGGGACTATCTCTCCTCAGAACAACTGACCACAGAGAGCTGCAGTTTTTACAGTTTTATAAGTCAATTAGCAAATTCACAAGCCACCTAGGTAAACACTGCTAAAAAGCAAAACAGAATTAAAGGTTTCTCATAACCACCTATTTTTGTATCAAAATTGAGTGGGAGAGCGCAACATTAGTATGTTTAACTCGCTGAATCCAAGATTAGGTTGAGGCATAGGCAAGAACTATTGCGATGTTTCTGAAGACAGCATCAATGTTTTCATTGTAACATTATCCTTAAATATTGCTGAACACATGACTTTCCCTGAGGTGTAAACATCAAATAACTTGAACAGCTTTACACATCAGCCCCATTAAACAGTTTATTACAACACTACATCTACTGTAATCAGTGGTGCTGTGTACAGACATTATATGAACAGTTTAACATGAACAAACTACTATAAAAACAAGCATTTACTTGACTTTTTTCAATTGCTTGCACATTATAATTGCCAAATGTATATAACCAGTAATAAAGTTGCAAAAGCTATAAGGTTTAAATCACACAGGTTTCCCTCAAATAAAACAGTTAAGCAACATAAAAAAGTAAAAGAGCTACTGGTTACCATGTATGCAGATTTGCTTTATTCAGATCTATTCCTGTTCATATTATCCATGAATCCTTACAGGCTCAGTTCAATCACATGAAGCAAACTGCCGGACAAGCATCTTTCCTTGAAGAATGTATCTTGTCTTGCACGCTGTTCCTCTTCCTTCAGCTGTAATGTGTCAAAATTTGTGATGTAGATTTTGCTAGTCCCCAAAACACACAGAAAATTGTTGGCTTATCTATACATACACAACTCGTGCATCTACTTCACCGTGATGTTAACTAACATAAAACACCCAGAAGCAGTAGCTACTCACTGAAGTTGTTTTCTAATACAGTAATTAAAAATAACATTAATGTTGTTGTACAACAAAGTTGAAAGAATATAAACTTCCCAGTTAAAGTATTGATGATAAAGAAATAACTACTGCTTCTGTGACCAACTGCCAAATTTGTATAAAACACTTCCTAAAGTATGCATTCTGCAAGAGTAACTGAACAAGAATTTAAAGTAATTTTACCACAATTAGATTTTTACATTTTTACCTGCCCACTTACATAAGTTTTAAGCTGGTTTGACATTTAAGTAATTAATTGATTATATAATGAAGTGGATGGCTCACAGCTCAGTAACATTTAAAAGCACACAGAATCTGACACCAGTACTTGAAAAGACTAGTGGCAAGCTGGATGGGTTCACATCTAAAAATACATACTTGCAGTTATGCACAAGAACCCTCTTTCCAACTAATACAATGTAGATTTGCAGATTTCCTCACCTACTTGCCCTTGAAAAACCCCGAGTCCTACTTCCTGCTCTCCTCTATTTTGGCAAATCAGGGAACCACACAATTCAAAGTTAATTACTGTAAGAGTTCACAAAATACTTGGGGATGGTATAATTCCATACACTGGATTTCAGTTGAATTCCATTACAAAACAATTAGCTATCTTAATTTCATTAATAATTCACAGTTTCAACATTCAATAATTTCAAAATAGTTTCAATCAAGTTGTTTTAAAAACCCAACACATTAAATTATTCATTTGAAAACCAAGACATTTAGAGAAGCAAGTTCATGAACGTGCAACAATACACAGCTGTCAAATAGTCTTCTACTAGTACAATAATTTCAAAGCTGGGAAAACTAAGTAAGCAATTTTTCTTCTTCATTTCCTCAAAGTGACTGTTAACAATAACTTTTAAAAATTCCAAAGTATAACCAAGTATAACCTATACACTACAGTATGCACATAAACTAATCCAAATCAGTGAGTGAAATTTCTTCTCTTATTCACAGGTCTTGTTCTCATGTCCTGAATGCATCAACAACTAATTTTGGGGAAGTTCCTTCCCCAGAGGCCAGTGTTTCCGTGGGAGTTATGTATTTTTGAAATTAATTACTAGCAAAGTGACAAGGTGCTACCTCCACAAGAAAAACATGTTTGGAGCTGTAAGCTAAGTTAGCACAGACAGGAGAGAATCTCAGTTTTCTCGTGGAGAAAGTCAGTACTTGACAGCTGTGACACTGCACATCAGAATTTGCTCTCAACACACAATTGCTGCAGCCAGAATGATGGATCTTGATTATGTCTGTGGCAACAATTAACAGATCCAAAGTGCCCTATATATGATTTAATACTACTATAAGAAAGCTTCAGTTCCTGGGAATAATTTGCTGTATCTGTACTAATGGATCTACAGGAACTCTAAAGAATGCACAATAAAGTGAATTTAGGATTAATGCTTTTTGGTATAGAGCTCTTAAGATGGTCAGCACCACACTGAGCCTTCATTTTTTAAAACATGACCAACTAAAATCCAAAGTGGAGTACATTTCAGTTCCATATATTCTGCCACTATATCTTGGCAAAATTGGAAACCCTTGTGGCTCGAAAATAAATAAATCTGTATGGATTATACCTGCATGTTCAGCTTTTTTCAGTATTCTACAGGCAAGTAGAATATTGAAGCAACAAAAAACTTTTTAAAAAATTAAATCTCTAGTATTTCTTGGCATCTTTCCATCTGCCTCAAGCTCATACATAAGCTATCTGTCCCAAGCATGTGTTAGATTTGTATGATTTAACACCAGACAGCAATCAGTTTCTCAGCATTTCTACCAAAATTTACCAACTCTATCCAAATTTCAGACTTAAGTTTTGAATTGAAATTTTGTAGTTTAGAAGTTAGGGGTTTATGCCAGAACATTTCACAAATGAAATCCTAGAACTTGAGTGATCAAACATGTCTATATTTATGCAAGATGCAACTTTTTTACCCACAAAAACACATTCTTACAACAAAACCCCAGTAGATTTCTTATATATATGTATCAAAAGCATCTTGCAATAGCAGCTCTAATTTTTCCCTTAATTCCAATTATCAAAAGATTTACATAAAAGCTTTAAACAGCCTTTAAAATTTTGAAAATTCTACAGCAATTTTAAAGCTGTATATACATATACCCATCAAGTTTTACCATTGTAGTTTATTTTCAGAGATTGAAATTCAATCTCACATGTTCACATTCCAGTAAAATGCACAAGATACATTAGTTATATCCTAGATGCTCCTATGAATTATTTCATGTAATTCTCCTTTATTGTATTCTATACATGAAGAAAAAGGAATACACAAACCAAAAATCCCACAGAAAGCACCAGCTTAAAAGCTTAAAAGCCAAAAATTTCTTTTTAATTTAACCTACATTGCAGAACATCACAAAATACCCCAAATATTCTGATATTTTAGCTGTAACATAGTGAGAAATAAAGAATTTCAAGCTTGTCTTTCTATTTGTCTTTCAGCATGTAAGCACACAGATACTCATGTGGTTCTGTTCACTACACACATATGGACTATTTTACCAGCACTAGCATCTTCTCACATTTGCTGCCTGTTCCCCCCTCCTATTATGAGCGTACTTACCTGCTGTCTTTGTTCAGTCTTAGTGTATAATTTAAGATCAACACAACAACAATTTCATGACTCTTTATAAATTATTTTACATGGGGGAAAAACCTCCTAAACTAACTTAATTTGTCAGGTGTCTTTCTTCTATTACCCTGGCCTGTCTGTTCATCAAAACTAACTGATGAACAGAGAGGCACGTTCAGAAAATTCAATCTTTAGTTTACAAGTTCAAAAGATATTAATTATTGGCAAGTATTTTGCACATTCATATATGAGCGAGAGACAAAAAGGTAGATCGAGCTGCCACAGGTAAACATAAAAATTAAGATGTCTCATGTGTCTCTTTTTAAAAATTTTTTTTGGTAAAAAGAAATCTTAGTTCTCAAACCACAATGAGCAAAAGTAAAAAAGTGCATTTTGTCATTCTTTGAAGAACGTTGATTCAAACCAACATTTTCACTTCTGTGTTTCATATGCCCACAAGTTTCTTGGGGAACTTTTCACACAGATCAAATTTGTCAAAACTATTGAATTCACAAATAAAGAAGCCTAGAATATGAGGAACAAAAAAATATAAATGTGTCTGCAGACACCTCAGAAGTCAGTAAAATTACAGCAACATATTCATGGGAAAAAAGTAATAAAAGTTATTCATTTGAAAATAAGTAGCATAAGATATTCTGTTCATTTTTTAAATCCCTGTTTCACACTCAAGAAAATCAGATTCATCACTGAACATTAACAGACAAACTCCGTTTCTGCAAAGCACCAGAGTAATGGTCAAAACAGATTTTAAGAAGCGCATAAAGCAGTGGCACTGCTTGCCTCTATTCATGCTATGCTGGATTGCAAATACTGAATCAGATGCACAAAGCATTATTTCTCTGGTGAATGCTAAATACAGAAGAATAGTGCCAGCCCCACATAAAACACACAGTTAAAAAAATGTTAGGTAAGCAATATAAATGTTGTA
This sequence comes from Passer domesticus, assembly GCF_036417665.1. NCBI lineage: Eukaryota > Metazoa > Chordata > Aves > Passeriformes > Passeridae > Passer > Passer domesticus. The sequence goes on along the minus strand of NC_087478.1, from coordinate 33,382,980 downwards.
ACAAGCTTAAAACTAAGACCTGATATAATTCTAGACAGGTATATATACCCAGGTCTTGAACAATGTTACCACAATTCACTTAATATTAACTAGAAGCTTATTATTAAAATAGCCTATTAAAAGCAAGCATTTGCCAATTCATTACAAGTTTTCTTAAAAGGCTAATTTTACTTCACTTGTGGTTATTAGCACAGTTACAGGACCATTCCAACTTAGAGAAGCAAAAATATAATTAATACTCTGTAAACCATCAGTACCATTTCCCCTCCTACTGACACAAAAAATTCCAACCGTATTACTTCTTGAATCACTCTAAAGCTGAAAGTAATTTCAGAGTGATCTGAGAGCAGTTTTTGAAGAAGCATATGAGCCTCGAACTTCAATTTTGCTTACAGTGGTTTGAGAGCAGAAAAATCAGAGAATAAACATGAAATACGGAGTACAAAGTCTACATACATATCAACTGTTACAATGTTATGGTTTTGTCTTTGCAATTCAATCCAAATCCAGTTTAAATAGGAAATAATCAATCAACCCAATAACAAAAACAAAATGGAAAACTTAACATTCAGCAGTTATAGAAATTCAGACAGATTAAGATTGGGACAATGTATCACCTAGAAATACATTACTAATTATCAGTTAAAAAATCCTGCCTAACAAGTCAGGACTCATGCTGATGAGGTTACATTACTATTCTGTTTGTACACATTAATTTTTCTAAAAGTCAATCTATTGTGTTCTCAGTTTTTTTGACTAATACAGGTTAGACACTTGTCTTAAACCCATTGTTATATTTTATATTTACAGGCTTTCTATGAGCAAAGGCAAGATGTTCCAAGGAAGCATTCAGTTTATATAGTAATTCAGGAGAATGGATTGTCAATGTACATGAAGTCTTACTCAAGTGAAGGCACAAAAATCTTGCAACAATTTGATTTTAAATCATGAAGTGTACAAACAGAAGTGTAAATACCTGATATGGTACAACTAAACTTTTTTAAGTTTTGCTGTTATAAACATATTTTGTAAGTGATTCCAATTTAACCCATCTCTATAAATGTAATACAGAACAAACAGAATTTCACTGTTCACAAAAGTTTTCACAATGGACCCTTAGAATCCTTCTGAACTAGACGTGTAACACTTTGGAAAAAATGCCAGTACAGTATCACAGTCATGACTATAGGTACACAATAAGGAGAAATATAGGTGCCATTCATAGGGTGCAGGCACAGAGGTAACTTCATGTTTTCTGGCAAAACACAGTAATATGTGGAATAACTCGTTTCAGCACTGTTGATATTTATTAAATGACTGAGTGTTAAATCAGTTTATGAATATTATTCAATGTAAAAAATGAAACAAAAAATGTATGGGAACACACATCTTGGTGAAAATGAAACATACAAACCAGGAGATAACTCTGTTTCTTTTATGTGTGTGTGTATAAATATATAAAAACAAAACTACAATAAAGATCTTCTTCATTAAGACAGCAACAAGACAAACTGTTTACAACTTAACTTAAAAAAATACCAAATGCTTTAATTTACATATAGTATACTAAATTTGCCATTTAAATCAAGTTCTTAGGACCTATTTTCTTTGCACAAGGGAATTTTACCAAGTCACTCTATTAAAAGAAAAGAGAAATCCCAGCACACAACAAAGCTGAAGGATCTTGCAAATATAAAACCCACCTGAACTGAGACTGAAATCATAGCCTCAGTGCAAATTGTGCTTCAGAAATTATAAATGAAAAATTTAAAAATGCAACCTAATGCTCTTTGACATATATTCTTGGGGTAAGGGAGTAGGAAATCTGTACTTGGCACAGAAAATCTGTATCTACGTGCAGAACACTAAATACACAAAAATCAAAGCTAGATTAGTAAACTATGCCAAGGGTTAAAAAAACGCCTATCTTTCACTCCAGGCTATTAACCATTTTTAGTATGGTTTGCTCATCTCCACCAGAAGTAAAATGCTCTGGAAATGCATCCTTTACTCAGCTCAATGATTACCTCTATTAGTAACAACTATTCACAAATATCAAAAATATGCAGGTATTATAAAAGGCAAAAACCCAGTTCAACAAAAGAAATTACATTTACTTTTGTTATATTTGTATTTTTACATTCTCTTATTTTACAATTAAAAACCAGAGTTGATATTTTTACTAAATTCCAGAAATATTTCTACCGATCCCTTTCTAATGGCAAAAAGTGGCACTAACAGAAATATACTGCCAACATTATTTCAGCTGCCATGTTTCACCTTCCTACTTAAGCCTTTGTCTCCCCTTCTCTAGGTCTGTTATTTCTTTTTGTGTCCCCTGCTGGTATATGAACCTGAGACAACAACCCACTTAATTCTCAACACACTAGAGCATATCATAATACTAATTTGTTCTCTCCCAGAGGAGTGTCAGTGACACAAAAAGCCTGACTGAAAAACTAACATTTAACACATACAGAACTTCTCACTTAGGACTATACTATGTTTTATTTGACTTTTTAAGTTTTGCTCTGTAACATCTAGAAATGAACTCCCATGAATAAAAAACACATGCAAATCTGGAAACTAAATCTGAGGTTAAATGTAAGAAATGGAAGCTGGACAGACAGGCACGTCTATGAGCTTCAATTTCAGTGCAGATGTAGTGGAAGTTCTTCAAAGAAGAGTAAAGACCACTAGAGAGTCACTACTAGGGAGGGTTGGTTTTTTCAGTTGTGAAATGTAAGGAATCATCGGTGGCTTTAATTCCCAACCCCACAAACAGTACATTATATAATGTCAACGTTTTTATGTCTATTAAAGCAGTACATTGAAAAAAATCATTGTTTAGCGTGCTACTCTAGCTGTCTAGACATTTGATGCATACAAGACTTCAGATACATGAAATAAAAGAGCATGTTAGTTTGTGAACAACCAGAAAAGAATAAATCCTAGTGTTACATATTTGTTTACTAGTCTTCAGAAAATTACTTTACTACCAGAAGGGGGACAGACTGAAAAATCAGGGTGGTTGGCAGCAACTGGTAATAAATTTTACTGAAGGTTAATACCTGGATTTAGCTAGAAGGCAGAAGATACTGACAGGTCACATTTCATAAAATAAAGAGCAAAATCTGGTCATATTTCCTGAATTTGACTAAAACTCACCAGGAAAAAATAAATCAAAAGCAACACAAAACAAAACAACAAAACCCACAAAATCACCACCGTACCTGTGCAAGGACAATAACTGTATGGACATTGAAATAATCCACACACAATCTATGAAGGGCTAAATGCTACAGTCTTTACAGAAGTAGAATTTAAAATACAAATTAGTATTTTTAAATACAATCAAGAAATAAAACTGTAAAATTCATATAATCTTCCAAGATTACAAAGAGAACAGTCTGACTTATTGCCTTTTTAAGAAGTCATTCAATCACATTTCATAAAAACTGGGAACACAATTATCAGCCAAAATAAGGGAAGTGGCATGCAGAATGCAGAAGATAATTGCACAAATACTTGCTCCCTCCCAAGACGAGTTAATTACCTGCTATCACTTACCTATTTTCATGTCAGGTGCTGCAAGAAGAAAGTGATTAGTACATACTGCAGGATCATTTAAATACAGACACGAATGGTACAAACAATCTCAAACCTAGAGCGGTTACTTTTAGTAAGTCAGTAACATTCAAGAACAGGACAGAAACGCTCACCTTCTTTAGCGGTGACGATATTCTCTCTCTCTGTCTCGCTCTCTGTCACGATCTCTGTCACGATCGCGGTGCCTCTCTCTCTCACGGCTCCTTTCCCGGTAATAGTCATCGTGACGGTCTCTACTACGTGATTTGTGCCGCCTACTTTTTTCTCGTGACCTACTGTGGTCCCTCTCTCTGGATCGCTCACGTCTTCTAAAAGAAATTACTTCATTAACTTTTTCTTCAAAATACTTGTCATCCCCATGCCAGTTTTATGCTCAGCTTATGAGTATGAATTTGATCTAAAATGGGCATGAGGGAAAGATCTGACCATTGTGATGCAGGTATATTTTTGTATATAACACTAAAGATGCCTGGTACAACCAGTGGTGGCTAAGAACTCAATTACAGGTAGTAAGGGGCTCCCACTTTCTAATGCAGCAAGGAAAAGTCAAAGTACATACTCAGAATGGAGGATGACTGAAATCAGCCGGGGGAAATACACCACATATCAAACGATCACTACAACATGGCTGCTAATCTGCACATGGAAAATACGGGCCAAAATCACGAAATAAAACTAAGAGTTAAATTGAAGCTACTCAGGTCAATTTTGAAAAGAGGGTTAATTAAAAGGCAACTTTCCTAGGTTCAGGAAAGCCTTATTTGGTTCCTTCATATATTTCCTGTGCAACTCAGCAAATCACTGACTTCTTACAAGCTTTAGTTTCTTCCTGCAAAGTAGTGCTGCACCACACCTTGTCTTTTTTAAGTAAGAGCAGATGGAAGAGGAAAGTTTTACCTGGATCCAGACCCATAAGACTTGGACTCAATTCCATGAAGGCAGTCCTGAAGAGAGCTAATAAGTACTTTGCAGCGATCATCTGCAGATACTTTGGACTGTTTGATTAAGGAAATCGCAGTTACCAAGGTCTCTATAGCACTTCCATAGTCCCCTGAAATGATGTAAGATCAGGATCAGAAAATTATGCAAATTAAAACACGGATTTTTATCTGTAACAGTATTACCATTTTGAGTATCTTCTTTTAAACAGCCATCTAGACAATTTAATGTAGCACCAAATATTAAAATACTGTCCAGATCAGTACTCAGGTTTTCTTAGAAACTAACTGAAGCACAGTACAAAATCAGTCATAAGTTGTACCTAAATTCAGCATTCTAACAGAAACATGTGGCTTCAGGCCTTTCAGATTCCTAATTAAAAAAAAACCAAACAAACAAATTCTTTTCAGTTGGGTAGAGTAACAAACATTAATTGAGTTTTACTAACCAGCGCTGGCATCTGATACAGCTCTTGAAATGGCACTGCTTGAGATTGCCCTATTTCTATTCATGATTTCTTCAAATTCTGCTTCACTTAGAGGTGTCCTCGCAGCATCCATTTCTCTGCAAGCAATAATACTAGTATTTAAAAGGTTAAGGAGAACTTCAGAAGCTATCATTGCAATTTCAACAGTCCAAGTTTGCAACTTTAAGCAGTGACAAACAGAAAAGAAAGCAGGATCTGGGTTTGGTTTTGGTTTTTGTTAAGGACCATCGTTACAATATAAAATCCTGAAAGCTTAAAAAAAAAACCCAAGAAAACCCCAACAAACCAAACAAACAAAAACCCCAAAGAAACAATTAAGACATTGCTGTATAAATAGACTTTTTTTTGTTCATCCCATCTATTTCAAACATTGAGCAGCACTTAATATTGTGCTTGACAAATATTTACAATTTTCGTAAAATCCTTGAAAGTACATAAATAGATATTCCCAACTGAATGGATGTGGAAATACATGTACATAGGCAATGCAGCTTTGAGCAAAATTAGAGAAAATTTTCATAACAGTACTGGAATCAGAACTATATGATCCTGTTTCCCAGATCTTAACTAAGACCAGAATGCTGAAACTTTTGAAAAACAAATATAGTTATCATCTTTAAAACACTCAATTTTCTGAATAATATGTCAGCATTTTACAGCAAATTTTTTTCTTTTTTTTTTAATTTCTGGTCAAGTTCAAGGTACTCCAATTTAATCTCCCTACTAGTCACAGTAAGGAGGAAGCAATAAAGCAGAATCCTCATACTCATTACACTTCAATTATCAGCTACCTATACAGGGTTTGCAAAGTAACAGAAGTACACCTGAATTTTCCCAAAAGTTTTGCAGTGTCCTATTAGCCAGTCTCTGTGTCACATAGAAAATTTGGAGAAATGTGTTAAGAGATAAATGCTGAGACTGTCAAACTGGCCCACTGCTTGATATTTCTAGAACAGTGTTAGTTCTTCTGGTAGAAAGAAAATGCAGAATAATAAGCAATGCTATCCTCTTAATTGCAAGAAGTGGAACAAGATCCTATAGCCAGTTTAGCATAAGAGGAAATGTCTAAAAATTCATACCTCCCTGAGTTTTGAGTATTATTTTTCGTGTGCCTCCCATAGAATGGAATATGTAATTTTTCTCTTATGGACATGTTATTTCCAGTGAAACGCCTATGATATATAATTAATGACAATTTAAATAGTTATGGATGATAGCTTCAACATTATTAATGAAAATACTGGACAGTAAGTTATACTGTCCTATTCCCACTCCTTCCCTCCCCAGACATTCTATAAACTGCAGACAACCTTGATTTAGTCCATCAAAAAACACCCAACACCTTATAGTCTTATATTTCAGGCAATTAAGCCAAATGCTTGAATTTCTATAGTTTTTTTTTGTATGAACATCACATGTATACAAATGCTTGGGGAGTTTTAAACTTTGTGGTAAAAAAAGAATCAAAGCACAGTATCTTTGCAGGAAACATTTTAAGCCAGAAAAGTGTGTCTCATGCTAGCAGTAAAATTACTACTGAAAAATTCAAATCTAACTATGCAAAATCGTCTCTTACAATTAATGCCAAAAAATTTGACAAATAGAAATATGGTGAAAATCAAGAAACAGCAGCAAGACAGAGATGCTTGAAATCACAGATGAAAAAGATGTTTCAACCAAGATGTGAAAAACTTGACAAGTCCAGTCAGGGACTTAAGAACTCTGTCACAGATAGGATTAACCACAGGAAAAGCCACTGCTACAAACACAGCAAGATTGCACCAAATGAGCAGAAACATCTTGATAGGAAAGGAAGGTAAAAGTCTTGCAGTAAATTCACACCTGGCTTTTAAGACAAACACCAAATTTTAATTAAATCCTGAAGAAAAAAGGGACAAGCAACACTGCTGGAAGATGAAAATGGTATGACCTCAACATATGCACGTATTCAAAAAAGAAAACTCCAGAGCATTCTTAAAAGGAAGCCTGCAAAGCACCATGATACAGTTAAAGTCAGAATTTCAAGTTAGGACACAAGCACAACCAGAAGCTGCTGCATAAGAAATGATATGTAAGTTTACATGTAGAACACATGGAATGATGACACTGCCAAATACAGCGAAGACAAACAGTTCAGAGCTGAAAAGGGAAGTGAGATTACTAGTGTTGCATTTCAGGATTTTCCTCCTGCTGCCAATGTTTCTCAGATTTAATCCCTTGGAGAAGTTAAAAGGGGCAAACTACAAGATCGGTGGGATCCCTTCTGGCCCTACTTCTAATTGTTCCTAACATATGCATTAAAAGGGAAAAAAATCAAATGCTTTCAACAAGGAGTAAAATCTGCTACCCAAACACATTAGACAAAAAGAACTCACCTTCCAGGTGGCCCATAGTCACCTCTGTCATATGGTGGAGGTCGGCCATATGGATCTGTCGGAGGTGGGCCACGGCTGTCTGAAGTGGGGATGCCACTATTGGCAGGTGGGGGGAAGAAAGCTGGATTCACATGTGGTGCTGGTGGTGGAGCACCTGGCGGTGGCCCAGGGAGATGTGGAGGAGGAGCAAGAGTCAGGGGTGGCCCAAGAGGGCCAGGTGGACGAGGGGGAAATGGACCCGGAGGTGGAGGTGGACCCTGCTGAGGTGGTGGTGGACCTGGTGGTGGCCCATAGCCTGGAACTGGTGGTGGAGGGCCTGGAGGAAGTGGCCCAAGTGGAGGCTGACCAAAAGGTTGTCCTGGAAACAGAACTGGTGGTGGTGGACGATCACCACGATTAGGAGGTCCAGCTAATGGAGGTGGGAGGACCTGACCAGGTGGTGGAGGGCCTGGTGGACCTGGTGGGCCAGGAGGACCTAAGGGTGGACGTGGGGGAGTTTGTCCAGCTAAAATAAAAACAAACAAAAAAAACAACAAACAAATAAAATTGAGTGAATAAATACAAAGAAATAATATTATTTAAATTTCTTCAATTTTTTATCGCAAAAAACCAATGACAAAAAAGAAACCAACCCTCCCTCCCTGAACACTGTGCAACATGTACAAGACATAGATGTTCCTGCTCTGGGTCCAGTAGCTTAGAAAATTTTTAGCTTATCTGTATCTATTGATACTAGATATCTAGAGATATCTAAAAAGAACAACATTATCTTGAACACTGACAACTCCACTCCTCAAATCACTGAATCATCTGCTGTTGTTTCCAAAACCCACAAGAAGATTACAAAAGCTAGAAAACATTACATCTTACTGCAGCTAGTCATTGATATGAGGCTTAAGATAAAATATATATTAAAAATATGGGAGAAGCTGTACTGGAGAAAGTAATGCAAGTGCAGTATCCAAACATTCCTTTAGATTCTCAACTGTTTTTTTCTATTTGACTATGTCCCTTAGACTGTTGGTAGACAATCTATTACTGAATGACATTTACTAAAAAATATGTCAGCTGAAAAAAGAACTTCACTGCAGTGCAAACCCAATTGTTTAACATATTTTTCTGTATCAGATAATTAATTCAACATGAAGACCTCCTCTTCAAATTTCTGGTGTTTTAACTGCCTACTAATTGACCAGTCAGTGGGCATGAATCAAAGCTGAATTTATGATCACGTGCAAACTTGTACTACAATAAGGAAATTAGTTACTTTACACTCCACAACACAGGCAATTCTCAGCACATACAGCAATACACAACACTAAAGCCAAATCTACTTGCTAATATGATCTATTTTAATTTTTTTCATACTTAAATATGTGTATTGACACAGTATAAAAAAGCTCTTGCCTTGCTATCAAATTTACTAGGTCCAACTTGCTGTTGAATATCAACAAACAGTCAAGTCCTATAATCTAGCTGTGAACACTGATTTATGGCTCATTACTGAATTGCCTTGATCTTTATCATTTCCCAAATAAGTATGCCACATTGAAACACATGTAATACTGTAACTCCCTACATGCATAATTTTACCTGGGAAAGGTGGTGGTGGCCCTCCTGGCCCTGCCGGTCCAGGGAATCTGTCTCCACCTGGAATGGCACCTGGAAAACGGCCCCGACCTCTATTACTAGGTGGAAATGCTGCTCGTGAGCTTCCTCCTGGGGGACCAGCTTTACCTTCCCCAGACATCTGGCCAGACTGTGTGGCTGCAATGGAAAAGCAAAAGTGTCATTACACAGATCAAAATAGGTTGAAGCATCTCAACACTCGACTTAAAGTTTTATACAGTGCTAAAGTGTGACCTTATGAGCACCAACTTGCTCCCTGTACCCAAACCCAATGCATTTGGGAAGGGAAACATTCTTTGCTAAAAATACTATGCCTCATACTAAAGGAAGAGGTTCTGGAGAGACTGCCAGTCCTTCCTTCCATGAAGCCCAACACCACACTGAGAAACACAAGACATGGTGCTAAAGTACAACATGGAACCTCTGTTCCCCATTCTATCATAAATACAGACCATCCACACATTAGAATTTAGTCCAGTTTTGACTACAAATGTTAAATTTCTAAACACTCTTGTGCTTTTTTTTTTAATTACATCCACAGGAAATTAAGAAAGCATCCACAGCTGTTAAGACAAGAGCTGCACGAAGCTGCAACCTTCTTTCAGAATGCAGCAGCTCTTCAATGTATGAAGTGATTTCTTTAAACAAAGATAGAAGTTCATTCGCCTGGACTCTTAAGTATTTTATGGCTATTTTAAACTGCACAGAAATTATAAGACACTGAGCTAAAAACCTGCCATTCTACTTTTTCTGCTTTTCCAAGACAGCACTTAAGAAGAGCTTACTTTTCCTTGACTGCATTTCAAATTGACTCAGAAACTGTTTATTACACGGAGTTACAACAGGATTCTGCCCATGCAATTCTCTTTTAGGCAACAAATCCATCAGCTTTTTGGAGGATGCTTCCGATCCCACACCCACAAGGGCAAACCTGAAAGGAAACAAAAACAGTTACACCACATTTTCTTCATTTTTTGACATCCTGACATCTCATGAAAAAGATTACACACAGTAAGCAAAGGAATACTTGACAACTAGACACCAACAATGTCTCACAGGTCTTAGTCCAGTTTTCAGAACAGATGAAATAACTTGTCCTAGGACATAAAAAAAGGAAACAAAACTGCAAGTACAGGATGCATCAAAATTTATCCCAACAAAGGCAGCTTTTTGGCAGAGTATCAACAGACTACATAATTAATTCATATGATTAAGTTATTAAGCATACACTCATACACTGTGCTCATTGCTGCCAGAGACAGAAAGGCACATTCATGCAGTGAAATTTAGGCTGTCAGTGAAAAATGGGCTCAAGCACTTACTTTAAACAGCTAATAGAAAATAAAGATGTAAAGAAAAGATTTAATCATGAAGGTTGGGGAAACAGCATTTACACTGAAGAAAAACAAGCATCACCAACACACCAACCAAAAATCTAGGAACAGTCCTATATTAAGATCACCAACAAGCTTTAACTCACAAAATAATGGGATACACATTACCATCACAAAAATTTATACCTGAAACTTAAGTCATTAGTATAAAATTATACGCCAAATCATTTTTGGATCAATAAGCTAGGATGAGCAGTCCAAAGATTGACAATTATGAAAATTGAGAACTCCTTCCCCCACAAACTTCAGTCCACATATAGAAAAACACAAGTTCTTACCCTTTAGACTGGCCATTAGCACGATTTTCAAAAAATTTAATCTCCAAAATGTCATTTACCCCCAGTGAGTGAACTGCTTCAGTTAAGTCTTCATCTGTTGTCCACTGAAAAATATTTTTAATATTCAACTATGAGAGCTTATCTGAAACACCAGGCAAAGGGCAACTAAATTTTCCATGGATTTTTTTGTGAGAGTGTGTGTGTGTGTGTGCGCAAAATTGATCCAGAGGAATATTTTATTCAGACTGTCAATATATTCTGACTTTTGGAGCAGTCATTTTCATTTTACAATTCAACAATTAGTTCAGCTAATTCACGCACATTTTACTGATTCCATTCATGTACTTCAAGATGGGACAACTTAAGTCAACAGTCAGGTCCTTTACTTACCTATTAGTTCCTGAAGTACTGTAATAACTAATGAAAAAAACCACCTACAGTAAGAAATTATCAGAAATGAAAAAAAAATTAAATTTTTTAATTTATATTTTAAAATAGAATTTTGCATATGTGGGTCCTGAAGAACTTGATTTCATGCAACCAGATAAAAGCTCAACTTAATTCAGTTACTGACCAGCTCTTGCACTGTTTGCTTTACTGCAATTGGTTTTTAAAATACTTGCATTCTAATAAAAGTAATTTTCCTAAGGGCAACTACAGTCCAGTCAGTTATCATAAACTTGTTCTTCTTGGACAGAGAAATAAGCCTCAAGACAAATACCTGAAAACTGTTATGCTGAAAGAGTCACTGCAGATGGAAAAGGCCCTGGAAAAATGTGAAAAGTAATTTCAAGAAAATCCCAGAGCAATCTCCTTTTAAAATAAAACCTTCAGCAAGAGTTTACTACAAATTTGGCTTGTTTAGTAACCTTAAAGTGTTTACAGGCATGAAGTATTTAACAGTTTAAACTTGTTCTCTTCTTTCATTTGGTTCTCTGAAAACCTTAAGAACATAGTAGCTAGCATAAATATCCTTTCATAACACTTAAAACATGACAGAAATTCTTAAGTTTATATTTACTGAAGATTTTCTTGATTTTTAAGACATCACAACAGCTCCAGACAGGCTCTCTGAATTTCAGGTAAAAGGAAAAATGACCCCACAACCACAAATGAAAATTAAAGGAAATCAAACCAACAATAAAAACAACTGGGTTTTGATACCCATAATATTTCATATAAAACATTTTAAAGCAAAAAAGTTTTACAAGCAGTTATGTCTATAATTAAAATTCCTGTCTACAACTAAACAGCAGTAAGACACTTACCCAAGTGAGATTTCCAATGTACAAGGCAATTCTCTTTCCAGTATACGTATAGACAACATTTGGTGCAGCTCCTTTACCTACATCATCCCCAACAGATGGCGGAAGAGAATCCATGTAATCACGATCCTCTGGAGCATCTCCATTATTTGCAGATGGAGAAATCACATCATCATACAAATCAATCTGATCATGCCCACCATATTCAGCCTCCTGAAATAAAAAAGACATCTTGATTATAATTAATATTACTCTTAAAACTTATTGAAGCAAAAGTTGTGCTAATTGCCATGTTCCACAGACACAGCAAGTCTGATCGACCACCTACACAACATCCCTGTTGAAAAGCTAAGCACCAGCTTCCTCCACATCAAAACATATAAAATTCTTATGACACCTACTGCATTCTAAACTTATGTGGAAAAAAATACTTCTGGCCACTGTTTTCCATTCCAGTACTTTCGCCCTTGTAATATAAGCAGAAATGAAAAAATCCACAAACCCTACTCCCAGAATTGTATACATTAGAATGTAGAAGTGTTGTGCTTTAATCCCAGATTGCAATTAAGTACCACACAGTTGCTCACTCACTTCTCTCTCCCCAAACACTCCATCGGACAGATGAGAAAAATCAGAAAAAGGTAAAACTTGTGGGATAAGAACCGTTTTCAAACCAAAATAAAATAAACTGATCAGCCTCTTCCACCCAACTCCCACTAGTTTATATACTGGGCATGGTGCTTTCCTATAATACAGCAGGACCCATTGATAAACTAGGTATTATTGCATCTCATTTTCTTGTAGTTTATTATATAATAGGGACCCTTCAGCATGTGTTATTTCCTCCTCTGGTGACATTCTGAAATCTTTGTCTTTTAGGTAGTCCATGATAATTCCCAAGATTCTTGGGCAACTGGGATTTCCTATTTGAGCTTATTATATGGTCACTGCAACCCACTTATTTCATGTAGCAGCAGCTGCATCATGTGTAGAGAAGTCCCTCCCTTTGAGCATCCAGCCCAGCACTGGCAGTTGCTGGGGAGCTGGAGGAGCTGTGCTTCAGCACCAATCCCTCCCAAAGCAGCTCCTTGATGAGACTGCAGTATCTCTTTCAGCAGGAGCATAGGAAGCCTCAGATACTCTGACTCCCCAGTTCCATAACAGAGGGCTGGAGTCTCTCCTGGTGCTTTCTGCCAGACACTGCAGCTAGGGCCATTTGCCCTGCTGCAGTATAGAGCACATTTTTACATCTTGCCCTGCCCAGACTGGCCTGGGGGCTGCTGCATGAACTATATCCCATTTAATTTGTTCAAAAGCTTGTTGTTGCTCAGGGCCTCATTTGAAATCATTCTTCTTCCAGGTCATTTGATAGAGAGGGCTTACAATTAGATTGCAATCTGGAATATGTGCATTCTCCAAAAATTCACAGCACCTAGGAAAGCTTGTGTTTGTTTCTTACTAGTTGGTGGAGACATTGCTGCTGTTTTGTTGATCACATCCATTGGCATCTGACAACATGTTTTAGGGTAAAATCAGTTTTTGGAACAATTTGGACTATTTTCTTCCCTTTCTCAAAAACTTCTGCTGCTGTATGGGCCCACATGATGATATTATCAATGTACTGCAGGTGTTCCAGAGCTTCACCCTGTTCCAATGCAGTCTGGATCAGCCCATAGAATTGCCAGTGCTGTGTTTCCACCCCTGGGGCACTGGATTCCAGATCTACTGGACATTCCTTTAAGTAAATTGCGGCCTGTCAAAGCTATTGAAACACATTAGCAATGTCATTTGTGGCAAACCACTTGGCAGTTTTTGACTGCAGCTCATATTGGAGTTCCAGCATGTCCAGGGCAGCAGCACTCAGCCACAGTGTGACTTCATTCAGGCCACCATAGTTCACTGTGGTTCTCTGTTACACTTTCACACTGGCCATATGGTCCTGCTGATCACTGCTTGATTCTCCAGTTAAATCAGCTTGTGAATGGGAATCATGAAGTCTCGGTTGGTGCAATGCTGCTGCTGCTGCAATGCCATGGTAGCAACCAGCACCTGTTCTCTGACCTTCAGCAAGCCCAACAGAAGTGTCCTCTGAGAGAACAGGCAAGGCAGGCAGCTGCTTAACTTCTCCACCTCCAAGGCAGTGGTACTGAACCTTTTGGGTCCTTGAAATACCCTCTCCTAAGGCAGTCTATGCCAGGGATGCACAGAACCTTTGGGCCAGAGACAAAGGGTTCTCCTTCCACACATTCCCAGTCCAGCTCACTTCAGCCTCCAGTTCAGTCAGCTGTTGGGTTCCCCCTCCCTCAGAAATAGAAGTAGGTTCTTCTCCTGCAGAGCTGAATGGCATTGGGGTACCCTGTGCACTAGAGCCTTCCACTCTTGTGGGCCTGACATGCCAGGCCACAGGATCCATACACTCCTGCAAACCCAGCATATGAAAATGGCATGCTTGGACAAGTTTCTGCCACAAGGGTCACATGCACTGGAATTCTTCTGGGTCTGTGGGTGATTGCACACTGTCTGGGTCATAACAAAGGTACTGGATACCACTGTGGTGGCCCTGGGTGACATGGAGCATCTTCCTTGAAGGGATGTCTTTCCTTCACACTCCATAGGGATCACTTCCCAAAGGCTGAGGCCCTTTGCAATCACCTTGTCAATGCCCCCTTCCTTACAAGGTGATCCCAGCTGCTTGGTTTCCCTACCCTCTAATTCCAAGCTCCTAGCCCTGTTCCCCAGCACCCAAGCAGTCAGGTGATCACCTGCTCACCTGGGTGGTGGCTGAAATCATCCCAAAGCCCTCTCAGGGATAGGGATTGAGTGGTTCCCTCTTGTTCCACCTCTTCCTCCCGCTCCTGTGATGGCCCTGCTTTGTTCTCCTGTGCTAAACAAGCTCTTGTGTCCATTTCTTCTGATGAGAAGGGGTGACTGATACCAGCAGGGGCCGGTGCTCTGGGTGAGCTGCATCACCAATCACAAGGGTCTGAGCACCTGCCACAAAGGCCTGAGCAGCCGCAGTGCCTGTCACAGGGTTTGAGTAGCTGCAAATATTTGTCTAATCCTAAACAAGACCTGGCACACAATCATGATTCCTGGCAATAGGGCCATGTTTCAACATCCCAAGGATATTCAAAATTTTCAAGAGCTATTGTCATTAGCCTGGCAGAGAAGGGGAATATGTAGGATCATGTCTCCTCCACAGGTTAACTCTCAGAGGATGAAAGGTAAAAGGTGTAATCATTAATAGTTTACAATAGATCATTGCAAAGTACAAAGATGACAGCAGAGCTGAGTACAAGTAACAGATTACTTTCACAACCAGCAATCCTGTTATACCATATGCCAGTGCTCACAGGATCATCAAATGCCTTGAGTCAGAAGAACCTTAAAGATCATCTAGTTACAAGCCCCCTGCTGTGGGCAGGAATATCTTCCACTAGACCAGACTGCTTATGTTAAAACACAACAACCTTAGACCAATTCCCACAAGTGAAAAACAACACAATGGGGAGCACACGCTGGAAGCACAGAGTTAAAGGATGGAGCTCTGAGAACAAGGAGAACAACTGCTTGAGAGTTGAGAGCATAAAATCAACACTGTGTCCAACGACTATTAAACTAATTAACACATGCTTAAAGCAATTTTATTCTGGCATGTTCTAGTCAGATTTGTTGTTTTCTCAACCTGTCAAGCCCCGTGGTAGTTGATCAAAAAAGGGCTATTGTGCTTTAACTCCAGTTGGTAGCTAAGTACCACACAGGCATTTGCTCACTCCACCCCCCCAAACCCTGTGGAACAGGGAAAGAGAATCTGTGAAAAGGTAAAACCCGTGGGTTGAGACTACAACAGTTTAATAACTGAAATAAAGTAAAATATAAAAAGAATAATGGTGATTATGAAAAAAAAACCATAAAAAACAGAACAGAGATTAAATAATGCACAAGCCAGTCAAGTGATGCATAACCACTGATGCTCACCACCCACTGACCAATGTCCAGTCCATCCACAAGCAACAACTGCCCCTCTGAGCCAACTTCCCCAGCTCCCTGTACTCTCATACCCTGCTCCAGAACAGAAACTGCCTCTGCCAGGTTTTGTTATCAGAGATATTTCAGCATCCACTAAGAATTTGTATCCAGAATCTCACAAAAGCATCTTAGAATAGTTCAAGGTACCATATATGGCAGCTACAGAGAACCAAGCTGACTCCACAAAACACAGGCTCCAAAGGTGGCAGTGTTTGCTGTAAACCCAAGACATCCACAACCATGATCAAAAGATCCACTGTCTTGAAAATATAAAAATATTATCAGCTACTGCTCATACAGGGAAATAATTTAATTTTTTTAAAAAAACCAAAAAACAGGTAAACTGAATTTTGGCATTATTAATAAAGTACATTTAATCCTCAGTAAACTGCATTGTCCCAATGAACTTCAACAGAAAAATCTCTTTCTAAAGGTAAGCTTATCACAATTAAATTAAGGGTTTCATATTTCACCTAGTCTATCCAGTTCTCAGTTTGATTCCTCATATCATCACAGCTAATGAAATCAGGTACACAGAACTGCCTGAGACAAGCCTAAACATGACATCTAACAGCTAGATTAAGGTTGATGTCACAAGGCAATTAAGGAAATCCTCAGCTAAACGTACAGTAACTCTAGTCATTTATGTATATGAATGATGACTTCAGGGAAGTAGGATTTATGCAAAAACACAATCACCAAACTTACAGCAGATATATGTACACTAACCTATCTCTCTGAAGTCAACCTTGCCAAAACACCAGAGTGGGCAGCAGTCCACAGCTCTGCTGTGACAACAAACTCCTCTGAAACAGATCGTTTGTATCACACAGGCTTTCAGGTCTTCATCAGTCGAGAGAGAATTATTAAGGCAGCAGAATCTGCATGTAATTGAGAGGGCAGCAGGGCCCAATAGCACCAGTGTCTTACTTGAAATAAAGAAAGTCACAAGAGAAAATCTGATGTTGTTCACTAGAATTTCTTCTCACATTGTGCTGGTTTTGCATCCAGCATGGAATTCATTCAGTTACCAATCTGTCAGCAAGGTGTGTGCTTCAATGATTAAGAATGAGCTAAACCAGCAGCTCCAAGGGTAAACAGAAGAGAGGTGTCCTGGTGGATGTTGCACAAGATCCAACAACTCTTTCTCCTTCATACGTGTTCTGCGGAAACTTACCTAAACACACCCTTCCTTCCCAGATGCAGAAGGGGAAAAAGTACAGGAAGCGTTACTTTTCTAGTCTTAGCTAGTTAAACAAATGCTCTGCCTGTATCAGGAACCAGTTTTGACCTCTTCCAACTTCCTTAGTTACAAAAAGGACATCAAGCCTGAAGAGAAATTATTTCTTCTCAATTACTGTAACTCACAATCTTGCAGATAAACATGCTAAGAAACAAAGTGAGCACTGTTGTTCTGGCCCCCTCTAAAACCAAATCAGACAGCAATGCATTTCCAAAGTCCATGTTTTAACTAGACCACAGTCTGAAATATTTCATCATAAAATCAGGACTGAAATTCCATGTTCTGTGCTAATAGGTGGTATTGGGTGAAACATTCCCATATGAAAGTCATGAACACAACGAACTTCATGTCCAGAAGGGACAAACTTAACATGCTATTTGTTATTTGGAACTTAGTGGTCATGCTCCTCTGAGCTGCAGAGAACCACTTACTTCATTTACTGAGTGCTGTTTTGGAAATGGCTTTTGTTGTTGTGTAAAATTTCTTTAAGCTGTCCATACATCTGTTAGACTTGCCTCTTCTGCAGAACTTTGTCCAATTTAAGAGTTAAACACTAACTTACACCTCAAAAAACATATTTAAAAATCCAGCAAGCTAAATAAAGTTTCATGAAAAATATTTACTGTTGCTTCTTGGGGAAAAAACCCCAAACAACTAAACAACCCAGCTTCCCCCTTACTGTTTTTTTCACTGAAGTTACCATATTTGTGGTCAAAAACTGTAAACACATGTTAGTATCCTCAGTTTAAAAAATAAATTTATAGGTCTGAAGAATAACAAGTTAAACACATAAACAAAAATCTTTCTGGTCTTGATTAACTGTCTGAACACACAAACTGGAACATTAACAAAAAAGGCGGTCTTTGATACTTCTATGATCGCAAACTGCCCATGGCAGAAGTGGACAAGTTTGTTAGACCATAGAATTCACATCTCCTCTGCAGGCCCAAATGCTCTTGGTCCTACAAACGGCACAGCATTAAAATTTAAGGGACCTGATCCCTTGTAACTAAAAATTACAAAGTAATTACAGAGTTACAAAGAATAACAAAACATTCACAAGTAGTCAAAAATATGAACTAAACATACTTAGTATCACTGTTCACATTAAAACATAGTGAAGAGGTGCCAGAGAAGAAGGTCTGATAAGGTAAGAAGTTATTCTGGAGTTTGGTACTAACCAATATACAGAAGTTGTGGCTTCCCAGGGCTCCTTTCAGCAGAACTGACAAAATGCATATGACATCACACATTGTGGACATATTTTATAACACATGCAGGTCTGCCAGCTTATGTTTTTTTCTGACCAGGACAGTCCTACTGAGTAGAAATCTATTATACCACAATGTGCCCATCCCCTCTCATGATAAAACACCTGTCTTTGTGATATAAAGCCTGTTCTTAATAACTGGCTTTAACTGGCCACTAAATGCTAGCTTTTATTATTTATCACACACAAAAAATTGCCTTTGTGTTACAGATCTGAAGACAGTAACTAACACATTCCTAAGACACTGTAGTTTTCAGATAATTAGCCTCTTAACTGCTTATTCCATCTAAATCAGTTTTATTATCCTGTTACAAAATACAAAGTGAAAAGTCTTTCATCCTTAATTTGTTAGCATTTAAACATCAAAACAGAACACTACAGGCATGTTTAGACAGATCCACAATGCAACTACCCAAGTTTACTCGCTAAGAGCATAAACAAAGCGAGCACCTTTTCCACAGCATTAAAATATGATATGCCTAAATTCTTCTGCATCCTCTTTCTGATCAGAAAGATTTTTACATGTCTACAATAAAAGTTTTTACTGTTTAACTACATGCATGGGAACATGTGGAAAAAAAAAACCTTCCAAGCACAAAAATGCAAAGCTGATCAGAGCACCAGGGACCTTGATGGTCAAATTTCCATGACCATAAAAAAAACAACCCAGTTTGTCGGCCAAACTGGCAGGCAGCCAGACCCAAAGTCAAACCCAAACCAGCCTCCTACACAAGCTCCTTATTATCTCTGTACCAGACAGCAATGTTCTAGGGTTTTGTGTATAAAACCAAACCCTAATATATCCTAAAGCACCCCAAACTTACTGAGGGTCTTTGCCCTTGAGAGAATGTCATCCCCAGCTATGGGTGTGCAGGTAACAGTTCTAACAAGCATCAGAGATCTTCCTCTCCTGAAGAGCAAGATGTGTAACGACATGTATGGAGATGCTTAAGGTAAAATATTCCATGCAATACCTATTTCTAACAGGGCACAAGCAATGCACGCAGGAAGTACTACATTTATGAGGCTATCATCTCGAAATGAGACTTTAAATAAATAGATAAGACTGCTGGATGGGAAAGTCAGCTTAGAAGAAAAAAATGAAAAATTACTCAACCAAGTTCTCCAAGAAAAAGAGAAAAAAAAGAGACCACAATTCAAACAAAAATGTAACTGTCAGAGCCAAATTGATTAAAGCTGTTAGCCCAAGGACAAAAAATATTATTTTGATGAACAATAAGTTAATAAAAGAGTAAGAAGCAACACTGACAGACGATTCAGCTGGAATAGGAAATATGCATTTTCACTCAAAACATTTGATATCAAGTTAGTCAGCTCATTGCAACCAACACCAAATACAACCTAAGACTGTTTACAGCTATCATCCATCTTAGCCAGCTTGTAAACCCCTGGCTCCGTGGTCTTTATTTCACCTTTATAACCTATGGTTCATTTAGTACTAATCAAGCAGAACAACCTTACCCTCCACCTACCTGGAAAAAAGGCATTAAAAAAATCCCGGAATAGCCTCAAGGATGAGTACCTTGAGGTGTAGAAGGAGACAAAACAACCAAGGGAAGTTTATCCAGTCACAAGTCCTAAATGAAGGGTTAACTCCAGATGCAAACACCTGTCTTGTCCCAGCTTGGGTATCAATACACTTATGTACTGCATACATAAGAACAGCAAGCTCCACAGTACATTTTTCAGTCCTTGTTACTGCCAAAACCAGTGGAAAGGGTTTCTATACTCCAATTTAAAAAAATTAGTAAATCGCATTACTGGAGAGCAACAAAATCCAAAACCAAATTTGTTTAACAGATAAAGACAGTTTATTTTACAAATATGGTATTTGTAAAATGCTCTCTACATAAATTAATAATGCAAATTACTTTCTCCATAAAGCATTTTTTAATTGTTATCTTCACACATCCACAGAACTATGTTCTATCTTATCCATTTAATCTGTCAGCTTCAAATCAGGAACAGCATTTCAGGAAAAAGTTTCTACACATCTTTTCTCAATGATGTCAGCATTAAGAGGCAAAAACTAATACAAGTCACCTTCTTTCACATATGACAGAAGGAAATGACAAAATGCAGAGGCATCAATCTCTCACAGTAAAACTTTTATGTGGTCTCAAGACTTGCTCAGTTCAACAATATTACTTTAAAGAGAAAGTCACAGAAATTCAATCTGGAAAAGAACAGCAATTTTTTGGGGGTGTGTGACACAGACAAAAACACAGAAGAAAATCCTCTAAAACAAACAAACAAAACCCCCAAATTCAAGCTGATGGAAAAAGGGCACTAGCCTCTTCTCACCTTTCTGCCCTATATTGTGCAAGATTTATGAACTGGAACAACAGACTGCAGAAATGCAAACCCAAGAGGGTGAATACAGTGAAAAAAGCAAAAGAGTTCCCTGCCTGCTGGATCAAGCTAAACTAATTATCACAAGACTTTCTTCATTCATACCACCATGGTTATAGAGAATATCAACAGTAATGATGACCTGAGTAGAGTGTGAGTGAAACAGATCATCCCCATCACTTCTGTTCCACCACTATGTCTTTACACTGTACTTACAGCATGTAACTATTCTACTCTGAGGGCTTCTGCACACCTGAATTTACACAAACAATACTAGATTCAAGTGAGGGTTTTTTCCCTGAAAAATCTGCTTTGTTGTAGGTTTTATCTAGAATCTATTAAACCAAATTCAAGTTATCATAGAATCTGAAAAAATGTGCTCTTCTGCTGAAAGGTGTCTGTCCTAGGGTTCATTCCTGTTTGAACTCATATATAGTGGGTCTTCAACTGTATGGGAGAAACCATCATATGCAGACAAACTAAGAGCAAATCAGTGCTTTTCATCATCTCCTTTTACTATGGCATTCTTTCACAGTATACCTTTATGAGATTATTAATACTTACAATTACTGTATTAATCGATATCGGAAGAAATAGTCTACTGAGAAAGCCACAAGTTGCTGAGAAAGTTACATATTACCTGAGAATTCCAAAGCCATTACTTATTTCCCAGTTCTCTGCAGGGCAAGCAGGCATACAGCTGTGCCCCGTAGGTGCGTGGAAGTGCACTCGTTCCCGGTTATTTATGCTCTGGGGCACGAACAAAGCAATCTGGGGCAACTCAACCTGGAGAGGTGCAGCACTGGCTAACGGGACAGATGGCGTGCAAAACTGATACAAACACCGCGTTTCCGTAGCAAAGCTGGCACGCGGCTATTTCGTAAAGATGAGGGGCAAAAAAAAAAAAAAAAAAAAAAAAAAAAAAAAAAAAAAAAAGTAGAAAGGGGGACTACTTATAATCCAGAGAAACTGTTTATTTCATCTGTATTTCCTCAACAAAATAAAAACTCGTACTCCAAAAAAGACTTACGCCACTTTTTAAAACGGAAGATAACAAGAAAAACAAACAATCAAAAAACAAAATGCAAAACGCTGGGTACTTTCTCCAGTGCTGCAGAATAAAGCCGCACTAGTTCCGCCTCCCCCGCACAGCGCGGCCGAGGAGCAGCCACCGCTCGGCGGCTTTTTGATTCATCTGCGAACAATGGCAGCGCTTCCCCTGCGCCGCCGGCGGGAAGGGGCCGCTCTGCCGCCGCATCCGGCAGGGTCCCGTCCGCCGGGCCGGCGCGGGAGAGCCCTCTGGAGCGGCCCCTGAGGAGGGGAGGCAGAGCGGGAGGAAGGCCGGTAAGAAGCGAGAAAGCGAGCGGAGGCAGAAGGAAGCGCCGGGCCCCGGCGCGTCCAGCCCGCCGGCAGCAGCGCCTCGCAGCGCCGGGCGCGCTCCCCGCCCGGCCGGGCCCGCCCCGGCACCCGCGGCCCGGGCGGGAGGCCGCGCCCGCCCCGGCCCCGCGCGGCCCCGCGCCCGGCGGCGGCGGGAGCGCCCGAACAATGGCGGCGCGGCCGCCGCGCTGAGGGCCTGCAGGCGGCGCGGCTGCGAAGGCGGGCGAGGGAGGGGAGCGCGGCGGAGAGGCCGCGCCCGCCGGTCGCGCGTACCTGGTTGAACTCCTCGCCCACGTCGGCGTAGATGTCGATGTGGTCCACGCCGTCCGCCATGGTCCCACCCGGGGCCGCCGCCAGCCGCGCCCGGCTCCCGAGCCGCCGCCGGGAGGGGGAGGGAGCGGGGAGGCGGAGCGCGGCGTCACTTCCGCGGCGGCGCGGCGGGGCTTCCGCCGGCGGCGGGCCCCGGGCCGCTCCTCCCGCCCCGCCCCGCCGCGGGCGCCGCCTCACGGCTGAGCCCGGCCCGGCACGGCACGGCACGGCACGGCACGGCGGGCTGCGGGTGCCCTGTGTGCCCTGTGTGCCGTGCCCGGCGGTGCGGCGTGTGCCGGGAGCCCAGCAGCCAGGCCCCGTAATTACCGGCTGGAAAAGGAGCACCGTGCTGCGCCTTCAAAGCAGCGGCTTTGCGCTGGGCTCCGCAGCGCGGTGAAGTGCGCGGAAAGAACGCAAAACAGGCGCACGCCAGACTGCATTTAGCCAGGGCTATGCTGTGCTGCTGCAGAGCTCTCTTTTGAACGTCACAGAGCGAAGATAATTAGTGTCACATCAAGCAGTGTTCTTGTTTTCGGTGTTAGTTTGTTTTTTGTTGTACATCCAGAACTGTTAGGGTTGCAAGGCTGCTTCAAATTAACTTTGAATGAATGTTGTGTTACCCGGATCCACGTTTAAGCTCCAGGTGATTTTTAGAAACAACATCTCCTGGTATATGAAGCACAGTGCACATAATGCTCTACATAATAGGTTATGTTCTGCTTTGTACATTATGTTCCACATCCAAAAATAAAACTGCTTTTTTTACTTTATCACAAGCTGACAATAAGAAGCCTGTGCTTCTCAGACTGAATTAAAATAATATAAAAACATCACTGCAATGAATAAAAATGTTATTTTTAGTTTGACTCAAGTTTCCTGTTTCATGACTGGGAGTACTTCACAGTGTGTGGATCAGCTTCCAAAGTGTACTGGCTTCATCTTGGGTCCTGGACCCGTGTGCAGATCATCCCTGTCTATCTTGCAATCCCACACTGAAGTGCCCATGGAAAAGAAATATGAAAAGACCAAAACTTAGCTAAAAAATCAGAGATCCAAAACAAGGGATATGTTGTGGAGCATACCTGCTGACAGTCTAGATATATTTCAGGTCTGGAGATGCTTGGGTTATTCCTGGTGTTCTTTTCCAACTTGTGACATGATGAATTTATGAACATCAGATCTTGTGTCATTCCTGCTGTTAATTCCAGAAGACAGAAATACTGTATTTAAGGGTTTTTTACTGGAGCTTCCTGGTTAAACAAACTAGCAGACTGTGAGGCCTTTGGTAAAGTTCAGAGTATCACCTGGAAAAAAATGTTTTAAATGTGGTAGTTAGGAACAAACAAACAAGACATCTTTATTGAACTTCTGGTGTTGGTTGCGGTTATGATTTACACTACTAGGTTTGATCACAGGTTAAAAGTACGTGTTCACATCTATGAATGCACAAGTTGCTGGTGAATGAAATGATTGATTGGTTTTGCAAGGAGAATCCACTCTTCTGGAATTCTCACAGTCTGTACAGATACTGTTAAAGTATTGAGATCTGATTGGGCTCGCATACTTGCCTAATGGTGAACTGATTTAGTAACTGGTCTTGTAGGGAATAAAGTGAAGCACTGTGACAGTTACCACTTCTGGCCATGCTAAATAAAGTTGCTGAACTCAAGAAAACCTAAGCCTTGCTATTCTAATGATCAGATTAAAAATAACAGCAGATAGTAGGTCTTGTGCAATTGAATGTTTTATATGCATCTGAGTATTATCCATAGATAGTTTTAAGGGTGAGGAAATAAAATATGAATGAAAAAGTCGTCATCGTCAACTCAAAACCACCTCAGGGATTACCACTGGCATTTGAATGATCTCATCTGGGGCCTTTGAAGAGGCAGGAAAAGACATCAGCCTCTGCTTTGCTCGTTGCAATAATGAAGGATGATCAGTGAAGCCCATGGACCCCCAAATGCTGTTTCATGCTCAGGGGGCTTTTCCACTTTGGAGCCTTTTTTAATAGTTTGATTTGCTAGGTTTATTGTCTACAGTCATTTACAGAGAAGATTATGATAATTTTTGTTCTTGTTTGCGTATTACTAAGCAAATTCTGTAGGCAGTGTAGGAGACTAAATATTATGCAAGCTGTTCTATTTATTTTCTGTTGTGTTTTCATTCTTTCCATGAGCAGACTTACTAAATATATTCTTCCTCTTTCTTGTGGTCATCAATAGCTTCTTTGTGAATTACTGTGCCTGAAGGAAGCAAGTTCGGAGTTGATCTACTCCAGTGAAAATATTAATGCTTTATGTATTGTACACATTTAAATTATTTATACAAAATGTTGCTGTCCTTCACCCCGTAAAATTCAGGAGGCTGAGGTGAAGCAGGGCTGGAAACAGAAATGTGATCATGAGAGAAAGAATTCTTGGGAGTACAACATGGTCTTGGAGAAGTGTCCTCATAAGTTTTGTTTGGAGCAGCAGGAGCCACTACTCATGAAGTAATTGCACACCTTCCAAAGCCTTAGCCCACCACAGGAACAAATGGCAGCAGATGAACTGGTGTCTTCTGCAGTTCTTCTTTCACACCGTGGGATGTTCTGTCATTTGATGATGACAGCTGGAGCTCCCTTAATAGCAAAAGAAGGGGGAAAGGGGCTGTAGCAGTTCTACATAAGAAGGCAGCCTACAAGTCCCTCTTTCTCATGGATACACAAAAGCCTATTTATTTGTATATTGTTCCTTTGGTCTCTTGTGCTGTTAATGATGCAAATTCAGATATAATCCTCATTTTGAACATAAAAGCAGCAGCTGGTTCTCTGAGGATCTTGTGGCACACATCTTGTTAGCCAACAGAACTCTCCATGCCTTTCTCTTCAAAGCATTTCAGATAATTTTCTATTAGGATGTTTCTGCTGCAAGACAAAGGGGAGAAGAGCTATTTTCCCAGCCCTTGTATTGTATGTGATTATCTCAAAAATATTTAAATATATTGCTTTAGTTAAGAGTGGCAGAACCAGTTTCAATATAATAGTGCTTTTTAAACATTAACCTATTTTTGCCAATATCAACATGACAAAAATATATATTTTGAAAAATAAATTTATGTATAATTTGCCTCAGTAATCAAGACTGAGAATGGTGCAGGAATTTTCAAATGGACTTTTATTTCAATATCAACATGAACTGTTCATGCAGTAATGTTATAGGCAACAAAGCCAAAAGATAAGCTATATGAAAGTGCTGTGTTAATCAGGATAGTACTCAAAATCAGAGGAGACCTCAGCTTGAGAAATGCAATGTATGTTTTGTTATATAAACTCATATCCTAGCTATGTCAGCCCAGCTGCAATGAATATGTTTTGTTTCTTTACTTGTAGTCCTGAAGGCTTTGATCCTTCCAAATCCTCTTGGAGCCACTCTGCAGGCCTTTTACTGTTTTTCTCTCAGTATAATATCCAAATGGTGATAGTCTGTACACTCTAACCTGTAAGAAATTGGGGTTTTCCACTGAAATGCCTTAGTTTATAAAACTCCACAGACAAAAAGTGGGAAAAAAATGTTATATTCTAAATGAGATGGCAAATAGGCACAAATCTGCATATTTGCTTTCAGAGGCCGAAATTTCAGGTTTTGTTAACTCTTGAGTAACTGCAGGCTGACATGAAAAGAGACAATTGTGTTCCTAACAAAGGTAGCAACAGCCTGTGCTGGGAAAGAGGGAATATTACCTCATCTTTTGGTTGCAGCTCACAGTTAGATTGGATTAAGTGTAATATAAAACTGCATCCAAAGGGCATCTACAAGAACTCCTACTGACAGAGCTATTGTAGGAAAATAGCTGGCATTATTCATTGCTTGCTCAGAGTTGTCTTTTTATAGGTATTCAATTGTTTTGGGATCATACATGTGAGCATTGTGCTCCATCATTTTTCCCCTGTATAAGTGCCTGTCAATCTGCTGATTCTCCTGGTTCAACTGTTCACTCTCTGGTTCAGAGCCAGGTTGAAAATTATGGTTAATCAGGATATGATTTGCAAATGGTATGCATATTCTAACCCTCAAGGCAGAAAAGTTTATTAGAGAAGGTAAATATAGTGGAAAAGGTGATAATAAATTCAATTGCCTCATTTGAATCCACTTTCATATGAGCTGCTAATCAGAGGGCTCAGTTACCTTCAGAAAAAGTATGAAATTGAATTTCCAGACTAATATTACATCCTATTTTTGATAGCTTTGCATTCCCTTGTTTAAAAATCTGTCTCTAAAATTCTTTTTTACCTTTAAGACTGTCACTAATCTGTTTTTCTCTTCTGCAGTTCAACTCTCTTCCAAATTGATTGAAACCTCCTAAACTTGCTAACTGCATTAAACAGATCTTTCTTTCTCTGAATTGGCTATATGCATATACAAATAAAGGAACAGCACCACGAAGACCACTTTAGGATGTTCTTTGATATTCCAAAGAATTTAAGCACAAGGATAACTTTGTTACGTAGTGTCTGTTTACTTCTGAGACCAGGAGTCACTCTGAATTTGGATAAAATCTTCACTGCTCACTCATGCATTGTGCATGCCTGAGTGCTTTGAGCACAGGCTGGCACAAGTCTGTTCTCCAGGCTTCCTCTTTGTCAAGGTCAGTTATTTAGGGATAGAGTTTCAGAGAAGAGAACCCTACTCCATAATATTCAGATTTGGTCTTTTTTAAACTTGAGCACTTCCAGATTTCAGGAGGGGTATTATCTGTCATTACTGTGTTATAAATAAGCAGAATGAGTCGGGAACTGGAAAGCAATGTATCTTATTCAAAGAGCAGGCCAGCATTCTCCCTCTGGCCCTGATCCAGGGCTCTGCAGCTCTGCGGAGCGATGTTCACGTGAGCCCTTTGCAAGGGTCACAGAGGACATGCCCCTGCCTGTGCCCTCTGTCAGCTCCTCACTCCTGCTGTAGGGACGGGACAGCACATCCCAGCCCTGTCCCACTGCTGGGATTGCACCAGAAGAGCTGAGTGTCTCATTTGTGGCACCAGGATTTGAGGAGAGGCTGTCCCATTTGTACCACTGACATTTTCAGGAGTGGCTGTGCTGGGGTATGGCAGGAGGTGCAGCAGGATGGGCTGTGCCAGGTACCTTTGCAGAACTGCTGTAGGGAACAGGGATCACTCTCATCTGCAGCTTTCCTAGGGACCATCCTGCCTGCAGAGACAGCAGAGAGGAACAAAGGATCGGGTTTTCCTTCCAACAATCCCTAAGAGTGCCAGGGACATGAAGCTGCACAGATAGCCAGGGGGTTTGGTCTTCAGGATACTGCAGAATAAATAACCATTGTAAGTCCCATGGCAGCTTCTTTCTGCTCTACAGATCAGGGACTCACCCCAGAGGAGGAGCACCATAAAACAATTATGTGTGCACTGATAACAGCTGTTACAAGGCAGAGGTTTAGATTTAAACACCACAAAGGGAAGGAAATAAGCAGAATATGAATCGATGAAAGCCATGTGCGCTGTTGAGCTGATACCACCAGGTTTTCTGTCAGAATACTTGTATGTCATACAGCAAAGTTATGGTTTCCCAGGCCATTCTCAAGGACTGCTTCACCATTGTTTTCATTGTTTTCATGGGACTGAATAGAACATCATTTTGCTATTAATGGCTTAGTGGCAGAAAAGTATTCCTTAGTCTCAACAAGGTTATTTCTTTAGGAATTTTAAGGGTATCTTAGGAATAAAAAATTTGCATATGTAATAATTAACTTCTGGCATGGAGGGTGTCATTCTGAATTAGCCCAAATTCATTTTGAGTTACAGAAAAGACACAAAATACATTCATAAATATTTAGCATTTTCCCAACACTTTGAATTAATTCTATAATTTACAAGTGTTATGATTTATTCATTAACTCTCTCTCTGTAAGTTAGTTAAGAGTACCAGGACATTTATTTTAATCAAAAGGAGACATTTGAGCTCAAATTTCCAAAAGCACCTATTGAATTTGGGAGAATGGGACATCTAGAATGTCAGTCATTGCAGTATCAGCAGTACTCAGGAAACACTGGTGAAGTTTAGCATGTTTTTATACTTGAGTTGCTCAAAATCAACGGACATTTAAAAAAATATTGTTTTTCTCTTCCTGCAGGTGTGAGGTCACAAGATATCATTACTAAAGCAAAAAAAAAACCTATAAAATTTCAGAATTAGTGGAAGAACACATCAATCAATGATAACATTCACAAAAAAAGTGTAATTTGACTGATTTAAAATGCAAGTAACTAAATATAAACTCCTGGTTTGTGTCTGGAATCCATTTAGGATAACTGAAGAGGAGCAAACTCTTGGGAATCTATTACAAGAAAGATCTCATCCTAATATTAATCTGATACTTTATTGCAAGAAAAAAAAACAGTGTATAACTATAATTGTAATATTGTTTTATATGTGTCTTTATTCCAGTTCTTTATTTTCAAGTAGAAATATATAATTTTATTATGAACTGAGCACATATATATTAGGAGCAATAGAGAAATGCACAGACAAATATAAAAGAAATTGTATCTGTGTTTCAGGTAGGAGTTATGTCTCTGTCAGACATTTTGCATTGAATTAAAAATCAGACATGAAAAGATTTAAAAAAAAAAAAAAAAAGAGAAAATAAAGCAAGACCTATCAGAAAATGTGGGGTTTGTCAGCCAGATATAAAATGGCTCTAATGGTTGTTTCTATGGCAACTAAAAATGAATGGCTCTGAAGAGATATATTTTTTTTAGTAGAGGCAGTAAGGTTGCTGTCTACTGCCACACACCCCAAATAATATTCTCTGCCCCAAGGTTGAACATTTAAAGATTCAGTATCACCAGCATATAATTTTGCACAGATGAACTGCAACAGCTTTTAGCTGGCAGGAATTCATCTATGACAGAGACTCAATTGCTCTGCCCTGAGCAGGGAAACAGAGCCCTGGTTTACTGAAACTAAGTGATTTATGTTCTGAGCTGATACTCACCAGTGCTCACCCATCTTTTAATTTCCCAAAGCCAACTCAGCAGTTTTTAATTCCTTGGAATTACATACCCTTTCTTTAAGATAAGTTTATTGCTATGGGATTCACAGCTCCCTTCCAAGAGCAGCTGAAGTCCTCCAAGAGCTCAAGTGGAGACTGCCACTGGAGGAAGGGAAGCTGGCCTTCTGCAACCCCTCCTCCTCTGCCTGCTCCTTCCCTGTGTGCATTGGCTGGCTCACAATACAGTTTAATCCTGAACACCCCTGACTGGGTAGGACAGATAAGACTTTGTTAATTCTGGGTCCCTCGATCCCATTATCAATGCCCTCCCTGCCCATGTTATCGCGGAGCGTGCCACACATGCTCACTGTTTCATGCAGTAGAAAACCTCTCCCGGTAAGCTGCAACATGGCCATCCCATTATTTCAGCATCTTTGAACTGAGGAAAAACAGACAAAAGAGCAGTTATGACTTGGGGCCACAATGGTACTATGTGTGAACTGTTCAAGGGCCAGGGATTTGTGGGGAGGAAGGAGACATTCTGCGGAGGGGACCAGCTGTAAAGAAAGTAGCTGCAAGTCCCTCTGCACTGCTTGGCACTCTCTTAATTAGCAGTAAACTCCTAACTTGTGTAGTCCGTGGTGAACTGGGTCACAGCAGTGATCTGACTCAAAAGGGTAAAAAGAATAAAGCTGACATGAGGCTTTAGGATCCTTTGTGTGACTAGATGGGAGTAGTGGGACCTGCACACACAAGGGTCTGGAAAGGGCAGGGCGACTTCTCTCAGTGGTGATTCTGGTTTATGGTTCCAAACAATGGTGAAAATAAGGCCTTGCTTAGCACTTTAGCTTGTCTGTTTTGTCAAAGTTTTTTTTTTTACTTTTTTCCTTCAGAAGTTCTGGTGCTATAGCCAGTGAAAAATTATTTTTCTTTTTGCTCCAGGTGTATGTGCTATAAACATGTTGAACAGAGGACTTTCAAACAGCAGTGCCTTCAAGCAGTAACATATTTCACACCACCTTATTAAAAAGCCCAGTGTCAAAGCAGCTGATATGGAATTAAATCCTTAGGGGAAGCCCCATCTGAGACACAACCAACTTGCATCAGTCTTTATATGAGATGACCTCTGAGTGAACTACAGCCTCATGTGTTTTATTAAGGTCTGTTTTCCATTGCTCAGTAAAACTTCCAACATTTACATTCACAATACAAGTGAAAAGGAGCAGGGTGCACAATGCAGTTCAGTGGAAAGAGGGAATTAACCAGCTGTAAATCTTCTGCAGCCTTTGCAGTGCATCTGTCAGCTGCCAAAAGGTCTGAGGAATCAGCAGGAAGGGTAGGCTGGTTTGAAGAAGTGGAGAGCGAGAGAAGGGAGCCCCATCAGTGTAACACACAAAGCAGTATAGTTTTTTATTAAATTTGATGTTTGGTAATGCAACCAGGTGCATTTTGGATGTGAATTCTCCTGACTTTATTTGGAAGAAAAAGGTGTTGAGAAAATATGAAATACCATTTGGCTACAGGTTCAGTAAATTAGTGGATGTGGTCTAGAGTATGAACAGAAATCATATCCTACAAAACCTCACTTTTCAGGGTCATGGTTTCTTTCTTTGCATCTAGAAAACTAAAGCCTGATACAGAAATAGTGCTAGCATCTTTTATTTCATTCTAATATGTGATGTATTTATACATTTGCATAAGAGATGTATTTATACATTTGCATGAGAGAATTATATTCTCTGGAACATAATTACCTCTGATTTAACAAACATGTAGAAAAATTAGATGATTGCATATCATTGATTACTCTGCAGGGCTGTCCAGACTATAGCAGCACAAGGAACATGGGCAGCAAAATCATGAGCTGTGTGTGTACTGCACCTGTCCTAAGAACTGGTTATGTCCCAGTCATGATACCAACATGCCTGAAAGATCTCTGAAAACTGCTCTCTCTCTGCCTTTATCTTGCTTGAATCAGAGCAACTCTCTCAGACTAACATCTGTCCTTTCAGTGTGTTCCAGTTATCTACAAATGACAAGGTTTCCATGCCCAGTTCTGGCTATGAGATTGCAATGTTAATGTACTGGGATATTTCATGTAGGCTCAGTGTATGGAGCACTGGGATTCCTGTGTATGGAAATCTACAACTTGGCATTCCTGCTCTGGCAGAGAGGCACAAAATTTGACTTTGTGGCCTCTCTTTTGGTAGGGAAGTATTTAAGATTAGCAGAAAGTACATTCAGTGGAGTA
This sequence comes from Passer domesticus, assembly GCF_036417665.1. Taxonomy (NCBI): domain Eukaryota; kingdom Metazoa; phylum Chordata; class Aves; order Passeriformes; family Passeridae; genus Passer; species Passer domesticus. Next base: position 33,351,163 of record NC_087478.1, on the reverse strand, counting down.
CAGAAAAAAAAGCCTTCTGTTTGGCCATGCTAAACTCTGAAGCAAGATTTACACACCCTCAAAAAGTCTTCATTATAGTTTATATGTCTGTCCTAAAACTGTATTCTAACTTTGCCCTTTTAACTCTGAATGTCCTTCCATTTATATTCATATATGCTATAACTTTGAGTGCTTGTAAGCTCATAGATTGATTTGATTATAGTTACAGTGGAATATAAATGAAAAATTAACTCAGGAGAGGGAAATTTTAGAATAGATCTGGACTCTCTGTGTCTGTTACTACGGTAGATGGCACTGTAGCTTAAGTCAAATGAGTAAGTCGTCTGGACTGGGGATCTCACAAACCTCTAAACAGTATTCTTTAAGCAATTTTAAAGAGCACTCCAACAAGGAGTAAGGATCAGGCTTTCGGCATGCACCTGTTGTGGCCGAATCCTGGTTTTAGATTTTTCAGGTCAAATTGTTTCCTTAGGAAAACTCTGAATCATGCATTTACATAATAGTTTTTTTCCATCTGCTTGCATTTCTCAACTCAGAGAGGTTTTTTGTTACTTTTAGTATTTCACCTGAAAACACATGCATCTTGTTTTCTTTATTAACTTCTGTTACAATTTTGGACTGTTACCAGCCACATAAAACATGATGAGCTGAACTTGCTATCTTGTGATTACTAACTGAAAGTCATGTCTTGCTGGAAATTGTGAGGATAACATCCTGAAAAGATACTGCAAGCACTTGGTATTTACACTTTAATAGGACTTATCTGATCTAGAGTTGTATCTGACTCTGTATTCCTAATATTAGAGCACCCCAAAATTGTTTACTGATTGGGCTCTCCTAATATGCCAGGAGGTAGGATAGCAAAGTTATTCATATTTCTGAATGGAAAATCAAAGAGGAGACCAGATAACTTCACCTCATTCACACAGGGACTGTGTTAGAGGGGAGATTTGCATTATATATGGAATGTGTCTTTATCTCAGATATACATAGAGCACATTTTGGTTCTGCATATCCTATTTGAAGACAACAGTGCACTTTCCTTTGCACTATTATTCAGGTTTTTCAGGTGTTTTACAGAATGAAGGATCAGTCTAAAGTGATGATTGCTGTTAAGCCATATATACTTTGGAAAAGCCTTAATGTTTGATATCCAAAATAAAGATTGTTAGACCAACCTAAGGCATTTGTGGCTGTTGCTAAACCTCTTTCTTGTTACTGAACTTTTTTCTGGTGTATTGAGAAAAATCCTATATAGAGCTGTAAATAAATAAATTCTCTAGCTTGATATTAAATTTAAAAGGCAAGCTTAAGCTCTCCAAAGGGCAGAGGACGAATTCCACAAGAAAGCATAAGAGATGTAAATCTTCCCATGATGTATCATTTTATTGTCCAGTGTATACAGAAATACAGCTGTGGCAGCTACTACATTCCATCAGGGTCATCACTTTCTTCAAGATAATTTTAGTTTTCTATGGCCCTTTGTTTCTTCACTAATACAGAGCCAAGATAAAACCAGATCTTGAGGTGTAAGTTTTTTTCCTAGTGTTCAAAAAGAAATGCAGAAAGGACTGTAGTATTTTTTACCATATTTTGTTGGCGTCTGTATGTCTGTGTTCATCAAACAATTATGCTGCTGGTAGTACTTCCCGTAATGCAAGGACGTGTTTTTTCCTAGTATAACAAAAAGAATTTTAAGACAACAACAGCTAAATCTGAAAATCAGAGAGAACAACATGTTGCAGTCTTAGGAATACTATTAATTTGGCAAAGACTCACAAAGCCTTTCCAAAAGCTAAATCTTCTGTGATTCATTTGCACTGGGGTACACCAGATTGCCAGAATGAAAGCGGAGAGCACACTTCCATGCAAAGAAGGAAAATCCTCAGAACTGTTATTCATAATGTGTTTTTTTCTTAAGACTAATTTATTTTTTCTTACCTTGATGCATAAACAATCAAAAGGAAACTTCAAATGAGCAACTATTCATAATTGAGACATAATTTGACACTGTAAACAACAGAGCCTGGAGAAGATAAATAGTTGAAACTGTAAAAGAGTGAAACTAGATAAGTGCAAACTGCAGGCATGGATTTTATTCCAAAAAGAGTAGTTACCAAGGACTATTTTAAAATAAAAAACTGCAATGAAAATCTTGAAGGAAAATATGTCCACTGTAGTTTCACAGGTGTCATATACTTCATATTTAAAATCTTTGTATAATTATTGGTGATAGGCTTCTAAGCATGATTAGGTTAATTAACCTTCAGAGGAACCTTACTCCATTAACAGGGGGCTCCTGAAATGGATGCCTTAATTCAAACAGTGTGAATGTTCTTCTTGGGCTGCTATAATTTTTAAAATATATTTCACTGAAACATTACATATGTAACTTGTTTATTAGATGGTACAGTTACATCATTAAACTGTAAGTATTTAATAAAAGTATAGAAATCCTTAGATCCAGGGTACTGTTTTAACTCTGAACATTTATAGAGTACTATGAGGCATTTATATATATAATTGAAAAAAAAATCTTGAAAATTGATTTTTATAATAGTGGTCATATTAATTTTTTAGTCAGAATTATTCTTTTCATCTGACCATAACAGATTTACAAACTAAAACAAGCTTACCATGTATGTACTGAATCTCTGATTCTACTTTGCCAGAACTTATATTAAGTTTTTTATTTCTTCCACAAGTCCTGTGAGGTTATGAAAAGACTTGAAAAAAATTCTTCAGTACCAACTCCATATGGGTAGTCAGTGTAACTCTCTGCTTTTGACCCCTTGCAGATTCTGGGGTGCCTCAGACTAACAATTCTGCTTATGGGAAAATTAATTTTAAATTGATTATATCACTATTTAAGCACATTATTTGCACATATATTTTCTAGCCCCTCAAAACATGCATTTTACTTCTTACAGTTTAAAACTTACAGTTTACTTCTTAAAAAAGAAATTAATGAAAAGAGTGCCTGTCTCTGCTCTTACATCTTCAGCTTTCTCTTCATTTGAGGCTGGAAAAAATTTGTCCTTTATACTTCTTTTTCAGGAATGGAACACCTATGCAAAACTGGAATAAAATTAAAGCCTCATGTTTTAAAATGTTTTTTAAGAGTTAGATTTGTGTACTGAGCTGCTGTACACTCTGGCTCAGTTATAATCTGATATTTAGTGAAAATTTTTGCCTATATGATCAAAGAAAAGTGACCCACAAATCAAAATTATAATTGTTCTCTTTCCTATTATGGGGAACATATTTTCATATGCAGTCAAAGATGTTTCTTAATCTAGGAATTTTTTTTGTAAAGTAGGAGAAATTCTTAAGGTTTTATATTGTTTTTAGTGTCCTTATCATAAATAGTAATCTTATAATAATTCTTTTATTTCACATATTACCTGATATGTGATAATATTGAGCATGACTGACATGGGAGTTACTGGCATTTTTTGTTAATTTTTTCTTTAATTTTTATGGGAAATTCAACATTTAAGTACTCAGTAGCTTACTGTTTTCTTGTAGGCATGTTGATGTTACACCTGCTAGGATGAATTTAACAGCCATATGCCAAATGAAGCACATTCACTTAACAGAAGAGCTTAAGGAAGTAGGAGGAAAGGCTTCAATGTAACACTTTCATTTGGAGATGGCAGTAATGGGCGATCACATGGGGTTTTTGTTTTTCTAATGCTTGGTACTGTGCCAAAGCTGTCAGAGTTTTCAACTGTTTTTTTACCCAACTTCTAAAGCATCTCCTAAATCCTCAGCAAACTCTTTATCGCTAATTGAAAACAACTCATTGCCTGTATTTTCTGAAAGGAGAGAAAATACCAAAATATTTATCTTAGAAACAAAATATTGGATCAAACTGTGTCCTGTAGATGATTTGTTGGGACAAAAGGAAACTTGGCTGGAAAAGGGGGGTGATTATGTAAAAAAAGATTTATGACTTACATAGTTCTCTGCACTGGAGTCAAATCTCCAAATAAATGAACATTTCTTCAGGTTCTATCTTATATTGTGTCATTTTAGTGTCTGTGTGGATGAAAGTAGGAGGAACATCAGGGAGGAATATCCTAAAGAAACAACATACCTTTCTGTTTGCTTTCAGATATTTTAGGTAATGCTTTACCAACATAAAATTTAGGTGCCAGCTTTTAATTTTTGGATCTCAAAATAAGCTAAGCATGAGATAACCAGATAGGGAATCTAAAAAAATCCCTAGAAACTAATACAATCCTTCTGGTGATTCAGCAGCAGCTTTTGAAATTCATGCAAATCTCAGGAAGCAAAAGAGCTTCTTGGTGAGATGATAGACACAAATGGTTGATTAAATCTAACAGGGAAATAAAAAGGCCACTTCTGCAGGATATAGGCAATACCTCTCCCAGTTAGAGCACAGTGTTTGAGTTTCTCAAATGAGCTTTTGTTGTGCTCATGCTCACAAGGGGAATGCTTAATGTGGATAATCTCTCTAATCACTGAGCAATCTGAAAGTTTATTTTTTCTGGAAAGGGCACTGCAAAAGCTCATGAGAGAGAGGATGAAAAGGGTGTGAACCCTGAGCAGCTGTAAACTGAGGGGCTAGAAAAATCCTGTCCTTGTAGGGCAGTGGAAAGGAGCACAAGAAGGATGCACTATTAACCTGAGATCAATAGGTAATACAGCAAACATGTTCCAGGAGGCATGGAATGCTTTGTAAAGGAATCAGTGGGATTTGTATGCTGTGTGTAGGGCTGGCAGCAGAGTCTCTCAAGACAACAAACAGTATTGAACTGAATGTGGGAAGATATCACCAGATGTTTGTTCTCCTCTCCTGCATTCATCATTCTTTTGTCTGTTGAGGTTTCCTTTTGGTTTATAGCCTGCACTTCTGCCCTTCTGGGTGTGAACAGGTACACCCCTACTCTAAAAGTACTCTTAGTCCTATGTACTGGGAGCTTGCAATTGTGATAACTGGAGAAACTGGAATGTTTTCCCTATGCATTCCAGGGTGGGTAGGGAGGAATGATAACTTTAATGTGTATTTTCAAAGATACTTTGTAAAAATATTTAAACTCTCTGCATTGTTAGTTGGAGTAGTTAAAATTAATACTGTAACTTCAAGGAAAACAAGGATATTGGATGGATTTCATTGGTTTACACAACCAGGACTAATAATGTTGCAGTGCATAGGTTATTTAATATTTATCCCCAAGTGTTACTTAATATTTATCCCCAAGGCCGCTGAAAAGAAATATTTTATATCTGTAACTATCCACTACATAGTCCTAGAATCCCAGGATTACTCAATAACTGAAACTGGAAGACATGTCAGGAAGTCTGCAGCCCAGGGGCTGCTCCAAGCAACATGAGCCATGAGTTCATGAAAGGTTACTCAGGGGTTGTTCCACTGGGTCTTGAAAAGTTTGAAAGATGGAGACTGCCCAGCATCTCTGGAAAATCTGTTCTGTTGTTTGACTTCCCCCAAAGTGAAAAATGTGTGTGCATATACTGGTGTGCATGGCATTTGTGAGGCAATGTTTTGGTAGCAGGGGGGCTACAGGGGTGATTTCTTTAAGGAACTGCCAGAAGCTCCCTCCATGCCCAAGAGGGTCAATGTCAGCCCACTCCAGGATGGACTCACTGCTGGCCAAGGAGGGGAAAGGAGTAACTGCACAGGACCCATTCTAGTCAGAGCACAGAGGAGTCTGAATACATGAGAGAAACAGCTCTGCAGACACCAAGGTCAGAGAAGAAGGAGGGGGAAGATGTGCTCCAGGCACAGAGCAGGCACCCTGCAGCCTGTGGTGCAGCCCTTGGTGAGAAAGGCTGTGCCCCTGCAGCCCAGGGAGGGCCATGGTGGAACAGAGATGCACCTGCAGCCTGTGGACGACCCCACACCAGAGCAGTGGATGCCCAAAGGAGGCTGTGAACCCATGGGGAACACACAGTTCACAAAGATCTGCAGCCTGTTTCTCATTATCCTGCTCTGATTTGACTGTTAGTAAATTTAATAAATTACAAAAATTCAAGCGTTTTGCCTGTGACAGTAATGAGTAAAGGATCTCTCCCTTATCTCTACCCACTAGCCTGGGGAGGATAGGGATGGAGAGGCTTCAGTGGGCACCTGGCACCTAGTCAGGGTCAACTGACCACAGTGTGCATGCCAGTGAGCCAGTATTGTTCTCAGAAAGACACACTGAAGGTCTGAAGCATACAAGGCTTCATGTGGATACTCCAAAATATTCATACCAGGGTTCCTGAATGGTGTCTTTGAGCCATTCTGTGTGTGTATAAGTATATATACTTGTGGAAGGATGAAGAGAAGGCAGAGGACTGCTGGTTAAACAAAGTGCCTCAAAAATGTCCAGCTGGCCAACCCCCAAATCAGATTAATGTCTAAAAAAGGCTATAATGTGTACATTCAGGTGAGTATTTTATGATATGTAATACAAGAAACATCTGTGGCTCCAGCCAGCTTCTCATGAAAGGAAGTTCTGATTACAAAGCTGTCATAGCAGTCTAATGCTAATCTTTATACTTAATGGAAATTTCAAGGAGTGGAGAACACTGAACAGTTCTTACCCTCTGGAGCTGGGAAGTGATGTGAATCGCAACCCTTCAAAACCCCAGAGACCCCAGAACGTGATGATTCACGGGAGTAGTTTAAAAATAGAGGGATTAAAAATAGTAAAAGCTCTTTTTGTTGGTATGCTAGTTTAGATCCATATAGCTCACATTTTCTGGCTACATAGGCCTGAAACATTTTGAAAAATGCAACTACTTAAAAATAATATGAATAGCAACTGAGACCATTGTATAATTCCATAAAACTATGACGTTGGTTTTATACTGATGAACAGGGTTTTGACACTGTAAAAGAGCCCTGGTAAGAGCCAGGCTCAGGAGTTTTATTTCCTCAGATCAATACCTTCTACAGGAGGATGATAATTAAACCCACAAAAGCTAGGGCATGAGTTTCTGCTTTTTATTAACAGGAATCTCAGCTGAGAATAAAGCTGATGATTTTGTTTGAAACACTGAATTACTGATCCTGCTGTACAGACCATCCCTCTTTCCTAAGTCATGAGAAGATGGATGGGTCTGACATGGACAGTGTTCTGCATGCTGCCCTGCATACCCTGAGAGCTTGCCTGATATCAGTGCTGTGAGCTACAGCTCTAGTCTGTCCTTGAAATGCCCTTTGCACTGTGGTTTGGTGGGGTTACTGGAAACCAGTCCTACAGCTGTTTTCCTGAGTGCCTGTCCATGCTCCAGAAACCATCTCAGTTACAGAGTGTTAAGGATTCTTCCAAAATACTTTTTTTTCAGGGTGTAAAAGTTTTAGGGTGCCAGTGAAGATCTTGTGAAAGCAAATCCTAAAACCCTTCTTCAGATGTCATTTAGATTTGACTTAGTCAAAACTCCCACTGACTTCACAGAGCCATTTGAGATTTGGCACTAGCACATTAGCACATTGCAATCAGCTATGAAGGCAGCAACAGAGCTGAATCCCATAGAGTAACATCAGAGTAACATACATTATTTCCATCCAAGTAAAAAGGTCTTCCGTGACTTCCTTTTCTGGCCAAATCTAAATCTAAACACATTATTCATCTGTGCACAAGTCGGTTTGCTTTCCAAGCCAAAACGCACTAGGAAAACAGGAAATAAGATATAAAACTAGGTTGCTCTGCTCTGTTAATTTGTCAAAGCCACAAAATGTGTTTTTCATTAGCTTTCAAGTATGGGGTGAAATGTTTAGTGCATCTGTCTACCCATCCATCCATCCATCCATCCAAGCATCTTATTTTTTCTAAGCAGAGCAAAAGTTCAGCACAGTTTTCAGCTATATTGCTTAGCATCTTTTGTTTAGAGAAAGCAACTGACACCAAAATTTTGATCATGTTTTCATATTACAAATTAGTTTGTCCTTGTGAAAGGGCAGCAAAACAGTGTCCAGAAACTCATGCTCAAATGTTTGGATCTGTTGGTGCCAGTCTCAATGGTTCAGGAAGAAAAGTCCTTCCTGAACGCCTTCCTAAGGGCAGCTGAGAGCAAAGGAAAGTCATCAGAAAAATCCCGTCAAATTCCAAGTGCGCTGCATTACTCCCTAGAAAACAGTTCACCTTTCCACACCCCTTAACTTGCAATCCCTTACCAAACACCCATGCAGTAAGACACCCTATATCTCTTCATCTACTGACTGGGTTTTCAGAACTGAATGAAATTATTTGGTGACTGATGACTTTTGGTAGACTCTTGGAGAGGTTGTAAACGTATGTGTACTGCATTTAAACCTTGGAAATTGTGGCAACTTTGGCAGCCTGTGCCGAAAATAGAACTCCATAAATTCAACATTGCTGTTTAATTTTGTACACTCCAAAATTGTATAGATGTGGGAAATGCTCATCACTGAGTTGCAATACCCAAGCACTGCAATTTTAAACAAATAATTTTACTAGAAATATGTGGTGGTGTTTCACTTACGCATCTATATTCACTGTGTTTGTAAGGACTCTGTGTGAGAGATCAGCATGTCCCATTTACTTGTAATTATATTAATCCTAACTATAGACCTAGGCAACTCTAATTCAAGTTTTCATCTTAATTTACTCAACTGTGTGTTGCTAAATACCATACACTCCAAAGAGTGTCCAAAAATCTTAAGCAATTCCACTATTCTTCACAGAAGTAGAGTTTCAACACAGAACCGAGGACCAAAGCCAAAGTATGTCCCAAAATGTACCTAATTTCTGTGGTAGGAACATGTTCTTTCAATTGTAATTGAGATAAGTTCAACGTGGTGTTGTCACTATAGGACATGCAATAACATGATACGGACACGCTGCTCTTTTAAGGTAAAAAAGGGACTTTTTAATTTCTGACTCCAACCTTTATAAATTTCCAAAAGTGACAGTGGATTGGAGGGTGAAAGTGCCACCTCTCCAATGACACTGGACAAACCAACAGTACATCAAATTTCTCCTCTTCCATAAAAGAATGCAAAACAATAAGTTATTTACATAAAGAGTGTGAGAAAGTTCATTACAAGAATGTAAACATCAGAAGGTTTGGAAAATCTCAAAAAATCAAAGCAACATGGTGTTGTCTTTGCCCTGGATTTTTCAAATCGGAACCATCATCTACTGAAGATCACATCTGTTCCTAAGGCTGGAAGATCACCAGATCACATGAAGAACTTTGATATTCACAGGGGACCTGTGAATATCAAACTCCCGCACCCAAAATTGTTACCCTTCAGACCAGGGCTCAGAAATTACCTCAGCTGGGAGGTCTCTGAATCCTTGGCTTTTCAAAGGTTCTGAAGGTTCAGCCTCTGGGCATTTGCAGAAACACTTCAATTTTGACAGGGCTCAGCAATTTGTTTTCTGTCTCATGCATGAACTGCTTGTGCCTCACCAGAATTCAGAAATGAGAGTTTCTGTGCTGAGCTGTGTCTGGTGCTCTGCTCTCAAAGCCTCCTCTCTCATGCACCAGTAGACACAGTCTTGGCTACTGTTTCCACTTAAATCATGGTGACACCATCGCCCTTTTTCACAGGATTGCCCCAGAGTTGAGTTGCAGTTCTCTCCTTTGCCTGGGAGCGTTAACAAACTCCTATTTCACATCTCTTTTAGAGACGGCCTAACCACTAATCTGTGACTTATTGAGTCTGTGTCCCTGTGAATATAAGAATTAATAATTTCTGATGCCTAAGAGAATACCCAGACGGAGCCTGGCTTTGTGGGCAGGATGCAACTTGTCTGTCTGTTGGCTGCACATGAGCAATGCAGGAGCCATAATAAGGCCAGAGTGGGAAGGGAACCTGCCCTAGAGGCAACTCCTGTGATACTGGAGAGGGACCAGCTCTCACCAGCTGCTGTTTTCCAGACAGTGGCTGAGACTTGCCACCGGCAGCAGTGGGACGGCTGGAGAAGGATGGGAAGAGGGACACTGAGGGGGTGTGGGAGGGTGGGCACCAGCGCCAATTGGAGGCAACTGGAAGGGGCTCTAAGGAGACAGAAAGCATATCAGAGTGTGCCCACCTTCCTCCCCATCCTCTGCTCCTTGCACTCTCTGTGACGAACACAACAGCATGGCTGGACCTGCTGGCTAGGGGGGAAGGATATCAGAGTCTTGCACATCAAAGAAGGCAGCACTGGTAAAAGCCACTTGCTGTGGCACTGATTAAACCACAAACAGCTTTCTGGGAGAAGTTACTGGACGTGGATGCCCACCTGGGCAGCACTCCCTCTTTCCATCAGCAATTTTGCTATCCTTGGATGTTTCCTGCACCACAGGGTGCTGAGCACACTGTGCAAGCACATCCACACTTTCCAGGCATGCTCTCACACTGAGGGTGTGTCTGGCCAATATGTCATCTCTGTGATTTATCATTTTCTAGACTGAATACCCTCATCAACATCCTTGTGTTCTCAGTGAGATGTTATGTGCTGGGGGGTGGGAGGCTTCATCAGAGTCCTCCTTCCACATTCCTCATAAACAGGCAGCCTCTTTCCTTCTGCCATGCAAAGCAAAGGTTCAACTATCAGGGGAAAAATATAACTTCTAGGACAAATTGTAAACTTTTGCAGCAAAAAGCACAGACAATTAAGTCCAGTGATTGATTCTTTATTACAGACTTTTCACTCCAGGTTCATGCATGGGAGGTTTGGATTCATGTGGTGCCTGAAACTGAGCAAAGGAGCTTAGAGAATAAGGGATTAAATCAAAGGGAGGGCTTGGTGGTGGAAACCGTGGGAGGGAAGAGCATGTGGGAAGAAAGAAGGGAGGAAGAAAGGGGAGGTAGGAAGGTTCAGGCACTTGAAGAATAGAAATAGGTTAGTGGGTGATTGTACAGATGGTGTGAATCATCATGTGCTGATCTCTTCTTCCACTCGACTGCTGGAGCTATCATTTAACATTTTTTCATGATGTTTTACTGAAAATAGAAGTAACTCTCCTGTTTCCAGAAGGTGAGCTGTTGAAAGTTAAAGACTAGAAACCAGTAGCTTTTGGAAGAGATGCAGCTTCTCACTGATCTGAAAGTAGAGCTGAACTGGAAACTTCATTAAGAAGTTTATGTCCTTGCCACCTGGCAGATTTCCTACTTTTTAAAGGGGTGATTAGAGTCCCATAGTATGTTTTTTTTTCTAAATTAAAGGAAATTATTATTTTTAATGTGGCATCTCCAAAAGAATTCTTTTGACTGAATTGTATTTTTTTGCTCTCATAATTTGAGGTGTGTAAATATCAGTACATGGTATTTGCAATTGGAGCCAGGTGCAAAGCTTTTCCTGATTTAAGTTCACCACCTACAGGCATCTGAGCACCTCTGTAAGGAACAGGAAGGCGAGCTTCAAGAGTTTGTCTTTCCTTGTGGGCTGCAGGATTTGGCTAGTTCAGAGGATATATCTGTCTGGAGACTTTTCTGGATCTGGGCAGGGATCTCTTGTACTTAATTTTCCACCACAAATATCCCCCTTGAGGTTCATTCGTCAGTCCCAGTAGTGTTGCCAAGAAGAACTAATTGAAGTAACATCTAACAGCATTGTTGGACACTGTGATTTTAATTTCCAAAGTGACTACAGTAATTTTTTTCAGCTGGGCCTTGCTGCTCTTGTTGGCAGCCATCTTGTTTGAAATGCTGACTCCTCATCCTTCTTGTTGATGGTATTTTTAAATATTGGGGCACCAGCTGTTCTAGTTTGGAGACTTTAGCTGAAATCTCTGGAGGTAAATGGGTATCCAGAGACACCTGACCGTGGCAGAATGCGTCTCTCAAGGCCACATAGCCCACGTGGAGTCCCAGCTGCACATCGAACAGAAGGTGCCTTTATTTTTCTTCAGCTGCCAAGTGTAGGAGCAGCCTAAAGGCAGGTTTTACTATGTGATCGTATAATTTCCTATACATTATCATTTAGAGGAAGCTCTCTTGACCTCAGTTTTGCTGATGAACCACCAGAGTCATGTCAGGCATTTCAGAGGAAAAGTCCCATGAACTAGATTACCATGACTGTATCCATAACACAGCTGTATGTACACTACAGGGAGATCACCAGGAAAACTCCTGTACCAACCAAAGCAAGTGAAGCCCACCCAGGTACTGCTGGTAAGGCAGAGCAGAAACAGCCTCTGTGGGTCAGCCTCCGTGACTTTGGAATGAAGAGCTCTGGAAACCAAAGAGATGTGTGATCACAGAAGCACAGTTCATGGCATATTTCCAAATAAAACCAGAAGGATCATCACATTAGACCATTTAAATTATTTATGTCTTCTTCATCAAGTTGGTTTCTCTAAGAATGCATTTCATCTGTGTCTCATTTAAAAAGGATAAATAACCTATAGTCGTGACTGGCTGGATAAAGTTGCATGGGCAGCATTCTCATGACTCCAACATCAACACGCAGAACTGCTGTAATCCAGACCTGCAATGGTTCACTGAACAACAACAGGCCCTGACTTTGTTCTTGGTTTTTAAACCTGATTGCAAATCCCTTTTTTATTTTTTCCTGAATGCTGCTCATCATACCAGTAAGACTGGAAATCTTAATTAATTTATCAGTTATAATTTATCTCCAGGGAACACTTTCATGCTGTGAAATTTATTTCCAGGGAACAGTTTCACAGTTATGCCTGCTGTCAGAACTTTTCAAACTGGAGATGTATCAATTAAAATGATATCGTATGTTCCTCATAACTGTGTGTGTTGTGACAAAAAGATAGAAGAGAAAGATTTATTGGAAGAAGATGCCAGATGTTATCAAGAGAGCAGAGAAAGCCATTAGCTCTGAACTGGGTGAGTCCTTGTTCTTCACCAAGCCAGTAAATTCCAGGCATTGTATCAAATGTTGCATGTGTCTTTGAAAGTTTGAGAGGGAGGCAATTAATAATAAAATATCTTAACTGGATGGGGATAGAATTAGCTTCAAAAGTCAAAACATAAGGGTTTGAGGGTTTTGATTAAATTAAAATATATCTCTTTAGCTATATATACACATAAAAAGATCTTCAGCATTCCAATTATATATTAAAAATACATCTTTCTTAATTTATGGAGACTGTGAATTTTAGAACTCTGTTTCCCTTGTATGCCCTTGCTGCTGCTGGAATAAACTAGAAACTTTGAGTTCCCAGGTGACAGCTAGGTAGCAATCAGCTACAGATCAGTACAAGTTGTTCATATGAAAGATCAGGCTTGCTCCTGAGTTGACCAGGCTGCTGTGTCTTCCACTAAACACACAGACCTTTCAGGACAAGAATATTAATTTTCTATTCTTTATTCTTGAAATAAAAGGCACAAGAGAGAAACCATGTGAGAAACTACCAACAGGAGTATGGAAAGCTATATCAGATTGAAGAAATATGACCATGTAAAAGAAAACCTCCAGAGAAAGGAATTATCTATACAGACTCTTATACAAAGAGTCTGCCTGAGGCATTCACAGTAAAAATTTAATCACTGTTAAGTGTTCACCATTCTAGTGGAGTTTTGGGGTGAAAAGTGAACAAGAAGTTCTTGGAAGCTGCTGCATATTAGGATCTTTTTTATTATTAGCTGCCAGATATTGACTTATCCAGCAGCATGATGAAGAAATCTGGATACAATACATCTATTCTGATCTCAGGGGGAAAAAAAAAAGAAAGAAAAAAAGAGGTAGATGAAAGAAAGATAATTATTTACTTTTATTGGGGTCTTTTTTTTTTTAATCTCTTCATTTGCTGATTTATTTTCACATTCATGGAACCTGTAACATGGCTTCCAAAACTTTTGGAAGAAAAAGAGAGCAAAAAGTTGTTAGCAACTTTAGGCAATTAAAATGAGGGGTTCAAAGTAAGCAAATCTGAGAGCTATCACAATAAAAAAATTGTTCCAGCTTAATGACAGCAGTGTTATGAAAATCTTTTCTATATTTTCAATTAAATGTGTGAATACATGCATAAATGAGATCTGAGAGAAATGTGTACATCAGCTGCACAATAGGCAGTGGAAAGAAAGAGAGACATTGAAAATGAGAACCCAAATAAGAGCTGTTGATACTGAAATGGTTAAGAGCTGAGAGAACCTTGGGGATAGCACTATGAAAAAGAAAAGGTGAATCAGTCAATTATAGAAGTGCTTATTATGGTAAAAAGTACTTGGTGTAGCATCATGTGTAGTTTTGCAGCATTAAGGTTAGAAAAGAAAGTCACTTTGTACAGGGCAATAGTGGGGATATTTTAAAATGTTTATGGGAAGAAACTATATGATCAAAGCCAAAACACACAGGCTGTATGTTTTGGAGAGTTTTTTTGGGTTTTGGTTGCTTGGTTGGTTTGGTTTCTTATTTCTTTTTTTTTTTTTTTTTTTTGGCTAAAAGAGCCTAGCGGTTGTTAGAAATGTACAACAATATTAGAAGAAAAGTATGTTGCCATTGGAGTCATACAACTGTGAACTGACTTGCTCACTTAGGGTGTGGAAACCCAAAATATGTACTGTTTTAACCTTGGTTTTTATCTGTCAAGATAAATTAGAGCAAGAGAAAACTTTCTGGATGGTTTTACTATCCAGATATTGCTGTCTTAAATTGCAAATCAGTGTAGAATATCTGTCAAGTCCCGTACCTACAGCTGCCAGCTGATTGCTTGTATTTTAACTTGATCATATGTGGCTTCACAAATTGTTTAGAAGTGGATGAGTAGTGTATGTCAATCTTTGCAACAAAAAAAGTGACAAAAATATCTGTATTTGTAGTATAATCTCCATGAAAGATCATGATTACAGTTACAATAGAAATTACCTTTGAACTTCTAAGGTAAAGGCAGTTGGCAGTTGTTTGTTAACTTTAAGCTAATGCCTTTAAGTACCTGCTCAAGTACTGAGGGACATGCTAAAACATCCTACCTTTACTGGCTTCATCAGCTTTCCAGAAATCACAAATTACTCATATTGCAGCTGTGGTGGGAATCCCTGGAATCTCTCCTAATGCTGGCTTCCCACAGCTGCAGGCATTTTCAAATGGAGTTTTTCTTTTATTTTAATTGCAATAATGACTTTGTTAACTGTGCAAGTTGTTTTGATGATAAAAGTGAAATGCTTGGCAAGACGAGTAGCTGATTTTGGTGCACCTTGGCTCTGCATTACGGGCCATCCACAGGGCAGTAGCTGTCACTGCAAGACAGCACCAAGGAGACAGCAGATAACTCCTAGGAGATCCTGTGCTCAGTCCTGATCAGAAGCTTTTATCTGAAATGATGTATGCAATATCCTTTCTCTTCTTGTGGGTGACAAGGCTTACAGTTTGCAGACTACCAGAAGGGGGAAGCTCTGGTTGTCCTTACTAATACTGTGTGTGTAATGTTGGAAATACTGCCTGCTGTCACACAGGGGACCATGAACCATGGTGTCATGGTTTGTCCTTGCAGTGGCTTCTCTCGGAGTCACACACTTCTCTGATCCACCTTGCTTGAGCAGCAAGTTTGTGATGCAACACGATGGATTTTGTAGAAATTTCCCTTCAACTGAAAAAAAATATTCTAAGGCCAAATTCATGTGTACCAGAATGGAAAGGCAGTGATGGTGGGAAACAGCATCACAAAGCATATAGTCAGAGAAATGGAAACAAAACTGCAGTGTCCCAGACCTCAGAGCAGTCCAGATAGCACCAGTGAAAGGACAAGATTGGCTTGGAGTGATGTACATCCCAGGACAAAAGCCCTACTGTAGCTTATTTCTGTCAGCACAGAGGACTAACACAGTAACAGCTCGTACCAGAAGGCCATAGTGCTGTGTTAGTGGCTTACAGGCAATATTAAATCTTTCACAACATAGATAAATACCCCTGCAAAACAGGGTGATTTTGAAAAGGCTGCTAGTGAAGGGTAGGAGAGCCTGATGTGTCAGTCTTCTCAGGAAATTTGTCCAAAAGGCTGTCTAGAGAATCCTCGTCGTTACAAAGATGTGCAGTACCTAGGATCAGCTTGAGGCAGCCCACAAGCCACCAGAGACAGAGATGATTATTTTTTGATGAGGGACAGCTGTCGTGTGACTCTTCACTCAATGTGTTCATTATTCAGAATTATTTGCACCATAGCTTGCAAGAGCCTGGTGTTCCCAAGTTATCTTCAGCAGTCTTAGCATGACATAAAAGCGGATTCAACAATCTGTTCCGCAGGAAATTTGAAGGGCCACCTTAACCTTTTGTGTTAGGACCTTATCCTGTACTACTGGGCAATTTAACAACACTTTTTGGCAACTGTAACAATATTTTAAAATTAATAAATCCTCCTGAATAATATATTCACACATTTTAAATCCTCTGTCTGCATTTTTCTTTCTTTGCCTTACCTTGCCATTTGTGGAGCTACAGGAGCATTAGCAGAGCTACAGCATTTATTACAGAATAAAGTTCAGAGTGCCTGTAAGAAAAGACCAAATTGACTACACAGCAGTTTAGACAAAAAAGCAGTATTTTCAGCACTCCATGCAGGGCTGTAGTAAACATACTGTCTTTTACTGTGTTTGTTTGCAGGATGTAACCACGGAGTCACCATAGCTTCTTGTGTATTAGAATGTAGTGTCTCATTTTCCCAAAGCATTGGGCAGATCATTTTGAAATGTTCCTAAAACATGTGTTGTAAGCAAACAGAGCAATTCTGATCTTTGCTTAAATCTACAGGTTGAAAGAGCCAAAGGTGAAACAAGGTTGCTTCCGTGCCCTGGAGCAACCTTGCACTGGCAGGATAAGCAGTTTATTTGATGATTCAATTTAAAGTCTTTTCTAAGTGTAATGAAGTGACAGTATCATTCTGTGGTAGGAGAGCTTGTTACAGGAAATTTTAATGAAAGGCTCTTTTGTTCTGCCTTTATTATTTGTAAAATCTGTCAATTTACATCATGCACAGCCTGAATGTTTTAAATAGAGATTAATCTAAAGTTCCATTTTTTTAGTCTTTTTGAAGTAGAATTTATTGAGTTTTTCCTTTTTTACAGAGAAAAAGATGAGTCAAGATAGCCAATTCCAAGAAAGCATTTAGCCTCAGGGTCTGAATTCCATGACTTATAAAAAAAATTAGTATATTTGCCTTGGATTCTAATATTCTAATATTTTTCCTTCACTAATACTTAAGTATTTTTATTTTAGTGTCCTCATAATGTAATTTCTCCACATCCAGTCATTCCTTATATTCTAGTATTTAAAATAAATACTTTCTACTCCAAGTATCTCCTTTATGAAACTTATGATCTGTTTCAATTTACTTCAGACCTTTCATAACTATATATATATCTCAGGAACTTGAAGGCTCTTGCTTTCATTTATGGAAACTTGAATTTGACCAACTGCTTTCTTTGCAAATAAGGAGTAAGTAACAACAAGGAGCTTAGGTAATTAGTCATGAACTATGTCATTAGAGGGTGACACTTCACAAAACAGAATACCTGTTCCTTGTTTTGGATTTTTTCATGTGGAAAATTAGATTAAAAGTCCCTTCACTAAAAAAGTATCATTGAAAACTAAAGTGTCCATGCAGCTTTTTCCTGGGTTTTCCTTCACGCTCCACAGGGATCACTTCCCAAAGGCTGAGGCCCTTTGCAATCACCTTGTCAATGCCCCCTTCCCTAGAAGGTGATCCCAGCTGCTTGGTTTCCCTACCCTCTAATTCCAAGCTCCTAGCCCTGTTCCCCAGCATCCAAGCAGTCAGGTGATCACCTGCTCACCTGGGTGGTGGCTGAAATCTTTTTGCATATCCCACAGCTCTCTCAGGGATAGGGATTGAGTGGTTCCTTCTTGTTCCGCCTCTTCCTCCTGCTCTTGTGATGGCCCTGCTTTGTTCTCCTTTGCTAAACAAGCTCTCGTGTCCATTTTCTCTTCTGGTGAGAAGGGGTGACTGATACCAGCAGGGCCTGGGGCCAGGGTTGGAGCAGCTGCAGTGCCTGTCACTGCCATCAAATCCAGGAGATTCTTTTCCCTTGAGCATCCTGAATAGTGTTGAACTGGGCTCGGTAGGCCAGGACCCAGCACGCTGCAGTGATTTGTGTCTCTGGAATTGCCAGGCTGATGGCATCCCTTTTCCAAGTATTTTCCTAGTTTTTCTGGATCCTGCACTTGTTCAGGGGGAAGTTCCAAAATGCTGGAGGTACCCACTGTCCTGGGCTCTTGCCCACACTATCCCACACACCCGTCCACTCAGAGCTGTCCAGTCTCAGTGCAGATCTCTGGGTGGTTTTCTTAAGTAGGTGTTCAACAAGACCTGGAGCACAGTCAGAAGACACAGCAATAAAACCATGCTGGTTTGAACATCCCAAAGATATTTGAAATTTGCAAGAGCTGCAGTAACTAGCCTGGAGGAGAAAGGAGGTGTCTCCCCCATGGAGTATGTCCCTCACAGTGGGAAGAAGAGGAGAATAGATAAAAAGGTAAGACTTGTGCATTGATGGAACAGTTCAGCAATTGCAATGGAGTAAAAGATGATGATGATGATGATGGTGATGAAAAGGAAGACAAGAAGTGGGAGAGGAATAAATCCCAAGAAAGACAAGTGATGCACAATGCAATTTCTCAGCACCCACTGAGCAGTGCCCAGCCAGTCCCCCAGCAGTGATCAGCCCTGCTGGTCCAAATTCCCCCCACCCCATATTCTGAAGAACACATTCTGTGGTATGGAATGCCCCTTGGACCAGCTCAGGTCAGCTGTCCTGGCCATGCTCCCTCTGGCTCCTTGTGCACCTCCTCAATGGCTCTAGAGCATGGAAAGCTGAAAAGCCCTTGACTTAAGGTAGGCACTACTCAGAAACAGTTAGAACATCATTGTGGAATCAAAAATATTCTCATACTAAATCCAAACCACAGCACTGCACCAGCTACTACTTGGGCATGGTCTTTGTAGAATGCCAAATAATAGTAGACATATTCTCTGCAGCCCAATCAATAGATCACTGCCAAATGCACAAAAAAAATGCTGATTTATTACTTTTGCACATTCTTCAATTACTCTATATACATAAATGACAACATAGAACAATGCATAACTGAATCTAGAATCTTGAATGGAGCAAAAGAAAAATCATACCCAGTTATTTCATTCTCAAAAGAGACTGGACCAAGATTTTTTTTCCATGTTAATCAGTTCTGAATAGAACATAAAGAAAGAAAGGAAAAAAATCTTTAAAACTATGGTATCATATTTTAATCAGATCAAATGTTCCTATGAGACACCAAAAGTTCATAAATCTCTGTTGGCCTAGCAACTCACCAAAATTTTGCTTCAAAAGAGGATGGGAGAAAATAATGATGATCAAAATTGTGAGCCCAAATCATTAAAAGAAAACACAACAGAAATTACAGATGCCTACATCCATGGACCATCTCTGTTTTTATAGAAAGCTATGTAAACTCTACAGAAGGCAGATATTTCCAGAACAGTAGATGCCCCAACTAAGAAAGCTCCCAAGCCTATTCCATCTCCTACAAGACAGTACACATCATCTTAACTGTGATTGAAATCAAGACAACCTTGGCATAAGTTTAAAGCTGTTGAACATATGGTTGTGTGATTTACTGGCTCAGATTCTCTATTTACAGCTGGGTAAAGGCTGGACAGCACATAAAGATAGAAATCTCTTTTGTAATTCTAGATCTAGACAAAAGTACCAGAATTACCAAGAGTAATTAGGACAACACTGTCTGGAGAGGAAGAAATAAATTTTGGTCCTTTTATAAGGAAACATGTCCTAGATATAAATTTACACAAGGAAAAATATATTTTGTGTTTTCACTTCATATGCAGTGAAAAGAAATAGTTATTTGTTTAAAGACAAAGACGGAAGTTGGGTAAAGTGACCACATATTTTGGTTACATTTAGGCTACAAGGCCAAATTTAAAGGTCCAATCTCAAAAATTATGAATCTAAGGGAACAAAGAACAATTTTAAAATTGAATTTAAGTTACTATAACTCACATCATAGGATCAGAAGAAGATGCAAGTTCTGTTGACTCAGATTCTCCTTTAAATTTAGTCCAGTCTTTAAAATTATAGTTAAAACAAGAACTCTCTTCAGTTCACATGAGAACTGGCTACCAGTCCAGTCCTACAAAACATCTGTCTGCCACCATGAATCTAAGATCTGTACCACAAGTCTGTAAACCAGCAATCACATTAGGCTTATATTGTAATATATTTGTAAATGTGATGGTTACTTTGCAATAATGCCAAATCCTGAATCATAACAGATCTATGAAGATTAGGACAAGGTGAAATAATTAATGTTCAAAGAAGGCAAATATGGGAAATGTAAATTTTTTAATAATCAAATGTCTATATCCATGGCAATCTATGGAAATGTTTGTAGTATACAAACTATGGAATTTGAAGTATCAGCCAGTAACAATATAGTTTTAAATATCAAATACTTCTCTCAACAGTTCAATCATATCAAGGACAGACTCCCATGAAGTTAGGTTTGCATGGGAGCAGTCACCCAAAGGAGAGGCTCAAAAAAGCTACTCTCAGTATAATGAAGAGAGCAGATCAAGGCTCCATAGATAACCATTAAAAACCCTGCAGGATGAACAATAATTAAAATTATATGAAAAACAATCAACTACCAAAAAGGTTTTGTCAATCTATGCAGTTCGTGCAATATTCAGCCTTGCTATCTGTTGTGGGGATTTGAATACATGCCTTGAAATGAGGATATCTTTCAAGTTATCTTAATTTAGATATCTCCTTCAGTGTCTCTGGGGAATTGATGTTTTTCTTGTGTATTTTCAGGCTTCCTGTGTGTGAGACTGCCAACAAGGATTACTAATGCAAATGAGACGAGGCTACTTTTTCTCAAAAACTGGAAATCCTCATTCCCAGTGGAGAATTTTATATTGTATTTACACAGCCATATACTAGCAAAATAAAAATGGAGATACTGAACCCGACTGAAGATTTGTCTCCTTCTGTATCTGGTACAGGAAATTGTTCCAGCCTGGGGCTTGCTCGGATGTTGGTTTGGTGCCTGATGACTCTGCTCAAGCCTGCTGCAATGTATGTTGTTTTGAAATATACATACCAAAGATGTGCCAAGAATGCTAAAGTGTACCTTATCCTATGTATCTTCTCTGTCTGTGGATTTGGCAGGAAAGGTTGCTGAGGGGTTACTTTTAGGGATTACTTTCAGTTGTTGTAAAAAAAAATTTTTTCATTATCTAGTTTAAGTACAAAGCATTCTAAAGCAAGAGAGCACTTAAAAGTATTTGCAAATAAATAACACTGGAAGTTTAATTATATACAAATTCAGTGAACCAAGACAAAATTAAGGCTTACCTGGTCTTTCTCGCTTCATATCAAACCTTGCCTACTTTTATAGTTTTCTAATAATTCTGTAAAAGATGAACTAGCAGGGAAAAAAATTCTTTGCTGTCAGCAAAACAATTTTCTTCATCCTGATTTTGGTTTTTCTGATTAAGATATTCATGACCTCAAATAAATTACCTTCTAATACTGAGTATTGAAAGATCCTTGCTGTACAGGTTGTGTCTGCTCTTTAGCTACCTTCCATAGCCACCATGGGAGCAGCTTTTCTTTCACTTAGAAGCATTTGTGAATAAAAGATATTATTTCCAGTGCTCTTTTATGCAGGCTGTTGTGTCTGTAAATACTGTCTGTCTCAAGATAGCATTAATAAGGTTTATGTCATGACAGTTGTCTTGGAAGGCTCATGTGGTTGGAGGATCTATTCATCTATTATCATCATTTTCTGTACTAAACAGGCAATGCTATCGGAGGTTTCCATACCTGTTAGAGGGCTCTCTTTCTCAAATTTCATTTCAATTGGCATTACTAGACTGTTTGACAAGCACTAATTAATCTATAGTTACATTCAGCATTAATATTCCCATGTCATTAGTGGGGGAGAAGAGCAACAGCACTTCATGTGTCTCTAGGAACAAGCCATTGCCAGAAGAGAGGCAGAGCACAACAGTCTCTCTCTCATAAGCTCAGCTTATTCTTCCAAAGAGACCTTCTTTCACCCTGTAGTATCCCATATGTACCTCCCCTGAGCCAGCAGGTCACTCCAAGTGAACTCTCCCTCTCCAGGAGCCCTCTGGCTCTTCTGCTCCCCCAGCAAAGGCCAGTGCCTGTATGGACGGGGCAGCTGAGCCAGGTGAAAACAGGGATTCGTTCAGCGGTGTACGTGTGTGTCTGGGTAAGCCTCCAGGGGCACCAGCCCCCCAGTCCTGCTGACCACGGCTGCTCCAGTGCCCACACTGGCAAAAAGGAGGCAGCAGGGTGGCCTCTCTCAGACACAGCTCTGTTTTAGGTTACTTTAAGCTGGCAACAAAAACATACCCTATCTTCAGAGAAATGGTGCCTACACAGAGCCATATGGCTTAATAAATGACAGTCTAACCAGTGCACAGCCAGTACAGATTAACCCAAGACGCCTTGCCATCTGCTTTCACTGTGGTCAAACAAGTGGCATCTTGTTTATTGCACCATTAAACATTCATTTTTAAACTGCCAATCAGCAAATCTATAACTATAGTATATCTGGAAAGCTCCCTTTCATTTCTTTCCCAAAAGAAAGAGGTTAATGCAAAACATGGTAACATGTACTTTCACTGACAGGAGATTTCAGTGCACGCTGTTTACTCAGTTGTCTGTGTAGAGGCCCATTATGCATAAATCAGTGCAGAGAAATAAAGGATTGTTTTATTACACAACGAAATTTTCTAAAAATTATCTTAATTTCCTGTTCAAGAAATGGCACTATTGTTTACTTGAAACAGATATGCTAAATGGCCTGGAGGAATTTTGATTTTAGGAGACAGACTTGCCATCATTATGAGTAAGAGTGTTGCATTGTTCTTGACAATGGCAATTAAAACATATTTTGATTAGAAGGTAATTAGCAAAAATGGCAAAATGCTATTTCAAAGCTTGACAAATTTTCCAAATAGCTCAAATGAGTCCAGTTCTTGGGATAATTTTCAGATTGCTCAAAAATATTGCTTAATATCAACAAGAAATCAGCTATGAAAAATCTCTGTAAATTCCATGGTATTAGCTGCAATGCATTTCATACACAAATTAGCAGACCTGACAAAATGCTATGTCAACATCTTAAATCCTTCAAATTTCGTAACCTTGAGGTCAGATTAGCAAGATGTTAGTGAGCAGAAAGACTGCTCTCAGTCCTTTTCCATATGAACTCACCTGCCAAATCTTCTCAATTGCTTTTTCTCAACCACAGTATCTGTAATGCTTCCACCTCCCAGGCCACTCTCACCTCTGTGGACATTCCTCATCTTCCTTCTCTTTCTTTACTTCCCTGAGGTGTATCTGTGCCACTCAACCTTTCTGGCTTTCCCTGTTCTTAGTACCATGCTCTTGCCTACCCAGGGACATATAATGCCTCAGGTGCAAAATTAGGTTCTGCCATTCCAAGGATAATTTATTTTCAAATTACATCTAATTCTGTGTGGACTGTTGAAAGGAAAAGTATAAGTCAATTTAAGAGGAGGCAGATAAAGCTGGAAAATGTTACAATTGTATTACAATTCCCAAGACACAACACTCAAGACCTTTGTCTTGAATGAGATCATGTTTCCATTTTTCAAGCCCGTGTGGAGCAGAACAGACCTGTTCTACCATAGCACATGACAGCACGTTTCATACAGTAGCTGAAAATCTCTGCTGCATGCAGACCGTGCCGTTTGCAAGATGGGATGAGTGAGAGGACTGTCAGGCAGCTGGTTGTGGTTCCAGATTCTGCAGCTGAATCAGGGCTGTCTGGACAGCTCTAAACGGTACCAGCTGCTAATAGTTCCCCTTGGGATCGTTTTCTAATTGCAGATTACGAGACACAGCAGGGCATCCCTTTCTTCTCCAGGGGTAATTCTTACGCTGGGATGGAGGGGAGGAGATTTATGAACCAAATATGCTGAGAACTGTCAGTGTGGTAGAGACAACTAATCAGTTGGTGAATGTTTGAGAGATCCCTGATGTTTTAGTGCTCTTTCTTACAGGCAATCTATCTTTCATCATACTAACATCAGCCTCTTAATTCACCAGTGCAGATATTATACACCAGAATGTCTTCATTGATGTTTATTCAGGTGATTTGTATCTGGGTTTATGCTAATCCAGGACTGTGCTGTTTTATCAAGTTCATGTGTCTGTGTCATCACTTGTATTGAACTCACTTTTCTGGTCCATCTCACTTGAGAAAGCCTTTATCTTGAGATTTTCTCCCAGAGAAATCTGATTGTCAGGTCCTTAATGTTACATCAGTGTAAAGAACATGCAGGTGTAGTCTGTATTCCTATGATATGATTTCAGATGAGAGTTTCAATAGCAATGGTGATTCTGAAAAACTTAATCTTTGTTAGTGACGTCTTTTTGACTTTCTAGCTAAAAATATTTTGACACTTCACTTATAATGTGATGCACCTATTTTTTCTTACTGATCTTTGCAAAGCGCAGGAATCCTGCATGAAAGATGACAAAACACTGATTAAGATTTCAAATTCCAAGGCCTCCTCTGTGAATGGCTCTCCAAATTTCCCAGAAGATCCCCTTGCTGCCGCTGCCTATCTCACCTGCGCCGGTGAAGCGTCAGTCTGGGGCGCTGCCGAGCTCCGTGCGAGAGGAGCTGCCGGTACCTGTTGCTTGTGGCAGAATTTCTGTGCCTGTCACTAGAGGGCCACTGCCGTGAGCCCCGCCAGCTCCCTGCGACACCGCGGGTGCCAAGCTCGCATAGAGACTTGCGGGATTTTCTCCGCAAATCCCACGCTCAGGCGCTACCCAAAATAATTACCTGTTGGATGCTTCTGAATGGACGGTCCGGAATGACGCTGAGAGGAGGATAATGCTTCTTAAAGCACGAGGAGGTGGCTTCTCTGTGTGTGTCACTTCCTCACAGGGGTCACTGCCCGCTCTGAGAACAGCTGCGGTCATTTTCGGACACGCAGTCCCCGATGCCGAGCTGCTGATGCTAACGGGAGATTTACTGCCGGCTCAGCTCCGTGCAGGATTTGATCTTTGGTACTGACTTCTACCCACAACTGCGTTTAGAATATTACTAGCCCAGGCTGGCTTGAACTGACGTTGTGAAAAGTGATTCAAGTTTATCTTTGAATTTTGTGCAGGCTGGGGGAAAAAAAAAAAAAAAAAAAAAAAAAAGTTTTTTGATTCTGTCACATGTAACTCAAATATTGCCAAAGAGGCTGGCTTGTCTTAACTTGCAAGCACCTGGCACAGAAACAATCTATCATTTTGAACACTCCTATATGCAGTAATACTCTCATTTAACCATGCCTGTGCTGGCTACATTGGAGGGTGGTGTAATTTCCAAATGAGATAACACTGCATGATTACCCAACATCAAAGGTGACTTCAGTTATTTCAGTGAGGTTTTTACACCCCTTGTGATTTTTACTGTGTTGCCAACACCCTACTCTGTCTTGAAGTCAGAGTTCTCTGATTTCATGTGATTATCTTGGGAAGGTTTCCAGGTATGTTTATGTGGGATTACCACCTGAGTGTATTTTCTTCCCTGCTGACTCAAGTGGTGTGTCCAGACCATCATTCAAGGAGCCTATAAATATGTATATTCTAGACAAATAAATTCAAATATGAAGCTCACATACTCAACTTCTTCCTCCTGATTCTCTGGAGACATGTTTGCAGTGTAACCCCATAGTTTCTTTCATTTCTCATAGTAGGTAACTATAACCAAAATCAGCTATTAACTTTATTACAGAATGTAAAAGACATCCATATTTAAGTCTTGCAAGAATTTTGTTTTGTGAAAAAGAGAGAGAAGGTCTTGTCAAGTTATAAGAGTTAAAATGAGGTGGAGTCAGTGTATGGGAGAAAGGCTCTGGGTCTGTCTCCTCCCTCAGAATACTATACTGGAAAGAACCCAATCCAACAGAAATACAATATTATGCATCTCTTTTAATCAAGTAGCCTCATAATTTGCATACATCCCTTGTTGTATGTTATATATGATTCAGAAGTCCTTCCCATGAACTAAGAGGGGTCAGGATGTGGACATCTTGCATTTTTAGGTATATGTGCCTCTGTTAGATTGTTATACTACAGATAGTTGCATTAAAATATAGTTTCAACCTTTTTTTCTTAAAACTTCCTGGCAAAAGAAAAAAGGTACTTTTAAATTTAACAGCAACTTTTTGTTTGACAAGAACTCTTGTTCAATACAGTATCTTCTATTTGGAATACAGGACTTGTTATTTGAGATTGGCTCATAGGTTAATTTCCTTTTCTCACATTAACCAGCATAGTAAATTTCAGAAGAAAGCAGATGAAATCCCACTGGCAGTTATAACTTTTTTCTCAGTAAAATTATACAGAATTTACAAGCAGCTGCATTCTAATGCTCAGTTATATCCACATTCATATTTTAAAATAAATGCAGACACTATCCTAATTTTTGTTGCTGGAAGCCAGCTTAACTTTCTTTCACTTAGCTCTTTTAAATCTTCAAGACAACAAAAGGTGATGAAAAAGCCTTTGTGGTGAATCCCAAGACCAAGATACACCCAAGGCAATGTGGTTAGTGCAGAACCAAGAAAAGCACTTAATTCTGTAGATAGAATCCAGTCCTTTTAGTAAGCAAACACAAGCCAATTAAAACCTCATCTCTAAACAAAAAAGCCAAAGCAAAAATAGCACTAGGTGGAGATTTAGTTGGATTTGCGGATAAATTCTCTCACGGCTCGGGCAGCAGGCTTTGTCTCCGGGCCCCCCGGGTGCTGCCGTCCTGATCACACGCCACGACCGCACAGGTGCCGAGGAGGAGCTTGGTTTTTATTGCAAAACCCCTCTTGTGAATCAAAACAACACCAAAAGTCAAAACGTGAGCGCTCGCACCCCTCCCCGCTTCGTTGTTCGGGGTTTTTTAATCCCTACAGACACGGCTCACCCCCTCCGGTAAGAAAGACGAGGAAAAGCCAGCAGGGACCGAGGAGCAGCGGAGCCGTGCCCGCGCAGGTGGGACCCTCCTGCGGGGCGGGAAGGAGGGAGGGGACGAGGGACGAGGGGCGGGCTGTCCGCCCGGGCCGGGCCGGGGCCGCGGCCCCTGGGCGGGCCGGGGGCGCTGAGTGGGTGGAGGCCGCGTCACTCAGGCCGGGCGCGGCCCGCGGGGGATGGCGGCCCCGGCGCGGCGCCGCGCGGCAGTGGCGGGCCGGCAGCGGCGGCAGCATGAGGGCGGCGGCCACGGTACGGCGGCAGCACCTGCTCCAGCACGGCACGGCAGGGCGGGAGAGACGGGGACAGAGGGACAGGAGGAGGGAGGGATGGAGGGAGGGCGAGCGGGCTCTCCGCGGGCTGGCCGCTGCCCCGGCGCCGCCACCGCACGGCGAGCAGCCCGCGGAGGGAGCTTCATGTATTTGTTCCCAGGACGCGGTGGGCATCCCCATCCCCATCCTCATCCTCTGCCTGGCTTCTGCGGCGGCCGCGCTGGACTTTAAGTACCACCACGCCGAGGAGCTGGAGCGGTACCTGCGCGGGGTGCACGCCGCGTACCCCTCCCTCAGCCACTTGCACAGCATCGGCCGCTCCGTGGAAGGTGAGCGCGCTGGACGAGGGGAGGGAAGGCTTTTTGTTTCATGAAATCGGGCTAGGTGTGGGTAAAGGTGGCGTTTCGTGGGCGCTTGCTGGCGGCGGGGCTGCTCTAACAAACCTCTGTGAAGTTTCGTCTTCCTCTTGCTTAAGCGTCAATAACACACTGTGGCTGAAGCATCATACGTGTCATCAGGGTAAAAGCTCTTCCAACTCTTGTTTCTGAGAGCTGGAAACGTCCTGAGTGGCAATTTCAGAAGCAGGGCTGTCTTTATGGAGCGTAGAATATGTGGGACCCCTTTGCCAAGTGCCCGTTCTGGGTGGGACTATAATTAAAGAAGTATGTTTCCTAACTTGTGGCTGTGTTAAAAATACCTTCTGATACAAGGTCCTGTGCTGTAGATGAAGAATAGGATTTCAGTCTCAAATGTTACAGGAAAATGTACTGAAATCAGTAATCACCTTTCTGACCTTATATTGATATTTTAATTTATCTCTCTATGATTGCTACTTTCTTACCATAAATTTGGGGAGAAGCGGCTAATTTTTCAAAAGAGATTTAAAAGATTAGTGTTTATTTGCATATGGACTTTAATGCACATCTGTTTAATTCTAAGAAAACAAACAAATTAAAAAACCCCAAACTGCTTTGTTAGATTTCAGTTCAATAAACTAAATCACTCTGAGAAGAGCTATAAAACTAGATAGAAAAATCATTCTTTAGAAACATCATCTGTTCCTCTAATCCCATTTTGTACCACTGGAAGGAGACATTTGTAGCGTCTATTATCAAATCCACGCTTGTGGTTAAAAAAATAAAAATCCATATTCTTCTTGATAGATGATCATGAACACATTTTCATGCCTTCTCACTTGTTTTACCATGTATCTCAAAGTAGACAAGGAATCTTAAAGTTATTTCAGCTGTGTTGGTTTTGGTTTCATCAAAGACAGAATTAGATTGGATTATGTTATTCATCCATGCAAGAGGTTAGTTCCTGTAAGTACAGTTCCCTCCAGTGCAAACTAGCAATTATCCACATCCTTATTTTCATACCTTTAGAGAACTTAGCTAACATTCTGATGATAGGAATAGATCATGACTTTTCTGCCAGAAACTCAGCTAGCTTATCTTTGTGCGGGTAGGCAAAAACCTTTCATCCAGCCTGAGAGATTGGAACTTTGGCTTTTACATATCTAGATACCTGAAAGCTGATAACATGAGATGTTCAACTTGTCTGAGTTCCATCAGCATGAAAACTGGAAAATCATCATCTCTTGGTTGTGATTGAGCAATGCACTGAAACATCATTCAGATTTTGATATATTGCTTTCTGCTTTGCCAAACTCTGAGAAGAGAATTGTGTGGGCTCTCCTCGTTACTATTCTCAGTGCCATGTAAAGCAGAATGGCAGTGAAAAATGTGTAGTGCTCCTCTATTCTTTCATTTTTATCTCAATGTTAAGAGATTTCTACCTTTGTGGAGAAATGAGCCTTCAGAGTCACCTGGAATATGGCTGGGGACGATACTGAATTAGGGTCTAATTTGGGTGGTTTTTTTCCTCATACTAAAAGAAAGTTTTATGACAACAGTGGTTATAGAATTCTGGTGAAAATGAAGTTTCAATTTTGGTCCATGGGTTGAAGTTCTGTTCCTCTATTCTCAGTTAAGCTGCTGCAAGCAAGACTGTCTTTGCATGCACATGGCTGTATGGGTTTACTAGTGTTGTCCTCCTGCCAAGTAGCTAAACCATGGTAGCAAAATCTGCTTCTTGATAATGAGAAACAGAAATTAATTTAAGTACTCTAAAACTGAGACCAATGTGATGTAGTAGGTTGATAATCCTGATATGAAAATTCTTTATGATGAATACAATATCCCATGGATCAAAGTAACATCTATAAAATCGACAGACATTATTTTACTATTATCATGAATGGCTATTGTTCCCATGTTATTTGTTAATCTGTGTTTTACTCCAATTTTATCTCATAATCTAGTATTTTATACTGCTATCTAGACTTGGATTATGAAGAATGTGAAGTAAAAACTTGACTTTTGGTTGGTGTATGTAGATTCAGAGCTCTGCAAGGGTATAAAAATCCAACTCTTAGAAGTTGTGGAGGGTGGTAGGGACCTGTGTATTACCACTTCAGAAAGTGATCACATGTAGTTCTTTAAGAGAAGTATCTAAACACTATTCATGTCAGAAGCCTCACCTGCTCCAGGCAGATCATAAAGTAATGTAGGTCTGGAGGCTATCTAGTCTGAGCTCCTGTTCAAAGCCAGGCTCACTTGAAAGTTAATTATGATGCTTAGGGCCCTCTCCACTGTACTTCTGAATATCTGCAAGGGTGGAGGTTCTACAGATTCTCAAGAGCCACCTTGCAGCCCTTTGGCTGCACAGCTGCAGCCCAGCCAGTCTGCAGTCTGTACCTGCATGGGG
Source organism: Passer domesticus (assembly GCF_036417665.1). Lineage (NCBI taxonomy): Eukaryota > Metazoa > Chordata > Aves > Passeriformes > Passeridae > Passer > Passer domesticus. Next base: position 33,321,166 of record NC_087478.1, on the reverse strand, counting down.
TTATTTTCTTGTTGATAATCCATACATGGGGCTCTTTTGTTCCAGGTGCAGGAACAAAAGAACCCCATGTATGGTTTTGCATTTATCTTGGTCAAATTCCATGAGTTTGCTCTCAGGAAATTCCTTCAGCTTACTAGGGGCCCTCTGAATGGCAGCCCTGGCCCTGATGAAGATATTAAACAGCATCAGCCCCAGAACTGACCCTTGGGGAATGCTGCTAATAATTTGCTGTCCCTTGAACCACCAGTTGTTCAGTCCAGTCAGCTTCTGACCTTACTGTAGTGTATTCCTCTGATCCATATGTTCCCAGCTTGTTTGCAAAGACACCCTGAGGGTGACTAGACACTGGAACAGGCTGCTCTGGGAGCATCCTTGGAGATATTCAACAGCTGGCTGAACACAGTCCTGGGCAGCTGGCTGTAGGTGGCCCTGCTTAAGGAGAGGAGTTGGACCAGATGACCTCCAGAAGTCCCACGCAATTCCTGAATCTGTGATTCTGTTGAAAGCCTTGCTAAGGTCAAGACAAAAGAAATAGGGTGCTTTGCTCCCTTTCACTAAGTCAGTCATTTCTGCATAAAACCCAAAAAGTCAAGTGTGATTTGTTATGGATAAATCTGAGGTGAGATTTACATAGTGTTTATTTGATGCATGTAGACTGTAATAGCAGTGTGCATAGCAGAATCTGTACCAAGATTCTCAATGGAAAACAAATGGAAAGACTCCCAATTTGTTTTGTGGTGGTTTACATCACCATACAGAATTTCCCCCTGCTAGATTACTAGGAGCACCTCTGCCAAATTACTCAAAACAATGCGTTCTAGACTGGCAAAGGCTTGTTCAGTCTCCAGATCTGATTTGGAAGCTATGGTATTTAATTATGTATCTCATCTGCTAAGCTATTGTCCTTAAATAAAGGAGAAAGGAGCTTAAAAGATATAGCACATTGGCTGACAAAACTGAGTGTTAGCTTTTGATCTAATTTAGTAGGTATCCTCACATCCCTCAAGATTTGTAGGTAGGTTGGTCTGTGAGAAACTGATACAGTCTTAGCAGCAGGTAGGCAGAGATGTGTGATGGCCCAGAAAATGCCTTAATAATTCTTTTATATTGTTTCAGGTGTGTTGTTGAATAAAGTTATAAAAGCTTTTTGTCAGGAGTTCAATTTTCTGATATATCCAATATCCAGCCTCAGAACAGTGTGTGCACTCTGTAGTAATAGAGGAATCTGCAGAGCTGCATCAGTCTGGGATGGCAGAATGGGACTTGGTGTAATCTTATTAACCCATCATGCCTAAGGCCACCCCAGTGAGAAACAGACTGAGTCTTCAGCAAGCAAATCTTAGAGTGCATTACCAAAAGGAAAATAGTCAATGTATGTGTCTGATCTGTGGCTTTTCATTGTTCAGGATACAGTGCTGTTGCTATTCTTTGAAAAGAAAATGAGGATGGTGGGAAGCCAATTTAAGGATTCTAACAGAACTGATGACCTCCTTAGGAGGACAAAACCAGCCAGGTATTGGAAGAGTGGAGTAAATTTTGTAGTAGATCCACACTCTAAAAAGGTCTTTTCAGATACACTCTGGATTGAGATAAAGTGATAGCATGCTAATTACAGCTTGGTTTACATCTAGGTTTTCTGGAGGCCAGTCTGCATTTTTAGAATTCCAGTCAACTTTGGGACAGTTGTAAACATCCTCAGGCCAGATTCTGCTCACTGAGGGAAAGGTTATGTATGGTTAAAGTACCCCTGTCTTTACCTAGTGAAGTTTCAAAGTTGACTTTATATATTAATATCCCTTTGGCAGATTTTATCTGGAGAGACTGGAGAGACAAAAACTAAAACAAACAGACCAGATTTTGTTCTGGTTCCACTAGAAATACCTTGCAAAAGAGCTGTCCTGAAAGCTTCTTTGGTAGAGAACTGTGTGGCTTAGTCATCCAATTCTGATGCTTAGTAAACACCAATATCCAGTTGCTCTCTCTCTCTGTTGCCCTTGGACAGACACATTCTGTCCCTTAATCTTAAACACTTTGCTAACTTTGGGGCAAATGTTTTGGTTTTGTTTTTAAGTAGTGAGTCTTGCTTATTAGCATTTTGCTACCCCTGCTCTGTAAACAGGAGAGGCTGAGATGTGCAGGGGATGTGTGTATGGTTGCTGTGTTTTATAGTTTGTGCAGGACTTGCCCATGGCTGCGTGCATGGATTGTACTATGGACCTCAGGGAAGGTGTGCTCAGCAGGGCTCCCAGCAGGCCAGGTTTCTCAGTGACAAGGTGCCTGTTGGAGCACTTTGTCTCCTTCCTGCCTCTATTTGTGTGTTTTTCTCCTTGGAAAACAGGAGGGAATGAGCATGCCCAGGTTTCCATCTGATAAGCAGCTGTGATTCAGCAAAAGGGCGTGCTAGGGGTTGGGACTCGGTAGTGCTGTATGCAAGATGTGCCTGATAACACAGTCAGTAGAAACCTAGGCACTTTACCTGTCCATCATTCCTCACCAGCACCAGTGGAATGTGTGCCCAAGGTGTGCCAGAGGCCAACTGAGACCTCCTGACTCCTCTGATAGTGTGATTGATATGATACCCTTAGGCATTTATGGGTGGCTGATACCTTTAGGCGTTTATGGTGAACAGGGGAGCACTGATTTAAGGTTCACTGCACTTCAGTGAAAATATTTAATAAAAGGTCAGGTATTGTACTTGTCTCATCTACACAGAAATAGTCTGTGTATGTAGCTGGGAACTCATTTTAAGTTGTTTATTGTGACACAGTTTGGAAGAAGCCTGAGTTGCTACCATCAATAGTAAAGTGCATCGTAAATTTTATTCAAGTTACATTACAGGCTTTTATATTCTGGATGTTTTTACTTTGTTTAAAGTACTAGAAAACAAGTTTTACTGCTGGAGACAACAAAGCTGAAATACGTTACCCATAAAATGTTTGTATTCTACTGGAATTATTATTGGGTTGGCTCAGGGGTTCTGGCAGTGCACAAAAATAGAGTGAGAAGGTTTTCTACAGCCCACTGTACTTGGAGGTGAATTTCTTGGTGTTACCCATTATTAAATGCTAGTTCCAGTGTTTTTAAAAGTAGGAAGAAAAATTAAAGGTAACAGAGGGATTTTTTCTTGTCTTAAAAATAAACAAATTACCTAGATGAAAATCCATAGCAAGTGTGTTGTCTTTGAAGAATATATTGCAGTTATTTTTTCTGTGGTTACATTATGCGAGGTATATTTGTGTAGAAGATTGTTACCTTAGGTTTGTTCCATTTGACTGCTGCAGATGACTTTCCTCCTGTCTCCAATCCTTGATAATGTTTCTTCTTCCCTTCCCTCCTCCTTATCCCCACCCCACAAATTTCCTTACAGGCTCTTCATACAAGCTTGGTGTGTATAAATGATAAAAGCATTGAGGTTTTTCAAAGTTCATTTTTAGAAACACGAATGAATGAGACATTTTCCACTTGGAGGGCCCCATGATGCAAATCTTGCTAAAGTTACTTGGCTCCAGTCCAGAGTCCCATGTGAAAATGGGCATTTTAAAACTTATTGTGACAGCTAAATTCTTATCCATGCTTTCTCACTTCTGAATTTTTTTGGCTGTTATGGGTCACTTGTTCTCTTTCATGTCTTTCCTCATAACTATCTTTGTTCTTGTCTTTGACAGTATGTGTGGCATATAAATGTAGGTTAACAAGATTCTAAGTAGGTTTACATGTTCATTTTGTTATTGAAAAGGTGTTTGGGTTCACAGATGGGCCGGATATTAATAGCCTTGTAAAGTCTATTTGCAGCACAGTATGTCAGTGACTGTGATGGGAAGGGGAAATAAAACAGAGAAGGAGTACTGGCTCCTTCATGGTTTATCCAGTGAAAGCTAAATCATGACTTTAGAAACAAGAAGTATTAACTTGTATTCTTAAGTCTGCAGCTCCCAACTGAGCTTTGCTCTAAATCATGTATTTAAATAGAAGTCACTATTACTATATTAGCTTTAATTTTTATTTGTCCTAACTGAAACTAAAAATTTAAATGCTGAAATGTAGATTTATATATTATCTGGCTGCATCCTCTAGCAGTTTGACTCCTGTGATGCGACACAAGTAGTTTGTCAGCAATCAGTCCTCCAACAGCCAAGTACTAAGATTTTATCTGATGATAACACAACTTTTCTTTCCTGTCAGTACAACTATGCTTTTTACACGGATCATTTATAAAAAACATGTTGTTTGGTCAGTGTCAGATGTTTAAAAGATTGATAAGCTTAGCCATTACTCTTGGAGATGCATTCACTGACTATGCATTCCTATTCTCTTGCAGTGAATAGAAAATTATTTGCTTAAATTTTCTGTTCTTTACACTTGCTGTGAATTGGTCAATCATTTTTGTCCTGCCTTCTATGATCTCTCCTACTTAAACACACTTCTTTCAGAAAATCTTGGAGGAAAGTTTGTTCATTTGTTTTTTTCCTGTGGAACATGCTAGATCAGAGATTTCTGTCCCAGCCTAAATAAATAAATAAAGTGTGAGGGGAACCTATTCTACAAGGACAGATCAAACATTTCTCATATATAAACTGTTATTTAGTACTGAAGTTTTAATGTTGTAACTTCAAAATGGAAAGATCTGATCTGTTTAGAAGTAGTACACTATTCACGTGAGGAGCATTTATTTAGAATCAGCCTTGTGAGAAAAGTCGCTGTTCTCCTGCTTCCTCTCTACCTTTTGCTTTGTAGTTGTCTGGTTGCAGCATATATTTGTCAACTTTTTTTCAGAGCAGTAAAAGTCTTAGGGCTGCAGCTATCCTGTTTCCCATCAGCAAGACTTTGCAGCTTTCTGTGTTTGTTTAGAATTAGGCAGAATTAACTACTGGATATTGTAATTCACCAGTGATGTTAGCATATCCTTTCCTGGTGTTGAGGAAGTAAAATATGTAAGAGATTTTATGTTTGAGGGTTTTGTTAGTTTTAAAACTAACTAAAATATAGAGCTCAGGGTACTAACAATAGTGCACGATGGACATAAATGGATGGTTTTTTTCCCCCCCTCATTCGTTGTAGGATTCTGCATTCTGGAGCATTTTGCATACATTTTTAGCCCTGTAAATGAAATGTAATCCTAATCACAAACTTACTTAAAGAAATAAAACTCTTGTGCCTCAGTTTTACCCAGATGGTCAATTTGTCTGCATTCTCCTTTCAACTTGAGAAGAACTTAGTAACACATCCCTCCTACCCACTCCAGACAATGAGACATTTTTAAGTAGAAAAGTGTTTCTGGTAGCTTTCCATTCACTTCCCACAAAAGAAGAGCAGCAGTGTGCCCTGCATCCCTTCTGCCCAGCCTTTCTGCCTAGGACCTCTGCCTGCAGATTCTTGCACCAGTCTTGCTTATTTTCAGGGCTACCTAATTAAAGGTTTTCTCTGTGTAGCTATGGCATATTGTGTTCACACAAGTACATGGAAACCTACTTATAATGCATTAATTAATTGTTTGCAAGACTTCTTACAATGAAGGATTTGTTCATTAGACAGTTGTTCTGCACATGTTTTTGTGTAGAAGAGAGATCTAGATAGGTTTTAGGGCTGGGTTTTTAGGTTTTTTTAAATGAAATCTGAATGTGCATGTGATTTCTAAACTTTCAGAAAGTTATGCTTTTGGAACTCTTTGTTAATTAGAAGATTAATTTTAAGAAGTGGACACAGAAAAAGATAATGCATAGGACTTGCTGTAGATTTCTTCCCCTCACAGCTGAGAGAATACTCTCCTCGTAAAACTGTTCACTCTTACAAGCTGTGCTGTGGCACAAATGTGAGAAGGAGGGTAGAGGATGTTTCTAGGCAGATGATTCTGCAGTTTGATATCTAGGACTTACTTGTTGTTATGGGAAAGGTCAGACCATGGCAGTCAGAGTCACTTAATTAAATTACTGTAGCTGCTGCGTAACGTGCTGAGCTCACCGTGGATTTAGGACAGTTGAGTTACATTTCCTGTTTGTCCCTAGCCTGTGTGTTCTGCATCCATTGTTTCCAGTTACCTGGGGCTTTAAACAGAGCTTGAGCACATCTGAAAAAGTAACATTTATCCTAAATCTAAAATAAAAGCAAATTCTGTTCTCAGTAAGAAATGTAGTCCTACTGTGTCCATTATTCTGCTTTCCAAAGAGCAGCTGGAGAAAAGGACAGGAATAAGGTAGGCACAGATGCCTTCCCTGCTATGCACTTCAAGCCATGTGCCACCAGGAGGATTCTGATGAAGCATTTTTCCTGGTCATGGTTTGCCTAGAATACAAAACTTGCTTTGATGCACAATTGCATTAGGCTGATCTCAAAATCCCAAGAATAAACAAAGGCCATCATAACGTGTTTGTTCAAGAGACTAAAGACCAAATTGCTCTACTTGTAGGTATTAACACAGCCTGATCCTTAGTTGCTGCCTTGTGTCTTTGTTACCTTTCCTGAAGGCCAATTGCTAGTGTTTCCAGAGGCATTTTCTTACCTGTTTTAGGAGAGAATCTGGAAACACTGGTCCGACTAATGTAGCTTATTAACTAAACCAGAAACAGATGGTAATGGCAGAGACTGGATTATTTTTTAAAAATTAATCTAGTCTCCATTTTCCCCCCTTTATTGAGTTAAAGGGATGGGGGGAGCTACTCAGTGTCTGGATTTGTAGGAGTCTGCTTGTCAGTGTTGAGACGTGGATGGTTTTGAGCTTCCTATTCTTGAGGCAAACACAATGTCTGAGATCTGACAAGGATTTTTGTGGGATAGGTGTAGCAAATCTCTTGGTGAGGTACTTCAGGAATTGAATATTATTGAATACGGATAAATTGCACTTTAAAACAAATGACCCCTGTCCCTTATGGCCAGCTTGTGTTACAAGCAATCACTTTATTCATGATAATCCAATGGTACTGCTGTGAATGGGTAATATTTATTACTTTCATGTATACAATAGCTTTTCTAGATGCAAAATTACTAGATGCATACCAGTTTCACAGCTTTCTCAGAAAATAAACTACACCTTTTTAGAACTAGGTTTAAAAACCCTGTGGTGATAGGACAAGAGTTAGTGAAAAGGGAAAAACAATCTATTTAGTTTCTGGGTGTAAATATGAAACCAGTCAGTATAAATAGTAGAAAAAGCCTGCTAAGACTATTTCAATGTGTCTGTGTTGTTCTCATCTTATTAGTGAGCAATACTGAATAAGGTTAGTCTATCTTAATTTAAAACCAGTATTCCCTCTGGGTTGTTTTTCTTTGACTTTTACAAGTTTATTTTTATTTTTTGATTTTTATTCAAAAGTAACCTGTAAGGTACTATTGTAGAGACTGTGCTCTGCATTGGCAAATTTTTATGTTTTTTGTATAAAAAGTTCTGTTCAACTTGATTCTGAGAACTGGAAATGGTACAGTGATGACTCACATGTACATAGGAAAGAAAGGGTTGCTGTTCTCAAGATCCAAGTCTTGTGAAAGTGTCCAAAGCAGCAATGGATCCCAATCAACCAAAGATTTAGTTGAACGTTTAGGAAGATAAGCAAGCATGTGAACCATGAATTGTTTTGACTCCCTTCCCTTCTCAAGTGCTTTGGATACAAATAAACAGTATCTAGTGTATTTTAGAGTCGTTGTTTATTCTGTCAGTTCTGTTTATATGGTGCTGTCTCTAATTTAGAGTGACTGCTATAATCTCTTGGAGTAGACAGGAGCTGATTAAATAGTGGGAAATTGATATTTCTATTTGCTCTTTGCCGAGAGAGAGCGCCTTAAGTCTGTAATAAGGGATCTGTGGGAAGAGGCCAGAAGTATTCAGTTTAGCCCCCACATAGTGACTGTGGTGTGATAAACCTGTAGCCAAATGTTACCTTGGGTGCTTTTGGCTTTTTTTCTGCTTATCTAAGCACCATGCTGAATATTGCCAAACATGCCTGGTTGATGTATGTGATTGATCTGTATCTCTTTATTCTTTAAAATACCTTGAAGACTTTCTGATTTTTAAAGTGTTCTACCTCTTCTTGGCATATCAACTTTGTTCATTACTAATGCCTACAGTGCTACTACAGGCCAGGTCTTTAGCTAATCCATTCTGTCTCAGTTAGCTAATCCATTCTGTATCAGTATACCTGAAAGTAAGGATAAATGCTCACAAAAGAATTTGATGTGCAGTTGTTTTTTATGGATGTTTGTCTGATTTCAGCTTCAGGTATGTAGCTTATTTTGGCAGTGTTTTACTCAGTCTGGCTAGATTAAAATCACGTATTTGTTCATGTTTGTAGGGCTACTTCTGCCATATCAGTCATTCTGATTAACTATTTCTGGTTATGCAGATAATGTACTGGTACTCCAAATTCTCTTAGAATCTGAATCAAGCCGTGTGTGTTTTTGGGCAGTCCTCTTGCAGAAGAAAAGTTCCAAAATGGCATTAGATTTTTCAGCTTGAACTGGTAATGACAAATCAGAGTACCTCAGGGCAAGGGTGCTGCTGATGGTAGTTTAGCAAAAGGAATTTCTCTCAAAGACCTTCATTAGCTGTGGTAGTGTTTTGCTGGAAGACAATGTTGCCCCAAGGAGGTTCATCTGCCTGGAGAAGAGAATGCTTAGGGTGGAATCTTATCACAGAATTCAAGTACTTGAAGAGTGGCTATCAAGAGGGTGGCTCCTCTCTCTTTGCAAGGAGCAGTGTGGAGAAAAGCAAGGGGCAATGGGTACAAGTTGCACTGTGAGAGGTGCCCTTTTCTAAATATAAGAAATTTTGATACAATGAGACTCATTCACTGGAATGACTTCCCCAGAAATGAGGTAGAGTCCTCCTCACTGGAGGTTTTAAGGATGCAATTGAACAAAGTGCTGAATAGTGTTATCTAGGTTTCCTTTCCCATGTAGGGTTGGACCAGATGATCTCTTGAGGTTCCTTGTAACCTGGGCTGTTCAATGATTCTGAGATTGGTTCTATGATTGAATTGCTCTGGGACCTTGCATTCTAATGAGAGTTAATCTCTCTGTCCTGCACCTTTCTAGGCAGGGCTGCCCCAACACAGATCAGCATTACTGCAATTCCTACCCATGAAGCCAGGGCAACTCACAGCCAAGCCAGGAGGACTGTAGTCAGTCTATTGCTTTTTCTTTCAGTACCCTAGCCTGGTACTGACAGTGGGTCTGAGCCTTTCCCCAGTCATTTCACTTCATTTCCTAGCCATAACTTTCTTTGAAATTATGAGTTTTCATAAGTGAAGCTGTAAAGAACAAAGTGAAGACAAGCAGAAATATAATTCAGAAGAAAACCAGGGAACAAAATCAAGATTCTAACATCTACAAATTGATTTTATTTCTTTCACAGTAGATCTGGAGATCAGTTTCAATTCTTCACCTTAATTACCAGGTTTTGTACATCTGTTTAGAATATGACACTACGTTGCAAGCTAGTGGCAATGCTGGAAAACTTTTAAAAAAGTTAAAAAGGCTTCTCATTCTACTAGGAGCTGTGTGGTCTGGCTCTGCTCCAATACAAGTCTTGTTGCTTGTCCTGAGACACACAGTTAGAAACACACGTTTATATTCATCACTTGAAATATAGTTCACTAATTAGTTGACGTCAGTTTTGGTTTGGCAATTTGGCAATGAGAAATGGCTTTTCAAAGCATGAGAGGAAGCTTAGCTGTTCCCTTCAGGTACCAAACCAGAGTTATCTAGGCTTTGCTGATTAAAGGAAACCATCCATATGCTGAATCTTTTTACATGCAGTTAATTACAGCCGTATGGGAAGAAATCTTACATCATCCCTCACAGATACACTATCCAGTACTGCAGGCTGAGCAGACCCAGGAATGTATTTTAATTGTTAATGGAAGGTTTAGTACTTCTTACAAGCTGGAAATGCCAGGAAATAATTGGTATCTCAGTTCATGGGAGTGTTTATCATGTAGATGGCCCTCACGCAAACTCTAAACAGTCTGAACACTAATGCAGGAAAGGCCAATTTACATCAGTACTTAATGTTAGTCTATACTTAGCTCTTCCTTGTGTTTCCCATGAGTGCAATCCACAGTGACTACAGCAGGAACGAGTACTGCTGATGGCAAGACACTGGAAGTATTATTTTTTAATTTGATATCAGAGTACGCTGTTATTCGTAGAAAATCTTAAATGATGGAAACATCTAGGGCACTTTACGTGGACTCTTTACTTGAGTGTGTGTCATGAGCTGCATGTTGCAGGTTTGCAGTAGCCACCTTTAGGTTTGGGCTGTGGCAGAAAGGCTGCAGCTGCTGCTGTAGGCAGGTGTGTTCCTCTTGGTGCAGAAGTCCACATGGCCACTGACACCAAGGAGAGATGTCTGAACTTGCCTTCCAATAGAGGGAATGACAGCTGGGAAGCAGGGCTTGGAGGGCATAAGGACAAAGAATCATAGCAGCATCCTGGAAGGACTTCCTTGGTAATTCATTGCAAGTTGCCCCAGGATACAGCTATAGAGAGAATGACACACTGCAGAGTTGGAAAGTAAGTTGAGGCTGTTGTCCACACTTAATTATGAATAACAGTTTTTTCACTGCTAGGATTATTTTCAGTTCCAAGCATATGCTACTGCAGCAAGGCTCGTCATCTATTTTCACAGAGCTGCAGGTTGAGATTTGAGGGGACCTCTTGAGGTTTTGGAAGGGAGAAGGGCTAGGGTGAGATGATTTGTGTGTTCTCTTTCTTTCCTTTTTGAAGAAGAATGTGATTAAAAGCTAGTATCTTTGGGTTCTCCACTCTGCAACTTGTCTAGGCTTACAGAAGTCAAACTTTCTTTTTTTATGAAACAGTGGTTCTACATACAACAAGGCCAAATAACTAGCTTCCTTACCAAATCAGTTGCCACAAAATTATTTTAAAGGTATGGATTGCTTGCTCACATTGTCCATTAATGAAAGAGTCAGTAGCATCATCTCACAGCTTTGTGCATGGCACAGTTACAGGGGTTGAACACCAATGTCTTCAAGAGCAGCTGTAAGATCAGGGGATACTGAGATCACTCTTGGTTGAATCTGTCAGCTCTCAGCACTGTCTTGATGCTTCTTGATCCTAAGACTCTGATTCTGTTAACTGAGAATTTAGTTTGGCAACCACTGTCTTCAGTTTTACCTCTCTTACAACTGTTTCAGTGCATCTTGCAGTGTTGCTTTGGTCCTCTTCAAGTTTTTCTCCCATTCCTGAAGTCATGACCTTGTGGTATAGCTGCTGTGAGTCAGTTGCATGGCTAGAAAAGAAAACAAAAATGCTGTGGCATGTGCATGACTACAGTGGTCATGCCTTCAGGAATGGGAAGCTGATACGCTCCGGAGTTTGTTTACTGCAGATTTGATGGTCCACAAAGATTTAGGAAATAAGGCTTTTTATAGTACTGCATATAGCAGTGCCTGTGTTCTGTCTGTCCTGCAGGGGTGGCTGGGCTCCTCTCAGACAGGTCGTGGGTGCCAGCAGTTCCTGTGTGGAGCTGGGGACAGCTACCACGCTTGCGAGGTCTGGCAATAGCAATCTTTAGCCTGCTATTATCAAGTAACTGGTCCAGTTTCATTGCTGCCATCTACTGAAACTTGAGTTTTCCACCTCGCTGAGCTGACTAGTGGGAAGCACAGATTTGCAGATGAGGTCTGAAATGCCACATTATCACTAAAAATAATAACAAAAAATCTCCTCTCCTCTCCCTCTCCCCCCTGCTTAAATGTGGACTTCCAAAATGTATGTATGTTTATTTTGGTACTTAAAAGTTCAGCTTCTTGTGCAGCTTTACTGGTTCTAATTAATACTCTTTCTGGAGCTATTAATTCTTTCCCTGCTGATATATTTGAAATATGTCTCTGATACAACTCTTTCTGGTACCTCCTGTTTTCTGAGTAGTAATGCATGAATGTGTTTAGCTTTTTTGTGTTGTTTTTAGTACAAAACCAGATGTTCTTTCTTTGTGATAATGAAAATTTCTGTATATATTTCAGAAAAGCCTTATGATTTAAAATTTGGTGGGAGGGAGAAGAGTGGTCTTATTTGCTAATTTAATTTGAAAAGTGTTTATTACAAAAAAAAAAAAAAGCCTTTTCTAGTCCTGGTTAAATGCTTTAGAAATTGCAGGGTTTATTATTGTACTTGGGCAGAAGGCAAAGCATATTTATTCCTATAGCTAATATTGCAAATATTCATAGAGTAAGAGAACCCCACAGTCTACTTTGATATGTTGTATATAGGACTGAGTGGGCACCAATGAAATATGAGAATTTGTACAATGGTCTTCATGACCAACTCTTTTTATTCTTCTAAGGCTTGTATAATTTTACACTCATTTTAAAAAATGTCTTTTCCCCTTCCCCTCTTAAAGGTAGAGACCTGTGGGTTCTTGTTCTGGGAAGGTTTCCAACCCATCATAAGATTGGCATTCCAGAGTTCAAGTATGTTGCTAATATGCATGGGGATGAGGTACGTTTCAATTTTTGCACTGTCATTTATACCAAATACACTTACCAGAGGTTTAGAGTGAGCTTCTCTCAGGCATGTGCTTCTTATTACTGAGGTATGTCATAACTCAAGGAAGACAAAATATGGGTGTATTTATTGAGGAATTTTCAGAATAAAGTTCCCTTGTTTTGGTGGAAGGACCTTAGGAGACTTTACATCATGGTGAAGAGTCCAACAATCCTACACTCAAGACCTCTCTTAAGCAGAGAGCTTTGTCTTCTCCAAGTGAGTAAACCCAGAGGCTTTCAGTTTCCCAGCAGAGTCTGATGCAGTAGTTTGCTTGTACATTGTTATTGCCTAGGCATGAAATATGACTGATAGAACTCTTCAAATACATCCTAAGATTAAATAATAATTGCTGTGAAGCATCAAATTATTTATTGTAGGAAGAAAATTTATCTTGGGAACCTTAAGCTAGGAACAGCTAGATTCACCTGAGATAACACAGAGTACAAAAGAAAAAGCAATGCCAGAACAATAGACTTGCTCTGGGAAGAATGCCCACTTATTAATGATCAAGGAAAAATTATGATTATGAGCCTACCTGATGCAGTATTTGAATCTGAATCAGAAAGAATCAAAGCTTCACTGTCTTCAATAGTACTTTTTTGCTTTGCATTTCTTTTATTCTTTGCCTTTACCTGATTATATTAGTCATCTGCAGGATAAGTTTAAACTGCACAAAATGTTTGTATGCAGTCTTTCATGTGAAGGTTAAATAATTTAGCAGGAGTAGCAAGGTTTCCAAAACTAAGAAAAAGATAGATACAGTAGAAAGTGTATCCTGTGCAAAGGGTAACGTGTCAAGAGTTACTGCTGTGTGTGAGCACTGGCACGCCTACAGGCACTTGTGACATTATGTACCAAGAATTTTCCCCAAGTTAGACTAGTTTCACCTTGTTCAGCACTGGCCTTGCTCAAAGCGCTGCTGGGAGTTGGACTGCTTGGGAATTTAACTCTGTGTGGGAGGAAGCTGATTCATGGTGTCAGATGGGTACATTTGTTACTGGGTGCCCAAGGTAGGGTTTGCAGCCTTGAACCTGGTGTGTGTCACCAAGGTATCTAGGAACGGAGGCTGCAGTCCCTGTGGACTGCTGGGGGGATTGCAAACCTCTGACTGTAAATCACCCAGCTTTGATGGGGAGGAGGTGGAGGGCAGGATATGATCTCACCCAGAATGGGCTGGCTTGCAAATCCAATATTGCTGGACTGTGAAAGGCCACACATACTGAAGTCTCCACAAGGAAGCTCCCCTGTCATTATCACTGCCCAGCTGGATATACACAGAGCTTTGACCATAGGAGAACACACTGTTTGCACATCCACAGGGCTGGGAATTGCTGGGGATTGGCAACTCGGATCACTGCCTAGGATCTGAGTTTTTATTGCCTTCATGAGGAAATGAGGCTAGGTTTTCCTTTAAAGTCAGACGCAGTGCCAGACGGTCTGAGCAGGCTTGATCCTTGAGCTGCCTGGCTAAGGCCTCCAACATTCCAGTTGTTTGTCAGACCGAGCTCACACCTAGGGAACATCCCAGAAATAGAGCTATTCCTCCTTTTCAGACCCACATGATGATTTTTGCTGTTTGTGGTTTTTTGGTACGTACAGGTGAAACAAACATACAAACACAGTTGCTGTTTGGGTTTTTTTAATTTGATCATAAATATATTTCAGATGGCAGGAAATTAATTCCTCATAGAGAGAAGCATATGAAAACTTGAATGTTTTTTCCCCATAATCTAAGATTCTGCTGGACTAGTCACTGGGGATAGATTCAACTACTCCTACAACATATTAAGCAGATAAGCTTTGCACTAATTATACAACAAGTTTCAACTTGCATTGCCAGAGTCTTTCATAAATTGAAATTGTGGGATTATGGCTTCATTGATCCAGTCAGGTCTTTTGTGCTTCAGTGCTGTTTTCTCCAAAAGATACAAAATGAGAAGTTCTGTTCTCAAATGTAGTTTGCTGATGCCGCCCTTCTAACCTGTTATGATCACACATATGACACTTAACTTTGACTCAGCTGGCCCACTGCTCCAGAAACATAAAAGTTGGGGTGGAACCTGAATTACATGTGTGTGGGCTGTTCACACGTGCTGCTGGAAGAAAAACTAGGTTATTTGGAAAGCTGCCCAATAGGGAAGTTCTAATAAAGTAATCTGAGTACACAATGCCATGAAAGGAGTATTTTTTTCAGAACTGAAAAGATTTATTTTTTTTTAAGTTTATTTTTCTTGATACTCTAAGACATAACCAGCCAAGATTTAAAAGATTTTAATTTGTGTTCACTATTGCCAGATAGAGTGAACTTTTGCCCCAGGTCCACTGAGAGGCAACAAAAAACTTCTCCCATTCTTTATGTTGCCTGTATGAAGCTGGACACCATTTTAGCAGTACTTTTTGTTTAACCTGAGCCAAATTAAAACTGATTTAAGCTAACTTTAATCAAGATGGTGTAATTGACTGCACAAAATGCATGAACCTGTGAAATGTTGATAAAGTCTGCAGGGGGAAGGGGCAGGAGAGGTTGCCTGATCTTCTGGGGTAACCCCCATTCTGAATTAGACAGCAGCCTCTCTTGTCCCAGGCTTTTACTTGAAAGGCCTTCTCTTTCTAAGTCACACATTCCTCCCTGGGGAAGAACTCCTCCTGCTTAATATTGACCACAACCAAACCCCCTAGTACAAACCAAATAACTAAGTCATAAATGGAGCAAAACCATTTGGACCCTCTGTGCCAGTGACTTAAGTGCATTCTGTACAACTGAACAAAGAGGATCTAATTGGAAAGCTCTTCCTGAACCATGTGTATCACTGCAGGGAAACCCTTGAAGGAAAAGCACATCTGAACAAGCTGTAAACTTTCTGCGTGTTTCTGTTTTCTCCCTTTCATGTGTTGAGTACGTGGCTTTAACTTTCTGCAGCTGTAGTGTAACTGGACCATCACAAGATAAACTCTTTCTCAGGATGGCAGTTCTGATATGAGCCCTTTTCTTTTTCTGATCACTTTATTTTCTCGGTATATAAAGTAGCAACAATGCAAATAATATTAAATAATACAATTGCTTATTTATAATAAACAATATTTTATAATAATATAAATAAAATACTCATATAAATAATATAATAATGTAGTCATATAAAATATTATTTAAAATAGTAGTATTTTTCCTCTTTCACTGTGTGAAACTGAGCCTGTGCTGATAGGTCTGAACTAGCCTGTGAAAGGATTTGCTCATCTGCTGCCTTATCTTGTGAAATAAGTTAAAGCAACTCTACCCTCTTTCCCATGTCATCATAGACATAGTCATATCCACAGTAGGGTTTCCTGAAATATTAGGGCTTAAGTGAATAAGGGCTGGAGTAGATTTATTTGTGATCAATATAATAGAGTCATAAAAAATGCCAAACAATAAACTAATGAGTCTTGTGTAGAATTTCTTACTCTTATTTCTAAGAAATTAATGGAAGCTGCATTTACACTATCAAAATACCACTGTGGGAAAAAAGGCTGGTTTTTTATCATCCAATTGCACAAAAAGAATACTGCATATACTGCACAGCTTGCTATAAGGAATTGTAATTCCATATTCCCATGTCCCAGTCCTGTCTGATATATTATTGAAGTGATATGCAGGGAAACAGTATTTACTCTAGGAAAAAAAAAAACCCAGTATTTATAAGAAATGTTTATTGCATGGTGAACTATTTTCCACCTAGCTTCGGTATTAGCTGATGTGATGTGAAAAAGGTCAGAAGCACCAGAGATTTCAAAATTCAAAACAATCAAATCTCAGTGCTAACAACAGACTTTGAAAAAAGCTGGACGTTGCTGAGGTGTGTTTCAGCACATTTGAACACTGCCTTGCTGCAGTTATTTTTTTCCTTATCTTTCTTCACACTCTTCTGAGTGGAAGAAGAAAAAGCTGCCCACGTGTCAGCCAGGTAAATCCTGAAGCCAGTGGAGTTTGTCCAGTTACTGGTTCAGAAGCATTTCCTGCAGTGATCAACCAGAGAGCTGCACTTCCCTGCACAGACACATGTGCTGTGTCTCAGATGTCCACAGAGATTGCTGCTGGAGCAGTGCAGGGGTGTGTGCCAAGCTGTTGGCACAAGCAGTCACTGCAAGGCTGGTGTGTTCTAGCCAAGGAGGACAGCCCCAGTGGGGTGTGTCCCAGCCGTGCATGACAATTAGTGCAGTACAGGTGTTAAAAATAACATCTTGCAAGTGTGGCATTTCAGTGGGAAACCAGGCTGGCCTACTGCTCACACTGTGCTTCCTTAGGTGGGGTTGTGCCTGGTATGCTGAACCCGGCCTGTGGAGCAGCCGGGGCTGGAGCAAGGAGCCAGGCAAGGCTGTGTTGCCCTGAAACAGGTCCTACCTGACGGTTTGGGTCTTTCTTTCAACATCGTTCAGCTTCAAAACCAGGCCATGTTTAAGGAAAGAATTTTAATAATAAAAATGGGCAGAGTCCATCCACCCATAGTCCTCTGGTATTAGGTCTCTATCATGTGGTAACAGCACAGTTCTAAACCCGGGGCTGATGCAGTAAAGTGTTACAGCACAGGTGCAATTGGACCTAACCTTAATCTCCTAACTGGCTGCCTCTCTGGCTTCTTGAATAATCCCTGTGGCAGCTGAGCAGGGTGCTGACACAGCCCTGCTGCAGGCAGAGTCAGGAGGTTTAAAGGATTTGTGTAGAGAAGCAGCAGTTGCACCCTTTCTACAGCATTGATCCATGTCCTGACACACGCACACTTCTTCATTCAGGGCTTCCCCTGAGCATCACTGAAAACCTTTCCTGCTCACTTTCTCCCTTTGGGGCACAGGAGGAAGCTGACATCTGAAAGTGCACAGAGAGAAACTTAATGTCTAATTGTATCCCTAGAGGTGGGAGAATGGGATTTCCTTTGCTTTTCTGTCACCCTTTGTGTGAAATACTATAGCACAATCTACTTTGGCATCTCATCTCCTTTGGGATCCTGCAACCAAAGCTAAATGTTCATGTCCTCTCAAAGCCCCAGAACACATATATGCTGTCCCCTGCTCTTCTCTCTGTCTTCATATTAAACCTGAAGCTGTCCTTGACTTTACTGTCAGCAACCTATCTTCAGTGTGTCTAGATCCTTTATTTGAAGCTCTAAAATAAAACTCATAACTCCTATCCAGAGACACTCCTGACCTCTGTAGTAACAGGGTAAAGCTTCACTGAGCAGCAGATGCTTTCCAAGGGCTTGAGCAAAACTTGACCTTGAACTTGAACTTTCCCAGAAACTAAAGCTTTCCCTCGGATACTTCCAGATGTGCTTTCCCAAGGAATGCAGGGTGCTTTGGACCAAAACAAAACCACCCCTCTGTTACCACACCAAAACAATGGTAATAAGTATATTCTTTTCTCACAGTGTAATCACCCAAGTGCCAGCACTCTTATGATAATCTGAATTGCCTAATGTCCTGAGTACAAGGAATCCTATAAAATAGTTTGTAAAATACTGTACATGTAAGTAAATCTGGGATTAACTTTTAATTGCAAATAATATGATCTGTGAAAATCAGGTAATCTTTCATTCTTTGTAAACATTGTTCCTTTCCACCACATTTTTTGTTACTTTTCTTTTTTTTCCCCTTTCTGCTCCTGCTTCTCCACCCTTTCTTTTTGGGCCTTATTTTGCTCAGGCATTTAAGAGAAGTACAGGAGGAGAAGAGCACTTTCCCAGGTTCTCCAGGCAGCAGTCCAGTCTTGTCTGTAGTTTACCTGTCTCTGTGGTAGAGCTATTCTTGCTGATTCTGAGTCTGGTAACTTCATCTCTCATGCCCAGGGCCATGAGCTGGCTGGTTTCTCTCCTCTCCTGTCCTCTCCTCTCCTCTCCTTTCTTCCCCACCCTTATAATGTTCCCAAGATGTCTATCACCCTTTTCAAGAGCTGCCTGTACAAGACAGGTTCTGTTGCATCCCTTCTTGAATTTCACAGAGTATATTTATCAAACCTGCAGAGCAGTCTGTTTTCACATACTCAGGTGCTGGTTTAGATCCTGTTGTGATAGACCAGGCTTTGTTCTTGGAGATAAAGTAGAGATAAGTTATCTCTAGAACTCATCTACCTGCAAGTCTTGGTCTGTTCCCTTTCCAGACAGGGTTTAGGAACCCTAAAGCACCCTTGAGGCATGGGTCACAGCGCTGTGGAAAGTGCCCCTGGAAAGTATGGTGCAGTGAACACCAGCAGTGGTTTCTGGGGTTCAATAGAATTGTCCTTAACTCTGGATCTTGTACTTGATACTGTTTTACCTAAAATCTGATAGACTAAAGGGAGATGTCAGCTTTCATGACTTACACAAACTTACATGAACAAAAATATGTGTTTGGCTTTTTCTCTGCCACTGCCTGTCCTTGATCTAAAGTCTGTATCCAAATGTCTTTCCATGTCCTTTTCTAAGGATTTATTTGGTGCACATCCTCATGACATTTAAATAAAGCAATGTAGCAGAAGTACCTATGTGGCCTCTTTGATCTTGTATTAATACTGACTTCCCATAAAAGAGGATCAACAAGAAAAAAATCCTGCTCTGTGGCATCCTGGAAAACGTGGCAGACTTGTCCTCCCTTCCTTCTGAAACTCCACTGCCAAGTGGTGCCACACAATGCTGGCACTCATGTGCGGGGTCACTCAGGCACCAGCTCAGAGCTGGGACCCTGCAGTGGGACTGAGAAAATGCAGTGGAGTTCCCAAGCCCACATGGTGTGGCTTTATCAGGCAGCTTTATTTTTTGTTGTAGCTGTTCCTTATCCATGCAAGATTTAAGCACTGCATCTGACACAGTCAGTTTCCCGTTATACAAAAAGGTCTGGTTGATCTAGGTTTAAAATCCTTATGAAAACCCTCCAGTGATTCCTTTCATCTCTTCAGTTGCTTTAAATATATTTAGGAGAGAGCATAAAAAAGTAGTGTGGATCAGTGTGCTCTCATATGCCTTGTGTGTCTGTGAAATCCATAAGAAAAACCTGAAGTTCAAGGCGGTGGATCTTTATTTGTTTATTTTCTTATTCTTCTTCTTCCATATCAGACTTAAAGTAAATTCTGTGTTTCTTTACACAGACTGTTGGGAGAGAAATCCTGCTCCATTTGATAGATTTCCTGGTGACCAGCTATGGACGTGACCCAGTTATTACCCGGTTACTCAACAATACCCGGATTCATATCATGCCAACGATGAATCCTGATGGATTTGAAGCTACCAAAGTGCCTGATTGTTATTACACACGAGGAAGGTAAGGGTGGCTTAGGAGGGTGGGAGAGGTAAAATAAATGGGTGGGGAGTAGTAATCGTGGCTAGCCAGAAGACTGAATCACACTTGGTGGAGAGCAGAGTCTACAGGATGTGCTAGGGCTAATTTTTGCCTGTGCCCTTGTTATGGCATAGAGTTTCTGGAAGACTGAGTCAGACTGGTGTTTATAAGTGGTGTGGCCAGAAAATATTGGTCAGAATGGTGTAATGACCTCAGCTTTTAGGCAGGAGACCCAGATTGCAAATACAAGCACAATTCCCTATTTTGTAGCACCTTTAGAGTGCTGCAAGAAAATAAGGAAAATTCCACCCACAGGGATTTATTTCAATTGGAGAATCCTGTAACACTTCTTAATGAAAAAAGGTGTGTCTAAGGTTGTTGAATGTACTTTAGCCATGTGTTTAAAAATCATGTTGAGTGTGGATTTAATAAGAAGGAGGAGTTACACAAGCAGAGCTGGCTATAGTAGGTTCTTTGGGTATAATAGTGATGGTAGGAAAAGAAACCTACACAGAAGAAAATATAACTTGGCATTACATCCTGTGCTACTTTTGCATTCTTTATTGTGACTATTGCAGAGACCAAAAAGGGGATGAAAAGCTTAACAAGCTAGAAGAGGGAAAGAGACTGTGAGAGAATGCAAAGAAACGCCCAAAGGGCAGATTTGGAATGTGCAGAAAAAGCAAACCTATGAGCTAGAAGTTCTCTTGGATCACTGGCCTTGGCAACATCAGAAACAAGTGAAAAGAAAGTTTAGGTAGTTCAGTTCTTCTTTAGGTGACCAGTATTGGCCATCCTTTTTATTAAGAAAAAATGTAATCCTCAGCAAATAGATGGGACTTATATGGAGGCGGATATTTTTTTATCCCCTCAGTTGTCAAATAGACAGAGTTTAACAGACTGAGCTCAAAAATTAACACAGTCAACAGTGAATACCCTCTTCATTCCTGTACTGACCTTCTGAGAGAAAAAGCAAGAGAGTGTTTGAACAGGCTGGGCGTTAAGGTTCAGGGAGAATAAATGCATCCTGTGTTTGACTCAATTTTTTCTGTCTGTTGAGAGTGAGAAGAGCCCAAGGGATACAGCCATTCAATAGTTACCTTGGTCTTCTATACAAGCAGGAAAAACACATACAGGAAGAGGACAAAGTCCTTCTGATCTGGCTCTGTTTTTTCCAATTCACTTATGAGTAGGTGTGCATTCTATGTGCATTTCAATATTCTGTTTCCACTTAGAATTGTTTTGTTGTGGCCTATGAAGATTCCAGTGCTGCCAGAAAGCAAACTGAACTCCATCAACATAATGCTTGAGAAATGAAAAATGGTCATCTTCCCTGTTCCCTGAAGATACTGGCACACCACACATCTGGAGAACTGGGAGGCTGGTGATGTGGAAGCATCCACAGGCAAAACAGTAATGGGAATGTCTTCTCTCTTTCTAAGGTACAACAAGAATGGAGAAGATCTGAACAGAAATTTTCCCGATGCCTTTGAAAATAACAGTGCCAAGATTCAGCCAGAGACTCGAGCAGTAATGGACTGGATAAAAAGTGAAACGTTTGTTCTCTCAGCAAACCTGCATGGGGGTGCCCTGGTTGCCAGTTACACCTTTGATAATGGTAACCCAGGTAAGCTGGTGGCAAACTCTGTTCTCTCACAACTGACTGGGTTTAGCAACGTTGGCTGTACCAAAGCAAAATTTATAAGTATTCCTGCAAAGTTCTTGTAGCTTTTGAGCTGGGATGGGCAGAATTTGATAAATCTCATCAAAATTCACTGCCTAATGTGGCCTTCTGGGAGATATTTATCCTGCATGTAAAACTGTGTTTTACCAGTGTGTTTTACCAGTAATGAGAGTTGCACAATGGCTGTCTTCACTCTGCAGTTACTGGCTCTTTGCAAGGCTATAGCAGATCTCCAGATGATGATGTCTTTATTCACCTGGCAAAAACCTATTCTTCCAACCACGCCAGCATGTACAAAGGGGCAGGGTGTGACAACAGGCAAACCTTCCCAGAAGGCATTACCAACGGGTACTCTTGGTACCAGCTCGAAGGTAAGAATGTCACTGATACTTCATTCAGCTGCTCCTGGTAAGATGTTTTCTCACTTTCTCCTGCCATCTCTGATGATGAAAGGGCAGTGATTTTAGTCAGAGTAGAGGGCTGATGAGGGAAGCAAGTCAACTCATTCATGCAGACTCTGTGAGCAGGACCTGGGTGTTTTCAGACTCCTCCAGCCAGCAATTACACAAGTGAATGAGGCAGTCACTGCTGTCTGCCTGCTTCTGTGCCTTTACTTAAGGCCTGCAGTAGCTGTATACATTACACACATGTGCACACACTGCTTGGCATCAAGATCTTCTCCTTTCAGGAAGAAAAGCAATCTTCTATTCATATGTCATCCATTTTTTAATGTTTAATTGCTGAAATAAAAGTTTTCATTATTGTTTATGTGTAGCCAGATAGAATATGGGGCTTGTGCACTGTGTATGTTGTTTTCATTGTTTTAAAAGACTTAAAAGGGTCTTGGAATGGCTTTGGCAGTGGCAAATCCTATGCCAGCCTATCTGTCCCTTTTTGGCTGGGAAAGCTTGAATGAATTGAAGTCAAAGACCCACCCTTTCTCAGCCACAATCATCACCATTTCCAAAATGAAGTATGTTTTACAAAACAACACTCTTTGAGTAACTAGAGTAAATAATTAAGTTGGTTTTTCACAGGAGGCAGTAAATACAAGTGTGGCATTGAGGAATAATTTATCTGAATTACTTTTCTTACAGGTATGATGAAAGTTACCAACATTTTAACTTTCTTATTTGTCTTTTAGTTTGACCTTAGTGTTTCTTTGCAGCTGAAAACGCTTTTCTTTCACTTTTAAGGTGGAATGCAAGATTACAACTATGTCTGGGGACAGTGTTTTGAAATTACACTGGAGCTGTCATGCTGTAAATATCCTCCAGAAGACCAGCTGGGAAAGTTCTGGAGAGACAACAAAGTTGCTCTGATTGAATATATCAAACAAGTACACCTAGGTGGGTATGTGAGTGGGGCTAGAGTGAGAACTGAGGCCAGCTTAGAGGGAGCTCCTCAGCAGCCTGGGTCAGTGCCACAGCTCACAGGGGAGACATCTGGTGTTAACTTGGGAGCTTCTGAACAGGAAGTGCTACAAAGCCAGGGATGGGTAAGGCAGGAGAACTTACAGTGTGTCAGGTGAGGGGCTACTACAGGTGTGCAAGGGGCTCAAAATGGGCTGGGGCAGGAGCAAGGGACTGGCCCTGGGGCTGTCTGACCATGCACTCCCCCCCTCCCCTCGTATTCCTGAGCAGCCTTGGGATAATAATAATTTCAAAGGTCTCTAAGTGTTTATGTGCCTCAGCACTAGTGTCTTTAGGTCTTTGCTGCTTGGATTTTGTAAATTTGAAAGGCTTCTCTAGGTGTGATGCAACTTCACATTTGGAAGAGAACTGCTGCTTAGTGAAGCTGTGGTGCTTCGCAATGAGTTGAAGGGTTTGCACAGACCTTTTGCTTATCTTGCATTTTGTTGCCCTAAATAGCTGACTGCTATTTTATCTCTGCCTGTGGTGCCTTGAAGATGGTGTGTGGGAATTAAGGGAAACTACTTCATAAGCAGATATTGTTGGTATTCTGCCTTTGGGAAATACTAGACAAGAGGCTGACTTATTTTAAATCACAAAAGAAGGGGGAATGTGTCTGTGTTTGTGTGCAAAAACTGCCAAACCTGTAGTGAAGCTTGAAGTCCTTCAGTAAAGAACATAGAGTAAGTGTGTATGATACCTTCAGCAAATGAGATTTGGAAGAGGAGATTACAATGCTGCTTTCTAACTTAACATGAGGATAAACTATTAACAACAAAAGCCAAGGATTTTCTGGTTTAATTCCCTTGAGCAAGGCCGAGGTGTCTAGTCATTATATGAGATGTGCTGAAAAGTGGTGAAATAGCCTCTGAGTGCATCCAGCAACAGAACAGTCTGCCTTTCTCAGAGAAGGAGGCTCACCAGTTACAGTTCATGATCTTTCCCTGCTCTCCCTTTTTCATAGGTGTCAAAGGCCAAGTTACTGATAAGAATGGGAATCCTATTCCCAACGCCATCGTGGAAGCCAAAGGAAGGCCACACGTCTGCCCCTACAGAACAAATGAACAAGGGGAGTACTTTCTTCTCCTTTTGCCTGGGACATATGTGATCAATGTGAGTATGCAGCCTTACTGAAGGATTGTTTCCAATTGCATTGAGTTCCTGAGCACAGTGACCCTGCAGCCTTAGAGGTGGCTGAGCTGAGCTGCTCAAGTCATAGATAGGAGGTGTAAAGACTCTTTAGCAGACTTTAAAAAAACTATGTATTTAAATATTAGTCAGCAGAAAGGGAGTTTTTCCATACAGTCCTCAGTATCCAGAGATAAGCACTCCCTGGACCTTAGTGGAGCCAGCTGGGATGAGTGGAGCACGGCAACAGGAGCTTGAGGTGTTTGAAACAAACCACAGAGCTGCTGAGGGGCTGCAGCCTGGGATCCACAGCAGGGGCTGGCACCACCATGGGTGCCTGTCATTTCCTTGTGTCAAAACGGTTTCTCTGTGGAAGTCCAAAGAACTGTAGGCTCTGCCTGCTGCCAAAGGCTTACGCTTAAGCATCACTGCAGGATTCTGACTCTACAGCAAGTGTCTTATTGCTATAACATGAAAACTTTACTCTTTTCCCAGTCCATGTTCTCAAATGTATCTTTAGAACATTTTGCCCTGTACATTTAAAGTGTGAATATTAATTGTGTCACAGTTGAACTCAATGTTTCAAACCAAGGAAGAACTCTTGTGTTTGCTCCTAGGCTACGGTACCAGGATTTAAATCGATGCTGAAGACAGTGGAAATACCTGACAACACTGGAAACTTCAGTGCTTTGAAACAGGATTTCTCTTTCCCAGAGGTCTCAGATAAGATCAGCTCAAGAGTTGCTTCATGTCCCAAAACTCCCCTCTACCAAGAGCTCACACGGGCTTCAGCTGCAGTAAAACCAACCCTACATATCTTGGTTTTAGTGACCGTTATGCTTGCAATCTTCAAATAAAGTCAGGAATGACAAAGGCAAAATCTTCCTGCACAAATGTGGCTTTTCAGAGAAGGAACTGTATATGCATAAGAAAGTATGTTTTTATAAACCAAATTCTCAGATTCAGATGTTTACTGTATTTTGTAAAATACTGGTTTGACAACTGAATGTTTTACTTTACTTATAACAGACATATTTTTAATTGTAACAGACTGTCATGTTTTTCTATGTAAATATTTTACTCTGAAGACATTTTATACACCCTATAGAGATAACCGTAGAATTTTGATGCAGAAAGTACAAATACATTTTGAAGATTCTTCCCAAATTCAAAAACCTTGAGAATTGTACTGCAATGTTTCATGCAAGCTCAGGTTCCTCACTGAGCCAACAGCTCAGGTGCCACACAACTGTAAGTCATCAGCTCAATGCTAATTTCTCACAATAAAGCCACTGCTATAAATGAAGAATGGCATTCTTATATATGCTCTTTCTTACCTGGACAGGTGAGACAGCTCAGGGCTCAAATGAGGTAAAGGCCAGTAACACAGACATGTTTTAAGACAAGAAGATGAAAATGAAATGTGAGTATCTACCAAAGGGCCATGCTGTGGAAGCTGGATGATAATCTGCAGGAAGGAGAAGGGAAAAGGGAGGAATTTGTGGCTCTGAAAACTGTGCTCCTACAGCAGAGCTGCTGAAAGCAATGTGGAAAGAGTCACTGACAGCTTTATACCGTGTCCATTTTTAACTGAATTTGATGTGGCACAGAACCACATACACTTCAGAATTCTTTGAATAGTTTTAGCGATGGCTTTTATACTGTTTCAACAGCTCCACAGCCCTGCTCCACTGCTGGGACTGTTTAAGACCCTTGCCAGGAGCTGGCAGGCACATCAGCAAGGCACCAGCCAGCTCCAGTTACAGAGGGTGCTTTCAGTGTTCCCCTGGCCAGGCTGTACTGCAGGCAGGATTAGCAGATTCCTTTTGCCTGGCCAGTTGCAAGTCATTTTTAGGGCCCTTTGAAGCTGCCCAATAAACAGAAAAATTGTCAAGAAAAGCCAGTTAGTACCATCTCCTGTGTTTATGTTAAAGCTTTATCTGCCAGTAATTTTCTTGAGCAATTTCAAAAGTAAACCAGCAAAGATTATCTTTGGAAACATCAGTCTTTTCCTGTATACAGTAAATAAAAAATGCAGGAATTCAGTTAATCCTTTAATGCCTTTTAAAATCTTCCCCGAGGCATTGCTGCCTGTCACACCAGGCCCTACCAGCTGGGCTGTGGAGCTTGGGCATCAGCCACTTGTCTGCCAGACAGCCACATTCAGTGTGCAAATCCACTTAGAATTTGAAACAGAGTGCCAAAAGCAATGAGGGCTGTGTGTGCAAGAGACTGGTTTTTGAATGTCTTCCTCATATCCATTTGCATTTTCTACCTTTTCTCACCCTCTGATCTGCTGTGTGTTGTTTACCACACAGAGAAGTAATTATCCACTAAATCCTGTCACTGCTCCTGCCACTTCCAGCAAGAAGAATGAGATTCCTTGGGTTAAAACCTCCCAAACTGAAGAAATCTGACAGAAGTCAGCAGTCCAGCAGCTGAGTGGGGGCAGAAAGAGCCTGTGTGCTGGCTCACAAAAGTAAAAATCTGTGTGAAAACAAAGTACCAGAACTCTAACAATCAAGTAATTGACATGAAAAAAAAGAGCACCATGGAGTATATAAACAAATCTTTATTTAAAGCTTTTAAATGGAACACAGTACTCAATTTTCATCAGAAAAGGAAAAACTGAAAACTGAAAGATAAAAGCAACACACGTGAAACTCTCATAAATGGGTCTATACTGTGTGCATTTGGAGTGGATACTTGCATTTTAATGGTTACTGACTGTGGTCATACATGCACTGGGTAGCTGGAAAGCAATGCACCAGGTCAAGCTCTTGAAAACATGTTGCATAGTTATTTAAATTCACTATGAACTACTCTATTCAACAGTCATCCCAGCTATGTGTAGTCAGACAACAAAGATTCTGGTTTTAGAAAAGCTATTGGTATTAGATGTTGAGTAATCATCATCCTGACAGCCACTACTGTGGCTCAAGACCAAGAACTGTCCTTTAAAAGCAGGCTGTTAAGCTAAAACAGCCTCAACTCAAAAGGGGAGCCACCACCTTTTAAGTATCACTGACAAATTTCACATGTATAACACAGCTATAGATCCACTAAAGAAGCATTCACTTGAAGCTTTCAGTGCATCTGTGCTAAAAAAAACCCTAACAAAACCCCCACACTTTAGCTAAAAGCAACAATTTTTTCATGTTCAGTAAGTGCAATTCGTTGTTAAAACCTTAGGCTGGGTTTTGTGCTTTGCTTGTGCAACCTTTAAAGAACAAGATGTGCCTTGGACTCCGGTGTGGAGGAGCTGGAAAGGCAGGGCAGGGCAGGGAATCCCCTGGAAAGGAGAGGGCTGATGCTCCAGCAAGGCTCTGCTGGGCTGCCCCTCCCTGACACGCTGCCTGTCCCCAAGTCCCATGAACTGTCCAGGATAACCCTCCCCACAGGGAAGCCCCGCAACAGCAAATGCCCCTTTTCAGGCCAAATGTTGCACAACAAAATGCTGTAGCTTCTTGGGACAAGGGATAACTCCTGCCCCACCAAGTGTGTGACAAATTAATATGCTGAATAAATTACCTGCTTTAAAATTATAAACTCTACCTAAAGTTATGCCCTAACACAACAGCCTTAAATTAAGATCGGGAAGAAAAAAATCTTCACCCCTATCTTCATCCTATTTATTCGCTTTATTCAGTTTCATTAGGGTCTTAATAATTTTCTAATCTCCATTTTGTAAGAATAACTGTTTCAGAAAATTGTTTCTTGTTGACACTCTTTGTAAGAATGAGGAATTTTCTCTTCCTCATATTAGTCATAAATAAGAAAAAAATCTGAAAAAAATCTTCATACCCACAGACACTTCAGAGACAGTGACATTTGAACAAATGTACAGCAAACAGAACTCTGATAAAAATCGTACCACACTCTTATAAGGAATGTAAGCTTTTCACCTGTGCAGTGAGCATTTTGAAGCACTTTTACGCTTTCTAAATCATCTGCTAAGGGGAGAGGCACAGGACGGCACAGCCCACAATCCTCCTGGTGCGAGGCAAATTTCAATACTAATAAAATGTCAATACTAACAAATAGGTAAATAGTTAAAGATTTGTATTTAAACAAGTAGGTTTATTGTACTTTCTAAAAAAGAATAAATGCAAGTTCTTGCACAATTTGTACATAACTATTGTCTACCTGATGTGCAAGAAGGAAGAGACTAAGAAAATTACTGAAAATCACTTACAGACTTATCCCATGGGCATCTGGCCTCCCCTGCAACCTTCAAGGTCATGTGTCCAATGGCAAAAGCCATTCCCACCTTTGCAAATTAACCTTAAAGCCTCACATCACCTTCTTCTAGATCATCCTGCATCTCCTAGACCATCACCCCAATGTTACCAGTACCCAGAAGCAGTCAGGTCCTTGCCTGTACTGAGGGATGCAAAAGCATTCCAAAGGAAAGCAAAACACCACCAAAATATTTTCACTATGCTGATGTTGGACCAGCACCATCTCTATTCAATAAATCTTGTTCAGGTTCAATGCAGGAGTTGTTTTAAGGGAAGGAAAAAAGAAAACAGCCATAAATCTTCCTGAGCCCTTCTCCATCTGAATATAATGCGAGTATTTCTCTGAATTTTAATGCTACATTTCTTAAAATATTCTTCTTGTGCCTGTGATTTACTAAATAAGTATATTTATATAACTACACATGTAGCAGTAGACTAATTCAATAAATTAGAGCTCAAAACATCAACTGTGAGCACAAGCATATTTACAAACAGCAATAAATTAAAAGATTAAAATGTGTGCGATATTAAATAAGGATCTCTAAAGTTTTGTACCAAAACTTTACTGATATTTGTGCCACTACCCGAGGCCAGGAAGGTGTTTAAGGGCCATAACAAGCAGGGTGCTCACTGCTCATGCCCACATGGAGCACGGCCAGGCCGGGAGGCAGGGTGGGGGCACAGCCAGGGGGAGTCCCCACGGGAGCCACCACGGGAGCCACTGTGACACAGCCCCCAGGCACAGGCCTGCACTTGCACTGGCCTGCCAGTGTCCCCAACAGGAACAGGCATCAATATCCACCACTTCCACTTGGAAGGCATGCACCCACACCAAACAAATTAAAGTTGCACTAGAAGTTATTAAGAGTAATATTAAGCCATAAAATGTAACTCAAACCAAAATACTTGACACAGTGATTTGCAGATGCAGAAATTAAAATGCCCCATTTCCTCCATGTTGCAGTGAGTGGAAGGTATTTCCAGGGCTGTTCTCTGCAACAGAAGGCATGTGACTGAAAATGAGAGAGGGTTGGTACAATTTGTCCCAACAGGAACCAGATAAGGACAGCTTCTCCCCCAGCACTGCAGTTACACAGCAGGGCAGCCACTGCAGGGAAGGCATCATGCTGAGAGAGGGGAGGATGTGGGAGACAATGCAGTGGACAAAGCTTCAGAACAAGATGAAACTTTTCAGGTACAGTCCCCATGTTATCGATGCTTCTGCATATACACATCTACAGTTCTCTCTCACCTGCAGGTGCAATGAAGAGCCTCTGCAAGCCTCACAGCACCTAAGTTTATCAAATCAAAAATTAAAAAAAAAACATTAATAGGAAGTGCAAAGTAAGGCAAGTAGCCCTCTATTAGTATCCCTATTTGAAAAAATTAGCTATCTGCCCAAAGGCCTTCTCCATCTGAGGCTGAAGGATTACCAAATCCTGTAAAACCATGAAAGGTTTCTGCTGATCAAAAGAGTTCCAATAACTTCCAGCTACCTGATGTCCCTTTACAAACTGCAGGAGGCAAGAACTTGCAAGTAAGAATTTGAATGAATACAACTGGGGTTTATATTTTGTTTACTTAAAATGAACTATGTTAGAAGTTTGGGTACACCAGTATCTCTTACTGGCAATGAAATAGCTCATATGTATGAACAAAATGTGAATGATCCCAAGAATTCAGTCTTTACCTATAAAGTTACTACTTTTCAACCAAGTCACAACCAAGGATTTACTGAGTCTCTCCTGTATGTCTTTCTGTCCTTTTCCTGGGTACTTCCAGGCATTTGCAGCCCTGCAGTCAAGGAGAGCAGTAGGAGTCTCTGTGCCAGCACGCAGGCATTAGCCATCTCATACTGCTGGTGTTAGGGAAGCAGTTGAGCCCTGGCCTGTAAGATGGTAACACAGCACAGTTCCTGCACTTGGACTGCATCTCCACTCTTGGCACTCCCTGTTTATCTGCCATTCCTTATTGGTCAGACAATCAGCAACCACATGCAAAAATAAATGTGCTGAAAATATGCAAGTAACAGAGTTTTCCAAAGGAGTAAGTATCACTCATGGGGTACAGAAACCCCATGTGAAAGGCAGCTGAGCGATCTTTACCGAATCCCGGTTCCCACACTCACACTGCCTTGCCTGCAGCCCCCAGAACTGAGGAGGCAGCAGGCTCCCTGGCCACTGAACTGGTAAGTTTCACCGAGTTTTTGACAAAATACATTAAGGAGACAAGAGCTAAAAGCAATAAAGGACAGGGCCAACAAGACCAACTTTGAGTTGGCCAAACACCTTGCAAAAGACTTCCAGAATTCTCGTGATACAGATAAGAACAGTGAGTTGGAAAGACTACTGCACTTAAAGAATGTGAACTGGAACTGCACAGCTTAATTGTTTCTGCAGATGAAGGTGAATTTTTTTCTATTTTTATTACAGTGAACGTAGCAATGCAGCTGAATGTATTCCGCTAAGTCAGAAACAAGTGCAGGAAAAGAAAACAACTGTCCTCTAATACTACCTGACATGACAGTTCATAGCATATCCTTCATTTATCTTGTCTGAGACTTGTTTCATGATGCTAAATTAATCATCAGCAGCAGCACAGACCTCCAAACCCACAAGTGTGAGCTTCCCAGGACATTTGAGAGAGAACTGTATGACTGAGCTTGGATCAATGACTTCTCAGGGGCCACACAACCCTTAAGTCTACAGTTCACACTATAAAAATAAAAGACACACAATACCCTTTTCTGTTTCCACAGTATTAATTATTTTTACCACATATTTCCCTACTTCCTGGTAAGATCTCCCACAGAATTTGGTTAGTTGAAAGAATTTAAGCAAAGATTCTATTTATTCATTTTATTGACTTATTCAGAGGGGTCTGATTGAGCCTTATGTCTTCACCAAGCAAAAAGAATTGGAACCTGGATAATCATATATTTTCTTAAATGAGGAATTTGCAGAAATAAACACTTCAACATGTCTCTCCTCCAACAATTATTAAATTTGGGTGTTTAATGCATGTATTCAATTCAATAAAACAAATGTTACTAACTTGCATGGAACATTAAAACACTTGGAGAGGCAGGTTGTTTAGACAACCTGGTTACTTCTACTGAGAGGGATTTAAAATCTCCAAGTTAACTTAAGAGTATTATGCAAACCACTTAATAACTCCAGTGCAGTTATGTCAGCAATTATTTGTCACACAGAACAGCAAGAGACACAAAATATTAATTTTCCAATAAGCATACAAAAATAATTTCTTACTCTCTCAATCAGTTTATGAAGTTTCTTTTGCTGCTTTCCAGTCAACACATGTCTAACTAAAATAAGTTAGGACAATCATCTGTATGGGCTGCCTGCACACTGGGCAGGGTTTGTTCCTCTTCTTGAGCTTTTTTGCACAGGTAAAACACGACATGAGGTGTCCCGTTTTGCCGTGTACTATGCAGCCATTTTTAGGTCTGCTCTGACATATGACACACGGCTCTATGCTGGTAACAGGCAGACTGGATTCCATGCTTTCCTCTTTGTCTTGTATTTCTCTCTTCTCAGGTTCCTTGAAGTCCTCCTGACTGCTACAGAACACACTGCTTGATGTTGATGGCTGGGAATAACCTTCACTTTCCTGGGACTCAGAAAGCTGCACTGCTTTATCCTCATTCTCATCCACAGCTGGTTCTTTATCTTCAATCGTTTTTGTTTTCTTGCAGTCAGGAACATCAAAACCTTCTCCAGCCTCTGCAGGAAAGGAGGCTTCTAATTTGCTCTTTTCCAATTTCTCACTCTTTTCATCTGGAAGCCAATCCTCACGGAGGGCCCAGCATCTGTGGCAGTGTCGTGGAAGCGGAGGATTCATTTCATTACATTCAGGACACTTCCAATAATCCTTTAGTGAATCAAAGGTTGGAACAGCTTAAGCTATTTGGAAGACTTACAACTGAAGTATTCAGACATTATAAACAATTGATTACTGCCAAAATAATTATTATGTTGAGCTATCAACTTGTTTACAATTTTAAAATTCCATTCAGTGGTTTTGGCCCCATTTTACAATTCTAGATTAAAATGGTTCTTATTTTAAAAGGACTCTGGCTTTCCTTCGTTTTGCTGTAGGCTCGTGAATAGAACAATTCATTATTTCATGCACAAAACTGCAGAAACCAGACCACAAAGCTCTTCAGAGGCCCTCATGAAAAACTCGTGAAGAAGGTCGTCATTTGTTCTGTTGCGCGTGCACTCGTGCACGGCAGCCCCGGGAGACCGCGGGAGCCTTTCCCCGCGGCCGGCCGAGCCGCTGCTGCTCACAGCGGCCGCGCGAGGGCGCTCGGGCACGGCCCCCCGCGGGAAACGCGGGCCGGGGACGGGGGAAGGAAAACCAGGGGCAAAACCAGAGCGGTGCCGCAGCCCTCAGAGCTCCATGGACCACAGTGAAAATAAACCGCTGTTTCCTTAAAAATACACTTTGCTTTTAAGGGCAGAGACCCTTCCTAGAAATAATGCAAGCTGCAGGGGAAATAATATCTAAAAAAAAAAAAATATCAAACTCAAAACCCAACCCAAAACTTACACATGACTTGAATAACATCAGTAACATCAAAAGCTTATAAGACCAATTTTAAATCCTAAAAATAATGCACAGGTCTCTATTTTCCACACATAAACACGGGTATGTTTTCAGAAGGTGGCCAGCCCTGTCTTTAACACACCAAGTCCCTCAGTCCTACAGACTATCACAGGACTGGAACACTTCACAGTTCCACAAAACAACTTTAATTCAAGCGTCGAATGTGAAAAGCAAATATAATTAAGGAGACAGCACACACTAGAATTAAAATGCAGTGTTTTTTCACAAACATCTCCATACTTTGCCTCAAGACTGTCAATTTCTTCCCACTCCTCAAGAACAGTCTCTCAGAATACAGTAAAGGCCTCTTACAGTTCTGAAAAAAGGCTTGCCTTCACATCTCTGTTACAGATACCTTCATTCAAGCTGGACAATAAAACTAGGTATTCTGATTATAGGAAGAGTTTTTTAAATGTACATGACTAAAATTTAAATTTTTTTCCATTTTGTGCAGAAAGTCAGATTTAGGCTCCAAATAATTTCCTTCAGCTAAGTCAATGAAACGGTAAATTAGTGTGAGATTGGGTTTTTTGAAATGGATTAGGAAGTTTATTGACCATTTTAAAAAAACCCCAAGATTCCTAATCACATATTCCTTAATAATCACAGTAATTAAAATATTGGAACCTTCAAACACAGAAAAAGTTAATTTAATTCTAAAAAAAAATCAGAGGTAGCAACAGAACTCATCTATACTTCTTGATCTATTCTATGCCAGTTTACCCAACTTACAATGCTTCACCAGAAAAATTTTTACTCACAGCTAGAGAAATCTCTGGATCTTCATCAAATGAATCAGCATCACTATCTTCATCCTGGTAAATAGTCAGCTGATAAACCTGGTTTAAATTGAAAAAAAAAATGCAAATATTTTTAACCTGATAACATTTTCAGATAGCTAGCTACTGGAGAGTCTCGAGGGATGGGCTATTAAGATTATTAATGGATTAGAGGAGTTCTCATGTGAGGAAAGGCTGAAAGAGCTGGGAACGTTCAGCCTGGAGAAGGCTCAGGGCAGGGGTGCCTGACAAATGTGGGTAAATACCTGAAAGGATGGCACCAAGAACACAGAGCCACGCTGCTGTCAGTGGTGTCCAGTGGCAGGACAAGGAGCAACTAGCACAAATTAAACACAGGAGGTTCCCTCTGAATATCAGGAGACACCTTTCACTGTGAGAATGAAGGAGCACTGGCATGGGCTGCCCTGAGCATCTAGGAAGCCTCCATCCCTGGAGATATTCAAGACACCTGGACATGGACCTGGGCAACCAGCTCTGCCAGAACCTGGGCGGGTGGGTAAGACACCCTCCAGAGACCCCTTGGAACACCAGTCATTCTGCAATTCCCAAAACTACTGTCTGGAGCAGGGAACACACTTCAAGCCCTTCTTTCTGCAAATGACCATCCTCTCTCAGGGTGCAGCTCTGCACTATGCTACAGTTTGGTGTACATCAGTACAGTCAGTCCCATTCAGCCTCACAGCTACCACAATCATGCAGGACCCTGGTGAATTCTGCCTCTGGCACTCACCCAATCTTGCCATGAGCTGATTAACCTCTCTAAAATAACAGAAAACTAACCCACAAAGAAAACGCCACATACAGTCTCACTTCATTCCCAACATTCTAGAAATCTTTTGAGAATTGCAGTAATCACAATTTTTCTGTCTTCCTGCCTACTAATCAAGGCTCCCAAAACTTTGGTTTAGCATCTCTATGAAACATTTACATTCACAGAGGCAAAAAACTTGGACATATCCATTTGGAAAGAGCTACTCAGAAAGGTTTCCTTTGGTATCAAGTGTTGTCAAAGCTTAACATGTACTTCTATAATCAAAAATGCAGAAAGAGTATAGTGCACATGCTGCCACAGACTTCAACAGCTGGTGGGAGAAGTTAAGCACCCAGACTTTCCTATCCCGCCTTTTTCAGAGCCTGCAGAAAGCCTCAGCACCACTGCAGTCACTGGCTGGTGGGTTGTACAAGGGTGGCCCAATGGCACCAACAGCTAATTTGATTTAAGGAACAGCTGGGTGCAGATTGTGACACCAGCACATGCAGTTCGAAAATATACCTGAAGAGCTCTCCTTGGAAACTTACAGGAATTTTTCATGTTGAAATTCCTTTTCCTTCTCATCCCCTCCCCCCAGGGTCAAACAAGGAAAGCAGACAGTACCTCATCATCTTCATCTGTGAGCTCCTGCCCTTCTTCATTATGGCTATAATCTTCTGAATAAATAGACTCAACTTCAAACTCGACACTGAACTGGTCTGATACAGAACCGTGGTCAAACCAATCTGAGTTTTCACTTAATGAACTAGCATCAAGATCCTGAAGAAAACAAAAAAATAAAGCACACATTCAACCTCACCAGTCCATATACATAAGATTACTGATAAAACAACTCTCAGGATAAAACTGTACTACTCAGTATAATTAGCTACAAAAGAAAAAGGACCAGCTGCTGTGAGACACTGTAGTTTTTATGAGACAAACAAATTACAGGTGGGTAAAAATAAAGCTAGGTCTGGAAGCCTTTTGCTGGCTCTGTAATAAAAAACTGCACTCAGCCTACAGGCAGCTGAAAGGCTAGTCATTATTTCAAAAAGTCCCTTCTAAAAAGTGAAAGAACAGATGCAAGAAGACAGTATATTTTGGCCGCATGTAATTAAATTCTCTATTCTCATAAACTTTGTTTAATTTGAGACTATGGCATAACAATTAGAAAACAGGAAGACTGAAAATACAGTATTAGTTCCGTCAATTTAGAACACAGTAGGTGACTAGGAATACTGTTAGTTCAGCTCCTCATGACTTAATTGAACCACAAATTTGCCCTGGTGTTTGCTAAAAACAATACAAAACTTCCAAGTAGTGGCATGGCAAATTAATACAATGCACCCCCAGCACCCATTCCACTGGGTACAGTCACCAAAGCTGTACCAGAACTAACACCTAACTAATGGAATGTCTATTACTCTCTTTGTCTCTTAGTATTCTAAGAAATACTTATTTTAAAACACAAAATATGTCTGACTTTTTTTCCATACTGTGCCAAGTAGTGAGGATCTTGGCTTTTAAAAAATATTCAACATTAATATTCTAAAAAATTTCACTTCAGCTTTGCCAGCAGACCTATGAAAAATCCCACTCCACCCACACACCAACTTTTCTTTCAACCTCTTTTCTTTCCTCAGACACCACTGAAGGCACTGCTGCTTTTAAAAACACTGTGTTTTCACATGCATGTTTGCACTTGTAGCATCTGCAGAATTTCTACCACAAAAATGTTTTACTTTTCTATTTTGACTTACAGGAATGGAAAGAGAATCTGTTGAATCACTGCTATTGCTTCTTTCACGGCACAGACCACTGACTACACACCATGAGAGACTTTCATCAAATGTCACCGAGATGTTCTCTGACTTGTGTCGCTTTCTTCTGTCACTGGGCAGATCATCTGAAGGACTTTTTTCTGGGCATAGTCAAGAATTTTTTTATTATTCAAAAACATCTATGCAATGCGCAGTTTTGAATTTTCTAAACAGAAGCTTAAAATACAACTTAGTACAAAGAAATCTAATAAAGTAAAATATTACAGCATTTTTTTAAATGGGGCAAAAAGGCACTAACACTTCTTTAAAAGACACTGTAACTCATATCCATACAGTGTGAAACATTTCTGAAACAAATATTTCAGGGTCTGCCTTTCCCCCCTTGTCCCATCAGTACACTTATTAATGACAGTCTCCACATGGAAAACAACTGCAAATTTGAAGGAATTTTTACTCCACACATGACATGTTAAACCCTTCCTAATTTTAAGAAATACAGTTAAAATCTTACTTGTCCTTACTCCCTCTACAGGCAATAGACAGAAAGGCATTTTCAGAGGGCTTCTGAGTCCATCCCAGAATTTGTAGGGAGATAGAGCAATTAGCTCCCAGTTCACATGCATACAGAACACCTTGTGCTAAGCAAGGTAAGCACAGGTTCAAGTTTCAGACACCTCAACATATTTATCAGTGAATAGTTGCACTATATGTAATTCTATTTACCCAACAAGATTTTTGTAACAAACTATTAGAACTTTTATCGCACCCTAGCAAGAAAATCTTCATTACATACTATGCAAAAGTTGAACTCTGAAAGCATTGCTTCAAGCTCTGCTTACTAAGCATGCTTGGTTAGAAGGCAAAAAGACAATGCTTTGTAAATACATCGTGTTTTGGAACAATCACCTACAGCAGTGCAAGGACTGAGGGTACAGCAATTTAGGGGTAGGTAAGTCAAAATTTAGCTCCATTGACTTCTAGAGCATTTGGTAAAAAACAATTTTATATAAAAATGTGTTGCAAATTCAGCATGTCACTGCAGCGGAGTGAAAATCTCCCAAGATGTCAACAACTTTTGGTTCAACAGGCCTCAGTATGAGCCTGCTGACCTCCCTACAGGTGCCTCTTGCACCCACCCTCTGTTGCCCACCTTCTCCCTCGCCTGGAAAATCACACTGTGACAATCCACAAGTCTTCAAGTCTTGAATTGTTAAAAAATAAGAAAAAAAAAAGAGAACAAAACACTTGTACATACTTTGAGACTTCTCTTACTCTCCCTTGGTGCTTCTTGGCTCAGCCCCTTTCTTTTCTTTTTTCCGCCCTGAGAGCCCCACCAAACTTGGTGCCCCCAGGCCCAAAGGTTGCTCCTGTCCATCGTTGTCCTCATTTAGTTGTCATGGCTCCATGCTGTACTGATACTGTATCACCACAAGGTCTCTATACACTATTTAAGGGGCTCCAAAGGAGCCACTACTATCCCAATTTAACAAGAATAGTGGTTTTAAGGGAAGATTTCCTATAAATTAGAAAAAAAGTGTATATAAAAACACTATATTAAAAGAACTTTTAAAGTTGTAACAAACTAATAAATGGATGCAAGGCAAGAGTTAATAATCAAACCTACAATAAGTAAGCACAACCCAGGACCTTATGTGTTCTGTGTCATGCCTAAATATTACAGGTTGTGATGTTTAACCAAGACTTTCCATCCTTTCATCAGTTTAAGTTACAACATTAAAATGTTCTTTTAATTTAGTGCAAACCGCTCAGCAACGCAGCACTGGTTTGGGACTGACTTAACGTAACAGTGGCCTATGAGGGACACAAAAAATACTACTTGAAAGCTGAGGAACTGAAAAATGCTCCAGAACAAGTGAAGAAAAGTATGTTCTATGCAGTGACAGAACCTTATCACTGCCCAGGTAAGAGCAAACACCAAGTCATGAGGCAAGACAGTAAGTGATGGAACAAACTAACATAAGAAATGTTTTTCTTGTTTGTAATTTTCTGGTAAGAAATTCCACAGAATAATATTTACATAGAACTGCAGAGAACACTTCCATTGAGAAACTAAACCAGGTTTATGCTGACCAGATTGTTATTGCTACTTATCAAAAGAAACATTTTGTGTTTTGAAAATGTATTTGCCATGGTTATTGAATAACCACAGTAAAAACAAAGGGGAGGCAAATATGATGCTTAGGTCACCAGATGTTTTAACAAGTGCTAAATGAATGGTGAGGTACCTGAATATATCCAAAATCATCCTGTGTTACTACCACACCTTTGATGCCTCCCAACAGTTGAAATCCAAAGAAAACTGGCTTTAGTGAACAAACAAAATTTCAAATTTTGTGGCTGTCTACAGAGGAAATTGAAATGAATTTGATGGTATCAGTAGATTACAAACAAAAGTGCTCTCATCATGAAGATAATACAACTGATAAGGTCCTGCTGATGTCAAAGAGTTTAACAGAGCCATGGAGTAAGTTATTCCATCATCTTACTAACAATTCTAGACATCCAAACTGTAACTGGAGCAATGCAAGGAATTGTGTTTTTCTTTCAGACTGAACATTTTGTTTTAGATAAGCAGAGAAACATGAGTAGTATTTGCCAGCAGCATCTTTCAAGTCAGCAAGGCAAGAGAATGTAGCTTTTCCCTCTAAGTGGCCATGCTACTGAAAGCTCTGCATCATAAATCTGCAGATACCAGATTCACTGTGTGTCCTCCTCCTAGAAGATGTAGTTGGTCGGGAAGCCATGCTTGATGAAGTCTGGTTCTCTTCTACCTCCTGCCTAGACTCCTGGTAACAGAAATACTGAGTAAGCCTGAGCAGAAGTATGAGGTAAAATGCAAGAATCAACTTACTACATTAAACCACTGACACTATAATGCAAAACTGAACAGAATGTACAAATCAGAAAATTTATTCAAATGAAAATAGCACCTTAATAACATTGTCTTCTTCAGGCTGAGATGTGGCATCATCCTCAGGTGTGTTGCCAAGGGTAGAGTCTGAAACCAAACCAAAATAAAACCCATTATACAATACAGCAGAAAAAGTAAATTTCAGGCTGAAAAAGTAAATTGTAAT
The DNA here is from genome assembly GCF_036417665.1 of Passer domesticus. Classification (NCBI taxonomy): domain Eukaryota; kingdom Metazoa; phylum Chordata; class Aves; order Passeriformes; family Passeridae; genus Passer; species Passer domesticus. The sequence continues at coordinate 33,281,860 of NC_087478.1, read as the reverse complement.
TAAAACTTAAAATTCAGACATTTTGCAACAATGGAAAAAACACACTGCTCCTTTGTCAGGTGTGTGCAGCTGCTTTCCTGTAACATTACTGAAGTGGAAATGTGGGGAGAAAGAAGAAATGTCAACTGAAAGCACTCAGAATTCTGTTATAAATGGCTTCAAAAGAAGTCTGTGGATAAACTGTGATCCTGCAGATATGAAAGAATATAGGCAGGAAATGTAATTACTTGCTCCTCTCCAAAGTGCTTTTTCCTACTCATCTTTTGGGAACCCTGAGTTAAAAAGATGTACAACAGAAGAAATATTAGCTGTTGTTAATGATTTATGCTTACTAACAGACAGATCTTGAATTAACAAAGAGTCTTTCATGAAAAAAGAACTGGAAGATAAATTTAAGTTTGCAAGCTTAACAATGGGGATGACAAAGAGAGCAAGTTTCCCATCTTCAGCAGCTGAACACTTGCCTTTAGGAAAAATCAGAAACAAAGGGTGTCTTTATAGAGATTTAGAGTCAAATTTACAAAATGGCTTCCATTGTTTAACTTCTGTTTCAGACCCTATATTAGGCAAAAATTACAGCTGTATTGAGCACTTTTTATACTGCAGGACTGTGTATAACAACTCTGCATTCAAGGAGTGGTTGGTTACCCACAGCATCACCACAAGGATACTTTTTAAAAGTATACAGCCCATTTAAAACAGGGCTGAGTATAGCTCAGAATGACCAGTTCTATATGTACTTCACATTCAGCTGTGAAAATTAAACCAGAACTTTAATACATAAAAAGAGCCTTTGCCCTAATTTTATTGCTGGCATAAGTTTAAGTAGCTTATTTTTCATATTAAAACTTTGTATGTTGTTGAGGGCTTTATCAGTAACAAATACAAGCAAATGATTTAAGTTTGTCATTTAGTAGCCTTTTTCCTCAGTGTTTTTTCTGGTTCTAGTCCAATAAAATTACTCCATTTTTTTCTCCTCCTAAAGAAACAAGTGTTTGCTTTGATTCACTATTTGTGATTGCTCTGGACTACAGTGAGCAAAGCCAAATAGTTAATAATGGAGAGCTCGCTGTTATCTGACCACTACCTGCAAGATTCATTATGTAAATTCTATTTTCCCTACTGCTGGTTCCCAAACAAATCACCCTCCTAAACTAGCTTACCTTGTTGATTGATTGCTATCAGATTTCTGGAAATCATTGAATATAGCCTCCTTAAATAGGGATAAAGAAAGAGATGATACAAGTTAGCTACATGTAACCATAAGAGAGAGCTTACCATCTTTGAAGATGCGAAGAGTTAAAAAAGGGACATAGGCATGATGCTCTTCATTATTTCCCAACCAGACTCTCAGAAAAGAATCCCATTTTTTACCTGTGTTCTTTTACTGAAAAGCTTGTTACTCCAAATAAATCCCCCAGGAGATCATTTGCACAGTGTACAATATGCTGCTGTTTTTCATCATATAATTGCTTAGACATAATATATTGTCCAATATAGAATATTACCTGTGAAATAAATTAAATACAGATGTTAAATATCCAGGTTGTTTCTTAAAGTGTAAGAGACAAAGCATATTAAATACATTGAAATTCACTCTTCAAACTCTGTCTAAAACTCTCTTTGAGCTAACAGATTTTCATCTATCATTCCAGAAGAACACTACTATTCTACTGACCACCAGAAACTTTTGTTCAGATTTTTGAGAAACTCGCTAAATACCCAGCTACGAGTCAGCAGGAGAGTAAACACTGTCTTATCTCAATTTCTAGACAAGCTATAAAAAACACTGCCCCCCCCCCCCATTTTCCTAACCCAAAACAATCTATCTGTACTCACTGTAGTCTACCTTTACTGGTTAAAAGTTCTCACCTCCTTCATAGTAAAAGTGTCCTTTTCAGCACCAGCTAACTTTAACAATTTCAGCAACAGTGGCTTTGGTTTAACCTGTGTGTGGAAGGAGAAAAATAATATACACTAATTATACACCAACAGAACATTTATTTATACCAGTTGTCTTCCTCCTTCTGTATTAATCTGATATGCAAACATACAACTGCATTAAAACCTATCTTCATTCAAGTTTTTCACTTTGCAAAGTTCAAACTTAAAAGCAAATAATATGAACTAAACTTCACAGTAAACTTCTCATACACTGTACACCTTAGCTCAAACGCCAGTCTTTCATTGTCCCTTTCAGCTGGGATAGTTAATTTTCTTCCTAGTGGCTGGTACAGTGCTGTGTTTTTGATTTAATGTTCACAACAGACTGATGTTTTTGTTGTTGCTAGGTAGCTACACTAAATCAAGGACTTTTCAGTGTCCCACGCTCTGCCACAAGGGAACAACAAGCCATGAGGGAACATGGCCAGCACAGCTGACCTGAACTGGCCAAGGGGATATTCCATATCACAGAATGCCAGGCTCAGTGTTATGAACAGTGGAGTTGGCCAGGAGGTGCTCACTGATGCTTGGGGATGGGCTGGGCATCCATCAGCAGGTGGTAACCAATTGCATTGTGCAACATTTGTCTTCCTCAGATTTAACTAGTCTCCCTTTTCTTTACTATTACTCTTCTACTTGACTTCAGTTATTAAACAAACAGATTTTGCCTTTTTTTCATGATGCCCCCATCCCGCTGTGGGGGCTAGGGGGCAGGAAACAAGGTGCTCTGTGCTACCTAAGCTGGCAGCTGGGGTTAAAGCTCAACACATTGGTAAATACAAACTCCTTAACTGGAGCTACAGAATTTGTTTATTAGTTCCAAGTCCAGGGCTGGGTCCTGGGGAACTCGGCTTCACTCCTTTAACCATTACCACAACTCCCAAAGGGGAGGGATGATGGAAACAGACCTCCGTGACTGTTAGGTCCAGAGTGCACATCATAAAACACCGGTCCACTGCTTTCTTAGTCTCTTTCTGTGACAGTTTCTGAGGTTTTGGTTTTGCATTTGCCAGCTGGGCTGCTTTTCCTGTGAAGGCTTTTCTTAGCTGGGACAAGCACACCCCATCCCTTCCTTCATTCTTCACTCACTCCCCCCTCTGCAATGGCCTCCCACCCAGTCACTGTGCCAGTTTAATCTGCAGTCAATCCTTGACAATTTCCAAGGCAGAGGAAGGAAAAGTTAAACAAGAAAAATCACTTCCCCCGTACTTACAAACTGCACCATCCCACAGAGCTGAGGCAGCACCAGTGCAGCAGATGAGAACGAGCTGCAGGGGCTGCCACAGCAGCAAAGCCTGCGGAGCCACTGATGCTCCCAGAGCAGTGCATTCTAGAGTCACCTCTTTAACAACACTGCAACCATCCTAAAACCAGGCTAATATTTAGCTATCCTGATATATTACATAAAATAAAATGTAAAAAATAAACACGGAAAGTAAAAAAAAAAAACAAACAAAACAGGGAAGTGTGAATAAAATATCATGAGACAAGCAATAAATGTTTGAGGGAAGGGTGGAGATAGGGAACTACCCTTCATTCCATTCCAAAGATCTACTAAAACCAACATAAGTTTCAGTGAGTTAACAAGACATTGGTTGCAAGAATTACACATAATGAAAAAAAAAAACTAAGCTCATGCACAATGAGCTGTCCACTCACCCCCTCCTAAGAACTGAATTATTTAGAACATGTGGCATATACATTAGTTTCATAAAGGAAGCAAACAGTAACTTATTAAAGTCCTACTGACAGCTAAGCATAGCAAGGCACAGTTTCAAAACTGAATCCACAACTAAGCCCACTTTTACTCCCCAGCCCTGTCCTCCTGACTCCTCCATGTTCTGCAGCAGATCTGACAGCAGACAGTAATATCACAATATGATGACAAAAAAAGGAAGACACAAATTAAAAAATTCAATTTTGAACAGTCTGCTGTTCTGCAATTTCACTTTTCTGAAGTTCTATTATCAAATCCACACTTTTAAGCTTTATCCTTCTACACAAGATAATCCAGTTCAACAATCACTGTACATATGCAGTTTTGTAACTTGCATTTCAGGTGTAAAAGGCTTCAATCCTCAGGAAAACTAAGGACAAAACAGCAGAGTTGTCACTGTATTATGGAAAGCCTGGAAATGCAAAGCCACAGATAAATAAAATAAACACAAATGAAGACTCTTCTTACGAATTCCAATAGAGGAGAAAATCGAAAATCTCCAGATTATTTCACCAACAGTATGTTCTGTACAATGGAGATTTTCCAAAGCTCTTCAGCTATAGGATCTGTTAACAATCACCACCTGAAATACTTACCATTACAAATCGGATCATAGAATCCTTTTTATTAAAAGAAAGCAAAAAAAACATGAAACGTTTCCAGGAAACATTCTAGACCTATACCATCACCCTGCACTCTCAAGTGTGCTGAAGATTTGCCTACTGCAGAACCAAAGAGAGACCACCATCACTGGCTGGACTTCCTGGCTTTTCTCCAGCCACCGCTCCCTCAGCGCACTGATTGCTCTGAATCAGCCGCTAAAAACTCTGCAAAAAGCATGCAACAAACCCACGCGCCCAACAGTACTGACCAGCGCCTCTTGCTCCGAAGCGGTGACAGAGGAGGCATCCGTAAGGGAGGACATCTTGGTATTGCACATTTGCCTGCAGGTGAGGGGAGAACAAGCTCAGAACGCGGCACGCCGCGACACAACCCGGCCGGCCGGCAGCCGCAGGCCGAGGCCCGCTCACCTCGGTGCCTGCCCAGCCCGCCCGCTGGACTCCGGCGTGTCTGTGCCGGGCCGGGCCGGGCCGGGCCTTATATAGCGCTGCCAGGAGGAGGCAAGTCAGGGCTTAGCTCCGCGCCGGCCCGGCCCGGCCCGACATGCCCGAGCATGACCCGCCGCGCCGCCGCCGAGCCACCGCGGGGGGGGCGGGCGACGGGCCCGGCGCTGACTCACCGCCGAACGCGGGGGGCCGGCGGCGCGCAGAGACGGACACCCGGGGAACAGCGGCGTTCCCGCACCCACCCACCCTCCCGCCCGCCCGGCGCGGCCTGGCCTGGCCTGGCCTGGCCTGGCCTGGCTCCGCTCCCCCGGCGGGAGCCCCTCCCCCAGCACCGAGGGCCGCCCGAGCGACCAGCGAGACCCCCCTCGGCCCCCGAGCGAGCCGCGACCGATCCCCACGCACCGCCAGCCACGCCCGCTCCGCTGCCGGGCCCGCGGCGGGCGGAGCGCCGGGACCGCCGGGCCCGGGCCGGACCCTCTACCGCGGCCGCGCCGCGCCGCGCGCGCCGCCCGCCGCCATCTTGGTGCCCGCAGCGCCCCCTGCGCCCCGAGCGGCGGGAAGCGGCCCCGGGGAGAGGCCGAGAGGCGGAGAGGCCGCCAGGGTGGCAGGGTGCCCCTCCCGCCGCGCCCGGCACCACGGCCGGGCCCACAGGGCTGGGACCCCACACGGCCGGGCCCCACACGGCAGGGCCGGGGCTGCTGGGCCCCCACACGGCTGGGACCCCACAGGGCTGGCCCCCACACGGCAGGGCCGTCCGCCCCATCCCGAGCGACGCCGCTGGATACCAGTTCCACTTCCAGCGGTCGCTCATGCCACTCTGCGTCCAAAGATAATTGGGCGTTGTCGTCCTATGTTCTTGTCATCTCCCATTCTACAATTTCCTGAATCTTTTAAATGTAGGGCGTTTAGAAGTATGTTAATTTCACAGTTATATTAGTTGCTACACTTCAACTCGAAGTGGTTAGTTTTTAGTCTGTCTGCCTTTTCTAATTCTCAGGATTTTTCTTTGCCTGTGGCATTTTGAAATTATTTTTGAATAATGAAAAGCTTTGTCAGACAACGTGAGTGCTGCAGTGTTTAAAGATAGGCTAGAGCAGAGGGAGTGTAATACTACTTTTCCATGACAACAAACTTGTCCAAACAAGCAGTGGATAACTGCCTGGACTTGTCTGCTGGCCAAATACAGCTCCTCTGCCACCATGGCACCTTGTAAAAATTCCAGCAACGGTTTAAATCTAGATTTGTGTGATGATGGATTTTCAAGATTACCTTGTTATCTCTCTAGAGCGTAAAGCTCAAGGTCTAGTGAGGGACAACCAAGAAGCTGCAGAATTTTGCAAAGCCTGCTTTTAGTGCTGGGATTTCAAGGCAAACAGAAATATCTTTCCAGTGGAGTCAAGAATGTCCTGCAGCAGGCAAAGTCAGATATCTGCTCTTTTCCACCCAGCACACCAGTTCCTGAGATCCTTAGCTAGCTAATTTCATTCTTAGGAGAAAACTCCATCTACACACAAATGCTACAGGATGGAAGTGAATGGCTACTAAACAGCTCAGCTACAATCAGCTCAATCTTGTCCTCATGCAGACTACACAAAAACTATTTCATTCCAATGCAAAATGTATTTTACTGAACTGAAACCAAACCAAACCAAACTGTTCATGTAGTTCTCTCCAAGCTATCACATTATTGATCCTCATCTTAATCACAGTATCATTTTGCTATGCCTGTGTGGAAATTAAAGAGCTTTTTAAAATTAGCAATAAATTTTCTGCAGTCCAAGACTTGCCAAACTCATAACTATGACTTTCTTTTTCCACTTCTCTACCACTAAGCATCTTGTGACCAATGACTTTGAGTCTGAGATTATTTAAATAATTATTTCCCTTACTGATTCATTAACTGCTAAGGATAAAAAAAAACCAAAAAACCAACAGTTTCTGTCTAGATTTTTTATCAACCTTCAAGGACAATCTTATCTCTTTTCTCCAACAGACTAATCTTAAGTTAAGGGAGATTGCCAGTAGGTAAAATATGCTGTCTGTGCTAGCATAGGGAAGGAAGGGGCTTTTTGCTGATATGCAGTGCTGCAACACTTGTCTGTCACTAATACAGTTAGTGCTGTTATGTGATCAACATATGTCATTGTTTTCTTGTGCTTGATAATTCAGGACAAGTATAATTTAAAAGTTTTACTTGAAGGATGAGTAATAAGCTTTTATACTTACAAGAGCTGACTTCTCCACTATTTGAGGGTTGTAAAAGGAAAAGGAGATGTCACTACACCTGTGTACTTTACTTATAATGCTACAGAAAACATCTGGAGTAGTTAAGGCCCAGCTGCCTTAACTGGAGATACTCACTTTACATTGTGGTTAACTAATATTCTATGAAACCCTTTTTAATATAAATTCAGATTCTAACTGTAGACATTTTACTGTTTAATGCTTACAAGCTAAATTATTTCCTGAGATGGATCTCGTCTACCTATAGGCACATGTGCCAGAGGAAAAGCAGAAGCTCCCAACTCAAGTGAATGGGTGGACCATTAAAACACTTCAATTTTTGATTTTTGTTCCTATTTGTTCCAATTTCTAATTTTTCCCCCCCAACATGTCCTACTTACTCTGTCATGGCAGCTGCCTGTTCAGCACCCAGCACATACACAACATGGTCCTTGCCACATGCTGATCAGTGGCCAGGGTTTGTCAGGTCTCATCTCCAAGCCAATTGCTCCTAATCAGATAGAATCATCTCATACTTTCTGTGAACTGCTCCCAGACAAAAAAAGAAATACATTCAGAGCAACCCTCCAGGGCTTTGCACTGTGCTGATGTATCCTTTCTGAAGCCTTGGGCTGCATCTCTATTACTGTGACTTAAGCTGGGATCTGTTGTGTGCTGCAGATTGTCAGGCACCTCAAGGTAAAAGGACAAAGGAAGAAAGATGCAGCTGGAGCGTGTGTTGCTTGATGTGGCTTTCTGGCAGGGCTGCCTGCTGCAGCTGTGACCCCTCACGCCAGACAGTGGGTCAGTACAATTCTGTTCAAATACAAGAGAAAGAATTTTGCTGCTTTCTTGAAACGCCTATTGAGTAAGAAAAAGCACAGTGATAAGAAATCCTCATGCCAGTAATAGCATATTTGATTTGGGGAAATTATTATTTCCTAATCTAACACCTATCCCAGTGGGGAGGTCTGTCAGCACCTCCACCAGAAAGTTGTACTAGAAATGCTACTCAGGTTCCACTGAGTGAAAAGCAGATGCAGCCTTCCTGGGAGCAGGTTTGAGCAGGCAGCCAGGAATCAAGAGCATGGCTCACAGCAGCAGTGGGAACCCAAAAACCACATGCAGTGTTGTTGCAGGCGTTTAACAAGGAGCACTAAACTCTCCTTGCTGTCCAGCTTGTGTGTTCCTGGTGTTCAGGAGTCATGTTTGAGCTTCCCTGGGCTGCACTGCCCTTCCCAACAACCCCAGTTGCTCTGCAGGCTGGGTGGCACGGCAGGCATTCTGCAGCTTCGTCTGGGTGCACACCCTGGGCTGTGGTGTCTTATCACAGAGTATTCTGATTTGGAAGGGGACCCAAAAGAATCATTAAAGTCCAACTCCTGGCCCTGCACAGGACACCTCATGTGCCATGTGGGTGCTTTGGATAGGTGATCATCAGTTTCCTACATGTCCATAACTTCAGATGTTTATTTTGAAAAATGTAAAATTACTTCAGGTGTACTGGAAAAGGGGGTCTCAATTTTCTTTTTTTTCTGACAGCTGTTCATGAGTTCTTACCTCCCTCCCACAGGCACTCAGTTCAGGTGTGTCTGCACGTTAACTGCAGCTGCTTCAAAACCACCTGGAGGTGGAATAATCCCACATCAGAAAACAACAGCTCTTCTACTTTTGTTTAATTGGTGTACTTATTCCTTCATCCATCTGGGAGACATTGGTAATCTGTCTGCCCAAATCTGATTCCTATTTATTAGCAGCACAGTCAGCCACAAGCACAATTAAAACAATAGTGTATGCCTTCTGAAGGGAAGCCAACTGGCAAGAATACAAACCAATTATTTTAAACTTCTCCTCAATATTTAACATAGAATGAAAGAGTTGGGTGTTTTTTCCCACTCTAGTTTTTTTAGTCCTCACTTTTGAAAGAAACTCATGGAACAGTTCTAAAGAACTAAAAGGGAGAAATCTCAGGAAAAGACGCCTTTTACTGTCAAATAGTTTTTGTTAAGCACATCACTGAGTGAAAAAACAGGCTTTTCTTCTTAAGCAGGGGTGAAGTATGTGACTAGGTTGTGACCAAATCCTGCTTTACTAAACTGTGAGAATTAAACAATCCAGTGATCTTTCCTTTCTTAGAAATACTTGATTGTATGTAATTAGATCAGAAACCCCCCAGTATAATCATGCTCATCTGCCTTATGCAATCAAACTAGGATGATGCCAATTCAGTTTAGAATTTTTCTTTTAATTCGGTGCTCATTTGTCATTCAAATGTGCTGTTCAGTCCAGCACAAAAAACATTTCTGTTCGAGGGAGTGGCCCAGAAGGGTGTGTGGGGTGTACACAGGCTAATAGGACTCATGTGAAACCCTGAGGTATCTTTTAGGCTGAAACTGAAATATATTCAGGGACAATCTAGATCCAGGAGAAGCTGAGAGCAAACAGAGCATGCAAATCCAGTCTGTTTGGAATGCTATGCATGGAGAGAACTACAGCTGATGATGAGGTCAGGCCTGAAGCACTATTCAGGTCAGGCTGCAGTCTAGGTTAGAGGAAGAAAAGACAAAAAATTATTTTAAGTGTCTGGCTGTTACTTGAACTGTTTGTTTCTAACAACAAAACCCAGAAGGGATTTTATTACACATCCAGCTTCTTAACTCAGACCCATTCTATGTGCCTGATCATTTATCTCCCAGAATTGTCCCACTCTTGCTGACCCAGTTGCCCACATCTCCTCTGCATGTTCCATACTTTCTTTCTAGCTGCCTGTTATACAAAGAATATATGCTTTGCTTTGGGGCACAGGATCTACAACAACCCTCCTTGCAGACCTTCTTGTGGTCCGCTCCACATTTTAATGTTTGGTGGATGCAGTCTTACTGACTGCTGTATGATTTTACTTGACAGAGGATGAACCATCCATTCCGGACAAAAGCCTCAGCCCTCTTCCTTTCCTAATACAGTCAATTTACTGATGAATTACAAAGTTATCTTTCTGCTGGCTTTCTATGTTTGAGAGTACAGCTTCTTCAGTACAACTTTTAGCATACAGTTGTAGCACATGCAGGTAAACAACAGTGCAAGTAGCTAGACAAGTAGTTCAGAGAATTTACTAGAGGCATTAGTATCTGGTGTAGCCGGACCTGAGGGTGCCGTCACAAACAGGGGCTAAGTTATCAACCTTGGATGTATATTCCAAAACACACTTAGAAAGTAGATTTACTGTGAAGAGTTTCCTTGAGATTAAATGTTCCCCCAAATGAGGCATAGATCCATATATCTCCTGAAATAAACTGATTTATCTTGCAAAGTCATCCTTCTGAGAACCCACATTGCTTACCCAGTCTGTTTGGTTTTTTTTTTCTTCCCATATGTGCCCAGTTGCCTGCCTGTGAATTAGTACCTGTTTAAACACAAACATGAAACAACAGCGTGTAAGTAAGGAGCACATCATGACACTGAAACAGAAACAGAAACAGTTATGTCTGTGGAGCAAAGGAATAGAAACCTCAGCACAGCACTCAGCAGAGAACTGGTGTAGAACTGGGTGTCCCTGGGAGGAGTCTTGTGACCCACAGAGATACAGCACAGTTCCACTGCAACAGCAATAATGGTTTACCTGCTTGTTCTGAGCTGGATTCCAAGGCTCTGGAACACAACAGTCACAGAAATCAAGGGAAAATGTCATGTTTTCCCCCAAAGAAAAACAAAAAGCTCTAACACATTTTTTACATTCTCACATCTGCAGTAAGGAACACTAAGGAAGTGGAACTTATGGCATCCTGCAGTTTAGGTGCCAGACACTGGTTGGGATGAACAGCACTGTCTTGAGCTTTTTTTTCATGTTCACCTTTGATTTTCTCCACTTTGCCTCCAACAGTGTTTTCTACCCAGTACTTGTGTATTCCTGTATCCTTCTCTCCTCCATGTTATTTCTGCTTTTCAGTTTTTGTTAATATTTCCACAGTATATTTTATATATGTATACATACATGCTCTAGAGATATAAAAAGTAGTTTCATAGAAAGAGCTCACAAACCATTCTGCAATTACTCTTATGTGTCCTGATTTTTGGTAGTTGTACGTGAAAATGTTTGTAGAATTGGATCAATAAAGAAGCATATAGCAAAAGGGTTTGCTCCTTTTAAAAAGTGTTTTAATACCCATATATTTCATACTCTGCTTTTCTTCTTTTGTTGCAGAATTTTAATTTTTCATAACTTCCACCTGAAAGCCAGCTGGTGGCAGTTTCCAATCTGTGGCATTAGCCTGAGGACTCTGATGGGGCCATCTGCACTAGACATTTGAATAAGTAACAGATAGTTCTTGTCCAAGTCCATGACTTGGGTTTTTTACCAGAATTTTTTTTTTTACTACATATGAAACAGTAAAGTTAAGGGAAATCCCCCAGTCCAGCTGCCTTACCAATTGAAATCTCTTTCTGGCTACCAGTGGGCAGTACGAATCAGGATAACATCCATTATCAGGAAGTTGTATTTGAAGAAAGGAAGTATTAAGCCAAACGTTCATGAATTTTTGAAGGCTGTGTGTGCCACTGAACTCGTTTTTCTGCTAGCTGCCCTGATTCCATTGGCCGGTCTGACAGTCACCGCCGCAGTTTGGGAGCCTTGGGACTCAGAGCCCCCGCCCCGCCGGCCGCGGCAGCAGGTTTGTTAGGGGAGTTTCGCTGGTGGTTGCGCCATCTGGCGCAGAAAAGGTTTTTTTCCATATACAGCACCCAAAAAAGGCTCTTGGAATTAATGCTTAAAAGTTACACAAACCCATTGATGCCACTGGAAGAGCAGGACACAAACTAAGCTCTGACTGCACATGATGAAGCCATGCAAAATACTATTCTGTGCTTTGTTCGGTTCCATTGAAGCATTAATATCTTGGTTATCTCTTGCCTCCACAAAAAGCAAGTGCACGGACTTTTCAGTATTCCTTCCTTCAGTTGGTTTTGCAATATTCATCCTAGCATGTTAGTTTAAATCACCTTTGTAGTTTAAAAATAATTTGGCAACTTCTTCTGTATTTGTTTGTGTACTTGGAGTGATAAGCAGGCACTGGGCTTTGACTTCTGACCTACCTTATTTATCTTAACAACATGTTGTTCACCTATGAGCCAAGGCCAAAGGGTAGGACATCTAGAGAGAAACATACCATGTAGTGCTACTCAAGGGAACAATCCCAAATCCACTGTTGAGGGAATGTAAGATGTTACTGCCTGCCTCATGCCTTTGCTGTCAGAGGACAGGCTACAGTTTGCTCACATAAGCAAAACGAGCAACACACAAACATACCCTGAAATGCACTGCAGTGAGACATCTGGGAGTACAGATCTGGTTTTCATGCCAAAATACAGTTTCAAAAAGATTCTCAATTTTTCAAAAGATTTTTTCTCAATTTTCAAAAGATTTCAAAAACATGTATTTCCCCCCCTATCTGTTGAAGAGAGTCTGTTGGAATATAGACTATCCTTTTTGGCAGGTTATTGCCAATCCTGATCTTTAACTCATTCAATGCAGAGGATATCTAATTTATACAGACTAATCCCAAATGAATTTCCTCTTTCTTATTGGATGGGGCATATGTAGAGCTGCAGGGAGTCTTTGACTTGGATGTGTTTTACCATTTCTCTGATCCTCAATCAGACACATAATCTGCTCTGCTCTAGAAATACAGCAGTTGTGGGGCTTACTTAGCTGCACAGCCACACTAAAATGGTTGTGTTTAATGGCAAGATGATGAAGACTCAGCATGCATCCCTTTGTAAAGGGGTTGGTGGCATGTTACTTCAGAGATATCTGTTCCCAGCCATTTCTTCCATCCTCTTGCTGCCCCTTCTGTTATTTGTGCACCTATGGTATAAAGTGGATACAGTGACCTAGCACACCTGAGAATGTGCTATTTTATAGAATAATGCATTTTCTTTTCTGTAGAGAAGATCCCTGAGGCAGTCCCAAGCAGCTACACAGCAACTGGCCCAGGACATCACTGGAATGGCAGCAGACAGGTAGGCAGGGAAAAGGTGGGATCTGCTTCAGCTATCTTAGCAGCATTACTGAGGAGGAAGACTACATTAAGCTTGGCTGATTTCAGGGCACACCGCTGCTGGAGGTGTTCCATTCTCCTCCTTGTTTCCTCACCTAGGGCTGCAAACTGATGGTGAGAATGTTTTTGGAAGAAGTGTGGTGTTGGATTGCCTCAGCCTCCTTGTACTGTTTGGTGATACAGCTGAGCCCATCAAATACCTCACTGAAAGAATGCCCCAAGCTCATCTGATGCCCTGTTGAAACAATGGCCTTGCCAGGAGCTGTGCATTCCTAGCCAAGTATTTCTTTGAACTGGCTTTGGCTCCTTTGACCACAGATTTATCTGATTCAACAGCAGGATATTTACTTGTATTTGCTGCTGTATCAGCTTGCTTTATCAAGAACACATAAGACATCATAAAGAAAACAGCAAGGACACACAGCTGGAAGCAGAGAATTGGAGATGGAAATGGGAAATAACTCCTTCTGAAGGCAGGGAGCCATTCAGTGGTCTTCTCCTTATCATCTAACCATACTTTGAATGTTGTATCCTGTATCAGTCACCTGGGTTGATAAACCAGTTAGAACTGTGACCACATTCCTAGAAGTTTCCCTCAGGTGTTACTCAGGGAGCAGAAAAGAGTGCATGTTATATCACTGATAATTCCTTTAGCTCCCCAAAGCCAGCTTTTCCTGTGTTGCAAAGGAGTCGAAAGATTTGCAAGATGAGTTGTGTTGATACTACCAAAGAAGGCACTTCTGATGTAATTTGCAGGCCCATTGTGTTTTATAACACATTTGCTCTTTATTTCAAACTGAAAGTGTTCTTTTCTGTGAAAGCTGATGTAAAAATACAAGTCTCATTCCTTCTGCTGCTGTTGTGACTTTGTGACAAAAGTTACTGCCTTTACAACACAATTTATGCTGAAGGGATTGTTGGAAATGATACAACTTCTAACATTTTTAATGTAACTTTAGTCAGTTCGTCTTTGCCCAGGGGGAGGGGAACTGAAGCTTCTCTTCAAAAGGTGCTGTTCACCGGGTGGGTCTGACGAGTTTAACATCTGCAGACTGGGAGTAGCCAGGAGATGCACAGAGACAAGTGAGCATTAACGAACATGACCCGTCCCGCTGCGGTAGGGGACACCTGGTCAGGGAAAAGATCGCTAAGGGAACCCAAGAATGAGGACTAAATTAGCATCGAAGGCGAAAGGATCAATAAGAAACAGGAAACAGAATACTAAGAGTTGTGTAATTTAAGACCAATGAAGGTGAATTTCTTTGGGATTAGTCTGTATAAATATATGAAATGTGTGGTGAAAAACCATTTGTGATGGAATGATTTTCACTGCATAACTCGGGCATGTGTGGATGAAATAATTTCTGTTGCACATCCTGGCCAAAGTAACGAGCTGGCCAGAATAAAGTACTGCCCTGATTCTCTAACAATGCAGAGATGTTGGAGAGTTTCTGTTTTTCCCCTGCAGTCTCGGTGACAGGATCTCTACCCACATCTCATTTCTCACTCTGGCATGTTAAACTGATACCCCAAGGATTGTATCCAAGGGAAACCACTGCATGGGCACACATTCCTCTTTGCTGACACAGACAGGAAAAGACCAATCGGCTCTGGAAAAACAGAAGCCTGAAGTAGCTGGGGAGCAGTACTGGTACCCACCACTGGCAACCTCTGCACACAGACTGAGTCCTTTTGGTTCATGCAGCCGTAAAATTATTTTATGCAACACTAAAATGATGATGGCACTAAAACCAAGAAAACTATATGGTTATATCTATGTTTAATATATGCATATCAGCTCTCAATTTTTACTAGGTTCTGGTTCCAGTTTCCAATGCAAGCAGTCCCTCTTTAGAGCCCAGTGTCTCGGGCTTCTACTACAATCCAATCCTGCCAAACCACTTTTGCAGCAAAGTCTTTACATAAGTTTTTCCTCATCTCAGTCATTCCTAGCACCCCAAATTTAAATCTCATCAGACAATAAGGACATCACATCATACAATAATTTCCTCAGACATCTTTGCATACACTGATTTACATTCATTTTTAAAAGGAAGCTCCGAAGATGAGGGGACTTGCTTATTGTACTTTTACATTCAATGGAAATGCCAAGAATACTTAACTTGAAAGCATTTAAATCCTGGCTTGCTTAGGGACAAGTAACTGATTAGAAAATTAACCAGCCTTTATAAATAATATCCCAGTGATTTGTGTTATACACAGTCAATTACCATAGGCTATCAAAGAAGCAGAAATAGATGATGCAGCACAGACTGGTTCAGCTAAATAAAGCACACTGAAAAATAGGATCAACACCCAATTTACGTTCCAAAGATCCTCCCTTTGTACGGAGGACAAGGGGAATAGAGAACTGCCAGTCTACAGGAGGCTGCAGAGCCACTTTCCCAGACTTCAAGACCACTTAAAGGCTCATAAATATGTTGAGTGCTAAGAGCCTCTGTGAGGGCTTCCATCTGAGAAGCTGGTAGCTGTACATGAAAAGAGTGTTTTCTCACCATTTCCTTTATGTGTGACACATCCTCCTTCAAAACCTGCCTTCTGAGTCCGGCGTGGACTGACATCCGGGCTGTGGAAAGAGGCGCCTGCCGCCTGCTCCGCTTCCCTCCATCCTGCTCCTAGCCGTGTGGTGTCACCCTTCCCCCTTTTCCCAGCACGAAAACTTGCCTGCCCGCTCAGGTAGGGTCTGCAGCCAGTCCTGGCTATTCTGCCTAGCAGAGGGCCATAGAATCTTCCCAGTTCAGGCAGATCAAGGGGCCGAAGCAAAAGCCCAAGCTGGGTCCAGGGGGAGACACGGGACTTGTGCCTTTAAGCAGGAACATGATGTTCCACTGATGCTGCCATCTCACATAATGTGTGCTAGGAGCGTGTCTTCAACTATATCTGCTAATTTCTCAAAGTTTCTGAATTTACATTTTTGTCTTCAGCATCCAAGATGAGGTTTGAATGACATCCAAATACTGGATGGTCTGGTTCTGCAAACTGGCATCTGTTCTATAAAACTAACTTGGTGCAGGTGCTCAGCAATCCCAGCTCAGTGCCAACCTCCCACATGTCCATTCACACTGCTGTCAGCTCAACTCTTTGAGACTGTAGGTTCAGGGGTATAGAATTAAAGTTTACATGTCCATGCAATAGAGACAAAGTTATTAATGAACTGGAAAATGCTTTATGGAAAAGTTTTGCTTAGGCTTTGTTTGAGAAAAAAAAATTATCACATCTCTGGAGAATGATACTAGCTGAAAAACATTGGTACACTGTTAATCCTGATCAGAAGGACCACCTTAACAGTGAGAAAAGCAAGACTGTGTGTTTTCAAAAATGTATCATAATTTCCTGGAGGGCGTTTGATCACCACTGTCAGTTTCTTCTCTCAGCTGGATTAACAAAAAGGAAACCAGTTTCTGACTAACCACCACAAGAGATGCACTTAACAAGTAAACCACTTTGGATGCCAGACCTTAATATTGCTTTGGACTCTCTGGAGAGAAGCATGTATTTCACAACAGTTGATGCTGCATAATAGGAGCTGGAGAGGCTTTTTCCATTCAGCTCAAAGAGAGAGGCTTGATTAAGAAGATCTGAATCCAAGTTTTTAATACACAACTTTGGTGTATTGCAAAACAAAACCCATTCAGTCACTCTAGTTAGAAAATAAAGTGCACAATTGGTTTATTTTCCCCAGAGAGTAAGAGGATTAAAAACATTGTGGGCAGAGTAAGGAAACAGAACAAGGACTCAAGTTTCTTGGTTGAGTAGGATACCAAATTTAGTTGGAAACAAAAAAAAAATGTCAAACTTGACAGTTATGCAGCTTCCTTTCTGGAAGTGCTGAGCGAATGCCATTCTCTATCAAATACTCTTGAAAGGGAAGAAGTTCACACTGACAAATCTGGCCCTGTTATTGAGCTGCCTAATTGTGGAGTTAAGCATCTAAATTTAGACCTTATATTTAAAAACCTGCCTAAATGTGTATGTGCTGTTTACTCTTCTCAGTTGTTTCTTAATCCATTGTCTCACTTTTTTTTTCCTTTTAATCACAACCACCTCAATTCTATGATCTCAGTATCCATGATTATTCCATATGCTTCAGAACACAGCTCCTTTAAACAAGTTTGCTTCTCAGTCTTTGCTTAGTAAGAAAGGAAAACACAACAGTTTTTTGTGCCAAGGTAATTAAAAATTACATTCTTATGCTCTGCTTCAACCAGAGATCTCCTCCCTGCACTTCCTGGATGAGACACAGCCATCTATGGTTCTAAAAATAATCCTGCTCTTTTCTGCAGACACACTGCCTAGCCTGCATGTGCATCCTGCATGTGCATGTTACCCACACAGCCATGCTGGACTTCTTGGAACTCCTCGAATATAACCACATGCCTTCAAATGAATGGCTTGTATTCATGTTCCAGTGAAGCCACAGATCAGAAAACATCTTTGCAATGCCAGTCCTCCAAGGAGCCTTTGGATTGTTCCTCCTACTTTCTTCTAAATATGTAATTTACTTTAATTACATTATGTTTAATCTGCCCATGTCTGTTCCTGCCTATCCATTATAAAGGCAGCACATTGTGCCTGTTTGATACTGAGCAAGTGCAGCTGGGAAGGCACGTGCAATTCCCGAGCTGACTAATTACCTCTTAATTCAGGTTAACCTGACTCCTCCTGTATTTTAGGCAAGGAAGATTTTGTGGATTGGAAGGCAGACAAGGGCCCCTATGTAAAGTCAGCAACAGTGGGGGAGGTCAATATATTTATGTAAGCAATGATACAATTTCTGTCTCAATTCCAGAATTCCATAAACTGGATCATAACTATACAGAAATGACAGACTGGAACAGTAAAAGGGAGCTTACATATGCACCTCCTAAAGAGAAATTACAAAGATTAAAACTGGAAAATATTAGAAACTGTGTGGCAACTAAAACAATGAAAAGGGATCACATTTCCCTTCTTTAGTCCTTGTACTGTAGATTGTAACTATAACCCCTTGGGCTGGATTCCCTACTGCTGACTGGACACTGCAGCTACTCAAGGCAGTGGAGTATGTTCCACTCCCCAGGGTCACAGAATCACAGAGCAGAATCATTAGGTCCATTAGACCTTTCAGGTAGTTTTACACACAGAAGGAAGACGGGAACGATCCACGTCAGCTGGGTGTAAGCAGAAACAGCAGCTTCAGTGAGACAAGCCCTACAGGGAGAGGTGATATGTTTTCATTGGACCAGCTGATACAGCTGAAAAAAAGCAGAGCAGCTTTCAGGAACACAAACCCTCCTTCACCAAGCCCAGCACCACTGGAGCAGGGGAAAAACAACAATAGCTCCCTTCTATCAAGGGAACAAGCTGTGGAACAAGCTTGGCAAAAATATTATACTGTCTGAATCCACCTTTTTTTTATGGTATTGATATTTTTATATTTATATTATTAAAAATTACTTTATACTAAATTTGTCAACTACTACAGCACAGTAAGAATGCAAACAATCTAGCTCTTGCATTCTCTGCAGTATTTGCTTGGAGTGAACCCACACCCCTCGGTGCTGTTTAGCACAGGCCTGTTTGGTAAGATGTTTCTATGCCTTACAGTAGGATTTCTCATCACCCAAGATTATATCAGCTCCTGCTGATAGTTTTTTCCTTTGTATTCTTAACCTTCTGCAGCTGACACCTCAATCATCTTTGAAACAACTGAGCTGTCAAATGGAAGACTGACACTGAGATCAGAGGGAGAGCACCTGCAGGAAGAAAGTGAATTTGCATGAAGGAGAAAAGCCAATGCTTCTTCTCAGCTGCTCGATTGTAACAGTAGGAAAACAAAGAGCTGCATCTTCAAAATTAAAAGAGTGAAATTCTTTTGCAAAACATAACACATATTTCCACTATATATACACAATAGCTTTTCATTTGTTAAAATAATATTCTTTTTTGTTTTCTTGTTAAACAGGGAATTTGGGTTTTGAAAGCCTAAAATAAAATTTGAAGAAAAAAACCCTTAACACAAACACCTGCAAGTCTTTAATCCAACTCTATTTGTTTCATAATATAGGTAAGACATAACTATTTAACTGGAAGCAAAACTGACATCTTGTAAGAAAAATCTCAGTGTGAAAGATGATAGGAGGGACTAAGTCCTGCTCTCTGAATTACCTTAACCTGCAAGCCTATTGTTAAAAGCAGGAACATAAAAAGCAGAAGTTAAAAAGCTCTCACCAATCAGTGAGCCCTCTTCCTTTCCCAAGTACACTGGTGAATTTCAGGCCAGATGTTTGTAGTCACTGCTGACACCTGAACAGTGTGCCAGTGTCCAGCAGTGCTCAAGGGCAGGCCTCTCCTCAGCAGCCCAGCTGTACTGACATATACAGCCAGCTATCAAACCCAGCATTTTGGACAGATTTTGCAGATTTGACAAACTAGATATGGGTTAGACATTAGCTCAACTCAGAAATGTTAAAAATCACTCTTTTGAAACTCTTATATTAGAAGACATTAGAAAAATGAGATTTTACATTAATATTTACCGAGTATTGACTACTACTAATTTTTTTAAAGGTTTAATAAAATATCTTTTTTTAGGGTAGCCTAAACAAAGTTTTAATGTTCCTTTAGCCCCAGACCATTGCTGGGTATTCATTTCATGAAATGAGACAGAGAGAGGATACAGTCCTGCTGAATTGCAGTTCTGTCCTGAACGTTGTACACTTCCTGCAAGACAAACCTCCTTTTCATACATGTAACAGCAGCAAACCACGCTCCTTCAACCTCAAGCCTGAGAGAGTAGCTGTTCACCCATCCAGAGGAAAACTCCTCTGGCACTCTGCCCCAGAGCCTGAGAGAACTTAGCCAGTTGTACAAAACCCAATGCAAAAGCTGTCTAACAAGAGCCAAGTTACCAAAGTTAAAGGCAAGACAAAGCTTTACACTGAATATCCCTTAAATGAAGACATACTTTCTACTGCTTTGGGGAAAATAGGGAAACATTGTGGATGTTGTTCTAAAGTGTTTTTGGGGACAAGATTAGGTAACTTACCACCAGTTGTAGCAGTACCAGTCACTCACATTTTAGCCAGAATCACTTGCCCTCATTTTTAAAAGTCATCTTGGTATCTTCAGTTCCATTTGAACTACATCAATGTAGCAAAGCACTGCATGGCAGAAAAGGAGCAAAGCCTACCCTGTTTACCACAGTTTAGTCATACAAAGTATGACTATAAAGTAAAATGAAAAGCAGAAAGCAAACACTAGGGCATGTATGGTACAGCCTCAATTGCAACAGCTCACACAGGGAGATGACTACACGTTGCTGAAGAAGGCAAGTCTCGGATTTCTCTTTCAGAAAAGCCAAAACTGATTGAAACACACATAGTTAGCAGGAAAACACACTCAAGTGATGTAGTGAAAACCAGAATAAGCAAGTAAATATCAGTAAGTTTTGTAAGACTCCAGTTTTACCTCAGCACTTATTTTTCCTCATTTGTGCCATGAGTCCACAAAGTTCAAACTCCCTGTTGTATTCATATGGACAGAAATCCATGTGGTACCATTTTGTCTTATAGACCTAGACCCCCAAAGTCATGTAATTCAAACAGAAAATGAAAAAAAAGACAAGTACAACTCCTCTCTTCTGCAATAAGCAGGAATCAAACAAATGATTAAAAATTTATTCCCACCCTACACATGGTATCCAAAGAAACAATACATACAAAGATCTATTTATCCCACAATTACACAAGCATCCTGGATTTCATATTTTGAAACATATGACAAAATTCAAGATAGTTTATTTATTAGATACAAGAAGTAAATCTCAAAAGAGTTCTTGAATGCATGAAAAAAAAAATCACATCACTTAAATGACTCACACACACCTTCCAGCACCAGATTATATTTATAATGTACTTTTTAAATGATGCCGTTAACTTTCTGTTGCAGATCTGCTCCTCTCCTTAAGGAGTCTTTTATATTTCCAGGCATGGTTGTTTAGTTCATTCTACCACTTCATATATATATTTACATCCATCTCATCTCAAATATTTTTGTCATACAGGCATGTAATTCAGTTGCTTTCTAGCTGTTGCTTTGCAGTCTATCTACATCTCAAAAGAACTTGTGCACAGCACAAATTAATGCAAATGGCTTTCTCAGCGTACATATTGAAGGATATGCATCCAGAGCTTGACCATCTGAACACATCTTTCAGTAGACCAGGCTGTCTTTTTAAACTAATTATAGAGATCTACAAAACTGTATTAAAAAATTTATTCTTGGACCAGTACAATGTCCAAGAAAGAGTTGGTAAAGATGTAAAATTTTTCAGGTATTTGTAACTCTGAAATGATATAGATTGTTACCGTATAAACTTAGGTTACACAGAGAAGTAACTTTTTCTTAAATCAGTAACTCTGTAAAAGAATAAATAAACAAGCTTGAGAAAAGTTGCATTGTTTCCAACATGAAGACTTCTTGCCTCTATTGCAAAAAACTTAGAGGCACAAAATATTACTTCTGTCAGTGGCTGCACAACTTAAATGCTTGGTTTTGTTCACACAATTGCCCTCTTTAAATCTGATAGAGGTAGATGAAGACAAAACAAACCCCAACATGTAAGGATTAAGATACTGCAATTAAATTCTAACCCTGCAAATCTAGTGAACATATGTTCTCACCAGATTTACAGAAAGCAGTTATTTTTTCTTTCCTTTTTTAAACTAGAACAGCACTGAGCTTCTTCCATCCACGTTGTCAAAATAAGTGCCTGATACTGTCATAAAATAATTTTCAAAGCATTTTTTAGTTAGAGCAGCAGGTCCCACCGTGCACTCTTCAGTCATTCAGATACATTTCCCAGGACTGTCTGTTGAGGAATTGCTGCCTCACAGCCAGCACTGTCCAGACAGCCCCTGGGCCTCTCCCCCAGACAACAAGAGATGACAAATGATGACAAACCTGCAGATCCCACCCAAGGTAACTCTTGGGGAAAGGCGTGGGAGCAAGGGACGTGGTGCTGAAGGCAAGAGAACTGGGCAACCTTCACACCCCTTAAGACGGTGACCTTTCCAAAGCCTTCTTGAAAATATTTTTTACCATGGGTGTCTGTGTGCAAGGGCTGCAAAACATTTGGTTACTATCACAAAACCAGAGATTTTATTAGGCTCACAGGTATTTACAAGATCTTGCGTAAAGTCTTGGTTTTGGCACAGAGAAAATTATAAAGCAATAACAACATTTTTCAAAACGTCAATTACTTCATTAATGTCCTGACAGATTAAAAGAAAAAATTAAGATGAACTGTTTAGATCCAATTTCCTACTTCCCCACAGCTTGGCCTGTGGCTTTAAGTTTTCTGCTTTTCTCTTCACCTGTAATTTTATCTACTTTCTTATTCTAAAAATCTATCCCTGTGTTGAAGCCATACATAAGATAGCATACACAAGAAATAGGAATGAGTGTGGCAGCCTTTTTTTTAAAATGACTGGGCAAAGTATGTTTCCCTCTTCATTGTTCATCGGGCAAAAATGAGAAAGCATCACTACACACCAAAACATCTGCATAAAAGTGCCTCCAAATCTCTTCACAATGGCAACACTGGCTTGATCACAGAGACAGGATTCCTTTTCTTTCTCTCTCTCTGTACTATAACTGTAGCCATCATGATCTCATTTGGTATGCAAAAAATGTAATTACTTCAATACAATTTCCACAGCAATTTGAAGTGTGCCTTTTTGTCTTTTAAGTTAGTGTTTTAATTTAATGAAAACGATAGGACAGACTGAGATGGCAAAACCCCAGAATTTTACATCCTTCAGTTCGTTTGGTTTAGTTACAGAATAACAATTCTGGAACTTAAACTAAAACCATAGATCTAAGTGGATGAGGCGATTTTGTGCATTCTAAAATCAATGCATATTTAAATACTTGTTTTCCTTCACAACAGTCTTCAGAAACTCTTGCTCTATGGACGCTGGGCCAATTTACTCTTATTGCTTTCCTGCTCACTAAGCTTGAAGTGGGTGTAGGCCAAGATGCCAAACAGTGTGCACAGAATCCCAAGGCCTTGGTTAACAGACAGTGGATCCTTAAATAAGAGGCACCCTCCCAGGAGGGTGATGCAGAACTTGAAATGTCCAAACATGTTATACCTAGACATCTGTTAAGGATAATAGCCAATACCAGTATTATTTCTTGTACAAAGAAACACTTGGAATTTTCATCAGTTCCACCCGAAGCATGCAGTGGAACACTGTGTTGACTCAACTCATACAGTTTTCCCAACCTCTGTGGCTGTATTTACCTCCACCAAAAGCCTTTCAGCCCTTTTCACTGCAGTCTGATGGACATGCCAACACTTCCTGAAGGCAGCCAAAGTGTGAGTTAATATTCCTTGCAGGTATGAAGGTCAGCGAATGAACAGCCATCACCTATACAAATCTCAAACCAGGAAGGTTATTGAACAATTTTCCCACATAAATCAGCCCAAATGAATTCCAGCATAATTAATCTGGAGACAGGAGAAAGAACCAGTGTTACAAAGGATACGTGACAGGTGACGTATTTCCAATGATCCAGTAAATGGACAGGTTTACCATAAAGGCTATTATTCCAGACAGCAGTACCATTATCTGTGGATTAATGGACACAGTCACTAATCTGACTTGCTTTTGGCAATTTGTAGATACATTCCAGGTTATTTATTTAGTTTCATTTACTTTCAAATGCAAAATATCAGGCAAGAGAAACATATGGAGAACAAAAATAGAAACAGTTTTGAATCAGTACAGACACTGGTGATGTGTATAAGCAGCTCAGTGACATGTATATTTATGACATTCATAAATATACACTGATAGAGCCACAGGCCTTTTCTCCTTTACTCTTGCTGAACATTTAAGAGTGATTTGGAAAACTTGGATACTCATTCACAGAGAGGTTGTATTCTTTGAGATACAGTCTTATTTATGGTCACAGTAAAAACTATTTTAGCAAAATATCTGATTTTATTACTGTGAATACTTGCTATCCATTCATAAAATACAATGCTACAAGAAATGACCCATCACTGAGGGGCACAATCAGCAGGAGTAAGAATATGTCACTGGCTCTTTTTTGGACAGAAGGATACTGAGAGAAACTATAGTCTTCTTGGTGAAAATAAACTACTAATTCTAGAGAACAACCAATGTTGGCATCCTTCCACAGAAGAGAAGTTGAGAGTGTCCTTCTCTGAGCGGACAGACAAAGCTAGAAATAGGGCACTTCATACACTAGGGGAAGCTTCTGGATTTTGATAGATTTTCCTGTTGTTGAGATGCCCTCTAAATAGAAACAAGAATAGGGAAATTAATCAACTGACAGACTCGCTCCTTTCAGAGGAAGCAAGGCAGACTCAGCAAGGAGCTTTTTGTCCTGCACGTCCCTCTCATCTCACCACAGACAATGGCTGTACAAAAATCTGTTCCACAAACAAACAGATCTTATTATCAAATTTAACTACATCAGTGATAATTATTTAAATAAAGTCAACAAAAGCCTTACCACAGCAGAAAGCGTCCAGGGCCCAAAAATTCCCCCTTCTCCAAAGACTGGCTCGAAGAAGGGTATGATGAACAACAGCATAGCAGAGGACATTGGTGCCTGATAGTACAGCAGCTGCATAGAGTTTACCTGCAACTCATGCTGCTTAGCACCCACCCACTAAAACCAAAAGAGAAAGCTGTTAAACATGAGGAAAATACCCCATAAACTGAAAAACCTGAGCAAAAGCAAACTGGCTACTAACACAGAGGGAGTCTCACGTGGACAATACTACTTAAACAGGCTGTTGAGCCTCACCTGTGCCTCAGTGCAGGCCCCATGTGTTTGTCTCTTTCAAGTGAAAAAGCCAGGAGAAAATTGTATGCAGGGGCAGTGAAAAGAGTGCCTCAACTCCCATAGCCTGGGGATAAATTATCTTACTTGAGGAAGAACAAATAGGTTGTGGAGAAAATAGCAGCTCCCCTTTATTGTATAAATTCCAGATCCTGCCTGTGTTGGGAGTTGAGTATCCTTTCCTAAGCAGGCATTGGATTCTGATCCTTTCTTCTCATTTTCCTCTACATACCAGCTAACAAAACCAGTACACATTTTTCTTTTGTCAGTTTATTCCAGATTTAATGGATTTAATTTCAATATTGATTATAACTGACTCAAACTTCAATTTTTAAGGTTGCATGCTTTCAAGAAATACTACTTATCTATGGCTACGAAGACAGATGTTACACCCAAAAGGACACATTTTTCTCTTGTGCTGAAAACTGACATTTAATACTTACTCAAATCACATTAACTGGCAACATGGATTCTGGCATATAAACTTGCTCCCATGTTTTAATCTAGATAGTTTTACCCAAGTACCATTATTTCTCCAGTACACAAATCAAATCATCACTATGTTATTACACAGCAACTCTTTCCTCCTCCTGCCTCCAAACAGGTCAAGAGACCATTATTTATCATCTTACACACTATGGGTCAAAGAGCCTCACTTTTTTTTGTTGTTGTTCTGAGGCACAGTACACCTCCTGAAAGAAATTCACGTTTAAATCTATCACATTGACATGACAGGAGTTTCTAATTTAGGAGGCTCTTACAGTCATGGTCAATAGCAAATCGGGTGAGCTATTGGAACAATGTTACAGTAGAAAGGGCTGAGGCAGTCCTTGGACATATCAATTTTTGAAATCATAATTGTCCAGAAAGGTTGTATTGTGCATTTAGGCATTAATCTATCCTCTAAAAAAACACCTTAGAATATATAAAGTCAAAACTGAAGAAGGAAACTGATAAAATGCAAATAGCTCAAGGATAAACCATGGGATTGAAGGACTGGAAAACATCTTTTCTAGGGAAAAATGCAAGGCACTTGCTTCAGCAAGGAGAACATCTGTTTCCTCTAGAAAAAAAGGAGTTTTACCGCTAAAGCGATAACGCTCACGTTAAAGATAACGTGATAAATATAACCCCAATTTTTAGCAGCAAGGAGGATCAGGAGTTTGTCTCCTAATTTGCCAGGAGTTACAGTGGATTATCATAATTTTGTGGGGCTTATAAAAAAGAAATAAGGGAGCACGGAAGGGTTCCTGGGGGGCTGGGCGCTACTTAGGGCGATGACAGCAAGGGGCAGCATCCGGGAGCCCAAGCAGCGCACGGCCCCCGGCGCCGCTCGTTACCCACCACTTGGTACAGCGAGGTCACCAGCACGCCCAGGGTGGCGAACGCCATCCCCAGAACGCTGAACTTCACGTCGTAGTAGGAGTTGAGGAAAACACCCAGCGTGATGGGGACCTGTGCAGGGGGACACGGCGGTTTTAGGCAGGCTCGTCGCCCTCAGGGTCGCCCCTCCCCGCTCCCCTCGGCCCCGCCGCCCGCTCACCAGGGTCAGCTTGATCCGCAGAGGGAAAGTCTTGCCGTAAGCCACGCTCTGGATGACCACGATGACCGGCGTGGTCATGGCCTTGGCCAGCTGGTAGGTACCGATGGTGTTGCTCTGCAGGGAGAGGTTGGTGAAGACGACGAAGCCGCAGAAGCTGAGGGCCAGCGGCAGCACCTGCGCGGGCTGCAGGCTCTTGGGGGAGAAGGCGCCGAGCGCCTGGCACAGGTAAAGGCCGAGCCAGGTGATGGCGAAGTGCACCAGCGTGAGGCTGAGGTTGGGGAAGCCCAGCCGCACGTACAGCCACTTGTTCAGGAAGACGATGCAGATGGAGGCGGCCAGATTGACCAGCAGCCCCGCCGCCAGCCGGCCCTGCGCCGGCAGCCAGCCCATGGCTGAGGCAGCCCGGCGGCCGCCCGCGCACCGGCCGGGCCCGCCGCCGCCTGCCCGCCCCGCCCCGCTCCGCCCGCCGGGACACGTGGGCTCGCGCCTTCCGGTGGCCCCGCCCGCCCCGAACGGCTCCGCCCGCCCGGCCGGCGGCGGGGAGGGCCGGGGGCCGGCACTCCGTGTGAGACTGTGGGTGTGGGTGAGAGGGTGTGCGCCCCCAGCTGCTGCCCAACAGCCCCGGCACCTCGGCTCCAAGCCACGGGTACCGCTCCACAACGGGACTGGGCATTCCCACAAACGCGTACAGATGTACGGCACGAAGCACGTTCTTTGCCGGGTGTCAAGAGACACCGACTCGAAAGGACCAAAGTCCTCTGCGCTCCGTCTTGTTAAAGGAAAGGCAGCTAAACGTGTGTTTGCACATGTAAACGGGGGCAGAACAAGCTTTCAAAATAACTGCAGAGCCTCAAACGGGGGGGTTTCAACATATGATCATCTTTCCTCTGGTTCAGGATTTCATCACCATTCTCGCAACTCCTTCATGTGCAGGAGAACAGGACAAAGTTGCCTTCTCTTCCGAAGGGCTGCAAGTAACCCCTCACTTTTGCTTTTTGGTTTTCCTTTTCTCCAAGTGTGTGCTTTCTCCTCCCCTACGTTCTCCATACACCTTCTGGTAGCCTCACTTTCCTTCCCCCTGTACCCATGCACATTTTACTGCTAAGTAATGCTTTCAGTCTATGGGCAGTCTTTTTGGCATGTAGCAAATAAACTAAGGAGATTCATACAATCACCAAATTTATATAAGGACATTTGAGATTAGAATGAACAAACATTTTCTCTTTTTCAAGCACTTTTATTAGGAAAAAAATATGAAAAAGGTTGTGTAACAAATAACATCTCTAAAGTTGGTCATACTTTTTCAAGTTCAAATTGAAATCTGAAGGTTGGGGTTTTTCACCCCACAGAGAACACATGTCCAAGTAATGATTCTGTTGGTGTCTTTTGTTTGTTTTGTTAATAACCAGAATGTCCATGCTCAGAAGTTTTTGAAAGTATCTGCATGAAAACTTATGACTGAATTTCATATCCCAAAGGATCAAGATCCTGGTCCAGAAGTATCAGAGAAGATTCCCTCAGCTTCTGTAGTAGCTTTCGGAGCTCTTCTTTTGAAAACACCTGAGAATAAATAATAAAAAAAACAAACATCATAAAGTTGTATTTATTTGCAATGAATAGCACTGATACAAAAAAAAGTGGTGGTTAATTAAGTTACTATTTTTCTATTTGATTATTTATTTCTATTTAAGATAGTGTGATCATCAGGCATTTCAGAAGGACACTAAGTAAAGACTCGTGAGGTTAGAAGCAGCATCCAAAACCTGAACGTAGGCTCAAGATAGCTCTGTCTCATTTTGGGGTTGCTTTTCAGGCTTTTGGAGGCAAAGATGGTCATGGCTAAAACAAATGCTCTAAAGCAAAACCTGCTTATGTAGTGTTTGAAATGTAATGGAAATAAAGAAATCAATTACAATTCTACAGCTAAACTTAGAATCACAGAATCATTTAGGCTGGTAAAGACCATTAAGATCATGAAGTTAAAATTCAACAGCTCCCATCCAAAAACTAGTAACTGCACTACTCAGAACTGGTTGTCAGAACACTGGTCATTATCCTCAATATTCCAAAGTTAACTCTTTGATTCCTTAAGTCATAACACAAGGAAACCTTTTACTACTGCAGTGAATGGGAAGCAATCAAGAAACTTATGATGTTAAGGAACATATGGTGTCTTCCTCTCTGTATAGAAGCTTTTTCCACACCAACCCACAGAGCTTTCGGTGTGAGGCAGGCTGTGCAGCCCTGCCCAGCTCACCGTGTAGAGCTTGTGGCGCTCCGAGGCGACCATGTCAGCGAGGCGCAGGCACTCCTGGTGCTGCCCCGTGCTGTGCAGCACCGTGTGCAGCAGAAAGCACATCATGGGCAGGCACAGCTTCCGCAGCAGGATCATCTGGTGCGCTCGCTCAGGGTCCTCCTCGGCGTCCTACAGAGCAAAACAACACGTCAGTATCGTGGAAATCTACCTTGAACAGGCAAGGCAGCATAACCACGCCGTTGTTACTGTGAGAGGCAGAAAACTGGCCTAAGCAGCCTGGAGTGGACTCTCAGATGTGATCTGCATGGTAACTAAGGGAGCAAGCTCGACATGCTCACAGCAAGGCCAGAGCCAATTGAACAGGAACACATGAAACTAAATGTCACAAAGGTACAACTACATGTGATCTGTGCTTTGTGGTCTGCCTCATGACAAAAATTCATTTTACCTCTCTGACATCAACCATCCATCCTCCATCGACAAACAGCAACACATTGTACATTTTCTCCTTAACATCAGCTGTAAGAGCATCCAAGAGGCCTTTCCAAATGCCATAATCCATCTGGCAAAGAAACAAAAAATAAACTACTGCAGAACAGGATAATTTCCAAGGCTATTTTAAAACAGACTGCAACAGGCAGTGCAGCCCCAATTCAAATTAGAATCTTCAGTCAGTGGCTAAAACTTAAAAGCCTGATGCTAACAGCTACTTCCATCCTTGCTTAATGCCCTGTCCAGAGAGTCACACGGGTTGTACAGAAACAAAGCCACTAGAGGAAGATAATTTTACACAACCTATTCTGCCATGCTTATAAAACAAATGTTTATGTTAACTGAATAGGGTATATTTTTACTGACCAGACCTGCAAAAAGAACTTCAGTCAAAACAAAACTGCAGCATCTTTCAGAAAACAAAAGGTGATAATACTTAATAAAATTAATAGCAAAATCAAGTGCTCACATTTATTAATAACAGACAATCAACACATGATAATATTTACTATTACAATATTTTATGTAAAGCTGAGTCATTAAAAAACCCAGAATTTATTGTGCAGTTGCCTTATTATTCTGTTGTCTCATACTCTCTCAACATAAAAATAATTTATAATATGAAATAGCAGTCTTCTACTTTCTTTCATTGAACTAGACTGCCTCTAAAGCAAGAACATGAAAGTTTACAGTAAATAAGGTGGATTTCCACCTACCTCATACTTCTTTTCTTTATGTTCATGGGCCACTTTTTCAGTGAAACTTGCTTGTGGTAACAAAGATGGCTTCTGTGGAGCTGAGTTCATGTGTTTAAACCATTCATTAAAGGTTTCATGGGCTTCCTGGATTGCATTGGAAACAGCGTTTGGGTATTTTTGACTCATCTAATAACCAGAATGTCATTGCATGCACAGGTTTAATGAATCAAAGAATCAAATTTAAATAGACAAAGCTGAAGTTTCACCACCAAGGCAAAGCCACCAGTATTTCTAAACTTGGAATATTGCATATTTGAAACTCACCAAATAGGCACGAATACATAAGTGTTCCCGGATAGCATTGTCATCTTCAGCTGGAAGTGGAGTATCCATGCCCTGTTCTTCCCACTGGTTATATATTTCTGCTATAGAGTCTTGGGGAATCTTCACAAACACATCTTTTGCAGCTTCATGTTTCTTGGATGCTATGAGAATGTGAACTGGGTATCAGAGCTTTGCAATTTCCATACCTTCTTAAGCTGGCAAACCCACACTTTTTAATAGACTAGATCCAAAGTTATATCAAATGTACTGCCAAGAGCCAATGAGAACAAAACCAACATTTAAAAATAAGTCTACAATATTTGCGAAGCTTAGTACCCAAGAACTTCCTCATGATTGCATTGCTTTGCTTAAGTGCTTCTGCCCTCTGTGCAGGATCGAATACGAGCCAGTCAATTACGTCTATTTTCAGCTGATCTGCCTGTAAAAACCAACACAGAGATTCATCACCATTTCAAGCACACAATTCATGCAACATACATTAGATCTGGTCAGGGAAACACACAAGTCTGGAAAGCATTACAAGATAGTTTAGAAAACCTCTGCCATCTGGAATAATTAAAAAAAAATTTCTAAGTGTTTCCAAGATATTCAGAGCATACTCTCAACATTTTTTAGAGATTATGATGCATTTTCCTCAAATTTTAATACAAATACACTGTATCAACATGTTTTATGGAGCTCTTGCTATAATCCTCAGGGGCGTCATCAGCCTGCAACCACAGTTTTCCAACTCTTGTTGGAAACTCTTTCCAACCTTTTTGTCTTAGGGACCTTAAACTTCATACTGAATAGCAAAAACATTACCACAAATTTGCAAACGATCAGTTGCTTTCTAAATAGTACTTTAAATAGAGCCTATTAACATTACCTTGCTGTCCCTAAAGCACTGAGTTGGAGCCAACCAATGCTCAACAGCAGTGACAAGGAAACTGTCAGCAAAAGCAGTGTCTGCTGTAGCCAGAAATGCCACTTCAGCATCTTAAAAGGTATATCTGAGAGCCAAAGTACTAATCCTCATAGACCGCAGAGGCTACAGCAACACCCTCCTACCAGCTACAGCACAGGGTGCTGCTGTCCCTTCAAGGGCCCTATCTTCACTTAAAGTTTCTATACAGGTAAGCACACGCCCAAAGAGCAAGGAAAAGAGTCACAGATTTGTGCAATATCCTCTCTTGGTCACATGGGAAGTGCATTTCCCTCATAGGGTTTTTCAAGGCAGTTTTCACCATTGTTGAAAGAAAAAGATGGCTCGCACCTGGTCAGAGACTCTGTAGCTGGTTGCAAACTGGACCATCTGCTCTGCAAAGCACTCACCTCTGTTGTGCCTGTGTCTAGCACGTGGTCGTGGTGGCTGAACTCCCCAGCATCCTTCTTGCGGATGTTTTCAACAACTGTTTTTGTTATGGTTGCAACATCCAGACCTGGGTTCAAAGAGAGCTGTGTAAGAACTATCATGAATTCAAACTTAACAAAAATTGTACTTCAGACTCCAGTTGTTGATCTTATTCCTTACTACTGGTAATTCTTATCAGTTTGTTCAAACACACATTGTCAGAATAAATTATAACCTTTTCTGCTATGTCATTTATTGCAGGTATTTTACAAGAATGAGATTTGATATAACAGAATATCAAATATGAGAATAAGACAACTAATTAGTTTTTCAATCTGTGCTGAGGATGGCATATAGATATATCTGCTAAGATCATTGATTCCTACAATTCTGACAGCAAGACTATGATTTGACAGGAATGTACCAGGAAAAGCTCAGAATAGTTCTTTTACAGATGCTTAAGCAGGATGTGCTATTTTTGAAACCTTAGCTGAGTTTAAAACAAAATGATTGAAAAATAACTGAAGAGAAGTTAAGACACGAAATCTGCAGGAAATCTGCTTCTCTGTGTATTCTGAGTAGCACAGAGGCATTGCCAAGCAATGGACAGTGTCCTGCTTCATTGTAATCCCCTTCTAGTTTCATGTACAGGCCTGGAAGTAAGTTTACAATTAATGCAAACAATCTACCATGGCTAAGAAAAAGCACTATAACTTGGACAAAAATGTAAGATATTCATAACCCTCCTAAATCCACAAAAAGGTATATATTTTTGTGGATTTAGGAAGGTTATGAGTATCTTATATAATTAGTTCTCTGAAATAATATGATCATGTCAAGCCTCAGAACATATATTTGAGACAGGCAGCTGACATTTATTTCCTGGTGTGTTTGGACAAAACCCAGAAACAGTGATATTTAGTTTAAACAATTCCAGGTTAATGAAAACACACCCGTACACCTACTTAAAGAAGTGATCAGCAAATTAATTTTATTTACCTGAAAAAAAAATAGGGTAAGGAAAGAGTGTTGTATTCATAGCTTGGTTTTAGAGCAAAAACTACTGAGAGACAACATAACCCAGGATATAAAATGATAACTGGACCATCAGGGTCTCTTACCTGCTTCCTTTGCTAATTCAAGGCAGTGGTGGCGTTGATCACTCTCAGTGACATCCTCAAGAAATAAAGCGTACTGAGCCACAGCGAGCTCTGGGGGCAGGTGGCTGACATAGAATGCTATTAGATCTGTGTGCTTCTCAGACACCAACCGCTGCACAGTGTGAACCAAACATACAGAATGAAGCAAATAGGTAAGAAGCAAATATACAGAAGATATCTGCTAATATATAAATATATTTAACAGATATACATACTATATTCCTTAGTGTAAACACCTAAGTGCTTACACTTAAGTAAAAACAACATGTACTGGGTACACCCAAAAATGTGTAACGAATTTCTGATTAATTTATTCTGATACAGGAAGATTCCACTCAGCTTCTAAACAAGGATCAATAAAACTGTCTCTTATTTAAGAACTGCTGACAGAGAATTTGTGTATTAGGCAAGCTTCCATGTATCTCTTGAGAAAAGAGCATTAGCTGCATCATTGCTCTTATCATCCTGTAACCTTTAGTCTGTTTTTCTTCCTCCTTTACATCTAAATCACATCAGAGAAAACAAACAATATTTCTGAAAGCTTACCTGAATGTAGGTCTTTAGGACTTCAACAGAAACTTCCTCCTTATTGCAAACAAATGTAAATTCAATTTTAAATCAGATAATGTGGAAAATAAATGATGCTTGACAAGCTATCACTATTAAAACAGCCACAAGGTTATTTGCCTATTTCAGCTTCAGTAATCTACACAAACAGGCTCAACTGGAAGAACTGTTTCTCTTGGAGCATGATTAAAAAAGCATGTCTTCTGATTCAAAGGTTTAGTGTTCCAAGGATTTTCTTTTTCAGCAACTTAGTCTTTGGTCTAACTGGAATGTTACTTTTTACAGGATTTTTAAATCTTTCTATTTTACCGTATTTTTTTAATTAATAAACAAAATGTCAGGTACACAGATTACTACTGCAGTGTACTACATGCCCTGTTTTATTATAGAAAATGATAATGTAACAGGGTATAAATATCACCTGACTCATCTGGAATAGCCTATACTAAACAAGCACTACAGTTTGAGCACCTGGAACTGCTTTAGCCAAGACTCAAGTGTTTGTTGCTGTCAGGAATTATCATTTTAATTTTACATGTGTAAACTGAAGACCTTCAATCTAAGCATGTATCTATATGAGCTCTATACAATCAATATACAATAAACATTATAAAAGCTTGCACTTCTGCCTCTTCCCCGTGAAGTCTACTGAGGGTTGATTGAGTAATCACACAATACATTCATCTACTCTAAAACTGTAAAGGCAGAATCAATTGTTACAAATTCCCACAATGGAATTCATGTAGGAAATTACACGTTTTTTGTCCCCTCTGTCAAACATATGCTAATGGCTAGTTCTACTGCACTTCAGCTTAAACACCTACTCTATAAAATTTTGAGTCTGGATAAAAAATTAGTATGTATACATATACACACACACACATTCCTCTTATTTAGCTACATGTTAACTGACTTCACAAGGAATTCAAGTTTCCACAAGGAATTCAAGCATTGTTTGGAAGCTTAAATTTCCAAAGAATAGACAGTAACTGAGAGCTGTATTTAAATCATCTAATGAAAACACACATTTGTGTTTTCCCAAAAGAGGTTACATTCACAAACTTACTTGATACATAACAGCTTCTAAATTTTAAAATAGTAGAAAAGGAGAGCCCCAAATTACTTGTGATATTGTCAGAAATGAGTAATTAGAGCTATGTGACCCCTCTGTGTATTTAGCATAAATAGGCCAAATAGGTAGTAGGCTATACTTTACACTTGGAGATACTAAGAAAGTTTCAGCTGGCACTAATTACCTCAAGCAGAAGCATTTATGAGCTTACAGCAGCAATAGGTACCATTCCAGCAACTGTCTATAAGAACAGGTTATATTCAAGATAACTTGGCTGCTACAAATAAGCCTAACACTGAAGTTTGACCCAGGACCTTCTCAACAAAGGGCTTCTGAGCAAAATCCACTATCCTCAAAACCCAGCTTTTAAGCTCAGCTGGAAGGGAGGAGGATGCTCTTTTCTCCTTTAGGCTCCAAGATCAACAAATACACTATTTAAGCCTGCAGGTCCTCCTCAGCCTGGTGGTAATTTACCATCATTCTGTGTTGTCCATGTACTTGCACAAAAGAATTTCTGCTTCCAATACTGGCTAATGCTATGACAGCAAATCAAGTGCAAGTGAACTGACCTTAGTCTGCATACCCAAAGTGCGGAAAAACAGAATAAGATGTGTCATGAAACGAAGGAGGTGTCCTGGGAGCACGCTTCTGTCCTTGGAAAGCCACCTGCTGACTTCTTCCATCAAACCTGTAACCACCAAGGAAATGTATGCGTTAGCCATACCATGGAGAAAAAGAAAAAAACACCCAAGAAATATTTCAAAATTATGCATTTATTCAACAAATGTAATTTAGTCTCAGAAGTCCAACAAAACAGAACAGCAACCATTTCTGAAAGATGTAGTTGTTGTTTGGCTTAAAAATGTACTGTATGTATTCCATCATGTCTCAGAAGAGGTTATAGCTACAGTCTGGCATGTATCCTGACACATTTACACGATTTCATTACTTCTTTGAAAACTACCTTGTAGGTCAAACTGTCCCTACAGTTCTTGACTAGAGCATAGCTTTAATGCAGAGCTTGCCTACTGTGCACTCCTAAAAATCCATTCACACAGAAGTTTCTAGAAAGGTCCCTCAAAATAATGTAGTCAGTTGACCAAAAAAAAAAAAATCACTTAAGAGAAATGCTTACCATCCACATCTCCAAGTATAATGAATTTCTGAATCACGTGATAGTGTTCTTGATTCTCCTCTATAACCCTCTGGAGACAAAAAAAGGAAATTCAAACTTTGAATAAATATTCTAGCATAATGTATGAAGAAAACAAACTTATAAATAAAGCAAAGGTTCCTCAGGGGAAAAAAGCTATCCTATTTCAAAGGGTATTGTTCATAAAGAGCAAAAGAAGAGGCACTTGCTGTCTCTGCATCAAATTACAAGAACATTGACAAACTAAAAGAAAGAACTGGAATATAGATCTGTGCAGTTAATACTTTCATGGAAGACATCCAACACCAAGGGCTTTTTGCTCTGAAGAGGAGAACAAACAATGATGTTACAGATAAGATTTACAAAAATCGCAGAAGAAGCAACGTGTATAAATCCTTAAAGAAAAGGCCTGTGAAATTTACTTCAGGAAGAAATTCCACCTTCTCCCCAGAGGAATCAACACATTAATACATGAAATGCAATCCAAATCTAAATTTGCTTTATGGTGAGGATTGCACTATATTGCAAAGGCAGATACAGCTGGGTGTATCTGCTGCTGACTGCATGTCTTTGTCTTAGCAATACGATAAAAGCTACGTGTCCATTCCATCAAATAAAAGTAAGTGTAGTTTCAATTTAATCACTGCAAAATTAACCTGTAAGTTATGCATCCCCATCTGACAGGAACTGAGTATTTTGGGTGCTAAAAGTAACAAAGAATCACAGTCTAAGCAAATATGTTTTTAAATTTTAAAAGGACTGTTCTGAAATATGGACACAAATCTCCTGTGAAGAAAATGGAATGTAATCGATTTTGAACATTTTACTGAAAGATTGAATAGTTATTTGTCTGTCTGCTTTGTATGTCTGACAACACTTGACAGCCATCTATTTCTTTAGCACACCCAGTTAGTTTGGCAGATACAGGGCAGGGCAACACAAAACCTGTATCACTTTCACTGTTAGGAGGTAGTAGCATGAAGAAAAATCTATTTGAATTTGAAAATCACACATTTTTGGGGATAGAAAATATGAAACAAAATAGTCATTGTGCATATTTGAGCATTTAACTAAAGAGTGCAGTAAAAAGTAGAACCCAGTGAATAATTAAAAATGGTAAGCAGGGAGGAGAAACATGACAATTATTACGTACCCTTTTGTCCGTTGCTTGAAGTTCTTCAAAAACTTTTTCTGAAGTCCAGCTTCAAAGCAAGAGAGAAAAGACAAAAAAAATTACCTTGAATATTCCACAGATTGATTACAGGATGCTTTGTTGAGTGTACCAGCAGCATAATTTTACTTGAAACTTACTTGGTTTCTAAATATTCTCTAGGGAGCTCTTCCATCTCCTCTGCAGTTACTACTGAGGTTCGTATTTCCTGCTCGACTAGAGTGTCCACCATGACCCTGAAATATGCCCAAACAGTATCTTCCCAGGTATCACAAACTGGAAGAAGCTACATATGAAAAAAACAGAGTAAAAATTATCAAGAGATGGAGAAACACCAGAACCCAAACAGAGCAACAATAATTTACAATCAGATTTTCAGGCGCCAAAGCAGTAACCACCTTAAACAGCAGCTGTTCCTTGACTGAAAAGTCTATTATATATTTAATTAAGACATGTCAGTACTACAAAGAGGACGTCTACTAAAGCAGCAATGTTTGCTATTGTTCTGTTTACTAGATCTTTAAAAGTACAGAAACCAGTAACTGCATTATTTCTGATGATATCATTGTCACATATGAGAAAGGAAATGCAAAACTACCAAACACTGTTTAACTTGGGGGCTTGACATACCTGTTTGAGGTTTCCACTCAGGGCTGCATAGATTGCTCTTTCATATCTATTAAACTGCTCCTAAAATAAACAGTAAAAACACCCAAACTTTAAATTACAAAGCATTTAAGTTTTCTAGTCGCTTTACATTTTATTAGAGATTAATCCATTGCAAAATGTTCCATCTAATGGATTCCAAGTAAAGCTGGAAAATCAGAGGATACACAAAGAGCCAAAATAAGAAGAGCAAGTGACACTCCCTTCACTAGAATTCCCTTGTAACCTAACTGAAAAATTTACATCGACCTGGAAAAAAAGCAATGTTTTTTTCTCTTTCCCATTCAATTAAGTCAAGATGAAAGTCAGTCAGTGGTTTTACTTTCAACCAGAAAAAAAAGGCAGACGTTTCCTGAAAAAGTGGTGCTGATTATGTAGATTTCTCACAATGCATAAATATGGTATTTCAGAAATCCTCTTAGAAGAATTAATTCGAATCCCCTAAGCAGCAAACACAAGAGTGGGTGTGTTTACTTAAAATCCCATTTCAGAGTTCAGAAAAGTTCAAATTTATGCATTAATAGAAAAAATAGCAGCATTGTCTTACCTCTTCAGCCATGCGCCAACAACTTATTTTCCAAATGCACCTGTATGGATTGCCTTCAACAGGCTCCAGCTCTTTTCCTACATGCAAAGAATAATTAAAAAAAAAAACCCAAAAACCACAAAACAAAACAAAACCAAAAAAAACCCACAAAAAACCCCAACAAAATGACAAAAAACCAAAACAAAATCCCACCCAAAATCAAACCAAACAACAAACAAACAAAAAACCCCCATCAAAAAAATACAGGAAAAGGAAAAAGAGAGAAAATGTTATTAAAAACAGAGAATCCAGTAACATCTAAAAAACGAAAAAGTCTATTTTCATTTCATAGCCCAATTTCAATCCATTTAGAACCCTTCCTAAAGCATTTTGATGCTTTTGACTGGACTGCAAGGTGGCTTTTCTGACTAGTTTGGTGAATTTGCATCTATAAGTTACAGTAATTTAAAAACTTGGCTGCTATCTAGCTTTTAAAAAAATAATACTTTTGGCTGTAACACAGCTACTGTGTCTACTTTTGTAAAAAAGCAAAGTCAAGGGGGAAAAAAAAAGAAAAATAATTTTTATATCTTAATCAAGCTTCTCAAAAATGTCACTGCTTCAGTGCTGCTATTTTGCATGCATCTGCATGGGCATTTATACCTGTGTATCAACAGCTTAGGCAGGCAGACTCAAAAAAAAGCTAGGAGAGTGGTGTGGCAGATAAAAGCAACAGGCTATCATGATTTAAAAAGAAGGAAAGCATTAAACTTTCCACACCCAGCTATAAACAACACTTAGATTCATTCTTGAATTCCTTGCTACAACCTGCAATACACTGAACACAGAGAGAAGCAAGGTACTGTGTTATAAAGGGGGAACCATGGCAAGGAACCAAGGACAAGGTACTTTACAATTTTCAAGTATTTTAAAAGCATCTCTTTCTCCTACATTTACATTTGCTGAACTCTAGTCCTACTACACCTTTCTGAAGCTGGCTATATAGCCCAATTTGAGTCTGTAAGCCACAAAATGTGTGCTAGGTGGCATAAGCCAGATGTTAAGAAAATACAGACCCATGTTGTTATATGGAGGTGGAGAAGATCTGTAAAGAACTCTGAGACATCTACTTCCTAGTGATTACATCTGACTTTAAGAAAGAAAGTGGCTTTAACATGTGTAGATGGATACAGTTAACTTACTTTCAACTAAAATAATTTCATGCTAGTTTTTACATGTTCAACAGACATGGCAAAATATTCCAGATATCAAAAAAGGCTCATCAGGTGAAAATAAAGAGCTATTTCTATTTGCTACAAACAGATACTATGAGATCTTAGTATTTTTATATCTGTCTCAAATGCACTTTGGAGCAGATACCTCCATTTATGTTAGGAT
This sequence comes from Passer domesticus, assembly GCF_036417665.1. Classification (NCBI taxonomy): domain Eukaryota; kingdom Metazoa; phylum Chordata; class Aves; order Passeriformes; family Passeridae; genus Passer; species Passer domesticus. The sequence continues at coordinate 33,242,592 of NC_087478.1, read as the reverse complement.
CATGATACAATTTCCAGCCTTCCAAAGTTGCAGCTCTCCAGGCCTGACCACATCGTTTGCATAAGCGCTGTGCCTGAAAAATAATGCATTTTCTCAGCAACACACTTCAAGGTAGGAAAACCTCCAGCTTCTTCTTTAAAAATGGGAATGTCATTAAAACAGTTAATTTGTGTAGAGATTCTACTACATGAAAAATAAGCACAGAGGATCTTAAACTCAAAACAACTGCAAGACTTCGAAGTAAATGTCACCATTTTTTCACTTTCAGTCAGTATTTACAGCAATGTAAGGAATGTGCTACAGCCTCATCTTTGTTAGCTAAACAGCTGTTATGCATCACTCTGGTAAGTCTAGTGTAAAGCATAGCTCTTTTGCTTAGATGCTAAATTGTTGTCTTCATGCAGTCATCTACTTTCCCAGTTCACTTAAGTCTTCCCAATCCCAACCGCAAATCTCTACTCCCACTGCCCTGCAGCAGTATGCTCGTGTTCCCCTACCATGAGAAAATGAATATTTGTGCATCACATTGGAACAGAATATGAGCAAGTACCCATAGCCCTCAGTTAAGGTCTTTGGCATGAATCTCAAATCCCCTTTCCTCCTCATTACTCAAATGTCATTATGTATACACGCCTGATAATCCATTGATGATTAGAGACAATTAGGAAGCTCTTTAAAGCATTCTGTGTGTTTGCCTGGCAGTATTTAGTATCGAAGCACAACATGAAAAAATACTGTCAAACAACTCAAACATCCAAAACTACATTTTTTCTGTAATACCTCTTCTACACCCAAAATAACTTAACTAGAAGCAAGTTTGATTAAAACGCTAATTTGGCAGTCAGTATTGACAACAAATTGAAAACTGAATCACTACAAGCCAAATTTAAACAGACATTTTAGTACACAGCTTATCTACTTTAACTTAATCACAACTTACACTACCTCATCTGTCATTCCTGCTCTGATGAGAGTGAAGAGATACTTCAACAACCTTGCATCGTCTTCTTGGTCCAAATCATCAAGTGGCAGCTTCTGCCGAATAGGAGCATCTGGATCCTGCAAGGAACAAAGTCATCACTCAATCTACACAACAGATGTCATCACATCTACACATATATGTCTCTTCCATTAATGTCTTGCCCTGTTTTATAATATGGAGTCACTTTTTCATGTTGGTACAACAATCTGTACAACCCATGTAATATTGAGCATGATATTTCTGTTTTGACTCTAATTTCTTTTATTCCTCTTCTGCCACTGTTCCTATCAGAGTCAATGCAATTAATTTACTCCACTGCCTTATCTGCCCCAAATTTCTTACCTTCCAGCTCTTCTCACCTTCAAACATCCTTTGCCCTTCTGTCTATCTGCCTACTAGACTGTTTCTCCTCCTTCACTTTCTATCTGAGGTTTTTCACAACAGCTGCACTTGCTTCTACGTAATCCAAAGAGATTTTCTAAAGCCAATCAATACCCCAGATCACTCCCCAATTGAATTAATCTTCTACGGCTGCTTTGCTGTCACTGAGGCAGCTCATCACCTTGTTCTAATGGACAGCCCCCTTTCTCTCCTTGACTTCTCTCCTATTAGCTTTTATTATAGAGTTCTCAAAGTATTGCACTAGACTTGGTTTAATTGTAGTGGTTACTGCATGAAGACAGCATTCCCTTATCTGCAAGGGCTCCCCAAAGAGTTTTATAAGCTTTTCTGGTTAGGAACATGAGTTTATTTTAGTCATAATAAAGTCATTACTTCGCCAAATAGATCACAAGTACTTTGCAGGGGGGTGGGAGTATGGAAGTGATTGCTGAAAGCAAACACAAGTCCACAGTGATCCTGAAAGGAATTTTTGAGGTGCTCTGCCTAGCAATTTTTAGATACTACAACTACTTTTAGATAGCACAACATCTAAGAATTGGTAGCAATCTGTGAAGATAGCATATTTCTCTAGCCCATTTTGAAGCCAAGCCTTATTTTTATATAATACTTACCAACTCTGTTACCAGAGGACGAGAACTTCCCAAGTATGTACTCGACTGTCGCTGCTTCAGGGTGTGTAGTGTGTTATCCCTGAAAGCAGTGAAATGTTTTACAGAAAAATGGCTTTTTTACCAAGCATCTTTTAATAAGACCAATATTGAATGACATATTTTGTTACATAGAGTATGTTTACAGAACAGACACTTGGTTTGGCTGATATATCAATGGACTCTGCTAGTGTTGTGACAAACATAACATTTCATAAATACAATATTAGAATTAATGCACGTATATTTGATTTCTTTCAAAAGCATCTCTTATTTCAATCGTTCATGTATTCAACTATTAACTGACTTCTGCATAAGGAGATTTTCCCATTATCATTACTATAAAGTCAGTCTAGGACAGAAATTTAACTGAGGATAAAGACATAATTCCAAAAACCTGTATTCACCAGCCATTAAAAGCAGGTTTACTCTAGGCATCTAGCACGGAAGGTGGTTATCCTGCCACAAAACCCATCAGTGATAATAAAGGTGACAATAATGGCTTCTGGTGAAGGGTCAATAGCATAAAGTGATATGAACTTAGGCAAAAACTAAAGCCAGACAAAGATTAAATTACAATAGTTTGATGGTTTTTCCTTTCATCCTTGCCTCCCAAAAGGCACAACTGACTTGTGAAATTTACTTCAATGGATGGGTAAGACGACTCAATTTTAGATGTAAGAATTCAAAAAAAAGAAGTGAATGAAATGAACACTCTAAAAAGACTACTTCTTTTCAAGAGTGATTCTGTGACTGTGAATTTTATGCTTGATGGGAAAATGTATATAATGAAAGAAAGTCTGAACTCACCAATATACTGTTTTTGCATAAAACTCAATATTATCGGAAAAGTCCCCAATTTCATCCTTAGCAATGCTCTCTAGCCAATCCACCACCAGCTGGAATAAAATTAAATTGCATTTTAAAAACAAACATGTAACAAATAATATTTTTACTACCTTTCTCTCATCTCTGGATCCACTTGTTATAAGCAGCAACCAAAAGGCTGACAGATCCAGAAGACTATTCCACTTGCATTTTAAGTATGCAGTATGAAGGTGGTTGGCACTTCGTCTCTGTTTCTCAGTGGATACTGCAGCTTAATACAGTGCTACTTAACAGCTTATCAATCACCATCAACAGTAACAGATGCTGCAAATGGGAACAGCTCTCAACAGTTCTCTGCAGAACAGCCTGAAAAATCTTTCTCATCTTCAGCAACTAAGGAGCATCATTTTTATGCATACAATTAATACACACTTGAGTGAATGTTTAAAAAAAGTATTAGAAACGACCCCCAAAAGTGCATAGAGCATTAGTATTATGAACATTTAATCTATTTTCATTCCATATTAAAAACTTTCCATCATACCTGACTTTGTCGAACAAGTGAATCTTTCTGAAACAAGTTGTCTACAGTAGTTTTCTCACTAGCAGTTAAAGCCTATTTAAGAAAAAGCTGATTATTACTTCATGGAAAATAAAATTTCCACAGAACCAGAAATATCAGTTCGAATGCAAACTAATTCAGAAATTTGCTACAAGTTCAGTATGCTGTATTTCCCCTCCCTCTGTTTATACATTGTTTTATTTGATCATTTACATCCAGTCACACTAAAAATCGTAAAAATGAGAATAAGAATATAATTCACAAATATATGACCACAGAAATATTCCACACATTAACTGATTCCTTGTCTGCCTGCATATCTTAAATCCCATTTGCTACCTTACATTAAAAGAAAAAATAACTTTTCAATGTCATACACATTTAACATCAAAAAGTGTGAAAACCAAAAATATACCAACCCCAGAGCCCTGTTCCTTCTATTGCATCTCCTGCATTAATTTAGCTTTCATTAGACTTGCAATAAAAAGAGAACAGAAGATGTGCTTTCCTAAAAAACACAGGTAGGAGGGAACTGGGTATTTTTGGCACAACAGTGTTTAATACTGACAACTTAGCAGTGGGAATTGTAGAGGAAGCTATTTTATAACTGAGAAGAAAGATCTACAGTCATAAATTTTACAAAGGCAGCATCACTGTACTTATTGTTTTGTTTTCCTAAGCATATTCTGGCAGCAAAGGCTGGAAGCACTGTATTGACACAGACAAGATGACTACAGCTCTAACAGGAACGCTAGAAAATTTGGATTTCTCTTCAGGTAAATCAGAATCAGGACTGCAAAGACTAGACAGCTTGAGAGCACATGTTATTCTTTTAAGCAAAGCAAAATTATCTCTGACCTATGGGAATGTCACAGCTACTGATGCAGCTTTTAAAAATAAATAAATAGTTATTTCTAGTGAATTTAGGGTTGCCTTGTGCAGAGCCAGGAGTAGGACTCAATGATCCTTGTGCATCCCTTCCAACTCAGGATATTTAAGGAAAAAAAAAAAGAACAGCTTGCAATAATTTTTGCACTAGCAATCTCTCTTTAGAACGGAATATTTAGATTTACTTTTCACTATAGATGAAATAATTTAATAATTGTCTGATAAAAATCAGTCTCATTTTTCACTTTTGAATTTTGAGTGACTGCCACTTTGAGATTCTAAAAGTAAAATACATTTAGCCTATATTTCGCTTATTTAGCTTCTTCTATCACTTAAAAAAATGCCAAGAGTCCATGCTTACAGTGATATCAAATGCAGTTTCATCTTCCAGTGCAGACTGTATTCTGTCTCTAGAAATAAAAATACAAAATATTACAGATTAAAACAAAAGCTGAGAAAATTTAGCAAAATGCCTACGTATAAATGTTTGAAAAACTTTACAAAAATGTTCTTAAAAATGCTAAAAGTTGCAAAGGTAATAAGAATGCTCCTATTTACAACTTTCATTTTTGTAAAGAGATAATGAATGGACATATATATCTGAACCTACTTCTATAAACAGCTTCTTAACTTAACAACAACTTAATAAACAGCTAAGCTTAATTGCTTGACTCCATATTTGAAAACATCTAAAAAATATGTTCAAGAAAGTCATCTCAGCACAAAAATGTAGTAGTGTGCTTTTCAAAGGAATTACCTATAAAGTGAGGACAGCAGTCTCCACGTTACCATCTCCTGCTTGAGAAGCCACAAGACACTGGCAGTTTTGGAAAACTTCTGCTGCCCAGGAGTTGCCCGATAAACTATTTTCCCTAATATATTCACCTGGGAGAAATAAATTTATACAGAGTTAATACTTCCCTTTTTTTATAATTTTTCCTAAGCCATTACAACAATCTTTTTATTATCCTGAATGTTTCCAACAAATGGGTTTGATTACCATCTCTTCAAATGATGATTTTACTTATAAAACAATATGATGATTCTGTTTATTTACATATGAGAGAAATAAGTATATTTTAATCCATCTTATTAATAAAAACATTTATACATCTGCTAATGTTTATTGCCACTTGACACTTTCAGTGGAACAGCAACCAGATGACAATTCAGCAAACTACACCATGGGTATTCCTGTGCCAAAGCAGTGTTTGAGGAAAGTGAGATGCTACTCAATGCTAGTGTTCAGCAACTCATAAGCTGGAAGATTTAAAGTATGTATTTAACATGCACTGTGACTTCACAGCAACACTGCCTGGGGAAAGGAATGTAAAATAAAGTAAATAAAAAAACAAGTAACTACTTACCTGACTGTTACATATATTTTCATACTCATCCACAAGATCAAAAATGGTAGTTGATGTGTGCTTCAGAAAGGAATGCAGAAATTCTGAGTACATGCTCATAGTAGCTAGGACAGATATAAGAAGAAACAGCCATATTAGTGAGGCACAACTTGGTAAAAAAGCTCCCACTGGACTATGAAAACATCATTCTGATGACAAGGCATGTAGTTTTTGCAAATTTAAATGAGTACAATAATGAAATTAACTATCTCTGAACAATATGAACATATGATATGATCTATTTCTGAACAAAGTCAGAAGTATTTATCAGCTAAGATAGTAAAATCTACAGAAGCTATGGGCTATGTCAGTTATAAAACTTTTGCTGTAAACACATCACCTGCAAGAATTTCAACAGCAAAATCATTTGTATGTCTCCACAAAACTAATCCAGTTTGCTTCCCACATTTGTTCCATCAGCATGGGTTCCATAGAAAGCACAAACTCACAAAACTCCAATAAACTGGAACAGAGTAATTTTCGGAACTTTTAAAAACAGACTGCTTTTGGCTAAGAAATGCCAGCAAAATAATATAGAAAATTAAAAAAAAAGGACACACATATTTACACCCCACAAATCAGAACTGGGATCAATTATTAGTAAAACTTCAGATTGTCTCACCAGCTTCCCCAGGATCATCCTCACGCAACAAGACAGCACTCATAGTGACATCTTCTGTCAAACTGGACATGTCTGCATTCACAAACATCCCTCTCTGCTGAGGTGAGAGTGCCATTGTCCAGCTACTTTCATCCAACTGAAAGCACAACAAGAACATAATGAAAATAAATTTTTACCTTCTATATGAACGGTATATAAACACTAATAGTGAAATAACTGCCTTTAGATAAGGTGCAACTATGTCTTAAACAGTCACCAGTGTGTCCTGGTTTAGGGCAAATTTAGTCACTCAGAACACAGTGAGAGCTCTGTATACACACTGATCATCTAGGCCCCAGAAGCTGGTAATTTATGAAGAAACCAATGGCCTGTATCAAATCACAAAAACAACTAAAAAGGAGAATAACAGAGAAAGAATAACGGAGAAAAATATCTTAACTTCTTTTGAGTTAATTTAAAAATAAATGGAGATAAGATACTTCAGAGCTCCCTACTGATAACTTTTCCAATCAGTGTTTTCACACAGACATTGCAATAGGAGATAATCAATGTAATCTAGAAAGTCATCAGAAAAGTTTGTTCTTTGAAGTTTAAACTTCAACACTCTAGTGAATCCTAACACTAGAGAAAGCTAAAATAAGAAAAATCCCAAAGTTTTAACTTGCTAACATAAAACAATTATCTTTGAAGAATTTGTAAACAAGCACAGTCAGGATTTTTGTAGTCACAAACCAATGTTATGAGGACTAGCTTAACACACATGGTGTATTTGGAAAGTCCTTGTGAACCTCTATTATTTCTGGCTGCATCATCTCAAAGAACAACACAGCAATAATTAACACCAGCAATAAACAGCAACAGCAGTACTAGCAAGCTCGTACCACTCATCGTTTGTCTTTGGAGCAAACAACACAGAAACACTGAACTTGGAGACCTATGTTTCACAGGAACAAAAGAGAAAAAGATGCTCTAACTATCTTACCATTGACAGATTGCCAAAAAGTCCAGAAGTTGGTAAAATGAGAGGAGATTTCCCTCCTGTTCCCAGGATGGCAGACATATCTGATGGCTTCATGGAGCTGCGATGTAATGCAGTACCTGAAAGAGAAAGAGGTTTTTCTGAAAAGAAAAAGTATTTAAAGCTACTCTGCTCTACCCAGAAATTCCAAAAGAATTTTTTAACAGGGACTCAAGTACTTATGAAGTGCAGAAGCCTGAAAGTAGACTGTATATGTGCACCAAATAGGCAATGTACCTTCAGTTGCTAGAGCTCATTGTAAACACATACGAGCATAAAGAGCAGTACATCTCCACTCATTCTTTCTTGGAAATTGGTCTCCAAATCCTTAAAGCAAAAGGCAGCCCAAAGGTGTGTCAACTAGAAAAGACTGCTCAGGACTTTGTCCTGCTTTATACATCTCCAAGAACAGAGTCTCCATAGACTATGTGGGCAACCAGTTCTAGCATTCAACTACCATTAGAGTAAAAAAGGGGGTCTTTTTTAATGTTTAAACAGAATTCCTTGTATATGCTGTTGTGCCTATTGCCTCTTGACTTTTCAGGGCACCAAGAAAAACTTGGCTCTTTTTTTACTCCCTCCCATCAAACACTTATATAAATTTACAAGATCCCCCAACCTCTTTCCCAGGATAAACAATCCCAGCCCTTCACCTACCTATGTCCCAGCTCTCAGTCTCTCCTCATATGTCAGATACTTAACCCACTAACCAACTTTGTGGGCCTTCACTGGATTACAACACATCCCTGTCATTCTTATGGATTGCCATTAATCATTAAGTACAAGCACATAAAAACCTTTAACTAAATAGTAAGCAAACAAGCAAGCAGTCTTACCTGGCTGGTGAAGTAATGAATTAGGAGTTCGGGACAGAAACTGGCTTTTGGGAGTCATGTTTCCAATAGTGTCATCCAGGGATGTAAGAACTGATTAATAAACTAGTTAAGAAACACTCTCCTAAACACACTTTTGGATTTATTCTAAATGAATGTGACTACTTGGAAAGGAAAAATATTTGGCCGTAACTCAAATGTTATGAAAATTACACATCTTGTCTTTCAGAGTAAAACAGAAAGCTTCATAAAATGTTTCATCAGAACCTTAACAGCTGGAGGGTTAAAAGGGACACCACAAAATGAAGTTCACAATATGAACACAACAGGTCTGCGACTACTCCCAGCAGCTCAGGTCAAAGAGAATCCTTCTGCCCCATGAGGAGCTCCTTCATGCTACATCAACCATAACAAGAAAATCTGAGGCTGAATGCAATTTCTAGATTGTTCCCTCTCTCAGTTCCAGGTGCTCTCTTGCTCTACTTTTCTTCTTCCCATCAGTAACCAGGTTCAGCGCTGCAGGTATGATTTACTAAGAAGTAATTGTATAAAAGTTTCAGTAGCTTGTGCTATTAGCATTTAGAAACATCTTGATTCTTAGGCACAATATAATCAGGGCAAATATCTCACTAGCATTATTTTAGATGCAAAACCCAAAAGAACAAGCAAATGTACTGGATTCCTTTGCTATCACAACCATGAAAATACCACTATCTTAGCTGTCAAACTACATGGTGGGGGGCATAAAACAGCAGGTGGGGAAAATTTCTATGGAAATTTAAATCTATGTCTGTGTGCTACTCTTGCTATGACAGTGGATGGAAAATTAAGATACCTGTAAATAAGCATAAAACCATAAAGTTAAGATATAATGAAGGAAACTTATTCTTCTTTTCCAAAAGCTCAGAAATGTAGTCAGCTATAGCTCACATAGTGCTCTGGGTGGACAACCACCTGAGGTCATACACTCAGGGAAATCAAAGCAGTATTAAAAATATACACACCTGGCGAGCACAGCAGTTAAAGACAAAAATTCTTTAGGATAAGGATACTAGAAACTCTCTTCTGAGAGCCTTGCTTCCGTCCAGGTCTGACCATCTCAGGATCATGGGGGGATGACATGTCTTCGAAACCATTTCTGTGAAACAGCAACACAGAAAACAAGCAAGTGAATTCAAGCAGGACATGCAAGATCTCATTGTCACGCCAAAGTAACTCCACAACCAAGAAACTTAAAGCGTTAAATCATCTCCAATCTTACTACTTTTGTCCAGCAAGCCCTGCAGAAATCTAGCACTGCTAATTAGCTCAGGGAAAACCCAACTTTGTTCCTACTACACCATAACTAACATTTTACTGTTAAAAAGAAAGAAAGGCTAGTAGAAGCTGCAACAGTAGGAAATTCCAACTCTGAACTGAAAAATGAAGCTGAAAGAACGGCATGATTTCACGACACGATTTTTCCCTCGGGATGCCGCGTTCAGCACGCACCGGGACAGCTCGGGCGTCCCGCCGAAGGGAAGCACCCACGCCCCGGCTGTGGAGGCAGCCGCGCCTCAGCAGGCCGGGAAAGGCCCGGCCCCGCGACCCCCGGGCAGCTCACGGTTCTCGGGTAATCCACAGATATACTCAAGAAGCAACAGCCAGCCTTAAAGCTGCCGGCTGACAAAACCCCTCCGGTGCGCTCAGCAGCCGCCGCAGGCCCGCTGCGTTTCGCAGCCCGCACTGTGCGCGCCCGCTGCCCGCCCCGGGGCGCGTCTCACGGCCGGCGCGGCCCCGGGCCGGGGCTGCGGCCGCCGCCGCCCCTCACCTGTCCATGGCAGCTGCCCCGGCACGGCTCGGCCCGGCTCAGCCTTCCCGCCGCCGCCAGCGCCGGCCGCGGCCCGGAAGGAGACGGGCGCCTTCCGCCCGCGCTGCCCCCGCGCCCCGCCCGGCATGACCGGGGGAAGGAGCGGGAGCCGCGGGGCGGCCGCAGGGCGCTCTCCTCTGTCAGCCCGCCGTGAGGGTCACAGCTTAAAAAACCCCGTAGTGTAAAAGTGTCAGGGGCTGTTGGGGTTATCTCAGCGCACAGAAAAGGGCTAATGAGGCGCCCCAAGTGTTTCATACTTTGGCTGGAGCAGCCGCCGTGCCGGCCTTGGCAGTGACGAGTTTCTCACCCCGCTGCAAACGCGCCTGTTTCTCCTTCTCCCGGTGTGACTCTGTCTACTGGCACTAGCATTAAAGGGTAAAGCAAGCACCGCACAGGATCGCTCAACCCTTCAAGGCTGGACAAACCTGACAGAATTATGAAATTCTCCCTTTCCTTCCCTAAATGAATTCAGTCTACTTTTTACCTACAGAATAACACTGTTACTACCTTCTACCACTGTGCAACTGACTGTGGTTCGTTTAGTTGCGCTCCAAGACAAGGAAAAGTGTCCAAACTGAATCTTTTCATGTAGACAGGCAGGTTCTGAAAAACACTTGCAAGTACTTGGGTATTTTTAGGGCTATAGCTACAATGGGGTACTTCAAGCAAATTAGACAGAAGGATACACCTGACAACAGCTGCAAAAGGCAGCAGAAGTGTAAGACATGGGCTGAAGTCCTCCAGCTTGCTTGAGATACTGATCAAACACCATGATGCCCAAGCACAGGGTTTCACTGAAGCTGCCAGAGAGCCTAACTTCAGAAGGCTTCACAAGAAGAAAGCTGATGAACACTGGGTATACAGCAACACAAGCAAGCAGACCTATGGAGAGTAGATGAATCACTCAGGAAATGTACTTTTGGATTAAAAACACCCCAAAAACCAACCAAAAAAGGTTGTCCGTCTATCTTGAAGACTATCAATAAAGCACAAGCAAAGGCAACAACCTTGAGGAGGATAGAAAACTCAAAGAGTGTTTAAGGAATTATTACATCCTAGTTCAGTACTATATATTTAATGGAATTTACCTCTCAATATATCTTACTGAAACTGTGTAGCGCTATCGTCTCTAGTGCAGTGGGAAATTCAGAGTAATGCACAAATCAGTATCTGGTTCAATCTTTTGCTAACAGCTCACACCCTCAGGCTAGCCCTGCCTCGGGGCAGAGAGTAAACAAGTGAGAAATGTAATGATGACAGAGCAGATGCTTCCTTTGTGTGCTGTCTCAAGTTTATTCAAAGCGATGACAGATGAGAACAAAGCAAAGGAAATAAGTTTGAAGAGAAATTAAGAGGGCAGGATGCATACTTCAGGAAAAAGAAAAAAAAACCAAACACCCAACCCAACAAACCTGTAAAAATATCTGAACGATTGGGGCCTTAGAATGTACAGCCTCTCCTAAGTGCAGACTGGGGAAACACCTTAGAGGCTCCAGGGGGAACTGGATGAAAAACTGGAGGTGTGTTTCAGTACTTTTCGACTGGCATCCCATTTAATATTTAGCTACCAAGACAGAAATGGGGGGGAAATGAAGAAGAAAAAAATAACTGAAAATCTCATTAAAGTATCTTATGCTTCCAAGAAGCAGAAGAAAATGCATTTTTTTTAGTCAGTGATATAAAGGACTCCAAATTTATCATTAGAATTCTTAAATCTGTCCTGAAGTTTCACATATTTGGATGTGATACACTGATCTTAACTCCAGCTGTTAACATAATATCAAGGCAGGTAGCAATGCTCGTTACTCACAGACGGGACACCCAAAGATGACCCTGGAGCCAGCACAACTAGCACTGAAACCTGGTGGATTTATTGCCAGGTTCCTCTGCTTCCTAGTGCCTTTCTGCAAAGTTAACAGAGCCTACGGGATACAGTAGGTTAATTTTGATCTAGTATATCCTAAACTTTAAAGTAAACTAACTTAAAACTCCAATTACCCTTTACAAAATATGTTTTAAGATAGCTCATAAATTAAATAAATTTTTTAATGCCCTGCTAAGCTGCATACATGCCATCTGCATATACAAAATTGTTAATTCAGAATTACCAAAAGCAAGAGCTCAACAAAGTTCAAGTGCAATATGTGACAGCAGCACAACTACACTCAGTACAAAGGAAACTGGAAACTAAACTATACCTTGCCTTTACATAGGAGAAGCAAAAAGTTCATGTTTTAGCCCATGTTTTCTTAGCTGAAACACATTCCTGGAAGTATGTAAATTTTAGGTTTTTTATATAAATGCATGGAAACTTTTTAGAAACCAATGTCACGAGTTTAAGTACAGCGTTTGTGTGATTGCTTAGTATTTAAATACATGTTGACTCTCAAAATGTTTACTAAGGTTCTTACCAAAACAAATTGATTCTCATGCTCTTTCTATTGAGGCAACTCAGCTAAAACCATTTGTTTTATTAAACAGGAAAAAGAAAGAGACAAATTTGTAGCTCATTTTATTTGTGTCTGAAAGTCATGACAGTACTGCCAAGGGTCTTTGTTGCTATTGGGTGCATTACAAACAGTAAACCCAGTTGATGAGAGCTGGAATTTCACATGTAGAGATTTTTTTGTACTTAGTATGGGAGTGAAGCTATGGAGCCCTCCCTACTAGATTTGGAAGATTAAAATGCCACATTGGTATGAAAAGGTAAAGTATACTGACAAAAGAAGGAACTGTAACATCCACTAGGATTTCACTCAGTATTCAAGACTGCAGAAATGGCCCATGCCTCCAAGTTCACGGTAAACAAAAGACATTACATTAATTAATTAGAAATGACAATGATTCTCAAATGAAGTTCTCCCCAGTCATAACTTCAAAGAAAAAAAATCCTGGTGGTAGTAAACTTTCTTAAAACAATGTAGCTGTAGTGTTTGTTGTTTAGCAGAACTAGGATCTCTTGAGACTGAAGTGAGTATGGTGGAAGTGCAAAGACAATTCTTTTATCGATTCACAAATCTCTCCCTAAAGAACAACTCTTTGAAAACAGGAAGTCACTCTCTGCTTGATGACTCAAATTTCTGAAAATAAATGGCTTTGGAGGTTATTTAAAACAAACAAACAAACAACCCCCCCCCAAAAGCCCCAAACACAGAAAACAGCAAAATCCACATTTACATGTTGTTTGAAGCCCAGATATTGAAATACTGTGAACAAAATCAAGACTACAAAACAACTTTGCTTGTCTTTTAGTTCAAGACTCAGAATGTAAAATTTTCCACAAATATAAGTATCATTCCAGAGTTTACTTTATAAAATGGAAATCGTAGATGAGGTTTTAGAAATCTTCAAATTGTGCATAAGCTTCTGAAAGAAAAGCATAACATGCTTGAGATTCAGAAATAAAAACCTAATTTAATAACTCCGATACTCTAATGCTACCTTAGAGAACAACTTACGACTGCATTTTGTTATATACTTAATAAACTTTTTATTTGTCTTTATTCTCCTCCCCACACACAGGCAAAATAAAAGCAATAAACTGAAATATAGTCTAATGCTGTTGGGACAGCAGTATAAAATTGACCAAAAAAGCTTTTTGTCTACACTTGGCTGTATAATCAGATTACAATTTAAAAAGTGCTATGTAGCTGTACTTAGAAATTTTTGACCATTTACATCTAGTATAACTTCATACTGCTGATATGTCTAAACTGAAGTCTGTCTAGAACTAGTACAGTATTGTGGCCAAGCTTCTTCCCAACCCAGCTCCTTTCCAAACTGGCAAAGATTAGAAAACTTGGCAAAAAAATGCATTATATTTGATTCATCCAGTTTGTTGACATCATTTTAAAAGAAGAAAAATTCTCATTTTTACTGTTGACCCATAAGAGAACTGCAATTTGACTTAAAAATTTTAATCCCAATTTCAAACTCCTGCCACCTTTCATTTCTAGCACCATAGAATCTGTATGTCTTATGAAAGAACTGTAATATCTAACTCCACAATACTTTTCAAGAATTTAAGTCTCTTATGCAGGAAAGCCATAGTAGTTTGAGCTTACACTTAATTCATTTGGACACCTGAAAGCATCTTGCAATGCCTCAAAATAGTCTTGTAAATTAGGCAGGTAACATTCATTTCACAAAATACTTTGAGAATGAAAAAGGGCACTAGGATAAGGTAAGATACAAGAGAAATTTATATTGCAAGGAGAGAGTCCTAATATGAAGAGTGCAATTCCCTTAAATAATACTTCTGTATTTCAGGACATAAATACTTTTTCCATAGAAGGCTCAGACTTTAAATACTGACATATATCAGTTTCAGATTAGAGAGGAAAAAAAGCAGTGTGCACTGTAAGCATAAGCTAACTTTACAAGCAGTTACACATGTGTATTAACACCAAATTTGCAAAAATGCCTGCATTAATTCTCAAAATGTAAGTTATGCATTTTTTCATCCAAAGCTTTAGGAGAAGTGTTCAGTTTCTGTACAAGTAGTGTGAAATTCTTAAGCATTGGTACACAATGGAATTTTCTTGAAGATACGTAACAATTTGCTCAAAAATGTCAGCAGACAGGACTCTTTTCTACAATTGGTAACTGCTTACATTGTTCCAATTCCCATGGGGAACTGGGTGCTCACTTCCTCAGTGGGAACAGCTTTTCACATCACAATTATTTAGACATGAAGAGAATTCTAATGTGCTTTTCTTTAACTTCATAACTTCATTAGCAACGTTTTGCCAAGCATCTTCCCTTTAACAACTGGGACACTGCTCTCTGGAAGCTTGCCTAAATTTTCAAGAATACTGGGGTTTAGGTGTTACCTGGGTTACAGTGTGCTGCCTTGACACATCTGACATAAGTTCTAAATACAGGGCAGGGGGGAACATATTTCCCTTCTTTAGCACAATCTTTAGATGTTAAAGCCTAGGATTCTGAAAATTTTACTTCCTTAAGGGTTTGATCCAACTGAATACCTCTAATGCTAAAGAAGAGAACCAAGAATACTTCAGTACAGAGCTTTTCAGGACAAAGGCTGATTTTCCTTGTAATAGTATTCTTTGGCTGGACACCAAGACCAGACCAAGGCCCTTTCTATGATGATCTCAAAAGAATTATCTCTTACTCCCACCCAATGCCATCTGTACAGCTGCCTGGAAAAGAAACACATTAAAAAGACCAATAAAAGGACAGCCAGGACATAAAAGTGTTACAAGCCCTGAAAAAGCAGAGGTTGGAAATGAAGGGATGAAAAATTCCCATCAGCTCACCAAAGAAGGTAGGTACCTCATGAAAAAAGAACTAGGGCATCTAGTGCTCCAGTCTCCTTTACTCTGGGGACCAAGCAGGCGGGGGATAATCACATCTTAAGATTTCTAATGATAAATGAAAAGGAATTTCAGTCTTAAATCTGTCTCTGCACAGTAGAAGTATATTACCTACATTAAACAATGGTGATGACTGATAAAACTACCAGCAGGAAGGATCAGCTGGGCTTCTTAATTCACTTTGGGCAACATAAACTATCTCAAAGCTTACCAGTATTAGCTAACCTAATCTGATTGAATTTGCAGAAATGAATTAGAACAAGCTCTCTGATAATTCTGTGCCAGAGAAACAGGAGGTACCAAGGATCTGGGTGTGACATTAATTTCCAGCAGCATGGCCAAGATCAGGAAATCATCTACAGTCCATGCATTCCACTTCTCAGTCCAACACTATTAACAGGTATTTCAAGTTGACAGAATTCTACACTTCATACTGCAATAATGCTCTTCTGCAGATTTCCTTTAAATAAAACAAGGTTTGGTTCATGCAGATATCATGCAGAAAAATAATTTTTTTTTTTTTGCTGGACTAAGTAAATTTTAACAATTAATTCTCCTGGGAAAGAAGGAAAATAACAGGCAACATATTTTCAAGTTTCCAAAACAGCCATTGATAGTGTAACCTTTGAAGACAGACATTTTTCTCTTAGATATTTCCTTTTGTAAGAGCTTAGCATATTCCAAGTCCAGAAATAAATGGAATTTCATTCAGTCAGAAATTCATTCACGCTAACACATGGGATACGATTAGAAGAAATATCTATGGCATGTATTTGTCAGAAAACAAAGACACAGGGGCTCCTCTTCATCCTAAGATGCATGAATCTGCACTGTGCAAGAGATGTAAAAATCAGTATTTACTAGCACTACTAAAACACAAAACATTCAAGTAGTATAACTGTAATGCAAGCCCTTGCATGGCAATCCAAATTTATTGAACTACTGATGCTAAGTCATACAAAATTGCACCACTTTAATTAAGGCTTTTAGTTTACATTTGGCCACCTCAAAGCAGTTGTAACATTAGGTTGGTCAATTTAAATACTGTGGCTCCCTGTTGGATATACACACAATCTTTACACCCAAACGTTAATGCATACAAAGCAACAAGGCATTGTTAAATAAATCAGCAAAAGTTAATTACTGCAACTTAGGCCCTGTGACCAATTACACATGATTAAAATTACTTCCCACATTCACATCCACAGTACTCTTCCACCATTTAACATCTCAACCAAAACGTTACACATGTAAAACAATCACTAACAGGCAAAAGTACTAAACCTGTATATTTGGTATTGCAAATACACTTATGCATGAGCAAGCAAGGGAATTCACAGTGAGAATCTACAGCTGCAGAAGCCCAAAAATGATTTACAAAAAATTGTTAAATCATTAAAAAATTGTTTTAAAATATACACTTCTTGTTGTAGACCCCCACTGTACACACAACTATAAACATTGTTCCCTATGTAAACAAGGAAAAGGAAACATACAATAAAAGGTTGAAAAGTCTGGACATTTCCTTCCCAACAGATATTAAAGGCCATGTCTTTAGTCAGACGTTATACTGAAAGGACTCTTAAAGACTAGGTCACTGTCTCCACAGGTTTTTCCTAAAATTAAAAAACTATATAGCCGTTGTGTTAATCAAAGCGCTTTTGTACAATACGATGATGATGATGATCCTGTATTTCTTTAAAAAAGTTACAATAAGCTACAAATACCGATGAAGCAAAGTTATCTGGAGTAGTCTATATAGGAGCTCTTTGGACTTTCTTTTATTATGCTAAAATAGTGGTGCTTTTAGGATTTACATTATTGTACTCTCCAATAGAAAGTGGGGATTGTTGAAGTATACAGTACACAGTTTTCATACATGTACAACATTGGTGGATGAACAATGTCTCTTATCAGTAATACTGGATGTAGGCTCTGGTTTTACCAGTTGCATACACAGAATATTTAGAAGTAAAAATCTCTCATGACACTGGAAAGTGATAGAATGTGCAAACTGATGTAGCTTTCATCCATTTCTTAAAGGGTACCACCACAGGAAAGTCCATTTAAGATGTTGGTAGGTTTAATAAAGTTGGAATGCTGGCACTGTTGAATTGGGCAACAGTTCTTCAGACCTGTAACAACAAAACAAGGGATTAGCATTAGTAACAACGATTTGTCCTTGGTCTTTACTTTAAACAGCTACAGCAGGAGCCAGCAAAGTTCTTGACAAACAGAAAACAAGTGTAACACTTCTCTATCATACACTTCCTACTGTACACATACAAATAACACATTATCTCAATTGCTATCTTAACTGGCTTAGGATACATAGAAGAATCCAGGCTGCATTGTGGAAGTAATATTTAATTGATGGGACTAGTTTTGCTTACAGCATGACAGTTCCCATGGCTTTGAAAACAAACACAATTAAAGGATCAAAGTTCTTGAATCAAAAGTCCTGTTAAGGTCAGAGAACAACCATTTCTGCCACCCTCAGCTAGTGCTTTTGGAACCATCTTAGTTTTACTTTTAACTGATCTAAGTTGTTCAAACTGAGGAGGTTTTAATATACCAAAAGAATTATGTATGGTACTATACGATTATTAATAAAAAGCCTACAATTTCTGACAGTGAGATGTCCTACCAGGATCCCTCAGTACCTATTGGATGACAAAATAATGGACCACAGCACGGAAATTACTGCACCACTGTATGTTCAATAACACTGAAGGAAAGGGAGGTAACAGGCAACTTTGATGTCAGGTCAATCAAGACAGACCTCTGCTCATACTAAGGCTTGGAAATAGAAAGTGGAAAACAACCTGCCCATAAATGCCCCAAAAAATTTGCAGAAAAAAAAATCCATGCCTCCTGACTAACTTCTGGAAAGCCTTGCTTAAAGAGCAAGAGCTTGCTTTATCCTTCAGCACCATTCTTTGTGCACATGTTAAGTAATGTAAAAATTTAGCCAACTGCAAACAAGTAAGAAATTGATCTAGTAACCAACAGCTTCAGGTAAAATATTTGGAATGTTACAATGATCACTTCATCTTTCACATCATATACTAATTACAATTTGGCCTCCAAAATACCCACAGATTCTCAAGAAAGGAAGCTAAATTCCTATGACATCACACAAGCATATGCAGGAGTTCAAAGCAGAAAGAGACACCAGCCTGCAAACTGACAACATTGTACTGTCTGCATTCCAGATAACTGAGCTCTTACAGTAGATTTTATCACGCTTAAAAGAAAAAACAATGTTTCCAAAAGCCTTGAAGTATCAGAGGAAACACTCTTAATTTGAGTTCTACCAAAATCTTAAAGCTTGAGAAAAAGCCTAGACTAGAGTGAACAGTGTGTTTTGCACATATTTGTAGTTCTGACTTTGAAATGGCAAAAGGAAGACCATTAAACATTTCTGTGATAATGTAAGTCAATTTTCAGTCCTGTTCTGCGTCAACAGCTACCAGAGCTGTTTAGCAATTTTTAGTTGTTATTTTGCTAGTTTTGAATAATAGCCATAATGCACAGAAAAATTTAAAATGTTTACCTGGCTCAGAGCTACAGTACAGCTATGCATTAAAGTAGCTGACATGATGACTTTTTGCGTGCTTTTCCAGGCACTGGAGTTTTTCTGTTAATTTGTCGCACAAGGTCATAAAAGATCTGAAAAGATAAAAATCAGTTGATTATGCATATTAGGAGGCTTCTCTTAAAACCTTAAACCTTGAATTTTCACACATAGTGCACTCACATACTCAAGAAAATATTTAGTTACCGCAAATCTACAAATTGTATACTTAGTTAATAACTGGCTGTTTTTTTCTTTCTTGCTTAAGATAATTGTCTGCCAAGGGTTCTACAGTTTCAATGAAGCAAACTGGAAAGGCATCTATAACCCACAGCTATTTAATCTCTGGGTCAAACTCATCTGCACTCACATGAAAAATGCCACAGTGATCAACTACTCTATAGTATTACTTTGCAGTTTAGCAGTAAGGTCAAGAAACAGGTCACAGCTTTCTTCTAACTCAAGTCACTCTTAGGATATTCTTTTAAAGAAAATTGTAGTAAGTTTTAACTACACATTTTTCATGGTAACTCACATACACTACATATTCAGTAATAGTCTCTTGTATTTGAATGAGATCATGCTTTTCCAGAAACTTAAAAAATACTGAAGTCTAAAGAACTAATTCCACCTCTCTAGACCTACAGCATGACGGAAGCATAACATTTCCTAGAAAAGTAACTCATTCACTCTCACACTTTGAGTCTCCTAGAATTCTAACAAGAACATTATTTTTTTAAAAGGCTAGTTTAAAACAAATCAACATAGAACGTTTTAACAGCATCTGTTTCATTCATAATTGACATTGCTCCAATTACTTCTGCGTCTCATAAACTAAGGAAGCCCTCACGCTAAAGCCATCCTGGCACCTTCCTAAGCACTGGCTGCAAAGCAGCAAATGTTCCAAAAAGGGCTTATAGTATTTGCTTGAAGTTCTAGTTTATTGAATGTATGACTTTTATACAGTTACAGTGATTAATTCAAATTTTTTAAAAAGCCAGTGACTTCCAGAAATTTCCACCTAATTAAACACACATTACTTATTTTAAAAATCAGCTGTGTTAAAACCACCATACTGTTTTGATTACTTCCAAGTCTAGCACAGAGGCCCTTTCAACTTCACTGATGCTGCCAACAATGTTTTCCAGATGACCTAATGAACTGTAAGATTTATCATAAAATTCAAGCTGTTCCAGAAATGTAAATACTAACACAGCTTATTTTTCTAAAATTTTTGTATCCCTTTCATCATGCTGGCAGCCCCCACTGGATGAAAAGGCAAGCATTATGGCAAATCCCCAAAATTCACGCATTTGATTAATTGTCTAGCTCCTGTTAAATAAACAAGTATATATATATTAGAGGATTTTGCATCCCTTTTACTTTACCGAGCAGCTAATTTTAACAAAACATTCAATAGTTTTTGCATTTACCATCTCACATAGTGTTAACACCAAGTAACTTAAATCAAGTAGTTTTAGTGACTAAACTCTCTTAAAGGTCTTTAAAAAAAAAGTCTAGCAGTACGATCTCAATTAATAAGAGTACTTATTGCAATTCATAAGAGATTGTAGCAACTAAGGAATGGAACATGAGAGAAATATTTATCCTAAATTATTACAAAGATAATTTGAAAATTACACTTATTACACTAAAATTAATATAATTTGAAAAAATTCCACGTCAAAGCTAATATATCCCTTAATATAAACATCTCACACCAGCACAGTACAGTTTTGTCCATTGTAGTGAATATTATTAATGATTTTGTTAGTTTTTCCTTTACAAACAGTAAACAGTTATCAGGACATTGTCCCATTCTTCTACCCCAACACGTCTCCCCACCACAGGTAAAATGCCTTACCTCGTTAACATTTATCTTTGATTTTGCAGAAGACTCTAAGAATGCACAGTTATTCCATTGCCTTGCTAGGTTCTGACCTTGTTCCTTTCCCACAACTCTTTCATCTTCCAAGTCACACTTATTGCCAACCAGAATCATAGGCACCTAAAAAACAATTCAGCACCAGCAAAGAAACAATTAGAATTTTATAGTGGCACAGCGTAAACACACACCTAAAAGCCATCTGATTCCTTAGAGGATCCTGATTTTCAGAATAATCAAGCTCTGGTATAACTGAAACTTAAGTTTAACAGCTTTAACAGTGTGATATTTCAATCTTCAAATCAAAGTGACTTCATTTTGGGAGGGCAATAACTGGAATGGTTTTAGGATTCAGTATGCTGCCAATTGAGCAAATGTAGTATTTTTTTTTAGAGAACTTAATGAGATTTCATTTTTAGGTGTTTGAGGCATCAAGAAGTCTACTTTAGAATTTACCAAATGATTCTTACAAATTCCAAAATCCTGGAAACAGTGTCCTGTCCTGGGCAGCATGATGAAGGATGCTAAAGCTCCCTTCATCATTCCTCTACTCTCAGCATATCACACACTTCTTATTAGCAAGCTACAGCACACAGAGAAAGGAACATGCTACCATACCACCATTTCCAACTACAGAATTGACCTTTGTAGCAAAAAAAGTCATCATCTATTTTTCCCTCCTTCTTTTCTTTTACTAATTTAAGGACATAGCTAAAATCCTCACAGATTCAAGTGTTGAAAAAAGGTTTATAATATTTTGACCATTTTCCCCCACTAAGAAATCAAGTTATGCCCAAGCTTGGGCATAAGAAAAACTTTTTCTGTAAACTCTGATGGAAACTGAAGTTGCAACTTGAAGCTTACTATCTTTCTCCTGATTCTATGGAATGCCTTTCAGGTCAGTGTCTTCTAAAAAAATACAATTCTAAGGAAATACCTCCAAAATGATACTAATCAGCATAAATATAACACACAAAGTAAGATTTTAAATATCATCACATTTATCTTGATTTTATTGTACAAAACTAATATCATGGTAAAGAAGGCTATAACTTGGTAGGTTGTGGATGGGAAACTTTAATATTAACCTTCTGAGATGTGGTAATGGGTAATGAATTGCTTCAAGAAGAAACCTGTTGAACATAGGCAAGACCTGCAAGAGCTTATGGTCAAGGATGTGCAAAGTGGTTTGTATTAAAAAAGTCCAAATGCACTTCCCTGAAACTGAAATGCTGATAGCAGAAACCTATGCAGATACATGCAGTTAAGGAATGTATCAAAGTTATCAAAATTTACATAAACACCGTTTAAATTATATGCTCATGCTTACAAACTGTTCATTGCTTATTTTTTTCTTCAAGAAGGTACTTTTTCTGCCTGAAGGCTAAAATCTACAAGGTGTTTCTGCTAAAAACACAGTCTTACTACTGTTTTCACATTTGAAATACTTATTTTCCTTTATTAGGCGACCAAGCATTCACTTCCTCCAACTGCTGTAAGATTATTTTAATAATTAAGAAAATATAATGTTTTAACCTCACTTTATAGCTTTAATAATGCTAAGAGTTGCATAATAGAAATAGGATGACCGAAATTAATTGCGAGCAGACAGACAAAATACAAAAGCTACACAACATGCAAGTTTTAAGGTTACAACTTTAAAATTTTATACTTTTAAATACCATCAACAGTAGGGATATTGAGCAGAAAACTTCACTCATAGTAATTTAAGCAACAATAGTTGCTTTAGAAATGCTTGCTGCAGTCTAATGAATAAATTTATACCCAGTTTCAATTAAGGTATTTTAAAGGAAGATTAAACAATTCTTCATATAACACGTGACAATTTACATTTTTCCAGTTTACCTTAAGAGTTGCATTTCTATACTATGCATCTACTGGTTCACACATTTTAATTTAAAACTTGGAGATCACCTGACCACAGTGTGTACACTGCAACATGCTAATGAAAACTTCAAGCATTACAAATTGTAGAGATCTTACATCATCAGTGTCTTTGACTCGAAGAATCTGTTCTCTGAGATCCTGTAAATCATTAAACGTGGACTGAGCTGTGATGGAATATACTAATGCAAAACCTTGTCCATTTTTCATGTATAGATCTCTCATTGCTGTAAACTGTTCCTGTAATTACAAAAAAAGATACAGATGTTGCATTCAATTTGCATTTCACTTGAACAAACTGCTATAAACTTTAGGTCTAGTTTAGAAAATCTAGAGTAATTTCACTGGAGAGAAATACAGTAGAAGGTACACTGTAATCTGTAGATTACAGAAGCTAAACTGCTCCTGAATCTCTTCTAACACACCAACATTTTCTCCATATCCTGATAGTTCCTTAAAATGGATCATAAAGTGAATGCATCCCTTTTCACACTCAATTCTGTAGTCTAGGAAATTTTCTATGTTAAATTCCACATTAATTTTCAAGGAGATGGACTAGAGGATGGAGACACTCAATAGAGCTGTCACATTTCCATGACCTCAGTGCCAACTATGATATTGCATATAAAGACTCGGTGGTGCACTCTTACCAGTACAACTGTAGAATGGCATGTGCCTCTTGCACACTGGTGACTTGGCTATCTGGTGCCTGATCAATCACTCCCTGTCCCTTGCTGTATGTCAGATGAAAAGTGCAATTTATTGCTAGAAAACAGCCACTCCATCTTACTGTATATTTACAGAGTATTAATCTAATAGGGAATTTAAATAAGTTATTATTGTACCAGATTACTGCCACACTTCAGAGAACACATGTTAAACTCCAAGAATCTTGAGCTTAAACTCACTGGAATCAATAAAGGAAATAACTGGTTTCAGTCATTTTGGAACTAGTCAGAGAAACACCTGACCAGTATGCAAAAGGTCAGCATAACCCTTGTGCTATGAGCTCCTATAAGCTGACGGAAGCAATACTGTTTTTATCCCAATGTCACAGTACATCTCACACACAAAAGAAAAAGGACATCAGAAGAAGGCATGTATTTTCTACAGCAACAGAAATCAAATCTCAGTGGCCAGTAGGTCGTCATTTTTTTCTGGACAACAAACTTAAAACAAGAGCACAATCTCTTTTTAAATACTCTATGTCTTTCCCCTGTTACAGAATATGAGCTCACGGGAAACTTACAATTAATTTTCTGCTGCAATACTCAAGGTTTTTTGAAAATACACTGTATACCAGTATTCAGCAAAGTTGGTTTTACGTACCGTTCCTGCAGTATCTAAGATTTCAAGCATACACTGTTGTGCATCTACTTCAACTTGCTGTCAAGAGAGAAAGATGGGGTTATAATTTTTCCCCTTGCAACTCTCCCCTCCAAAGACACCAGGAATTATGCGATTTTTATAAGTAAATTCATAATGCATAAAGCAACATAATGGCTTAAGAAGATTGTATAGATATACACTTTGAAAACAGCAGGAAGAAGCCCTTCAAAGAGCCCCAGTGACATTTTCAAATGCAGTGTCAGCAGCCAACTACTACTTTGCAAAGTGATTAGGGATTTTTGATTATTTAAAAGGAGGCTGCTAAATTTGTAATGATGGTTATCAGCAACTAGCATAACTAATTTCCACTTGTTTCAGGGATCATCACAGATTGAAAGAAAAGTACAAGTGAAAGCCAGAAAACTGGATTGGCCTACTAAGGCTCATTTAAGAGTAATGTACATCTGCAAGAGAGTAAGTAGAACACAGCAAACAATTAAACAACCACCACTAAAATTGGTGTCCCCAAAACAAGCTTTTAGGAACACTAATTAGAAAACTGACCCAGCTTAGAAAAGTTTGCAAAGAATGGAAGGCTTAAGAAGACAGAACAATTTCTGTATTCATTCCAGAGTTCCTCTATCTACTGGACATACCTCAAAGAAATGGCCCTGAGGGCAGCAAAGGACATGGAAGTGTCCTCAATCTGTTTCAAGCAGACTACCCACATTCTAAAAAAATTCTTTTTTCTTTCAAGCTATTGGTAAGTTTCCACTGTTTCCATTTGCATGTAAAATTCCTAATTAACAGATTACCCTGTCTCCATTTATACAATGTCACTAGTTTAATTTGCAGCAGTTCTGTAACTAGTTTTGAGCTGGGGACAGGGAAGAGGAGTATTTCCCCATCTCTCATGCCTCCCCCCTGTCTCATATGGATTGTGATTCCTTAAAAATAATCACTATTTTAACAGGTATTGTAGCTGAAGTTATTCAGCTAATTTAGCTGTATTTATTCACTTTATAAAGAAATATTTGGGGAGTAAACTAAGTTTCAAGACTTCAAGCTCAATTATTTAGATGAATAAGTCACATCCTCTCAACTTTAAATATTATAAAACTACATTTAACATAAAAACCATATAATTTTAACAGCCAAACTAATACATTTTGAAGGCAAGAAGCAAGTTAGAATTGTAATTAACAGTGAAAAGGTGAAAATTACTACATAAGGTGTTGTCCAGACTTCAGCAAGACTTCAACAATCTGGCTGATTTGAAAAGAAGGATACTCAGAGTTATTACTAGTTATTTCAGGAACAAACCTGAAAGGAATATTATAAATCTTTATTAGCCGCAACAACAAAAAAAATGTAGTTAAAATTTCTTAAAATGGCATTACTTTTTTAGGCTCCATGAAAAGAGTCTTTGGAAAAATTCACCCAGCAAATATCATGATTCTACTATGATCTAAGGCATGTAAGTATATAACAAAGGAAACACTTTACTTTAGATCAGCCTGTGAAGGTTCTTTGGAGTCATTTACTGGGCTGGAACCAGCAAAGTCCTGTACCAAACACTGAGATTTGGACAAAAATTCCTGCTTCTCTAATACAGAAGTGTCAACATAGAATTTGGTTCTGCTATTGTGTCCTTAATAAGAGTTCTAGCTTTGGCTGAAAGCCCCCATACTTAAGACAAACTTGGGTTTTTCCAACATACAGTTTATATAAGGTCAAAGAAAAGAGGTTTCAAATTATTTTGTTCTCACTAATTCCCCTTCAGAAAAGATTCTGGTGACTGAAGGCCCCAACAGTTCTCAATGCACCACCTCTGTTCCCATACAAATGCAGCTCAGTGCTGAAAGAGGAGGTCTTGCAGTTTGCCCATTCTCAGCTAGGGTTTGTGCATCTTGCTTCCCTTGTATAGACACCAACATTTTTGTGGCCACATGATGAGCAACATCAGAGTATTAATGCATATGAAAAGTAATTCAGCTAAAAAAGACAGATAGATTAAGGAACTGACATAGCTGAAAAATTAACTCTTGCACTAAATGGTTAATGTTAGCAGTTTGGATATAAATTATCTTAGTCTGGAATCTTAATCGTGGTCTCAGGTGAAACTGAAGAGTGAGCAATATGGAGATTCAAGATGATGCAAGCAGAATCAGACCTTTCAGCCTGACATGCTGAAGACAGGAAGAAAGAAACTAACAGGCCACTTGCTGTAAATGCTTGTTCATTTATGACAGGTTTGTGTTAACTTATTAATAAAACAACAACCCATCTAATGGAAGCATACCTAGCCATCATTTAAATTGTTATGAGTACAGTATGATAGATGCCTCCAGTGTTCTAAGGGTGTGAAGTTGTTTTTAGCCATTTTTCTAGTAGCAAAGCAGCATAGTACCTCCAAGACTAAATCTACCTGCAAATACTAACACACAAACAAATAAGAAACATTATAAAATTGAGAAGTAGTAATTTTTAAAATATTTTTTTGCAATGCCTGTTCACAACTCTGACAACGAAATAACAATTTTTTACTGACTAGCCAGCAAGATATTATGCTTAAATGTTTAAAAGCTTGAATATTAAAAGTATTGCATTATTCCTTTTAAACACACTTTAGGAGAACATTTTATTTCAAAGTTATCTGGTTTGGTACGGCATTACAAGGCATACCCATTTTCAAGCAGTGACTCAAATATTTGACAGCTTTAAGTGTCTGTAACAGTAGAGACATCTTTTGTATCTACCTTTCTGTAGGAGTCTTCTATCGTAGGATCGTATTTTTCAACAAATATTCCTTGAACAAACTGTACAGTCTGCAACACAAAAGTACTCGTAAGATTCTCTTGCATAGTGACATTTTGTAAACATTGTACACGTTTGAGGTATATACTGTGTTATCCATAACATTTTTAAAGCAAATCAAACAACTGTCATAACTATAATTGTAAGAAACAACAGAAAGTTAGATGTGCATGCCTATTTAACTGTTAGATGAAGCAATGCTACACTTTCCTTTAACCACTGCCACAAGGAGGGTAAGAATTAAAGCATGCATCGATTCAAGGTTTGCCTAACTCTTAGAATCAGTATTAATTTCTAGTTGACCAGCATAAAATACAGCTGCACAGCTTACATTTGTATTTAGAACTACTTTATCTTCTGCTACTTATCTGCCAGCACAGGAATTAGTCAAGAAACAACTGCCAGCTTTTACTAGACTTAACTACACTCAGCAGGTTGTTCCTGTGTACCTAGCATGAAGGACGTTTTTAGCACAAGTCAAATGGAACTTAAGACTCAATGGTCAAGTCAGAGCAGGCACATTCAAATCCAGAAATGCTGCAGTGAGATAAAGAATTCAGAGGTGAACGAAAACATTATTTCACAACCTAACATAATTTGTCATTTAAGTTTTTCTTTATGAACTGCTGTGTAAGAGAATACTTTTGACTCAAGGGAGTGGGTAAGCTCTGGAGCTTACTTTATAGTAAGGTACACAATTAAATGGAAAGTTGCAAAGTTCTTAAGTGGACTGAGAACTTAATATTTTGTGAACTTTTTCAATTCTAGACTAGGTCAGACTAAACCATTCTGTAATAATTTAATAGTAAATAAAAAAGCTCCTGCATTTAATAATCTACCTGCCACAGCTATATGCAGCAAAAACATTAAGCTTCCCACTAACATGCCAATCTGTATTTATATCTGCATAAAAATATTAGTGCTAAAGACACTGCTATCAAACACTAAGCAAATAGCACCCTGAAGACCTTTCTAGAGACAGGACTTACATGGGCAAGCTAGTTCATAGCCTTTGAGAGATTCACAAAGGAGCTTGATTTCCCACAGACCGAGAGCTGGCTGATCTGTCAAAGCTAGACACCCCCATGATGCTGTAGCTCTGCACCTCACTGCATGAGACTGATCAAGCAAACCCACACAACAGCAGCATGTCAGAATGCACCAATGGATGCAGATGCACCCAGTAAAGGATCTACCTACTATTGTGATGCCTCACTGGGCATTACTAACAATTACATTTATTTGTGCACACTTACATAAAGAAATATATGTTAGTATAGAGAGTGAATTAGAGGAAAAAAATACAATAAGCCTAAAAAAGCCATACTTGAACTGCCTCATACTTACCAGAGCAGACTTTCCAACACCTCCAGAACCAAGAACCACTAGCTTGTATTCACGCATGATGCAAGAGATAAATCACCCTCAATACCTAAAACACACAAAACACCAGTCTGATTGAAACTTGACCTATATGCAGGAAGTGCAACAATGATACCACAATCCAGTTCACTAAGCAGGGTTTGATAAAAGTTCCTAAGTCAAATTCTTTAATACAGCAGGTTCTTTTCAAACTATCAACTCTTAATGCAGCCACAATAAAATGGTGCAAACCATCAGAGTATTTGCTCTACCTCATTACTGGTTCTCCCATAAATATCAAATAAACCCTACTCTACTAAGGCAAACAGTTACTATTCATAAGAAATAATTATCCAAGAGGAGATAGCACGAATTTTATCAAGCACTTAACAAAGAAGCACAAAGACTTTTACAAGAAAATTAAAACCTCCCCTTCCCAGCAAACAAACACTTCCCATCAAACAAACAAAAAAAGAACAGCAAGACCCCAAAAATCATTTTCAAAAAAAAATCCCTTCCCTAGTCTGAAAACTGTTTAATGTTCCACTAGACCTATTATGACTTTTTTAATGAGTAAGTGGAAGCAACTAAAATAGTATTTTGAGACTATACAAAGCTAGATCTGCTTCACTAGCTGGTGTGGCTACCAACAGCAAACTACGGGATCTGTTTGCTCATCTTTCTTGGAAACTGACCCATCAAACCAAAACAAGGCCACAGATTTTGGGACATCTTTGGGTCATACCACTCAAAAGCCCACACCACCTCTTGCAGTCAGCTGGCAACTGAGCTAGCAGGACTGTTACTGCATTCCTGAGGAAGGACTTGGTCCCTTTCCTGCAGGGACTCTAGCACTCATGAGATTGAGTTACCTGTTTTCTTCCCGCTCCACCCCCAAAGAAAGATGAAACCCTCCCCAACTAATGAATAATCTACAGGCCAGGGAAAAGGGAAAGTGCAAGGATCCAACTCAGGTGCTTGCAAAAGGTAAGCAGGGAAGAAAGTAAGGTAAGAAACACCCTTCTCATCAGCAGTAATTGGACAGCATCTCTGAAATCTCTGAAACACCATCTGTTAGGTGTTGAGCACAAAATGCTAAGATGATTTACACAGAAATTAAAGCACCACGGTAGAGTCCTGCCTTTACCATCACTGATTAAATCTACCAATTGTCAGAAAACAGAGAAATCAAGAGACCAGGTCCTATATCTTCTTGCAAATGCATAATCTTTCCATTTTGTGCTGTCTCTCACAAAAGGAACATGAGAAGAAAGCCTTAAAGAAATAATTTACCTGATGTCCAGCAAAAGAGATGTCTACACAGGCTTCCATTACCAATATATTTTGAGACTCTTCAGTGACTTTCACATCTAATAGGACATTTTTCACTTGTGACTTAAAAAACTCTTTCCCTCCCTACAGAATTTTTTGCAAACACAGATCATTAGAACCATTCACACTGCAAGTTTCATCTATTTTGCACCACTGAAAATGCTGTTAGATCCACAAATCTGTAAATTGTCCAGTCTTTCCATAAACAGGATTGTTTCCAACTGTCCTGAAAGGCATCTCTCAAACTCATGACAAGTTAAGCCTCTAACTACATTATTGCTATTTATTTAAAACAAACATTCAGTTATCCTTTTCTTTTTATAAGGATTTTACTAGAATGGCAAAAACATAGCGGGTGTAGTGGAAATCCCAGTACAGTAATCTGGGTGAACTGCAGCAATTTCATTGTCTTTAAAAGTAAAGTTTAAGATGAATTTTTCAGTCCTCAGACTGAAGTTAGCAACTAAATATGGAGATATCAATAATGAAGGCTGACAGTAGTTTAAAAGTAACAGAACTTCAGCAGCAGGTACCCCCTATCTGTTTTATGTTATTTCTGACTTTTTCTTACTCAATGATCTACAATTCCAAATCCTGAAACAAACTAACTCGATTTTAGTGAGAGACTGCCAATTTCATTTTTGGCTCTGAAACAGCAATTCAAGAATTTAATGCAAGCTGAAGCTTCTTTCAGCATCCAAATTTGAAAGTTCAACCATAACCATCCAATCACTGTACAACATTCTGGAGCTGATTTTTCCTACTTTAAGTGGTGGCACACAAAGCATATATATACAGTAATACAGTGTGGTAAGGCAATCTTCTTAATCAATGAACACCTAAGTAAAAAGCTTTTGAAGATCTCTGAGGACAAAGCCATACTGCAGTAGAGGTTAAACATTTCTCTGACCTTCCCTCCAAACTTGGGCAATGGACAATACAAATACTAACTTTTCACCATGACAATTTTTTGTAATTTGTACAGTTACTCTTTAACTCACCAAGAGGACACAGTAACATTTAATATATGCACACACTTATATAGCATAGAGGTAGCTTGGCACCCCTGCACTGATGTTATCATCTGCCATTACATCTTGGAACAGAACACAAATGAATGTATCCTCTAGAACAGCTTAAGAAAGCTAACCTGGACATCCCTAACACAGCAGGCAGCAGAAGCACCTGCTTATTGCTTATAGTCTGCTGCCACTTACATGTATCACCCCACTGCCTTTGAGCAACAGTACTGCCGTCACTTCACCTTTCTCTTACTGCTTTCTAACAGAAAAGAAAACCTCAACTCCTAGCTAAGTTTTCCTAAGAAAATTTTCCTGCTTGCAGGTCTTTGCCTCCTCATCCAAGAAACCACTGGATCACGAAGGACACTGCAATCTGCCACACTATTTGATGTTGTTAAAGTCTAGCACATACTTCTTCATTGATCAGTACGCCTGATGGCTGCATGCATGCCCTAGACTCGGCTTCAGCCCTAACCCTACCTGAATTTGACTTTCCAGCAATTCCCAGCTAACCTGATCTGGCTCTGCTCTTGATCAAACCTATTTTTCCATATCAGATCTTGCAGAAACTGCTGGCATCCTAAATCTCAATCATGCTCTTAACTTTATTTTTCAGTTGATGCAATGCTTGACTCTGGAACTAATAATGTATCCAGATTCATCTGGATGCCAACAGGATTGCCTTTTGACTCATTAATGACAAATGAGTGAGGGAAAAAGCAGAAGACAAAAGAGGAGGTTTCAGCCATATGACACCATGTTTGGCTGGCATTTGTAGAATAAGTTAGGGTCAAGTCCAGCAACAGTATCTGTCTGTAGTTCCCAGATCACTTTGGGGATACAAAATGATTACACTTGAACAGGCATAACAGAAATAAAGATACTAAGACATGGGAGCAACAGATAAGCAAGATGTGCCCAGATTTATTGGACACTTGAGACGAATCTACCTAACCACCCAACAGTTAAACAGAAGTAAGTTTAAACTTATTCCTAGCAAATATAAAAAGTAACTTGTTTGAATAATGGAGTTTATTTTAAGGGAGAAATTTTGCTTTAAAGGCTGTTTATCTACAAGGTAACTGATCTGCAAGAAGGGAGAGCAATGCCAACTTTCCTTTGCTATTTCATTTTTCCATTCCTCTATCTTTAGGCAGGAAAATACTGTCAACTATAGCCCCTATACAGACACTAAAGTGCAAGAAGACAGGAAGC
This sequence comes from Passer domesticus, assembly GCF_036417665.1. NCBI lineage: Eukaryota > Metazoa > Chordata > Aves > Passeriformes > Passeridae > Passer > Passer domesticus. The sequence goes on along the minus strand of NC_087478.1, from coordinate 33,210,775 downwards.
ATGCAAAAAATAAGGCCTTTTTTTCCATTTAGTTGGAGCAGGTACTGCCTTCTCTCAGCTGAGTTGAGTATTTATATGCACAGATATATCTGACATAACTCAACTGTGGAGATGCCTCATGTAAGATTTAGCTAGAAAAAATGAGGGAAGCTACTCTTTAAAAAACAGCACTATCACAAACTTGATTCTAATGCTGTCTTAAGTATACAATCTCTCAAAAGTACAGAGCTCAATTCTAGACTGCCTCCATTGACTGCCAGTGATATCCCAGGAACTGCCATACTTCCCGAGATGCAACTGTCCATAAAATCCCTGTATCTGTGCCTCTCTCATGAGTCTGTTCACATTACCTTTTGTACTTAGTGCATTAGTGCAGTGTATTAAGCTAACTGATTAATTCTACTTCTTCATAGCATACTTAAAATAAAGTACTTGATAAACTAGAAGAGCACATGCACACACTTGATATGCACACGGACACTTTTCCCAATAAAGATTCTCTCTGAAGGATGAGCAGCATATCTTTGAATAAGCCTATTAGAACAGAAGAAAGAGAGCTTAACCAGGACAGTCACTGAAAATGCAACATTTCAAAAGTTTCACATCTGACAAGGACTGTGAACATGGAACTTGCTTTCTGTTTCTGTCCTTCTCAGATAAACCAGGAAAAAGTGCCTCCTGGACATTTTCTTCAATAGTTTCTTGAAGCATGTCTCCAGAAAAATGCAAACCAAAGATGATGCTAAGGAAGTTGAGGAATAAATAACCTTACTATAATGGAAAAAAAACTGCACGCTTACTGCTTGTAAAGCTTTTCTAAAAAGCAACCATGCACTGAAGAATTCAAGAATATTCATACACCATTAGTAATTGTGCTTGATGTGATAATTGTGAAAGTGGGGTGGGTTTTTTATTTTTTATTTAGTTTTCTTTCAATTCCTTCAGTTTCAAATTTTGGGTTCTCACTGAACTTTGTTATTTAAGGGATGGGAAAGCTAATAATCCTATTTTTTCAATTGACATTACGCCACATGAAGCTGTAAGTGGATCTCAGCCCCAGGCCGAAGACAGGAACTAAGTACAGTCACTTACTTGGGGAAGATATCCCCAAGACTTGCTTATATGAACTAGGTGTTCAGGTGTGGAGTTAAATAAACTGGCCCTCCCAGAAGCCTTATCATTTTCAGAAGGGATCATGATTATTTAGCGCTTTATAGACACCATGATTCTTGTTCAGACCCTGACATTTTGGTTCCACTGTATTCACTAAAATTTTCCTAATACTTTTGCCTCAGAGCATTTACTTCTGTGGAAAAGAGACTTTGTTAGAATCACCTTGAGAACAGCACCCCTAAATTAATCCCAAATACTGCAGGAGAAAAAAGTCAAACACTAGATTGACAGATGAAACAAATGAACTGACTGGTTTACCTGCTTACAATTAAAAGTGGTGGGAAAAAAGCCAAGCGAAAAAAAAAAAAATCCAGTCTTTTTCTCAGAAAGGGGATACTAGCCCTGTGATGAAACAAGATAACAATGGTCAGACATTTGGAAAAATTTCACTAGTTCAGTCACAGGACCAGCCAAACTCAGAGGATTACGTTTTTCAGAGATGTTTCCCATTTCTGATACTGGAATAGTCTCAGCCAAACCACCCCAGATTCCACTATGGTTTTTAATCTCCTTTTAGAACCTTCTTTTCAGGTAAACAACTAATTAAGAGATGATGTGTGCTGTTCTTAGTATTCCCCAAACACTTACAAGTGAGATGTCCTAAATTCTTATCTCTCAACTCTAAGGAGGGTTCCCTCCCTCTGGAATAATTTCAGCACATAAACTGAACTTTGACAACATAGCCCAAAATGGAAGCCTGTTCATTTTCACCAACTTGTAGAGGGTTTAGAAATTAAAGCAATTCAGACAACCCTTACTCAACAGGGTTAAGTGTACCTCTTATAAAAGAGAAATTAAACTACTCTAGAGCTGACTTTGACTAATTTATAAAAATTCATAAAAAACATTATTCAGAAACCAATTCTGAAAAGGTGATTAGGATCTAATAAATACTTTCATACTCAAGATTCCTGTAGGTACAGTTATCAACTGTTCAGTAAACAAAGCTAGAAGCAATTTTTATTTCTAGTTTTTACCTGCTTTTGATAGTTTCTGGTCTTGACAATGTATTTAGTCAGATGAACAGTTAGTTCTTCTGGGCACTAATACTGTAATTTTTCTTGGACAAAAATAGCTCTTCAATCATGTTCAAATATTTTAACTGATGTCAGACAATCTTCAGAGGATTTTCAAAAAGCTGTCTGGGTGGTTAAGCTTATTCAGTGACATGAAATCATACTGACCACTTGAGAAATAGCCAGAGATCCGAGAACAAGCTACCGCAGCACAAACACGGCACTAAGGTTTAACCTGCTCCTTCAACAGCTCATAGGGACACTTACACAGAGAAAGCTTAACCAAGTTTTCTTCCTTCCACTGAAGGGAGCTACATTGATTAATACTGCACACAGGGACCATTTCAGCAGCTAACAGCATCTGACCTTGTGAGACTAGTTCCACTGTCTATAATTAGTATAGCTGAAAAAAATCAGATTTTTTTAAAGTCAAAGTTAACTCCCACCTAGATCTTAAATTTGAACATAAATTTAATGAATGTTGTAAGGGTAAAAACTGCCTGCTTAAAGTCACTGCTATCTCAAGATGAAAGCTTCCTGATGTGAGAGACTAGCAATCATGTGCAACTTGCAGTAGATTCACACAAAATATAAAAAGCATTTTCAAAGCAAGTGATGTAATGAACATTCTTCTGCTACTAAGAATATGCTATGCTTCAACACTTACTGAGTTAAAGTTTCAACTTTGTGCAAAAATTCTAATGTGTCAATTCAAATGTGGAGTAGTTTGTAAAGCCTATCCTAAAGAAGCTATTTAAGTTTCAAACGCAATTTGTAACATTTATCAGGTATATTCTTATTTTTTGTGGCTGATGCTTGCCATGATCTTGTATTTTCTCCCTATTCCTGTCAAATTGTCACCATCCCCCAGAAAAGTTGTTTGTGAATGTCCTACCAGCCTGACTTAAGAGTTAAAATTATACCTCGGAATTCCTGAAGAAACTGAATTGCAAGTAATTTTTATGCTTTCAAAGAAAATCCAGGCAGGCAATAAACAGAAACAACACAAAGATTTTAAAAAATACTGCAAGTATATTAAATTCAGAGAATGCCAAATTACTACATTACAATATCTTGCTATGCATAAGCTAGATATTCAACCATAAAGCAAGTTCCGAGAACTGAGCCAGCAATTTGGTGCTGTGAATTTGGCTCTACTGTCATTACAGAAAAGAATCAGTATTTAGCTCTACAATTTGTCCAAGTTAATGGATTGCCACATCATAGTATGCACAACCTTACCTGATATGCATGCTTCTGATTAAAAGCAGATGTAAGTATTTGTTTGTCCCCATAACTGTTACACTACAATTTTCTTTAATAAATAATAATAATAATAAATTTAATAAATCTTTCAAGCTTCAAAATAAGGTAACACCCAGCAGGAATACAAGTAAGGCATGGAAGTTTTCCGAGTTAAGATATTTCTTTTTCAAGTGCAGTTTGAAAGTTACTTTAAGCTTGCCAGCTGGCTTAAGATACTCTTCTTTGGAAAAAGGCATCTTAATTTCTCTTTCAGAAGCAAGACCTAGTCTCAAATTCCATCTGGTATCTGCTTAGTATCTGGCAATCCTAGCTTTACTTTGATTGTGACACTTTCTGCTGAACTAGTAATGCCTGGTATCGGGTTTCCTTCCACAGACCTAAGCCAATGCTGGGTTTAACTGCAATTCCAGGACCACCTTTTGTCTCTCCTCTATTTTTCTCCATAACATACACATCATATACACCCCTGGCAACACAAGAGTTTGCATGCCAATGTACTATCTTCACTGTAAGAAGTGTGGGTTTTATTCAGGTTTGTTTAGATTACTAACACATCACCAAAGCACAGATATAAAGATTTCCTTCATCATTATATGATGTTTTGTTACTGGCCATTTAAATCTAGCTAGCATAGGTCCTTTATGTACAACGTATCCTTCTGCAGTACAATTTACAGTAATTCTATTACTAATCAGGTTGGTAGCCAGAGAGAAGTCTTACAAATTCCCATATGCCATTTTAATTAAGATTAGAAGTTTTATCTGTTGAAAAGACACTGATTCTATGCAAATTGAGACTACTCACTACTAGCATTCATTAACGGGAATAAAATTATCTCTTTCATGATAACTGAACCATACCAGCAAAGTCCCAAGTAATTGTAACTCGTCTGTTTTAACTCTCAATACTTCCTAATACTTCCCTAATAGAAACATGGTATTTGAACATGAGCAACAAACCTCACTGAAAGTCACCCAAATTACACCTATTTTCACCAATGGGTCTTTTGTTACAGCTTCAGACATCTTCCTGAGGGTAACCTGAAAAAGGCATACACTGACACCCAGCAACAACCACTATTTTCTGCCACATGGTTTTGCTACTTGTGCAATGACAGAGGTTCAGTCTTTCCACAATTAACTTCATTAGCTGAATCCACTGATGAACATGAGTTTCTAAAAGGTCTGACAGGCTTAACTGAAGAGGGTGAAACTTGGGCAAAAAAAAAAATCCTGTTCCCTTTCTGGCAGCAAGGCAGTACCACTTTGAACCTAGGAATGGCTGCTCTGCAGACAATGCCCAACCCACAAGCAAACCTTAACTAGAAGATGACAACTACAGACATTGACCTTCACACCTCTGCCCATACTGAGATGCACAGACAACTTGCTGTTCCTTAGGCAACTGTTAAGTTGCTACAAGCTTCAGAAGAGGGTATTTAAGAAAAACCCCAAAAATGCTCAATCAATTGCAACTAAACCCCCACAGAAAAAATCCCACCCACTAAAACAATTCCCCATCCCTAGGTCCCCCGTCAAAAAAAACCCAACCAACAAAACAAACCCAATCCAAAAACCAAACCAACAGCCCACATAAAAACAAGTTCTAGCTAATATTTGCATGCAAAGCTGTGACCTGCCATAGCTCTATACCTGCTCTGTGAGAGGCTGAAGCACCTTAGCACCCCCAGAACTCTCACTTAATGGGACACAAATTTTCAAGAGGTGAAAGAACTGTGAGTTAAGAGCATAACCCCAAAGGTAAGCAATTCACACTTGCAAGCTTGAGTTCATGTCCTCTCCCATGAGAACACCTACACAAAAAACTGAATAATTTTAATCAAATGAATTTGAATTACACTCATCCCCACACCACTTGCAATTACATGGACTAGATCTTTAGTACAGAGTTACCAAATTAATGAGGATTAAACTTGTTTAATCAAGTCTCCACAAGATTCTATTTGAATCTTCTTAAGATCACTCTAGTTCATATTTAGACTGTAATTCCTGGTTCCTCTGCATCTTCAAAGCTTGCCATTTTCTGGAGAAACCTGTCATACCTCAAGACTCACTCTGCTAGAAGTCAAATTTTACTTGGTTTGCATGGCAATGTTTTGTTAGGTAGGTGGCTTCTGTGAGAAGCTGCCAGAAGCTTCCCCCATGGCCACTGCCAGATGGTCTCCAGGACAGACCCACTGCAGGCCAAAGCTGAGTCCATTAGCAACAGTAGCAACTATGGAACAACATATTTAAGAAGGGGGTTGGAGAGGTCAACTGCTAGGGGAACACTAGCAGCAGAGAAAGGACTGAGAACGTGCAAGAGCAACAACTCTGCAGACACCAAAGTGAAGTGAAGAAGGAGGAGGTACTGCAAGTGCCCGTGCAGAGATTCCCCTGCAGCCCATGGTGAGAGGCTGCCCCACTGCAGCCCATGGAAGTGCACAGTGGAGCAGAGATCCACTGGCAGCCCAGGGAGGATCCTAGGCCAGAGCAGACAATTGCCTGAAGGAGACTGTAACACTATGGGAATGGCATGGTGGAGCAGTCTGCTCCTGAAGGACTGTACCCCAGACAGTCCTTCACAAACTTCTCCAATGGGAGTCCTATCTCCCATGGGAGAGACCCCACATGGGAACAGGGGAATAGTGTGTGGAGTCCCACTGAGGAAGGAGCAGCAGAGACAACATGTACACACTACTGATTGTAGCCCCCATTCCCTAGCCACTGTGCCTCTAAGGGAGAGGTAGTAGGAAATTTAGGAGCTAAGTTCAGCCTGGGAAGAAGGTGTTACTAAGATTTGGGTTTATTTCTCATTATCCCATCCCATACGATTTGCAATAAATTAAACTGATTTCCCCAAGCTGAGTCTATTTTATCCCCATGACAACAACTGGCAAGAGGTCTTCCCAGTCCTTCTCTTGACCCACAAGCCTTGTGAGGTATTTTTTCTATCTGTAGCGAGTTGACCCTGGCTGGATGTCAGGCACCCACCAAAGACTCTTTATCACTACCCTTCACCCCGGACAGGGGAGAGAAAATATAATGAAAGGTTCATGAATTGAGGTAAGGACCAGAAGAGATCACTCACCAAATCCAATCAGAAGCAAAAAAGGCTGGAACTAGAGGTATTAACTGAATTTATTACTAACAAAATCAGAGCAGGATAATGAGAAGTAAAGTAAGACCTTAAAATACCTTCCCCTCACCCCTCCCTCCTTCCTAAGCTCTACGTCCTTCCCCAGCAGCACAGGGAATGGGGGTTATGGTCAGCTCATCACAGGTTCTTTCTCCCATTGCTGAGGTAGAGGAGTCCTTCCCCAGCTCCAACATGGGATCCCTCCCATGAGGACAGTTCACCATTAATTACTCCAATGTGAGTCCACCTCACAAACAACAGTTCTCCGTGAATGGCTGCAATAGGAGTCCATTCCACGGGCAACAGAACCCCTCAAACTGTTGCAGCATGGATCACTTTTCCATGGGATGCAGTCCTTCAAGGACAGGCTGCTCCTGCATTGGTCCCCCACAGGATCACAAATCCTACCAGGGCACTTCTCCAGTGTGGGGCTCTTCTCTCCATCTGTCTGCAAGTGCCTGCCAGGAGCCTGTTCCAGTGCAGTTCTCTCATGGGCTCACAGTCTCCTCTCAGGAATTCACCTGCTCTGGTGTGGGTGTCCTCACAGGCTGCAGGTGGATCTCTGCATCCTCATGGTCCTCCATGGGCTGCAGGGGCACAGCTGCATCACCATGGGCTGCACAGGAATCCCAGCTTTGGTACCTGGAGCACCTCCTGCTCCTCTTTCTCTACTGACCTTGGTGTTTGCAGAGTTGTGCTTCCCACATGTTCTCACCCTGTTCTTCTCTGGCTGCAATTACAAATGTTCAGTAACTTCTTTTTTCCTTTCTTCTTCCTAAATCTTATCACAGAGGCATTACCACCATTTCTAACTGGCCAAGCTTTGACTAGTGGCACATTCATCTTTGGAGCTACCAGGGACATCTTTGGATCTGCCAGGCACAGAAGAAACTTGTAGCAGCTTCTCACAGAAGATAAGGCCCTAAAGCATACATGCTACCAAACCTTGGCCATGCAAACCCAATACACTACCCATATAGTTGAGGAGGGGAGTGACAGAGTACTGACATCCACCCAGGGTCAACCCACAACACATCAAACACATTGATAAGGTAACAGAAGATGTCCAAAGGTTACTGAAATGTAAAATTGATTCTAGGGATGGGCAGACCTTTCTAAACAAAATCTGCATGTCTGTCTTCTAAGAGTCATCTATTATTTAGGCTATGACAATCACAATCACCACTACATCCTTAATCTTTCACTGAGGAGTTTTACTTTCAGCACATTAAATACAAGCATCTCAAAACAATCTGTATTTGGGGCAAAGCCCAAGCAGAAAAATGACTTTTCAGTCTGCCCTGACTGTCCCAGCGAAGCAAATTTATCCTTCAGGAAACCATTCTTTCATTCCCATGTTGCTTAAGGTGCCTGCAGTTTACCAAATGCTTACTCTGTTTAGGTTCTTGTGATCTAGGACTTCAACCTTCTGTAGGCAAGCCTGTGAATGATTCCTTGTTTTCACTTCCACCACAGCAGATTCAGCATTCAGCTCAGAAAAGATGCTTCAGGTTTCCTCTGTGAAACTTATGGCTTATTTAAGAAGTAGTCTCACAATAAAATTAAGTAGCAAAAGCATTACCTGTAAATACAAATATTTTCAAATTAACATATTTGTCTCTGAAAAATGTTTTTGCAAACTGGATATTAAGATCTTGCCTCTGGCTAGAAGCAGAACTAGTTAGCAAGACTGCACCCTGTTCAAAATATTGGTTACTGCATTTACTTACATTCAAACTAACGTGCACTTAATGGTGCTTCTTCATCTGTTTCCTGGCTAACCAGGACCCAGATTTCTAGCAGAAAAGGAGGACTTCAGGACTTTTCTGTTCCTCAAGCATAAAACCAGACAATCTACTATATCTTTCTCTTCCAGGCTCCACATGAAATATTTTTATTTTCTCACTCCAATTTGTACTTAATACACCACTCTTTCTTCTGAGATTACTCTTAAGAGTTTGATGGAAAGCAACACACATATCAAAAGGATACCAAACACAAGCACACACAAAAAGGCCTAAAGCACTTAATTGTAAAACCTCATTTTCAATTTCTCAGTCTTTGCAGAATTTCAGGTACCACACAAGTTTTCTATGCAAGATCTCTGGCTGAATCTCAGTTTAGCTTTGGGCAATTCCTGAAATAAAAGGTTTAGGGAAATCAGGACAAAATCCAGAGGATCATTAAAAATATAACCAAAAAAAATTTAAGCTCAAATATAAAGAAAAGTGAAAAGGTGACAATAAAATAAGGACATACAGTAAATACAAGTATACATAGCTGTAATTCAGAAATGCTTGCTTCTCTCTCTAGTATTCAGATTTAAAAGGAAGTAGGAAATTGTACACCAAAAGTAAGAACATTTGAAGACCAAGCATCCAGATAAAAAACTAGCTGCAAGTGCTTGCTTATTATAGTATTACAGCTTCTCTCTGTCGTCTCCAAACCTACTCAAGGCCCACAGAGATTAAGTGCCAGAGTGTCTCTTCTTTGGTGAATTACCATCTAATCTGCTACTAAGTCAAAAAAGATGTATCAGAAAAATGGAAGAGTGATATCCTCCAGCATGACAGTCAGCTATTCTTGCCTCTTCAGTGCTCCTCGATGCCACAGGACTACTACAGTGTCTTTGATTCCACCAAGTGACAATTTGATGACAATTTGGCATCACTTTCTAGAAGCATGGCACATTCTGAAATAACTTATCTTGGTAGAGGGTTAGATTTTTGAACATAACAGCTCACAAAAAACACAAGTCCAAGGCATCTCAAATTGTATACTTGTTGATACAAAATTATTTTGGAAATTAATCTATGGATTGGTATTATATTTGTAAGAATTCTGAAGGAGAGTTCACATTTGCAACAAATTCATTTTTGACACTCCTCATCATAAAACCCATGCAAACAACATTGAATTTTTTGTATACTTCTACCAATATGAACAACAGACAGTATATAATAGAAGGACCATTCCCTGAATGGGAATAAAATCACCAGACTTAGAGAATGTCTACTGCCCTTCAAATCTCCATTTTAAACAACTCAGAAGAGTCACAAAAAGACACTATGATATATCCTTATTCATACTAACTATATAAATATAACTCCAGAAGTGCAAGAGTCAAGATTTTGCAAGCTGTATTAATTTATACACTCTCCCAACCAAAAGAAAATCCTTCAGCAATATTTTATGCAAAAGGCAGTCACATGAAGCCAAGTAGGCTACGTTTATGGGTCAATTCCTATATCAAGCTTTCACAATGTTACCTTGTAGGTAGCTTCACAGTGAAAGATCCCATGAGGGTTACTGCCTGCACCTTGCAAACTCTAACAATCCCCCAAAACTGCTTCATGTGTACAAGATGAATAAAAGAGGTTCCTGTACGTTGTTGGGCTGTTCCCCCACACACCTGGACACAGCCACATGCACAGAAAGGCTTGAGTAGAAAGGGACCTAGGAAGTTGATGTAGTTCCATCATGCACAGACAGGGATACCACCCCCTAGATAAGGCAGCTCAGGGCCCCATCCAGCCTGGCTTTGAACATTTCCACAACTCCGGATCAACAGTAAATGTCACCTGATAAATAAATCAATCTAGTTCTAAACACTGTATTGCAGAGAGCAAGATTTTTAGGTAACTTCCAGTTCAATGGAGATTACTTCAACTTCACATTCCAGTTTACCCTTCTGAAACGGTTTGCAACCTTCCACTAGTCTTCTAACAAATGACTTCTAGGGGAGATATTAGACCAGATGTTATAGAAATTAGATTAACTGCAAGCAAGGATTGTACAGTTTCACAACTTAATCACTGTTATCTGGGTTGTGATCCAGTTGAACTACTGTTCATCTCAAATAAAAAATACTGACCACACATGAAACCTCTAGAAAAAAAAAAAAATCAAAGTAGCTGGTCTGCCTGTGCAATTACCAAAAACACTTTCACTTGTGTAGTGCTGAAGTGCCACTCCTAGTAACAGGTTCTCCTTGTATCTCCTGTATCTCCCCTCTGGAACTCCACACAGATAACTCACAAGTGTCTGCAGCTCATCCTTGACAGAGAGGTGGTGATACTGACTTTTTTGCTTCCTCCTGATATATGAAGCATGCTTTTAAGAAACGTTTCTTCACTGCAGACATAAAAAAAAAGATGAAGGCACAATTGGTTAGCTTTCAGAAACAGAGACTGTAAGTGGGAAAAATAGGACAAGACCTCAAAAGCTAAAACAACTAATGCAGAAAAACAAAAATCAAGTTGCAAGGACTATCTGTGTTGACAAATTATTTCAGATGAACTGAAGACAATGTTCACAAAAAGTTATAGAGTAAGCCATACTAATGGAAATGCTAAAGTACATATTTTCTTTTAATCCAGATTACCTACTGAAATCAGGTAATAATAACTGCTATAATTACAGCTAGTAAGAGTCACTTCAATGTCAACAAATCTTGATGCAAAGAACACATTCTCCTGAGTTTCTATAAAAAAAAAAAATTAATGACAGAACCTTGCTTTGTCTTCAGTTATGAAAATAAACTGTTCTCCTGTTCCAGGTCTTCAATACTGCCCAAAAATTTAATGATATAAGGTTTCTTACAGCTCTACAATTAGGGATACATTGGAAATTATTTCATGAATAACAGGGGCACAATATCCATTTTGCAGAAGACCTGGTCAAGCCATTCAGATTTAGGCCAGCTTCCTGTGTTGCAACAGCTGCAGGAATGATACCAAGTGATCTAAGAAAGTACAGATTTCCTGAAGAGAATTTCAAGCTGGGGAGAAACATGAGATGTTGCTTGTCTGCCACAGGATGCAAACACCAATCCATTAGAAGGGCTAGGCTGTCCTACTCCTGCACTATGGTCTAGCCTTCCTCCCTTGGTCAGGAATGAACTAACCATGTGGATGTACTCAGCAATCTCTTTTTGTAGTTGCATAGCCAGGACTTATTCATCTAAGGACTTGATGTTATTTGAAGTAACTATAGAGTGCTGACTGGGACAGTGTACAAGATATTGTCAATTGCCTCCTCCTCTTCCTGGTTCACCTCTAAAAAGTTTCTGTAATTCTATAACACACATTTCTCAAGGATCTTATAGTGACTTTCAGTCTACTGCTACAGTACTAAAAATCACTATTAAAACACTCTTCTTGAAAAAGAAGCATCCTGAATAGCTAGAGAGCCCCCAAATAATTAATTTTATATTTCAAAAATTGCCTAACAGGCAGATTTGCAACCTGATGTTTACAGCCTTCCTCCCCTTCCTTGCTGCTAGAACAGGGAGGAACATGAAGTATGCCAGGAGCTCACAACAACATGCATGAGCAGGCACACATAAAAATAAAAAATTTTTTCACTTTTAGTTGTCCAGTGTTTCTTTACACATTCTAAAACTTGAGAAACGACAGTTTCCAGTAGCCATAACCTACTGCTGCTTTTGAAGGTAACCACATTTAACTGCTTCATGAAGAAACAGCATGTACCAGCAGACAAGGTCTTTGACTTTCTCGAAATAGGATTTGCCTACTACAAGCAAACTGTCATAACTTCATTTAAATATTACTTCTACTATGCCTGTCTCACCCAGCTGCCTCATGGATGACAGGCCTTAAGAAAAAAGCCATACATTAGATGCTCTAAGGAACTACAGATCTACTACACTCAACTGTTAAACAACTTTGAAAACTCAGCTTGAAAACAGGTCTATTAATCGCATTCAAGTACAAAAGCACTTCTTTTTCCCCCCTGCTTTATACAAGAAAAATAGAAACAGACCATCTTAACCACATCTGAGCAGGAAAACAAAGTTTGCCTTGAAATATGAAGGTGTAGTTACTGTAGATACTCCTTTCATCTCTCTGAACAGGAGAGGCTGTCTAAAATATCCCTCTACCTGACCTAGATGCAACAGAACACAGCAGAAGCCTGCCCCAACTCAGCAGGGATCCAGCACACTGACACCACACAGCGCACTTCGGTCTGCTTTTGGATCAGTTCTGAGGCAAAGGAGTGGCAGCATTCACAACCACAAGCTGAACACGGACTTCTGTCGCAGCTCGTGCTGAGTGATGTTTTACTAAGGGAGCAATTTTGATTAAAACTCCCAAGTGGAGCCTAACCTGACAAACACTCTGAAATGTCAGCTAGGTATCTGAAAGTCATCTAAGCATTACTTAGACAGGCCAGTTCATAAAGGATCCGCCTACCCTCTCAGCATACACCCAAGGACAAGAGTGCCTGTTTTTATCAGCAAGATATTCTTATCCTTAAGAGCACCTCTCTGTACCTAACCCTGAGCAGCTCGCAGAGCTCTGTGGATGACAGGATTGGCACGGTAGCAGTAAGCATCAAGTCCTCAAGTACTTCTGTGACTCTTGCACTTCCCACATCCCAGATGATAGGTGGACAACTGTTTATTTTAGTTCCCTGTCACATTTACTAACTGTGAGATCACAAGCTACAGTGTAGCCTTCAGCACACTTCCTTCCTCAGCCACAGAAGCAATTTCTTTCTCCTTTTGTAGGCCCTCACCTAGATTCCCATCTGTTTGCCTCTGCTCCAGAAAGGCTCTCAATTAAAAAGCCAGTCAGTTTTACTCTGCAAAAACTGGCACAGCACAAAAAGAACTGTCATGGCTCACTTCAGATTTATTTTTGATGAACTGTCCTACAGGAGAGCTTTGGAACACAATAGCACAATTTTAATTCCACTCAGAAAACTTATGTGGTGCACATATATAGTAACAGGAGCACAGGTACAAACAGTAAAAAGTCGATTGGTTTTTTTCCCTCCCACATAAAAGTTCTGGTTTTACTTTTTTTTTGGTCTTTCAACTCTGTTTTTCAGATTATTTCACCCCTAAGCAGACAGGTGCTCCAAGTACGATCATCTCTGCTGCACAAAAGACACATGGCACTTACACTGCACAGTGTAATTCCAAACTCAGTTACTTAGGTACAGATAATAACACAGTTTTACACTACAGCCCTAAGTTAAACCTGAAGTAGCTCACAACACTACAAGAAGCATCCCTGAAACATACATGTACCAAAGGAATAAAACATCACACCTAATTAGTTTATTTTTGCAAAGCCTTTAATTTGAATAGTACTACTATCCCCCACTATGCACTCAGTTCATTTTTATCTAGAATGAAGTCTACAAGACAGATTTTGAGCAAGAGTAAAAAAAGATGCAATGAATAATAAAAATGAAAACACTCAACTTCACCAAGTTTGGTTGGGTTTTTTTCCCCTCCCAAATACTTGTGATTTTAATATAGAGGCAAGTCACCCAAAAGGTAGTACCTTAAATAATGTTCCAAGTTTTTCACAGGGATAAGAGACTCTTTCCAAAGGAAAATACTTGTTTTTGAATGGTTATTCTTAAAGGCAATGTGATTGCTTCACTGCCTTTTAATTATAATTCATGGAAAGGAAGAGTGTTTGCCTCCTTTTCTTATAAGAGTAATTTCAACATATACTTCACTGTGAAAGAGTGCTGAGAAGCCTTTGTCATACACTGTCTACACATCTCATGCCAGGGTAAGATGTAGCTGTTATATGTGAAAAATTACAATTACACTAATCAAAACACCTAAATGCAACAACACTTACACAACCTGCATGATTTTCAACCTGGGCACCTGTGACATACCTCTGTCTTGGAACTGTACTACCTTACTATCGTATACCAAAGCAGTACTGAGAAAGATTTTCCTTTTTTTGTTCCATTTACCCTGAGCAGCATAACCCATGCCTTCAAGATGGAAACAGGAGTAAAAACATGCTATTCTCTTTTGCAAAAACCTTGGTTTGTCATCCTCTTTTGTAATCTAGGGCCAATGCGAGAACAGTCAGATTTGGTTTTATTCTCCCCTCTGCAAACTTTGCTCTCCTCCCACCACCTCTTCACCAACGCACACAGAAGGGTACGAAGACCTCAGACTCATTAGACGGGCTTGGCGCAGGAAGTGTCAGTCAAATTCTTCCATTTGCTTTGACACGGGTGATGGTGGGGTGTTTAGACGAGGCGAACATCCCTGTCATTTCCTTTCCATTTTGTGATAAGCAGGAAGGGAACTTGCAGGCCCCCTCGCTGCCTGCCTGTCCCACTCCGCGGCCAGCCCAGGCACAAGCCCCGCGGGCTGCCCGGCCGGCCGCGCCCGGCCTGACCGCCCCGCCTCGCCCCCACGCACCGGCCGGAAAGGGCGAGCGGCGTCTCTCCCGCGGCCGGACTAGGTGGGGCTCGCCTCGGACTTCCCGCTGACAACGCCGGCGGCCGCCGGGCACCGTCCCCTTCCCCGCCCGCGGCGGGGCCGAGCCGGGCGTCACCCGCCCCTCCCCGCGGCCGCCCGGGCCCCACGTCGCGGCCCCGACCCGCGGGGTTACAACTTTCCGCTTCCGCTCCAACTTCTGCTCCGGGGACCGGCGGGCGGGGGGCGGCGGAGAAGGGCAGGGCCGGGCCCTGGGCCCGGCCGCCACGGCTGCCCCTCAGCGCCCCGCTCCCCCCACCCCCTCGGGGTCCCACCACGCCTGAGGCCGGACGAGGCGGCGGCTCCCGGTTCCACTTCCGCCATGTTCCGGGCTGGTGCCCCTTCCCTCGGAGCGCGCCGCTCCCCGCCGTCGCCGCCGCCGCCGCCTCCCCCCCTCTCGCCGCCGCCCCCACCCCACCCCACCCCACCCCGCCCCGCCACCTGTACCGGAGACGCCGCGCCGCTCCCCGCCACAGCGGCCCGGCCCGGCCCGCGCTGCCCGCCACAACCCACCGGACAGCGCCTCCGCTCCCCGCCGACCGCGCGCCGCCGCCGCCTCGCCGGCCGATCCCGCTGCGCTGCGCCCGCTGCGCTCCGCTCGGCTCCGCTGCGCTCCGCTCGCCGCCTGTGCCGGGGCGCGGCTCGGGGCCGTCGCCGTGACGCCGCACGCCCAGCCTCGCTCTGGCGCGGCGGGGGCGGAGGGAGGGGCGGGCGCGGGGAGGGCTGACCCCGCGCGCCGCCCCCTGCGCACGCGCGCGGCCGCCCCGCCCCACCCCGGGTGCAGCGGGGCCGGGGTCGCGCTGAGGGAACGCCGCCTTCTCCCGAGCTCTTTGCGCTCCAGGCGGGAGCCCTGGCTCAGCCACGGCTCAAGGGTGCGCCGAAAGCGCATCACGGTTGTTTAAAGTTAATTAAGAACGTAAAGAGCTGGAAAAGTAAATGCCACTGCACTGTTTCCTGCATTTCCAAGAAGGTGTTGAGATCCACTAGTTTCAGAGGTGCCGCATACTGCTGGTTTTATGTGGACCGTTATGCCCCTGGATGTGAAGAGTCTATCATTATCCTTGCCGATACAAAGCAGGATTCCCAGTGCCTGCCAATAAACCCTTTGGAACTGGAAAATATAGGTGACATCGGGGGGGAAACGTGATTTGCGTGGTTTAGGACTAAAATAACAGAAAAGCTAATACCGTAATTATCTGATAAAGATTAAAAAATAAATGAGCATTTATGTTTCTAGGGAACATAAGCAAGCAAAGAGTTAATCTTTCAGACGAAACTCGTGCTCTGAGGAAGTCCGCGGCACTTCCACACTCACCCAAGATGTACAAAACTGACAGGAAGTTGCAGTGAGGCTTCTGGCAAGGAGAGTGGGTGTGGAGGAAGCAGCGGCTTTCTGTCTGTAGGACAGAGATAGAAAAGGGAGAGACCATATGAGTTCCAGCTAATCTGTGAGAGATGCTAAAGCTCAGAACAGGGTCTGAGGATGACCAGGGAAATGAACTGCCCTTGGCAGGGAAGACTTCATCGAGATACAGGGCATCCAGAAAGCAACGCACTTCAAAAAATATTTTTTCTTTTACAGTGTTGCTCACAAATCCTGAATGTCATAAAATATCTTCCAAAGTCCAGACAAATCTCTTGGTGTTTTACAGCTTAAACCCGTGTGCATTCCTTTGATAATGAATCCCTGTAAATGATGGATAATGCAAGAGGGCTCTTGTTGTGAGAAATCAAGTCCATAGAAACCAGTCCTTAATCAGCAAAGCATCCTATGCAGGACAAAAATAATTAATGAGATGAATAGGTGAAATACAGCCTTTCAAGTGAAAATCAGAAGAGCATTTCATGCAGTTATGAGCTGTGTAGCATATTAGTTCACCAGACAGAAAAGTACTTGTGTTCTTACTTTTTTATATCACTAGATACTGTTATCAGCACCCAGAAATATTCAGAGGAAAAGAACAAAGATAAATATCCTCAGCCCTCACAACTTTCTTCAGTGAACTAGGTTAATCACAAATAACTTGCAGTGTGTTCCAGGAACAGATACATGTCATTAATGTAATAGCATTTTACAGTGTGCCTTTAATTGTTCTGTGTTTTATAGGCTTTGGGGCAAATCCTCCTCTTTGCTATACAGTAAGAAAAGAGGAAGGTGGCCTTTGGGCACCTTGAGTAAATCTCTGTGAGCAGATCCTGGTGTTCTGAGCTTCATATAGAGGTATCTGGAACTTAGTATTTTACAAGAAGTGTATATACACATATATAAACATATGGTTTGCTTAATATAGACATGTTTGGAGATTGAGCACTGTAACCAGAAGAAATAGGCAATTAGGATTCATTCTAAGCAGGAGACCAAGTGTTCCCTCTGCCCAGCTCTCTCAGCCACATAGTCTGAATGTAAATTGGGCTCTTAATTTTGGATTTTCCTATGAATCATCTGGCTAATCCTCAGCTCAATTCTTAAACCAGCTTTACTCATATCAGTGTGACTGGCAAACAGCAATTGGTGTGCTAACAAGGCATAGTCACCCAGCACTTCACAGGGCTCGTTCTGCTCAGCTTGCTCAGAGTTTCTACCTGCCTAATCACTGATCGTCACTCAGGCAGCTGCACAAGTGCTGAGGTTTCCCTGTGATAGAGCAGCTCCCCAGAGAGCCAGGAGTTTGGGTGAAATGGGCGGATGTGGCCGCAGTGCTGCTGGGGTGAATGGGAGGAGCACAGACACATCAGCTTGCTTTAGTGAGCCTGCCCGTGCCCAGCATTGATCTGGAATTTTAAAAGAAGAAGGTCAAATACTCAGCTGCCTGTTTACTGGACAAAAAGCAGAAGAGACCTGCTTATGCACATGAATCTTAACATCAAATAGACCTTTCTAAAGCACTGTAACACTTGTCCTTTGTGCTGTAACCTCTGTCTCCCAATTTACCAGTTGCCTGCATGTACTTCAAAACCCTTTTATTTCAATGACCAGTGCTTAGCTGGAGGTAGTTCAGTCTGCTCATCACTAACACAGTGAGCCATCTGATAATGTCATGGCTCTTGTGAGGAGCAAGAGAACATAGAAGATCCGCTCTGATGGAAGATGAGGAGGAAAATACTGACAAATCTTGTTTAAAAGTTCAGTGGAATTAGTGAGGGAGTGAGGTGGGGGTCGATAGATTATTTGGGGAAAACAAAGTAATATTTTTTAAACTATTCTTTAATAAAAGCTTGGCAGGGCAGCCTTTGGTCACCTCCAAGTAATTTTCCTAACTTTGCCTGCATTGTTTTCAGTGGGACTGCATGGGTGTTGGAGTGAAGAATGTGGCACTATGTGTATTGCAGTTTCATTACTGCTGAAACACAGCCATCTCTGGGACAGAATGCAGAGCTGGCTTGTGCCAGCAAACTCTAAAGTTAAAAGGGTATGTGGTGCCAGGGAATACAGTGCTGGCTGCATGCCAACGAGCTGTGAGCTTTTCTAGAAATTTGTCTTGAAGGAAAAAGAAACACCATTTGGTAAATCCTAATAGGATGCTTTGCTTTCAGAGGGGAAGCAAATTTCTCATCTTTTAAGGGGAATGGGCTGAAAGGGATCAATTCTTAGCTCCACGACTCAGCTGGTCCAGCAAAGAATGGTTATGAGATTAGAATGTGGTTTGGATCATGAAAACAGTAAAGAGAAAACTTCTTCAACACTAAAGAAAAATAACATAATTTTGCGACATAGATATGTGAGATTTTTTTTTAATTCCGTATCCTTCAACATGATTTTCATGTGTTATTTTTCCATACTCAGAAGATTTAGTCACACAGAGTAGGAATACCTGTCTGTCTGGATAGAACCTTGAGATGTTTCAGGGATGTGTCTTCCCCTCCAGACTCAATGCAATTTCTCTGTGTCTTTGTATCTGTTGATACAGCTTCAGCCTGAGGTTTTTCACCTGATAATCATCAGTTCTACTTGTTCATCATCTTCCCTTCAGACATAGCTTCCATTATGCAGTTCTGCTTCTTAATGTCTCTTCATTGCATCTTCTTGATGTATTGCTGTTTGCTAATCAAAGGTGTTTAAACACTGGTTTAATCACAAGCTTGACTGAAACTTAATACAAAGACTTTTTTCTCAACTTTTTTTTCTCTTTCCATGCATTTACCTCATTGTTGAGGAAAATTCTGTCACTTCGCTCCTCTTTCTCCTCCAAACCATCTTGAGTTAATGCTTTTTCTTATCTCTAAGTGATGCTCCATGACTCTTCAATTTATCTGCCAAAATCTCTTACTGAACTAGCCCTTTTCCTTATCCTTGGCCAAAATCCTATTATTTGTTCATACAATACAGCCCTCCCTTTATCTTGTGATTTGTCTCCTTCCCTACCCTGTGATAACTGCTTTGAGGTGCAAAATTTGCCATTGTTTTTTTAAGCTGGGGAAGAACAGGCAATGGACACTACTGCAATTTAAGCTGTAAATGTCAGCATTTATTTACAGGGATCTAATTTTTTAATCTATTTTCTTCTGTTTTTGGGAGACTATTTTTATATCATTGCAGTTACTTCAGATAAAGCAAGGAATAGCTGTTTCACAACATAGCTGTTGTGAAAGCACAGTACTCTGAATTGCAGAGGAATTAAAGAAAATGTCCCGAGCTCTGGAATTTAAACTCTTAAAAATTAGGATTCATTTGGTAAAAGGAAAAGCCTACTTCATTTTATCCTCTGTGGAAAATCCTTTTTCAAATTGCTTTGGACAACCAGCTCATCAGATAAGGAACAAGATTGTCACAGCAACATAAGTGCTTTAAAAATGTAAATTAAGAATAATGTATCTACTTCAAACTAGAGAATAAAAGTAATTACCTGGAGGAAAATCTGTCCAGGATATGGGTGACTATTTCTCTCAAAAAAAGCTGAAAATCACACACAAATTTTCCCAGTTTCAAAGCTTCTGAAGTCACTTCCTTGCTTTTCCAGGAGAACACTTCTAGCAGTGCATGGTGCAGAAGGGAGGTTACAGCTTTCTGAATCACCAGCTGCTGTGGTACCTGGATAGTTCTTCAAAGCCTTCCACAAAAGGGCTGGGTGCAATGGCGTTGTGATGACTGATCACAATGTGTCAGTGTAAAGCTGTAAACGAACAGTTTCCTCATTTATAATTCAGCACTATTCCCAACAATGTCCTTCTCCACGCCATTACCAGATATTTTAGAATAATGCATTGAGCAAAATAGAACAGCCTGATCAAAGATACCCTGGGTCCATAGTGGTGGTGATATCAAGTATGGGGAAAGTGGGTACTGTTCACTCTGCTTCATAACAACATGAAAGTACAGAATTTTTCTTGGTAAAAACGTGTTTATAATTATAACTGAATGTCAGTAACAACATTTTAATTATTGTACCTTCTTTTGTTCTTTGATTTTTTTTTCATTGCTGCTTGTTTCTAGCATACTCATTTATATCCACATTCTGACTGCTGGAGACAAGAAAGGTTCTTGTTGATTTTAATGAGCTTTATACCAGGACCTAAATTCAGCCCTTGAGGGATGTGCAACATTTAGTAGCACTTGCATTTAAAATATATATTCACTTCTGGTTCATGTCAATATTAAGACAGGAACAAATATATTTAACAATGACAGGCCTAAAAATACTCAGTGTTTTTGTCCTGCTTTCCCTAGCAGATGAATTATATCCCAATTAATACAGCAATTTACACTGACATAGATGTGGAAGTGACTTTTCATTGCTTCCTTTTTGTTTCTGTCCACTTCAGAATCAAGCCTTAATTAACACAATGGGACGAAAGCATTCATGGGAAAATAATTATTTACATTAGTAGTTCATTAATTTTGGCACTCAGTTTGGTTAGGAAAACAAAATGCACAGCACAGAAAGGAGAATTTATTTCATAACTTTGCTAGATAATATTGTTCTTAGCTTTCTCTGTACATGTGGCCTTATTCTTTCATATCTTTCCTCTGACCATGAAAACTGTTACTGAAACTACAATCTACAAATGAGAGAGGTCTTAATGAGTATAGTTAAAGTCTACACCAAGGGATAAACATATTCCTTGCCTTTTAAAGCTAGCCAAAAAGCAGGTTATTTTTTTCCTGTTATTATTTTTTTGTTTTTTTCCAAAATGAATGTATTGTGGGTTTTTTAGCTGATAAAAATTTCTGGTTTACTTCTTTATTAAAAAGTCCATAAATTGCAAACAGTAATTTCATTAAAGTGCTTACCACTAATCCAATGGTATATATTATAGTTAGAAGAAAATATTTTAGTGAAATTTTGTATCCTCTAAATAACCAGTCTAAAAACAGGAAAATGTTGATTTTGAGTAAGTGCATATATTCAAACCATCTCCAGATAAGACGTTACATCTGGCACAGGCTGTTATATGTGTTCACAGTCTGATCTGGAAAAGTTGAGATTTTTTTGGGGGTGGTAGAGTGCAGTGATAGTTAATGGCATCAGATCTGTGCAGTGATGCCCTGCTCTGCCTCTTCTCACTCACTCCCTCTCATCACACTCTGCAGCTTGTTTGCTTCACTTTAGCCCAACTTTTAAACCACAGGGTGGTTTATCAGCTAGAAGGCCTATGACTTATTTGTTCCTTTCTGCTGTCACCTTTAGAAGGACTCGGGGGTCAAATCCCTTCTTGTTCCTTAACTGTCCTGGAAGTCTGAATAGAAGATCTGTGCTATAGATTTATTTTATGAATACTTTCATTTTACGTCTGCTGTGCTATGCAGTTCTGTTGAACTTCAAATTGAAGATTTCATAATATCCTATTCACATGAGATATCTTTGTTATGTTCATTTTTTTAAACAATAAAAACATGCATTTGAAATTAAAATGCTGTCCTCTCCCTTTCTTAGAAATTCAGAAGTCCCCAGACTTTTAATTGCCTCTGCACTACACAGAATCTTCTGTTTCAACCTCAAGCAACATAAAATTTGAACTCCAGACAGGATTTTAACATTCAGAGAAGGCTGGTGTAGAGGAGGCCTGTGAATCACTACCAAAGATAGGGACAGAATGGAAGCTGTTGCCCTGGTGTTGCATTTCCTCCCATGAAAATGATACTCCTGTTGCCCTGGTGCTGTGTTTCACATGCTAAGGTGATACTCCACGGGCTGTGCCAGTTGTGCAGCCCCTTTGTGTGCATGGTGTGCCATTTCCAAATTCAATTCAAATTAAAGAAGACACAGGGCCATGATTTTAATGATGTGACATAAAATAAAAATTCTATTTTTTTAAACAGTGTTGACACCTGAATTGTTAGTTTTCCTCCCCGCTTTTTCGAATTTATGTTGTTTTCTACATTTTTCCTTTTCCATTCTTCCCTTAAAAAAATAATCAAATTATATGAGTTTCAGACCCCAGTGAGGCCACAATGAATTCAAGTAATGGGTTTCTTGCTGTCTTTCTCCAATTCCTATAATTGTGTCTATCCTTTATTCTACATAATCCCATTATTTTATAAAATAGCAAGTTTCTCTTTCCCCCTTCTTCTCTTTATCTTTTATCTTGACTCCCTTTTTGCTTTAAGATGTATTTTAAAGACTTCAAGTTAGTTCTGGGGTGGAGTTGTGTGATGTAATCAACTTCAAAATGATATTTAAATTTTCTTTCATCCACTACAATACTCAAATTTATGCTCAGAGATCAGCATTTACTCTATTTTTTAATGCTCCTTCAGTGTTTTAAAGTGAGGACTGTAGCTTTTTTTGCCTGAAATCTCTCTTAGATTAGATTGTTATTTAACAATTCTGGTACATAACAGCAGATTCAGAGAAAGAGCAGTGCCTTGTAGATAACCAGTTCTTGCGAATAGCTTTTTATCAATTAAGTGATTTTTCTTCTGTCTCTGGCATTCAGTAATGGAGGAAGAGTCCTGAGGGGGTAATCCTTCCTTTTAAAGAAGAAATTCAGAGGTGCTTCAGGCATTCCCAAGTTAGTCCATTTCCTACTCTCCCTGTATCTGCCCTGTTCTAGGCATAACAATGTATTTTAGTTCCCAGAAACATTCAGTGCATGGCTTAGGCTATTCGTGAAGGCACATGCACCCATGTACAGAGATCACTGGGTGTCAACTACTCACAGGGCCAGTAATTCTCAGAATTTTGCACATACAGGGTTTTTTGCTAATCTAGCCCAAGTGTGATTAGATGGCTTTCTCACATGACAGTGTAGGGAGGGCACTCAGTCATATGCCACATGCACAATACCCGTGATGAAAAGCTGAGCCTGTCCAAGTTACACTCTGGGGATATATTTTTTAATGCTCTATAATAAGCTACCTGTGCACAACAGAGTCATGAACCATTCTGTCATATAGATTCCTGTCAGCTTGTTACAGCTTGTTCCAGGTTTGCTAGTATATGTCCAAGGCAGCTCGGTCCATAATTAGGAATCCTAAACACAACTAATAAATCTCAGCCCCATTTTCTTTCAGAGAGTATCAGTGGCAAAAAGCTTGCCAGCTGAACCTATGTAGAAACTACAATTTCCCTAAAAGACAATTAAAAACATTATATACTCAGTGTTCTGTGGTTTGGTACCAGTATCACATAAACCAGGTTCCATGTAGTTGCATGGAATTTGGAAGATGGACAGATGAACCTCCATTCTCCCCTCCCATATAAGCACAATATGTAAGCAAATTACAAAATTAATGAAAGAATATTTTAAATACATCTTCAAAGTGAAATTGATTTGTTTATTTGCTTACGCACACACTTCATAAACATATATATGTAGGCAAAAAAACAAATGTGTAATTTTGATACATCAGTTTCTTAATGATTTCCTGCAGTCTAATGGGTTTTCAGTGACAACATAATAATATTTGGGATAATGTACTGTACCTATATACATGTAAACATTTAGTTAGAATTGCTCTGGGAATCCTAGTTTTGAATTTCCACCCTTCTTTGCAATGCAATGCTTGACCTTCATGATGTATTAACATAGAAGGTTTTTTTAAATTTAATATACCGATGAAATTGGGGCAGAGAACACAGATGACTGCCTCTGAGCCCTCAGGCTCCTGATTATCTTAGGATAACTGTGCCTTCCTGGAGTTGCTCAACTGCTGCATTAACAGTCTTTACTGTGAAGAAAGCAGCCTTAGATAAACATCATTCAGAAGGCTATCTCTAATTGTTTGAGCCTATGGAAATAATGTGCCCCAAGCATCAGCAGTAGATAGGTGTGGTTTTCAGATCATCAAGAAATATCTTTGGCTAGTATCAGCTCAGTGCTGTGTCATCCTCTTGTTTTAATTGACACTGAGTGTATCACTTGCTCATTCTAATGTATTTACAAATCTTGATTAAGTCATGGTAGTTAAATGTCAATATATTCGCAGCAGCTTTATAGGCTAGGGAGTTACCTGCCCTTTTTTGTGTTTGAATACCTCATGCAGAGACAGTAAGAGACATTTATTTATGCCTGAGTATTGGCTAGTGCCAGCGACAGCTGCCAGCAGCTGAGGGTGGCACTAGGAAGTTGCGACACTCAGCAGAGGCATCCCGGTAGGAACTCTCCGGTTGAGCAGCTTCTCAAAGCCACCATCCCTGTCCCTGCAGTCATTACAGAGAACAAATCCAGGCAGTGAGGAACTTGTAAGCCGTTCAGAGCCACCACATGGATTTGAAACTGGTCGATAACTCCACTGGAGCTGGGACCTTGTTGTTGCCCTCTCTGCATGTTGTTGAGAAGGAGTGTTTTGAAGATGACCTTCTTTGCCTCTTGTATCTTCAGTGTGTTTGTTCCTTTTTACACATCCAGCATCTTGTCCTCCTGCATATGTCACCCCAATCTTCTCATAAATGTCCTGCAGTTCTCCTTGCTCAGGTGCAGAGGCTGTGCATGCTGTGTCACTCCACCTGCAGTTCATAGCTCATGTAACCCCAGCACAGAAAATAGATATGTGTATATCCTATAGGAAGCTTGGTGAAATGAAAGTCTTGAGGCGCTTGGAAATTCCAACTGGAAGGTCTGTCCCACATAAATGAGGCCACTATTCCAGTAAATTGCATCTATTTCTGCTGTGTAAAACTAGGGAAATTTGGTTTCTTGGGACCTTGCTGTCCTTCCAGATTAATTGCATCCAAATTAAATAGAAAGTGCTGATACTATACTAGCAATAGATGGTCCTGTTTCATTTACTGATATATTTCCCCATGAATGACAAGTGGTCTGGTGACAGTTCCTGAATATGTTGGAATCTACCTGAATACAGTAAAAAAATCAAAGTCATTCTAAAGGGGAAAGAAAAGAAAATATAGCTTGATTGTTGATTACTATTTTATTTTTTTGGGTAGTTTTATCCTAACTTGTCATCAAAAATACTTTTTCATTAACAATTTGGATATTGATATAAGTCCTTTTTCTTATTCCTCAAATTTTTTATTCATATGTACCTCAAACTGTGATACTCTGTGTCAAAGTACCCATCACTGCATTGTGCATATATGTATCAAATAATATTTATATCCACTAATATTTACTATTTATTTATACAACTCTTTATATACATTAATATTTTGTTACACAATACACTGTTGTAGCAACATCATACATATACTTACACATATTTATGCCATATGCAATTATTATACAGGGCTATGTAATAATAATAATTACAATTATGTATAAATTGTATGTGATGAGAAATATTATAAAAGGATTGTATCAACATCCTAGCTCTTGCTAGTGGTGCTTATTTACAAGGATAAAATTAACTGAAATAGCTGAACTGGATTATGTGTGCCTGAGAAAGTAGTTGTCCTGGAATTGGCATACCTTACTTTAATCCAGAGAAATAAGGTACAGAAGCTTCCTTGTTATTGCTAATAGCTTCCCCACAAGCTGTGAGATGGATGTAGTGAACATTTATCTGCAGAGAGAAGTTACTGTATTTTTTACAAAGACAGTACAGAACCACAGAAAGGCGTTAACACTTCGGCTCTAACTCTGTGGTTTGTGAACGCTGATGGCTTCTGAAGCCTCTCCTCTTTCCAGGGCAAGCACCCACAAATCTGCTCTAAGAAGAGATAAATACTAGACTTCAATCCTAGCCTGCTTCCACTCCTCCAAATGGCTCATTCAGTAGCATTCGGCTTTACAGACATTTTATCCTGAGGCTTTTATCGCTGAAAAGAAAGTGGGAACTTGATTTCCCCGTTCCCGCTGCCAGCTCCCCGGCTGCACACGGATCTGCTGCTGCAGTAGGCTGTAGTCATGTTTCAGCAGCAAACATGAAACAGGCCATAGCTACAACAAACAGAGAAAGAGGAATAACAATAACAACAACAACAACCACCTCATCTGTTCTCAAGCTGACATTGATCCATGAAGTGCCGCTGGTATTTTGGTTGCAAGATGATGATACATGAACTTGTTAAAATGATACAAAGTAATTCCTTATAATTATACTGATTAAAATGGGAAGGATGCAGACCATGCATTCTTACATCATAAATACTGTCTGTGAAGTTTTAAGGTTTGAAAATAATTTGTTCTGTCTTAAAAAAAAAAGTTTCTATCAGTGCAAAGTTTAGCAGTTTAATGATACCTTCATTCCATGCAGAACATAGTCCTCTATTTAAGCAAGTCAAGGCTCTGATCACATATTTACAACCAAGCTATAACTTGCAGAGATCAGAGTGCACAAGGAATTTATAATCACATTTTGGGAGACTCACTTCTACAGCTCACAGCTGCCTTGAGTATCCCTTAACAACATATATTCCTAAGGCTTCTTCCCAGCTCAGATGGAGAGGAAAAGATATTAATTAAGGGTGCTATGCCAGTTCATACCAGACTGAGATCCAACCTAATAGTTATAGCTCACAATAGAAATAAGAGTGTTAATGGAGGTCTCTAAGATACAGATGTTAATTATCCTGAACATAATTACTGGGTGCAATGGTAGAAGATGATGAGTACTCTTTACTCACAGGAACCTGTGGGCCAAGTGTAAAATGGTGCTGGCTCCATCCTACTGGCTAGTAAAGTATGAGAATCACAGATTCTCAGCAATGCTAAGGAAAAAGCCCCATATGAAAACTGCATGTACATTAGCCAGCAACTCTTTGGAGTACAGCAGGAATGTTCATATTTACATTGATAGTCAAAATGGGTGCAAGAAACTGGCTGTTGGATTTCAAGTACTGAAATCTTTATCCCTTTCTCCTGCCATGTTACAATAATCTAATAGTTTTTCTGTGTTTCTTCAGTCTGTGTGTTCTATATTGTGCTCACAAGGTTTTCTCTTGCAATCAGAGATGTTGATCTGCTGAGGAGATTCACCTGGACCAGAAGATAGCTTGGCACTATGGCCCATTATGGTCACTTGACAGTCATTTGCCTAAGTGTGACAGAAGCTTTCCTGAATGCCCTCAGTACATTTATAGCATTAGTGCCACATGTTCATCCCTCATTTGTAGAAAAGTTATGCTCACTGTGAGGTCAGGCTGTTGGGAGCCTTGCACCTGCTGTCCTGACAGAGATCAGAGCAGGAGCTCTCCAGGGAGGGTCAGGGAAATGTGTGAGGTGTATCCAGAGGCATTGCTGTGCAGTCCATCTGGCTGCCTTCCTCCGTGCCCACGGAAGTGAAAAGCAGAGCAGAGTTTCCCAGGGTGGGACGCCAAGGCCAGGCACAGGGGTGTGAGCCAGCTCGGGTGGCTGGGGCAGATCAGATCTTACAGCTGCAGTGTCCGTCCCTTCTGCCTCGCCTTGTGCTTGTGCTGCTCTGCAGATGGGGTAGAGTCAGTAGTTCAAAAACTGCTTAAAAGCTGGCTGTTAGTGATCAGGAGGAGGGGAGCCATGGAGTTCTGACTCCAGTCCCTGTCAGGTTTGCCACTAAGTAGAGTTTGGCCATATCTACAGGTTAGCAGTCCTTCATAATGAATGTTCATGTAAATTGGAACTTTAATTTATTAACTGAGCTGCTGAAAACTTTTCTCCTTCTCTACCATGCACATTTAAAGGGTTCTGTCAACAAATAAAAAATCACATTTAAAATACTTTCTATTCCTCAGGGATCACACAGCACCTCCAAAGTCTGTTTTACTTCATTGTCCCAATCTGTTTTGCCCTTCTGTTGAACAGAGCTCGTACCTAGGAGCAGCTCTTACAGAATGTTACATGACACCTATAGGTGCTCCTGTTGTTTTGTTTGTCTTGAGCTTAGTGCTCCAGGGACATAAACAGATTTGGCATTAAGAGCAAATGCAGTAGAAGCTGATATCAGTACAACTGCAGGAAAAATTAAAAATAAATCTGCATTGTAAGAGAAATTGTTAATTATTTAGAGAAGCTGTTAATTATTTAGAATTCATCATCTGTGTGGGACAGTAGAGCTTTGTGATTTATTAAAAGGTTAATTTTATATTGAATTTTGTTTCCAATTTAAACAATTATATCAACCACCCCTGTAGGTCTTTCAGCCCCACACTCTGCATGCAGCTCTGCCCTGCAGGCACAGTTTCAGGGAAAGCCACAATCCTTTTATAGACTGTATATTATTGAAAGATAAGCCTATGCCTTGGACAGTATTCTTCCTAGTTTTGCTGTTGTTGGGGAAAATGTCAATGGTCTCAACTTTTCAGTATCTCCTCCCTTGCAGAGGGAAGTTAGACCTGAGTCCTTGTTTCCTCCCCAGTGAGGGAGCATACCTGCTGCTTCATGCAGTAAAAAGAAACACTCCCTCTGTGCAAGATCTTTCTTTAATTTTTTACTAGGGTATCATGGGAAGGTCAGATGAAATCTGGCCCTACAGCATTTAATCTGACTCATTTTTTTTGTACAGCTTCTTTCATGTAAACAGTGCAGTAGAACACTTAGCAGAACAAAGGAGTATTTGAGAGGCCTGCTAAAGATGTTGGGTTCATTAGATTCACATAAGGCCAAATTCTGTTCTTCAGGACACACCTTTCATTAGGAGTTAGATCATGCATCTGGGGAATGGAAATTATCTTTTAATGCAGTCCTATCAAAGAGATT
The DNA here is from genome assembly GCF_036417665.1 of Passer domesticus. Classification (NCBI taxonomy): domain Eukaryota; kingdom Metazoa; phylum Chordata; class Aves; order Passeriformes; family Passeridae; genus Passer; species Passer domesticus. The sequence continues at coordinate 33,181,909 of NC_087478.1, read as the reverse complement.
CCATTTGAGAGTTTTCTCATTTCTTTCCACAATTAAAAATGCTAGCAAAAACCCTAGAACAACTTCGTTTTTCCTTTGATTTATTCCATGTCTCAAGCTTGTGGCTTAATTTTAAAATAATTCTGTATGACCGTTGGAGAGCCACATTTCTGTTGGCAACTTGCAAATGGCTAATTTTCCTTTTCTGCCTTTACTCTTCCACAAAAACCAGTTCTTCAGTTTCAAACTATTTCTTGGAAGAAGAAATGTTGCAGAACAAGAAGGAAGACATTGTTCTGGGAAGGGACCCACATGCTGTCATTCATGGTCCAAGGTCAGTCTCCGAGTCAGCTGAACCTTCCTTGCAAAGATGATGGAGAGTGGGAAGGCTTTGTTGTGTTACACAAGGGATATGAGAGGTTGGGAAGGTGGAATATATCAGCAGGACAAAAAGAGATGAGGCAGATTTGCAGATAAAATGTCAGTAAACATGCTAAGAGCACCAGGCAATGCACCATCAGATGTGCTACAACAGCAATTCTCTTGTTGGGAGATGTAAAAGAATGGAATGCAAAAAGTGTCTAGACTCACATGCTCAACATGAGCAACATCTTCCACTGAAGACATCTTCCATTGGAGACAAAATACTGAATAGGATGTGTCATTAGTTTGACTTGGTGGGACATTTCTGACATTTTTAATTAGGACCAGATATTTGGAATAATTACTGTTTTTCAGTGAAATTTTCATAGCATTTGGATTGTAATAACCATCAGGAATCAAATCAAATAACCAAAAGTAACATTTGTCCCAGTTTTTATTGCCACAGGATGTTTTACTGTCTTGTAGGTGTTTTTTTACTCTTCATTTACAACACATCACATAACAGCAATGGAAGCCTTAGTCTGTATTTTGGGGGCAGGGAAGCGGTGCATCTAAAAGCTATGGCTTGATGGAGAAGGGAGTGTGAGAGATCAGGAGGCAGATAATACACCAGATGTGGGCTCTTTCTTGTAAAATCCCAAATTTTTATTCAAATTTTAAAAAGCATCTATATTTTTTTCCAGGTAGAGGGTGATCTAGTCTGACACACTGAATTTTTTCAGACTCATATTCTGTTATCAGTTTGATTTACCTCACTTAATCCCTTTGGAAACTGTATCTGACCTAATTTTTTCTGCAGTGACTCTTACAGCAAGAACAAATAATAGGGGTGACCCTGTGCATTACTGCCATATCTCTTTTTCTGTAATGTGGATCACTCTAGTTTCAATTCACATTTGTCTATGAAGAGACAAAGTCGAAGATCAGTTCAAAGCAGCTGATATATTCTTGCAAATTCACATTTGGCAGCACTCTAAGTGGGTAAATATTGCCAACGTGTATTGATTGCTTTTCCTGCCTCAGCCAACAGACCCAAAGTTATCTGCCAAATATATATTTTTTTGTAAATGGCACCTCATATTGCCTGATGTTGCATGAGCTATATCAATTTACTGTGAACCTCACCTGCTCTGAGAGTGTTGGCTCTGTAGGGGATTCTTCTTTCTTGACAACAGATTTTGTGATTTCCTCTTTAATACAAATTTAGCAGAGAAACAGTCTGCTAGTAGTGAGACTTCCAATTATGGCCATTTGCCACATTTTAGGAAGCTGTCTGCCCTTGAATTTGCTGTGATGCTGCAAGGTGGAAGCATTATAAATTACTTTTATCTCTCTTGGGCCACTGTTACTTTTCCTGTGTGCTTGTGTGCACTTGTGTGTGAGTGTGACTGTAAGGCGCCTCAAAGGCTGTTCTCTTAATGGCCTTCTGTGTTGCTCCTGCTGCAGCCAGCAGCCAAGCTGCTCTCAGTGCTTGTGGTGGGTGATGGAGAATGCTCAGAATGCAAGAAGTGTCTGCTGGCTCAGCTGCCTTTTTATCCACGCAAAAGCAGGCCAGCAGTGCGGAGGAGAGTGTGCTGTGCTCCAAGGAGCAATAGTCTAGGCTGCTGGGGGTGCTGAGGGAGAGGTTCTCTTGGATTCAATGACAGATTAAAAAAACAAATGTTCTCCAAAGAAGTTCCTTCTCTTTGCCAGAAACAGAACTGTTTAATGAAGGAACTGTGGAGCTGGATGCTGTTGCGTCACCAGATATGGAAGCCGAGATAAGACAATTTTTATACAGTTATATTGTACTTATAAGGATTATAAAATAATTATGCCTTCTACTATGATGAGGTCTAATAGGTCCAATATCAATGTCCTAGGCATTACAGAAACATGGCCAAGACATGCCCTATTTTAAGAAAGACACGGTCAGTTTCAAAAAGATGTGGAAATCTATTATTGTTGCTTTTGACATGACATTTAGTGGTTATTGTGAAGACCTGTATGAATAAACAGTCAATAATGCAATGTGAATGCCTCCTTTTTAGCAGCAACCACTGCTATGAAGTTTATTTGAGAATCCTTTGCCGTACTGGAAGGTATACAGTGAATTATAAATGGTTTCACTGCTAGTTCTTTTTCTGCCATGATCATTTATCAACTCAAAGTCTCATTTAGCATACTGTTATGAGGAGAATTATGCCTCTTGTATTACAATAGCTGCAGCTTGACAGGGAACATCAGACCCTTCCTCCTCTCAGCAAACTCTTCCTCAGTGCCTCTGTGCAGTGAGTTAATAGCTCCTGGCCCAGAGAATATTACCTCCATTAGTTAGTGGTGCTGAAAACTGCCCATCTGGGAGATCAATTAGAAAAGACTTGAACAACACCCCTTCACCTCACCTCACCTCACCTCACACTTTTTCTATTCCCCAGTCCCAAAATATGGGTCTGAACTAGGAGCAGTTTAATTGTATAATGAGATTCCTATTGATTGGATCAGTCTGTCAAATAGAAGAAATATCACCTTCAAACTTAAAATATTTGTGGTGCTAAATGCCTGGGTTTGATTTTTATTTTATTTCTAAATGAAGGGAAACTGAGGCAGAAAGGAACAGTAGCATGAGGGACAGAAGTTCAAGGCTTCAGTAGAGTGGTCTTCCCTTCATTTTTATGCTGTGGGGTATGAGATCCTCATGTGCAGTCCTTGTGCCGGGATGGATAGTGCAAGCTGCTGATTGACTGTTTTGAGCAGGCTTACATGTCCTTACCATTAGCCCTGCAGTTGGAGGGCTAATGGCAAGGAATTATTACCTGCTCTGGGATCTCAATTATGCAATCTTTTTCTCTGGTCTTCTGTGAAGCAAGAAAATTGAAACAGAAATGAAATTTATTAGCTGCTTTGTGAATGTGGTAAATGCTGATATCTTATTGCAAATGAGGCATTTGCTAAATAGAAATGCTTTTAAAAGAGTATAATCCTTCACTGTCCCTCCAGGACAAACAACTGAAGAGCAGTGATTGCAGAAATCATTTAGGTCATGCAAATCAAACTCCAGCAGCAGTGTTTCATGCAGTGAGAAGGGAAAGCTAGACCATCTTATTAAGAATGTTTATAATGATAAACATTATTAAAATAACTTAGGAGAAATTACCAAGTGAGGATCGAGAAGGGCTAAAAAGGGCAAGCTGATCATGGCAATGTGTTTTTAAGTGGACTAATTCCAAAGAAGTGTGTTTATCATAGTCACACATAAATGGCTGAACAATAATTACCCCAAAAGATGAGAAAATCATAGCCCTTACAAGGTCTGAGGATAGTTTAGAAGCTTTTTATAGACAGAGCTGATTTACATCAAGTGACATAGGGGCCTAAAATTCTCATGTAATGTTTTCATAAAAGATGACAATCAAAGCTTTCTTCTGGGCTTAAATTTAAATGTCACTTGGAGGAATATCAAGTTACTCAATATTGTATGGTGTAAGCAGAATGTAACAAAAGGTAGTGCAGGTAATGCTGCTGTAGTAAGCTGTATTGTACAGGGTTCATCTCTGCCATTTAGACATCCTGGAGATGAATTTCCTTTACAGTGGTTCTGGCCTGCCAGTGCAACTGAATGAAGACAGTAATTGCTTTCTTTAATGGAGCTAAATAATCTGGGATATTTATCTGTGTGGTAGTACCTGGAGGAAACATATCATCAACCAAACACACTGTTTGGTTACAACAGGCTGTGCACAGACCCTTTGCAACTTGGGGAGCACTGAATCCTCAGTGCTGCTACACAGCCGAGCTGGGAAGTACCTCTTTGTAGGCTAATGGTTACAAACCAGATTGAACAGCAAGCTGTCTCTTGGCAAACACCGAGAGGCATGTCTGTTTCTCCTCCTGCCTCCTTTCCAGCCACCCTTTATTTCACTTCTCAGAATTATTTCTATTTCCATCTTTCAGAGGTTTTGGTCCTGTGGGCCCAGGGGTGGTTCTGGTGTGTGCAGCTCCCTGAAGTCAGCGGCACCAGCCTGGAATCGCACGCGCACAACTGCTGAAGCTCGGCTTCAGACTCGCCAGCTCCAAATTAGGTTTTGAGGATGCAAATTTTTGATGAGTTACCAAAGCAGGAAGCTGGCTGGCTCTGAGGCTACATCAGCTGCTTTCCAGCCTTCCTCACTGAAGACATGTGGATGTAAGGGAGAAGAAAGACTCAGGAGGACCATGGTGACTGCTGGCACGAAGGGGAAGGGACAGCCAAGGCATTGTCTTTGGTCTGGCCATGGAGCTGTAGTAGGGAAATTGAGAGGCCAATTAGATCTCTACCCCACAGGAAGATGAGGAGTACATCAGCTAATTACGAGGTGTTACTGTGACAACCCACGAGGCAGCAGCAGGCTGAAAACAAAGTACGGAAATGTAAAGCTGAAACCAGGGAAGGGAAAAAAGAGAAGACAAGAAACATGAAAGAAAGGAGAAAACAAGTTCAATAGAAGCAAGAGTAAATGAAAAGGTCAAAATACAGTTTGAAAGGATAGGGGGAAATAAAAGTTGTTAGTGAGGGGGTGCCAAGAGAGATGCATGATCAGAAATGAAGCGTCTGATAACCTGGTTAGCAAACAAGATGCCAGGATGTGGTATCTTCACAGCAAAGTGATGTTTTGGATTGGGTTTTTTAATCTGACTTTAACCATCTCAAAAGTTAGACGTTCAGCCTAAGGATGTTTCCTAGGCTCTGTCAAATATTTTGCAGAGAGAAACAAGTACCAGGGGAGGTTCAGTTGTTCTGCAGTCAGTATGAATGTGGTGACTCCACAGATGTTTTCTTTGCTGTCAGCTATGGCTTTAATTAAATTGCAGCTCTTTTGTCTTCCTGACTTCTCCCTCCTCTGCACTGCTGTATGACTGGTGCTGGTGAAGCTGTTGTTGAGGGATACAGTGAATTATGTTGGGAAATCAAGGAGAACTCCTATTGGTCCATGTTGGTAATTCAATCTGGTGGTCACAGAGCAGCCACACAGAGTTTCACTGAACTGCTGGGATAGTCTTGTGGAGCCACAAATGAGTGCTTAAAAGAAATGGTGAGACCTGGTGAAGGTGTCACTGCCAGTGGAAGAGCTGGCTGCTTGCTGACAATGATGACTTGTCCACTGGAGATGTGTCAACAGGGAGAGCTCTACTGGCTAGTCTGGCCTGGCAGCCTCACTTCTCCGTGGCCTTACTCTGCAACTTTAGGTTAATTACTCATTGCAAAAATGGTATATCTGGACAGCTATGTGTATGGCAGCAAAGCTAGCCTTGTGACGGAGGGGGCCAGGAGAGAGTGAGGGAGCTGCTCCCGAGGAGTGTTGGTTGTGGTGTACCATGGTGTTACTCACCTGGGAGGTGTTGTGTTGCACACCGTGTGATTGCTGTGTGGCTCTGATCAAAATCATCACATGGCGTTTCATAGTGCAGGAGTTCATGTCTGTGAGTCTTCCATATTCCTTCCTGCTCATTGTCCTACTGGGCTAATCACTTTGGCAGCACTAGTACAAAGACCACCAGTGTCAGCTACCTTTCATATTTAAACACTGCTCATATATACAAATTTGCAGTAACTAATTACAGAAAGGAAACTCTGATGCAGCAGCTGTCAGAGAGCAGTGAAAATTAATGGAAACTAGTTCAGTAAAACAGCCTTCACTTGAAACAGCTAAAATGCTCAGTTGATTTAAATACCTGGCCATGCTGGAGTAAGGAATCTACATTAGGCACAGACCTTCAGCAGTCACTGGACCGCTAATGAGAAACAATTCTCTTATTATAAAATCATTATCAGTCAATAAAATGAGCTCAAACCACAAAATAGGAGCAAAGTTCAGGGATCTAAGAATTCATAGTTTAGCCCCATCAGTGAAAATGTCAGGAAATTAAAAGAAGCTCTATGTTAGTCACCACACAGTGGAACCCAACACACAGAAGCAATCCCTGAGTGCCATGGCAACTCTTATGGGCTCTTCTGAAACAAGCTGCAGTTTCCGAGGTGAAAGAATGAGGCCTTAATCTTTGCTCCCCGTTCTCCATGTCCACCTTCATCCCATCAGTATGGCTCATGCAGGTGCTAATTATCTAGCAAAATGCAGGCAGGGAAGACAGAGGTCAATGCTTGGCTTGAGGAAAAAAGAGAAGAGCAATATGGTATCTAAATTATGGTTTAAAGACATACAATGAGAGAAAACTGAGCTAGCATTATGCCTACAGGTGGTAACAGTTCCCTTTGAAGGGCACACACTGCCTCTAGACCTGACCTGGGCTTGTGCTTTTCTCAGGGATTACCAAGAGCAGGATGAATAATGATAATTAGTGATGGCCAATTGACACCTGACTCTTGCTGAAGTTTACAGTGAAAGTAACTGGGTGATTTTTCTCAATAAAAGTTATATTAGAGGAACAGTTTATTATATTACACCTCTCATTTGGTTAGGATCTGATTGTCAGGACATGTCTTGGTTTATTCAGCACCTTCTTTCCCTTCAATTTTTTCAAAGGAAAGAAATCACGTCTAGGCAGCTTCAACAGCTGCATGCTGGGACTGGTCTGGTCCCAGCTTTCCAGATGGCCCTTGCTCTGCCTGGTTCTGCCTCCTGCACACGTGGCTTTCTGGTCACCTGGAGTACAATCTGGCAGGCCATTGTGCTAAACACAGACTATTTGCAGCCATGGAAAGCTGTACTGCCCTGGTTGATGATGCTGTCAGCTTCAAGGTTACCTTTGTGACCTTCAGGACAGGAGCAGGTATCAGGGCAATTCAGGCTCTAAACCAGAGTCCCAAAAAGGGAATCCTTGCAAATTCGGGAGCATGTCAGCAGAAAAGATTGAAAATGTGTTCAAAAAGTACAAACCCATATAAAGTACCAGTAAAAAGAGAGGAAATCTATGAATCATAGATTTGAGATACAGCAATTGAGTTACTTAGGATAATACTGTGCTGTACAACTCTTTTATTTGTAGATTTTAAAACTCTTTATAGAAATGAGGGAAATGTACTTTTGTTTTGCATATTAAGGGGATTGAATCACAAAGAAGCTTAATGACTAACTCATGGAGAAACACTGGGTCTTTGTCTGTCTGGCCTAGACTAGACCTTTTTGTATGCCAAAAATTATCTTAATCTGTAGGGGTTTTTGGAACCTGATGCATATCAGAGACTACTGTAAGAAACCTTTGGGTCTCTGGTATGTTGCAAAGGCTATAGTTTCAGATGTAACATATTTAAGATGCCTCACAAATGGGCTAACCTTGTAATAGATACTTACAAACTCTGTAACTAGGCAACTAAAAAAAGAAAAAAACCCCTCTCAGGTGGTTATCAAATTTGTCTTAGGAAACCCTTGTCCTGCTGTGCAACTTAAACCAAGAGATGGTCTTGCAACGTAATTACATTTTATCTTAAATTACATTGTCTCATAATTTATGCAGCTGTATTATCCAAGTTTTACTCAGAACCATCAATCTGTATCAGAGAGACAAAATGCTGATTTTTATAGGATTTTACCTCTTTTTATTAAATAACTCTATTATCTAAATAGCAAAGCAATCTGGTCTAAGTACACACATTTTATTTCATTGCGTCTGACTTCTCTATTGTCAATGAATGAAAACTAAGGGAGGAAGCATAGCTCTGGGCCTTTTCTGTTCCTCTTTATGTATTCCGGTTTGTAGATCCCAAGAGTAATTTGGATTTACTGTTTTGAATATCCATGGCAATACAGAGATCACTTGCAGTGACTGCAGTCCTTGTCAGAAAGGTCCTGCAGAGGAGCCTTCCACTGGCCAGGCTAAGCCCTCGTTACTGCTTGCTATGCTGAGTCCCGGTGACCTTCAAGAAGTTTACATGAAGCAGATGTTGTGATGCGATGCAGTGGATGAGCTCTCACAGAAAACTCAAGAAATCCAAAGCCAGATTTCTTACAGATCTTTATAAACAAAGACACAACAAAACACATAAAGTCAAAAGGTATCCTAATTAAACCTTCGTATGCCAATATTAAGAAGTAATAAATATTTGGCTGTTGGAATTATAACTTTGAAGATTGTACAGAAAAGTCATATTCAAGATGTAATTAAACGCTCTGAACTGAACTGAAGGTGATAAAAGCCATAAATAACATAATTATCTGATGTAGTAGATTATCAGTTTTGATGATACCTATATAGCTTTAAAAAAGAAAAAAGATCACAATATAGTGTAAGAAATTCCTTCAAGAATATTGTAAAAAAATGCAGCAGAGTTTACATAGACTCGTCTCTTTCTGCAGAGGGTTGAAATGCCTCCTCAGGGAGCAGCAATTCCTAGGCAGAAGTGCCAGTGTGAAATGCTCAGAGCGACTGGAGCCAGGATGAAAAATCAGGCCTTTATTTATGGATATATCTGAAGTAATCTGTGAACAGTTCAGGAATCTATATCTTTCCAGAAAGAGACTAATGATTGCCTGTTTTCCAATCATTTGTTTGTAACAGCCAGGCTGTGTGGAACAACTGTTATGTGTTACATCCTGAAAAGTTTGCTATTTGCAAAACGTTTTACCATTTTCCACTTCAGAAGCGTCTAAATTTAGTAATGGTGCATAGCTCTATGTCCCCAGGGACCTGCAGTTCAAAAGTCCATCTCTGTTTTGAACGTAAGTTTAGAGCAAACAGCACAGCATGATGTAGTGGCTGAAGAAAAACCTGTGTCTGTTCCTCAGTGCAAAATCTCTAACCACTCAACCCGAGGGTGCAGGAACCCATGTGGGATACTTGGGGGTGCGACAACTGCAGGCATTTTCTCTTCTTCACAGACATCACATGGGATGTTCTGGTTCTCTCTGAACAGCTGTGGCCCTATGCCTGCTTGCAGCTCCCACCTCTCTTGCTGAGAAGCAGTCAGCCATTGGAACAACAGCCCTATGGTCTCATCGCCCACTCCTCCCTGCTAAATCCTGCTTGCTGGGCTAGTAATGTATGGAGCCATTCTGTCCCCGCTCCTGCTTGTACCCGTGCTGTTCTCTGTCCACTGCTTCCGAAGCCTTCGTGTCCTTGGAAGGAAACAGAAAGCAGATCTCGCCCTCCTTGAACTGCAAAAGCAGAATCTATTAACCACTGCAGCAAACAGCAGCACACTGGGGAGATGGATTTTGTAAAGGGGAAGATACTTGGGCATACTGGTGCAAAGTCAGAAGTATGAGTCTTTGACCCTTTCATTTATTATTATATTTCTTGACCCAGACCTTCAGAGAAACCATTTTGGAATTTATAAAGGATTTTGGATTGCTTCCAGCCACTTTCTGTTCCTAGTTAGTCCCATGCTGGGTCATATCATATTGAATGTCTGCCATCTTTACTATTTCTCTTTCTGCTCCTTCCAGCTCCTTTTCCTCTTCCAGGTTACTGTACAGATTCCATGGTAAAATTCTCCCTGGTCTTCCCTTCTTTCTGTCTACCTTTGACACAACATAATCCCATCTACCTACACAAAATCAGGTGACATCCCTGTGGGTATCTTGGGCTCCCATCCCTTTGCCAGAGCTTTCTGTGCAAATCTCAGCCCCTCATTCTGTAGCAATTCCCAGATGCTGTCAGGTAAAACTGGGTATGCCAGCAGAGTGCAGTGGCTATTGCCAGCTAGGCTGTGCAAAGCCAGCTCAGTGCTTCAGTGTTTCCCCTGGTTCAGTCTGTAATAATATAGCACAGAATCCTAAATGCTTTAGAAAACTTTTTTTTTTCCTTTTGGTCTTCTCAGCAGCATTAGTAACACCAATAGAACAATTTCCCTAGCAAAAAGTTAAAGTTATGAACTCTGGATTTAAACAAGGAGCATTTTTATGAAGTAGGAAAGAGAAGGCCTTTGTTTGAACACAACAATCAGGCCTAAAGAAAATACAGAAGTATGCTTGGCCAAAATTTTCGGCTTCATTTTCTGTCAGTAAGCTAGTGGTAAAAGAATTTTTCTTGCTAAGCTTAAAGCTTGTGCTGCATTATTTTAGATATGCTCCATTACCTAATGGCACAAAGGATTTGTTTTTCTCGGTATGCAATAGAACTCACGCTTCTGTTGTGAATTCCTTTGAACATTATGAGGAATGACACAGGGAACTGTGTCCTTTGGAAAGAAGGAATGGTGGAAAACAGGAAATGCTGATTATGAAAATCCATGGGAGTCTGTCTAGCCATACTGCAGCATAAATTCAGTTCAATACTTATCAAAAAGCAATATAGCTGCACACTATGCAGCCAAGTTTAGATTACATCTTGATAACTTTTCTAATGGATTCAACCATGCATGATGAAAAGCTTGCACCTGAAACCAGATTCAGGTACTGTCACTGTTAAAAAACATACTGCTGTTGGGTTTAGTTATGGTGGTGTTATTTTGTTTCCGTAGAGGCAGAGGTGCATTTGTCTGATCTTCTGAAGGGGAATCATATCTGTCTCCACCTCAAGGTCAAAGATTCATTTGTCAATTCTTGAAATATTTGCTGAAATATCTTCTTCATATGTTAAAGCCAAGAACCTTAAGTAAAAAACATGGAGAGAGAATGTTGATGTGCAACATCAACAAATGCTCACCCTTACCACAAAATGCTGTAGATGCGTAAAATTAGTGTGGGTTCCAGAGCGACTAGACAACTTAATGAAAGATGAATCCATTGGGGGCTATTAAATGCAAAATCACCATATCTGATTCAGGAGTCCTCTGAACCACAAATTGTTGTGTGCTTGGTAGATATTCTGGGAATAACATGATGTGCTTTCTCCATTCCTAATTATTTTCTAGGCATTTACTGCTGTCCACTGCTAGAGCCTGGGCTGTGCTGATGTTGCTTGAATTGGTGTCCCTGTTTCTATGTTTTGAAATATTTCTGTTTCACATTCCTTCACAGGAAAGGTGGGAAGAAGAGAGGAATCAAATGATAACTCAGAAAGGAAGGTGAATAGAGGTCAAAAAATTGTAAGATAAGAAAGTTGTAAATATTGTCATACTTTTCTGTTATATGTCTATAACATAGTTATGATGTGGGGAGAGGCTATGAGCCACTTTTGGATACATTGTGTGTAACCTGATGAATCTTAAAAAAGTGAAGAGCTTGTTGCCAGTTCTGATCCTCTTCCAGTCCAAACAGTCTGCCTTAGAGTCAAAGGAAAACAGTATGGTCAATCTAGCTTGCTCTCTTCACATTCCCTAGTGCTGCTAAATGGGTAATTAAAAAGGCACATGTTATTCTAGGCAGTGATGCTTTAGTTAATCCATTTAGGAATAGAGTACCTGTCCCCTGCCTTCCAACTTTCACATAACTCTTTTCTTGATCATTTTTGTGGTGTCCCTGTGTGGTCACGAAAGCTCGGTCCCTGTTAACTCAGACCTGTTGTTTCCACCCTTTGTGCGCTAAACCATCATTTTTTCGGTTCTCTTTCATGAGTTATGAGTTCCTCACCCTGTTGTTCCCCCATCTGGTGAAAGCAAGGACAGAAAATCTAGCCGTGTTTTCACAGAGTTGTGTGGACTAAGACCTAAAGTTTGGGAAACAGTTGAGTTAGTTGGCAGCTATTGACTGCTTCCTGCCATGCAGGATAAATCATATTTTGATTACAGAGGCAGTTTGGATGTGACCAGGCTCAGTAGTTTGGTTAGTGGCAGTAGTAGTTTGGTCAGTTAGATAGCTATACTATACCTAAAGTAAGTTTGCCACGGAAGAAGTTCAGCCAATTTTGTACATTCTGTACCCTGAACTACTTAATCCCATCAGAACGAAGCTTGCTCTGAACAGAGTCAACTTGGGTGTCCAAGCACCCCATGGACCAATGTGCCTTTGCACAAAGCCAGCTTCAGTTTAGCAAGTCTGGCACTAAGTTTGAGGTACTAAGTCCAGCTGGAGCTGAGCTAACTCCTACAGAGCCCTGACTACAACTGCACTGTGCTTCTCAGCCAGCTCTGAGCATCTCTGCAATGTGGAACACGGACAAAAGGCCCCAGCTGTGTGGTCCTGAAGGAATCAACATGCTCCAGAAGGACATATTACCACTAATGTGGCACCAGCCATCCTGGCTGACTTCACAGCAAACCATTCAAATGCCTTGGCACCAAGTTGCTCTGTACCATATTGCCTGCAATTTTCATTAGCTAGGTTATTTCAGGCCTTTATTCCTGTTCTTCTCTCCCGCAGCTCTGGATACTGGCAAGTTGGCCACAGCATGAAAGCAATGATTTTGCCATAACTGTATGTATTATCAGACCCTGTAACTTTTATGGCTATTTAATGCAGTCTTTCAATTTTTGCCCACCCTTTTTGGCTAGGCAGACTGCATTTTGGGATCCTAGCCATGAAGCACAATGAAATTACTGGTTAACTTGTCCCTGTAATAAGCTGTACTTACAAGTCCTGTCTGGAATATGCGGAAGGGATGGGCTTGAGAGCTGGAAATAGGACTTCACTGCATACAGAGAACCACAACAACAAGCACAATGTTGCTGCTTAGACATTTAAGCTCTGTAGCATGCACAGAAAATGAAAAACAGAAGTCACCAGTTTTGATAAAGATGGTTCCCACCAAAACACGCAGTGAATTACCTGTGGGGATTTTTTCCAAAAAGGAATATTGAGACTAAACATGTGTTTTCAGATGAAAGATGTATTAAAAATTAAATCAGTGAAATGAGTGAAGAGGACTTTAAAAATTTGTCTTCCTTTATCTACCCTCAATCAGATTTGAAAAGTTTCCAGCACCGTGTTCTTCCTTTTAGATGGTACAGTACCTTGGCAGCATTTCCTGAAGGCTTTTCATGACCTCCTACCATAATTGCTTTGAAACCTACAGCAATCTCCGTAGAGTCTTCTTAAAAGAATATTACAAAAGTTAGTAATGCAACTATTTTTTAATAGATTTAAAGATGGAAGGATCACATTTTCTGATGTTTATGAGAGTCAGGTATCTGCTTTTTAGATCTATCATAATTTTCCTCTTTTGTCTTTTTTATTTTAATTCTTTCTTAAAAACATAATAGGTACACCAAATTGCACAACTATATAAATATTTAAAAAGCTACCAAATCCTGCACATGCAAAAAAGGAAGCTTAACAATCTTTGCTAATCTGTAATGCAAGATGCATCCATTATTTATGAAGGCAGCAGACAAAGGGGAACTGCTCTTGAATGGAATCCTAAATGCTACACAAGAGAAGCCCAAGCACAAGATCCCTGTTATAAAGCTACTGACCATTCTCTCTGGAGATTAACTCTGAAAGTTAGTCTCTAGAAAATTTTATGCTAATTGTGTGTGAACTGGATTGATATTTGTAAAAGATGGAAAGAATGAAGGTGGAATCCTGCTATCCCAGCATCAATTTGTACCAACACCAACAGAGTTACAGCAGGTCAGCACTTTCTCCCTGTCATCTCAGATTTTCTGCAATGCAAATGACCCTTAGTGGCGGGACACTACGGTGGAGGCCCTTACATGGCACTTAGGGAAACAAGTCTGGATCCAACAGCACCTATAACTTTTCTTCCCTCTGGGTGGGTAGTCACCTATACTAATATATCTGGTACTAGCTTTAATGCTTATTAATGCTTGCAAATGGCACAATGAAGCCAAATTGCAATTTCCTGAAAGCTGAGCTTAATAGATCTTTAAATACTGTTTGTTTCTGCCATGGCTGATGAAGATTTTCCGTATTGATATTCCATATTGAATTGGAGAGGAAGCGTTTGACAAGGGTGGGATCTTTTTCTCATCCATACAGAATCCATTTGGGGTATCCCACTTCAGAAAAGGCAGAATTAATGGCAGATTTTCATGAGAAGAGCAACAAGAATGATCAATGCTCAAGAAATAAGGAGGGCACAGACTCTGAGGAAAGGCAGGTTATTTTCTGTGGAGAAGTGAAGAGGGAGCAGTGACATGATGTCAGCCTTCAAATGTGTTTTTTTTCAGACACATTGAGGCCTGCCAGGGAGAGGACAGGAAATTGTCTGACCTCTGTGTACATGCTGGATAAGACCAGAAAAAATGTGCTAAGGGGGATAATACCCATCCATTGCACAGTTTGGACATCAGTGAAGGTTTTTAATGGTAAGGATAATGAAATCTTGGAGTATGTGTCCTAGGAAGCAGATTTCTAAGAGGAAGCTGGAGGAGCATATGTGGGAAGTGGCATAGGTATGGTCTATCCTGCTGTAGCTAACAGGATGGATTAGAGGACCTCCCAAGCTCCCTTCCTGCCTGCTATCTGTGAGTCTATTGCTATATATAAACATTTCCAGGATATTTCAGATGGAAACATATTAAAAAAAACTCTGGGACATAACTGGAACTACTCTTCTTAGCTCTTTTTTTGCCAAATTTTCTTCCATAGTCCACACAACAGGTACAAAACACCTACAAAGCCCTGGAACACCTGAATGGGGGCCCAACATGAGGACACCAAGAAGTATGATGCCACACCACTGAAAATGGTGGGAAACGTTTCAAAACATTTTGAGAGGAGACTGGTGTCAGCCAACTCAAGAGCTCAGCTACGGATCTGAATTAGCTCTTAGCTTCCTTCTTGCTGTATTGCATTCAGTAAAAATAATAAAAAATAAAAAATACCAGGAAGAAAAGCACAAATGTATTAGAAAATGCTTTTATCTCCCTAAGGTTTCGAAATGTTCAAACTTTTTAAGAACTGGGGAATAGTTCTCCTCAGGGAAACTGTTTTCACCATTTCCCCCTTGTCTCATTTACTAAAAAAACTCAGTGCTTTGAACTTAAAAGGAATCACACAGAAATCATGGGTTTATGAACATGACAAGGAGAACGGTGTCCGACATGTTTTTTCCTTAGAAGTATGTTCCGGTTTTCTCTTTGTGAATTTAGACATGCTAAATTCTCCATTCTTTGTTTTAACCACATACTAAAAACACTGCCTTTGTAGTTTACATCAACATTAAATATAAGCCTGATCCTTGTGCTCTGAGCAGAACAATTCTGTATGTCAGAGCCTTACAAGAAGTTTAACTTCAGGGGAACAAGCTCTTAAAGGAAAAGTTTTTTTGTCATGTAGTGAGCTAAACAGGGAAGGTGGGGTGTACACTATATTCTGGGGGCACTTAAGAAGCCATGGGATAATTCTATAAGTAATTTGTCCTCCCTTTCTCACATTCTACTCTTTTCTCCTCCTTCTCTGCTATGCTTTCTCCCTATTTTGTGATCTCCCACATTTGCCCTGTGCAAGTGCTGTATTGTTGGACTGGGTTCACCTTCAAACCATTCTTGAAAGTGAGTTTCAAATGGCCTTGAGCATTTTAGCTTGAAATTTTAAATCTATTTTGAAAAGTATGAGTATATTAGCTTTACTGCTAAACCAACTAATGTTTCCAAATACACTGGACTTTCCTTGTGTTATTGTTGTTGTTGTTTCTAATTTGCATATCTTTGTCCTTACCTTTAGATTACAAGACAAAAAACGACACAAAGACTTAGAATCATAAAACAACTGAAGATGTTGGTTTGTGTCCTCCCTCCCCCACCCCCCTTTTTTTTCACCTTAGGTTGATAGCACTACATCGACTTAGTGTCTTATTTATTATTGCGTGAAAAATTCAAATTAAGGAAATCAGACAGTTGTAAATTGCTGGCATATGTAGTAGTAAATTAAAGAGCAGTCATCAACAGAAATAAAAGCCTGAAATGAATTGGGGTTCTGAGGATGCACTGAGAAACTGAAGAAAGACATCAAAGCCAGCAGGGAAAAAAAATTAACAACTTAGCAAGGAAAACTGGCTTTTAAGAAAAGACATTGGATTCAGCAAAGTGGTGTATAGCCCAGAGAGGATAAAAATAATGAAGAAGAACAGCAGGGACTGCAATAAAAATGGTTGGAAATGAATATACCCCGGAAAGTAGTTTGTACAATCTTTGCCAACAAAACTCATAGAAATGAAGCAATTATAAATGCTCAGGAATTTTCTGAAAATGATTATTTGCTATTCAATATTGTTATAATGTTGCTTACATGTCAGGGAACAACTGGCCTTTTAAGCCAGTCAGATCATCAGATTCATGAGCCAGCTTAAGAGAGAAATCACAAGTAATCCCCCAGTAGTTTTAAATAGTTGTATGGCAGCCTAGAGGGTCAGAATAAAAAGAGTGTAATGCATTAGTAAAATTATTCCAGGGATTATCTTGTGACTCTTTCTTGAGCTGTTAGTCTCATTGCCATTATGGGTTGCACATATCACTTGTGTGTTTGAGAGACTCTCATACATCCTATATTAAAGCAAACCCGTTTCCCAGGCCGTAGATCATTTTGTTGTACACTTTTCCAGGTGGATTTGCGCTCCTCTTCAATTCTGAGACTGTTATTGTCACTCTGAAGGTGAAGAATTAAATGGGGATTAACTCCGAAATACATGGGTCACCAGCAGCACCTATAACACCCTTGCACAATTTGGTGAGCCTAATTCTGATCCCACTTAGCCTAGTTTTATGCCAGGGAACTTCAACAGAGTGACTCCTTTTTTGCTGCCATATAAGGGAGATCGGACCCAATATGACTCAGCCCATCACTTGCCAGTCTATTCTAAGCAAGACTATAATAAGAATTTCCACAAAGGAAGCTTAGCTTGCTAATATGCAAAAGAGAAAAAAGAGTAGCAAAAGAGTGCCTTTATAGACATTTGTTCCACATATTTTTTGGCTTTTGAACTGGATATGTCTACACAGGCTATAAATATTTCCTCAAGGCAGACATGACATACTTATGAGCTACCTGTGTTAATTTTAATATCCTTCATACAGTGGTAAAGATATGACAGCACAGGCTGGCACCTGGAGTAGTCTTTTGTCCATTCCACCACTTTTTGCTTCACTTGCAAACTGTGTTAACATTAGTCTGGATGCTGTAAAATCACTTTGTCTGAAGAGGAATGGGGCACATAGAAACCCTCCTGTAGATAATGTTTTGGTAGGAGGGGTGCAATTGTCTTGTTCTTAAAGTCACTGAAATCCAGTTGTTTCTTAATGGACCCCTAATCAGGAAAAGAATGAATTTGTTCTTGAGGAAAGCATTCCCAGTGCACAGCTAACCTCACATTATGCCTCTGAGAAAAATTATTCTTACCTCAGATTTTATAACAAAGACAAAAGCATTCATGGTATCTTATGAATGGAAAAGCTTATTAACTCAGTTGGAAAGACAGGTTGTAAACCAACTTCCATGCTGGCTGCAGCTATGGGGTTATACCAAGCCTTAGGCATGCAGCCTTACCCACATGAGGTGGTTTGCTCAGGTGACTGTTGCTATTGCATGTGTTCCACAGCAGTAGCCCTGTCACCTCTACAAGGTCAGCATTCATTGCCTTGAAAGCTGCTTTTAACACAAAACCACTTTGAGTGTTAGAGGATGCTCAGCTACTCACGTAAGAGGTCATTCTGAAAGCAGGGTGTTATCCTGTAGAATATAAATCAAGTTGTATGCAGGTATATTTTGCTCATCTGAGAAGATTATTGCAGCTGGTGCCTTAAGGTGTCACTAAGGTCACTGTTCCCTTTGCTCAAATTCCTTGTTGAAATGTACATCTTTTAGAAGGCCAGCAAGAAGCCAGACTATGCATAATAGGCAAACAGAAGAGATTTGGAGAATGCATGGAAGAGACCAGCAATCTACATAAATCATAAGTTTATACTTCTCTTCCTCTATTGCTTCCCTTTCTTGAGCTGCTGGACCATGAGTAAAACACTGGCTTCAGTGAATAAAGAATTAAAAAAAAAATGTGGGCAGTTTTTACTGGATCTTTTTGATCAGCCATAAGAAAAATGGCAAATGCACTATGATGATTCGTTAAAACTTAGAGAAGAACAGAATGTACTTCTAGCCTCAGGCTTCCTATCTGAGCCATGGGCCAGAAAAAGGGTAGTTTTATGGTGTTGCCTTTAGAAGCCTTATTTTGTCTATGCTTCTGTAGCTTTTTAATATGATTTGTGGACAAGCAAAAAATTTCAGAATTATTTCTGTCTCGTTCAGCATTTGCAGTCTCTGCTCTGTTTTTTGGTTAAGTTCTTCTTTTGGGCTTCTTACCATAGCATCCCAGAGTCAGATTCCTGGGATGAATGTGTAAAAGTTTGTAGTTTCTTCTCCAGGAGAAATTTGTAATTTCTCCTCCAGCTGTAATTTCTCTTCCAGGACTTTAAGATTTGTTCCTAGAAAAAGATGTAGGAGTGAGAGTTTTCCCCATCTCCCTACACCCTGTGCTGTAGGATCCTCTGTGTGTGCTGGTAGGTGCTCCTCAGAGCAGCACTGGCAATAATTATCCTCCTGTTGTTGTGATGCCTCCCATAGGGACATGATGGATGGGAGGATATTTAGAAAGTGTGAGGAATTTGTGAAGAAGCAGTGACTCTGGAGGCTGGCAGTGAGTCTTTACTTGTAAAGTCACCTCCTCAGGCTGATGGTGAAGCTCTTGGTGACCTTGAATGTGATATATGGCATGATTAGCCAAGTTCATTGTTTACCATGTACAGAAAGGGGTAATTGATAGTTCACCAAGAGACAATCCTGGCTGCTGGCAGACCTTAGGGGGAAAGGCATTGCATTTATTTCTGGCTATTTCTGAGCTAAATAAAAATAGATTTCTGTCACATAACATCCTGGTATTTATATTTCAGGAGGCAGAACTTAATTTCTTAATTAACCTGAGTAAATAATTAAAATTGTCCCAAACACTTCAAGAGAAAAAACATTAAAAATATTTTAGTGTACAGGAATAAAATTACATTAAAAAAAAAGCAGCTACTTGTGCATTGCCATTTGTTGCTGTTGCTGCCTTGTCTCCCTTGTTAAGTGAAAGGAAAATTTTCCCTTCTTCTAAGTCTATCTTGTTTTATGTTTATTACATCTTGTCACCTTGTGGCACATCCAGCTAGACTTGCTAGAATTGGATGTTGATATTAATAATTACTTGTCTGAACTAAATGAAAGTGCTAATGAAGTCAAGGCCCCTCTGGGGGTAAGGTCTTGGCTTCCATTGCTATGAAGGTGTAGCTGGATTTTTATGAAGGAAGCTTACATTATCTCCCCAAAAACACTCCTCTCAAGTGATAATACACCATATAATCTCCCTTAGCAAATAGTGACAAGTGCTGCAGAGCAGCAAGAGATTTGTAAACGTTGAGGAGGAAAAACAAAATTGCCGCAAACTACCCAAAGGCTATGGAGCTTAACTCAGCGTGTGGCTGAGCTGAAGGCAGCGCTATTTTAAATAATTGATAGTGTTGTAAATGTACATGGTGTGGTACAGGGAGAGGTCAGTGCCTAACACCTAGTAAGCCCTTGCCCTGAAGGGTTTGCAGCCTGATTGTGCGAGTGCAGGAGAGCCCTGGTACCTCACCAGGGGAAGGGGCAAGGCCTTTGGAATACAGATGTCCGAAGGAGCGTGGGGGTGCCAGTTCACAGGTGAGGCCAGTAGCTAGAAACGAGCAAAGAGGACCAGCCAGTAGCTGGGAACCAGTGAGGGGTGCCAGCACAGTCAGATGCAGCTTGGAGGAGGCAGTCAGACAATTCGGAGCTGTGCCATTTTAAGCAGGCTGACTAAGACACACTGGTGATTCAGCAGCAATGCTGGCATGCCAGCAGAGCTTCGGGAGCTTGTGTGAAACGAGATCAGATACTCTGAACCCAAGGTCTGGTGTGATCGGTGCAGATGGAGAATCCTGCAGCTGAGACCTCCTCAGCTCAGACAGAGGGTGGCTAAGGCAGCGGGTGGAGGGCTCTGAAGATGACACTAATTATCTGAAGTATTGGGATGTAGGTAGCATTATGCCAGAGGACGGAGAAAATGTGTAGATATTTCTTACCAAAATGCCCCTGGATGTGATACGGTTTGACCTGTGTTACTTAGTCCAGAGGAATATGGTGACACCCAGAAAACATTTATAAGATAATCTCAACCTTTTGGAGCTGTGCAAATGTGCCCTCCCCAGATCTCTCTTCTGCTGGCTCTCACAGTGTGGGACACCTACTGACTGCATCAAAGCCTCAGGGGGCAGGCAGAGCACTGCCAGTGAGACAGCTGGTTGCCATTACATTATTTACTCCTTACCCTGGAACATAAAAATAATAATGAAATGAATGTTATTTAAAAGAGGGAGAAAACAGCAAGCAAACAAGATTTTTTTTTTAGATCTGACAGGTTCAGCTCTAACACATTTGCATCTTAAACATCTGTCTATGTGTAAAGAATTTTCAAGCATTTGGATGCACAGAATCAAATCCACTTCAGTGCCATACTCAACAGCTGCTATAAGCATTTTCTGATACAAATAACTCATAGTAGTTAAGTCATTTGCCAATATTTTAAGAAGAGGTACTTTTGATTAAAAACCCTTCTTCTTTTCCCCATTTAGCAGAGATTTTTTGAGGACAGATTTTAACACCAGCTTTTAAACAGAATTCCCCATTGCTCTCCATAGAATCCCAGTTCTGAAGAGTGGTGTGGTACCACCATATGTCAGTTTCTCAAAAATGTTGTATTTAACCAAGAAACAAGAAGTCAATTTTGTGACACAGAACAAATGTAAAGACATATGGTGAGTAGAACTGCTGGGGGAATACCAAACTTTCTGGTATACGGAACAAAAATGTCTCAGTATTTTTACTGTCTACTGCCTAGTCTGCTTCCAAGAGAGCCTGTAGAATCAAAAAGACATATGGGGAAGAATACATCTCACCCAGCTTGAGTCATCTACAATACAAAGGTCTGTGTCTGAACTGGGGACCTTGGGCTATCTGTAATATCAACACATAGGTTCTTTAAAAGGGCTTGATGTATTTCTGTTTTAGATGTCTGGGTTTGGACAAAATTACAATTATTTTTATAAGAAAATTTTTTAGATTTTTTTTTCTTCTCCCATTGGGATTGGCTATGCGGAAATATTAGGTCACTAATCAGATGAAAGCATCCCCAAAGTAGACATTAATGTTGAGAGAACCCCACCTATCCATGAGATTTTTGGACTAGAGGATGCTGAAAATATCCAGAAGTCCAGATGCATGATATGATTTACACAGAATTTGGAAGATTCATTCTTGTGGGAAAAAAACATGCCCATGTCATTTAAAATATTTTCTGAAAATTTTGATTGAAATATTTTATTAATTTTTTGTTTTATCATAATTCTTTTACTTAAAAAAAACAACCCAACAACCAAGAAATAGGTGAAGCCAATGTAGCTTTACAGTGTTTGGTCGAATTTGGGGCTCTGATGGAATTTAGGCCCCTATGTGTTTCTCTAGCACTGTGCTTTGCAATGTGAGGCCTCACTGTTTCAGAAACAACCATATTGCATCTTGAACTTCGCAAGATGTCCTAATGACAAGGTGAAATACACGTAGCATGAGCTGACTTTGGGAAAGCTTGGAAAAGACATTTGCAAGGAATGTCTTTGCCAGTGTAATATTTTATTACATAAACTCAGTTGCTAAATTGGAAACCTTTGATTCTGCTAAAATAGCCTAACAGTTTCTATCTTTGAGCTTCGTTCTTTGGAGCACTCTCAGACATGCACATTGTTTTGCTGCTGTTCTTCTTGGGATGGAGATGGAAATCCAGCATTCTTGGTAAAGAGGAATGAAGGAGCCAAAAATAACTAATGGGGAAGCAAGGAGGAGGTTGATAATGCCTTCCCCCTGCATGGAGCTAGTACAGGCACTACTGTGGCTTAAGCTGATATCCTTTGCTTTATAAAACTGCTTAACTCCACCAGCTCCCCTCAGCCTCTCTCCTTTAAGGCCCACCAACTTGCATGTTACTTTTTCCAAACAGTAAGGGAATGTTAGGAACTCTGTGCCTCCCTCCCCATGAACAGCCATGTGTTCTGCATTTCTGAAATTGTATTTCAGCAGATCAGGGAGGAAGAGGCCACAATATTGATTTGGAAAACTGCATTACATTAATGGCAGCTATTCTTGTTTTGGTTTAATTATCAAAAGCAGTCATGAATACAGATAGGTTCTTGTATCTGTGGAAAACTGAAACTTCACTGAAAGCAAAATTACAGCTCTGATTGCTTAGGCAGTCAATGTAATATCCATTTACAAATACATTTCTTGTAGCAAGAGTAAGGAATTCTAGAAATAAATGAAACTACAAAATGTTACATTTTCAAATGGAGAATATATCAACAAATATTAATAGCTCAGTATAAAAGCATCAGGGAGGCAAAAGCATCTGCAGCTGGGAAAACAGAGGTGATGTGTGGCACAAAGGTAAGGCCGGCCCACACCTGCTACACTTCTGTACACAGGGTTTTCCTGCTGCCCCAGCAGGATTTTGTCATGAGCTCTGTGGTTAAGGAGCCTAGATTGTCTGTGTTCCCTGAACTGCACTTTGTTCTTGGTAACTTTATATAAATGGATTGTGCACTTTGGTTTTCTGCCTTCACAGGATCCCTGTGAGCATCGATAAACTCACAATGTCAAGAGTGTCTGGTCTAATCATCTTACTTGGGAGCAGAAGTGTGAAAGACTCTACTGTTCAAGATCAGTAGAACTGCCCATTTACAGTAACTTTAATATTCTATTTTTAAATTCTAGGTGAAACTCCAGGGTTTTGAAGTCAGAAAAACAACCCACAGTCTATCTACCCACTGCATATACTACCACATAAACTAAACAAACATAAGGAAATGACAAAGCAGCAGCCCTTCAACATATGGGTAGAATGATTAGCTAGGAGGAGTTATTTTTAAATATAACCCCCTTTTATCTGTCCCTAAAGTTCCCAGTTGTTCAGAGGAACATTTCTGATGCTGCTGGCTTTCTTCTGAAGCTGTCTGTGCACACTTCTGGACCATCCATGTGATATTCAGAAATGTGTACTCCTGCCTAATTAAGTTGCTTGCTGACTATTTCTGACACACACAATTCTTCAACATAGCAAATTCAGCAATAAAAATATAGCAAAGCAAGTGAAAATCACAGAATGAACTCTTAACCTCAAATATGAATCATTCAGATTTAATTGGGAAAAGAACACATTTAATTTTTTCCCATAGGATCAACCACAAATAAAACACAAATGTAAATATTTGTTTGAAAAATGATGCCTCTACTAGCAGCTAAGTCAAGACCCTGCTCTAAATGCAGGGCAAATTTTGATTTTTGTTTGAAGTAAAATTACTGCTGAAGTAAGAAGGAATACTGCAGGTGATAAAAAGGGCCTTTCACTCTATTAAACAAATGTTGTGTGTAAGGCTGCACCCCACTGGAGGGTATAAGATATAAATATATTATAAAATATATAATATATAAAATACGTAAATTTAAAAATAAGACCTTCAATAAAAAATTCAGGAGATCATCATCTGTAAGAAAGGCCCAGATAAAGTCTCTGACAGCCTACTGGATAACACTTCTGGAAGTGAACTATGTTTTAGAGATGGAAGTAATGATGACTCTCTCCTGGCCTGCCAACAGAGGGACAGAGATGGTGAGAACATAACTGAAAGGACAATGCTTGGACAAGCTCTGAGAAGAGCCTAGCAAAAGATCTGTTCTTTGACTCACAGTCAGAAGAATGGTGAATTGTTTGGTACATCCCTAAGTATAAACATCTGTCTTTTAAAGATGTTTGGAAGTAAAGACAGATCTAGGACCTTCTCCAAGGCTTCTTATCAAATCAGTGAACACATCTTACTTTGGGTAATGGTTCAGTTCAAGAAGTCATAAGCAGAATCAATCAGATTATTGCTTAATATTTCAGCGACAATCTCCTCAGACCGCATGAGGCAGCAATAATGCAATGCATGCTCAGAGCTCCTGTCATCCAGGTATCAGAATTACATTCTTAGAAATGATATAAGCTTCATCAGCAGAGCACTGTAATTTAAAAGATGGACGTGGCAATGTGCATATATGCTAAGAGAATTACAAAATTAAACAGCCATTTAAAGACAGAACTAGGACAAAGCCCAGCCTTCCTGACTCTCAGTCTCCTTTCAATACCATCTGGATAATTTTCTTCTTTATTCTTTGAAATAAATAATTCAGCTGTTTGTCAATATTGTATGGCAGTTGTTTCCAAAATTTGGGATAAAATACTGTGCTGGATCTCCAAGAAATATGATATAAATTCCAGAAGCCTGGGGGTGCTCACCTTTTTGCAAACCTTCAGTGGCATTTACTGGATTTTCAAAGGTACTGCAGCTTAAACATGACAGAGCCATGCTTGCTTTTCATCTCCCCACCAGAACCCTTCCTAGCATTCTGCTAGGACAGTATTGGTACAAGTATCCAGGTTTTACCACTGTCTTCAGCTGTACTTTACCCAAAGGAGTATTTGCTGCTGCCAGTTCTGTGGATTTTTTTTTTTTGGCTGTGTTGTCCACACTTCATAAGGGGACTGAAACATGATGAAGGATCTTGCCACCACCTACTTTTGACTCATGCTTTTTCTTCTCTTGCATATTTGTAGGTTATACATTAAAGGATAGTCAATAGGTCAAAAAACGATGAAGTGACTAAGCCATTTTTAAATACTACTCTTTGGAATATCTCCTGTAGTTGAAGCAACATTAGTTAAACATCAGTACTTAGACACACAATGACGAGAGTGGACTTCCTTTTATGAGCCTTTGTATGTACACTTCCCAGAGAGCTCACACAACCCACTAATGGTGAACTAATGGGACAGAGCTTGTGGCAGCCAGCCTCCTGACCTACCACACTGCCCTTGCCTCCTGATGGCCATGTCACCTCAATTATGGATCAGGACATTTTTTTTAAAAAGGAACTGTGGTATTTTAATCTACATAATATGATTTTTAGCAGAGGACAAACACATCGTTTATATAGGTGACATTTCAAATTCTCACATTGCATGTGGTTGACCCAAATAGCACAAATTCAGATTCTGACTGAAATGTACTGCACTGCATGTTTCTGGCCCATCACTACAGTTTACAATTGCTAAAAATATCCCTGCACTGCACAGATGGTAGAGATCATTTAGTCCAAAAGAGTCATGAAGAAACAAGTTTTAATGATAATATGGGATTATTTTTTTGCTTGTATGTTCCAATAGTCTTGTAAGGTCACTAATACAAAGAGAATTAAGAGAAAAAATTGCTGACAATCTTTGTATGGAGAGTAGTAGTGTAGTCAGGACAGCTGTCAATTTTTTTTGATCTGTCTGTGCCTGAACTTTAAGAGAACTTTGTTCAGGACAGCATCCTGCCAACACATCAGCCCTGCACAGCAGCTCCTCAGAGCAAACACAGACCTTTTTGGTGTCAGGGAGATGATTATCTCTGTTTCTGCAAGAGTGTTGAAAACACGTGCTGAATGTGGTGTCCCTAGTGTGACACGGTGAGGTTTACTCTTCCTTGCAATTCTAGTTCCCTCCTACTTGCACTTTCAATGATCTGGGCTGTGCTTTAACCTGGACATCTGGCAAACACATGGATAATCAGACTAACAGGGTCAAATCCAGGCATCTCTCTGGCCTGACTTCAGGGTTGTTTCTGGAGCTAGAAGAATGTGGAATAGCGATGACTCTGACACAACTTTTCCCTTATAAAGGACAATAGAGATAATAATCAGAACAATTATGCAAAACTCACTAAAACTTTCAGGAATTTACAAGTAGGTACTGTAAATATTCAAGTAGCAATTGACAGGATTGCAAGAGCAAGTCCTTCTGTTTTAATCCAAACAAAGCAGAGAACAAACACCAAGGGACCATGCAAAGGTGGTTACACTGATATAAAAGAAGTGCAGCTGAAGCAAGAAGTGGCTGTTGAATGTTAGAAAATCCAGTGTGGAGGAAAGGAAGATCTGTGAAAATAAGTACCAACAAACAACAAAAGGAAAAATGGGGGAATAAAATTCTCAAGTTGTAGTTAAATCTTTACAAACATCAGAAGGTACATCCAGTACCTTCTTATTGAATTGTAGGCAGAGAAAAAGCTGGTTTGGAAACATTGGAAAACACTGTGTTTATACTGCTTTTATGGAGTCCTCTTCCTCAGCAGTTATTTGTCCATCTGTTTCCATTTCAGTTTTACAGCTATTTTTGACTCGCAGCAGGTCAAAACTAAGGGGGGCTTTTTTGCTGTTAACAGACAGTGTTTGTAATGCTCTAAGGGAGTGTCTCTGTTGGTACCTTCCTTCTGTGCCTGGCTGGGGGGCAGGGAGAAGCACAGCTTATCCTTCCCTGCCTACCACCTCCTTCAGGACTGAGGAGCCCATTTGTGTCTTTGGCTGTGCCAATACCCATGGCCTCCTGCTGGCTCTTCTAACTCATGCCTGCATGCTCTGTCTCACGCTGTCCCAAACACTCAAGAGAAGCTCTCCCTGAAACCTCTGCATGCCTGCCTCATAATGTCTCTTCAGTTCTCCTTTAAAACTCTCTCCTTTTTCCATATTATCTCCATAAGTTTGCATGAGACCTACTAGACTGACACATATTTGGCTTTTCATTTCCTGAAACTTGTTCTCTTGTCTTCTCTTCTGCCTATCTGCTGCATCTTTTCCTACCTTTAAACTATAGGGTTTTAAGAGACAGAGCTGCTTTCTCATGTGCTACTTAAAGAAGGCCTGGTGCAAAGGCCATAATTCCTGGTATGAACACCTCTTGTCTCTGGCACACTACAGATCAGCTGTGGTAGTGGTCAATATATATATATATATTTTTTTTTTTTTTCTTTTTTAAATTTAGATCTCTCCATAGAAATATCCTTATGATCAGTACCAGAGTTTTAATAAGGGCTACTGAGGTCCTGAGAGATGAACCATGGTTTGATGTACTTGTTATACCTGGATGATGAAGGAGGATTGCACGGAATCCTCCCCATCACTTTCATACTTAGTTTCAGGATTAATTAATTTAGTGTCAAACCTATGTCATTCATCCCTGTGGGCAGGCCATTATCTGACAAGAAGTATCTAAGGACTAGACCCTAAAGGGCATTTAGGTTCCTAAAGCCCATTTAAGTGACCAATACACCCCAATTCCAATAGGAGGGTGGTTTCAAAATATGAGTTGTTTTTTAAAAACTGGTACTCTCTTGTCACTCAGACATTGTACAATCAGACAGTAAATGGATGACTTGTAAAACTTTCATTTTCCTAGAAAATAATAACATTTTCTATTACAGCCCTTGTGCTAAAAGGGCACACTTCCCCTTCTTCTCAGGGGTGCATTAGAAGTTTCTGTGCAGGAATCCAAAGCAGAGACTGCCATTGCCTCAGCAGTGCTTTTGCAATCCGGTTTTGCATTCAGAAATGCATTCGAGTCACAAAAATCAATTGTTACAGAAACTGTGGTGCCTTGTGGGAAGGACATAACAGTGAAGCAGCATTGTGGGTGAGGGTGGGTGGGAGATTAAAGCAGAGTATGATCGGTGGGGAATGGCCTCTGGGTCCTCACTAAGCACTGTTCAGGTTTTTGTGGATGGACCATGTTACTGTCAACACCACGGGCTCTAATCTTATTGTGCACCCTTTTTTATCAGATCCTGTGTGCTAATGCAAGATAACTGTCCTTAGATCAAACAGACACAGGTGAGCAGCTTTGCTAAAAAGGGATAGCTCCATCTGGAGCAGTTTCCTTCTGAATTATGGTGAAGTGGTGGCAAACATCTTCAAACATGTTTAATAAGAAAAGTTGCGAATCTCTTCCCTAGTGATCCATCTATGAACACGGACATAATGGGTCTGTGAAACGAGTCAATTAAAATCTATCAGCCATATTTATTGGCCTGCCTGATCAGAACTGAGATTCTCTGGAGAGGCACAGCGCACACTGCTGCAACTGTGAGCAGCACCTGTAGCCCAGCCCTGCTGAGGACAAACCTGGGGGTCAGATTTCCCAGGTCAAAACAAACACTTACCAGACCTCTTGCAGAGCTGATACATTTTCTTTTTATGTGCACAAATTCACTACTGAAACCCGACCCTTGAAATGTTACTGTTTATTAGAACCTGAAGGGCTTGCTGTTACGTAAATACAACACAGACATACGTACCTGAGACTGTTTGACCCCTGTTAATATTTTTCTGGATTGGGTTAAAATTTGTGAGCATAATCAGCTGCTTTTCCTCCAAGATAAACCTAAAAAAAGCCACCAGCTCATGTGGAAAGGAAAGGACCTCCACCCCTACTGAAGCCACGCTGGGGCTGGAGTGGGAATGCCCAAGGGTGTGCTGATGCAAGAGGACAGTGCAGGAGATAACCTCTGTTGTGCATCTGGGTGCCTACAAGGACTTCAGCAAGAAAGAATACAGAAATCCTGAGAAGACAGGAAAGGCATGAAGACCACAGGAAAAGCCCCAGATCCTTAAGGAGAGCAGAGTGAGCAAGGTTTCCTGACTGATAGCCACTGTGGGTGCACTAACAGCCTCACTGGCCCTGCCCTGCCTCTCCAGGGACCAAACCTCTCCCCATGGGCCCCATTTTAGCCCGTGCTTTTACACACATCTGAGCTGTGATGCTGGCCTACAGCTATGCCCAGTCATGGACTCTCTTGACCCTCAAGGACCTTTGGGCTGGCTGGCCCTTGGACCTGCCTCTCCTCCACAGAGTGCCAGTGATCTGGGTTCTTGGTGGAACCCAGCTGCCCCTGGCTGCCCTGCTCCCTGCCTGGGGTGAGTCCTGCCCTGCCTGTCCCCCTGGCAGGTGCTGGCCCAGCAGCATCCTGGGGAAGCCCTGGCAGGAGCATGGGACTGCAAGTCCCCAGCTGGATTGCAGCTGCACTCAGGGAGGCATTGCTGTGCAGGATCTCTGTAAACAGGTGCCTCTTGAATCTGGAAATGTTTGCTTTTGCCAGTAATATCTCAGACAATGCTCAGAATCCTGCATTTTACGTAATTCAGAGTAGAAAAAGCATTGCAGAGCAGGTGGCTGTGGTGCCACTGTGGTGCTGTACATGCTGACAAGAATGTGAGAGGTGCATGTTTCAATGGGAGTCCTTATTCTTTGTCTCACAATGCTCTTGCTTTGGTCTGTCCTTGCTGAAGAAACATAGACCCCCAGTTCTTCAGCCTAACATGGCTAATAGCTGGTTAAAAACTCCTGTTAAAGAAGTGGCACCTTTTGCTCAGTAAGGTCTTAAACAGTATGAAATACAGGCAGAGACTAATCTTTAGGCTGGCCCCTCACTGTTTCCTTTCACAGTTTGGTTAAATTAGCAAACCAGCAGAAGCCTTATCTCCTTTTGTTCTCGTTCTTTTCTTTTGAAGTTCATGGTGCTTTGCAAACCACTGGTAAATTTTTGCATTACATTGTAGAAAAAGGTGGGGTTTTTTTCCATTTTTTTGACAAATTGGCTCCTCTTTTTCTTTTTTTTTTTTTCTAGTTGGAAGAGATCTTTAGATTTTCATGTTCATTATTCCCACAGCTCTGAGGGGCTTTGCAGAGGGATTTGATGGTGCTGATACTTATTGGTGCAAATTACATTGGTTTTTTGCTGTCTTCTCTTTACTACTCTATGTTTAGTAAATGAACATTTTAAAAATCATGTTAGGAGTGTTTTTAAAAGCTGCTTGGAGCTAGGAAAAAAGAGTGGGTCAGCAGAAAGGGGAAATGGTAGAAAAGACAATGCTTGTGCGTTGCATTGCCAGGCAATTCTCAGACACAAACAAGATGGTAACAGTAGTCCCCTGAATACCTGGAGCCATAGAAGTTGAGGGAAGTGGGGACAGACAGGCAGAAGGTGAAAGAGATGGTCAGAGCTGTTCAGTCAGTTCACAACAGAAAACCAAAATGAGGATGTTGCCACTTCACTGCTGGTGTCTAGAGCATTTCACATCCCCTGGCATGGTGGGTACAAGCTGCTGGAGTCTCAGCTGCTGCTGGGCAATTCTTCAAAATTCTTTAGTGTGCACTGTGCTGCTTTTAGCTGGATTAAGGCATTTAGACAGAGATCAGTATGGTGCATTTTGTCAAAAGGTCTCTAAATAAAAGGGTTGAAATATGTGGATACTAACTCTAGGAACTGGTTTCTGCAATTTTTGTCAGGGCAAATGGCCATAATTCTAAGGCAGAATTTTTCTTATTGCCTTAGGCTGTGTTTTGAAAGGTATTTACATGCTGAAAGATAGTTTTAAACTTCTACTAAGACTTTGAAAAATATTGCCTGCTTCATAAAATCTTACTCAGCACTCATCTGGTTTGTTTGTAAATATCTTGGAAATCTGGCAATGTACCGGTAATAAATGCAGAAAAATAATGGGAGTTCAGATAAAAAAATAGCAATTTTTTTACAGTATTAGGATTGGTACACTGTTTAACTGTTAATACAAATAAGTCAGGATCTCTTACGAGGTGCATGGAACTAAAAGGTAAAAATTAAAAATGGACACCTAAAAAAAAGATAATGAAGATAATGGAGAAAATACAAAAAGTCTACTTTATAAAGACTCTATCACGCAGATTCAGATGATTTATTTTGCCTTTTTTTTAACCTTTTCTCTTGAGAATTATTAGACGAATGTAGAATTGTAAATTGAGTGTACAGATCTTTCTACATTTGCAGAATGAGAGATCTGAAATCACTTAACCAACATTCTTCAAACTTGTAAGGACAGTTACTTGTTCAAGAAAGTTAAATATAAACTCTAATAGTGAGCAAATCAAACTGACGGGTTCTAATCATGAGTATAAGCCTCCAGTTTGGTTGGCTTTCTTTTTTTTTCTTTCAAGGGTGAGCAATAGAATGGTTCTTGAATATGTAGATCAGTATAATTTAATTAGCTTTTACGACTAGGAATCCTCAGAGATAACCATAAAAGTCAATTAGACTGTATTAAAATGCAGCCATTTTCCTGAAGCTTCTGTGAAACAGCCCTTACTTATTCAAGAAAATGATAAGAGTCTAGATATCTCAATAAAATATAAAGAATAGCCACATAGAAAGACATGGCTGTGGTTGTTTTTAATGTAACTGACTTCTTTCTTCACTATCCCAGTGAAATGCATTGCAAGGCACACATCATATCTTGAGTTATATGCTGTCCTGGCCAGGCAGTGTTACAGTATGATCTTACAGTCTGTTTAGAATTGGATTTGAGGCAGATTTCAGCAAAGTGTAGTGCCTCAGGGCAAAAGCTGATTATCTGCAGGAACCAGGAAAGGGCCATGTCCCAGCTGTACTCCACCTCCCAGCTCCAGATGTTATACACACACAGCTGGCTGAGCACACAGGAAGATGTGCAAATACCTAACCACACAAACCACACAGTCAGATGATCACATATTAATTGATGCCTTCATTCCTCACCCCTGCCCCTGTGTATAGTAATCAGATCTTCACCTGTGCTGAGTTCAAAGCAGTGCTGAGGCGGCACTCGGTGAGCATCCAGCTTGGTCTGTGTCCACCCACCCTCCCACATGGCCAGAGCTGGTCTTTGCATGATGGCTCTCTGCCTCGAGATGAGCTTGCCTCCTATGAGTTTCCAGTGCACCCCAAACTTCAGGTTTCTGCTGAAGCAGAAGCTTTTGAGGGCAGGAATCACAATTACTTTTTGGTGTCTCTAATGAGCATTACAGACATGTGAGTGATGGTCATGGTTTGACCCCGGCACAGTGCCAGTGCCCCCATGAAAAGTATATTTCCAAAATGGTTACTGTGAGATGTGACCCCGAAACAGAACAAAGCAGGCTCCCACTTGGGAATGGAGGGAAAAGACAACACTTTATTAATCTACAACATAGAGACAAAAGCGAAAAAAAGGAAAAAAAAACCCCACACACAGCAATCCACAATGGAACACCTCCAAAACTCTCCTCCTCCCCCCAGCCCTCTAACACCCAATCCCCTCTAACATTGAATTCTCAGTCCAATACCCTCCTTCACACAACTTCCCCCCAGTTCACCAGGAGAGAGGAGTCTCCCTCTTGCACCATGGGCCTCCCCAGGAAACACAGTTGGAACTTCCTGTGCTTGGTTTGACCACAACTTTCCCAGAAACTCACTTCCTGGTCAAACCACGACACTACATTACAGAATATTCAACATTTAGTTTTTAAGTTTGCACTTTTTCCTCAGAGCAACATATTCTGGCCATTCCAAAGAGCATGATTCTACTTTTAATTGTCCTGATGAAGTACACACTCTCTTAATATTAGTAAACCTATTAATGCCAGGAATGGCTTATATTATTCCAGCAGGTATGAATTACCCAAAGCAGAGCTGCGGAGGGGTCAGCAGCCTGAAGCTACAGTATCTTGTCAACCAATGGTTTGATCTTCAGAAAAGAAGTGGCAAAACATCTGGGCAGCTTCCCCATCTCTGCCACACACATCTGACCCTGAATTTCAGCTCAGCCTTATTTACTTCAATTAGCTCGTAAGACATTTCAAGCCTCCATGCTTATCTTAAAAACAAATATTTGCTGTACAGCACGTCACACTACTCAGTATTATGTTCTCTACATAAAGAAAGTCCTTGCAAAACACCACAAAGATCTTGTTTTAAATTTGTTGTAAGACTCTTCAGTCTGTCTTTGCCTGATTTTACAGGATTGAACTCTCAGAATTGATGCTGCATTAGTGTAGTTCTTCTGTGGAAATTATTGCATTTCATAATTATGTGTTCAAGTTCTAAAGGAGAGAGACAAGTATGAAGTAAACAGAACTCTTATCAAATTTGTTGCATGTAAGAACAAGCATTGTCTCAAAATCTCAAGTTCTTACCTTTTTTTTTTTTTAAGGCATAAGGAAAAATATTTGAGCATTAGCAACCATGACACTGAACTGATGTTCCCTTGCATCGACGTAGTTAATCTGTCAGCAATTCCATCAGCAAACCTATTTTTCAGACCTGTTAACTGTGGTCTGAAAATCAATTCCAGACTTAATCATGGACAAAGGGGTGCATTCCATATTCTGCATGCCAGTGATACACATATATCACTTGGAAAATAGATTCCAAGGTCTCAGACCATAAGAAATTTAATGCTTATAATATTTATGACAGAATAGCACCATTGTGCTAAAGAGTGTGGAAAAGTAGGCAGAATAGGTGATTCAAATGCAAAATAGTTTGAGCATCTGTTTAAAATTTCTTGGCCTTCAGCCTTATCGTACAATCCAAGGCATGTAAAAATTGTGCCGGAATTTGCCTCTTGTCATATCTCATTGCTTAATTATTAAACATGTTTGGTATGGTACAGTTGCTCTATAATAAAGTCTGTCATTACTTCAGCAAACAAAATTCCTTGTGCTATTGTCCTCGTAGGTAGTCAATACCTGATAAGAGCCAGGGCTGCAGCTCCAGTCTGAAGCAGGGCCATGCTTTCACACAGCTCTCCTGTGTGAAATGGCATCGCCCTGGGGCACTGCTGGCACTAACGGAGCAAACAGGCACTGCATTTTCAACTCCTTATTGTTTTCTCCATGAAGGAACAAATCCTGCAACCTTCTGTCCAGCTGGACAGACCAGGAGAAGAGCACAGGACAGTCATCCTTTGGCAATAGCAAATGCCAAAGCCTTTGGAGCAAGGGGCTGGAGATAAAACTGGCAGTGATATCAGGTCAGGACACCAAAATTACTGAGGTTTCTGCACTTCTGAGTGCACTCAGGGAAGCAGATAGAAGAGCAGAGCTTAGAGAACACACTGCATGAGCAGGGACAGGACGCCCTTCTTCCTCTACCCCTGCCTGCCCAAACCCAGTTTCTCAGGATGGGTCTGAAAAAAATCTGTCTGAGGCACATATGTGAAGCACTTCTGCACCTGTTTGTTTTCAGGCTTTCCTTTTGATTTTCACCAAGGACCCCCCCAAACTAGGACTAGTGAAACAGCCAATGACAAAATTTTCATCTCTGTGAGCCCCAGGCTTAGCACCAGTGCAGTCCTCAGCAGACACAGCCTCCTTCAGTTTTGCCATCACCACTAGATTTGTGTGCCCCTAATTTTGTTTCTAAATTTGGGTTTTCTTTCCTGTTTTCCCAGATAGGGTTTGTGAGGCACCAAACTGATGCGTGTTGGAATGGTGCCAGCTCCTGGCCATGAATATCAGTCACAGTCCAGCACCTCTGTGTAGGCACCCAAAAACTGAGACAAGATACATCCAAATTAATGGCTTTTCACTTCATTGGTTTTATCATTTTCTGTGCAAGCGCAAAACAGCCCCTTCAGTTAGAAAGGGAGTGAAAGAGATGTGAAACTCAATTACTGATGAGAGACACACTCTCTGTCCAGCCCTTGGTCCCACTCACAAGGTGTGAACCCCCCATGTGAACGTGCAGCCCAGCACAGGGCCAGGCAGTAACTCTAGAGCTGCACAAGGGAGTGCCACCAATATATAGTGACCTCAGGTTCCTGCAGCATCTCTGCCAAGGTGCCTTTAGCTGCAGGGACAGCAAACCCACCTGAGCTCTGCTGTGGGGCAGCAGAGGGCTTCACTCAGGGACATGCTGAGCTCGGGCAGCATCACTGAGTTCACTACAAAATGCAGGGTTTTCCTGAACAGAAGATTGCAGGGGCTGCCTGGGAATGTTTGTAGGGTGCTTAATTTTAGTTTTGCTCCTGGGTGAGCTTGGAGAACCAGGCAGGATGACATCCTGGGAAGGAGAGAAAGGTGGGCTGGTGCTGTGGGTACTGCTGTGGATGCGATGCTGCTAATTTATCTTCATCTGCAGCTTGTGTTACACAGCAGCCAGCAAACTGGGGCAGCTGAGGGCCAGGCAGACCCTCTCAGCCATGAGAGCAGCTCCCTCCAGTGCAGAACTGATGCTGGCAGCTGGAGTGGTGACTGTGCTGCTTGAGCAGCAGGCCGTGCCTTGCAATGGGGTCCTGCTCCCGCCTCAGTTCCCTTGAGGCTTCTCCCACTGCCCCGAGCCGCTGTGGCCCCTCAGGGCTGCTGGTGTCACCTGCAGTCAGCACTGGGCCAGCTCCCTCCCTGCTGCCTCAGAGCGCTGCAGGGCAGCCATGGGTTCCTAAACACCTCTGCTGCAGGGCTGGCAAATTCTGGCAGAGGACAAGGCAGGGAGCTGGAGGGAGCTCTTGTGTTGGGGCCTTATTGACAGGGATACAATTTTTCCAAGGCAGTCAAAATCCTTAATTCTACAGTTCTATCTCATCTCTAGTGCAAGCTGTGCACAGCAATGCCATAGCTTTACAACCATATAATCCAGCAGCCTTTTCTAAAAAGACAGACTGGGGCTATTTAAGGGGGGAAAAAAAATCTTAGAAGTTAATTTCTTTTGAAGACAACTAACTGAACATTTGCAAAACTAACTTTATAAAAAGAGGTGTATGCTTAACCACAGGCCATCCCACCCCACAAAGCTTTTAAATGAACTGGAAATGATTTCTCTTCAATGTCTTGACCTCAGGGCTCAAAGGGGATCTGGCAGCAGCCACATACAGAAGCCCAGGTGGGAAACATTTAATTTCCCGAGATGTTACTCCCATGGTATTAACGAAGAGGAATTGCTTCAGATATTGCAAGCTGAGTTTTTTGAATCATGAAGCTTTGCCAAAGTAGGGGTGAAATCAAACAAATAAGTAAATAAAATGTCTCTCTCTCCTTTATCATGCACAAGTTGGAGGGTAGTGTGGACAAAATTAAAGGTCCTATAGAAAAAAGCTGATGTGAAAGCCCAGTTGAGAAGGTGCTTTAGTTTTATCCCAGAATCTCTTGTCCAAACACCAAAGGTCTGTGTAAGGCTGGCTGTGTTTGCTGTGTACAGGAGCCCTCTGTTTGCAGGGGAGGAGAGGGTCTAACCTGCCTGGCCTGGAGTGGGAGCACACACAGAGCTGCAGTCCACAGCCCGAGACACTCCCTGCCTCCTGTGCAAATACATCAGCTCTTGGCTCATCTGTGACCTCCTGAGATATTCTGTCTTTACCAATTATGCTTCGCCCATCCCTATCCTAGGAGGAAACCATGAGTTTTTCCCATTGTGAATTAAATTAATGGAAAAATAATCTTGGGAAAATTGGCTGTTCTTTGGCTGATAACCTTTAGTTATTCTACTAGCCATGTCGGGGGTTCAGCACTACTGAAAGAATGAACAGTAATCTAATTAATATGTTTAGTGTACTAGACTAGAATCTAAAGACATATTCAGCTTGCCACAGCATGCACTTTTAAATTTTTTACTCGGCAGTAATATTAAAACAGCCAGACTTTCAGCCCTGCAAACTGTGGATAATGAATTTCTTTCATCCCAAACAATTTACTGCCTGGTGTATTAAAACACTTAACCAGATCAGTTGTATTTGCACCAATGCATGCTTTTACATGCAGACCAATGGAAAAAATGAGCAGTGTGCAGTAATGATTATTTTCTTGGTAAATGTCTTTTCGCCCTTAAAATTATAGGAAAAAAGTCACATATTCTCAGTCACAAGTGAGCACTGTTTACACAACCAACATGAATAATGATAACAAGTATATTCCCTGCTGCCCTCACTCTCTTTGGATGCTATCCAGCTTTGACTGAAGTCAGGGAGAGCTCTCTGTTGACTTCTCTGGAGCAAGATGGGATTTGCTGCCTGCAGTCGGCATTCCCCTCAAACAAGCATAGCTCTCAAAATGCAGCGCAGATGGAAAAGTCTTATGGAGATGGCAGAGCTCATCGTACTCAGGGTTAGTAGGTTCACTCTCTGGGCCCCAAAGCAGGGTCAACGTCAGGAGGAAGGGAAAAAAGAGTTTTAAAATAAAAGTTTACATGCTTTTTTTCCTGCCATTCTGCTTTCTGAGGCATTTAGCTATATTTGGTTGTATTTTTAGGCTCCGTTCCAAGAGCAGATTGAAGAACCAAAAACTTTGTGAAATGAAAGTTAGGATTTCCGGATGAACACTTCACTTCAAAAGCTTATGTTCAGAAAGAAATCCCCCGCCCTGCCACACTTGTTAAAATACAAATGTTTTGTACAAATGCAATTTTAAGCAAGCCACATGAATCTGGTTTCAAGAATAAAATTCTCTGCTTTTAAAATTTGATACAACAGCACAGAAATGATGTTGTAAGGAGCCCATCCTTTCATCATGAGTGTTTTGGGGTTGAGTTCCATGTTCTTTTGCAAACATGCATGGGATTAGGGTTCAGTTACAATGCACATACACAATTTTTCAAAGCAACTCCCAGAAATGCAGTTAATCATTCCAGCAGAATGGAATTTAGGGACAAGCCTTCTGCCCTTAAGAGAAATGAAAAGGAGCAGGGTTTGGCTTGTGAGGTAGGATTCATCCTGGATGAGGGGTGATGTGGACTTGAAATAGGCCCAGGATGTCAGCATTTGACTGTAGTGGCAGACAGCTTTGCCTGAGCTCACATGAACTTCTCATTTGTGCATCCATAAGGGAAGAGATTTGGCTTTGGCTGCCAGCCTCTTCAGTCCGTCGGGCTCTCTGGGATGGCTCTTCTTGATTTCAAAGTGTGTCAGCGGGGGCTTTGCATGCAGTTGTAAAAACAATGTGCGTTGATGGGACTCACTCCCTACGAGGTGACCCCTGGAAAACCTGCTCAGTCAATGGCAAGAATTTTTATTCCATTTTGTCTGGAGAGAGATTAAATTGTTAGACTATTTCCCATCATCAGCATCCTTGTTGTGGAAACACAGCAGTCAATTTTTACTGTGGTTCGGCAGGGCTGTCCTCAGCACTGCGTATTTCCTGCTTGGCATCCACCTCCCTCGCTTTTAAAGTTCATTATTGGCAATCTGCTGTGAAAGAGAATATCGAGCCTGTATGTGTTGACCACCCAGGTCTATACATTTCCATTGTCAGATCTATATACTACTGCGGTAATAAAAGCACTGGAGAGCAGAGCACGTGATAAAATGCTCCTAAGGAGATCTCTGAATCTTAATCTTTGCCTTACACCCTGTTTAGCACTATTTCTTCTGAAGCTGTGCAAATATCTGTGCAGCTGTATATTTTCACATGCCACTGCAAAATAAATTATTCAGGGTTGTTAGATTACTTATAAATGACACCAATCAATTAACACCACAGCCGGCAGTCTTTGGGGCTTTTGTCATGGGCCAGGACTGTACAGCTCTCGACTCCACGTTTCCCAGTCTGAAGGATTATGGTAATGACAGCTTATTTTTATTGAATTTTTAATTGATGAGTAGTATCTCTGGACTCACTGTGCTAACATTAAGTCTAGGGAGAATTAATCTCTTGAAGGAGAGCGTGATACAAGCAGAGCTGCCCTTCTGCAAACAAAAAAACCTCATTTACACGTGGCACCAAGCAACCAAGTGAGTTTGCTGCTGTCAGTTGTCAGAGTCTTTCACAATCCTTTGCAATGAAGATTTGAGCCTTTTCCTTACACAGGGCTGCACAAGCCTTTGAGGAGACCGCACACTGACACGTGCCTCAGCACTGCCCTGTAACAAGGTGAAAAAAGCAGGGTGGTTCCAGGTCATGTGAAACAAAGTCAGCAGCAGCCTCTATTGATCCACCTTTCTTTTTGCAGGCTGGAAAAGCCTCAGCCCCCCTTCTTCTGCATCACTGATGTTCCCAGTGTTTCTGGTGACGCTACCAGCAGGGCCACTGGATAGCAAAGTCTGCAAGCCTCTGACACAGAAACAAATCCCAATGCTGGCTGCAAAGCAACAGAGCCATGAAATAAAATATTTGCTTCCCTTTCTGGAACAAATAAATCTGGGATCCCTTCATCCTTCCAAAATACCCAGCTCCTGGGCAGACTGGGCTGGTGCATGCTCATGGTGCGGAGAAAGGGTGACCAATGCAGAGAGCTGCACCTAAACACTGGCAAAGAATAACACAGATGATTGGTGTTTTCCATGTTGCTTTAAGGAGCAACAAAGCTTCATGATGATGGATAAATTCTATCATGCTTTAAACATGTGTGGTTTAAGGACAGAAAGTAATCCAATACCAAGTTTTTCAATACAGGTTGAACACGTCATTGAACTGTTTGTTTTACATTAAAATCTTCCTAGCCCCACTAAAATCTTCCTAGCCCCCAAACTAAAATCAGGCTGTTCAAAGTCCAGCTGATTTAACTTCATAAAGTCACTGAGAATAGTTAAAAAATTATGCATTGCATGCTGACATGGATTGATTCATTAAGGGTGATGGTAGAGCCTGAATTGGAAGGTGCAGTGAGGATGATGATGAATTTTAATGTGACCAGTGGCTACTGTGCAGCAGATATGAAATTGGAAATCAATGCTAGCTATTAAATACAAATGGATGCTCTACATCTGAAGCAGCCTTCCATTCCCTATCTTTCAGTGTGCCAGGGGGATGCTGGAATGAAGGAAGGAAGCCCAGCCTTGCAAGGGTCAGCCAGGGCTGCTGCCTGTACTTTCTGTTCATAGCTGGGGTACATCTCACTCTCTGTGAAATGGATCCACACCAAATGCTCCCAGCTGCCCCCATGCCAGATGTGGTGGCTCTGCTGGGTCTAAATCTCAGTCTCCCTGTCTGGGACCTGCATGACTGCATCTGAACAGAAGCTCATACATATCTCTAGATCTCATGGTCAGAAGGAATATCTGTGAAGGATGAGTGCATAATGGATGCAATGATGCCTGAGCCCACTGGCTCCCGAAGACGAGCCCAAGGCAAATCAGAGTGGAAACCCTAAAAGCCAAGAGTAACTGCACTGCTGCTGGAAGGTGTTGCTGGAGAAATATCACATCTCAGGCCACACTGCCCTGGCCCAGGAAAATGCTGTCGGATGTCCCCATGGGTGCTAGGATAGTGCCAGAAGTGGGTGGTAGGTAAGTCTCTGCCTGCCAGAGAAGAAAACTCCCCTGTCAGTGCAGCTCTTTGTAGCAGTGGAGATGCTGCATGTCCTTGGGGGAGCAGAGAAAGCCTCAGGGAACTCTGTGTTATATTTTGCCTAGGACATCAATTTGCTGTAATCCAGCTGTGTTCATATAATGCAGACACAAGGTGTTTTAGCCTCCTGTTGCCTTGCTTTCTACCATCCCTCTTTCAACACACACATGCACAATTTAAGTAACTTGACTCAATTGCTTTTTTATAAAATATTAAATGGAAAGACAGACACAGGAGTGTCTTCTCCCCCTATAGCAAAGCAATGAAGAAATGAGCATGCCAATTTCATTAAAATATTTGCTGGCTCTGTTGATACTGGAACATTGAGCTAAGTCCCTAATTAAATGAGAACACAACAAACACAGCTAGTAAACTCTTGGTTTTCAAGCAGTGTCTAACAAGATGAGCACAAGATAAGTATTTTAAATGTTCACCCTCTAGATCTCTCAAGCCTAATCAGTGATGTTAAACATGTCTTTTAAGAAAGTACTGTTTCTTTCTTCCGTGGAGGCTCAGAAGAAGGGAGAGAAGCTGTTCCTAGGGTGTGGACAATAGATTGCATCTGTGCACTGGAAACAAACAGATTCTCCTGTGTGAGCATGATAGTGGCACTGGTGTAATGAGCCCTTCTTGGGTCAGTTGACACAACAAATGGATCCCAGTGAAGGGTCTGGGTGACATGTTCACCCAAGACAAAAAAGTCAAGGAGGTAAGAACAGGATTATGAGATCTTCCAGCCCAGAGCCTGGCTTTTAGCATCAGCCAGCATGGCTTTTTGCATTAAATTCACAGACAAGCCCCAGTCAACACAACTAGTTCACAGAGCTCAGACACCAGCACTAGTAAGGAGGGACAGAAATGTACCAGCTGCACCACTTTATTTTTTTCTCTGTGTCAAAACTGGTCTGACTCCTGAGAAGCACCTCCTATTATGTACTATAATTTTACTACTATAATTTTGCCTAGCACGTCATCCTTGACCTGTGCTGGCACAGCATATCTATCTCTCCCTCTGTATAGCTAAGGTGCATAAATTTAGATGGTAAGGTTGAAGTATTAGTGATTTGCAGCCATTTTGGATGACATTTTTATACTACGAGAGGCAGATTTCAGTGTGATGTTCATTGGAGGTGGTGATCAAAAAGCAGGAGAGGGCAGAAGAGTTGCTAAAGCCCTCTTTAGCTTTAACTCCAGGAAACATCTATTTTGTGAATGTTTGAGATTGTTTTTTTTTGTTTTAATTGATATTTGACATTTCAGCCAAGCCTGAAACCTCCAGGATTTAATTGTAATAAAATCAATGATACACCAGGAGTAATGAGGTGTACCTGAATTATCCTGAAATAGATATAATTGCTGTGTAACTCACCCAGCAGGTCCCAGTTTCCCCAGCCACAGCCAGTATCTCATTGTTTTCCAAGTGAAAAGATGTCAGGGGCCAGTGGGATAGAGCAAAATCAGTCAGGGTGCTCTTGCCTGTTTTGCTTTTGAATGTAATGTAGCAAATAGCATTTGAGAAGAGGAAAGGGTGCTGGGAGAAGATGATGGTTAGCTGGCACCCTGAGGGTGCTTCACACTCGAGTGGTGGGGAAGATGACTGTGGAAGTGTGGTGCCACAGTGGAGCAAGTACTGGTGCAGAGGACTGTGTTCAGCTGGGATGTCTGTGTAGATATTAATGGTGTAGAACTGAGTTTTGACTTTCACTGCAGTATAGAAAAATCCCTGCTACAGGCCAAGATGAAATGCTTCATAAATTATCAGCTGTCACCTACTGGAGCCACAGCTCTGAGCCATGGCAGTTCATGGAGATGAGGGACAGTAAGGTACCTGGCCAGTGGAGCTATAAAAGCTACTGCAGTTAGGGAGTCTGTCCTCCTAAGGGATGCTGTGGTACACACGTCTCTGCTCAAGAATTCTTGGTGCCACGTCTCTGCTTCCTTTCTTTCTCTTGAAGAGACACATTCCTAAGATGTGGTGAACCCAGGCTGGATATCTTCTGCTGCCTGAGGATGCTTGACTCCACACATCCTCTGCAGGGGACCAGCTTTCAACTTATTTTACTGTACTACCTCTTCTGCTGCAGAGGTTTCCTTACACACAGAGTAACTCTGCCTTAATTAAGGGCATTCAGCTGGGAAAGCAGGATATGCAGCCTGAAAGTGTGATTTGGTCTGGGTCTTCCTACTGCTGCAGCCACTGAGCTACAGAGGCAGCTCCATGGCCCCTCAGAGTTATGTTAGATTGTCAAGGAAACTTACTTGGTTTTTGAAAGACAAATAATTTGATAATTTAGGTCTTTTAAAATGTTTTTGGAAGCTCAGGGAGATGTAATGGGGATACACAGTCATCTGGACTTCTACTAAAAATAATACAAGATAAATGTACCTAATGAGTTCAGTGTGTCTTAATAGCCTTCCCCTGGTAGTTTTATACTGGCTCCTGTCATGCATCAATGCTTCTTTCAACACGTGTAAATAATACACAGGGCACAATTCAAGTTCCCATAGAAAGCAACTTGCATTTAGTCACAAACAGCACTAAATGCAGTAGCAATTGCACAGATCCCTTCAGGCAATCAAAAGCTGGGCCAAATTCCGCACCTTTTGCTCACAAAAATAATCTCTGCTGATTTCCTAATGATGCTGTGATAAACCAGGATAGATTTTATGAAAGAAATTTATGTTGCAATATATTTCATATTAGGTCCCAATGCCAAAGGCACTTTTAAAACCTTCCATATGTCTTGCTAAAGCATAATGGATGGGTTTCCTACACTAATAGAGAACATAACCAATCAACTAGTATAAATATTCTCTCTCCATAATCACCTAACTTAGTCATACATCATCTAACTGGAGTGCTACAATTGCAAGACTTTTAAAATAGCCTATTATTTGTCAACGAGGTGAAGATTTTAATGCAAGTATCCTGTATTCATCAGCATAGCTTAGATGAGCTGTTTGGATAAAAATTTGAGGTGTAAATTTAAATATGCTATATGCCTCTGTATGGTGAGCTGGGCCCACTCTTTGAACTTTATTTAGTCTGGCCACTCCTATGTTGCTTAGAGAAGCAGAGCAATGTTCACTCCTTGCAGTGGCCATCTTAATTCAAAAGTGTCACTGGGCACCATCACACAACAGCCTCCAGATCACAACTTTCTGCTAATTTAAACCTGAGCTTATACCATGCTCATGTTTGGAAGCTGCACTTGCAAAAATGTGTGAAGAAAATAATTTTCAGTAGAAAATACCAGTGAATACCAGTGTCCAAAGTGACAACGATACCCAGCACAAATCTTTAAGTGATTAGGCTGTGATACATTTTCTTTCTTCTCACAGGACCATTTGGTTTTTTCACTCTGTTTTCTGTTTCTATGATGATGCCCAGGGAATCAGGAATGAGCTTGTAGGGGTAATGTGTGAGGGACAGATATTTTCTGTCTGATCCTTTGCAACAGCATGGCTTCTTCCAAAGTATTTTATCTGGACAAAGCTTACTAACAGAAAGTTACACAGTTTACTAACAGAAAGGGGCTTTCAGTATGAAAGTGTGAAGCAGGAGTAGTGCATGATTATCTCCTTCACCTTAAGGTCTTAATCTACATCTTCAAGGTTTGATCTTGTGCACATGACGATCGTGCTGTTGACTTCTGTGGGATCAAGAACTAGAAACATGCAGAGGGAATAATGTAAGAAAATACTTTATAGCCAGTCTGCATGGAAGGAATTAGAAATACCAGGTGCAAGTTCAGGGAGAAGAAAGATGCAGATGTTGCATTTTCTCCATTTAGAAACAGGCATCCAAAAATCAATATTCTTTATACATAGTCCTGAAATATGCTGCCTAAGGTGACTTGGTCACTACAGTGATGTGTGTCCTCGAAATCAGATCAATACAAACATCTGCTCCAAAGGCCTACCTTAGTCATAACAAGTATAACTTCTGACTCCTCAGGACATGGGCAGCTCCTGCAGAAAGTAAGCACAGACATGGTCTCCAAAAAAATGTGATTTTTGGGGATAACACTCCAGTTACAGTTTGTCTGCTAATTTACTCATTGTATGAATTCCAGCAGAGATCAGATGTGATTTGGAGATGTTCTGTAAGAAGTAGAAAAAATATACTCAATGCAGCAAATTTTGATGATAAATATATGCTGTATTGTTTCATTCAAATGCATACACTTATTCTTTTTCTCCTCAAAATCTAAATTAATTATGCAGGCATATGTAATAAATATACCAAATTAGCAAGGTATCTTTACTAGTATCTCTTGT
Source organism: Passer domesticus (assembly GCF_036417665.1). Lineage (NCBI taxonomy): Eukaryota > Metazoa > Chordata > Aves > Passeriformes > Passeridae > Passer > Passer domesticus. The sequence continues at coordinate 33,137,524 of NC_087478.1, read as the reverse complement.
TTTTTTAATATGACCTTACAAAATTTTCAAATTGAAAAATTATGGGAAGCATTGAGGCAGAATTTTCAGATCAACTGCTATAAGGTCAATAGAAAATTTCTTAGGCATTCCCAAAAAAAATTCCATATTCAAAGGAATTCCTTCTATCTTGAAGTGAATATTGTTCCATTTTATGGACCATTTTATTAATTTGCCATTTTATGACACTCTTATTCATGTTCTTCCAATCACCAGCTTTCCTAGGAAACCTATGCTTAACATCCAAGGCTAGATTTGTATACCTGTAGAAATCATGGAGACTAAACCTGTTGGAGGACACACACAGAGGTAAAACCTTTTTGGCCTCTTGTGTTTCGGGTGAGGTGAACTAATACAGATATTTGCATCTTTCTATGCCAATGACAGAAAAGTTCTCCAGAAATTCACATACTTGACACAACAGTCTGAGAGAAATAGATGAGGAATTTCATAGCTCACCCCCAGTCCCAAATGGGAGTACACAGACCCCAATTATTTCTATAATACTGCATTGACAGTCCCACACCATCAAACTCCAGGCCTCAGTAGGCAATATCTGTTTAAGGGAGACCATTTTGTTATATATTTGTAGATTTTTTTTTTGAGGAGCGCTATTTAAATGAGGCATGATGCCACCTAATACACCAGCAAGATGGTGTAGTTTGAAAGGAATATCTGTTACTTTAAAGTTATTTTGCTCTCAGGAACTAAGGCAAATTGCATTTGTTTTTCTAAAACAGTCACCCTTAATGAGCCTGCATGGAATCTATTTCTGAGAGGGGCAGATTTGAGTGCAGCACTATTATTCCTAACAAATTAGTCATATTGCATCACCAACACAAAACAATGAAACTAAAAAGCCAGGGTCATAATTTGCTCTCATGCACACTGGTGTAACTCCACTGGGTCTGATTTTTGGGCACACCCAGGCTGAGCAGAAATGTCTCAAAAAAGCCAGTTATAGCCCAAAGGCTGCTCTGCTTGCTCTGCTCTCCTGAGGAGTGACTGTCCCACTGGACTGGATGACAGATGGGATGGGAGCACCACAGGCTTGGCCAGTTCCCTCCCTGCCTTTCCTCTTCTGATTCACCAAGGGGTACGTGGCAGCTTGGTGCTGGACGAGAGCTCCCCAGAGAGAGGGCAGTCAGGTCAGGAGACTGCCTGTTTCCCACCTTCCTTTGTCCTATGGGGCTGATGCAAAGCATTCAGATTTTGAATCAGACAGAATCACTCCCCTTTCCTGGCATAGAACAATTGCAGAAGCCCATCATTTCTTATGCCTGTTGAAAAGTAAGAAAGAAATCAGTATATTGTGGTAGAGTTTGGAGGCAGATGCCTTTATTCTCTGTTCAAATACTACAGAGGTCTGTGTCCTGACTGACCTTTGCTGTTACAGTTAGAATACGTTTTAAAAATGTTAAAATATTAACACTTTTAAAACTTATTTTTTAATTAAAATGGGCTGGAACAAATTTCCATTTCTTGGTTCTGGATTGAGCACTTTGATTCACACTGTGTTCTCAGTGAGGTTTCCACCAAAACATTCAACAAAGTGTGGAGCTACTTCAGATTTCCATGCAGAAAATTAAGATCAAGATCTACCCTTGACGTTTGAGCCTTTCTCCAGTATAGATCAGGAGTTTTGACACTAATCCATGTTTAAGACTAAAATCTCATTTTATTTTTACTATCAAAAACCCCTCTCCTGGGCTCTTTTTAGTAATTTTGCAACTTTATACTTGTGCATACACTGTAGAGAGAAAAAGTGAAACTAGTAACTAAAATAGCAGGAACATGATCTACTAAGCATCATCGTCTGAGCAGTTCCTTCCCCTTCCCCCACATGCCAGCTTGTTCTCAAGTGTTAAATCACGTTGTGAAGGCTGCCTTACAAAGGAGCACCTGAGGAAAGCAGCTGTAGTACACAAGGGCCACTTACATCCCTGCGTGTGTACTCACAACCGTGACGGAGGAGGGTGAGAAAGCTACGTGGGCAGGGAAGTAATTGGAAGTCATCACAAAACAGACTTGCATAAGTGAAATGATGCATACAAGTAGTCTTTGGAGATTAAAGATATTTGGGTTGGGAGAGGAGCTTTAATTGGAACTGACCTTGTAAAACATGCTGCCTTATGTTCAGGCTTACAATCATGGGTGGGCCAGCTGATCTATTTAAAAATGCCTGGTTCACATTAACCACCCAGGTTTTACAGACAGTTTTAGATGCTTGCTGGTATCACAGAGAACAAATTACAGTGTTTGAATACTGATCCAGTGCACTCACAGTTAATGGAAATGAGTACAGATGTTTGGTGTAGCACCTTAAACAGCACTATCATGCAAGCTTCTCACCAAAGAAAACACTTTCCTTAAGGAATATAAAATACTAATGATCCTATTCCTTCTTCTGGGACAGCAGATTTCCAGTTGCTGATCTCTAGATAGATTTTTAGCTGTAACAGACAAAAGATCTAATAACCCAGAGATTGTCCTGGGAAGATTTGGTCAAAATGAGTTCCTTTCATTGTAACACAGATCCAAATGTAATGATTTGTTAGTGATCCAACACTAACAAACGTGCCATTTTGCTCAGGAAAGCTGAGCAGAAAAGAAATGCTGTATCTTTGTGCACTCTGGGTTGGGGCATGTGAAGGGTGGGGCTGGAGAGGGGAAAAGCAGATTGTTATGAGGAAGTCCAGGGCTGCACTTTCCAGGGTCTGGATGTAACGAGTGCCTCTCTCTTTTGATCTCAAAAATAGCACACACCAATTGTCTGTGAAACAGCAGAAATTCCCACCCCTCTTTAGAAAGGAAGAGTGTGATTATTGGATATTTTGCATTTGCAGAGTTTTGATGGTGCATCCCTGATGTGAACTGGCAGGTTGTTTATTTTTTTTTTTTATTATTTATTTTTATTTATTTTGCAAACACTGAGCCCCAGTAATTCACCCTGCAGGTAGTGTTTCAAGGTCTGCTCCCTGGGCTGCTTCCTGCCCCTGGCACTGCCATGGGACCAGGGACACTGGGTGTCCCACAAAGGCTGGGTACTTCCAATGGGAAATAGGGTGAGACCAAGCTCTGCTCCACAGACAGGGGAATAGGATGGTGAAACATCTCTGCTTGAGCTGAAATCCTGCTACAAGCAAAGGCCCTTGAGCAAGCTCCTGCCCTGTGCAAGCTTCAGGGGCTCTAAGCATCCACAACAAATCTGTTGCTAAATGGCATAAAATTGACAACTGCATGTAAATTTTAGTACTTCTTGGGCAAGGGACTTGCAATGTGAGAATACACAAAATGCTTTAGAAATGTTTGAGAATTGATGACTGAAGCTTGTACTAATGAAAACTCAGGTTTTAGCAAAATGAAGGTTTTTCTCAGAAATAGTTTGCTTTCCTCTATGTTATACATAAAAACATATTTCCCCCCTTTCTTACCTCACTGGCCAAAACTGAGAAATTTGTTTTCTGCCAAAAAATCAAGTTTCCTGTAAGGGACTCTTTCTTACCCTCGCAGTTTCTGACTGGCTTCATACGCATAACCTCCTGACTGCAATGTTTGGGTGTAGCATCACACTTCCAGGAAACCAAACCAAATTCACATTTGACACAAATGACTCAGGAACTCAGAGTAATATATTGAAGTATGCTGTCTGTGTAAGAACTGGGAATTGTTAAACCTACTTTTAAAGGAACAGTCTCTGATCTTTTTTCTTCCTGCAGCCTCAGACTTCCTTAAAATCTTTTGACATGCCTCAATTTTTTTTTTTTTTTTTGCAGTCTTCTGTTGCTAACCTCTGTGCAGGCTTTCATGTGGATGCTGTCCAGAAATCCTATTACAATAAATTTACTGTATTAAAAAAATCTGAGGAGGAAATAAGATATGGTCATATTATTAAGTCTGACTGTTCACCACTGCCAGCTTTTCATCCAGCCCTTTGTTTATTGTCATCTTATCCTGCACTTAATCTCATTTAAAGCATAGGTGCTTTAGCATAAGGGCCTTAATTATCTTTATTTTGAGTGCCTTCTGCATATATGATACCACATTTAAAGCAGATATTCTCTCTCTTTAAAGTGCTCTATAATGTAGAAATAAATTGTTACAGAAGCTTAATCGAGACTTGCAAACCTAACCAAAATGTATTTCTGTGGCTCTTAGTCTCCTTTGTCATAAACAGCAAGCCCAGCTTTTCTGTATTTTAGGAGAGATCAGTTACCATATTTACCTAGAAATGCTGCTTAAAGAAATGGATTAGATACTAGCAAATCTGAGTAAGAAATCAGCAGTAGGCTAGAGTGCATATCCCTAAAGAAATCTTGAGGATCACTTGTTTTAACAGAATTATCTTGGGATCTTTAATACCTATTTGGAAAGCAATAATTTGGAGCCTTCCAGGTTGACAGTCTGCTCAGAGGACAGCATGAGAGCAGCTCTCTCTCCCCAGAGCTGCAGTGCAGGGTCAGTGCTGACCTGGGGGCAAACAGCTGCTCAGATACTTCACTTTAAACCTTAGGGTCTAAACACAAGGTGGCACTGAGTGAGCTGTGTGGCCACAGCCACAGGGAATGGGCCACAATGGCAGCCAGCTAACCTTACTTTTATGATGTGGTCCTAGCTGTCCACATCACTGCAGCTCCAAGTGGGAGAAAAAAAATTTGTGCTTTAAATACTTTAAATGCTGCAGAAATAGAGAAAACCCCCTTACTTATTAGCAATGGATTTTCATTTTGCTTGGGGGGGGGAGGCAACACTGAGGTTCTGCTCCAAGCACATCCTCCTTTCCCCGTTACTCAGAAGACTGGTGTGCAAACCAGAGCAGTCCTGTGCTGACGGCTGGCATGGTGGTGGGGCCGTGCTAGCCTTTGCACTCACTGGGTGGCCGCTGTTCAGCAAAGCACCAATCTTTAGCGTTTTTTGAGATGTTTTCTGCCGCATCAGGTTCCTGCCACCTAGTGGTGACAGTCCCACCGTGTGGAGTCCCTTCGGCAACGCGGACAGTGGTTTTCATATCTTTTCATGAAAACATAAAAAATCACAGTGTGCTTTCTAAAGCACCATGTCCTAGGTTATTAATCAGTACACTGGATCCTCCGGTAAGTTTTATATTTCATCTCCAAACCACATCAGCCCTTAGAATGTTGCAGATGATATCCTTGACTTTGGTGAAAGAAAATGCCAAAGGCATGAGTTAACATCTGTAAATTTGCCTGCCCACTCCAGCTGGCTCTGCTTGGCTCTTGAAGCCAGAGGCAATGCAGTAATAAAACACAAAAATAGAGGAGCACTTAAAGGAGAAATCGGGCAGTTTTCACTCACTGCCATTCCTTCACCTGCCCAAATCATCATACAGTTGTCACAGACCATTGTTGGACTAGGCATTCTAGGCATTACCTAGAAGCCCTCGAAGGTGTATCAGAAAAAATAAGTGTTTCCAATAACTGATCTTGTCTTTCACCTTGATTTATGATTATTGTCTTAACCCAGAATAGACATAACAATCAGTTGTCAGTAAAACTGCATTAAATTTTAAATTAAAATTCTTCAATTTGTCTTTGTTAAGGGATATTTTCAGCCTTGCTTAAACAAAGTACTTTTGAAGATTTGTCATCTTCTTGGTTAGACGATTTAATTCAGGGGAAAAAATAAAAATACAGCATCTATCCACATTGCAATGTTGGAGTTGTATCAGGAATGAATCTGGAGCAGCAGAATTATTGACCAAAACAGAACAGAAGAAATTGTTGACTTCAATCTTTCTGCACTGATTCAGCCACAGAACAGACTGCAGTGGAAATTTTCTAGTATTGTGCATTCATGTATGGTTTAATGGATTCAGGCCAATATTGAAAAGAAAGTCAGCACTCAAGTCTTCAGAGAAACTGTCATGCCATAAAATCTACATTCTTCCCACCCAGAGATTAAAGATTTGATTTGCCCTGGTGAGGAGGTAGGAAGAACTCTGAAACTCTGAATCACTTTACTTCCCAGGAACACAGAAAAATGTGGTGCTTCTGCCACTATTTCCTGGAAACAGTTAGATTACCTTCAAAATAATAGTGGGGTACCCTATGAGTTCTTCTGATAAGAAACGTTGATAAAAGCTCTTGCTGATATGGAACCTTTAGTCTGGAACACGGTAGATGGTCCTGCTGTCTGTGCGGTGTGTGGGCCCTGGTCTTGTTTTCAGCCATGCATCCTTTTTCCAATAAGCCTTTCTGCCACTGGGATTACCCAAAGTGCCCAGGAAGAAAAGAAAACTTCTGAGTGTAGCAGAAATGATAGCATGCCAATAAAAGCTTTTAGGGATTTAATCGGTGCTCCTTAAATAGTCCAATTCAAAACAGAATGAGAACTATGTCTGAGACATGAGCCATGCTTCTCAAGGTATGTAAGAAACGGATTAGAAACCTATAATTTGTTAAAGATTAATTATTTTATAGACAGAAAAATTGTGATAAATATGGCTTCTTTAAGCTTTCTTAATATGATGCTTTCAGTGTTCAGTGAGCACCGAGGGTGGAGCAAATGCAGATGTAAATTAGGAGGAAAATCACGCATAAGGGCTGCTACATTAGAATTACATTTTAAAGTTGAAGTTAGGATAGATGCAGCATGTTATGACAGAAACCAATGTAACACCTTCTTTAACAGCAAATTGTTTATTGGACGATGACTATGGGAAGGAGCAGAGGGGAAAAAAATCAAACATTAAATGTCAAATAATTTTTCTAAGTTTGAAAAAGCAACAACTTCACAGAAGCTGCCAGCATGACCCACACTTAAAGGAGAGACTGAAAAATGGAGAAAATCTCAAAAATTACCATTCTATAACCTAAGAATAATGTATCAGCTGTGATAATGCAGTCAAGCTGGATTCACTTTTTGGATCCTCTTTGTAGTCAATTAACATGCCAAATGATTCTCAGACATCTTCCTGGTATTATTTTTATAAAGTTTAATTTCTGATAAGACCAGAGCAGACTGAAATCTCCTGGTTTTGGTTTTAGTTTTTTTTTTTTTTCAACAAAAATGTAAAATATTTGGAAAATTTCATACTTTTCCATTGGAAAATTTAGATTTGTTTGTCATCAGGTGATTGCATATGGAATATTTAATGTCCAGATATTTTCCACCAGAGAAAATGCTCTGTGGGAAATTAATGCCACACTGGAGGCAAATTTTCTTCAAATATAAGGTGGGATATAGTTTTCTGCTTGCCTTAGTGGCCCCAGAAGTTCTGCAAATGGTTGTTAATTAGTCACAAACAGTCTGTCTTTACCATGCTGCTATGCTGGACACTGTGTAGTCAGAGATATTCACCCATTAAAAAAAAAATTGAACACTAGGACCAGTGGGATATTCTGAAAATATTAACTCTACTTTTTTATATATGCAAATACAAACACAGACGGAAACTTGTAGCATAAGTTTCTTTTCTTCAAAAGAAAGAGATTTTCCCTGCACATTTCTATTTTAAATGGATATTTGCAAACCTACCTACTGCTAACGTGGCTTCTCTCCTGCAGCTTTACATCCTGATATGGATGAAGGACTGTTTTGTCTGCTGAGAGAATTTCAACTTGGCTATGATAGTAGAACTGATGGAACATCTACTTGAAGTAACCTTTAAAAACAACTAAGTACCATGGCTGTTGGTTTTAATTCACTATGACACCCCTCTTTAGGTTAATGCTTTCACCATCGTTCTGTTCAGAAGAAGCTAATTTTTTTCCTTCTCTTGAGGTCATCAGAAATGTTGGTCCTTACATCAACAGAACTTTCAGTATACAACAGTTACAACTTTACCTCTTCACCTGATATTGTCATTGAGGGTTAGATTCTGACAGCTCATTGCAACTGATGATGATGACACCCAGCACATCTGCAGATGGCAACTTTCATCACAAAACCTGGCAGCAAATGCCATTCCAGATTAAAAACCAACAAAGTCTATTCAGATTTGACCAGAACTGACAACTGATAGTTCTCATGAATGACATCAAACCACCACTCACATGGCCAAGCCACTGACTAGAAAACAAAAGATTATAAGACATACTCCTTTTCAGAACTCTTAGCAGAGATGATCAGCCAATGGCCCTATATTTAAATATGGTCTGTGGAAAGAAAAGTGATACCTTCAGCAGACTGTACCTCTTAGTTTGCTCCATTGATTCAGTGGAAGCCAATTAGGAGAAGAAAGTTTCAGCATTTTCTTCCCAGGTACTGTCACAGAAAGAAAAACCCTAATGAAATTATCTTTGGAAGTGTGCCATACCAAGTCAGGTATTTTGAAATGAATTCAAAGTATCATATTTAATTGCAGATATTTTCTGAAAGCTATTAAGTACACAAAGCTCTGCTTTATCTGAAGTGAAAAGACATCCAAGACTAAATTGATTGAAACTTAAATTTTGGGTACAGAGACCAAGCTGCTGCGATAAGGACCAGATTGCTGGTTAGGTGGCATTTTCCTTTTCAAGTGGTATTGGAAACTTTAGATTTTGACACAGATTGAAAGAAAACACTAGAAACCATCTTATTTGTGCAGGCCAGCTGTAAGAACGGTGCCCATTTTATAAAGGTTCTGAGAAGATCCCACCACCGGGAGGTCTGGCTGCCAGGGCTTGGGAATGATGCAGAGTCAGGGCAGCCAAGGCAGAGGTCCCCAAGTGGTGCCATGGGGAGGCTGCAGCTGGGACCCAGCCCTGTCCAGGGGAGCTGCTGCCAGAGTCTTTACCTGAGAGACAGTGCTGCTGCCTGGCCTCAGCCCGTCCCCACATGGTGGCTCTCCTTTAGCTGGGAATGTGTGGACTAAGGATCAGCTGCACAAATCTTGCATTTGGCAAATCTCATTAACAAGTCCCCAGAGAGCAACACAGACCACTGGGCCTCTCCCTGGGACCACCAGGGGTAGGGCCAGCCTCAGCCTGTAGCTCCACACCTGAGTCCCCTGCAGCCAACACAAAGATGATGCTGTCTCCAGCCAGAGATGAGTAAAGCCCTCCAGGAACACCTCAGCTTGCTCGGTTTCCTTGGTGAACATTACCTGGAGGAAATAACTTTTTGAAGAAACTCAAGATATGTGTGTCACAGTGACACAGCATGTGTCATATCTGATGTAGAAGGGACTTCAGGATTTTTGCCAGCTGCTGTTTACACAAGGCATTATTAGAATGGTGTCCCTGGGGGGCTGCAGATGGGGAAGGAGGTCGAAAACAGCTGTGGTGGTAAATATTAGATTTCTTTGTGCTCATATGTATGTCAGACAGAAGTGAAACTCAGACAATTAAGAATTTTCAGCTTTAGTAAGGACATGCTGACAAGATCATTAACATTTGATTTGTGTGGCACTGGATCACCTACCAGGCAGGAGCACATGATGGCACTTCTGGTGAATTATCCAGAGTACAGAGTTCCTAGTTATTTATACTGGCTTTATATTGTCTGGGGGGAACTAGTGTGGTATGGATAGAATATACTCAAAACCAATCAAAACTGGAATACTTTTTAAGCACATTCAAATCATGTGCCTGCAGCACTTTGCACCATAAGGCCGCAGGGTTTTGATGCAGTATTCAGTGCCCTAAAATATTCCTGTGTATTGCCCAACACAAGTCCAACTGCAAAGCTGATCTGCGGTAATGAAAGGTTTATACAGAATGTTCAGAAGCTCTTGTCCTTGTGAACAGCCACAACCATGTGTCAGAACCAGGTACACAGCCAAACATTTCTTGCAATACCTAAATACAGGTAAGAAATGTGTACACTAGCTGATGTGTGTGCGTCTAGGGCAGACAAAGGCCAGGAGAACAAGACTGCCATTCTGTCCTACAGGGCAGTTGAAATAGACTTCTGTCCACCTCCTGAAGGATGCTGCCAAGGGCAGCAGGGAAGAGGGATAGCTGCTCACATCCTGATTCCAAAACATAAAGAACAATCTCCTTTGGACAGTGTGGCTAATTTATTTAATGAGTCTTCCCTTCTAAATGGCTGTGAGTCAGCATCATGGAAGTGTGATTTCTTACTGATGTATGCATATAGCACCAATACTGCTATAAGAGATTATTGTTAAAAATGGCATGCAGAGCAAAGTAAGAAATGAAAAATGCCAAAGATTTCACTTAAAGTCTCTTACAAACATTTTCTTAATACAACATAGAGAATTCTCTGTCTACAGTGACTATTAGCTTCTTTGCCTTCCCTTTTGAAATTGAGCTGCATTACCTTGCCAACACAGTTAAGCTTGTCCACCAAAGCCATGGTACTGTACTTGTGGCCCATCTCATGTTTCCATTGTTACAGTGCACTTACCAATGCATCAGATCATCCCGGGATAATACTCACACATCCTGTGTACAGGAGTTACTCCCTGAGGGGCTGTCAGAACAGATTATTTATGCCAGCATTGCACAATTTTGCTACTGCAGTGCACAAATCTTATGCACTTTTAAAAACAGAAAGGAGATTATTTTTACAGCATGAACAGTCACGTAGACTGGTAATGACTGAGTGCACAGAGCTGCACAAATATCACAAAGCAATGCCCTGTGCTACCTACAGAAACAGATATCTCTGTTGTTTATACTTACAAAGTGGGTACAAGCTCCTTCACTGAAGGATGAGCAGCTGTGGCTTCTCTGTGCTCTTCAGGCAAACATTAGATCAAAATGACACATGCTCTCCTTCTTTCTTTTTTCTTCTAATGTAAAAAATGAAGTTGGCCATGGTTGCCCTTGCATCATCTACACACATTTGAAATACTATGTTCTGCTTTTGAACCGGAATTCTACACTTTTTAAAAACCACCTTGTGCTTTTATTAAAAACAAAAAACCCAACCCCCATGATTAGCACATATCAAACTATGGTTAGAAATCTCATTATTCTCACTTTAAAGAGGGAGGAATCAAGGGCTAAGGATGCTGATTTCCAAAATGGTCTGATCTAAAACATTTTAGATCCAAGATCACCCTGTGTTGACATGGAGGTTGTCAGCCCTTGGTTATGTAAAGCCCTGCTATACGTGTCTGGTCCTGGGGGTTAAAGATGAAGTTCTCAAAGGCAGCCATCACTTTTGATAGTGTTTTGCCCTAAGAACATACAATGCACAAATAAGTAGATGGTAGGTTGAGAGTTGGATCTGTCTATCTATATTTCATGTTTATGACCTCTTTTACAGCTATAAAGAACTATATAAGCTTTTTTGCTGTTCAGAATGAAATTGTACTAGAGAGACAGACTACTTTAAGATGATAAGAGTTATTGCTTTTGCCAAGCTCAGGGACATCAAGCCAGGATATCTTCAAATCCAGACCCCTGTAAGCAACAAAATACTGCCCTTTTAATGACTGCTGGATCAGCTCTGTCACTTGAAAAAGAGATTGAAATGAGTTCTAAAATGAAAGTAGTTTTAACACTGCAGTTTCTAAATGGGTTGTAAAATAAGCTGGGACAAGTTTGCACAAGAAACATTTGCTCTTAAGAGTAAAACCATGGGACCTGAGCCAGGCCAGCTGTGCTAGCACTCCTCCTTTACTCCTCAGTGAGTGCCAGAAGCTACAGACTCTGGAGGTAGAAAACACGTTTCATTGCTCCTGTTTGATTCCCTTTAGGCTGACACATGGAGTGGAGTTGTCAGGCTTCACAGCAAGCTGCGTCTGGCCTTCTTTGGCTGCAGGGAGGGCTGCTGATACATCATGCTCTGAGTTTTGGCAAGACACATCACCAGTGTTAAAACAAAAGGAAGAGACTTCAGGTTACCAGCTCCCTAAGGGAAGGTTGCTTGCATCACCTGAGCTTACAAGCAGCAAGAGAAACAGGTCATGGGAAGGTCTCTATTCAGTTAGATGTAATAATTAGCTGTTCACAGGCTGAAGTGAAAGTTGCTCAAGTCTTGAAGTCAAGACTCAAGAGTGTGGGTGTCAAGAGTTAAAAAAAAAAGTCAATGATTAGGTCTGGACATATAGCAAAATCTGGTGAAGTTGATGGGAAAGCAAACATGGGTCACAGATTACTCATTTTAAATTATACACGTCAAAAAAATCAAAAGAATTTTTATACATGGTTTACCAAAAGAAACTGCCTCTTTTGATTTATTTGAAGAACAAAAACAAGAAAATTTCAATGTGGAGTAAGAATCAGGAAGGCAAATTAAAACACTTAAATTTGCTCTATAGGAAATAAAGAAGGAAGATGGTCAACCTCTCAAGTGTTACAGAAATGCAAAGTGACTTGAACTCAAAACTACTTAGACTTGTAATGTAGCACAAGCTTTAAATGCTTTTTTCTTTAAACAGCAGGATCCAATAAATTATACAGACAGTTACTGAGGGATACACACTTACACCAGTCCCTGCAAGTTTATATTCCAGAAAACTGGAAACAATCCTTCCCTACTTTTCCAGACTGTGAGTCTGTGAATGCAGAACAACTTTTTCTACACATAGACCCATGTTTTCATTATTCATTTATTTTTTCAACTCTCAAATGGAAATACTGTTACTGGCCTAAGCATCTTAGCATTCTTACATCATATTGCCTTGAATACCTGTATGTTCAGCAATGAACGTAAAAAACATGAGGTAAAGACACCAGTAACTCAATGGTTGACATATTTATTGAAGTGCTTCCCCCACATAAGCTATTCCTAGCCCATAGCTATAACGAGAAGCTCTAAAATGCAATTTCAATCAGTGCATAAAGAGGGATATGAATTCCATTGTTTCAGGATAATTTATTGTGTTTTATCTTAAAAAATTAAAAAGAGACATGAAGAAATAAAAAAATCTGCATATCAGGATGCTGTGATGTCCTACTATGTTTCTGCACTAAAGAATCAATTTCATCTCCAAATTCAGACAGCCCCAAACCATTTATAAAAGCATTTTGTTGTGGTTTGGTAATTGAAAACCACCCTAAAAACATATGGAAATTATGTTTGGCCTGGTTTCCATACTTATCAAAGAGGAAAGATTCCTGGCAAACCTGGAATATGTATTTTGAACATTGTATTTTTGCCAGCTGGCTTTTCACATTCTGTAGCAAGTTTGCACACTACTTTAGGAAACGTACTGAACTAGACCTGATTGAAAATTATTAAATAAATCACTGTAATGACAAACTCAACAACTTTATATGGTGAACCTAGCGGTTTCAAGTGTAATCGGCAAGTAAATTATACCAAAATTGTTGTCTTGATCATGAAATTCATGAAGATGTGTGAAACTTGAAAACACGATCAATGCAGCACCTTTCTTCTGCTCCCCCCCTGCTGTTCACATGCAGAAGAACATTTTACTTTGCTCGTAAGGGTTTCATTACAGATCGGTGCTCTCCCTCACTCCGACAGTAACAAATTGTCGCTCCCCAGTCACACAGGGCCCCAGCGGACCTGGGCTGTGCTGGGTCTGGCAGTGACATCCCTGCCGGGCCTGGAGGGGCTTTGCAGAGGCCGGGGACAAGGCCCTCGCTCAGGAGCAGAGCAGTTCTGTCCCCAGAAAGGCGCTGGTGACCGGGGCACGGGCAGGCTCGGCAGCCCGGGCAACAGCGAGGGTAAACACACCGCCCGGCCGCCCGTCTCTGCGCCTCTGTTCTTGCCACCCTCCCCGTTCTTTGTAATGTGACACAGTCCAAACCAGTCAGGATGGAGATTAGCAGGGGGAAGGCAGTGGGAAAAGCGACCCCCGAGGGAAGATCTGAACCAGAAGGTGGATTAGGATCTCCTGGCCGGGCGGGGCGGTCGGGTGAGGCGGCGAAGGCGGACCGCCAGCTGACACGCCATCGCAGAGGCTCCAGAAGGGTAAGAAACTTGCTTTTTTCCTTTTCCCGAAACGCTATTTTTGTAGCAGCATAAAGCTGCACGCGTGCACACGTGATTTTTTTGTAAGCAGGCGCCCAAGATCCCGCAGGCCTTGCGATGCGTTAACACCGGGTGCCTCCCCGTTGTGCTTCCCCAGACACACAGCGCCGGCCGCACAGCACCGTCCCCGGGGTCAGTCTTTTAACGTGGACAACACGGCAGCAACAACCCACGGCAGCATCGCTGCGAGCGGCGCCGGCCCCTAAGGCCGGGCCCGTGGGGAAGCGGCCCGGCCCGGCCCGGCCCTCCCCGCCCGCCCTGGGCGGCCGCCGCGCAGGCGCCCCGCGGGCGAGGGGAGGCGGACCGGAGCTGGCCGGAGCGGGCCGGAGCGGACCGGGCCGGCGGCGGGCCCGGGGCCCCGGCAGTGCCGGTACACGGCCGCGGCTGCACCATGCCCGTGCGGTTCAGGGTGAGCCGAAGGGAGCGGGGCCCGGCGGGCCGGGCACGGCCCCGGGCGCAGGCGGCGGCGGGAGCGGGGCTGCGGCCGGCCCTGGGGTAGCGGGGAGGGGAAGGCCCCTGCGCTGCGGCACCGGCCAGTAAATTGAGGAGTTCTGTCCTTCCGCCGGGTGACAGCGGGTCCAGGCTGTGTCTGTTCCTGAAACCATTCACTTGAAGACATAAGATACATGTTGGGTATTTTTTATTATTATTATTTTAAAAAAAATATTTATTTTTATATTTTTTGGTGCTTGAAATGCTTCCACGTTTTCTGAGCAGTACTTTTTGTTCTCCGACGGGGGTGAGTTTGGAAGATGCAGAGCAGCCTGCCAGCTTAGCTGACCCTGCAGCAGCGTGTTGGTGTTTTCCCTCCGCTTGGAGATCTCTTACCGGCGGGAGCAGTGAAGCAGGATGTGCACCGGTGCCTTGACAGACTCCTCTCTGTTTGCTGTAGGGACTGAGCGAATACAAGAGAAACTTCAGATGGAGAAGCCCCGAGTTTTGTAGCCCGTCCCAACAGCAGAAATCCTTGTGGGCAGGACTTCGGTCGGATCAGTTTGGTAAGTGCCCCTGGAAGCTGCTCCCTCGGTTGCAGCCAAGCCCCGGAAAGCTTCACTGCGATGAGTGCATGGCCACAGTGAACTGGTGGTGTTTACGGTCTGTGCACTTTGTAATTTAATTAAAACTATAGTCTTGGTTATTATTTAGATAGGGTGTGATTTTGAACTCTATATTCTTTATGGCTACACTGAAACTTTCTTTTCAATTAGAGCTATTTATATAAGCCTTGGAAAAAAAAGTAGTTTCTGACATGCGGCATAAACTAAGACCCAAACATGAAACACAGGTGCAGTGTTAACTCATACAGGGTGTGTCGAGGGTGGGATTGGTTTATTAGTGATGTATGGAAATAGTAAATAAAATTCCATTTTTAAGGGGAGACTTAACTTGGGGCAAAGTTTGATAGAGTAAAATTGTTATGAACCTAACAGGTACAGCTTACTGAAAGAGAAGGTCAGCCACCTCAGTGAAAACCTTGTGATACTGTCGTGTAGGATTTAAGGATTGTAGACATTATCATGACAGGGAAATGTGGGAATAGAAAGCAGGAGGAAAAGGAATAGCAGTTGGGTTGAAAGGTCTGTAGGGAGCTATGGAAGAGAGGTAAGCTGAAGAGTGATGACAACTGCAATGCTCTGAGAAAGAGTAGTGAAAAATAGTAATTATTGTAGTGGCGCAAGGCAGAGTAAGAAAAAATTGGTGCAGTTCACTGCAACTTCACTATGCAGTCTGTGGAATTAGAGTACAATGCATTCATTCTTATAAGTGTTCTAAATTATGGCCTTGTAATTAAGAACTGACTACTGGCAATAGGGTTAACCACGTTCTTTTCACTGGCCATTTGAGTTTTCTTGTTGTTCAACTCCCAGAATCAATTTGCACAGGGTTGTCCTGTGGACATTTTTGCTTTATAGGGTTTAATCCAGCATGGTTCTGGAGCACCGTGTTCTTGTCTGTTTAGTGGAAAGTAATTTGCAGATAGGAAAGAACACAGAATTTCACAGCCATGCCCGTAATTCATAGTCTATCACTGCTCCAAGCTTTCTAGTAATCAGTTGTGATAAACTTTCAGTTTATTGTTGTTATAGAGTGATATTATGTCTTTAGTGAATGTTTCTGTTAAATCTAATATGGCTTTTTCTCAGGAATCATGAGAGAACCAAAATTCATTTCCAAGAGAAGGGTACCTTACCATAATCCACAGATTTCAAAGTCCCTTGAATGGCCAGCAGATTGTGATTTGAATGACCTGCTGGAGACTGAAGCTGCAGAGTTGCACACTGACCACGACAATGAGGATGGGAATGAGGAAAAACTTGAAACCCCAGAAGGACCCAGACTCCCCCCAGAAGTTCAGTCACATGTGGTAGATTCAGGTGGTGAAGTAGCTCTTGCTCTTGCAGAGAACAACATGAAGAAATCACCCTCAGAAGCTCCACCAAATCAAAATGAAGCATTTTATTCTCCAAAAAAGGAATCAGAAAAAGTGCATAATGGGGTAAGGGAATAGGCTTTTTTTTAAATTGACTAGTCTAAAAATTACTAACAGTAATTTCATACCCCTGCTCAGACTCTCTTGTTGTACTGTTTCTCTTTCCTTGGTTTTGTATTTTGATACTCTTGGAGCTTCTTTGTTGGGAGAATAGTATGTTTCTTAATTCAATAGAATTTGCTCTTCCTTTGCATCTTTGGAATGGGTCATCACTGCTGATTTCAATTAAAGAAGGATTTAGCCAATAATATATAGATTTTTGCAGTAGGTGACTATAGTAAGAAAATGTACTTTGCATTCATTTTGTTCTTGAAACCAAAACCCAAGCCATTGTTTTGAAAGTGTGTATAGAAAGATGTTTAAGTTGCAAAATATTGCAGGAAAGGGAACAATCATTGTATTTTTTTTCTCATTGTCAGTTTCACAGAGCCCTTCAGAGGAAAGCAGATGTAAATATCCCCAGAAATTCTGAATATCAAAGCCAATTTGTTTGGAAGAGTCCTCATGAAAAGTCACCAATACTTGCAGCTGAACAGGTAACATTATAGAATCCAAAAAGCAAATTACTACTTTATGTATCAGCAAAGTTTTCCTTTCAAAAATATTTCCTTTTTTTGCTCTTTTGGTGGAGGAACGACAAACTAATGTTACATTTTTTTTTCTCTCTCACTGTACAAAAGTGTAGCATAATTGGATTTGTTTCCATGTGATTCTTTATTGTGGTCAGGCCCAAGTGTTTGTTCTCCTTGGGCCTTATATTTTGCTCTTTCTAACAGGGTCCTGTTCTTCTGTTTGCATTAATTTATCTGTGTTGCAACAGTTTCTTATTCTCAGTCTCCATCTCTGTGCACATACTAAGCCCTAAAGTGTGTCTCTCTGGTGTTTTATTCTTTCACGAGAACAGCTTATATTTAAAAATGAAATTTTCTGATTTTAAGATATTCGTGTGACATTTTAATACATCTCATGAGCTTTTGGGCTTGTTGAAAATGCTGCTTTTTCTGGTGAGACCACAAAGAGTAACTGAGTGTGAGACTGCTTTGTGTTTTCAATTAACTGCTACTGGGATCTTAGGAGATTTGGGATACTAACGAGACTCAGTCTTTCTGTCATTCTACAGTGTAAAGCAGGCACTTCTGCATTTGTCTTCTCTTTATTCAGTAACATCTTTCAGAGGCAATAAATGTTGATAGCTAAGATAATCACTGTCCTGTCTTTTTCTGTTGGAGTACCAAGTAGGTGGGTTTATTGCAGGATATGTTTCCCAGCAGCCCCTTATCCAATGAAAACTCACTGCAATACATGATTGTACTATAGAGGAAGAGGCAGTTTCCAGAAAGTCACCTTATGGAAAAAGTAAAAGAGAATTCCATTTGATTCTGTGTGCAATCAGTTTGATAATTTCATTATTAATGCTTGTGAGCATTGTGCTTTTTTCAGAAGACTTTTTTTCACAGTTTTCACAGAAGAAAAAGAAACAATGAGAATAAGTCTGTAGGCACTATACATGTGTGGATAATTAGAACCTAGGAAAAAGTTAATGATAAAAATTATACATATTAACAAATGATTATTGTTCACTGTTGATATGATTGAGAATATATCTCAATACTGACAATCCCTTTCCCTTGAAGAGATTCTGTGAAAATATCAAAGTTATCCAAGTTAGGCTGTATTTCAGACCTAAATTCTCATAGTAAATCTATGGAAAATGTATGCTTCTCACATATGGCATGGTTTTGAAATTTGGACCCCCATGATCACATATGAGGCAAATTTTCTAGCTTGATTTATAATACTGTGTTAGTTGAAAAGAAGTGCATTTTAATTTGCCTAAGCTCTAAGCATCCATCTCTAAAACTCAGAGCAGTTTTCTGTTACTTATGAACGGGACATGTACTAAGGACTCATATGGAAGTTTTATGACATGCCTTTAAAAAACCGTGATCCTACATACAGCTCTGAAGGTGAACAAAAAAGAAAATAAACAATACCTCTGATAGTAAATTTCAGTAAGAATAGAATTTGATCACAGGTTTTACTGTGTCTGACTTGGTCACTTTTAAATGTATTTAAATTTCTCTTTAATTTCTCCTAGAAGTTCATTAGTCTACACATGCTGTATTTTTACAGATGACTGTCTCTGCTCATATGTGAGTGTATTTGTGTGAATAAGTTAACAGCTTTTGAAAATTTAGCCTTAAGGTAAACAAATCACACTTTGTTTTGTTTTCTTCCTCCCACGCAGCTGATTTGCAACACAAAGAAATCCATACCTCCGGTTAAACCTCCTGCCATTACTTCTGAAGCTGCATATGAGAGAAATTCCAAGGGGTCTCCTGTTAAGAGTCCACAAGAGAGAGATGGTTCAGAAGAAAAAGAATTTCTGGTGTGTTAACAAGTAAATACTTCTCAGAAAGAAAAGCTTTAGTAGTAGTTCTGCAGTTTTGATCTATTCTGTATGGGGGTGGGTTTAGGTTGAAATTACTCAGTTTTGCTAGTGACACTGGACTCAGTAGTGGTTTTGCTGTAAAAGACTGAAAATAATTCTGTACAGCTCTGCTTTTTTGGGGGCTCTGTAGAGCATTTTTCCAGTTTTAACTTTCTGAGTTTTAAGTGATTTTATTTTTTTGTTGTTCCCAATTGACACTTGATTTTTAGTAGTTGGGATAGTTTCTGCAATCTAAATCTTTGATTTATACTCTCATTGGTACTAGTGTTGTATATTGTTGTGCAGTAGGGCTAAATGGGAGGTCTGGAACTTTTTGAGCATCACAAATCAGGGACAGTGAATTTTCTCCCCACAGTGGCAAGCAGTATCTCTGTATTCTTTCCATGTCACCTGACTTTGCTTCCACTGGGCATACATCTTTTTTTGCCTTTCTGAGTCAGCTCCCTTAGGACCTGTTCCAGAAAAGCTGTCATTCTGGTTTTATAGGAATCTTCTGGCCTGGGTCATACCAGCTGTGTGATGCTCCCAGTTAATCTGAGTCTCCTCACCACCCATCTCTGTTGCTGATAGAACAGAAGGGGCCATTGTGAGACAAGATGTTCATTAGGACCAGTGCTGGGCTGAAGGTGTATTTAACATGCAGTGCCTTGGCTTAAAGTGAGCCATTGGTACTTCTGAGGGGATTGTTGCCTTAGAGGTTTTATCATTCAAAACTCAGATCTGCCCAGTTCTTTAAATCCCATCTAGGGAGGAGAAATTTTATGTCCCCTTTTCCCTCTTAGTAGATATGAAAAAAGCTTGAAAAGCCTGAGGTTTTCAGGAAGAATTTTTCTGGATTTAATATTGGAATTTCAGGTCATTTTTTAAGAACAGCTAATAAATGAAGTAAGAGGAGTCATGAAAAGGGAATTTTTGTGAAAATGCCTGAAAACTTGTTTATACCAATATCTTGTCTCTGATTAATATATTGAAAAGATTTGGGGGGATTTTGATGGGATTTTAAATTTTTCTTAAAATTGAATTTGAACAATATCTGTGAAGATCTCTAGCATAATCAGAAGTCATGCATTGCATTTCTGAAACAATGAAATAATCAGGAAAAAAAAATCTTTGGTGTAAAACCCAAGCAAATCAATCTAAACATTTATAAAACAAATATTCTAAAATTTACCCTTTGAACTCAGGTTAGAATGTGTAGATATCATATTATTTTATTTCTATGTTTCGTGTTGAATTAATTCTGTAAAGTGGTCAAAATGGATCATCTAGCTAGCAGAATGTTGCACTCAATTTCAACTTAGGCATTTTGCTAGTTTATTTTTATGTTAAAAAAGAATGTGGTATTCTTGTTGGTATTGAATATTCAAAACAGCTAACTCAAAAATTAATTGTTTGCAAGTGCTTGATGTCAAAAGAAATATGAGGGTTTTCAGATTGTTAGCTAATGTGGTATTTTTAAAATTATCTTTGCCTTAGAGTAAAAGGGAAGAACCGTTTCAAAAACCAGCAGAAGATGCAACAAAACAAGGGAAATCAGAACAGAAACATCTTAAACAAAATAATAAGCAACATATCAGTCCAAAGCCCCTCACTTTACATACAAGTCGTGGGTATGTATAAAATAGGAAAACCTAGACTAGTGAGTAGGTGTACAGCAGCCCAGTGTTTAGGATGATGGATTGTGGACATCCTTCAACCACACCATGCTGCAGTTGCAGGGGCAAATGTTCCTTGCAGTGCTGAGATTGAGCTGCTTGTGGGTACATCCAAACCTGATGTTAATTTCCATCCTCTTCTCTGGGCACCAAAGTGGGAGCTTTGTGACCACTCCTGTTGAGCTGAACCTTGTGATGCAATAACAGTAGTAGTAATGAATACAACATGAACAAAATAGAATCAGTGCAGTGCTGCTGCTAAACTTTCAACTGGTGCTTTGGAAGTCATAGTCACCTTTCAAAGTACTTTCATCTACTGTGCCCACTCCACACCTTAAAACTGTGGTGGTTGTACTTGATGTCTGTTTATTCTGGTCTGTAAAGCCTTGTGTGCCTGAGTAACAAAAGCAAACACATAAGGAAAAAGAAAGAAATCTGTCCTGTTTAGATAATCTGGCAAGCATGGAAATGAAGTGAAATTGTATGTTACTGAGTGCTGTCAAAGTACCTTTTTATTTCTACCACATGGCTGACATTACAAGAATTGAACTTGTATTTCCATTTCATACACATCTGAGATATGTCAATAAAAGCCAAGAAGTAGGCTTTAAAATGCATAGATTATTCCATCTCTCCTGTGTTTGTGCTTAATGTATCCCCCAACAATTGGTTTCATTCTTTGTGGCAGTGTTAAGGCATTAGATTGAAGATGGGAGAGGAGACTTACGTGTCTAAATGCTGTTGGATATTGGGAGTTGATTACAAAACGATCACCCAAAATTCTATGAAATAAAATTGGTTTATGGAAAAGTGAGTGGATATAGTATAGCTAAAACCTTTTAACTGTTTGGGTTTCATACTCTTTGCAGTAGATTGTAGTCAATTTTGCAATGAGTAATGTGCAAAATTCTTGATCATTTGCTGGGGCTCTTTTCATCTAAGGGCAAATTTCTGCCTCTTATGCCTTCAGTGTAGTAGCACAAGACAAAATTCTCTTAAAAAATCACTGGGCAAATAGCTGTCAAAATGTGCAAGTTCTCAATATGCAGACAGGATTGTTACTTGTATGCAAGTTGTGTTGCAGTGCATGGCCTGCTTTTGCAGCAGAATGACTGGGATCCAGGCTCAGCAGTATTGCATTTTTTTTTGTTAATTCATTGGTTTTGTAACCAAAAGTGAAGGATTTCTGTCAGTTTTAAAGAAAAGGACATATTGAGAGAAATTTTGAATATAAAGCGTTTTTTGACCTTTATATTTTTCTTTTTACAAGGTTCATTTTATTCTCTGACTTAGGCTTTTGTGACCTATTTGTGAAGAAGGATTGAAAAATAGGGCTTTTCCACCCTGTGCTGATTATATAAAAATTAAGTTGGTAATGTTCTGCAGCATTATTAAATCCAAAAAAGTCTTTAGATTTAAGCTGATACATCCACAGTTCAGTGCTTAAGAACTCAAAGTGCTGCTTACTGCCTGCTATAGGTTACGTGATGTTAATTTTGCTGTGTTTGTATGTGTGTGGCAGAAAGGAAAAATGAGCCCATCTTTTCAAGTACTGAGGCCTTTTGAAGATCAAAGCCACTAGGACATAGATGAATTATAGTGACCAGTGTTCTGGCAGTCAGATGTTTCCAGCAGCTCACTCCACCCATGTGCAGAATGCCTTTAAATGGAGTTCATAGAAGGAAATGTCTCAGACACATTAATGCAAACCCATGCATTTTTACTTAAATGTACCTTCATCAGTGACTTAAATCAAGGTCCCACACTTTGCGTTGAAGTAATTGAGGTTGATGTGTGTATTATGTTCTGGCTGTCAGGGCAAAAGCTTCTGGTGGAAGTGTTGCAAGGAAAAAACAGTGGGAGTAAGTACTTGAAGGACCGCCAACTGGGAATGAGTATTCTTCACAGCTTTCCTGGTTGTGTTGGTTTGAGCTGTTGTTTGTGCATGTGGTTTTTGTGTCTCACCTCATTTAGGTGCAAGTATATTTATGCTTGTTGAGTAACTTTAAAAGTGCTCTTAAAGAATATTTTGGATATCAAACTTTACTCTTTTTTTTTCTCCTCATTCTTGATTTCTTAGGAAGATGAACACTGAATACAGGTCAAAATTTTTGTCTCCAGCCCAGTATTTCTACAAAGATGGAGTTTGGTCTCGTATTAAGAGTAAAGCTCACAACCAGGTGAGTATTCTTAGAAAATCTGAAGCCCGAGTATGCTTTGTAGTTTGATTTTTAGATGCAAAAACTTTGAATTGTGTTATTTATAAGATACAGCTTTGAGATTGTAGTGCTAATGACTCAAGCTCCCAAAGGTGAGTATGCAAAGACAATTAGATTCTGACAAGTCAGTATAATACATAGGAGAAAAAAAAGAGATTATAAGACTAAAAAAATTTATTAATGTGACCTCCAATGTGAGGGAGAAGTTTTGTTTCCCAAACAATCAGGATCATTCAGAGTCCCTTGTGACAGGTAATGTTATTCTTGATGTTCAGCCCAGTTGTAATAAGCAGAAGTGTTCAAAATACAGGGCTGAATGATAGGAGATTCCAAGGGAATAAAAACCAAAAAGGACAGCATACACATCAGCCTAGGTTGGCTTTATAATCAGGCTCAGTTCAGTAGCTTACCATGCATGAATCCATTCAAAGCAGTTCGCTGAATTCTGTCATACACAACATAAAATAGAGAATTTTTCTTGCAAGTTTCAGTCTGTGTATTTTCTTGTAGTTTATTCAGGAACTGCTATCCATGTTATACTGTATATGAAGTCATTTGACAGAACTGTGAAAATGCTGAGTAGCTTCAAGACATTTCTTAGCATTATTAAGTGTGATTCCTGAGTTAGTCAAGGAAATCAAAACCATTAATAGTGTGCTAAAAAACTAGCTAGAGCTAGCTCTGCAACTCTTGATTTCATTAAATTGATGAAGTCTTCTCCCAGCTGATAAAGGGAGCCTTTGTGGGGCACCTGTGTGGCAAATACTTGGAAATGTGAATTTCCTCTTCAGTTTGGACCATGGTGATGTGGAAGGTAGAACTGGAGGAAATGGTTCTAGGGTGCTGGGCTTTGAGAATATAGGTTCTCTTTGAAAATAAGTTTCTCTGAGAGCTGCAGGAGTAGTCTGGTAGCTTTCAGTTCTGTGTTTTCTTGCTATATTTAATCTAGCAAGTAATTTTCCTTTTAGCAAAAAGAAAGAATTTCAGAATACATACAGAATCCATAATGAGAGATAGATCTCAATATTTAAAGTATATTAAAGTATGAGATGATTCATAATCAGAGTTTGTGTATGCATGCATGAGACAATCCATTCTTTGTAAACAGCTTCAAGAGGATGTTAGAGGACTGAAAAGCAATATTTTAATTTTTTTATGCATTGATATATGCATTAGATTTACTGTAACTAAGATTGCAAAATGTTATGAACTATTGCATACAGCCTAAGTGGTATTCTGAATGTTTCTGTAGAATATTATGTTATTTTTCTGGCATATAATACTTTAATTTGTTGATACTGCATCATGAAACATTCAAACCAATAAAGAGCAGTGCTCAGCTTTGAGAGCAATTGAGTAGTAGGCAGCTAAAGGGTGGGCCTTGGGATATAGTGTGTTTGTGGCACAGTCAGCTGGGAGGAGTCACTGCAGTACAGTTGAGGAAAAGAAAGAGAAGACTGCAAGTGGAGGATGGATGTTCAACTTTACATGTAGCATTTAATTAGAGTGTATGAAAAATCAAGGATTTCCCACACTGTCAAGATTTTCTTGCTGAAAAGGGATTTGCAGGAAACTAGAAAGAAGTTACTTGGCATGTGGGTGACTTTCTGTCCAAAGCAGGCTTAGTGAAGTTCTGAGTCCAAACAGGCAAGTGCCATAATGGAATCCTGGTGTGACCTTAGCCATAGTGATTACTTGTAGGCTGCTTCTCTGCAATTTATTATTAAGGGTGCTTTTCAGCAGTTGAAGAAGAAAAAGTATTTTCTAATTATGCTTTTGAAAAATTAATGTGGGCAATTCGTAATTGCAGTTGGACTCCCTAGGGCCTGTGTCCTGCTGAGTTAATGCTGCCTGCTGAGTTGCTGAAGGAGATGGTTGTCCTTTGTACTTCTTCACAATTCACAGGAGACTTAGTATCCTTCCTCCCCCTGTGGTACCCTGTTGCTCTGGATTTACATTCCTTCTGTTCTGGCTGTCATAATTAATTTTTTGTTCTTCTAGTTAAAGTGAGTGATCCGGTAAATCACTTGCACATCAAACTTCAAATTCTCCTTTGAAAATTATAGGCATATCTTTTTAATGGGCTATTTTTAGGAAGTTTAGTGGGTCAAATTGTGGGATGTTAGCTGGATATCCATCTGCTGCATCCAGTTACTTTTAGTGGGATTAGCTGAGTTTAGCCCACTAACTGTTCCTTGCAAGAAGAATGATGTGAAATCTATCCTGAAGGAAGAATAAAAAAGAAAAGCTATGAAAATGTGGTAGGAAATGTCAGTATTATTTTCCTGCCCTTTGACAAAATACTTATTTCCTGTGGACCATTTTTTAGTGAGTCAGAATTTACACAATATCACAAAATTGTTTTTAATAATTTAAACATAAACTTCTTGCTTTTGCTTTTTCTCCCTTGCACTTTAATTTGGGTTTGGGTGGAGGACACAAGACAGCAAGTTATTACAGTTTGTCTTAACTGTAAAAATGGTGGTGTATAATGTTTGAAGAGGGGGGTTATCACTTTTATTGTTTTGGAGTAAACCTGACACCTGAACAGTTTTGTATCTCATTCTTGCAGTTTCTGATAGTCTAGAAGTAATAATTTTGATACTATGTCTTGCGTACAATAGCACCCAGAGTTCTTTTATTAATCTTAACTTTTCACCGATATTTATGAGGCTACAGACAATTGTAGTGTTTGCAGCATACAAATTCAGTATTACACTTACACATAGATCTGCTGATTTGATTTTATCATAAGATAGAGTGGAATGTATTTTTGAGTGTTCATGTTTAGAAATCTAAATTAATTTCCTCAAGCTTCACAAAAAACTGACAGAATGCTAGTGCTGCCTGTACTTGTTAGAGAGCTATTTTTATTGAATCTCAGGGAGGCAGCATAGAGCTATGTTGACAGGTTTTTAATATTTAGCTTCTTACTTAGAATGAAGTAAAGTTACAAAGGTGATAATAACAATGTCACTCTTGGGTGTTGAGAGGAAAAATAAGAAATGTAAAAATAACTCTGTATTCTTCTCTTTAGGCATCTCAAAACACCCTAAATTCCATGTGGTATATGGAGGTTGGTTGCATCCAAGTTCCTCTTTCAGTGTTTGGAGCACTGTGTCTGAGCGCTGATGGAAAAACTAGAATGCAGCACTAAGCTTATTCGTAGTTACTGCATAAATTTTTGTGCTCATGGAATGGATAATTGCCAATTTTGCTTTGGCTTCATGGCTCAAACATGCTTACTGAATATATTATATTTGCTTTCCTCTTCTTACATGTACTGTGGCATGCAATGCAATGTTTGTGCTGTGGCTGGCCCTGTATTATGTATTATAACTTGCTTTTCTCTTCTAGCTGCCAGTAGCTAATGCAAATATTTATAGTAGCCTAATAGTGAAGTTTAAACAGCTGTGGAACTTACAAAACCTTGATGTGTAGGTGAGAGAGCTTCGAGAAAGAGCAAAGGCTTACAGGCAGCGAGTAGAGGGAACACACTTCTCCCGATACCATTTCAATCAGATCCTGTCTGATAATAACAGTCTTTGGGATGTGTCCTCAACTTCCAGTTCAGAAGAAGGAATCAGCAACAACATCAGAGCACTAGATCTTGCTGGGTAAGGTCATCATTCCTGCCTGCTACTCTGCAGCTTTAAAACTGAGCAAAATGCTGAATGTAGGCTTGTATGGAAATATTTGTTTTTTGAGCGCTACTCAATCTAATTTGCTGTTTAAATTGAAAATACAGCCCTAATTTGCATTGCATTTTTGGAAATGGTAATACAGAAAGAGTCTTCATATATTCTTGTTTGTAAATGGGAAATGCTTAAGCATCAGATAAAACTGCAGTGACAATTTAAGCATTCATCGTGTCAACCATACTAGTTTTTAATGTCTGAGCTGTTCTTCTTGCACAAAACTGGATGAATGTGTTCTGTATAGACACATGTATATTGTGCAAATCAATAATACAAAATACTTTGTTCTTTCTTACCCAGTATTTCTGAAAAAGAGGCTGCAGCAAGTCCTGAAGTGCTGCAGCAGCCTGACTCCAGAGAGCAGGCTCATCAGGACAGCACAAAGAAAGACATGTCAGATGCTTTAACTCTTCCAGTCAAAAGACGTTTAGTTTGGGATGAACAAGAAGGTACTGAAGAAAGGGAAGATCAACAATCAACAGAAGAGAAAGAGGAAGAAAAATCAGATGAACAGGCTGCAATCATGGCCCAACAATTAGTAGAAAACATTAAGGATGCTAAAGAAGATAAGAAAACTGAAGGGTAA
The DNA here is from genome assembly GCF_036417665.1 of Passer domesticus. Taxonomy (NCBI): domain Eukaryota; kingdom Metazoa; phylum Chordata; class Aves; order Passeriformes; family Passeridae; genus Passer; species Passer domesticus. The sequence continues at coordinate 33,110,545 of NC_087478.1, read as the reverse complement.
GACTGAATTTTTTTTTGTATACACGTTTGTAGGTTAAATAGTTTTTGTATTTAAGAAAGTGTAAATTGGTGTGGCAGTACTCTTCTGTTTTGAACAGTATGATAAGGGATGAGAAAGTTTAAGATGCTGAGCTGGTTGACGGAAGTGGACCTATCATTAAAAATACTGGATTTCTAACTTGAAAGACAGAAGTTTGTAGACTCATGAATGATTCTAATGTTTTTCTCCAAAACTATGAAATACGCAGTATGGGCCTCTTAGAACAGACTGTTCATTACACAGCAGCCAAGTTTAGTGAAAATTAAAACTCACTATTTGTTTCAAGTTGACAGTGTAGGATTTGATAGGACAGGATACATGGTAATATTAAGGCATCTATTTTTCTTAAAAGATTTCATGGACAAAGATTAAGGACTTAGGAGAAAAAAAATAACTGATATCCAGTAACCACCAGTGATTATGTTGCTAAGCATGGGTGGGAAAAATGTGGAGGGGTGTATACAAATATTGGGAGATCAGCTCAGTAGGTGCATAGTATAGTATTTGACATTTCAGAAATTCAAATTGTATCTAGTTTCAGAAGTCTCTGGGTTTTTACTGTGCAAGTTTTGCATACCTTTTTTTGTAGAACAATATTTTAATTTCATAGACATTTAATTCAGAATAGCTTTCATCCTTGTAACCATGTCAGCTACACATTTTATATTCCTCATTGCATTTTATCTTTGGTGTTGCAGCACTAATCAAAGGTAAGAAATTGTAATTGTCTCTATTTGGAGTAATACCGTGTATTCAAGCCAAAAAAAATTGAGATGTTAGACCCGAACAGATATTAAATGCAGGTTTTCAAAACCACCAGCTAGAAACCTTTCTAAGTTTCTGTTTAATTCTAGAGATAATCTAGTTCATAAATGTCTCTGATTGACATTGTCAATTTTCTGTCATCTTGCAGTGGGGTTCTGGGATGTGCACTGGACTCAGCCATGCAGAGCAGCTTAGTTCTTACATGTTACACCTTCTTGAGAGCTAGAAATGAGGAATTCTTTGCCTAGCTGTGTCTATCATGTACTGGTAGAATCAGGTTTCTCCACATTGTGGATATGCTGCCACCTCCTTTTGAAATGCACCTGGAGGCAGAGGACTGAAGTGGTAGTGCTGGTGTATATTATATATTCATATATAATGTATGATATATATATATTTACATCGTGTTATGATGTGTATTTAATAACCTTGGGGCTATAGCCATTACAGAAATCTGGGATATTTGGCTTCAGTTCTACCACACTGACTGAAGAATGTCAAACCCACAGTCCCACCTCTAAGGCAGCAGCCATGTCCAAAGTTTTTCTGGGTTCAAAGAGTCCTTCCTTAGCTAATCCTTTAATCATTACTCATTTTTTTCAGTGAGAATGCCTTGGTATTGAACACTTCTGCAGCTGTGTCAAATTCTTCTGTATCCTCAAGAAGAGGCAGCAAGCACCCGACTCTGAAGCTGAGAGCTCTTGCAGGAACCCCAAGGACTCATCATGATCGCACTACCCCAGCTGTTGGTAAAAACACTTGTAAATGCAAAGCAGAATTTCAAGAACTAAAGAAAATATACATAATTGAATTAATTTATTAGGTTATTTAATGTAATAAGGCATTTTTCATCTTTTCCAATACAATAGGAGGTACTGTTCTAGCATCTGCTCCTAAGTTCAAATCTTCATCTTCACCTCAGAGAAGGCAACACTTAGCAACATACCCTATGAAAAAAGAGTCCTTCCAGGTGAGCCAGAAAACAGACTTACCATTATGAATTTTAGGAATGCTCTTTTAAAGTAATAATTAATAATTTATTTAAGAAATCTTTTTCTTGAGCTGTTAGTTGCTGTCTTAAAATTGTCAGTATCTGTGACTAAAAAAGGCATGTCTGAATACATAGATTTTTTTGGGTGTCAAACAAAGGAGTTGGGACTACTGGAGTGAAATTAGATGTGTTTCATTTTGGCCTCTTCGGCTAAATGCACAGGATCCATTTAGAGAACAATAAAAAGGTTGCCAGTAGAATTTCCCCTTAATGTTGTTGTAGCCATTGACATATATCACTGAAGGGGTATTGGGGGCAGACAAAGGTGATACAGAGACTCTGTCATCAGAAGGCATGAAAAGGCACTTTATTATTAGAAATCTACAGTTCTTATAGAAACAATGGTGGATCTAAGACTTGGTTGCCTTCTAGGAATCTTCTCTCACCTATTGGTCAAGAAGGGACAACTCCTCCTTGTAAAAGTCTTTGACAAACAGATTGTCTGCCAGGTGCAGAGATTGAGATAGTAATTGTTTTAATTCTTTCTCTGAGCTTTCTCACAGCTTCCCAGGAAAATCCTGGGAGAGCTATGTCTCTCTGTTCAGAAGATATGTGGTTACCACAGTCATAGGGCAGAACTCCAGATGCTTGAGTTGGAAGAAATTCAAGAGGGAGAGGTTGGGTGCTTATTTAAAAGATAGGTTAATGTGCCATCACTTTTCCTTTACTTTTGTGCTGCTTTTATTTTCTTGCAGCTTTGGTTGTTACTAAAAGAAAAATAGAAATATTTAGGATAACATTGTTATCCTCAAAATTTTGATAGTTTTTTGTGAAGTTCTTCTTGTGCTGTTTTCTACAAACTGAGCTGCCATTTGACTGCATACATCCTCTGTAATAAGTTCTGTCATAGAAGCAGACACAATTGCATGAGTTGGTTATGTTGTTGTAAAATCTGAAAAATCACAGTTTTAGAAAGTAAGCTCTTGGTTTGACCTGATTAGATTACTTGCAGTGCATGTTAAATACTTTTTATTAGGAACAGATTTTCTTTACACTCACAAGCTTGGAATACTTTTTCTTTTAGTACTTGCATGAGAAGTATAAAAGTGTAAAGTCAACATTTGCTGCATATGTGAGGGTCTGTACTTGAAGGCGGTATATGAGATGTTGTGGGTTTGTGCTTTTTTTGATCCTTTTTTTTCTTTCTGTTATGTTTGTAGCCTGATGGGAAAGTGGAAGCCACTTCACTCTTTAACTCTGCACCTGCTGGGCTGGGAACTGTGGATCCTCTGCCACTTAGGCAGGACCAGTGGCCTCCTAACAGGGCTGCTGATGAGCAAGTTCCTCTTGCTTCAGCCCATCAAGAGCAGTCAAAGTCAGCAAAAAGCTGCTCTGTGCCTTGCTGGAGTCCCTCTCATCGTATTCAAGGGACTCTTAAGGATCCAGAATTCCAGCATAATGGTGAGTTTTGTCCATTAAGTCTGTGTTAGAGTGATGCAGGATGTAAATGATTACTGTGCAGTGCTTAGACAAAGAGATGCTGAGCTTGCTGCTTTACAGTATCTACAAAGAATGTGCTGTTTATAAACAAAAGCTTTTTAACTATATGGTTGGTTAGTCTTGCTGAGCAAATGTGCACAACATCCACCTTAGCTTCAGATTCCACTGATATCACTATATTACAGTGATCAGTTTGGTGTCTGATTTTGTTTTATTAATTTCAATAAATACTACTCATCAGAATAAGTTAGTTCAGCATGAACAGCTCTAAATTTTAATATTTAAGCTGCAACTGGATGGTGTGATGCTCTTCCAGCTGCAATTGCTAACTGTAGTGTGTAAGTGGGACCCTTATGATGTAGTATTTTTTTGAAAGAGGTGTGGATTTCTGAGATGTAAGCTGTTAAGAATTATTTCTGCAGGATAAGGAAACTATAAAACTGTCTCTAGGTTTATTGGATATTGAGAAAAACCTTTTCTTGGCTGAAGAGGGATTTGTAATGAAGCATTTCAGAAGTTTTTAACAATGTTTAAAAGTACTGGGGATTCTAGTTCTGCACCTTCAGTGCAGTTCATTAAGTGACTTGTAGCCTGTACCAAAGCATGGTGTCTTCAGAAGAATGCAGTGGAGCAAGAGTGTTTTACCTCATCTTAGGGTAAATGAGTCTGGTGGAATTTTCAGGTGGGCTGTTTATAAAACTCTTGTTTTGGAAATAATGTTACAACATTTTTAGATGTTCTAAAATTAAATCTTATCCTTGGTTTTTTTCAAAATTATTCAAAACTGTGCCTTTTGACTTTTTGTCCTAGGGAATCTTGGCAATCCAAAAGTGAGAACTTTCCAATTGCCCCTTCGGGAAAGAAACCGTAATGATGAAGGTATTTCTTGTCCCAAAGTATTATTGTAAATTGTGTGTGTAAATAAAATTTAACTAAATAAATTTTAACTTTTGCATGAACGTGAGATGTTTCTGAATGCAGTAATTCTGGTTTAGGTGTTTGCCTGAATAGCTACAGCATATTTTTGTCAAAATAATTTGAACATGTTCAACCTAGGAATCTGAAGTAGGAATATGAAGGTTTAGGGTAATACTAATAAACCATTAAATGTGGCTGAAAATTAACAGACCATTGTGGCTCTCAATATGGTTACCGTAGGTTTGTTAGTTCCATACCTTGAATTGTTTCCTGCCCACAGATTTTTAAGCCTTTGTGTTGATAGCAGCCAAAGGAAACTGCAACACAGCCCAAATTGTAGCTGGAGTACTTCGGTTGCAACTTTAAAGGTACCACAAACTTCAGGATAAAGATTTTCCATCTGAGACTTTAGTCCCAGATGTGCAATATAAAATGATCCCTCTGACTTTAATTTTCCTACCTGTCCTCTGCTCAGTTTATTAGGGGTGCTTATGGCATGCTGCTATTCTGATTGCTGTTTTGAGCTTTTTTTAAATGTTTGTTGTAAAGTTAATCTATGAGAGCAGCCATCGCACAGCTGCATCTTCTTGGCCTTTTTGTGGGCAGACACAAACTCTTTCAGTAGCATGAGTCAACCAAAGGCACTGTATCTGCCATACACTTTTTCTTAGTGTGGTGTCTGAGGTTGAGCCTGGTGTGGTGCTGTGCTAGTTACAATCACCTGTGTTTGGTTCAGCTCAGAGTATGGCAGAGCAGGTTTATATCTGAATCTGATTGCAGTTTATTTATAGTTATACCACCAAAATCTTATTTTTGTACCCCTTGGCGCTTCTTTGCTCCTTGGGTTTCAACCAAGGTTCAGGCTGATTCTCTGTTTTACTCATTGCAGTTGGCTGCAAAATATGTGGGTGGTGCAGATGGCTCAGCCAAGCTTCTGTGCAAGTGCATACAACATGCAAAATCTTGTAGTACACTGCAGCTTGCTGCACACAGATTGCTGCCCACAGATTAAATGCTGTAGCATTTTTTATTTTTCCCTGTGAGCTGAATGTTAATGTATGAACTTGCAGAAACAGGTGAAATGTGCCAGCTCACAGATACTTAGTGTGCCCATATTTGTTCAGGTACAAACCTGGGAGTTATTCCAATGACATGTCAGTTTGCAGAAGTGCAGTTCGCAGTTTTCCCACATAGTTGTTACACATAGTGTGTGATCCTGTTACAGGCTGTTAGGTTGCCTGTATTTTAAGAATTTAGAAACTCTGTTGAAAAGTTAATTCAAACACGGACAGAATATGGGTGCTGTTTGGATTGAGTTGAGGAATATTTTCCTGGATTTGTTTTTTTGTTGGTGAAGGGTCTGATAGCTGGTGATACAGTCCTTCCTAATCCATTGCAGGAGAATGCATATAATGAAGGTCATTTTTCATAGAGAGCATCTTGAGAGACCTGTGGCAACATTTTAATAATGCTGTTGAAGAATTATAATGTGCTTTTATCAGGCAAGCAACATCAAGACTGATCAGTTTTAGGGGTTTTACTGTGTGTGAAATGGACCCTGTATTCAAAAGGAAGACCCTTCAAAAGTATATTTCTAAAGCCTGCTTCTTCTTGTCTTTGTGATAAGCTTCAGTTTTCCTCTGAAGACTGAAGCTCCTTTAGCAGCTTTTGGCACACTAGCTGGATTTGGCACCGAAAGGCTCTTCTTGGCAACATGGGTTCTGATATTTTAGTCATATTATTCTAAGGCTGTCTGCTCTGCTTGAAGCAGTGGATTGCTTTCAAGAATATGTCATTACCATGTGTCTGTATAGATTTCAGTGGCAGAGGAGCAATTCCTGAGGTCTTCTGACACAGGAGAGTAAAGATCAAGGTGACTTGGAGAATTGGGCAATTCTGAGGAGAACACAGGGGTCTCACTCTGGAGTTTCTCAAGAGATGAGCACATAACTCTCTTAAACTTACCTAACATACTAGAGGCTTCCTTGTGAGGCTCTTCTCCAGCATGTCAGTTGTCAAGTAATTGAATTGAAGTGTATTGTGGTATTATTTTAGCATCCATTGTGAAAGAGGGCATAAAAATATTCCAAAAATGTCAGCTGTGTTTGAATATGTATGTTTAATCTTCCTATTGACTTTTTCCCTCTTGCTTTCCCCACAGATGACAGGTTGTCTCAGATTTCTGCTCGCTCGGCAGCATCTAGTTCTCTTGCGTCTCAGATACTGGAACGAGCTCAGAAGAGAAAGGATTTCTGGAGCAAGGCGTAGTCTCTCCTGCTGTTGTATAGAAACTATTCTGTAAAATGATGTATTTTGTGTAGCTTGTAGTGTACATTTAAAAAATTTGTGATTGTAGGTTTCACACAGCATCCTTTCACTTACCATTGATATGGCCCTAGTTTTAGGACTTGCCATCCCAGTTGAAAATGAAGTATTTAAACTGATGTTGAAAATTAATGTTCTTTATATCTGAGAGTTAGGTCTTAATTTGCTATGTTACAACAGCCTTGTGAGGCTTTATTTTTTTTGCAGTGCCATGCCACCTTTTGACACTGAGATAATTATTTTTTATGGAACCTGTGTGTGACTTTTCAAGGTATTTGCTGCAGTTGTGCAGTATGACCTGGAACAGTATTCAGGGGTAATACCATCGTTCACCAAATATCTCAGTTGCTTTATTTTATCAAGTTATCTTAAGGGCAGCTGTTGTACATATGTTTATGTTACTGTATGAATTGTCAGCATAACACAGTGCTGTAACAAAGAGTTACTTTTACTACTTACTGCTTTTAACTTCTTACCAAAAAATTCCAATTTCTTAATGACACTAACGTGGAGTGTCATTAAGTGTAGAACAAACAGGAGTTTAAGAAAAGCAAAGCATGATGGTTTATTCATTGTCCACAGGTTTTTTGCCGGGATGACTGTCAGGGTTTGGAGTCTATAGTAGTGTAGTTTGTCAGCTATACTGATATGAATGCTTGCTTTGCAGAGTAAGACCCATGTTAGTGTTAATTTCAGCTTCTCTAGAAAAAGCAAATTCAGCCATTTTAACCAGTGGTGTTCCCCACCTCCAGTTCAAGCTCAGGTATTTAGGACTAGTGATATCTTCAAGTAAACTCAAAAGAATGGTTTTTTTCCTTGACTTTTATATTTTAATTACCTCTTATCTTAGTTTCCTGTTTTGGGGAGACTGATAGCATTATGATTGTTACAGTGAAAAGTGTTTGTGATTTATGCTGACAGCTCATTTTATCCAAGTGATGCAGACAAGTTAAAATGAAATAGAGGAAATAGGTGGCTAGCAAGCAATTTAGCTCCCTGTGTGGCTTCAGGTTTTAATACTACTTAGTATGGAAATTTTGCACAAGAACAATTTGAAATTTGTACACACTTGATTGCATTTTGATTTTGTATGTAATTGTGTATGTATATTACTGGAAATAAAAACGGTTGTTTGCTTTTTTCTATTTAAGTTATGCTGGATAATTTGGCAGAGCCTATTACATTGGCACTTCCCTGTTTAGTTCTCTGCTTCACCTGTTCAGCTCAAATATCTGTAGTCTTAAGACAGACAAGATGTTACCTCAGAGATGATCTTCAGAAAGACTAATTTATTGACACTAGATATGTTGACACTAGAAATCACAACTGACTACAGGTATTTTAAATGGTGACTCGAAGCAGATGGGTGCTACACAGGCTGGAAAGGCTGCAATGCCCAAAGGGTCAGTCCCATGATTTAAAGAGTGAGTGAATGAGTGCTGTCCAGTATTGATGATGTTAGAAAGGGATGTTCGCTTCTTCCACAAATTGTATGTTACAGTGGCTTCCTCCCAGCTGAGTTGTTTGAAACAAATCAAGGTATTTTATTTTATCTCAAGGGCTTCTGGGAGTGTTCTGTGGTGTGCACTTAATGTGTAAGTTATAATTGGTCATAAAATTTCTACTGAAAGGGAAAATGTGCAACAGCGTTCGTGAAAATTTCCATTATTCCTCTAAAATGATGATTTTAGAGGAAACGAAAATGGAAATTTTAGAGCAAACTAAGTGGAAAACTTAATGGGCTAAAAGGGGAAATATTTTTGTTTGGGATGGTGTGTAACTGTGGTGTGTGTGCATTGATTTTGCAGTGCCTATCTACATTATTCATATCAACATGTTCTTGTTTTCCTGGCCAAGAGCTCTCTTAATCTGTTATTTCTCTGTGATACCTGTTAATTGACTTTTATGAACTGTGTCCTCTTTCTTTGTTTTTCTATGTTTGCCTAGTTTTCCTGGCTATCTGACAGCTCTGTCAGGAGTTTTTGTGCAGGTCTGATTTTGAGGCCTGTAAGTGGTAAATACTGTAACAGCATGTGTGCCAGTTTTGCTTACAGTGTTGTCTGTACACCAGTACAGGTGAGTGTGGTACACCTGAGGTAGCTCATAGATTGTTAGATGTGTGCAGTATGGTACGTGTGTATTGATTTCTGCCAGGGGAAGAATAGGTATGGTAAAGGAGGGAGACATTTTTGTTGCATAGCAGTACACACCAATTTAGATGTTAGAATGAAAGTTCATGGTGTCTCACACATCACTGGGCATTATTTCCCGCCTAAACAACTTTTAGTATTTGCCTGAAATGTTCTAATTGAATTACTTTTGGACAGAAGTTTTCAAAGGAAAGTGTAGACAAAATACCTTGAGTTATGCTAGTGCGAAGCTTCTGAATTGTGTTCTGTGGTCTTCAAAGCAGATGTAAAATTCTTTATGCCTGTTCTCTGCTATTGTTGTTCAAGAGGAATTTTGGTTTTTCTAAATATTTCAGACCAGCCCTCAAACATATTTCCTGTTGTGCTTTCAAGCAAGCCAAACGTGGAAAAAATGTTCAAGAGTGCACCCTTTATTAAGAATTACAAGTGTGTGCTGTGCACTGAATGCGTATTGTTTTCTATCAAGGAAACTTTAGAAAAATAAGGAGGAAGGCAGTTGCCAATAGGAGATATATCTCAGGAATAAACAACCTTGTGAGCTTGTCAACTCAAGGTCAGGATTTACAAAACCAGCACAGTAATAACTGACCCAGTCAGTAAGTGTTGAATGTCTTCAGCTGCTGTTCCAAACTTGTCACCACTGGTCAAGGGAGGTGAGGGGAGACCTCATTGCAGTCTGCAACATCCTTATGAGGGGAAGAGGAGGGGCAGACACTGATCTATTCAATGTGGTGCCCAGTGAGAGGACCCAAGGGAGTGGCCTAAGGATGTGTCAGGGGAGGTTTAGGTTGGATATAATTAAAAAGGTTCTTCATCCAGAGGTGTTTGGGCACTGGAACAGGCTCCCCAGGTTAGTGGTCACAGCACCAAACCTGTCTGAGTCATTTGGACAATGCTCTCCATTGAGAGCATTATGGAGTGACTCCTAGGCATGGTGCTGTGCAGGGCCAGGAGTTGGACTTGGTGATGATCCTTGTGGGTCCCTTCCAACTCAGCTTACTCTCTGATCTCTAACTGGTTTTGCATATACAGTATGAATTTAGTCACAAAGCCACTCAGTAAGTAGTCTTCTAGTGATACTTTAATCAATATGAGTATGTTGTATAGGGGTTTTTCAGCCTTTTGGGATTAATACATCCACATCTACTGTATTGCTGATGGATTCCTGTGTGGCAACAACCTTCTGAAAACAAGTTTGGCTTCACCAGTGTCAGGTAGCTGGAGTTCCTCTCTGCTCCCAAGGGCCACAGCTCAAAACCCAGTGTGTGTTGCAGTAAAGTGAAAGGAAGTGAAATTATTTACCATCCACCAGCTTTCTTCTTCACTCAGAAATTCTTGGAGCCCAGGTACTAATATGTTGGTGTCATTGTTCTCTGGCAGATAACAGTGGAAGAAAAAGGGATTTCCAAATCCATAATACTCAATGAGCAAATCTGTAGTACTTGGAGAGGGTGTAGGAAGCACAGCTTCTTTGACCAATTTACTGTGTGCTTATTTGCATGATGCCATATTGATTGATTCCATCTTCCTGCTCTGCAAGGCTGAGCTGACACCTAATGTTCTGGTGGCGCAGCAATTCTTAACTATGTGGTAAAATTTGTCAGCAAAGAGCCCCATCGCTATTTGATGCAAGTGGAAGTTTTGCTGTGACCTAGTTGACTAATTTTTACTGAAGCCTGAAGAAAAATGGTTTCTTTGCCTAGATGCACACAATTGTGTGATAAAGAGAACAAGCCAAACAGTTATTTTAATTGTCAGTGGCCTAAAATTAATGTCTTGATTCTAGCAATTATTCAGACCTTTGCAGTCCGGAGCCTGGGGAAGAGAGAATAGCATGGTGGATCTGTAGTTAACTTTTAGGTGTGCAGTCGTTTCTTTGGTTTTTTGTGCACTGGAACCCAGTGGGAAAGTATTAATCACAATAGCACTCATCACACCAAAAGTGAAACCTGAAGAGCAATCAGTGGATGGTAGGTAAGAAGAGAACTCCAGTTTCATGGAAATCCAAATTTGGGTTTGCTTTTCGATTCAATTTTTGTATTGTGTTGGACATCTGGAGTTCCATGTAGAAATGTGAATTAACTTTCTAAATATACTAATATTTCCTACAGTTCATCTGTGTGGGATGTAAGCTGACCTTGTGAGGTTTCTCTTTCACAGGCTGTGTCCTAGAGAAGCTTGTGGAGTGACTGAGGAAGCCTGAACTTGGCATGTCAAATGTGCTGTGCCTGGGAAACTGAAGGATAGCACTTGGTGTTCCTGTGTTAGGGTGGAGGACTGAGAACTGCACGGGCTTGGTGTGAAGACTGGCTGTCCTTTGGGAAAGCAAGTGAGGCCTGGTTTGCATACAGCTTTCACAGCTTCTGTTGGATCGCTCGTTGCATTCGTGGGGCTCTGTTAAAAGTGTAAGAGCAAGAGCACTCATTTGCCAAGAGCTTGCTCTTTGCAGGGAGAGTTGGGTGGTACAGCTGGGGCAGCAGATCCTGCTTAGCAATGACGGTTCTTCAGTGGAGGGTGCAAAGAACAACTCAAGCTTCTTACTGCCCACTTTCTTCAGAGGTCATGATAATGTTTTCTAGTAAAGCATGTCAGCTTTGTAAATGTGACTGGCATTATATATATGCCAGGTAACCTTATGCCAAGGTAACTAAGCTAAGCCTGTAAAGGTTTCAAGTGGACCTCAGAGTTTTTCCTTTTAACTGTGTTTAATTCTGATATACACATATACTCTCTGTCTATGCATACATATGTGTGTGTGTACTGGAACAGTTATTTTTTTCCATAGTAGCTAGTATGGGGATCTGTTTTGAAATTGTGCTGAAGATAATGTTGATAACACAGAGGTGTTTTCTTTATTGCTGGGCACAAGATCAAGACCTTTTCTGCTCCTCGCCCTATTCCATTAACATGTAAGCTGAGGGTGTACAAGAAGTTGGGAGGGGACACAGCCAGGACAGCTGACACCAACTGACCGAGGGCATATCCCACACCATGTGGTGTCATGCTCAGCATATAAAGCTGGGGAAGAGGAAGGAAGCAGGGAGATGTTCTGAGTGATGGTGTTTTTCTTCCAAAGTGACCATTATGTGTGATGGAGTCCTGCTTTCCTGGGGCTGGGCACCTGCCTGCCCATGGGAACTGGTGAATGAATTCCTCATTTTGCTTTGCTCCTCTGTGGATTTTGCTTTACTATTAAACTGTCTTTATCTCAACCCACAGGTTTTCTTACTTTTGTTCTTCTGAATCTCTTCCTCATCCCATTCCAGTGGGAAGTGGGTGAGTGTCTGAGTGGGGCTTTGTTCTGGCTGTGATTAAATCTCAGCTGTGTGTACATATGTATATATACATGTATAATTTTTTCTGAAACTCAAGGTGTCTTTGTGTAATACTGTCATGTGCTGGGATGTCTCCAAAGCACCTACTTTAGGTTGTGAATTACAATAGAAATGGCTGGCAAGATCCAGAAAGCATGTACTTTTGGATTTCTCCTTTCTAGGCCCCTTTCTGCTTACTGGCTTGTTGTGACACATAAACTTAACCTGCAGATGCACTCTGCTCTGAAGAACTGGGTGCCCAGGTCTTGCAAGGTTGTCTGAGTGCACTTGGGAAACCTGCTGAGGCTCAGTGCTCCCCCAGCTAGAGTGGGCCTAGGAGTTCCCAGAATGGTGCTCTCGTGAGGAATGCTTATTTGTGTTTCCAGTAGGAATCTGGCTCCAGCCTATTTGTGTATTTTAGCTTACACGACACATAGCTAAAAACAGATAACCCAGGAAAACAGCATCATAATCCCTATGCTGTAGCTATTTTTTCTGGCCCCGTAAATCTCACATTCTTGACAATGTTTCTCTTCTAAGAGGAAACTCATTGAGTCACAGAACTCTCTTGGGGAATTGTCAATAGCAGTCTGTGGAACCCTGATCTGGGGAAGGGCTGGGGCAGGGGCTGTTGGCTTCCTGGGGATGGACACAAGTTGGAAAGCTGCTGTTAGCAGCATGAGAGCTGTCACCTTCTCTAATGGCTCTGCTGTAGTGAATAACTGAGCTGCCAGGGGCTCACTCTCAGAGGTGCTGAGCTCAGAGCGTCAGGGGAAGTGCTGGTGTATGGGCAATGTCTGGGTACAAGTGCTTTGCCTTAAATAGCATTGCTTCCCTTCAAAATGGCTTCATGTAATTAATCTGTTACATGATAAAACTGCTAGTACTTGGTCAGCCAAGGTGCTGGGGCTATTTCTTAACCTGAGTAACTGTTTAATACTGGATTTTGAATTATAATCCAGTTTGCAAAATTCTGTTCCCATTTAGAGTGGTTTTCTTTGAGCTACAGTATGTCATTAATTCCACTTCATCATGTTACTGAGTCATGGCTGTGCAACCACACCACACATTAACAGGAAGCTCAAAAGTTTCATTTCACCTGATCTGACTGTTTGCAAGACATAGTTGGACACATGTAGGTCACTATATAAAGTGATAGTCTTATAATATGTTTGTGACTTTACAGGCTGAATTAAGAGTTGCTGTCTGGTGGAAAGGGTTAATAGTGGTACCTTTGGTGCTGTGAGGCTGTGTGCACTGACATGGTCTCAATTCTCTTCTTTCCCTCTGTGTGAACTGAGTGTTGGCTGCTGTTGATAAGTCTTAGAACTTCTTTATGTTTTACTGATGTTGGCAGGAGTTTTCTGAAGAAGCAAGACTGGCTTCTATTCTAAGAAGCTGGACTGGCATCTATTGCAGTTACATTGACACAGGGTGGTTTTTTTGTTGTTTTTGTATTAATTAATCATTTAGGGACTGCTGTAGATCCTTGGTGATCCTGGTAATTACATGGTATTAACAAATTAAGAACATTGGTAGCAGCAATATAGTGTTGTCTCAACGTATTTCTAGGTTGCTTTCTTTTGTATCTCCACTATATGAATGTTTTTGAGAATAAAGTTATTTAAAACAGAGGGGATTTTTTGTGTGTTTGTTTGTTTTGCTCGGGTTTGTTTTGTGTGTGTATGGCTGTGGTTTTTGTTTTGTTGGTTTTGGTTTGTTTTTTTTTTTTTTCCCCCCAGAACGTAATTTAAAATTGAGACAATGACTTCCCCTCGTCTTGGATGTTTTATGATATGAAATATCAGCTTTATGATATAGCATCTTATCCTTAGGAGACCCAAAAATTATGTAACAAAACCAAGTGAAGGTCAGAGACAAAGATCTTTGATGAAAGATCAGATATAAAAGCCAAAGTGTTACTGTTAGAGGAAATGTGTTACTACTCTGTGTTACCAAAGTGTTACAGCCAGGAAAGGTAGGAAATCGCCCAGCCTCAGCAAAAACCCTGAGTCAGCAGTGCCTGTGCTGAGAGCTGTCTCCAGTCTTTTCCAATCACCTCATATTCCCAGGCTAAGCAATTTTATTGATGCTATTCCTTCTTCTTCCAAAGGACTCACAGTTTCTTACATGACATTAAACCTATAAAGAAACAACAAAAAACAACAACAACAACAACAAAAACACCCCAAAAACACACACACAAAACCCAAACAAGCAAACAAACAAAACACACACACACACAAATAAAAAAAATCAAGCAAAAATATAATGGTAAAGATAATGTCCTCTCCCAGTCTCTGTATTGGCACAATTTCCTCTGTAGAAATTGAATCCCTGCTGCCATTGCTAATGATTGTGCCCAGAAGACACTTGCCTGTGTACTAGGTTTCCATAAGGAATGGTTGGATTACAGGAAAGCTTATTTTCAAGTTTTGTAAGGAAGAATTTATTTCCATTGCTGAGGTTTTCATTGCTGGGCAGAGAGTTGATTAAAATAAGTTTACTGGAGCTTGAGCTGAAAGAATTTTATAGTCTACTTTAATCTTTGGAAGTTTGAAAGTCTGGGCAAAAGCAGAGAAGGACTGAGATGAAATGGATGTGACAGCTGAGTGCTTCACAAATGAGCTGGAGCAAAATGAGGGGATGAGTGTGACCTCAAATCTGAGATTGAGTTTTAGGTGTTACATGGCCTATGGCCCATTCATACAAGGGTTTAAGGGGGGAGAATCTCATCGCCAAATAAAAGATCCAAGAGCAGAGTACACAGGCTCACTTTTTCATGTGCCCACTCCTGACAGTGTTTCTAGCCCAGTGGCCAGTCCTGACATTTCCAATAATGCAATATAATCCTGGCTGGTTGAAAATGTACCAAAGCTCACGAGAATTCCTGCATGCTAGCATGTTGCTGCTGACACATGGCAGCTGAACATCAAAGTACAGTATTGGCTGCTCACCTGTGACCTCATTCAAAGTCAGAAGGAAGTGTCTGTGGCTTTAGAAGCAGATGTGATGCAGAGTTCCAGTCCTCCTCAAAAAATTCTCTATCTTCAAAATGGGTCAGCAAGTCATTGTCGAGAATATTTACCACTATGGTTTCTTAATGAATTAGGGAAGTTTCTAGACTTCGAAAGTTTATAGATGAGTTAAATGATAGGATAGACACTTAACTCTTGGGATGGTACCAGGAGAAAAAGTGACCTGTGAGCAATTTCAAAATAATTTTCTTAAATAATTATATTTGAAAAAAATGCAGAGAGTACTTTTTAGAAGATTTAAGGTCTTTAATTAAAATGAAAGCAGAGGACATATAGTTTATTGTAAGAGTTTCATATTTAAACAGTGCTACTAGCCTTAAATATTAAAAATATTATTAAACATATTAAAAATTATGAAATAAGAAAGGGAAAATACTCCCCCCTCATTTTTCAGATGCATTTTGTCCAGTTTACTCTTTCTCCACAAAGCAAGACCCTCCAGTGATGGTTTTATCCAGAGTACCATATTTTAAAGGAAAGGCAGATTTCCTTCCACTGATCTCTCCTGCTGTGCAGTTCAGGGTAGCCCATTTGAGAAGGGGAATCTAACCAAGCAATTTCCCTGAGGCTCACCCTAAGTGATGGTTCAAGACCTTGTTTTTGAAAAGTCTATTGTATTTCCTCCTCGAACAAGAATAAAAATAAACCCTTCCTGAAATGTAGCAGAAAATACAGAAAGTCTCTTCTGGACTTCAGCTGGGGACTGGAGTCAGATCCTGGAGCACTAGCACAGGTTTTCAGCCCCATCTTTCCGTGGGATGCATCGCTGGGTGTGTATCTCCCATCCAGGGTGTGGTGAGCCAGTGAAAAGAGGTGGTAACTGTGTCTAGTCTTTGTTCAATGCAATCTCATAACAAGACTCTGGGAATGGGAGGCATGTTTCCACTTCCAAAGAAATCCTATTGATGTGTTACAAGGAAACACTGAAGCCATGACTGTAGCTACACCATAGCTCTGTGGTACATCCAGGACCAACAGTCCTGGGAAGAGGTCAGGAATGATCCGATTAACACGGGAAATGTAAAGTCTGCTGTGTTAGTGTCCAGTAACATCTTGCCTGTTTGCCTTTGAGCTGGAGCATACTCAGAGTAAGCCAGAGGGATGAAAGATACTTATAACTCACAACTGCTAAAAAAAGGGTAACTAATCCAAAAGCATTAGGAATGTCATAAAAACAGAATTTGCAAAACATGAATTGATAAACTTGAAATATGCATTTCAGCATCTTAGTGTCTGAAAAATAGCAAGGTAAACTGAAAAACTGAAACAGCCTCAGAAGGAGGACATAATGGCAAACCCAAAAAGTAGCATGGCTGAGATGGCTAACAATACAGATGGGAAGCTAACTTAAGGTTTTCTAAGAAAATAGGTATGTCCCAGTGTATGGCTTCAAATAAAAGACAGAAGAGATCCTGTAATTACTGAATAGGAAAGGGCAGAAGAAAAATTCAGCATCTAATTGCTCATTAATCTGCCTGATTTTGTTTAAATATCCATCAGGACAAGGGTCGAGGTGTGCTCCTCACAGTGGTTTGAACTGATGGGTGTGGCACAGCAACTGCTTAGGTCATGCACCCTTTCCATGGGGTTGGAGCCGCAAAAAGAGGTCGGGCAAGCTGGATCTGTGTCTGATGAGTGGGTGACCAAAGGGATGGAGAGGTAACATCTGCCAGAAGGACGAGAGGACAAGGGGTCTGAATGCCTGTCCACAGCTCCTGTTGTGGGTATGGGACTTCAGTTCTGATGGATGAGCTGGTGGAGAACCCTCAGTTAGAAGCAGACTTTGGTTGTCAGACTGTGTTTAACACCTGGGGAGGAGTTAGTGGGAATGCATTTCAGGGAGGGTCAATACTTCAAAGCAGCCGATCCATCAGGATTCTCCCAGTTTGGTCTTTACCATCTGTCCTTTGGTAATGTAAAACTCAGCCTTTCATCTTCTCATTAATCTGTACCCCCACTGGAACTATTACATGAAATATAAGAGTTCCAGCTGAAATATATGTGGAAAAGAGTTTGGAAACATATTCTTGAATAGCCTTGTGGTACATTTGGGTGTGAACTAGACTGTTGACACTCTTGAGTCCAGACTCAGTTTCTGCTGCCAGCTGCAGTCAAGATGCTGTTGGAGGCTGGTACCTGAGAGGGGCATGGCAAAGGAGGTGGTGATGATGGCTCCAGAGTGCAGCTTCAAGGGCACAGATCTGTGCAATGCTGATGTAGCAGGTATTTAAGGGCAACTGAGGCAGGACTGAGACATGGAGGGATAAATTCATGCTGCAGAGGCATCAGAGGAGGCTAAAGAACAAACCTCGTTCCACTCAGCCTTTAACTGCTTCCTTTCAGGTGTAAGAAAAAGATCTGGGCATTTCAGACCATGAGGTTGTGTTGATAATGGCTGTTGTCCTGAGAGCTTGAGTCAAAAAGAATGGAGCCCAACCAGACAGATGCCCACCCTCAGGGATCTCAGATAACCACTCTCAGAGGCAGAGCTGAAGCCTTGGTTTTCCAGATCTGTTTTCTCCTGTTTGTCACCTGTGTACCTTGTGGGTATTAGAAAACTAGGAGTTTACATTTGTACCAGTTCTGTGTTCTCATGCATTACTGTTTATAGATGGATTGCAAATTACTGCCTAAAGAGTGCAGTGTCCCGTTTGGAACACTGCATGGTATTTCAGACTGAAGGTGCAGCACTGCCTGCATGTTAGCAGAAGAGCCCTAGGAACATGGGAATCACCTGGATTGATACATGACTGCAGCTCTGGTCATTATACCTGATTACAGCCTTAAATACAGATAGTATTTTTGAAAAAGGGAATTTGGAAATCAGGCATGTGAAAAATGCAGTGTTGGTCCTGCACAGTTTCTGATCCCTCAGAGGGGATTGCACAGTGGTGTGCAGATGGCCGGTGACTCCAGTGGGCCTTGTGTGGGGAAGGGTATTTTCAGGGTAGGAGCCACAGGTGGTCAGTGCTTTGGTTCCGATACAGCCTCTGATCACTTGTGTGCACCAGTCAGCAGCAGTGAAACCAGTGTTGTACCACAGAAAATGTGATGGTTTTGTGCCATCAAATTGTCAATCAAGTAAGCGCATTATAATTAGGACAGGAGGCACAAACTCATACAATTCTCAAATATTTTTTATGCAAAAAGTATTCAGGATTCCTACCCTGGTAAAAGCCCCTGCATTGCCCCACATTAATATTTGGTTTTTTTTTATAGGAAACTAAAGTCTGTGATGGCCTTGAAGTTGTATTTGTGGGTTTTGAAGTGGTTAGGTAGTTCTCAGAAGAGGATACTGGAAAGTAAGAGACTTGCTGATGTCATTTTTATTTTACCACCAGTACTCCAAAAAAAAAAGCTGAGAAAGATGTTGGTGGCCCTATATAAGGTGCAGCTCACCTCCTGCAGAGCACATCAAGAATCACAGCAAAGGTAAGGCTTGCAGCCCTCGTGCTGCTCTCACTTTGCTTCACCCGCTCTCCTTGGTGCTAACGCTGCCTTCCCTCCTCACATCAGTGCTGAGCCCGCTGGGACGGACAACTCCAGACTCTGAGACATGGCCTCCCTGCACACCTTGTCCAAGAGCTTCCCAGGATGGGTTTTCTTCTGCTGCTGCTGCTGTCTCCCTCTTCTTCTCACCAGCTCTCTGCCTCTGAAAGGGGCTTCCACCGCCCATCATGCCTGCAGGCTCAGGAAGATCAACTTCCAGCAGCCCTACATCAGGAATCGCACCTACACCCTGGCGAAAACGGTACAGTCAGCCGTGTGCTCTTCATGGTGGGATCTGAGCACCTACTCCTCTGTGACTTCTAGTCTTTGGCATTCTCCCTCTTTCCCCTGCTTTCCTCCAGAAAAAAACAAGCAAACCTGAGGATTTGCAGTTAAGGCAGAGTTTGGGTGTGTGGAGCAGGTCTATTGCCTGCTGGCTGTGTAGCCAGGGGAAGATGCTGCCTCTCCTCCTGCTGCTCCCCAGGGGAAAGGCAGCCCCTGGAACAGCACAGCTGCTTCTTTTCAAGCAGCTGCTGCCAAAATGGGTAAATTGTGAAATATGACATTAAATTTCTCAGTTTGCTCAGGCCATTTGGAGCTGGCCCTGTCCATGACTCCAGTCATGCCAAGCAGATGCTCAGGCGTCCTCCAGCGCTCTGCTAGGGCAGGTTTTTTCCTGGCTGCTTTTGCCACGGGTGGGTCTCCCTGGGTGTGCACCACTGAGCACCTCCCAGCAGCGCTGTGGGCCACTGTGAGGTCGGCCACCTGCAGTATCTGGTTTAGTCACCATAACCACGACGACTTCTGACTTTTAGGTGGGGGATATGAGTTCAGACCTCAGCTTATTTATTTTCCTGTGATTCTGACCTTGAATCTCACCCAGCTGAGGGGAGAAACAGACACGATGTCCAAGCTTATCTATCTGTAACAGACTGTGGTGTCCATTCCCTCATTTCACCTGCACTTTCATTGCTGATGAAAACTTCTGGGTTTATTATTAATTTTTAAGTAAGGTTCCCATCACCACCTGACACTTCCTTTCTTTCCTCTCAGGCCAGTGCCTCAGACAAGGACACGGACAACAGATTGATTGGGCAGCAGCTCTTTGTTAACATCAGGGTAAGCCTCACATGAGGAGTCTGCTCTTTTCATCCCTCTGCAGCACTTATAATCTCTTGCCTTGATTTAACATGACCTCTTACTTTCATACATAGGAAAACAACCGCTGCTACATGATGAAGAGGGTTGTGGAGCTTGTAGTGAAAGATGTTCTCCTCACTGAAGTCAAGACCCAGTACCCTTATGTTGAGGAGGTGGCACAGTTCTTGGCATCCCTGGCCTCGGAGCTGAGCAGTTGTGTGAGTAACACTGGGTTTCTTTCCCTACGACTCTCATTGCTGCTCCTAAATCTCAGAATGCTACAAGCAGTGGCAAAAGGCAGTGATATGAAAGGAAACCTCAGATCAAAGATATGAAAGTCAGAGTTAATAGAAAGGTGTGAAAAAGAAAAAAATAGTACATCGTTGCATATAGCTGTCCATCTTATGTCTGGGTGTTTCCTTTCTTTTAGCAATTCTCAGGAAAGAGAGACCACATTGAAAAAAACCTGGAACAAATGAAGAGCAAAATGGAACAGGTACATTTTCCTCAAACATTTAGCAGGAGCAGTTTCAAACCCCAGTCCTTTAGCTGGATTAAGGCTGACCTAATTAAGAAATAAACTCGAGATTATTTAGGATGTAAAGCCTACAAGGGCATTAAATGATTATGATAGATTACTGATATTTCCTCTTCTAGCCCTCCCTCATTTGTCCTTTTAGCTCTCTGCAAATGCTATGGTAATTTAAACCTTAAAAAAAACTAGGTTTCAGGAAATTTATATACTAGTCTAGATTTGAACAAACTAGTTTATATCTTATGATATAATGACACTAACAGAACTGTGTAACAGAATTAGGAAAGTAAATTATAGATTCAGTTTGTGTGACAATCCTAATTTCAATTTTCAGAAAAACCCAAAACAACTAGTTGCTAAGATTTGCATTCTGCTCTTTTCTAGTTGGGAGAAAATGGAAAGACTAAAGCTATTGGAGAGCTGGATTTACTGTTTGACTACATGGAAAATGCCTGTACTGATGCCCCAAAGAAGGGAGGGAACAAGAAGAAAAACTGAAAAAATTCTGGATCAGGCTTGAAGAGATGTCTCTGCAGATTTTGCAATAACTCAAATTGATTAGCTGCAACTATTTCCATTCCCTCCAGATGCAATTTATTTTTCACTTGTGTCAAAACTACCAAACTAAGTGGATAGAGACAGGATGCATATTGTTGTCTTCTTTGAAAATGAAAACTCCAGGACATTGCCTCTTGACTGCAACACAGGCAATTAGTTATTTATAAAAGCACTGTTCTGTCCTCCTTGTCTCCACAGGAATGAGGAATTTCTGTCTTTTATACACTGAAATTTAACACCTATGAATCAGCTTTGTTTAAGGCAGTGATGTTTTGATGTGATGTTTTAGCCAGGATGTTTTGAATCTCCTTGTTGCAAATGTCTCTTGCATATGTTGCCCTCTTCTGACCTTTAACTGAAAAGTTAGTATTTCAGACTATTTCAGAAGTAATTTTTGTCATTTGTATTTAATGGTAACTTATTTTAAGGTAATAATTATACAATACTTTTATTTATATAGATTAATTGAAAAATATCCAAGGAAATGTATTTATGAAGCTTTACCAGAAATTGACACTGCTGTGTAATATTTATATGTAGATGCAACGTTTTATAAATGCTTGCACTTTAATTTATTATAATAAATATTTTGGTCCTCAAACATTGCCATTTGTAGAGTTTTTTGTCTTTTCTTCAAACACAAGGGAGATGACACACGTTGCACCTGTGGAGCTGCTGGACTAGTGGCGGTATTCTTGGGCACAGAAAAGATGCAAGCTCTGCCTGGGGCTATGCTTCTTCACCATGAGCCTGCAATTCTGACTTCTCACAGGCCAGGGCTTTCTGGGGAGCATGTCAGTCAGCCTTTTTTGTAGGGGATGGTGGGACAAATAGCATCACTCCTGAAAGTCATTGGTTTGGTTCACTGGTTCTGCCTTGGTACACACAGAGACAAAATCCCCCTTTGAATATCTGCTGTTGAAAAGTCCCAAACTGTCCCCTTGGGTCAGATGATGTGGAGACAAACAGGCAGCAGCTGCTAATGAAAACTCAGAGCTCTGTATTCCCACAGCCCATCCACAGCATACTGAGCACAAATGGTGTTCTGCAGCATCAGGGATCTGAGAGTCCTTCAGAAGAGGATGTTTGATGCCTATTCTCAACACTAACTCCAAGGCAGAAAAACCCCCAAGTCCCTGAAGCAATGTTTAGTCTGTGATTATCATGTCATGTCCTTCAGCAAAATCTCCTGGAAAGAGAAAAGGGCTGCTCTGGTGTAGCCAGGGAAATTGGTGACTGGACCAATGCTAAAGGGGTGAAAAGCATCCAAACAATCAGAAAGCCAGAAGAAATTTGTAATATCAGATTCCAGCAACTGCTGAAGTCTTCTTGAGCAAGGCCTTACCATTTACTCATCAGGGCAACAAGTATCATGTCCACATTTAAAAAATATTGTTCCTGAGCCAGAGCAAATTAAAGATGGATTTAAAAGCATCCATCCATACCTATTTTGAACACAGTTTATGTGAACTGAAATCACAATGCTTTCTTGTGGGAAATCACATATTAAACCAGCATATGATGCATTTGGGTGATGGATGCCTGTTGCCTGTCAAACTAGATGCATTCAACATGGTTTACTTTTCCCCCCACTTACATTTCCATATCACAGCATATGATTTACATGCCTGTTCACAGTCAAGGCAGAAGTGGCCCATTAATGACAGGCTGCCAGGATCTGGCACCACATGACTTTTTCAGGGATTTAGCCTTTATTATGTATTCAGTTGGATATATATTTCCTTTCTTCTGGGATAAGGAATGATGTTGTCAAGAGCTACTAACCAGTATACTTTCTCTTATCACTCAAACTTGTGAGAACTGGCAGCAAAGGAAGAGAGTTGAAATACCAAATGAATAGTTCACTTCACTTCACTGACCTCTGACATGCACAGTCTTTCCTTGAACTACATCTGTCTCCCTTTATAGTCAGTGGGTGGTAGGAGGAATTGTACAGGTGTCATTTCTCTGGTCTGCATTAGAAGTTTATAAAGATTGTGGCTTTGGGCAGAATAACATGACTTTACCCTAAAAGTACCTGTTTTGTTCCTTAAAGACAAATAAAGACCAGACCATGAGCCACATACATGCTGTTCCTTGTTGATAAAATCACTTCACAAATGGATAATTAACTTATTTCCTTCTTCTACTTTCTTTAGGTCTCTTCTACTCTGTCCTTACTGAGTTGCCCTACCCAGAAATGTCAAATCATATTCAAGTTTTCCACACTGGAACCAAACCCAGATTAAAACCCATTTGTCCACAAAAACGTAAAAATGAAGTTGATTAATTATTAACTTCTCCAACCCTAAAAGCCACCAGCTGGAAGACTCTACCACAGAAACCTCATGAGCTGGAGCCTGGAAATGCCACGCAGCAAACTTTGTAGAATTTCCTTCTCAGGTTTTCTTGCAGGGTATGTGTAACTTGAGGATGTGTGAAGGATGGTGGTGATGGTCAGTTTTGAACAAAGGAAGTAAAAGTCAGAGTAAGTTTCCCTTAAACAGGAGGAAATGCCTGGGACAGTTATTGACCAAAAGAAAATAAAAATGTGGCTTCAGTCAGGCAAGCTGGGTTTTAATTCAGTTAATAGTTCCAGCTCAAAAAAGGAAAATCTGTCTGAAATGTTTTGTTCTGACATTTTCTAAATAGTTAGTGTTTTGGTTTTATGTGCATTTCTTCCAGAGATTGAAAAGAGATTTGAAAGCAAAATGAGCTGTTTCATTTTGAGTTGGACAAGTGCTTTGGGCCTACACAAAATGAATTATTTTGTCTTAATTTTCTGGTTGGGCTACCAAAGAGAAACTCCATTATTCATGCAGTTCTAATTCCCGTGGCTCTATTTTAATTTCCTTTTTCTGCCTCCAAGTCACGGACTGTTTGCAGTTCCCAGAGATCCTTGACTAGCAACCTTAGGGAAAGAACCTGCTCCACATTGAGGACACCTCCACTACAAGGGCTGCAGGATCTCTTTCTGAGTAAAAATTTGCAGACCACTCTACTGTGAAATTTGTGTTTCATTGACTCTTCCTCCCCTTCTCTCACATTAGGTGACCAGAACAGGCATTTTTTCTTTTTCTACGCAGATAATTGCAAAACATTTATAAAACTGCCTCTGAAATGTCATATTGTGAAGAGAGAAGAACCCAAAGCCTGAACAGAAGTTTCCACATCCTGCTGAGTAAGTATTGGTGACAGTTTAAGAAACATGTCTTAAATACATTGCCTGGAATGTTACTCATTTAAGAGATTTAGATATTCAATGTATGAATATATACTCCCCAAGTGACCTAGAATAATACAGGGTTGATATTTCCAATTTGCTGCTGGAAGTATTTTCTAGGCAATGCAAAATGTTGAAGCCATGCTGTTCATAAATCAGTGGCATGTGATTATGTCAGCTTGTGCTTTAAAGCACACAGCTGCACAATTAGTTGCATTAGGTATGGACTGCAGTGAGCAGCAGTAAATGCCTGACAAACTTTTCAGTCAAGGTAATGATCATAGAAAGAAGGAAAAATCTACAATGCACTTCTGTGGGACCCTAGGTATGATTGGCAGGCCACTACCTCCCAAAAAAAGTTATATAGAATAATGTATTTAAGATGGAAAGTAATGCAACCTCTCAGGGGATCCAGACCACGATTCTATTTCTAACAAACATTCAAGAATGTTTGTTAGAAAGTCATATTTGGCTGAGGTAGCTAAATACAGACTATGGTCAGGCTGGTGGCACTTGTAGGGCTACATATGATTCATAGCACGTATCCATTTGTGACACCTTTTTCTTGGTTAACACAAAGCTGCAGGCATTATCAGATTAACTGTATGAACTTCACCACTAACAAAAGTGCTAAACAGCAATGCAAGTGAAAAGATTTCTTCTCAAGTCTAGGAAATCACTCTCTCTGTTAACCTTCATATTACAAATCCCTGGCAAAATAAACATATGTCAATTTCTGTGGTTTAATTTGGAATTTACTGATTAATAGTTTGAAAAAATTCCTACATCTTTCCTTCCCTAAGGAGAAATTAAAGTAAAAATTATACTGAGAAGAACCATTTATCCTCAACAAACTAGCTCATGGGACCCAAATGTAAATATTTTTCCAGTATGAAGGATTAAAGCACAGCATTTAATATTTCCAGGATCTGGCCATTTTTCTTATCCCAGTTTGATTTAAAAAAAAAAAGGCCTATCTTCTAAACTAAAAATATTTTCTCTTCAGCTATGGGCAGCATGGATAAAAATATTTTGAAAAAAAAGCAGACTCATGAATATGTCTTTAACTAGCTTACTTGAAACTGTTTTATGGTTGTTTCTTCAAGAACCACTAAGGATTTTCCCCTGAAAATTGTAGCCCTAGTTTAAAATGGTACTGAATGCAAAGTGATGTTGTTTTCCAAAAACTGCAAAATTGCACCAATTTAAAGTTCACTTTATTCTACAGTTTTTCTTCCAAAAGAAAGATTTCTGACTCCTACTGCACATTTAAAGAATAGTGATGATGTTCCTTAGAAGTGAAAAGAATGGGGCAATCATGCATCTGTGGTAAAGTCTAAAAGCTGTGCAATCATGAAGATTGACTTTCTGATTAACCCTTGTGATGTAAGAGCTTCCCAATGGATCAGTTCATCCTGTATCTGGTCCTGTTCCACAGAAGGTAGAAAGTAAGCTCCTATTGACTTCAAAGTGTGTAAGATCCTTTGTGTACCTATAGGTTTAATTGTATTATAAAAAAAAATTTAAAAGAAAGATTTCAATACAGATAATGGAAGTGATGATTTGGACTGTTCTGACAAAAGGCTTTTTCATGAAAATCTAGTGTATAAAGACTTGTTTGAGAAGCAGAGGTTCCAAAGTAAAGTTTAGATGCTGCTTGTCTTTACAGTGACCTTGTATTTATTGTTGGTCTAAAAATACCCAGACCTTGTCTTTCTTCTTACCAAAAAACATCTGTAAAATTTCTAGTTTAACCAGCTTTTCTCCTTCAGTAGTTATCCTTTATAATGCGAGTCCTGACAGTGTTGAATAGGGGAAGAAATTCCAAATTCTCTCTTCTTCTTATGTTGTCACCAAATAAATAAATGGTGTGACTGAGATTTAAGGTAGGTATTACCAGATTTGGGGATGTTATCAACTCTGGGGCTTATTTTTACTTTGACAGCTCAAAGAGAGAGTGTGCTTGTTTGTCAAGGACAGCATTTGGCAAAAAATGTAGTAGTCATTAATAAGAACATCAACACTCTGTTCATTTCTCCTCTATATAATAAAGGTTCAATTTAGTTTAGGAAAGCATCTTGGCTTGATGGGAACAATGTGTGGCTCAGAAAATGCAGGACAGTTACTTGCACAGGAGATATCTGGTTTAACTTGGCATGTGAGCTTGTAGCCTCCAAAACAGGGAGCTGCTCAGTGCTGTCATTGTGCCCTCATTTTCATATCTGCCAATGATTCAGTTCTTACCTAGCTTGGATTTCTGGGAACTCGAAACAAATCAGTGACCAAGACTCCAATCCTGCAAATTGCTAAAACACCACGTATTCTCCTCATTTTGATAGCAGCCTTGTATGAGTCATCTGCCCCAGCTTTGGTGCCGCAAAGCCAGCTAGCAAAGCTGAGCTGCTGCCCACGGGAGCTGGCAGAGCCTGTCCCCAGCAGTGCCAGGGGAGCCTGGTGCCTCCACCACCCCCGGGGCTGCGGCTGGCATCAGCCAGTCCAGCATGGACTTCTGTGGGTTGTGGTGCTCGTGGGTCAAGCTCAGGGCAACTGAAAGAACCAGAACCAAGAAGCTTTTTCTGTGCCATTTTGCTTTGGAATGGTTTTAGGAGTAAGGATGTAACTGCGTTAGATTTCAGTTTTCAGTTCCCGACTGTTTTCCATTGGTACTTGCAGTTATGGACTTCACTCTCTGTTGGTAACCCGGTGTCGCTGGAAATGAACAAATAAGAGAGAATGTTTTGTAGGGGAGGTGTGATGTTTCTCTGAAAATAGGAAGACAGGAGCAACTAATTTTTTTCTACACTGCTGAAGAGTAAACCAGAGAATTTCTTAGACCTGCAGTATGAAGTTTTGGCTTGCAGGCTTAGGCTTATACCATAACCTCGTTATCAGAACGGAGATAAAAGATTCATAAATTACCTCCTGTTCCTTGCCATATAAATAGCAAACCAATAAAATGTTATGCTAAATAAAATGTTTGCTGTCCCAAAGAGACAGATTAATAGAAATAAACTTTTATATGTTTAGAGGTTTGGGCAAACATTTCAGATCTAAAATACTTTGAAGGGCATGCCTGAGAGTTTTGAATCATGTTGTCTGAAGATGAAGGCAACAAATGTGGTTTTTATGGAGCTGCTGATCTAAACAAAGCGAAATCTGGTACAAAAATGTCTTTTTGCAAGAAAAAGAATTCTCATGTATAAAAATCTGCTTTCACATACTCTAATCTAAACCTGGAAATGTGAGGAAACCTTTCACAACCCATGTATATTTGGAACTCATAAAAGCTTCTTAGCAAATGGGTACAAGTACTGAAAATTTTTAGAGATGGGAAAAAAGTAATTAAAATCAAGGCTGCCATGTGATTTTCCCAGCCCACACAGTGAGCTATAGAATTAACCTCTTTCTGGTGATCTAAGTAATACAAATAATCAGGAAAATTATGGCAAAAGATTTTTTTTTTTTGTTTTTATTCTTTGTAGCAAATAGTAACTTTGAAGATTTTATTGTTTGAAAGGTCTTTTAAATTGGATTTTTGGAATGTTTTTCTGCTTTTCTACATGAGAATGATTTTCTTCTGGAAACTGAAAAATTGGTAACCCCATCACTGATATTAAATTATAAAAAAAAGCAACAAAAAAGGTGTCCATTTGTTGTTCTCTGCAAACCATAGCTTAAAAAGTTTAAAGTAGCTATTTTCATATTGAGAACATTAAGAACTTGCTAATTAGTTTTGCTTCACTCCTACAAGTGAAGTGAATATGATTTAAACTTCTGTCACAGTTGACAATATGAATTGGATATATGGGAGTTTGCAAAGTCAGTGCTGAGGTCTGTAACTGCAACTTTGCATATAAGGATTCTCTAAAAGCTCTACTAAATCTACAAATATTAAGAGAAGAAATATTTCTGTTTTGTTCAAGAAACTCTTGAAGAAGGTACCTGTTAAACCATTTCTGTGATTTAAAGTGTTGTGCATATTGTGCTACACACTAAGTAAAAAGTAGACCCTGAAATTAGGCTAAAGAGTAAAACTCCAAACAAGCAAGTTATCTGAAGTTAAATATAACCAGTATTCTATTTCTTTTTAGGTTTCTAAAATAAATTTCCTAAGTTTCTAAAATAAAGTTTTTCTGTTGTTTTAATTGGAAAAATCATCAAATGTTTCCTGATTTAAAGTGAAAATTTCAATAGATATTTTGACATCTGTGGCATCTTTCTTTCTAGTTATATTTTTTTATATTTTATTTTTCTGTGACTTTTAGGAGTGTTTACAATGCAATCTCTATTTTATAAATCCTGCCAAAAGAAACTCTTCTTTTACAGCACCATCAGGTACTTCTCCTATGACCTGTGCCATGGGATTTTACATGCTTTGGAACTTCTCATAAATAAATCATTATTTGGCTTCTATACATTTTCTAGCAGAAAAGTGCCAGATGTGACCATATCTGATAATTAAATAAGTAACATTTCCCCAAAAGTGCCTCTACTGATGAGGTTCACTGAAAGCACCACTTCACAAAGGAGGAATATGCCCAGTGGGAAGTGGAAATCTGAAGCCATGAAGGTGCTGAGGAGGTGGTTCCCTAGCAGCAAGCTCTGACTGAAGGGATGAAGGATGCTTCTGAGGGAAAGACAACAGAGGGAAGCTCATTTATTGCCAGCAGGTTTAAGCTCACTGGAGGGAGAACAGCACTCCCAAACAGAAAATCCCTCAGGGAAATCACTTTGTTGCTTGCTGCACTGCTGCTTCTCCAGCTTTTGTTCTCTGGTCCTGCACTGGGGAGCCAAGGTGGCAGATGTGCTGTGGGAGAGTCCAACAGAGACCAACAGAGACCAGGGCTTTGGAACAAATCTCACTTGTGAGGGAGCTGACCTGAGAGATGACATGGCAAGATTTTTACATTTTCCTGTGCAAGAGGTTTTCTTTGTTGTTCAAAATTGCCTGGCTAAAGCTAAGATTCAGCTTTCAGCAAACAGAAAAACTTCACCTCCAAACCAAATGGATGACTTCACTTCTTTACTGAAATGGAAATATTCTCACTGCAAGCAAATATTTCCTACACAGATTTTTTTTTAAAAAAATTTATTTTTAGGAAGGACTATTCTTGCAAAAATAAAAAAAAAAGTGATTTTTTAATATTGTGGATCAATTTATTGCCTGGCATTAGCATGGGCATACCAGCTGAGAGATTCAATGCCAGTCTTCCAGCCCAGCTCCCAGATGGTGAAACTCACAGAGTGGTATGGGCAGCCTGTGCTGGCATTGCCAAGGTGCTCAGGAGTGTCCTGGGTTAAGAGAACAGAGGGGGAAAAGAACCTTTAAAAAAATTGCAAAATGGAGCGAGAATGAAGGTTAAAAAAGATCATGGGGAGAGAGAAGACTGAACAAATCGCGCACAAAAGTAGAAGGACAAGCTTTCCAGGGTAAGGGTTGTGCCATGCAAACTGACACACTTCTACCAGCCTAGCAGCTGTGGACATCCTCCTCCCCCACAACCAGAACCATGTTTCCATGAGGCTGGCTTTTTCCTTTTGTAATTTTAGTACAGCCTTTTATTAATGCCATGATGACATTGCAAGAGAAAGCAGGCCACAGACTTTTGAACACTCCTGTATGTCACAAGAGAAAAGGAGTGTGGATTAGCCACCTCCCCACGCGGGATGGCTGAGCTGTTGTTGCCAAGCACATCTGTACACTCTGCAGAAATACTGCTGTGCAAGGGTTTCCCAGTGTGAGTTTTGTGGTGGCAAACAAATGTTTTCTAAAGAGTTTGGGGATTGAATCACTGTTGCTAAATGAGATCTCTTGTCTGGTTGATGCTCTTGTCTGGAGATCTCTTGTCTGGGAACGATGCTCAAACATTTTTCATATCTCCTTCTTTCATAATCTCTATTCTCAAATGCAAGACTATGTGTGTGCAACTAGTAAAGGCTATATATATAAAGTTTTTATATAAAATTCAACTCCTTGTCCAACCAGAAAGTGATTAGTAACTTTTAACTACATAACTGGACATTTGATATGTATCCTGAGTTACTCAGATAGCACTGAGCATTCTTCTGAAGCAGTTTGCCATAAAAACTGCTACTGCTTAGAAAACTATTTTTTTGTTTGTTTTCTATTTCTGTGCACAAATACAAAATTTTAGTTTTAGTACCTTGCTGCTTTCAAAATGGATGCCAAGCATACTCTGTAACCTGTCTCTGAAAAGACTGAATGTACTGAACCTTCCAATCAGATTTCTGAAGTAAAACTAGCTCGACAGATAATTGTCAGACATCTGTCACCAAACTGAAACACCGAAGCAGGCCAGCAGCACAAAGAGATCCACCACTTGAACCTGTCCTGAGAGTAACAGAGGACTGACAGCATGTTTTATAGCAACTTAATTATTAATTATTAAATTATTAAACAATTTGAAGATTACTCAGAAGTTATTATACATAAGTGCAAAGGAGTTCAAATGCAAGGAAAATGTAATTATGTTTGGTGATTTTTTGTTTTGTTTTGGGTTGATTTGGTTTAGTTTGTCTTCTTCATCCGGGCTTGAGTCTGATTTCTGCTTTACTTAATACCTTAAAATTTTTATAAGGTTTGTGTAAGGCATAGTATAGGATCAAGGCATCCCAGAACATTGGAGAGGAGAGAATAATCCATCTGACTCTATCTTATCAGAAGGCTAATTAATTACTTTATTATACTATATTATTCTATTCTATATACATTGCATCTAAACTGAATCTACCAAGCCCTCACTCTGCTCACAGCTGCACTCCACTCGTGACTCTCCCGTGACTGTCCCGTGACAGTCCCACACACACACACACTCCTGGCCCTGGTAGGACAGGAAAACAAAACACCATCACTCTGGGTAAACAGTCCCCATATTGCATTCTACTTTGGCACAACACAGGCACAGCAAATGATAAGAATTGTATTTTCCCTTTTTCTGAGGTTCAGAGAATGTGAATCTCAGAAATCCTTGGGAAGAATTGTGCCTTGCTTTTCTCTGTGAAGAGAAATGGGGCAACAGCATAGAGTGAAAACCTTTTGAGACCATTTGATTTGTGGATCTGGTGGTGAAGTGCCCCAGAGAAAACTGAGGGACTGAAGCATCTTTTGTCTAAAGAGAGGCAGAGAGAGTTGGGACTGTTCAGCTTGGGGAAGAGTGAAGGAGATCTCACCAATGTGCACAAATGCCTGAAAAGAGGAAGCAAAGAAGAGAGCCAGGCTCTTCTCAGTGGTGCCCAGTGACAGGACAAGAAGCAATAGGAAACAATTAAAATTCTTGAAATTCCATCTGAACATATGACAATTTTCTACTGTGACCAAAAATTCGCACAGGTTGACCAGAGAGGTTGTGAAGTCTCATCTTCAGAGATATTCCAAACCTGACTGGACACAGTCCCATGCAGGCAGCTGTAGGGGGCCCTTTTTGAACAGGAGTCCTGAGGTCACTTCTGACCTAAATCTTTGTTGCTCTTTAGCAAAGGCAGCTGGGGCACCTAGACAGGCACCATGAAAAGTGGGTGAACAAATGTAGGGATTCAGTGTGTCAGGTTGGGAAAAGCACCAGGCTGACATCCAGTCCTGGACATCCAGTGATTTTCATCTTCTTTGTACTGTCCTTATTTCATTTATGCGAGTTTATTTTTCCTAACCAGAGCAGTGTGTGTATAATATGTAAGCTGTAGCTGCTGGTACCATCTCTTTGTGCTATTCTGTTGTTGCCCTGATGTTTATGACTAGTGAGGCCACTGGTAGTGGATCACTGGGTGCCTATGTGCTGAGTTTGTGTGGGTAATGTAGGTACCCTTGTCTGAAAAGTTGGCTCATAATAGTTCTCTATTTGTACAAAATCTATAGCAGCTCCAAGGGTTCCTATTATTCTAATAGAAGGTCACAAGAAACAGTTTAACTCTGGTGGGTATTCAGGGCTTACATATGAGTTCATTACAAACATTTTTAGAAAATTGCAGACTCAGTATTGAATGTTAGGAACTTCTCTTCTCCAAACTACTCTCACCCTCTCCGAGGGGTGTACTAGGGTATCTCAATTTTTTATCTCCAAACAGTTGAGTTGTCACCCTCAGTTTCTGTAAAATACCTCTAAACTCTGCTGTTTATCAAATCATGTTTCTGAGGACAAGTACTGCACCTCTTCATGAAGACCTTATTTTTCAGAAGACCAAAGTGAATGGAATAAGGATAAGGAAACAAAAAAATACTAGAGAATAGTCCTAAGAGTAAGCATAACATTAGCAGCAGTTAAGCCAATATGAGTAATGTTCATAGGAAGTACATGACATTTAATTCTAGTTATACTAACAGGAAACAGAAATTGTGAAAAGTGAGAAGATTCCTAAGTAAGAAACTAGACAAGGCTTTTTGTGGATGGAGATGAAAAAGCGATTTAAGCTGCAAAACAACCAATGCATATGATTGTTACCTTAAATGGGCTAACAGAATTTTGCAGCAGCGCTAGCTGTATGTATTTTTTCTCCACAGATCAAGATAATTGAATGTTAATAATATCTAATAAACTCATGTAGATCAAGACAATTCTGTGGCTCACAATAAGGCAGGGAAGAAAGGATCTTCATCAGGCTGCTGTTTTCATGGACTCACATGGAACATAGGTCATACACAGCTTGCTTTGAAACTTAGTCCCTACACAGGGTAAATCAGGCAAGATTTTCTTATCCAATAAGCTGACTACTCTGGTGGTTTTTCTTACACTTTTTTCTTATTTTCTTCCTTGTTCTTTCTCATGATCATAATCTTTATACATTCTGTATAGATGTAACATATGAACTTCATTTGTGTTATCTGAATTGTATGGTTCCTGAAGTATTGGCTGATAGTGTACATCTAAAATTTTCCATTAGAGAGAGAGGGAGCCCATTTCCTCTGGGGCAGGGTCTTTGAACTTCTCCAGTTTCAGAAGTTAGTGAAAAGCCAATGTAAGAACTCATGGAAGGCAACATGCTTTGTGGTGTGCTTTGTTGTCCTCAGACTATCTCTGGATACATCAGTTCCACTGCCCATACAAAGCTTTGCGGGTATTTTCTGACTACATTGCTAAAAGGGCTGGTCCCTGAATTTGTTTTTTCTTCTGCTTCTTATAATTTTAAAATACTGAGTAATACTGCCTCTTTGGTGTTCTATAATATTTATACCATAGTTATGGTATAAATGAGTGCCAAAGTGGCAATAATATACAAAGTGCTAGTCAAGGCCCAGAAAAAAAAGACCATCTTTGTTCTGAACAAGTAATACATAAAAAAGTTGAAGAATATTGGCTATTTTTTGACTAGAAATCAAATTGTCTTATCAAAAATTGTGGAAGTGTAATTGATTTGTAGGATTGGTTATTGAATGATAGCCCCCATTCTTTTATGAAAGGAGTGATAGGAAAACCCTATTTTATTTTTATTTATTTTTTAAAATATGGCTACCTTGCACTTGTATCTACCTGCATCCTTTTACACCCCCCAGTTGAAAAGTTAGCTGATTCAGTAAGACATTTACTGATTCATATCCAGAGGTGTCTAGAGCCCAATGAAAAGTGTCACCTATAGCCCTGTAAGTACGGTGATAGAAGTTCACAGAAGAGACAAAATGAAACTTGTGGGCTCAAGGGTTTTCCAGCAACATTAGAAATTTCAGAGATGTTGAACATTATTGATTTTCTTATGAAAAGCCATTACAGCCTGGCTACATGACCCATTTATTCCATTTAGAGGAAAACTGTTGACCAAGGAGTACCACACCAAGGCAGTTTTGCATTCTGACTGTATTGCTTTCACCCCAGATCCTCTTCTAGGAACAAACTAGCAATAAGAGGCTAATCTGCTGTCCACATGTCATGTGTTCAGTGCACCTCTGGCAAGCCTGACCAGCATTTAGAGTGTTTAAATACAGACCACAGTTCACATGAACCCTAAAATGCACATAAAGCCTCAGACCATCATCATCTCCACTTTCCAAAGTCTAAGACCTCCTCGCCTTGTTGTTTGGTTTTGTCCCTGGACCCCACCAGCACTTGAGTACCAGTTAAGCTACTGTGGTGTGTAGATGGTTCTGTGGAACAAAACATTTCCCAGAGCTGTTATGTGTGGGATGCTTGAAGAGCCCTGTTTGGCCTGCAGGCTGCATGCATTCTTGTCTGTGTAAACAGTCAGTGGGATGGAGGCTGGAGTGAATTAACTACCCAGCTTGTCTCACCTTTCTTCCTCCCGGAGCTGACACATGTCCTGGGCACAGGCAAATTTATGGCACCATAGAGGGACAAACAGCTCTGCTGCTGGATCTAACAGATCATGGTCAGTCTGAGTCATTTCAGCTGCAGTTTAAACCACTTTCTCTGATCTGTTTAAAGTTTTTTATGTTGCTTTTGAAACATTAATGCCTGTCCTTTGTGAATATTTCAAGGGCTTCCTTTTACCTCCAAAAAAATTGTATCAAGGAAATATTTTTTCTAGACAAAAACCTGCTTTCTTCATCTTCTTGCACACATCCAAGCCAGTTACCTCACCCAGGATCTTGACATTTGACTTAAAACCATTTTTGGCTTAACAGCCTCATATGGCTGGTGTTACTTCATGATTTCCAAGTCTATCCTTGGAGTGATGTTCTTGCCTGTCTGGAGTGGTACCTAAGAAACTCTCGACATTTGGCTGTGTTGGAAACAGGCCAGAGACAGAGATTGCCCAATCTCTGACCACCTTTGTAGAAGAGTGATCATCTGATTCTACTGTGTTACATTTACCACCTCCATTATGGATATGCTGTGGTCTTGCACATTATTTCCCAGTGCCTGCAGCTCTCAGTGGGCTTTTAAAGTGACTTGATAATCAAGGATGTCCTGGTCCTTCCACAGAGTCCTCCCTGGAGCCATCCCTGGATGTTGTCTAGCCCCCAAAGGATGTTCTTAAGAAAGAGGAGCAGGCTGGTTGGATTTTTGAGGTGTTAATTTGCATTAGCAATTCAACACATTTGAGAGACCATTCTGGATTGAACAACAGTTGTGAGTTCACCCACATTCCTCACTTTCACACTAAGCAGTCTACTACTCTTACTGGGGCAAAGTCTGCCCTGGAAAAAGACTACAGAATTTAAAGTAGGCAGCAAACACCTGGTAGATGCTATACCTTGGAAATATACCCATCTCAAAAACGTAACAGAGAAGTTCTAAACACCATGCAGTCCAGCTTCCTTTGAGATAACAGATTTTCTAATCCTTTTCAGGGTAAATTGGGAAAGTTTTTTTTCCTTTCTGGGCCATTACCTTTCAGAAAAGTGCTGCCATAAGGTTTTGTGGAAAAATTAAAAAAACCCCAAAACACATTTGGCATACTTTGTTGCGAAACTAAACTAACGCTCAACTACCTTTTCCTCACTTGACCACCACTTAAATGAAAGAAGACTTCTCACATGATAGGGAAATTCTTCTTTCTTGGAAACCTTGACCCTGTTGCCAGTAAATATGGAGATATCTTTTAGAAGAACGTCACAGATGATTGTGGTCAAATTTGTTGAAAGTGGAGCAAGACGTATAAAAAAGCACAGCAAAAATACCGACCAGCCACCACATGAGCAATAAGTTATCTACGCGAGCATCTCAGGGAAGAAGCTACTTTGAGGGTTAACAAAATTAGGTTAACCTCTGTCATCTAACCAGTCTGGCTGCATCACACATGCTGCTGAGACTGTAGAGGCTCGAAGATTTGGGAGCGAAGATGAAAGGATGTTCTATTTTCAGACCTGGGTATTTTTTATTTCTGCTTTGTCTTTTTGCTGTGGAAGGCAAAAAGTCACCTACAGGAAAACATACCTGCCGAAAAGGACTCCTCTCCCAGGTGACAGAGAACCTGTATGTCAAGGCAACTAGTTTGAAATCATCTGTTCCTGTAAGTTGATCCCACTAATTGAAAAAGTTTATTTTATCTACAGAAGCTTCTTTATTAGTTTAATTACAGAGCTTCTGGAAACCTTAATAAGTTGAATGATCTCTACAGTCCTGAGAGACAGGGTAATGCAGCTACTTCTTTTGTAAAGGTGGGAAAAATTTATGCATAGAAGATGCATAGAGAGGCTGGATGAGTTTTCCATGAAAGAAATTTGCAGCTAGGCTAGGATTGGAATACAAGTTTACTGAGTCCTCATCCTACATCTGAAGAAGACGATGAAGATTAATATTATTGTTACTGAGTTTTGTATAAACCAGACTTGAAACTTTCTCCCTTCCTCTGCTCAGGTTAATTAATACTATCACATTATATTTTACAGAGGGATCTCATCAAGACCACGAGGCTGCTTAAAAAGACTACAAAAATGCTGTTTATGGTAAGATTTATACTACTAGTTTTCCATGTTCTTATTTTGACTTTCCTTTGGTCAATACAAACAGGAATGTGTGACCAAAAGCAATGAAAACTTATGCAAAAAATCAATTGTATTTAATTGGGAAAAAGACATTTATGAAAGCCACAGGCTTAGAGAAGTTCTCTGCTTAGAGGAAGAGTGTTATTTCTGTCTCAAGAAAGGGATATTCCCCTGGGACATGAAGGGACAGTTGATCATGGTGTGGGGAGAAACAGGTGGATTTGGAAAGCCTGCTTTGTAGGCAGCTGAAGTCATGCTCTGCCAGGGAAACTGGGGTGAGGGTGGTTTTTGGTGAGGGAGGAGTGTGCTTGTGGCAGCACTCCTCCTGTGAGCTCTGGCTGCATGTGAGCCTCCCAGGAATGCTTCCAGGCACCAACCTCACAGGAGGACCAGAGCCACAACCACTGTCCCACAGCTGAGGCACCTTCTGCTGAGGGTGTGCAGTACCATGGATAGCCCAGGGATGCTGCAGGGAGTTGGGACACCCAAGGAGCTGCTTTGAGCTTAGAGCTCTGCAGGTGCTCTGGAATAGGGTCATCAGAGTTCCCAGTGCAATTCTGCATGGGAGTGAGAAACAAAGCTTGGGGTGTCTCATTGTAAGTGACTGTAAGTGTGTGAGACATTTTCGTTTTCTTCATGCAGAGGTCTAGTCAGCAAGACCAGCTGAGATGGTTTATCCTTAAGCATAGACCTGTTGGCCTTTGATGTCCCTTGGATTTCACAGATTACCTTGGGAGCGAACGCTCCTCACTTGTCTGTGGGACTTACACACATATCCACATTTCAGTGGTGTCATCTGCAGCTGCATTAGCCTCCTGACAGGAAACTCTCACCTGACAATTGATTCCATTGCCTAGAAATAGGCATATAGTCATTTGAAATACCTTTAAGTGTCCAAGAGAACCCACAGGTCAAGCAGATACAACACAGAGTTGACAGGATGACTGCTCTTTTCTGGAGCAGCAATTGGGGATGGGCTGGATACCCTACAGCATATCAAATGGCATGGGACAGTCATGTGGAGGAGTGGAAAAATGACACACACAATGACTCCTGCAATTTGACATAGATGGTCTGATTTAACTCCCCAATTTATCTTCCATTTATTCTTTGTGTGCTAAGTACATTTGTTGCTGTCACTTCTGCTCATGATTTGTCTTACCAATATTCTGTGCCTGCCAGCAGAGCACTCTCCTGCCTTTCCTTCAGAAACCACAGAGGCAGATTGAGCTGTTTAATACAAAAGGAAGCAGATCAATTGGATACTAAAATTCATAAAAATGGTTTTATTGATTGCACACTTTCTAAACATGCATGTTTTATGAGGCTGAAATTTTAGCCTCATAAAAGTTGACTTTTGGGGTGTTTATTTGGCAAATCATTACTTGATTTGTTTTCAGACAAACTGCAGTGTTCGAGATCAGCTCCTCTCCTTCTATGTGAAAAATGTCTTCAGTCGTCTTGAGGTAGGAAGTGACAAGTTGTACTTTATTAGTGCCTTCCAGGTCCTGCAAGCAAACATGGATGCCTGTGTGAGTATACTCCTGAGAGCTAAGCTAACTTTGTCCATTTGAAAAGTTAGGGAAGGGCTCCATGTCAGTTTTTCAGCAGCTGGAGAGGCAGAGGGTGTTTCAGAGTCATGGTGTGACCCATGCCGCAGGGGATGCAGATTCTCAAGGGCTTTTCCACTGGGCTCAGGGAAGTTTAACACCATTCATTCCCTCCCAAAGTGATCTTGTGGGGAGTGTGCAAGGTGGTGGTGATCCCATGGAGCCAAGCCACTTCCCTACTGATGATGTCACCTTGTGCTGTCCCCTCATCACTAAAGCTGCAGAGAAGCAGGGTGGTCACAGGGAGAAATGTGGCTCCTCAAGTTTCTGTGATGTTACAGTGGTAATGCTTTCCTTCTTCAACAACATACCCTCTGTAGGTGTGTAATCTTTACTCACAAGTCATCTCTGCTCCTCCATATCAAATTTTGAAAGAACTGCTCATGTCTCATGGGTAAGCAGGGAGCACAATTACGAAGCACATGGGAGCAGTTCCTATGAACTGGCTGTGCTCACAGTCAGAGCAGGTTGTCAGAGAGTCATGCTGCCCATTGGTAAAATGCCTCCAGGTGCCCCAGAGAAGAGGCACTTTTGCCAGCTCTGCCTAAGTAATGACAGGACAGCAGTTAGAGCACAGTTTTGCCTGTGCAAATATACTTACTGACATACCAGGTAGATGCTAAGATGATACCATCACTTGTTGGTAATTTCTCACATAATTTTTAAAGGTAAACAAATAGTGACTGGGTGTGTCTTAAAACCAAATATCCTATGGACATACTTTTTCCTCCCCTAAACCTGAAGTCCTTACAGTCCCAACAGTGTCCCAGAAAGTGGAGCCTGACCTAGGGTGAAATATAGCCATGGATATCAAGGCAAATGCCTATTGTGATTTTAAAAAGTGAGAGCAGGATGGGAAGCCAATGAATTAATGAATTAAATTCATTGAAACTCTGGCTAATCTGAACTGCATGGTAGCACAAAAGAAAAGGACAGTGGTTCTACATGCACAAAAACATTTGCAATGCAAAAAAACCCCATCTTGAGAGTTCTTTCTGCAGAGTTAGAGTTATAGATCAGAACTCAACTGATGTATTTGCATAATGTAAAAAGATTCAAATCTTAATGGGAGAAAACTTCACCAGCTTTCAGGTTCTGTATTGCAAACCATGCTAAACAGTTGTGATTTACAGCCATTATTCTCAGCATATTGCTGGCATTGTGCTGCTGTTATTATTTGTGTGTGCCAAAAGTCCAGAGAATCCTGTAATTCCAGAATGTGACAATATAATTTCAGATGGTAAAATATGCTTTATAAAGATTACATTTTTGTCTGGAGAAACAATTACATTCTATACAAATGCCAGTACACACTGAGGAGTTTAGACTGTCAACTGTGACTGAATTCAGAATATCCAGTGACTGTAGCTTGCTAGATAGTTTAGTAATACATTTGTTTCTGTGCTATATTGAGACAAAATGCTGCAGGTTTCTCAGAGCTCCTGTATTTTTTTTCATAATTAGTGCCAGTGTTTTACCCAACAGAAGTCTAAACATAACAACTTACCTTTTTGGGTCTTAAAAAGTGCTGATAATAGAGATATGACTGTCCCTGCTAGTAGAAAAACAACAGCTCTTTGAAAAATGATGGCTTGCCATGATTTTCTAGGAGACACTCCATTTCAGAAAACTAATATTTTTAAAAATGCTTATATTAATTCAAACCCAGCAATACAAAACCATGTGAGAGAATAACAAAAATTATGAATAGAGTGAAAGTGATGGATCCTTTGCTAATAGTAAACTTAAGATTTTTTCATATATTATTCTTCAATAAATTAGCACTCATTCATCCATGTGCATCCATGTACTCTTTAGTTATTATTATTACCTAGTTGAGCTATAAGACGTTTATCAGAAGGGATTTCCACCATGGCAACCTATAGTTAATTTTTATTTTACTTTCAAGAATAAAGTTCTCTATACAACCAAAAGAAACAGTGATATCTTTATAGATATATTCACCTTATATTCTTTCACAAACTTGGGCTGTAATTCAGCCAGCTACAGACATGTGTGCTACCTAAAAATCCTAACAATATTTGCCTCCCAACCACTTCTAAAGACATAATATTATGATTCTACCCCTGACAGTTCTTGGTTTTGTCCAAATAAGGAAGCAATAATATTTTTCTATGATATAGAGGCCCAAGCTCAGTTTTTTAAAAATATGTAAGTTTGAAAATTTCTAAACTGATTTTTCTCCAGTAAAGTCAGACGTTCTCATTTAGACCATGACAGAAAAGTAAAGGGAGCAGACATTTTCCCCTGGATACTTGGAGCATCCACCTGCAGCACCTCTGACCTCATTACTTGCTTGAGTGCTCTGGTCAGCCTTGCTGAGAACAGTGTGAAGTTTCTTTGAGGCTGGACTTATGTTCCTCCAGCCCTTAGTGCATTGCAGAAGTGTTTTCTTATATTTGAATGGAGTGTAGAAGGATAATATATTCCCTGCAGAGCCTTTAATATTTCTCAATCATTTTAGGCAGAGCTTGTAGACCTCAAGCTGAGTTAATGTTTGCAATACTCTAACTTGCTGGCTAGCTCATTTAGTGACTTGCAGTATATGCAGGAAGATAAGAGTTTGTAATGTGCATCACCACGAAAACCAACACACTCATTTAAGGTCAGTTCTGCTACCAAATAATATTTTGTGAATATCTGTATCATACAAGATACATAAAAAAAAAAAAAAAGAAAAAAAAAAGAAAGAGCGCCAGGTTAGGAAGAACTGCCCTGTCTGGAAGATTTTTTTAAAAATGTACTTATATTTACATTATCTTTTAAAGATTTGCTTTTTTCCCCACTTTCAATGTGTGATGTGACTTTGGGAAGCACAAAAGGTCACATGAAAATATT
Organism: Passer domesticus; assembly: GCF_036417665.1. NCBI lineage: Eukaryota > Metazoa > Chordata > Aves > Passeriformes > Passeridae > Passer > Passer domesticus. The sequence goes on along the minus strand of NC_087478.1, from coordinate 33,069,697 downwards.
TGTGCTCCTTTTCAAAGTACTGTGTGTGAGATAGAAAAGAACTAACAATTCATTTCAAAGGAGTTATTTCCTTCCATGAATTGAGATGAGGACATTTGCCTTTTTTCTTTTCAAACATGTTGTCCTTGTTTGCAGATTGCAAGACATCAATTTTTTTCCTTTTTTTTCTCTGAAAGAATAGATTTTTGGCAATTCAGGTAGCTGAGAATCAGCAAGCCATGTTGCTTAGAAAGCTTAGTCTGGCAACTCTAAAAAAGCATTTGGAACAGCTTTGGGTGGCCACTGCTGAGTGGCCAGAGAGAGGTGGTGAGGGGACAACTAAGCCCTCCAGATGGTAAATAGTCAGACAGCAGAGAAAGGGGCAGGGAAACAGAGAAAAACATAAATTAACCTTATAAATATATTTTGAGGGCTTGCAGAAATGTGCAAATTTGCTCCCTGTATTTTGTGATGGTCTTTGGCCCTTAGCCTTGCCTTCTCTCAGGTTCAGGGGTTCTGAGGGTTCCGAGCCTAAGGACCTTGAATCTTAGAGCTAGGATACAGTGTGCAAAAGCTGTAACCGCAACTTATGTACAGATTCCTGAGTTACATAGAAAGTGTTTAATAAGAAAACTTAGAGGTACTCATAATGCCAATTTTGGGTGTTGTGAACTCAACTTGGCAGGAAGAACGCAGGTAAAAGAACACATTTGATGTGTTGAAATGTTGCTGAGATCACACAATTTACTGGTAGCTCTACAGTGCCACACTGTGGGCTGGACTCTTCCTCATCACTGTGTCTTTTATATCAGTACCTTTGGGTTTTTTTCATCCTTCAGCTTCCATGTGCTCCATCCACAAGGTTAACTTCTGCAGTCAAAAAGTTAAAGAGAATATTTCTTAAGGTAAGAGCAGGAGGTGCTGCCTCCCCACTGCGCTGCTCAAGGGCTGTAGCTAGTTCCTTTTCTAATGCCTGTGTCTTCTCAACAGCTTGGAGATCAGGGAATCTACAAAGCCATCCATGAACTGGACATTCTCCTTCCCTGGATTCAGGCCTACATCCAAACCATCATATGAAGAATGAGGAGGTGACAGACAGTGTGCTGCTTCTGTGAGAAGACCAGATCAATACCCAAAAGGCCTGAAAATAAACTGGAGCCGGATGATCAATGTGTCTGGCAGTAACTCCCTCCCGTGGAAAGAGACCCTCTGCAACACAAGCGGCATGAAGAGGGCTTTTCATAAGCTTTCATGGTTAACCTGGCACAGCAGCTTTGCCTGTTCTGCCTCTGGAGCAGCTAGAGCACACTGCTGTGCTTCCAATCCTGCCTGCCCACTGCCTTGCAGGCAGCCCCCAAAGGAGCCACACCAGCAGAACGTGGAATCTGCTACCCTTCGGATCACACACCACGTCCCACTTGCTGTGGGCATGATCTTGCCTTGGCTTGTGCTACCCTGTGTGAATACAGTTCAAAGAAAAGAGGATCACTTTGGAGAATCCCACCGCTAAGCTATATTTCCTTTGGGACTTGTGGTTGTAGATGTATAACAGTATACACAAGCCATTCTACATGTAAATACAAAAAAACAATGAGATACTGCTTATCTTTATTATTAATTTAAGGTAATAACTGATCCCTAATAAAAAAAGACACAATGTAAAAGCATTTTTTCGGACTCATGCATGTGCTTTAGATATCATATAATCTACATTAGATCAGACACTCAGAAAACACAATAAATGGATTGCTTTCACTAGGATTGTAAAATTGTTTACGAGAAGTTTGTGGAAGTTGATGGTAGTGGTTTCCAAAATGTCTTTCATATAGTACAGAATGAAGATGGAATTCTAGTTTTCTCACATTTTTAAAGATTTACCAAGAGAAAATGTCTAGGCAATGAACATAATCCCAATCTCTGTTTGGCAGTTCCATGGGGCTGAGATTCTGCAAATCTTCAAATCTCATAGTTCTACTATGTCAGGAGCATTTGAATCCATTAGTGTGTTGACACTGATGAGCCTGAGCTAGTTCCTCTTCTGGCAAATGTCTAATATAAAGGAGTTGCTATGAAAAATACATTTTTCTTTTCAGTTGAAGACAAAATGGTTAATTAGAGGGACAGTGGAAAATTTGATGTCATGGTCTTTTCTGAACATGTAATTTAACTTTTAATTAACACGTCCCTTTTCACGGATTTTTTCCACACTCATTATTATTTGAAATTCAAGTTTGCGTGCAGCTTTAGTGTTTTTTGTCCGAACTCTGGTGTATGGAATAGAAAATTGGCCATGGGGATGGCCTCTCCAGCCTTCATCAAGCATAACTGTCTGGTACTTGCTTCTGGTAGGGAGCAGTAGCCAGGATCTGAACCCTGTGGGAGCTGGAGTGCTGTGCTGCTTCTCTGCCTCAGAAGGGAGCCAGTGACACCTGCAAAGAGAAACACTGCCACCTTTAGCTGGGAAGATCCATGGGCAATGGTGTCTGGTGATTCAGCTTGCCAAAGACTTCTCTTGCGGAACTTTTGCACATCCATTCAGTGGGTGACACATGAAGTGAGACACGACCTTTAGAAAGGGCAAGTAACATCTTCCCTGCCACACCTCATGCTGGGGTCAGCCCTGCCGTGGGCATGGGCAGCCAACAGACCTCTCACTGCAGGGTTTGAGGTCAGGCTGCAGCAAAGCTCAGCCTTCATTCATCTGACAAGGACATCAAGCTATTTTATGGCTAAAAGCTTAGGATTTGTGTATTTCAGCCCTCATTTTCCATATGGCTTGGGACATTTTGCAGATTCTTAGTTGCCTTGCCTATAAAATGAAAGTACCTCTGGGAATGATGCTTCCCTTCATACAGTAGTGAAAATCACATCTGCAAACCAATTAAACACTCCTGGATGAAAGCCAAAATACAGCATCTGCAAAGTAAAGGACATTACCTAAGGCAAAAGTGTTGTGGTAAGTGGTACATGCCATATGCAGGCTACCTAACAGCAAATATTGCTCTGATTCTTCACAAAAACATAGCAAAATAATTGGTATTAAATATATTCAACTGTCAATTCAAAGTAATAAGTATGGGCAAAAGCTTGTTGCCTTTTAAAACTGGACAAGTGAAGGAGTGCATTTTAATTTTACAGATGAGACTCTAGGTGTCACTCTTAGAAAACAAGACGTGTTAGTCTCTGTTAACTGCTGACTTCAGCTGATGGAGAAAGTGTTAGAGCATATTTCATAAGTAGTTTTCTTGAGTGGAAACTGAGATAGATATGCAGTTGAGTTAGAAAGATTGAATTATTTAAATTCAATTGCCACAAGTGTAGAATTGAAATAAAAAATGTAGGGTAAAAACGATGGGCATATAGCAACAAACTGATTGATTATTAATTCAGTTGCTAGTTTTACTATAGAATTCTTATGTGACTATAGACAAGTTTCTTTATTAAGTTACTTTTGTCCTTTTACAAATGGAAAAACTGTCTATCAATTATTTGTTCAAGTTAATTTAGCATACAGAAGTCCTCAGGAGGAAATTATTTCCCCTGTAGTGTTAATTGATGTCACTGTTGCTTAGTGTGGTTTGTCTTATCACAGTGTTTTGGTCTTTTTGAAGCAGTGACTCTTACTACGTGGAAAAAAAAAGTATTTTATGACTGTTACTGCAAAAGCAAGAATGAAAAATATCTGGCTGTGCATTAAAATTGTCACTAGATCAAAGCTTCTTGAAAAACACTGATCTAGTGGAAAGTAGCAGCTGCACATGCAGTTTTGGTGTTATGTAAATAGTACAGCAACAGTCAGTGAAGAGAATTTCCATCACATACAAGATCACGTACAATTTTCTGGTTCCCCTGAAGTGTTTTTTTTTCTCAAGCGCAAAATCCTCAGAACAGAGGTTATCACTTAATAAATGATTTTTGCTGTAGGCCCAACCATCTACAGCAATCTCCTCATCTCAGCTGCAGCCCTGGTGTTATAATGTTTCCATAGAATCATGGAATCATAACATCATGGAATTGTTCAGGTTGGAAAAGATCATTCAGATCATCCAGTCCAGCCATTAGCCCAGCACTGAAAAATCCACCACAAAACCATATCCCCAAGTGCCACATCCACAGATCTTTTACCTACCTCCATGGATGGTGACTCAACCACTTACCTGGGCAGCCTGCTCCAGTGCCTGACAAGCTTTCTTGGTTGCAACCTGACAGTGCTTTCAGAGAATATTTCCTAATCTCCAATGTAAACAAGTCCTGGCAATTGCTGGGACAGTTTCCTTTGGAGAGCATCAGAAGGATTAGAAGATTAGATTAGAAGACTGTTTCCTGAAACATGGAACTAAGAATGATGTAACTTGTGTTGGATTTGGCTATTTGGCCACAGTTTCTTTGAGCCCACAACATACATTGATTTCTAGGGACAATAGCAGACTCCTCACTGCAAAGGTGTGACCAAAGGTGAAATGCTCGAACTTTTGGCCTAGTGATTAATGAGGTGCTCCCCAAACAGCCCCCAGTAGCCAGTGAGCCCAGACACTTAAGTCAAGTCATCCTCCCCTCAGGAGCTGTGGGGCTGCCAAGAGGAGGGGTGCCTGGGCAGGCAGTGCTGTACAGGAATGGGAGGGATGCAGCAGCTCCTGTACAGCTGCAGTGGTCACCTTACAGCTTCTCCCATCTTTAGCCAGCCTTCTTCATATTGCAAATAATGAGTGCCCTGGGGCTACTCCGTCCTAAATAATGCCAGGAGCTGCTGAGCTGTGGAGAATGGTCTCACCTCAAATCTGTTTTCATTGAAAAATCAGTGTTTAGATTGACATTCCTATTCTTTTAGTTTCAGTGGAAGAGTGATTTGGAAACAAAAAGGCAGCCAGTAGGTTCATTGCTCTAAAGGAACATTGATTGCCAGAAGGAAAAGGGAGCCACAGGAATACCATCAATTGAGGGTGGAGAATATAATGGAATAAAGGGAAATATGTCAGAAGAAAGTTTGAATTGTTATCGATATATGTTATCGATAATGGTTTTTTCAATTCTTTGGATGGAGCAGGTTGATGAACACCTCAATGATCATAAAGACACAGGATCCACAGGATAAGTGACAGACAGGACTCTGGAGGTTTTTGGCCCTAACTCCTGCTCAAAGCAGGGCACAACTGGAGATCAAACCAGGCTGCTCAGGGCTTTATCCAGTTGCATCTTGAAAAATCTCTGATAGGAGTGATGGAAGGCTGACTTTGAAGGGACATTGCATAATTCCTGTGTGGGTAAAGTATTACAGAGTTGAATGGAGCCACAGCTGAAGAAGGTTTCCATAGTTGAAAGGCAACGTATGACAACTGCCTGATCACAAAATGCTTGTGTGATGTGAATGACAAATTGCAGGCAAGTGTCAAGTCCTGTGTGAGGAAAAGATTGAATGAATTTTGAAACAGAATTAAGGCAGATGAGAATTCACAGATGTTTCACTTCTGGTAAATTATTTCTGAAGGTTGCAGGCCCCTCTCAATTTATACTGAGGTTTTTGGCCCAAAGCCTTGAGGATGGAAACCAGCCCACTCCTCACCTGGCTCCTGACTCTCCTTGCAGCATGGGCACTGCCAGGGAGGTTTCTAATGTGTGGCCCATAAAAAGTTCATGCAGATCTCCCTGCTCCTTGGCCATTGACTCTGGATATCCCCAGAGTGCCCTACCTTCTCATCCCAGGTTTTGATGACCTTTTTAGAGTTTTGTTGGCTTCTGGTAGTTTTTCTGCCACATCAAACTGGCAAAGAGCAGAAGAACATGCTATGCTAGGATATTAAAGTAATATCAACTATCTGATTATCATTCCATGCTTTATGAATCATCAGAGTTAGAAACCTGAGAAAATACAAATTTGATTTAGTTTAGTGGAAGAGATTGTAGGCAACCTGATGTAGAGGCAACCTGAGGAGGAAGGGTGTAGAAGAGGAGTGATGATGGGTGAACAGAGGAGTCTGGAGTGTTTGGGTCACATCTGTATGCCTCAGCATGTTGCTGTATTTTTCACATTAAAAAAAAATCTACTTAAAGAAAGCTGGATGTAAAATTTCTAGAAGTTGGAGTTGCAGACAAAATAATGAAACTTAAACAGAAATTATGAATGAAGTTATATATAGATATTAAGGTGCACGTAGATATTGTAGATACTATTGATACTAAGATACTGAGGTGTGAACAGGTTTGGTTTTGCTTTTCAAACAGCCCTTTAATCAATTATGTTTCTTCATATTTAATAAAATCTTATTTTTATTCTATTTAAGACCTCAAAAAGGTTTTCACACTCTTGACATAATAGATTTGGGGTTAATGATGTACATCACTTGTTAATATTCACCAATGAATGTTTTTCCTTCCACTTTCTGCCATTGCTGCTTATTCAAGTTGTTTTGGCTGTGCTTTCAAACGAGCTGATGAGAAGGAAGTAACTTCCTTGAAGTAGCCATGGTGCAGGGGGGGCCTTTTATTTGCTTGTTTCTACTAAAAATTCAGTCATTAACAGAAGAATACATGCTGCTGATTTTGTTGCTGTAGGTGAAGCCTGTAGCCCACGTCCATCATCGGTAAAACATCATCCATTATTTTCTGATTTTTCCCTCCCCGCATGAAAGATGAAGTGGTTTGTGCCAGCCCAGCTCGTTTTCCCTAACCACGCGTGAAGAACCCGCTGACGTCTCCTAGGCAGACTTTGTCATGTCAGTCTAAATGTTTTCTCTGTTCCTGTATAGTGACTAAGGAATAACCAGTAGCAATTTCCAAGTGATGAAGAAAGCTTGCAGAGATAAACCACAGATGCCTTAAATTAGTCACTTTTAGATAAAGCTATTTACAAGTGAGCCTCTTAGATGTGAGGAAAAAACTTTTTTGTGAATGAGAAACCACAGGCTGTCAGTGGAAAAGACAACCTGTTTTTCTACCCGCTGCAGGGGAAAGAGTGCTTCACGCACAGCGATACCCGCGAGGTATTGTGGATCCCAACATGGAGCACAGCTGCGGTGCAGAAGGAGAAGTTGAAAGTTTGGAGAAAATTGCAGGGTTGCAGAAGGATACAGAAATGGGTTGCAGCATCAGATTGCAATTTGACTGCAATTTGAGTCAGTGGTTTGGCCTCTTCGAGACCAGCAAACTGAGCTTGCATGACCAGTGCCCCTAAAAAAGCCTGCTGATACCAAAGGGTGATTGTGGCAAATATCTGACTGATACGGACTGCACAAAGCTGATAGACAAGTTCAGCACAATCTAATTTCAGACCATCTGAAGCAAGATCCTGGTGCTTATTCCTCTATATAGAGAAAAGACAAGTGACTCTTTGGGGAGGTTTTATAGAAGGAAGGGAAGAGGCCATACTAATCTAGTGGAAATCCACTAAAGAGTACTTCCCCAGCCTAAACTCCAGAATGAGGGTTTCACTCATGAGTGTAAAATGATTTAAGAATTGTTACAAACTGCATGTGTTGTAGTATGGCAAAAAGAGTGAATATATGTGCTCAATTCATCTGTGCATGAGGACTACTGGGAGGAAGCAGAAAGATGTAATTTTTGCATGTATTTTCACTATTGATTTTCTGAGTCTGCTCCAGCTTTTCCTTTCTTCTAAATTTTGGAATATTACAAAGGATTTAAAGAAAAGTTATATGAAAATTTGCCCTCTGCTACAAGACATTAAACATATCAGTTCAATCTGATCAATGAGAAGGAACATAAAAAAAATCAGCCAGTTACAATTCATCTACAGAGATGACTTCATAAGAAACTCCATATCTCCTCAGTTAGATGGAAGAAAGCACGGCAAAGTTGTACTCTTCGGTGCTAAACCCAGGAAATCAGTTAGGCTGGAACTAGGAGTAAGACTGATACTGACCAGGCCAACTGGTATAAATGATCACTTTTAAGACTGCAAATGGAATCTCTAAGTATCTCATAATTTACGTCCTCTAGATACTGAGCACAGGAGTGGAATGAGTTCCTCTGAAATGTTTAACCTACGAACCCATCTCTGTTTCTTTTTTAAGGAAGGCTGTTGCAGAGTTTCACATTCCGATTGCCAGAAGTCTTTCATTTTCTGGCCTGAGTTTACTCACAGACAGTTTATAGACGTTTTGTCTGGTGTCAGTTTATTCGGTTAGCCTACATGACTAGCTGAAGTTGCTGTTTTGCTGTAATGTAGTTCAAATAACAGCTGGGTCTTCTTGGCTTTTCTTTTTCTAAGGCTGAACAATACCAATTTTTCTAGTCTTGTTTTACAAAACAGGAACACTCTCTTGGTTTTCTGGATGATTTCTAGTTTGAACTAATCTATATAGCACAGAGTTAACTCACAAATGTACATTGGCATTGCTCCCCTCAGTCTTCTGGAAACACCTCTCCTAGTTAACCCTCACAGTGTCCATTTCCACTTGCCTTGATGGTTTCTGTGATGAGGAATGGCATCATGGAGTTATTCTCCTCCTCCAACCTTATTTTCTAAATGCCACTGGAGGTTAGTCATTTAAGATCCTGCCAAGCCCAGTACTGAATATTTGAACGTAGGTTCTACCACTTCTTTGGGCAACTCACTCTGACATTTAATGTTTCCCATGATGAAACAATTTGAGCCTGTTGCACAGCATCTTTTCACTATTCCCTGTGTGAAAAGAGTACCTCCACCTTCTTTGTAACTACCTTTTGGGTAGTGGAAAAATACAATTAGATACCCCTGAGCCTTCTTGTGTTGTGGCTGAACAAATAAAATTCCTTCTGTTTTTCTTCATAAGTAGAGATCTTCAACCCTCTCATCACATTGGAGGTCACTGGCAGAACATTCATATTTTTCAGCATCTCTCGAGCTGGGGGGACCTGAGCTGGTTGCACTGTACTGGGTGTGGGCTGAGAAGTGCCAAGCAGAATGGGAGAGATAACGTCCTGTGACCCACTGGCTGCAGTTCTGCTGATGCAGCCCAGGACATCGTTTGCTTTTGCAGCTGCAAAGGTGAAATCCACTTCCATTCAGCCATCCACCAGCACTTCCAGGGCCTCAACAGCAGACTTACAGTCCTGTCTGTCTTATTTTTTTTGTTAACTTTTGAGGCAGATCCGAAATAATTTTGCACTTATGACTTGCAGAAAACCCCAGTCTTACCCAGAGGATGAGCATCTGCTGTAATGATACTTTTGCAGTAGTACTAGCCCTCTATCAAAAAACCCCACACACATCCTAAATCTGTGAATATCAGCAAAGCATAACCTTCTGATTTGGGATGACTGAAAAAACAAAGAGGGTCCATTCCTTCAACTAAGCAATGCTTCATTATCACTGACTCTTAGACACACATTTCCCACAAACTTCCTTGGAAGCAGAGGAGGAACTGATGCATCCCACCACAGATTCTTTTAAGTGCAATTCAAGCTGCAATGCCATAAATTAGAGGGATTTTTAATGTGTTTCTATGTGTACCTATATATGAGAAGACCCATGACTTCTTCCAAATATTTAATTGCCTCTTCCACAAATATTTATTGCTATACACTTCTCTGTCTACTTGTATCTGATTATTCTGGTTCAGGGTCTAGTACAAAGACCCTGAACAAAATTTTAATTTCATGCTTCCCATTGCTTAGACAGTTTCTCTTCAGTGCTTAACCATTTCAGGTAAGATCAGAAATTGTTGCAAGGTAACTTATATCTTCGGTAGCAAAAGTAGCAGTACTACAGAAACAGATCACTAGGTTACAAAAATTGGTGTCGAGGATCCAAATTCCACACTGTGCTTGTTACGAGCTTATTTGGAACTAGCTCTAGCCTGGTCCTGTGGCCTGAGCTTCTGTTAACAGTTAGATAACATCAAGAGAGTTTCTGAAAACACTTCCCAGTTTTATTTTATCTGAAAGGAATTAAATTTTGCTGGCTCCCAGAGTGTTCCTAAATGCAAGCCAAAGTGAAGTGAGTGGTGATTCGGAGATTGGTTTTAAGTTGTAGAACAACTGGCACACAAACACAGAGGATCTCACTGGTATGCCATTTTGCCATATATGAGCTGAAAAAAATTATAAATCAATCTAAAATGCCTTTGGGCTCTCTTTTTTTTGCAACTATTGAACCAGAATTGATGGTTTTCCAGAAGAAAATTCTCTCATGGAAAGGGCAGAGCAGTTGAAGTGTGCTGATGGAAACCAGAGTTGGTGTGCCTGAATTCTGAGCTCTCTGCAATTAATGCTCAACTTGTCTATGTGCTTTTGCAAAGCTGCGTAAAGATTGTTGTACTTAGCTTGTGCACGTGGAGGCAGAGGTAAAACAGTATCACAGCTCCTCTGTTACTGATATCTACACTAGCTAGATTGAAATAAACCCACCCTTGCTGTTGTGGCAATATGCTTCAGTTTCCCCTTCAATTTTGCTGCATAGATATGCACAGAATATGGTGATGTTGCAAAACAAAGGTACTGAAAATGATAAGGTGAGACCCCAGGGCCCTGTACATGTTATTACAAAACACAACAAACAATTTAAGTGGCAGGAGAAGGTTCCTTTCACTACTCTTTTCATAAGTTTTGGAAGTTTTTAGACTTTCCTAGATATTAATAGAGATAATAGATATTTAAGAAAGTATTAATAAAATCAATACTTTCTTAAATAATTAATAACTCTTGCATAATTGATGAAATTAATATTCTTTCACAACAACTACACAGCGGTGCTAGGAAAGGTATTTTCCTCCTTATGGTAGCTAATTCATATAGACACTTTAAAATACTAACAAGTGGTCTTAGTAGACCAATCTTCTTGTTGCTTAGCTGTCAAATTCAGTGAAGGTGGCAGGAGTTAAGTTAGCTGTGAGGCTTTTGAATCTCTCAAAATCAGAAGAAACTGCTGACTACTCAAAAGTTACTGACAAGGAAGGAACCAACAGCTAAAAAACTGCATAAGTTTCATTTCCTTAGGAAAAGATTAACAAGTCAACCTGCCACATTTTAACTACTTAAAAGTATGCGACTTGAAACTGTATTTTGTTCTTCTTGAAAAGAGCATTTTTTATTGCAGTTTGCAGGGAAAGAAAGAGCAATATTTGTTTATTTTATTGCATTTTTAAAAACTTGTTTTATTTCCGTTTGGGGTCAGAAACTTAATAGTCTCTTTTAAAAAGCAACAGATTTCAGTTTCTTGTGTTTTGATTTTTTTCAAAAAGTAATTATTGCTAACTAATTCAATCTTTTCATCTCCTAAAGAAGACTAGAATATGTTCATTCAAAGCACTCCATAGTTGTTAGTTCAGGCCTCTGAAAAAGGAAGATGAGCAACATTAAAGTGAGGTGCATCTACTCTCGACCCACAGTAGCTCTTCTATAGGCAGCCTTACTTCCTGTGGAGATGAAGAGGAAATGTACTCAGGGTGTGAAGCATCTTCTTAATTTTTTAACTACCAAAAAGAAAAGGTCTTGAATATTTCTCCTTTCACTTTAAATTCTGAATCTAATTGAAAAATCATTGCAAGTAAACGCCTCTCAAGAAGTCCAGTTCTAAGTAAAATGTTATCTGTGGATAAATTTCTTGTAAGCCTGACTTTGTGGCATTCTCATATGTGTCCTGGAGGCTGGACAGAAACAGGTAGGACTAAATCTGTGTACTGATTTGCTTTTTCTCTGTAAGTGAAGATGACTGGCTTGCTTAGTCACACAATTATGAATGGCACTAAAGAGATTGTCAGGTGAGGGGAATCCCCACCAAACTGTCTCCTGGATTGTTTTAGAGGAAAAGATTGCACCACGTAGTAGATTTCTTTTAAGAAAAGTCCTGTGGAGGTTTCCAGATGACTATGACAGAAAATGTCCACTCTCTAGGCTGGTTTGAAACGTTTAATGGATATTTTCTTACTGATGTTTGAAACAGATCATTGACTTAGCCTCCAGCATGCGCCCACACCTACACACTTGTGTTTCCATGTACATACGTGATAATTAACGATTATAAGTTGTGTAAGCGATAAGAAGAAAATGATCAGATTTTTCCCCCAAATGCTGACATTTCAACTTAGAATATTCAATAAGAAATCAAAGCAGGATTGATTTGTACTCCTACTGTGTACTTCCAAATCTAAATGTATTAATTAATAGCAACAAATATGTCTGTAAGATAAAGTACTTACACTGTGAAAACAAATGCAACAGTATAATGAAAACTCAAACAGACTTGAATTCCTCATTAAAAAAGATCAAAAAGCTCCAATGTAAATAAAAGTGAGCAACAGAGAAAATCAGCGTAAGAAAAAAAACCCCAACATGTGCAGAAAATTCTATAAGTATAACAAGAGCTAGATGAGCAGGACTGGCTCACTGACAGGTTGATAGTCTGAAAAGTCCCATTTTGATATAGTATTAAGAATGTATGAAAAGTAATAGGTTGTTATCAATCTGCAATGAATTTTCAGATGAGTCCGTGCTATTTTGTGAAGTTTCAAGCTGGCCTCTGATGAGATCCCTGAATGGATTGACCCAGCACATACAGAAGTCACCAGCTGGTTCAAGATTAGCATCCTTTGGTCTTCTCTCTTTAAAAATGACATGGTCCTTCTGAAAAAGAGCCTTGGGCTGTTATCACAGATACTTTGATGTAGAAGTTCTGGTAGCTTTTTTGCTTCTTTTGAAGGTGGATCTGATCCTATGAAAATGAAACTGAATAACGGACAGAAAATAGCAGAGGTCTCTGTATGGAGAGTTGAAGTAGAGAGAAAAACATTAATTCATTTAATGTTTTTGGAATTGGGGAAAGACACTGTGAGCAAAACATGACATTATTTCTGTCAGTACTGTACACAACAGTAAATGTATACATATATATTTACAGGAAATGTCAGAAAGTCAGAACCACGGAGCACAGTCAGGTCAAATTACAGCGGAATTGTTTTCTCCATGAATTAGGTCTCTCAAAGCAAATTAAAATATTGGCTTGAAACTAATGGAAGTATTTGTGGAAAATATTATCATATTAACATGCTGGTCTTATGAAGAACAGGACTATTAGAGCATCACAGAATCATAAAATATCCTGAGCCGGAAGGAGCAGAAGAATTAAAAAACCTTGGAAAATCACTTTGGGGAGAACCATTTTAATAAAACATATCTTTATTTTGTAGAATGCTTCGCATCCACCAAGGCACAAAATGCCTTATCTGAAGTCAGTATGTTTCACTGTTAGCATGGGATAGATACCATTGCCTGTCTAACATTAAAAATCAACAATATGAATGTTGTTGGTGCTGGTGTCTAAAAAGCTTTGGCAATAGTACTTCAAAAATATTAGGAAAAACTTTGAAATAATTGTCTTTAAATAATATGTTTTCCTATTTGCTTTATTTTGCTTTTAGAAATTCATGTTTTCTGTCCTTTCCATGCAACCATACTGATTAAAAAGTGATTGAAAAAAAACAACCCAACTCCAAAACTCTAAAATATATCCCAAGATTCATGAAATCATATGAAACAGGAATCTGGTGCTTTAAAGTGGAAACAAATGCTGTAATATACATGATATAATGCTCATAATGAGAAGTACCTCCAAAGGATATTATGGTGCTGAAAACAGAAAATTTTCAAATGTTTTATTCCTCTTGGAAGAATTAAGAAGAGAGTGAAAACAGAAGATTTTATGCAGAAAAACCCGTAGACACTCCATGGCTGTAGCACAGGAGGTTTTACACAAGCCAACGGTTTTGCTGCTTTTCCATTGCTGTGGACTGAAACTAATATTGAATAACATTTAGAATTTTATTCTATTATATGGGCAATAGATTTCAATCAGAATTTGGATATGTGGAAAAACTCCAGACAGTAGGAATACAGAGTAAGAATGCACACCACGTTTGTCCATCATGGTTTGCTACATTGCCACAATTTTTTCCATATAGTAATACAAGAAAAAGAGTACTTTGGAATTCCACATGAATTTCTTATGGTTAGCCCTCTTGGGTGGGTACCGTATAGTTTCTAAATCATTTATACATGCAGACTGTGTTTTTTGGAAAGCTGGAACTCCAGTTTGTACCAACTTGAAATATGGTGCAAGAAACAAGAAGAAAACTTTGATCTCCATCTCATATTGCAGTCCATGCGTAATTAGCAATGAGAAAATGTGTGTTTTAGGTCTATCCTTCCAGGCTCAGAATTCCTCATATATATCAGCTCAACAGTCTTTCAAGGAAAAGAAATGAAGACAGAATTATGCTGATTTTAGAAACAGGGACATGAGCAGCTATCAATGAGAACAGATGTTCTCAGGGAAATATTTGCTATCATCTCCAGAAAATTATTTTAACATGTGTCCTGAATATTTTTGTAATTATTGCAATGTTTAGACAATACAAGGCTGATAGTGATACAGTTAAGAATTTCCATAAAGTCCACCATAGTGTGTGAGAAAGGCCAGCCCAGAACAGCTATTCCTGGCTATCCTCTTCTTCTTGGGCAAAGCAAAAGCTTAAACCCTTACTTACAGGATAGATGAGTATGCACATCATGAGTGGTAATTATTTCCTTTGCTAATTCAGAAAGGAATCATTAGTGTTTGGTGGGAAATTCCTGCATGGGTTTACCAAATTAAAAAACTGAAGGAAAGTATGAAACAGGTGTCTAGTGTGAGTCAACATACCAAGATTTTAATGATTTTTGAACTTACACTCTAATCTAAATGGTACCCATCTATTATCTCATTTTCTATTTGGATGTCTGTCTCTCCAGATGTCTAACACCACCAAGTGTTAGTTTCTTCTTTCTTCCCTTTCTTCAGAAGACTCAACAGCTAATGTGTGTGAGAAATTTTTGAGAGGAAAGAGGGATCAATAATAAGCTTTTTCCTGTCTGCATTTGCATGTAGCCAGGAGTACGTAATGGAGGCCAAAGGGTCTTCCTTGTGTTATTCAGATTGTACAAACTAGTTTTCCAACTCTCTCTTCCAGCACTCCAAAGTGTCCCTGGAACGGGCTGAAATTTTGTTTAGAAAAATGTAAAAACAGTTAATTTTGAGCATTTCAGAACTTCCCTCTGCCCTGAAATTTTGTCTTATTGATGCCTTAAGTTTTGGCTTTCATATTTTCCAGATCCTGTACTGCATTAATATATAACTCTGAACTCCATATAAAGTGTTTTCAAGTTCTCTTCACAGTTTAGTTAGAAAAAACCCATCCTTTTCAAGCCTGAGAACCAATCTACCATTGCAGATTCGGGCCCAAAAAGTGTAAACAGCAAATTGAGGAGAGCAATCTGGGAGGATGGGACTTCACAACCTGAAGATGTACTTGGACAATTAACCCCAATTCATAAATGGACCAAAACTTATAAACGTGTAAAAACTTGTGACCCGTTGTCCATCTTGGTTGTAGCCTTGGCCAGGATCTTGTACTGCCCCAGATGTATCCTTGTAAGGCCTTTTAATAAATACCGACTTTATTCCTTTAACTCTGTCTAGCCTCTGTTATAGGTAGCCTCTCAAGGCATCATATAAAACAAAGTAGATGATTTGTGCCAACATTATCCTTACTAATCTCTGGAAACATCCTCTAAATCACAGAGATCCAGTGGTCAGAAAGAGTAGCCAATTATATCCTCCATGATGTATAGGCATATCCTTATCCCTATCCTTCGGAGAGTGGTGGGTTGGTTCTTTTTATTTTATTTGATTTTTGGTTTGGATTTTTGTTTAGTTTGATTGTTATTTTGTTTATTAGTTTGGGATTTTTTTTCTTTTGTTCTTATTTATTTGTTTGGTTTGGTTTTTTTTTTTTTTTTTTTTTTTTTTTTTAAGCAGGGAAAATGACAGTGTTACAAAATGTTTGTAAGGGTCAGTTGCAAATTCATAGGGTCATAGAAAGGTTTGGGTTGGAAGAGACTTTAAAGATCATGTAGTTCCAGCTACATGGGCAGGGAACCTTCCGCTAGACCAGGTTGCTCAGTGCCCCATCCAACCTGGCTTTGAGCACTTCCAGGAATAGGGAACCCACATAATCTCTGGGTGATGTTCCATTGTCTCACCACCTTCACAGTAAAGAATTTCTTCCTAATGTCTAATAACTCCCTTCCCTCTGATGGTCTGAAGCCATTCCCCCTGTTCTATCACTCATGCCTTTGTAAAAAGTCCCTCTCCCAATTTCTTGTAAGTTCCCTTAAGTCTCCCTTAGTCATGAAGCCTGATGATCAAGACATCTACATGGCAGATCATAGCAACATGAATAACAATGCTTAGTAATTATATAGCACTGGTACAATGTGTAGGCAAAGTTTGATCACTTAACAACCTCAAGTGTGACAACCCCCACTTCACCCCCCACCACTGTGAAGGAGGAAACAAAGGATTTATTTCTGTGGCTTTGTAAGAAAGGGGGGCTGAGAGGTGAGGTGTGATAAGTCAGAATGACAGCTCAGAGTGGCAGCCCATGGTTGGAAAACCCATGGGCTGCTTTCCTGAGGCAGTGATAGTAGAGAAAGCCACTGTGTTTTAGTGAAATGAAAGCCAGGCAGAGATCTGCTGAACTGGCATGGGGAGTTGCTCACTAAACCACTCAGCACTCTAAGGAGTATGCATAAAACAAAAAATGAAAGGGAAAAAGCTGTAATCAGGGGTCATGGTGAAATCTGACATGACTTTGCAAGGGCATCTTCGGGTATTTGGTGTAAGGTGTTGCATGAACAGAAGGGTGTGAAACCTCTGCTTTGCATGAAGAGTCAGATGACTTCCAGGCAGCAAAATGAAAAAATGCCTTGGGTTCACTTCCTTCTATATTTGGACCAGATGATAATCCAGCTGTGACCATGGAGTCTCACAGAAGACCACTTCAATTCTATGCAGCACAAGAGTTTTCAATCCTGTTCTGACATCCCTTTCAACTACATTAGGACAAAGGTTCAGACAAAGAGCTTGTGTTAGTGTTGAGTGTTCAGTCCACTCCAGCATGCACTCCCCAGATATCTGCTAAAGAACACAGATAAAAAATTGTATGCTCTTAGTCTCTTGGAAAGTGCAGTGATTTTCAGGATACCTCCTGCCTTGTTTGTAATGATGTGGGTTCTCAGGCAGGCAGTGCAGGGGATCCCTCTGAATCTGGGTCTTCCTCACAAACCTGACTGTTCACAGTTCTTGGGCAACAAGACGTACACCAGACAATGGTGATCTGGTTCATCACTTTTGGGCAGAATGGGAAGCAAAACAGGGCTGGATAAGACACAGGACTCTCATGCTCACCTGTTGCAGGACATTGCCTAATTTCAAAATTATTTGGAGACATGACACTGTGTGTTAACAGAACAAAACATTAGGACATGTATACAGGACTCTCATGCTCACCTGTTGCAGGACATTGCCTAATTTCAAAATTATTTGGAGACATGACACTGTGTGTTAACAGAACAAAACATTAGGACATGTATGTCAATGTTAATGTGGCACCATTTATTAAAATGTAAGGGACTTGGAAAAGGAATGCTATATTTCTGTATTAAAACACATTTCAGTGCTGCTGATGATTTACCACAGAATATTCAACACTTTGTGTTATAATTTGAATGTGGAGATTAGTAAAATGTTTGAATCTAGCCTCCCCAGGCAGGAGAGTGTACCTAAAATTCAGACCTGCATTCGGAAGATAACATAAAAATTCAGATGTCAGGGCTTTTTTCTTTCATTTTTGTTTAATTTCTTGCCTCAGTTTATGATGAAATACTTGTAGCATAGCATTGTGGGCAAAGCACTACAATGGGACTAGGAGACCCTGTTTGTGTTCCTAGATTTGCGTTTCTCAGAGGCTGAATGATCCCATTGCTCTGTGCTTCTTTTTTCTTACCTGCAAAATTGGATGCTTGGCAAGAGGCCTTCTCTGAAGTGTGAGGAGATTTAGTAACCAAATTAGTCAAGAAACTCACAAAAACTATAACCAGTACTGACAAAATGTGAGTTGGCAAAATCCTTTTTTTCCCCATACTTTATCCTCTGGCTGTTTTTAGAAGTGCAGCTGCAATGTGATAGCAAAGGGAGATCGTCTGAAGGGCGCAGCTTGCTGTGGATGAGATGTGTGTCTGACAAGTCTAACAGGGCAGCCTAACCCAGCACAGTCCCTCTGGGTGAATAGTTCTGTGTAGAAGGCAGGATTCCTGACTTACTAGTTCACCTCCTGGAATTGTAATTTCTGGTACAGAATCACAGAATAAAAATTATTTGAGTTGGAAGGGACTTTTGAAGATCAGCTAGTCCAACCTCTCTGCCATGGGTGGGCATGTTAACTTTACATTTGTTTACAGTGCTTTGAAGCATCCTTGAATAGCACTATTACCTTGCCTTCATGTAACACTTCCAGCAATTAAGTTATTACTTTATCAGTTTTAATGTCTTAAACGAAGATGTGCATTGCATAATGTTACTACCTCAAGCAGATTACAGCACAAATTGTTGTGCAGTACCATGTTTGTCATGAGGTGTGTCCCATCTGTCTATGCTGCTGTTCCCAGGGAGTTCTTGCATGTAGCTTTTGGGCCTGCCATTGTTGGTGAAATTTGGTTCTTCTCCCTGAAAAAAGACCATTTCCCTGGTAGTAGTAGTCTAGGTTTATTTCATAGATGGACGTCTTCTTTCAAGCAGCAAATGAAAAAGATTTGATGGCATTAGTGGTCATTACCTGAGGTAGAAAGAGCTTCTGGGAAAAGGGAGAGTTTCTTCCAAGGAATGTCCAAAGAGCCATGTGGGGCTTAGATGGAGAGTTCTAATCTTACCTGTTTGGAACAACTTTAATTTTCATCTGTTTCTGATGAACTATAGACGTTTTCCATTGCAGACAGCTTCCACTGAGCCCACAAGTGCCCTCTTCCTGATTCTCTCTCTACTTTTCCCTATGGGCCCTTTCTTTATTTCTTTCCCTTGTAGGTTCCTGCCTTCCCTCCATTCATGTACTGCAGTCTAAATTATCTGATTTCCTCATAAGACTCTTCAGAATAAGCTCTTTCCCCATTATATCCATCAAATCAGAGTTTAGTTCCTGCACAAAAACGTTTTCCCCAGCTATCCTCAATAGAGTGGTTTCAGGGTTCTGTATGCACTAGGAGACTGTGTCTGTTTTCCTCAATGGGGCTTGTTCTCTTCCATGTCCTTCTCTTTTCACATTCTACACACATTAGTGCAAATGAAATGGCAGGTGGGAATTTTAATCATTGCCAAGCAGAAATGAGTTTCTTAAGTACAAACACTCTGCTCCTACAGACAGTAGACAACCATAGAGGAATTAAATATGATATATCGTTGCATTCATGCTGGAACCTTGTTTGTCCTATTCTGAATCTGGAGGTGAAGAATGCAAAAGCAGCAGAAGTGCACTTTAGACCATGGAAAGGAGTGTGTTTCATAAAGGACAGCAGCAGAAGGAATGTTTAAATCTCTACAAGTCTGTATAGAACATCATGGCAAACTCAGTGGTTACTTTAGAAGAATACCAGAAATGAGTTGACTGCTGCACTGACCCTTTAACCACAAGATAAGATTTTTTTTCAGATGGTGTGTAAGAACAGGTTTGAGCCACAACACATATTCCTCGACCAGTACTGTAATTTCCCCCTTTTCCCCAGCCACGTGTAAATGAAACTTCATAGTCTGCCACGTAAACGTTACCCATTGATGAACCACTGAAAATTTTTCCAGGACCATGTTTTAGCACGCTTTCGAGGGATTCCCTTGATTAGCCAAAAAACGAAGGGTTCTTATCTAACACTATCTTGTCTAAATATACACAGCCTATGACGATGAAATAAAAAAAAATTCAAGACCAGGTATAAATACCACTGACAGGATGATGAAGTTCAGTCATCTACTTGCTTCTAATAGAAGATTTAACTATTAGAAGTTGAAGCTCTCTGCTCTTAGACCTCCTCTCCCAGAACTAATCTGAGCAGTTTAACTAAACCATCATAAAGAAAATGGCTTTCCAAACCTATAGCTTATTTGTTCTGTCTGTCATCATGATTTCTTTTGGACATGTTGAAAATACACTGAATCTTCTTCAACTTCAAAATGATATAGACAAACTGAAAGCTGATTTTGTAAGTATAGTCTTCTACTTCATTTCTCTTCTCCTGCTGCTTATGCTTTACATATAGTCCAAACCTGAGCACTGCTTGACATACTCAGTATGTACCAACAGAGGGTAATCATGGAAATAATTTTTTGATCATACCTTTTTAAACAAGAATATGGATAATTTTTTTGTTTTACTAAGTTCTTTCATTTACTTGATTCAGTTATTGTAGTAATTTGCATTTATTTTAGGGATGTTCTTTCTTTCACAATAGCTTCTTCTAGCTCAATTCAGCTTTGATTACGTGGAATACTTTGGAACAAGAAATCTTAATGCAATTTATGGTTAATATGTTAATCTTTATTCAGTTCTGACTAGATGCAATTCACTGACTTTTAAATTTTATGTTAGTAATGTCAGTGGGAGATTTAGTACTACTTAGCAATATAAAAAAATTGGAGATGAACTTTTGCTTTAACAAATGCATTTGCTACTTATTTTAAGTTGTAGCAATGTGCTACTCAAAGGTGATTTCTACCTCTTATTCTTTTGCATCCTCCAGTCATTTTACTTCCACATGTGTGTCTGTGATCTGGCATGGGAATGTAATTTCACGATATTCTTTCTTGTCAAACAGAATTTTGGTAACTTGATAACTGTAATGTTAATTCACCAATATTCATCTGGGAGGCATTAAAGTAGTACACAGCTGATTTCAGCAGGGATTAGTCACAGAGACAGCAGATTTACAATAGAGTCACTTTTAATTAACAGCTTTTATTTTCAATATATTTTTGTTGGGATTTTTCCCCTCTAAATGCAAGGAAACAACTGAAACAGTCTGCTCCTATTTTCAGCTCTGACTTTTCCATGATTTTGTCATAATTCTGTGCAAATGACAGTTGAAATTCAGTAGTCAGAGAACCACCCTGAAGTGATAAAGACTAGTGTGATACTTCAGTGTTTGCAGGAAACTGGCTGTAAAAGTGGCATTATGTCTTAAATTTGTCATTAGCATAGACGAGGGAGAGTCTTAATAGAATATATATAATCCTGTGGAAGAGATCCTGAGCCATGGTGAGCTTTTTGTACTGACATTAAAACTTTGCTCCATAGCAGGTACTCCCCACCTTTCAGAAGTAGAAAAAATCTGTTTGGTAGTGTGCTCAGCATGGGGAGCAAATCAGCCTAGGAGGCTTCTGTCAGACTGCAAGTTTTCTCTTTGCATTCTCTGTGTTTGAATTACTGAGCAGACAGAAGAAGGAAATAGTCAGTGTTGTATACAAAAAGGAAAAAAAAGACACACAGAAGAGGAAATGATGCAGTTTGTCTTTCCTTGGTAGGAGAGTTCTATTGCTCTTTTTTTCCTAGAGCCTGTTGCCAACATCTGATGGTTAAACTCCATCCCTGTGAGCCTCACTGTAGCCCACTAAACCTGCATATCCCCATTCCTGAGGGTGGGCTACAGGGATATTCTCCAGTTCTGCAAATTGTAGTTTCCTGCTAAAACCAGCTCATTCTTGTTCCATATGAGATTTTACTGAGACTGTATGAATTTAGGCTCACAGATTACAAACTGCTGGACTTTGACTTACCAGAAAACCTGCCAAGATCAGACCTAATGATTTTCTAGCCAGTTGCCGTGCTTATGAGCTTTTATTTTCATCTGTCAATAACAAAAGTTACAGGGAGCATTTGGGAAAATAGATGTGCTAAACATCTCTATTCAGATGAGTTGTAGCAGGAGAAGATGTTGAAAAGAGGACAAATACCATTTCTGATACCAAGCAGCCAAGCAATGAGATTTTGGTGGTTAGAAAAGTGAAAGCATTGGGAAAACATTGGGATTGCCAGATGTGCAAAAATCTGAATTTTGATGCTCTTTTGAATAAACAACAAAAATTTGCCTTGTGATAAATATTGTTTATGTAATATAGATGTTTGTTCTTTTTTGCAGAACTCAAGTCATTCTGATGTAGCTGATGGTGGACCTATTTTTACGGACAGGCTGTCAAGCTGGACAGAGGTGAGTCAAAACCAGATATGATGAAGCATCTCAGGCACTTTTTTTTGGTACAAATCAGCTCCCAGAACCAGCATAATTAGCTGCAGTAGAATGAACATGAGCAGGGCTCTCTTTGGTAGCTTGGAAATGAGACAAAAATCCCCAGAAAAAGCTTTATACTGCATCGTGAACTGACCCAGAGTTACAATCATGACCAGGAGATGAGTTGCAACATCTTCTTTATCATCTTGTTCCAAGCAGCAGAGACCCCTGTATGCTGTGTTTTATCTTCCTTCCTTCCTTTCCCTACTGGTGGGCACAGACCTTTCTTTTTGATCGTATTTTTCAACAGAGAAATGAAAAGAGGATCATCCTGAGTCAGATTATTTCCATGTACTTGAAAATGCTTGAAAACACTGACAGGTCAAAGGCTCATGTCAGGAACATATCTGAGGAGCTCCATACTCTGAAGGAAAGCCTTTCTGATGGCTCAAAGAAGATAGAAGATCTCAAGGACCTGACAAAACTTCAGGTAAGGCTCTTCCTTTGCCTCCAAGGCTTGTAGCATTATATTTTCTAGTTGAGATCTGAGTGTGATTTAAGCTAATAACACTTCAGTAATGTATATGGCAATCCCTGTGTAGCTCAGTTCATGCTGAAAAACCAAATATTTATTTCCAGCTGCAGGGGCTGCTGCAGGTCTACAGTGTGGGGTAGCTCTGAGTCTTGCTGCAATGTGGCACAGAGGTGCTGGCAGCACTGTCACACCAGAGCTGCCACTGACACAGCCCTTTGTGGCATAGAAATTGGTTGGGAAAGTTGTGCCTGGCTATGGAATGCTCCGTGGCTCTGGGAGCACTTGGCTCGTGGTGCTCGTGCCAGTGGCCTCGACCTTCTCAGAGGTCTGCAGACAATGCCCCAGTGCAGTCAGCTGCTTTTAACTGCAGGGGAGCTCTGGTTCAGAGTGTGGCTGGTCTGTGGCAGGCTGCAAAGTAGCACAGAAAGTGGAAAACAAAAAACCTGTGACACAGTCGCTCTTTGATACAGGAATTAGGTAGTAGGGAATTGAAAATTGCAGATGTTCTTCTGGTTTACCCTGGTAGCAGGGTAGCCCATGTGTTGTGGTCAGTAAACAATTGTAGCTCTTGGAATGACTTTTGTTCCATTTGTTTCTTGCTTATTACAGATGAGTGACTTGAAAGTTCAGCGCAAGGCTGTAAATGAGCTGTTCAGCGTCTTACAAAAACTGGGGGATACCTCAAGTTCTCACAAAAGAAAAAGAAGCCAGTTTCAGAGGCTGTGCAAGTGCTAATGCCATCTTAGGATCTTCTGTACTGAGCTACTGTGCAAATCTTGTTGGGACAAGATTTTTTTAATGTCAGTTTTCTATTGATTTTTATACATTTATTTATTAATATTTAAGAGTCTTAAGTAATTATTTATAAAGAAATACTAATCAAAGTATTTATACGCCCTAATATTATATAAGAAATGACTTTGTCTTAAAATCCTGTCTATTTGTTATATGTTGTTGACCTGAAAACAGAGAATGAGGCAGTGTTTACCCAGTTCCATATGGAAATCCTGAAATTACTTTATAATGGTACCCAGCTTTCCACCTGGTGCTGTCTTGAGAGAGGGATGCTATGAGATCAGTCTCATCTATTTGGCATGGAGATACAAGCACCAGTATGGGGAAGTTACTCTAGTCAGGAAAACATATTTATGTCTGCTTACTACTAAACATATCTAAATCCAAACCAAGCAAGCAGACATGCTTAAAAATAAGCAAATATTGAAGAAAATTTCTGAACTAGAGGACTAATGGTTAATTGCTGGTTACTATTATTATTATTATTATTATTATTGTTATTATGCACTGAAGTTACCAGGAGGGCAGTCTACTTAATATCTCAGGAGAATGTGACTAACTGTATTGCACTGATTTAACTTAAACTGTCAGATTTTAAAAACTTCTGTTGTTTTGGTTTTTTTTTGTACTGAACCATTCAAATGTGTCTGTTTAATTTATTTGGAGGTAATAGTATGAAGTTTTTATCTCAAAGACTGCATTTTTGCACTGGAATATTATTAAAACTTTGGATTTTTCAGTAGAGATTTTAAAAAAATTGAATATTAAATAAATAATAGATAAATTTTAAAAGTGTGTTTTCATGTTTATTCACCATCACCTATGTGAAAAGTAAAACTTTAATTTTATTCTATATTTTCACAAATATTGGTCCTGCCCAGACATATAGAACATATTTCGTTTCCTCCATGTTTTTAAAGAAATATGGTAGAAGAGTCTAAAATTCTCAAGTTTTTCTTGTATCTGTTTGAGAAAACATAATTTTTCTTGTGGGAAGGCAGTGATCATTTGACATTTGTTGCTACTCTGATCTAAGATAAAAACAGTCTCAAATTTCTCTATATGTGGAAGTGACGGAGCCCAGGCTGAGCTCAGGCTGTCTGCTGGGCTCTCTGCAGCTGCTGTAAGCTGGAGGCCTGGGGCACCTGGGGCAGCTCTCACAGCTTTCTGAATTCTCAGGTTCTCAGTTATCTAACCATTCAAAGAAATCTAAACAATAAGTTTCTCATACTGACCTGACTTTTCCCAGCCCAGTGCAATCTGTGCAATTACTACAGGGCGCTACCATGCAAATTCTCTGGCGCTAGACTGGCTGGACTGACTGGGAATGGGGCAGATTTTTCTTTGCATTCGTGCCAGCATAGGGCTTCTGACTACTCCCTGAACACTGACTGAATCCATAAAATCCAGAAATTCCACCACAACACGCCCGAAGTTTAGTTGCAGTAAGTCCCACAAGTTCAGCTGTAATTGTTGCAGTCATTCCTGCTCCCATGGGCTCAGCTGTCTCCCACTCTTCAAGATACCTTCATTCACATCCACATTTGACAGCCATAACAAGTGACTGTGATCCTGGAGACTCCAACTGATTTTGAAGGAAACAGCTGTTCTTGTTTATATTCATCACAGACATGCATATGCATGGGAAATGCAAGTGAAATTTCTCCTGTAGGATTGCTCCAGTTCCAGGACTAAGCATGGGAAGCCTCAGTAAGCATTTAACATAGACAATGTGTCCTTCCTTGCCCATGCTCTCTCATGAGGTGTTAAAGGAGACTAACACTCCTTTGGGGATACACAGCCAGGTGCAGCAAGTTCTACTGAAAAAAACCCCAAAAACCCAAAACCAAAACAAAAAAACCCCAACAACAACAACAAAAAAACCCACCAAAAAACATAACCATAAAACACGACAAAGCAAAAGAAGAAAATGAAAAAGAAATTAAAGAAAAGAAAGGAGAGAAAAGAGAAGAGAAGAGAAGAGAAGAGAAGAGAAGAGAAGAGAAGAGAAGAGAAGAGAAGAGAAGAGAAGAGAAGAGAAGAGAAGAGAAGAGAAGAGAAGAGAAGAGAAGAGAAGAGAAGAGAAGAGAAGAGAAGAGAAGAGAAGAGAAGAGAAGAGAAGAGAAGAGAAGAGAAGAGAAGAGAAGAGAAGAGAAGAGAAGAGAAGGAGAAATTAAAAACCTAACAGAAGGGTTAAAGTTTCCTTAGTCATTGGCAGGGAGACAGTGTGTTTCCCCACTATTCCTGAGTGAATTAACACCCTATTTCTTGAATTCAAAGCCAAGACTGGTTAGAAACTACTTTATTAGGCTATAAACTGAAAAATCTACAGTCCTTCTACACCCTGCTGTACGGTTCCATGGTAACAAAATTAAGGTAATTGTATCCTTTCCAGAAAAAATAACTTTTTCCAATCCAACTTGCTTCAGCTGTGTGTACCCAACCCTGTGCTTTGCAGTCCCCTGCATTCCTGAACTCATCATATTAATTTTTTCTCAAAACAGCAAGTGTTTTGTGGGGAGGTTTTGCTCAGTCACACAACTTCCTGGGTTCCTCTCATCCTAGTGTGGGGTAGCAGAGAAGTAGTGAAGGAATGAGCAGTGCTGAGATGGAGTAGCAGCTGTCACTGCTGACAAAATGTGTTTGTATGTTCTCATTTCAGTAGTTTGATGATTTAATTTTTTGTTTGTTTGTTTAATTGATTAGTTGGATTCTTTCTTATGTTCCCCCCCCCCCCCCAAACTATCCTTATTTCTTGGAATATTCTAGGAAACTGGAATTTTTTAAAGCATCTTGAAACCTCTCATGTTAAACCTGACACTAGGCATTGTAGACATTCAGCAGCACTACCACAGTTAGTGGTAATGATTAAAAAAACTGTAAATAATAAATTTCTCATATTGACCTGACTTTTCCCTGCCCAGTGTAAGTCTGTGCAATTTCTACAGGATGCTTAAGATAAATTGCTGAGCATTCCTCACTTTGTTCTGTTACTGTGATAATAGTGATAGACAAGAATATAATAAAAATCAGCCCCTACAAAGCCATTTTTTCAATTTTTTCCATTTTTGCCATGCCATGCCATGCCATGCCATGCCATGCCATGCCATGCCATGCCATGCCATGCCATGCCATGCCATGCCATGCTTCTTTTATATGGTATATAATTGTATACTATACAAATTAGGTGAATCACTTTTAACATGCAAACCTGTAATCTCTTCTCTGACATTCACAGAAGTCCTGGATCTCCTTTTCTATGTCATTCCTCACAATATCCAGGTGAAGAGGGCACTTGCAGCTAAGCTAAATGTAAGGGTGAAATGAATTTCAATGGCTACCATAGATATTTCTATAGAAACACATAGCAGAAGCTTTGAACATTTTTGACTGAAGGTCAGTACATTTTCTTCCACCTACAGGATCTGAGAATGCTAATATATGTGCATGATTGGGTGTGAAAAGATATAATCTATTACTTAGTGGTTAAAATTAGAAAGAGAAAAAGTCAAAAGGAAAGACAATTGTCTGAAGAATCTCACTTTGTTTTATGCATCACTTCCGTAGCACATTAATTCTGTCCTTACTCTCTATTCCTGCTTACTACCAGCCCTGATTTCATCTGCCATTTTATCACCTTGTCACTCTGTATTTTGTAGTCCTTCAATAGTTTTCTGGAGCTGGACCTCCACTCTGTGTCCTGCATAACTTAGTACATCAGCAAACTTAGTTATGAATATTGATAGCTTACTATGTCACCAAACCAGTGAATATGAATTACAAAGTTAACACGAATAACCTAGTACATCAGCAAGCTTAATTCACAAACTGCTGATGGCTACATTTTAAATCATGGCATTATTAAGGTTGGAAAAGACCTCTAGGTTGTGTTCACCCCTAAATTGCATCCCCAGGTGTCACATCCACATGCCTTTGGAGCACTTACAGAGGTGGTGATCCCAGCACTTCCTCGTGCAGCCTATTCCAATGCATGACCAATGGCACGGGCCCCAAGCAAGCCCTCTCATGACTGAACTCACTTAACTGCATAAACCATTCACTGATTCCTGGTCCTTTTTTCTTACATTATAACCATTTGCATTTTTATATAAGGAGTTTCTTGTCATGTAATAGCTCAACTTCTTTGGTAGCTTTACAGTGAGATGCATCAGGGATTCTTTTGAATCTCAAAGACATGGTTGCATTTTGTCTCTCCCTTGTCTGTATTCCCTGAGTCTTCAATAAACTCTACTATAAACATAGTAGTTTGGTACATCATGTCACAAATGTCACAATATTTACTATTTCCTTTTGCACCACATTTACCCGTGGGCCCACTCTGTCTTGGTACTGTGCAGTAAGGACATCAGTTTTACTGGTTTGCAGTTTTATGGGATTCCCTTGAGGCCTTTTGGAAAATTAATATCCAAGAAGTCCACCTTGTACATGCCTGGTGTAGGGGCAGACTCAACAGTGGGTTAGATCCTGCACCCCCCAAAAGCTGCAGTTCAGCTATTTTACCCTTGAGTCCTGCAGGACTCCCAGGTGAGTGTTGTCTGCTCAGTCTGTCCTTGCCATCATCTTTCTCCACTAGTCTAGGAGTGACCATGGGATATTTTTTTTTTTTGTAAGTGGAAAGTAGAAATAATAAAAAAGTCTAAAAATGTCTGGAGGCGTAAAAACCCAAACTTGTCAGACAGGCGTGGGATTTCAGCCCAAAAATAGCTTATCGTACAGAACCTCTCACATCTTTGTTATCTTGTGTAGGGCAGAGTGATAACAGCAACTTCTGCAATTCAGGGGATGTAGGTAGGCTGCTGAAGCAGGTGAGGATGTGCCTCACCTACTTGAGGAGGCACAATGGCCTTACAACAGCAAAAATGTTACTTCTGGGTGTCTCATCTAGCTGTTGGTCCTCATGCAAGATAGCAAAATAAGGCCATCTGTCTTCCAGCTTCCTCTTTCATTCTTTTATTTCCACAGTTTACATGGTGAGCAGAGACTTCCTGGCAGGCAATAAAGAAGGTGTGTGCCAAAATCTACCTGCAGAAAAAAGCAGAGTGGTTCCTTGATGCATGGTAAAATAGCTGTGGCTGTATGGTGGTCACATTATCCTGAGGGGAAACAAGAATTGAAGAGGGCTCCATTCCCCATCTCTCAAAGTGGGGAGGAGCCTCCTGCACCACCCTGTGTTTACTGCTCTCACAGGCAAACGTCATTTGTGAGATTCCCCCCTGTATCACTGGTCAGAGATGACCTTCACCTTATAAAACAGAAAGCAAACCACTCAAGTAAATCTGCTCTCTAAATCAACCCTGGGTTGTGAATTTAACAAATGACACTCAGTATTTCTTCACAGATTGGATCAATGTTATCAAAAAGATGCAATAAAATATATCTCCATGCATAAGCATTTCTGCAGAAAAGTATTCTTGAAAAATGTGTCATCATATACAATGAGCCCAAAGCCAATGACACCGAAGGAAAGTCATTTCACAATTGATGATTTTATTTTATCCTAAGGCTGTTAATGTCACCAGAGATAAGGAAATTCCCCCCCAGAGTCACCCTTCTGAGAGGTTCCTGAAGGACAAACGTGTTGCTAACTGGCAACTATCCCTCTGGGGTGTGCACAACTGTTCTCATTCCACTTTCATGTCTTTCTGCATTATCATCTGGTGTCCTCCTCCACAGATTTCTGTTTGCATCCTTAAAAACTGAAGACATCAATGATTTATGGTCTTATAAGGACAAATTTAGACATCCCGCTTTCACTGCATCTTTAGAAGGACTATTAAACAGAAACACTATGCAAATAATGCTGCTCTAGCAATTAAAATTTTCTCAGGAATTTATGAGATACTTTATCCCTACTTGAGCTACATGATTACACTATTTCAAGGAACCATGATGATAAATTGAGTTTGAAATACTTAACTACATTGAAAATTTGGCTGTCATGCTAAACAAATGCTAGAGAACTCCCTCTTACTCATGTACAGTTCTTTACTGTCTCTAGTGAAAAGCCAGTGGTATGCTGCTCACTTGTGGTATATAATTCCTTGTGCAGTTGGTGCTGCTTGAGGTTTCCGTTACAGGTTGATTGATATAAAAATTCATAAAAGTCAATGGAAAGATTCCTTTTGGTTTTAAAGTCATTGGAATTGGGAAACTGTATTCTGGATAACAATATAAGGGGTTTTTTTTAAAAAAAAACCCACTCATTACTAGAGTGGGATGCCCAAACAAATTACTGTAATGGATGAAAAAGTATAGAAGAGGTTGATAGCTTAAAATAGATCCTGCACTTTGATGAATTTGTATCAAAGCCAACCAGCAATGTTCACATTATTTGCTGAGAATATTCCTATTTTCCTTAAATGGTCTCAAAATTCCTCACATTTGAACCTGGAATATACAGTCTTGAGAATTATGATGAATGTGAGTGTCTTCACATGATCAGAAACCCACAGCACACCACGGGCTCTATTTAATTTGGATTGTCCAGGCTTACTAACTTTTGGTTCCTGAATAATGCTTCTCTTTTAGCCACTCCTTTGGACACTCAGGCAACACCTTTTACACAATGATGGAAAGATTTTATTACTCACTGTCAAGATAAGCTGTTTTGGTTTTGATTACAAATAAATATGCTAAAGTCCTTTCCCTTACTTAGGATAGTAGAAAAATGTTTGGAATACAGTGGTTATGAATTTATGGAAAGGCCATAATTTATTATAAATGAAAAAATTCTCAAGTTACACAAAATACCATAAAGTTATTAATTTAAAATGCATACAGTACTTTTCAGAGATTCCTAGAAAACACTTAAAATGCTGCCAACTGCCCTATGTCATTCACATGCTTGTTCTCTTAGTTTGTTCATTAACAGAGCAGTTTAATAACAATTATCTGTGAATGAATAAATTGTTGTGGTTTTTCATCTGACACAAGCAATGAGACCAAAAGTCCAGCCGGTGACATTCATGTTGCCTATCTAGTAACTTGGGTTTTTTTCATAGACTTTGCAAAAATAATTTTCTTCTTACATGGTAAAAAATTTGATGTGGTTGTCAGATGGTGTTTATCACAAGTGGCAAGTGACATGGATATAAGTGGAAAAAACTATTCATTTTAAAACCTTGAGCTGATCTTAGTAAGCTAGCTCCTCATTTCAGAAAGTTCTTATGAATTCTAAAATTATGTGTAAATCAACCACACAAACGCAACATGAACACACTGTAGGGAAAGAATAGCAATTAAAAAAAGAAATTTTCATGTACTTGTGCCTGAATCAAAAATAAACTAAACAGAGATGGGCAAAATAAATATCTTTTAATCTGCACAGAGAAAAACAAAGTCTCAGATGAAAAGGAGTCGTATGACTTCAGCTAAGTAGTTTCTGTTCAGTGACAGAAGTTGCTTCTCCACAAGCCTTTCACCTGCCAAACAAAACAAACCCCAAACCTGAATCTGCACATTTTGCGGAGATAGTGTTTGACTGCCTGTGGAACCCACTTACTGCAGCTCTGTCTCAAACCAAAGGTGCTCTTTGCGGGTATGAGAAGCACTGTCTGGCCTGGCTGACTAAAGCTAAGGAATGGCTGTGCTGCTTCCACAATTTTTAATAGCCCTAGGCACCCTTTTAATCCATAGAACACACATTTCACATACTTTTTACTTTGTTAGATCATGTACAACATCAACTTATAGGTTTGCGATTTTGCTAGGCCATTTTCTACTCCAAAGGGACTTTTCTGATAAACTTTCTGAAATGGTGAGAAAATGACTGGCAATACAGAAGCAGAATTTTCAAGATGACACAATTAACACTGGATAGACTTCTTTTTAATTTATTTGTCAGGATGATCTATCATTTCCAGGACCTGTTTGTGTGCATTTCTCTGAGGTGGATTTCTGAAAGCACAAAACAGTGATGTGGCAGGGATCTTGGGAGTTAGGAGCTCAGTCTGAGCCAGCACTTCCCACTGGGTGGGACAAAATAGGAAACACATCTGCTCTGACCCTCTTTCCACATGGATAGTTCTGCCTCTCCTGGTGCCTGTGTTTTCTTGTATCTTCTCTAATCTTAAATTCAGAGTATACAATCTACAGCTGAGCATTTGCTCAGTGATTCAGATAGGTAAGTGAACAAGGCTTTGGACTTAACCTTCTTCCTCAGCCCCTGCTCCTGGTTCAAATTTCCACTGCTTTGCTATGTTTTCTTTCCAACCAGTCACTTTTCTCTCTAGTCACCTGTGACTCATTTTCTCCCACTCCCAGGAAAATTCCCTGATTTTTTTTTCACCCTGCTTGGCTCTTCCCAGAGCCCAGTGTTCCTGAATCTATGAATTGGGTCAAAACTCAGCCTTCCTATGGACTTCTTTTCAGGGCTTACCTCTTCCCATGAGATGTGACCCTGACAATGCTGGCTGAACACAAAGGAAATCTCTGTCAGATGAATGTATGTGTGTTTGTATTTATACAAACGTGAATGCATATAAATACCTGTCTGTTTTCAGAGAAGTCCAAATCACCCTTTCTCTACCTTCAGCCCCCCAATATCTTAAGAGCACATCATTCAGCCACATACTTCAGCCATTTCTAAAAATAATTGTTTGACTTTATTATCATCCTTCTAATCTTCTCTCTTTTCTTTATTTTGTTTTATCAAACCCAGTTGCACCCTGGGTTTATGAAATTTTTTTGCACCTTGTGAGCTCCTATCAAATATTGGCAGCTAATTCATTTGAGCTGATATTGTAATGCTCTGTCCCTATCATCTTTTGTGGTTTCTTTGGAGAGATTCTTATGAACATAAGAAATAACAAGTCTATCATTAAATGTGCGAGTTTTACTTCTTGTCTGGATATTTCTTACCTGTAGCTAATCAGTTCAGAAGAAAGCCTGTGGGTTTTGTTCCTTTTTACTGTTATTGTTTTCTTCCTGGTAGTTATTCTCAGTTCATCTGCATTTGAGCCAGAAAAAACCTCCTGTACAATGCCTCTTCAGCCACAAGAGTATGCAAAGATGCATATAACAAATTTGGCATCAAAGCAGATTCTGCTATTCTGACATAACAGAATAGCACTGTCACTATTTTTCACCTCCAAGAAGGAGTGAAAGGGGATGGATGGTCTTGAGTTTAAAAATATTTGACTGAGGGTTAGCTCAAGAAGAAAGATGAATTTCCTTTTCACCGTCATCCTACTTTGTCACCCCAAAGTACAGGCACACAAAATTTTATCTTACAAAGAGGTGCATACACTCATGCAACTTGCCCCAAACCTAACTATTCTGCAACAGGATTTATTCATTTATACTTAGCAGCTGGACTACACACTTCAGTTAAACCAATAAACGAAATTGTTGAAAAGGAAATGCCAGCTTTCGTGCACTTGAGAAGGCTGTGGTGAGGGGAAGGTCTGCAGCAAAATTCAGGAGAAAAGGTCCCAGGCAGTACCACCATCTGATAGCCTGTTTTTGTGTCACCACATCTGTCTCAAGAGTGCCAGAGGGAAGACCAATTTTCTTTCCTGCAGCTGCACAATTTTAAGAATTACTGAGCTGTGTGGGATGAAATTCACGTCTGGGCTGAGTGGCAAAGCCCTTGCCAGGAACGCCTCATGCAGTTCAGCTCCAACCCCGCCTGCCTGCAGCTTGCACAGCTGGCTAAACCAACAGCAAACCAAGCCATAAGCCTTGTAAAATGGGGGATAATTGCTACTCAGCTGACATCAAGCAGGGCTCAAAGCAGCCCTGGATTCCCTGCATGTGTCTGATATGTAGCATCACATACCTGCTCTCGCTGGACCCCTTGCAAGCAGAGATGGTCTAGCCAACTGTGTAAATGTTGGGGTGAACAAACCTTTATTAAGAAAAGGAATCAATCCTACTGTGATCTTACTCAGCTGTGGTCAAAGCTAAGCAGTGAGCACAGTTTGCAGCAAAGGAGCAAAGACTTCAAATGCAACACATTAAAGTATCGCTGGAACAATCTTACTTAGCTGCTCTTTGGTGCAGCTGTTTGTAGAAACAAAGGCACTATATTAGTCACACTGCCATTAATCAAGTTGTCTGGCTGACTCATAACAGCAAAGTGATAATAGAGTAATTCAAGATATGGACAACAAAACACAGTTTATGTCTACTTTTCTACAATAGTAAAGAAAACAGAGAAAAGGAGTGACTATTGTCAAGTCAAGAATGGTTATTAGTATTACAAGGACATAGAGAGAGGTTGTATCACCTAATAATTGATAAAGCTTTACAAGAAAAAAAATCATGGCTCATATCCTTAAAAAATCAGATTTTAAAACAATGCATTAAAACATCACGCCTATCAAATGAGAATTGCTCAGACATATCTGTATTGCAGATGCAGGAAGGCAGGGCAATCAAACGTCATGGAAATGGTTTTCTCACCTAAAGAATGAGAAGGCAAACGTGGCTGGAGTTAAATGTGTTTGGGTTTACAGTGTCCGTGAAACACTGTAAACAGCTCCTCAAGCCTTCTTCTCCTAGTTCCATGAGTTTTCCAAGGAAGATAACATTTTTCCATACGTGGAAACTTACCCATACTGATTTACCCGTGTTTGATATCTTACACAAATAAAGCAATTCAGTGTGTAATTTCATTAATTCTGTTTTTTCTAGGATTCTTTACTCATTTGCCATTAGGTTGGAACACTGATGACATGTGACTTAAGGTGGGAATGACTCATATTCACATTCTTCACATTCTCTGGTATCCCCTGCAGTTTTGGGGGTACCATCCCATTGAGCCTATTTGCTGAGCAAACGGGATTCCCAAGAGATAGCAACCTGGACTGCAGCAGCTGTGGGAATAATTAAATTACTTTTTGCAGGATTTTCAAATTTGTTAATTTACATTGTATAAATTCTAAATTTTATGCCAGAGTTTACCTGGGAAGACTAATTTACTTTTGTTTAAGGTGGAATTTGGAGTTTCCCAGCTGGAAGACTGTGTCACAATGTTTCACTGTGATCATTTTTTGTGAAGGATAAAAATATAAAGGGAGCCTTTTTCTTACTTTCCTTCATTCCAAGTTGCTTATACATTAGGGTTAGATATTTACTATTACACTCAAATTCCTCTTGAGACAAACAGTAAGGTAGATATATTAAAGTGAAGGTAACAAGGTTGTGAGACCTTCAAGAGAAGTTCATAGCTGCAACAAGAATCTTGGGAGGTTTGTATTTCATTTGTCCACTTTCCTGCTAATGCAAAAGTTGCAGAAAACCAGCCCAGATTCACTAAATTAGTTATTTCTGTTGGCTAAAACATGTCAACTCTTTGGATTCTTGAGGCAAATGTCCTGGCGTCATGTTCTCTGCTTTTAGACACAGCACTTTCCAGCTAGAAGCTGTTAAACCTTTCAGTATTTTGCGTCAGCTCTATGCTCTTCAGAAACATAAGCAGGGTGTGCCGTATAAGGCTAACCAATTTTCCCATTGCAGACTCTACAGTTCTGAGAGGGGTGTTTCTGCTGCAAAAAATGTCTAGTGAAACCACAGGCTGCTCCTGAGTCTTGTGTGTACAGTAGGCTGTGGGCTCAAAGCCACACCCAACAGGACACTGCTGACTTCATATTATGAGCACAGCTGCCTCAAGTAAGTGCATAATTCTTTATCCAGGGAGCTTCTAACACAAAAGTCAAGAAATATATATACACTGGTAGGTCCAGAAAGTCTCACCAATTTGTATACACAGATTTGTTTCATCAGCTTTTGACTGAAATATAGCACCACAGAGTTTAGAATACCAATTTGAAGCAGACATGTGGTCCTATAAGACTTTTATCCCAAAAGTAAAATCACTATTTATTGGTAATTTATACCAAGCCAGCAGATGTGTAGGTGAGTGAGGAAGCTCCTGTCCACTTTGCCAGAGTGCTGGAGACTGAACACCACCAGGTGCTAAAACAGCCTTGATTTTTCACAAAAATTATGTATAGCTATGATACAGTTCAATGTATGAAGTAGCAGAAAAATGGCCTTGGGATAGAAGACATTTCTACAGCATTCAGAAAATGAGAGGGAGTGTAAAGAGGCATGCCAAAGCATAGAGGTAGATTTTGACACAAAGGAGAAAGGAAAATCTGCTGAGTGATGCAGTGGGGATGGGAACCTGCTTTATGTGGTACACAGAGAAAGCTTAGATAGACATATCTTGAGCCAAGAAGACTGCATTGCTGAAAGCCAGAAAAAGGGTGTTGAAACAGAACAAGAATGAAAATGAATAGACAAAAAACACCTGGCTGTTAATTTTTAAGACTGTAGATTAAAACAGTGCTGTGTTTGGTAGCTGTGTATTTGTATATTCTGTAGAATTTCCAAGACTTGGTGACAACAGGGGTGTGACAACAAGGGCATGACAACTCCTAGACAGTTGACCAAAGAGATATGTGACTTGCAGGCCTGAGGAAAGGTCAGTAGCCTGGATCCAGTAGGAAGCAGGATTCCATTTAACACTACTGAATTGAAGTTGATGTTGGTCATTCAGAGAAACCACAAGGGACAAGTCATGAGGGTGAAGAAGATCCTCAGCCTAAACAGATGAAGATACAGGCAGGGCAAGGGAAGTGTCAGAAAAGTCAAGATATTGAGACAAAAAATGCCGGTTAATTGTTAAATGAGTTTGGGATACTAATTATGAGTCTGATCAGGGAGAAGTCTGGTAAGACTGAGAACATTTACTCCAGTGGAGTACAAGAAGTAAAAGACATATTTATCATTGGAAAGGTTTACCTTTTCAAGCCTGTGGTTTTACATGTGGATAGGCTCATCTGTTTCCACAGTTTTTCACGACGAGCTGAGTCCAGGCTTATCAACCCTCAATGAATGTAACTGATATGGCATGAAAAAACATGAAAAGTATGACTAAAGACACAGATAAAGAGAGTCTAAGAATGGATTAAAAGTGTCAGCTGAGGAGAATGAAAATGAAAGCTAAATCAGGAAGGATAAAGTCATTGAATTTCAGAATAGGGAAATCAGATTTCACACTTGTTAATTCCAGATAAGGGTCAATCTAAAATTACACATTTAGCCCAAGGCACAAGGACCCTGCTAGATCTTGGATCAAGTTCCTCTAAATTGTAGCTCTACATGCCAACTGTAGAGCTGTTCTTTCCAATTTAGCACCAAATACTAAATTATATTTGTTGGGAGTTTTTGGTGTGGTATAAAAGAATTTTTGTGTTTCTATGAGACTTGGTAAAATGCAATGCAAATCACTCATGCACCAGCCTTCACTAAGTTCTTTTTACATTTCTGCACCAAGTGCTGGAGAAGAGACTACTGAATTCTTCCTATCTATGGTATGACCTTCTGAAGTACTCTCACCTAGTTTATGTTCCCCAATGAATTTGTCAGATGCCTCCTCCCTCATCAAAATAAAAGTCTGCTCTTCAAGTTAGTTATACACTGAGAAGTAACACCTTGTGATGAGGAAAGCAAAGAGCCTGCAGCTGAGGCAGACCTTGGAGGAGGATCTGTCATTCCCCAAGCCAGTTTACAGCTCTGAACAGCTCTTGTCCATTACTATTACTGGAACAAAGCACACCCAGGAATTTGGAAACTGCATCCAAGAATCTCCTACTTGCAGAGTCTGATATGAGTCTTGGCTATCCATACATGCCCATATGTGCATGGATATTCAAATGATGACTTTGTGGATTTAGTCCAACAGCTATGCTATATAAGGCTCCTACCATAAAAATCTCTTTGTTGCATACAGTTTCTGTGACACTGCTGTGAAGAAATCCACTTTCTTGGAAAGGTTTTTCCCCTCTGCGTGAGGAGGGCAGATGCTGTGGGAACTGCACTGCCAGATCTGTGTGACTAAATTAAAAATACTATGGCACCAATTAACACCATGTCTTTCCATATACCCCTTTATGAATCTGTTCCATATAACGTACAGCTATAGCAACATGCAGCCATAAATTCCTGACTTATCAGGAGTCAAACTAGTGAAACTGTTTCTTCTATGGTTTTCCATGCAGAAAAAGGCTATGAAAAGTAATACACTCCAGGTCATCTGGAGGGGAAAGGCTTGCAGTGCCACACATCAAGGAAGAAGTCTGCTGGGCTGTCTCACAGCCTCCTCATCCTGTCACAGCTGCTCACCATATGCTGCCCTTGATGGCAAAGAGCCCTTTGAGGACTGATCTAACCCAGGCCAGGGGACACTGAGATGTCATACATAACAGCTGGGACCTTGTGGGACATGATTAAGTAATTTGTCATTGAACAAATTCAAAATGTACTCCCATACTAGTCATTGTGAAGAAAATTAACTCTACCTCAGCCAAAACCAGCATGTGTGGTCAGGACTCTACACTAGCCCCAAGGAGGATGGAGAAGCCCCACCACATTCCAGGCCTGAGTCGGCCCCTGGCACACAAGTGGGGAGAGGGTGGCATGGTGTGAGTGCAGTGGCTACACCCCACTCAGCATATCTAGCCCATCCCTCACTGCCTCAGGCTCTGTGTGGGATGTGTAAACAGATTCAAAAGGTCATGTTGGAAAGATATCTAAACCATGAGCAAGTACCCAAGAAAAAAGTATTTTTTCTTTCTCTCCACTACTGTCAGCTGGTTCAAAGTGTTGCCATTGCCTTTGCTGCACAACCTTTTGCTATCCTAGCCCAAAACACAAGGCCCTTTGAAGAACACATGCAGTTTTCCCCAGTACCTCTGCACTGCAGGAGCAATTTCCTCCAAACAAAAGCAAATTGTTCAGCAGAGATGTGGGACTATATAGCACCATGCATCTTGTTTCTATACTGACTTCTGCAATTCCAACAGAAAGCTCACACGTGATTATTGAATCATCACATACCACACAGTTCGGCATGAAGAACCACTCAGAATTGATTGGCAAGCCCTCAAACCTCTTTACATCAGCCAGCCTGGGCACAAACAGAGTCAAGACACCCATCTGGATTCAGCCATTGAGGAAGGCAAAGTGCTCAGCCTGGCTGCAAGGTTCAGTAGCTTCTGACTCCATCCTGGATCTGCACAACACCTGATCATGAAAGATCAGCCTGAGGAAAGCTTGTCAGCTAAGGTAAAAAAATTGCACAGTTGTTTGTGTTTGCAGTAAATGGAGAACAAAAAGTTGAACAAACTGAATTCACCTCTCTTTTGGATGCTGAACAGATAGACGTAGGAAAGAATTTTACATAGGAATAACCAGCAAATATGGACACTACTACTTCTTACCACCTTCCTTTTTCTCTTTGAAAGAAGAAACCCCATAATTTTCATCACCAACATTATTCATTGCATGTTTCTCAGTCAGAAATCTCCAGTCACAGCTGAAGCCCTACAGAATAAAGTTTCTGCTGCATACAATATTTAATACTTATTGATACCTCATACTACATATTCCTAATGGCACCAATCACTTCAGTTTAACTCAAATAAAGCAAACCCCATTAGCCTTGGGGACTATGCCTTCACACAGTAATGTGAGACCACAAGAAAGAAATGATGATGTTCTTGTTCTTATGCACAACTTAGAACACTACAGAGTAAAACAGACCTTTTGCAAGCTCCTTCAGAATTGACTCTTCACTAGAAACATTCCCACCCATAAGCCTGTGCAGAGTTTATTGTGACAGAGGACAATGCCTGCAAATATCTTGAAAATAATTTTTTGCTGTATGATTTTTTCAAGCCTGTCACAAGTTGTGGTAGGACAGCAGTCAGTCCAGATACTGTTATTAAAAAAACAAACAAAAAATAAAATAAAATAATATTTCTCATTTGTCAGACTGTGTTTGCTTAGTTTCATTTTATATTTTTAACCCACAGAAGGCTTACAGGAAATTTCAGCTGGTAAAATGTAAATTTACCGTAATTGTGTAGTAGTACCAGATGCAGCTGACCACAAGTTATGTGCTTTAGAAAAAAAAGCGTTTGCACTAACAGGGTAATAAATGACAGGAAACAAAATTGCCTGATGCTAGCACAGGTTTTTGAGCCTGTGAGTCTCAGAAAAAAATGTGCACTGTAGCTCCAAAGGACACCACACATTCTGCTGAAATTCCCACAAGGATGAAGACATATGGTAGAAAAGTTAAAACTGCAGAGAAAAATGAAGCTTTTTTTTGTTACCCTATAGCATGCCTCTCTTAGGGCTGGTGGGACTAGTGGCACAGAGAGCTAAAAGTTCAACCAGGGGCATTCCTTCTTTCCGGTAGGGCAAAGAGGTGTTTTTCCGTGTGAGGCCTCATACAAAAACCACAAGCTGAACTCTTAGAGCTAAAAAAGCTCTAACTTCAGGCTCAGACACCAACACTGGGTGCAAGTATTACAGAGAGCTCCTCTTTGCTCTTTGGGAGAAGCTTGGGCTTCGAGCATCCCAGGTTGTGTCTGAAGCTGAAGATCTCATTGC
The DNA here is from genome assembly GCF_036417665.1 of Passer domesticus. Classification (NCBI taxonomy): domain Eukaryota; kingdom Metazoa; phylum Chordata; class Aves; order Passeriformes; family Passeridae; genus Passer; species Passer domesticus. The sequence goes on along the minus strand of NC_087478.1, from coordinate 33,029,883 downwards.
TCTGCTGTGGAAACACTGCCAGTGCCATTGCTGGCTGGTGTCCTCCTCCAAGTGGCAGAGGACGAGTGCACTGTTGAGTCATCAAGATTCTGCTTTCATGAATCCCTCTTTCAGCCCTAATCACACTGCCCTTGGCCTCTCGGATGGCTCTTTGTGCTGTTTTTTCCCCTCCTCCTGCCATCTGTTTTGTCTAAAGCTATCTGTCTTCATACACCAAATCACCGATTACCCATCCTTAAAACTCACTGGTTTGCTTACTTCAGCAGTCTTGTCCTCAGGACCTTAATAAAAAATACTTAGGAATTTTACAATAACAATATTTATGAAGGCAAATACTATTAATTCAGTGTAAAAAATTGCAGCGTAAAAAAAGACCCAAACAAACCCACACCACAGAAATACCCATCTAAATTACTCCCAGATGAAATTAATAATAGATGTCACAAGACTGACCCAAGCAATTGCATTTGGGGACCAACCTGTCCCTGCCTTTCCATACCCATTCCATCACACACAGGAATCTGTGTGGCTAAGTGAAACAGGAGACAACCAAGGAATTCAGTCACTGTCCTGCAGGATATAAACCCCTTCAAATGACTTCCAAACTGAAGGGAAGGAGTGTGAAAGGTTTCATCTCAGGTTCTTGGTCAGGCAGAACACCTGATCCAAGTGGATGACACCAGCAAGCACAGAGATAAGGGATTTGGGGACAAATTACCATGAGGTCTTCAGCTAAGGGCAACCACAAGATTCCAGCAGCTGCCTCATGCAGCCCCACTGCAGACTATGAGAATCCAAACTCTGAGAAAATCCCAGTAGTCTGTTTTGGTTACTTGTAAGGTACCAGCAATTCATCCCATCACCTTCTGGAAAACAGGATTTCTTAACAATCATATCTTCACTTTTCCAGGTGGCATCCTGTTCACCTGCTTACCAAATTTTTTGAAGAATTGGAACATTTTTCCACTGGCTTTGTGGAAAACATAGCCATAATAAACTGAGGAAAAACAGCAGGCTTGACCATGGCAAAACATGAAGATGAATGACATGATGGTTTTAAGGAGTTGACATCTGATCAGCTGAGCCAGCACAAGGTGACAGATGAGACATTAGGGCCTGCAGGAGCTCAGAACACGCCAGACAAAGCGCAAGGGCAGGTGACAATTTTTCTAGCTTGGTAAGACTGCTTAATTTGAAGGTCCTCCTCAGGAAAACCTAAAAAAAAAGGTATAAATGTGAGACTAACTACACCTGATCACAGGCACATGCTTTGCCAGCCAAAGGGGATGAGAAATGCCTAAGAGTGACATTTTTTCCTCATTTGAAAGTGAACTCAGCATTCCTGTCTCCTAAATACCTGAAGATATCTGAATGTAAATATATAAAATCCCCTAAATGTCAAATATAAAAAACTCCCCAAAGCCTTTTGAGACAGTTCATACATACATATATGTATATATACATATAAAGAATTGGAATGCATTTACTTCTCTTTTGACCATTTTTCAAATGGTCAAATAGTCATGGCAGCAACTGAGCTTATTCCTTGCTGTTTGCTAGTATATGGTAGTGCATTGTACCATGTAATATAATGTGTATATACATATAATATTTACACTTCATTGGAGCAAAATAGTTCATCTGTAAACGAGGAATAATTTTTTAAGCACAGGAGGAAACTTCCTGTGTTCTTTGACTCCTTTGGATGGGCAAGTAAACTGCAGGAGGAAAACCTCATCCAGTATCCTCAAGTAGAGTTTCAAGTTACAATACAGGAACCTGCTTGTCAAAAAGAGAAAAAAAACCCCAAGACTTTGTCTCCAGTAACCTCTGTGGCAGCAAGTGCATGTGCTAATTAACCACAAAAAGGCATCTACAACAGCTGCTTAGGTTTGCTGAACATTATATAAAAGTTTGAGATCTCTGTTAAACATACCAGGGACCAATACAGTATCTCCAGTTTTCAGTGAATAGCATTCCCTTTACTTCTGTAAACTTTGAATCATGGTCAGAGTAAAGATGCAACAGGGTCTTTAAGATAGTAAAAAAGAAAAGAAACGGACTCCTTATGTTTAAATTTAAAAGTTTTGTTATTTGTGTCACAAACAGGATATCATAAACTCCGTGCCTAGACTCAGAAATTGCTTCTCTCCAGACAAGTAAAGCAATACCTTTTTGGCCTATTATTTTCATGTTATAGTATCAGTTCTATGAGAAGATGTCTATTGTAGTGAATGAAATGTAAATAAAATCTTAACTGCACAAACCCTGCCAGACAAATAAATACTTCAAGTATATTTCTCAGATTATTGCCAGTATTTCATAATGCTTTTTCAATAATTTCCCATAATGCCTTCCTTGCAGAGAAACATGTAAAGTATGCAAACACCACTTTTGTCAGGCACTCAGCTCCTTCAGCCTCCTTTAAACCTGATTTAAAACTCCTCAGCTGATTTTGCAGCATGCAAAACCACAACAGACTAATAGGAAATTGTCTAAAGTCTTTGTGGATGACTATAGGCTTGATCAACTCTTGCATAAGTCAGGCAGTTTCAACAGGAAAGGTAAGCATTTGCAGTCTACCTTTTTTTTAGAGAAAGGTGTGAAGATTCTTGTAGAGAGTTTAATAGCTTCATAGTTCATCCCTGAAAGAGGAAGTGTTTGACTGTCTTATTCAAGGAACCTAAAAGTGTGGTTGATTTTACTGCCAATTCTTTCAAGGTGAACCACAATAAAATTCCACAGGCTTTTGACCATTCTTTACCAGATGTTAAATCTTCAGTACCTTACACATAGGATTTTCTTTAACAGACGTGCTCGAGGAAATAAAAATTTCTTTCAGATGCTGCAGTTTGATTTGCCAGGCTTCACAGCGTTTTGCAGGAGATGGTAGGGGCTATTACCTCTCTCTCCAGCAGGAGAATTGGAAAGAGAAAAGTATAAAATAATTGGCAAAAAGCATAGAGGAAATCACAGAACAGGTCATGAGTCTTGTTGATGTTACCACCATCAAAACAAATACTGATAATGTTTTTATTAGCCTTCTTCAGTTTTTTCCCCTCATTCACATTTCTATACTAATGAAAACCAGACTCTCCACCAGAATAGCAAAAGAAAAATAATTGCCCAGGATACAGACGTGTAATTTGCTTCATATTATTTTTAAACTCAATTTCAAATCAAGTGAAGAACCTTCCATGCAGGAAGTTTATTCATTCCAGTCCACTTGCCATGGACAGGGACACATTTCACCAGATCAGGTTGCTCAAACCTCTATCCAGTCTGGTTTTGGACACTTTCAGGGATGGAGTACTCATGATTTGGCTGAGCAACCTGTTCCAGTGCCTCCCCACATTCACAGCAAAGATTTTTTTCCTAATAACTAATATAAGTCTGCTCTTTTTCAGTTTGGAGACATTATGCCTCGTCCTGTCACTACAGGCCTTTGTAACAAGACTCTCTCCATCTTTCTTGTGGGCTCCCTTCAGGTGCTGGAAGGCCACAGTTAGGTCCCCAAAACCTTATCTTTTTCAGGCTGAACAATCCAAACTCTCTCAGCCTTCCCTCACAGGAGAGGTGCTCCATCCCTCTGATATCCCAATGGCCTCCTCTGGGCTCTCTCCAACAGCTCCCTGTCCTTCCTGTGCTGGGGAGCCCAGAGCTGGATGCAGCTCTCCAGGGGGGTCTCACCAGAGCAGAGCAGAGGGGCAGAATCCCCTCCCTGGCCCTGCTGGCTGTGCTGCTTTGGATGCAATCCAGGACACTATGAGGTTAGTTGAAAGAAACCCCTAAACACCAACATAAAAAACCCAACAAAACCCCCCATCCAGCTTTCTAGCTCCCTCTTTAGGAGAGAAAAGGAAAGCTGGAAAAGTATCCCACCTGCTACTTTCATTTTAAGCTCTCTGGCTCCTCCAGAAGGAAAATGTGTGAAGAGATATCTTCCTGGTGCCAGGTGTAATTTATTTCCTTCTGAAAAATCTTACAAAGCTTTAGGGAACATTTTTCTCATATGACTTTATACAGTGCATCTTAGGGAAGAAAAACATAAATGAAAAGCTGCATTTGAGCTGCTAAAGACAAGAGCAGAGGCAAATTGATTTAGCAACGTGTGAAAAAGCTTTGAAGGAACAGTTTCAAAGCCATTGCGGTGTGTTGCAAGTTCAGAGCTTGGGTGTGCAGAGAGGGCCAAGCACATGCAGGTTTAAATGAGCAACCGTACTTTCCTTCAGAAACCCAAAATTTGTGCAAAACTGTGGGATTAAAAATATTTCCTTCTGCAACTTTCCCATGTTGCTACTTTGTGTTTTGTCAAGTGCTTTCACTTCTGTTCTAACAATAGCGGAGGAATAAGCAAGAAGCTGAATCAAGCTGAGGACACAAAAGCAGGGGCTTTGCTTTCCATGGCAATTCTGCTAGGTTGGGACTTCTTATTCCTTCTTTACTGTAAAATAAAACCTGCTGAAAAGTGTGAAAACCTTCTGGTTTTCCTTGGGCATGCTTTCTTTGTAGAGCTGCTCAGGAGCAGAAAGGACATGCTCTTAACATGAAATGGGGTGCTTGCTTCCTGTGGTTATGTATTTCTCTTTGTTGAGAAGCCCAGCAAAGTCATTTATACCTCTGTGGCTGCACCAGGTCATGTTTGACTGAGGTGTTTCCTTGAAAACTGCTTTGTTTCAGCTTACTCATCATCTGTTTCACTGAAAACTAGCTCCTGCTTCATCATCATAATAAAATTATTCTCCATAAATTCAAAGGCTTTGGACCAAAGCTGCCCCTAGGTTAGCAGGTGCAGAAATCATCTTTGCCAAAAGACAGTAGTTTACTACAAAATACAAAACCACCTAGATAGTTCATGCTGTTGTCTCTATCACCACTTTTATTGTCATTATTTTAAATTACCCTCCCTGAATTCTCCTGTTTTAATAGGGGCAGGACGTGTCCTATAGACAGCGCAGCTTGCTAACATTTTGTACAACCTTTTATCTGCAGGCATCTTGTGTGCAAGAGGTGCAGTCATTGCCTGAACATTCCCTTCTGTCTCTGATGGTGTTATTGCACCTGGAATCAAAAACTGTGTAAAGTCAGCTGAAATTAATGCCTATTTGTGCTTCCGAGTGGATATGTAAGATGTGTGAGAATTGGATCTTCTCAGGCAAGGTCGCAATAGCAAAAAGGCTCTCAGTACATTCATGATTATGTGGGGAAATACTTTTGGACTCACTCAGTTACACAGATGACTGTTTTAGTGTGGCCCTGCAGCCTTGTATGTACAGCATTGCCACTCCTACAAACAGGTCACAGACTTTGCAGTGAGTTTACAAAGCCTCAGGCCTTGCTTCACCTGAATTTATCTTGACATGTTTGAATCTTCATTTTCACTTGGTTATATAATTTTTTTTTTTCTGATTGTGGGGTAACATGCATGACAAGTTTTTATTTGCCATTTCAATGGCAATTTCAAATGGCAATTTCAATGGCAACATATTTTGAGCCTCTGAATCTCAAGGCATGAACTGGGACAGTGAAGACTTGCGCATGGTAAGAGAGGATCATGTCTGAGACCATCTGGGGAACTTGAAGAGGTGCATCCCAGAGCCCCGAGTGAACTGGCAGATTTAGCACTTCAGCTGCTTTTCAGTGCATTTGAAAAGCCATGGCAGTCAGGTAATGTCCATACTCAGTGAAAAAGGAAAACATCACATCCATGCTTTTGAGAGGGTGAAAATAACATCCCTGGGAAATATCAGCCAGCCAGCCTCACCTCTGTGCCCAGAAACATCATGGAACAGATACTCCTGGAAAGTATGTCAAGGCATATGGGTGTCAAAGAGGCAATTAAACACAGCCAAAGTGGCTTCACCAGGAGCAAACCATGTTGTCAGTGAACAAGGAAAGAGCTACTCATGTCATCTACATGGACTTCTGTAAAGCCCTTGGCATGGTCCCACACAATATTCTTGCTGTTAAACTGGAGATACTTGGGGCTGAGGGATGAACTATTTGATAGATAAGAAACATATGGATATATAAGAAATATATGGATAAGACTGGATCGTTGCACCCAAAGAGTTCCAGTCACTGGCTCCGTGTCCAAATGGGGACCTAGGTGGTCTTCCTCATGACAGTATTTTGGGATGGTCATTGTTCAATATCTTTATTTATGACAGAGAGAGTGGCATTGAGAACAGCACCAGCAAGTCTGTAGATGATCCCATAAGGAAGAAAAAGCCATTAACACCAGCACTGTATTTCTCTCTGCAACAGACTTGGGTGGTGGATAACTTGCCACATCCCTCCCCTCTCCTCGGAGTGCAACCATCAATATTAGGACCTGGGGGGCAGTGGAAGGCTGAGCACAACACCTAAGAAAGAGGTAACAGCCCAGATGTGTGTGTCAGAATTTTAAGTGCGTGGTTTCTTATTGCATCTGTTTCTCTGTAGCAGAATTATTTATTTACTTTTTCTCTCTTTTCCCATAATAATTATATCTGTGCTAAAACTGATGCCCTGATTTCACTGTTAAGTTTTCAATTATATTAACAATAAATGCCATCTTTACACATAAAATGAATTTCCTGTTTTCCCATAGCAAATTGTCAAGCATGGCAAGATCACTGCTGCAGCCCAGCTGGTTTGCTGCAGAAGGACTGCTGCTGGAGCCTGCACTTACTCCTTCTAGCTCAGGGGAACCACTAGTCAGGGCATAACCTAAAAGGAACACGATGGAGTGCACTAATGCTGCCTATCACAGATAGTGCTGTGTTGAGGAACACGTGCAGTGCAGGTACCTGCAGAGCAGGAGCCCGAGCTGAGACAAGAGGCTGTGAGTTGCCAACCCTTTGCAGAACAAAGGGCATGGGAACCTGTGATGCAGCCAGGGGACAGGACTCTCAGAGGCACAACAGGAGCTGAGGACCTCGGACTTTGTTTCCCTGAGACTCTGGGGTTATAAAAGCCCAGTGGTTCCTCTGTTTGTGGTCCCTCCTTGGAAGCATCTAGCTCAACCTGTTATTTTGTCGTTTAGTTATTGCACCATGATTAAATTATTTTAAGGAGCTGGGTGTCTGAGACTCGGTTATGGGATACCTGTGGTCAAGCTGGTAAGGACACCTGGTATGGCTGTGTGTGTGTGTGTGGGGGGGTGTAGCTGCAGAGTGGCTCTTGTCCTGGCGAGAGTGACTGCCAGAGTGGCTTCTTGATGGCTTGACATGGAAGTTTTCTTAACGTGGAGAATGACAAATATTTCTTAAATATTTCTCTTTGATGTAGAAATCTTTAAATCCTTTGAAAATGGTGGACTAATTTGTGGGTGGGGTATAACCTGGACATGGAAAATAAGTTTGGACTAGGAAGAAGGTAAATGGTAAACATTGATGGTGTTTATTGGTAGAACTAGTGGGTGGACAGATGTTAGAAATCATGTCTGTCAGTAAGTAGTATTTAGGTAGTGAAGATACCAAACCCATGGCAAACTCAGCTATGAGCTGTTGAAAGCAAGTGGCAAATATTCTTTCCCATATGACTCAAACTCATTATTACCCATATGACTCAAATCATTATTACCTCATTCTGAATAAGAGGAAAAAGAGATTGTTTGGTTGATATTTCTCCCTTTTTCATCAAAACCCCCTCTGAGTTGCGAGCTGCTCTGTGCAGCTCTGCCTTCCCATTGATTCTGTGGGGCAGGGTTAGGGGCTTTGGTAGCCACACCACATGATAGGTAAACACAAGATCCAAGGAAGGAGAGAGGCACCAGGGGACTGACCAGAAGCCTCCCTGGTGAGCCCCAAGCAGTGGGATGATGTGCTGGATGAGTAACCTCCCCTTATCCCCTGATCTCACACACGAAAATAAAAAAGTCCTCAAAACTGTTCTGTAAAGTAGATAAAAATTAATTAATCAGAACAGAAAGCCAAGCACAGGACAATATGAACCAAATAGAAGTACTAGAAAAACACATCTCAGAGCTGCCTGTGCCACTCTCCCCAAAACAGAATCCAGCCCTAGTTGGCTGTAGCAGAACTGGTGACAAGGGTCTTGTCATGTTGGAGCCTCCATTTCCTTAGTAGTGAGAAAACTACACAGAGAGAAATGAGTTATAGTCATAATTTATCATGAGATTTTGGGGTGCCCAGCACAATGTAAATCTGAGGAACAGTTCATCAGAGACAGGACCAGCCTTGAGCCAAGAGCACTTGGAAATGGAGCTGCTTGCATTGTCTGAGATGGGAGGGCAGAACAAAGCACAGGTATCCTCACTCTGTGTCTGTAAATGAGGGGACAGCTTAGGAGCAGTGGGTGGCAGGGAAGTAGGCAGCTTTCTAGTGGACATCTCACAGATCCTGTTGGAATCTCCTCTGGGTTCTGCAAATTTGCAGAATTTGAATAACTTCTTCAAATAATTTTAACTTGAACATTTGAAACACTTCTGCCAAAACTGCTTGTTTCTGTTTGTCTATTCCCAAAACACTCAGCGTATCAGCTGGGAGAACTTTTATTCTTGAACTATGTCCTATCTTGGAAGATCTGGAAACAAATGTACAGAAAAAGTCCTGCTGCTATCTTTTGAGTGCAACCAGGAGAAATCTGCTTAACTGGTGTGTGAGGATGGTGCATCTGCAGTCCTGCCACCTGCAAGAGCTCGGGGCTGATGCATGTATGGCTGGCTTAGAGCTGGAAGGACCAAGAGGCTGTAGAACGCTGGGTGGGGAGAAAGGATCATCAGAGCTTTTATCTACTAAAATGGAAATCTCCTAAATGAAAGAAACAGCACTGTCTTGACCATTTGTAAACCACAGTTTCTTGAAGTGTTTATGCCATGTCTATAGTTTTTGTAGCTCTCAGAGCAGCAGGAGTGAGGGATCCTGCCACATAATGTACCCAGTACTAGGGTTCATTTGACAGAGAAGCACAAAAGCTGCCAGAAAGGTCAACAGGTTTTGTTAACATCAACAGAGCCAGGGCTTGTTTCCTCCCTCTAACATTTCCTTGGAAGTGACTAAATAGTTTTTTGTGAACTAAGAAAAAATAATCACCCTAGATTGAACTCCTAGCATGAAATACCTGAGCATCTAGCAGGGTTATAAACCATTTAAAAAAATTTTCCACTGGGGAGAGTCCAGCCATGCAAACATTAGGTAGTGTGACCTGCTCTGCCTTAAACATAGCACATTTTTTGCACATGTTATTCCTGCATTTTAAAATGTAAAAATGTAAAGAGAGTTTAATAAATTGCTTTACTGGGAGTTGGAACTTCACGGCAACCAACCCATTTGGCATTCAAACTGACTTTTTACTTTAAATAAAAAGAAAATAACAATGGAAGAGGTGTGTGGGGGGAGGAATTCAGGTTTAAACCACTTGTCTGAGTAATTTACAGTTTTAAGATGCTTCAACTCGGTTGCAATGTGGATAAGAAATAACTTTAATGAATGAAGGACAAATGATAAAATAAATACAAATATTACAATATAAAATATAATACCATAACACAGGCTATAAATGCTATGTTGGCTTCCCATCTTTGACATGGAGCCTTGTGATTGCTTTTTTCTGGTGAAGCAATTCGGAAAAGACTACTGTAGTTCCCCAGGTAGGAGGAAAACAATCTGGAAATTGGTTACTGATATCAGAAAGTGCCTGGAGGTAAATGCAGTGCAAATGATGGTCTCTCTATAACGAGAACTATGCTGCGTATAACTGGAAATGTTGACTGAACGGAAAGATTTATTCAAATCAAACCCCTCCATACCTTAATAAAACCAAGTTGCTTTCTTAGAAATCTGCAATATTGTACTTCTGTGTAAAACTTTTCAGAAATGTTGAGGAATGTTTTCTATATCCCAACAAGCTGTAAATGAGGCTTTGTTTCTAGGGTGAGCTTCAATCATCTCCCTGAGCACTATGAAATAGCTACAGGGTATGAGCAGAAGCTGGCTTTAAAAGCCCAGACACTTTCTTTGCCCAGAATTTAATCTAGTTTTATTCAGGATATAAATACGAAAATTTTTTGATCAAAAGTTAAAGTTTGGTGTTTTATAGATTGCTTTCAAATAATTTTTGCATATTCTTCAGTATTTCGTTCTGGTACAGGGTGAGTACCATCAAGAACAGTACTGCTAAAATGTTTGATGAGGCAACATGTGCAGTCAGTTATCTAAAGAAATGTGGTGTTCATGCATAATACTTTCAAAATAGAAGTGTTTTACATAAACCAAAATACTTCCAGTCCTGGAGCACTTTTGTCTGATTAAAATGTGTGGCTAATTCCCCCTGGGTGAAATGCTGTTTAGGGCTGAGATTGCTGCTGAATGAAATACAGAAATTACAGCACAGTATGGAAGAAAAGTGTTGGATTTGCTGTTAAGCAAATTTTATGCAGCATTTTTAGCCTTAAGATCTTGCTAACATTCTTCTCTCTATGATATAAAACGTCTTTCAGAGGTGACCTTTTGATTCAGCAAATGCTCCCCAGCTGAAATCAACTTTCAGCTAACTAAAACCTAAATACTGGTTTTCCATCCAGCCACTGAGAAAAATACATCGGGGAGTTTTTAGACATTCATCTGGACAGATACAACGAGTGGGATTCATTATACTGTGTTTTAGGAGATTAAAAGATTGCTAGTGTTCAAAACCTTCTTGACATTTCTATCTTGAAAAGCAGGACTAAAGACTGGACCTCCAACCCCATCTTCTAGTGGGAGAAGAATTTCTGTACCAGACTTTGTGTGGTGTGACAGACTCAAACCAGTAGTCCTTACAACTCCACTACTCTGCAGAGAGGTGTCTGAGGGTTCTGTGTCACCAGGTCCATTGAATTTGTCCTTGACTCTCTCCCCATCCCACCCAGCATGTGCAACCAGCCCATGACACACAAACAGTCCTGTGTAGTCATCCCCGAACCAGTCAGGTAATTGGACTGTATGGTTGTTGCAGGTCCCTTTCAACTTTTTAGCTTGGCAGTTAAGCAGTCTTGCCATAAATACGTGTGGAGTTTGTACACACACATGCACACACACCTGCAGTGAGACCCACATGTACAAACATCACAGTATTTCTAAAAGCATATTTAGAAATAATGAGATGAAAATACACATGGCAATTTTAAAATAGCAGTCTAGGTGAATGCACCTAGTAGGGATTAAAAAGAAAACTAGAACATTCACCGATACAGAAACTCATACAAGTGCAGACATCCTAGTGTTTAGGTTTATTAATAGACCTTAAGAAATGGAGAGGATAGTAAAACAAGTGGTGCATGAGTATCACTGGGAAGTTAATTGATTACAAACTAGAATTTATTTAATATGACCAAAGGCAGCTATTCTCATCAGGTTATTCAGACATGTATATGGTTCTACACCTTCCAAAACCTGCTGATTACAAACACACCTCCACACCTCACCCTCCGTTCTTTAAGTAGAGAGACACACAGGAAAGTGTCTTTTGTGTCTGTGATTAGAATTAAACTTCCAGAAATGAGTAAGCAGTTACTTTTGATCTAATACTGGCATGTATTTTGTGGCAGTCTTATCTCACTAAGGAGATTCTTATCTTGAAACTGCATTTGGATTTCACCTTAAAAGAGCTTTACTCTTAAGCTTTATTAGTGTACTGCAGACTTACAGAAAAGTTTCTCATTCCACCCACGTATAAAGTAGGGTTTCAAATTGCATTTGCTATGGTAGATAAGAGATTTGACATTCTTGCTTCTAGTGGCAGGATCTCTGTTTAGTAAGTAGAGAAAGGGAAAATACCACTAGTGCTAAGAAGAATCACTGGTTTGATGGAAGGTACAGAGTTAGTCCACAGTTATAAAAGAGTAACTCTAGGGAAGGAACTCACAAAGCGTTCTAAATTTAATGATTCAGAATTGATATGTGAAGGCATTTAGAGAAAGTGATGAATATGAAGCAGTAAACAACAACCTTAAATTTCCAGAGAAGGTGTCTGATGTGTTTGAAAGAATCTTGCCATTTCTTCTTGCTCTTATTTGGGTGGGCTTGACCATGAGCAAAAAGAAGTAAAGCTTTTTATTTTTTCTGGAAAATCTCCCTGATCCTTCAAAGATTTCAGGAGAGGGATGGAAAGGGAGAAGACCTGAAGGGGGTCTTGCTCTCTGAGGGAGCTAGTCTTATCATCACAAAACAAATTCTCTGAGATTCAATAATACTCAAACTTTCACAAAATTGGACCAGAACTCCATGATGGAGCTTAAATATCAAAGCAAGTTTAATTCATAAAAATTACCTCATAAAGTCACATCAGACTAGCATGAGAATGATGACTTAGGCCTGGATGCTTTATCCATAGCCACATACTTACAAATATTGTATAATCTTAAGACCCCATTATTTTTTATAAGATATGTTTAGGACTTCCTGGTAAACATTGGTTTTGTTTCCTCAAAAGCACTAAAAATTGCTATTATTTCAAGTTTACTATTATATAAAATCAAAAAAATTTAATTATTTTAAAATGTCTGCCAAGTAAGGAATTTTCCTTCTCATTGTGTGGCAACAAGTCCCATCAATAGCTCACTTTTCCCAGCACATTTTTCCTGTGCCAGTGTGAAGTGACATGAGATTCTGGGCATACAATTGCCACTTGCGGCTTACTAACTTTTGAAAAAAAATTACTTTATCAACTCTGACTTCAAAAATCAGTGCTGAGGTGTGGTAGAAAGCTCTATAAGAACTCAGAGAACATGGAGCTTAGCATCCAGCCAATCCATTTAGTTGATCAGAACAGCTGTGTTTTGAGAACATTATTAAATATGAAATTGCTCCAAAAAGAAATAATAAAAAATCAGGAGGACTCTGCAGACAAGCAGAACTTGCTGCCATCCCAACAGAAGCAAGTTGTTGAGTCAATTTCCACATCTAAATGGATCCAGGCACCAGTAATTTTTTTAGAAATGCATTGGCCAAATATTCACAAAAGGTTCCAGTGTCTGCCACAGCTGTGCCAACACAGATGCTTTTCACCCTTTCTACTACTCAGGAATGGAAATCCCTGGATGAAAACATCTGAGTGATAGTAACAGCCCTGTCAGGCTGTGGACCCAGTTGTTGTTCATATGTTTACCCAGTTATCCTCACTTATTTTTCCCAAATTGTTGCCTTGCCTGCATTATGTGGCCCTGTTGCCTACAAAGTCTGCAATGATCTGTGTTTGAAACAAGGGTCCTGTGACTTAAAGAAAGAAATAGTGCAGCTGTTATGAAATTTGGTCTCCCTCTGGTAATGGGTGCAGGGACAAGGAGAGCTGATCAGTAGCTAACAGTCACTGGTGTTGCTTTAACAGGTTCAGAAACATCCCAATGTCCTTCCATACTCTTCCTCAGAGCCAAGACTCACATTTCATGTCACTGCTTAGAGGGAAAGAGCTCATGGAGAGACCCATTTAGTACTCTTAATAAAGACCACCAAAACACCCTGTTGCCGCTTACAACTTCTAATCATTGCCAGCATGAATGCCAGGTGTAGAGCCATTGTTAATTAACACCTGACCCACATTGGTAATGGTCAAAAGATGCTGGGTTTTCATTTTAGGGTTGTGTCTTTTGACCTGTAATAGCTAGATCCCACGGTGGAAGTCACTTTCATGCATTAGCATGTGCTCCTAGAGGACTTCATTAACTAAAGGTGTAAGCTAAAGCTGTACATAAGCATAAATTTAAATTTGAGTTTAATAATATAAAGATCTAAATCACCACTTTCACCAGCTGCAGTAGGTATGAAAATAGAATTTACCCATGAAGAATGAAACCATGCTCAAATGCTACATACTTTATAGAGACATTCCCTTTCCTGATATGAGTGACATACAAATAACACATTCTGGTTAAAATGCAGTATTAAATCACCTGCATTTTCAGCACTGCTACTTTTAAGGAAGTACAATACACATGTTTAAGTGGCTTCATCTACTTTATTACTTTGAGACTCAGACCACAGGAATGATTGGTTTATAGTGGTTTTTTTAAAGCAATGTAATTTCTTAGTAAACAATTTTCAAATGCTGAAGCACAACCCACGTTTAATTAAACTAGGTCAAGTATTATTTTTTTAGAAACAAATAACCACACTTCACCAAACCATGTCCTGTGTAAGTACAGTATCTCTCTCTTCCATCTTTCTCAGGGTTTTATCCTCCACATGACCATATCTGAATATTTTCAGATTAAAAATATAGCAATAGCAAACACTTGGACACCCAACACATGGGATCTCTGCAACTTCAATTTAGGAAATGGGTGCCTGTGTGTGCAAAGGGGTATCAATGTAAAAAAAAATAAATTATTGCAACCTCTTCACCCTTGGCATTTTTGGGTGTTTTGTTGTTTGTTTCCTTTTTGAAAACTAATCTCTTGAGGTAAATTTTAAAATTATGTCAAACTCCTTTATCTAAAGTGGTACAGACATTTTTTCATTCAATTTGTTCTACAAGTTTTTTATCCAAAATGCTTCTTTCATACCTTTCAGGCACTTTAGACAGAGTTTCTGCACTCTGCTGTGGAGCAGAGCAACACAGCTGTTGTGGTGGCACCCGAGCTCTAATTCAGTCTTTGAGAAAGATGTGGCTTGACCTGATTATCACTTGGAAATTAGGGCTGTGTCATTCAGGTAGCCTTCACTGATGAGTGGGAATCAGTGAAGAGGCTTTTCCCAGGGTCTCATGAGGAGCTCTAAAGCAGGGAGGACACTACAAGCTGCATTTTGTATTTCAAGATCATTGGAGTTCTAGCTGAATCCAACAACAAAATGGTCTTGTTCTCAGGCATGAAGAAAGACAAGGTTTCATTTTGGAATTCAGATGAAAGGCATCTTTTTGCTACAGTTGTCACCTTGTTATTTGAGACAGAATCCTGTTCTTAACAGTACTTCATAAAAAATGGAAACCTACTGATGGAAGAAGTCCAAATTTAGCTCATGCTCTTCATCTCGTGTTTCTGCAAACAGCGTGGTATCACCACTTGTGACAGTACTTGTGTAAATTAGGCGACTATTCAAGCAAAAGAAGTGGTGCTCACCCTGATGATTGTTAGTAAATTCAAAAGAAAAGACAAAATTCAAAAGAACAACATACTAGTTTAAGTTTTAGTCAATCTACAATTCAATCAACTGCCAATCTGCCAAGACTGAATGCTGAGTAATACAACTGGAGAATTCTCCTTTCCAGAGAAATGTGGTGGTTCGACCCCAGCTGGATGCCAAGTACAAAGCCATTCTGTCATGTCCCTACTCAACTGGATAGGGGAGAAAAGATATAACAAAAGGTTCATAAGTCAGGAATCATAGAATCATCAAGGTTGGAAGACACCTTTAAGATCATCAGGGCCAACAATCCACCCAGCACTACATTGTAGCCCTTAAACCACTAAACCATCACCCAGCTCCAGATCCAGACACCCCTTGAAACATCTTCAAGGGTGGTGACTCCACCACCTCCCTGGGTAGCCTGTTCTAATCCCTGACCACTCAGACAGTGAAAACTTATTTTCTGCTATCTAATTGGAATAAAAAAAGCTCCTTGTCACAGCTTAAGGCCATTTCCTCTGGTCCTCTCATTTCAGCCAGAGCAGAAAAAAACAGCCCTACCTCCTTTCAGGGAGTTGAGACCCCTGTGAGCCTCCTGCTCTTGAGACTAAACAAGCACAGCTCCATCAGCTGTTCCTCATAAGACATGTTTTCTACACCTGCCCAAAGGCTGAGACATCTATAATCACCAGTCGTTTTCAGAGATGTTCTTATGTTTTCCAAACAGGGAAAGGATCATCAACTCCGTGGTGTCAGGATGTTCCTGTGGTATACAGACATCTTATATCTGGCTGCTCTGCCCGTGAGGGCTGGTCAGTCCTTCTCATTGTACTGCCTTAGAAGAGTTTTCCAAATCCCATGGCATTGTTTGGAGACAGCCCTGCTCTATGCAGCATCAAAGTGCATGAGGCCATGATTCACCATACAAGCAGTGTTGGCCTTCCACAGCATAGATGAGTTAATTCTGAATCCACAATGAATCCACAATGAAATGACAATGTTCTACATTGCAGAGCAACCTACTGTAATGATTCTCTAAGAGGGGAAATTCATACTCTGTTATGGCTACTTAACTACTTATTGTACAGGAATCTAAGGACCTAAGAGTAGATGTGTGACTGGACAAAAAATAGCTGCAAAGAAAAAGAACAGATTTTACCACAGAAGATTGAAACTTATATATTCAAAGGCTGTAAAGCAAGATAAACCACTGGTCTGTCTCTCGTGACTTTCTTCTGTGTAAGAAAGGCTTTAATGGTCCTGTTTTTCCCCCTGACATATTTCTTACTAATCTTTATAGAGTCACTTCTCAATTTCGCTCTGAAAATCTAAGCAGATTTTGTATTCTGATTCTCTCCCTCAAAGATGTTAGCTTGATATATTGAGTATTTGTCATGATTCTTTTCACCTTACCAATACCAAAATTGCAGTCACCATATTAATTCTTATCAACACCTCATCTGGAAGTAAAACCACTTCCTTTCATTTTCTTACTAATTTTACATTTAGAAAATCTGAGAACTGTCATTTGATTTTCTCTCCATATTATCACACTAGAAATTTATGCTGAACTTTCACTCTGAGGACTTGGCCAGCTTTAGTTATCCCTTTCCAACAATCAGTGATTTTTCTGTAGGTCTGAATTCCTTAGTTTAGATGGAAAACTTTACACTGACTGAATTAAAATGTATCTGTCTTAAATAAGCCTCCATTATTAAAACCAGCTCTATTAATGGCTTCCTGGATTATTTAGTCTAAATACTAGCCTGGGCATAGGACTGCTTTTGCATCTCCTTTAGAAGAAAATTCCTTGGGGACAATCACATTTTAAGTTAGTTCCCTTTCCACTCAGTGAGATTTACTAGCATATTATTGAGCTATTTTAAAAATTTTAAATAGAAAGTGATACTAAGTAAAAAACTTTGGTTTGCCTTAATAGGATCTGTTCTCCATAAACTGACAGGAATTAATCACATTCTTATTTTTAAGGCTATGTTTGTCTACTCCCTTATGGGCTTTTCAATTATTTTGCTAAGGAAAAGTTACCAGCCAGTAACCTCATATGTCCATCTCTGGTTTTTTTCAGTATTAGCACAATATTGACATTTTACTGCTGTCCAATTGTAATTCACTAGAGTATCACAATATTTCTCAAAAAATGTTGTCAGTGGCACAGAGGTTTGTTCAGACAACTGCTTTTTGCTCCCATGGGTATTTATAGTCTGGAAAATGCTTCATCATATTCATATAGTCAAGTGCACCATCTCTTTGCTATTAAAATATGTCAGAAATATTTGCTGAGATTTTCCTTCTCTTTCTAATTTCTAAATACTTTACTATTCCATCAACTACACTGCCTGATTTCATATTAATACTTACCTCTTTTTTGTGCTATAGATGTCTCTCTAGCTTTCCTTATTCTCTAAATTTCACTAGTTTTAATTTTTATTGGCTGCTACCTGTTTCACAAAAAAAAAATAGATAGATAGATAGATAGATAGATAGATAGATAGATAGATAGATAGATTTTAATGCTCCTTAGAGAAGTATTACAGGCTGAGCCTGTAAATACCTGAAAATGTTTTGAGGTATGATTTAGATGTGAATGGCATTATCAGGAATGACACTTTTAAAACAGATTGCAGTAAAAGCTGCTTTAGCCCAGGGGAAACCATGAGGAGTTTTTAGCTGGCTAAACTGCAGCATGCAGCTGGACACAGGCTGCTGTTCCCCAAAAGAGGACAATGCCATCCATCAGCCAGAAGCTGGCAGCACTGCATGGTCCTGTGGCACACAGAGTTGCCTTTTAAGTGTTGATGCTAAACCTCACTGTATTAGATAAAGTAAGAGAGCAGCCTCTGAATGGATGAGTATATATGAGTTGGCCTCTGACATTTCTTACACAACCTTCTTTAGCACAGACACTGTCTTTCTTAGGAAAGCCTTTAGATCTGCTCTTGAGTTTGTATTTCTGTTTTTCTGTGGGTAAACATACAGGGAATTGGTGTATTTATTGCAAGTCTATGAATTTTTCATACTGGACTAAGCACATCACTAGGTACTGTACCTATCCTGTTTCACAGACAAATACAGAAAAGCTCCAAAATACAAGATCAGAGGGTGCTTACTGAATCCTGCACAGCTGCAGGGTCTCAGGTCCCAGAGGTGCTGGCAGTGGCACTGGGTGCATGCCTTATGATGGTGTCCTCTGTGTGAGTGTGAGAGAAGTAGTGGCAACCTTTCACAGTAACTCCCATGTAGAGCACTGAGGTCTGGCTGCTCCTAGGTAAAAACCCTGTCCCTATCAGGATTGTTTGACCTTTAAACAGATGCTGGCAAAGTTAGTCCACAGTTTTCTGTAGTTCCTTGAAAACCTGCTCTTCTCTCCCCAAAATCACTGTATGTATTTCCTCGCACAAGAAGAGATATGACTTCTGAGCAGACACCACTCAGATGGCTCACAAGTCACCTGAAATATAAAGAGATAGTGTAGCACAAAAGACAATGTCTATCTCTGGGAAAATCTGACTCATGTTGCACATTTCAAACTTAGTTAAGAAAGTGCTCAAAGGGACAGTGGTGCAAAATTAAATCTTGATGTAACACAATTAATTGTATTATACCATCTCAATTTCTTTCTTTGTTACCATGATAAATACACCTGATGTGAGAATGGTTGTTCTGCCAGTGATATGATACATGAGCAAAATAAATGATGGTTCACCAAATAACACCACTGTCTGCCTGGATGCTGACCAGTGTCTCCTGTGCCACCCAGATTCCCTCAGTTCTAGTGTACAACAAACTTCAAAAGGCATGGCTTGCTATTGCATGCTAAGACTTTTCTGACTTTTCTTTTTTCTTTAGCACTGACAGCAGAATTTATGGAAATTTTTAAAAGAAAGGGATTAGCCTCCTGTGAAACACAGATTATTTCCTCTCTTGTTAATATGCACTGCCCTCTTGTGATAAAATATATTTTTGGTGTTCTCTCAATGTTCCGTTCTCGTTTTCACTTTTTGTACTTTTCTGCTTTTTTAATTTTTCTGGTTTGGGTTCCTCCTCCAGTCCCCAGAGCTTTCTTTGAGGCTTTTTTCCTATGGCAGAAATAATTTATCGTAACTTTAGAAGGATGAAAGGAAAACAACACAAAACTTGATCAAAATATTCTTAGCCAATATTTCACTCTTTCATTTAATTTAACTACACTCTTTCATTTAATTTAACTCACAGATAATATCTTGCCAGGTTATTTTACTGAACATACAAGAATCAGACAGGTATGTAAGCTGCAAATACTGTAGTATGTAAATGTAGACTGGAAAGGATGAGGAAAATACATAGCAGTTCATTGCAAAAGCAGTCTTGGAAGAAAGAGGTCCAGTGTGCTCTTAATTGCATGATCACTGTCCTAACAACCTGAAGAAATGGCAAGGGAGAGCTACTTACTGCTGCAAACCTGATCTCAAAAACTAAACAGAGGAAAAGGTTGTTTCCCAGAGCTAAGGAGGCAGGCAAAGCCTGCCTTGAATACGATGGATGAAAGGCCATCACTGCCTGGGAGGGGAGGGAGGAGGCAAAACCCTTCAGAAACAGGAGAAAAGGCAGCATGACACACTACCCCTGGAGCCAAGGGGATGGCACAGAGGAAAGCCCAAAGAGACACTTTCAGTTAAGTGCTGGTTGGAAAAAGTTGCCTCCTCCTGTGTTTTGGGCAATGCACATCAAAGATACCCAACCATAATCCTCCTGTCCTCTGTATGGAAACAACGCACAAGGACTGTCAATGATTTCTACCTGCTTACTGTCTGTCTCACTTACTTGCTTACTTGCTGTCTTGACACACAGGTATAAATGAATTTGTAGAATTAGCTGCCAGATCAGTGGGAAATCTTCCTACGCAGCTCCACAGAGGAATGGAAAAAAATAGTATGTGGTAATGTGAGATGTGCTGAAGAGAGAAGAAGGGACAGGCTTTGAGAGCATAGAGCTGACAGAAAAACTGAACCTTGGCCTTTTCTAATATCTGATTGATGGACTTCACAGCCTTTAAGTATTTCTGGGATTCCTTTAATGCAAAAACTACTTTTATATGAGAACTCTCCCTAAGCTGATTCAAGCCACAAGCTCAGTTTTCATTCTGTACTGCAAATCACAAGACAACAGAACTTGCCAAAGAAAAACTGATTCTTTAATTTACAATGGCAAAATAGAGAATATTTTTCCTGAACTTATTTTCATAAGAGCAAGTAATGTTAACGAAAACGTCTAAGGATGCAGATCCCAAGGCAAGCATCACACCCAGGAAAATAGCAGCTAAACTGTAACAGAAATTCTCTGAGGGAAAGTATCAGGTTATCACAAATGGAGATCCAGCCATCAAGAATAAGCAAATAATCCTGTGAAAATCTCCAAGTCTCCATGCTTGGATACAGTGTGCTTGGCTGCTTAGTTTAACCCAAGTTCTCCAAAGCCAGGTGAATGTTACTGTCCAGTTCAGGCCCTTAGATGCTGAAGGGTTCAAATTACATTGGTCAGTGTCAAGAAAAGGAGCAGCAGCCTTAAGCATTTCAGTGCTGTCTATCCCTGATGTATTCTAGCAATCCGCTTGCTAGGCTACAGGTTGGGAAGGGGAGCATGAACTTCTGGGAAAGTGGCTGTGCACAACACTGCACTTCAACCCCAGCACCTGGAGTTAGCTGACCACACTCAGTCTGTATTTTTCTGTCAGATTTTATTTTCATTCAGGCATTTCTCCTCCCTCTTTTCTGCATTTCTTGGACAAGATCCTCTCAAGGTATTTGCAGGAGTCACTGTTTGGAAACTCCTTATCACAAGTGCTGAGAAAAATGTGGAAGAGACCTACGCAGTAAGGACTTGAGCATATCACACCTCGTAGTCTGCATATTTCCATCCCTCCTACCAGCTGCTACCTTAGGGCTTGTTCAGGACCACAGCATTCTAACTGTGCTGAGGAATGTGCTTAAGATGAGCCTGGGAGATCTGCTTTGTGCTTGGCCCCTTGAATCTCCTATGTTTTGGGACTCAATGTCCTTGTAAAGGTGAACACGGATCTAGGTTAATGACATAAGGTAGGAGGAACTAAAGAACATAAGAGAAAGAGGCAGCCAACACCCCTTGAGCTATAAAGACCTAACAGTGAGTAAATGACAAATGTTGTGGAGTTTCACTCCAATAAAACATTCAAGAAATACTTGACCTGTGTGTGAACTTCATACTTTTGAATTTTAGAACTGCCCCAGAATGATCGTGAGAAAAATCTCGCTCCAGAAATTCCTGTTCCTTCCTGCTTTCATTAGTGTCGATAGGCTTTCTGTGGTATTTTGGCACATCAGCAGTTTACTGTGAAGTTAAAGACTCTTGCTTTTGCTCCAAATCCTCAGCAAAGCTGAACTGAAGCAAGATGAAAATAGCTAAATGTGTTTTCCTCCCTAATTTTCAAGGCATGTTGTAAAATAAAACACTCAAACTGGTGAACGCTCAAAATCTCATTCCTGTGAGGTTCTCTAAATGGGAGAAAAATAAGACATAAACAAGAATTTCTCATTCAGGAAGACACACATCTGGGCAGCTGGCCACCAGAAACAACTTCAGTGCAAGGAGCACCAGAAGCAACCACCCCTCTCCCAGTTTGCTCAGCTTTTGGGCTGCCACTGGCCTTGTCTCACCTGCTGCCTCCCAAACTCACTGCAGGAGGGGCAGATCTGGCTGGCAGACAGATCTCTGTGCTGGGGACCTCAACAGTGGGGCTGGCTTTCCCACAGACCCTGGGGTGTTCCATGTTCCCCTGCCCACACACAGCAAGCTGCTTCCTGTCCCCAAAGCCTGGGCATGACGTGCTGTCATAGGAAAGAGAGCTTAGGAGAGGTCAGCCATGCCACCCTAGAAACTGCCCCTGGGTGTGCAGTGGAGCAGAAGGTGCTTCTATTTTAATTTCTCTGACAGCTTATAAAACAAAGCTGCGTATTTGAACAGAAATAAATTCAAGAGAAAACTCCCAACTAGCCCCATCAGAGACTGTTTGTGATGTAAATGCAGCCTGGAAACATGGAAATAGGTCCAGGCATTTCCCGTAACACACCTGTTTGCAAGAATCCTGGTAGCTTTTTTCAGTGTCAATATTAGCACTGCCTTGGTATTCCTATAATCAGCAAAGAGTTTATGGCTGATTAAATGGGAAAATACCACTTCCTTCTCTAGAGTGAGCTAGGAAACACTAATTTCTTCCCCATTAATTTCTGATGGCTTTGTAGAAAAGCATGTCTCTTAAGAGCTCAGCTGAGTTCATTATCCTGAGCAGACCTGCAGTGAGGCAGAGCTGCCCAGTGCCAAGCACAGACCTGCCCCAATTACCCTGGCAGATGTCACCTCACAAGAGGAGTTGGGCAGTGATTATGGCCCTGCAGAGGGCACAGGTGCTTTTGTGGGTCAGTTAGAAATTCACAAAGCACAGTTAAATAAGTGAGGCAGCAGGCTTGAGTAAATGAGAGTCTCATGACAAAATCGCCCAGTCATTTGGCAGCTCAGTGAGTAAAAATAATGAAAAGTCCTCATCCAAAAGCGCAGAAAGAACATTCTGGCTTCAATCCAAGTTTTGGTTCTACTTTCCAGAAACACTCTAGCTAAAACATTTGGACAGACATCTGGAAGTTGGGAGAGCTGGTGACTCTTTGCTGCTCTTTGCTGGTTTTGCTGGCGGGGCACAAGCCCTGCAACCCGGGGCACCTGCTTGTGTGCATTGGTGCCAGCCTTGGTGCTCAGAAAGGGCAGCTCACGTTCATTCCAACATCTGGACTCAGTTCTCTCTTAAATCCCACCTTCTCTGAGCCATGACACAAGCCTGGGGCTGGGTATGGCCAGGACAGTGGGGTAGGTGGACTGCTGGCCTCCGGGGGCTGCTCCCACCTATGTCCCAGCGTGTTGAATCTTGCTCCCCCATCATTATTGGGTGCTTTTACAGAGCTCTTCCACGCGACATTCACCTGCTGCTCTTCTGGTCTGTGCTTTCTCTTCCCTTCAGCACGAGGCAACAGACCCACCATGCATGGGAGCATCACATCTGTTCAAGTGTCCTCTTTTTCCTCCACAAACACTGTTTTCCTTCCTTGCTTTCTCTACAGCAGACACCCAGAGCACTGGTGCCTTTGAAGAACAGCAGAGATGCCATTAGGCAGCTGGTGCCATTGCAGCAGGCCGTGTCTGCTCAGCTGCCATGGGCAGCACAGGTATTGCCTGAGCATCAGCCTGCGGGCAGCTTCAGCCAAACACCCAGGCAGGGGCTGGCCCTGGAATTCTGCCTGGTGCAGGGCAGGCAGATCAGATGCCAGTGCTGTATCCAGGGGTGAGTTGTGCCTGTTGGGAATGCCAGTGTCCTCCCAGATTACTATGCCCTGCCGTGGGGGAGTGGGTGACAGTTGGCATCCTTGTGCCCTGAAGGGTGACACGGAGGCAGAGTGTGGTGGTGGTTCTCCTGCCCTGCTTGCTCTCATGTGACTGGTGACTTCCCACACCACCTCATCCCACTGCTTTCCTCCAGGCTGCACAAAATGTTGGGTTTGACCCGCACAGGCTCCCTGTGCCACCCCCTGGCACACGGGCAAAGTGCGTGTCACGGGGTGAGTCACTGCATGGAGTTTCAAGCAAAACTTTTTTTGTGGTTGGGTGTACCATGAGACTAACTCAGCCCTGGGGTTTTTCTGATGGAGTCCCCTCCCTGGATTTGTGGGCAGAGGGATGCACATATGTCCCACCACACCCTCCTCTCTGGCTGCCTCTGCCCTCCCTTGTCACAGGCTCCACGGTATTTGCATTGACCTTTCCACCAGCCCCAGGGCATGGAGAGTGAAAAATATTTCTTGAGACAGCCTTTCCTTTGCACACTGCAGTGTGCCCTCTGGAGACCTATGATCTTCTCTGAAGCATTTCTCTTCCCCCATGATGAGAAGAGGCAGAGTGACGTGTGGGGCTGCTCACACCTCTTCCGTCATCTTTCCATTTTTTAACGTTGCATGTGTTTCCTGGGCTTGTCGGCATTTTCCTATGAGTAAGCTGTTACCACACACACCCAAGATGTTTTCTACTCATGCCCAGAATGGAAAAGGGGCACTGACACATAACACATGGGTGCAGCGGCAGGAAGGTGTCAGAGATGGTTTCTAAAAGCTGTGGTGAACGAACTTGCGAACTTTGCATGCCCAAAGCAAGAGGATAAAAGTGAGAAACCCCTGCTGGCCCCAGATCAGTCTTACCAGTACTGCACCACATTGAGCTCTATTCCTATAAATCCGTGTCAAATTATGAGCTGAGCTTACCCCATCACTACCTGTTATCTTCTACTTGTTAACCACTTCAAATATAATGTTTTTTACACAGTAAAAAGTCATAAGCAATCTTTTTAAAAAATAGATGCCCACAGTCAATCTAGGAGCATGTGTCGAGGACACTGTACAGCTTTTAGTGTCCACTTTCACATGGACATAGCTTCCACTGTGATCTGTTTTCTGCTTCTGCTAGTAATCTATGGACTTCAATAAGGATAAACTAGCACCATTAATAAAAAGTGAAGCAAGCAGAGCTGCTTTATTGTCAACTATATTTACATATTTTATTGAAACCTGCAGAATTAAAAATTCTCCCCTAATACATCAGGGGAAAAAAAAAAGACATACGTTTCAAATACAAAGAGTGACAATCCGTGAGCACCCATACCATTATTTCAAATAAGAAAAAAAAAAAAAATTCAATTAAAACCCAACAACAACAACAAGCTGGTTAAATAATTAACAAAGTTTATGTACCAACTGGTGCTCTTACCAAGCAGTGATGATGACCCAAAGGTGTCATCAGTTGCCATCAAGGGTTGCCATCATATGTGCAATCAGCAAGAATTTCCATGAAAATCCATATTCAAGACCAGATTTGGCTGACCCAGGCACTGTCAGAGGCACACAGATTACCTGCTAAGCAAAAACCTGCAGGTTCCAGCAGGAGCTGGTGAGCCTGGCTTTTGCACCCTTATGCATCAGGGCAGATTCTGTCCCAAGTGCTGCAGTGGAGACTTCCATGCTCTCTAAGTGTCAGGGTGTCTCATGGTTCTTCAGTTCTGGATAAGGACAGCAATAACCATAAATCAGGATAGAAATGGGTTTCCATTAACTTTTAATTGAGGTTGTGTAACAACAAAAAATATTTTAGGGAAAGTAATACAGTCTCCTGATGAGATTACATATGAAAGTCATCAAAGACTGCACTGCTACACCTTCATTCACATGCTGCTACAGGCTTGTTGCCTCTCAAGACTGTGGGAGGAAAAAGGAAAATATCAGAACAGAAAGTCTTAGAGGCACAATATAATAATTTATATTCTATTTAAGCTTGAATTCTGGCCAGAAAGAAGTCATCAAAGTGAGGCTTCTGTAATGGTTTTGTGAGCAATGACTATATCAACCACTTCTTAGATCATGAATAAATCATGGTCAGATAGGTGTGTGATGAATCCTTGAGGAAACAGGATTATCCTCAGTGGCTACCTTTAGGTTAAGAGAGCACAAGCAAGATTTGTCTTTAGTCTTCTTAAACTTTATTATGTTACCTCTTTATATCTTGACAACTTTCTCCGTCCAGACACACCCAATGCAAGAATGTGTAATGGTAGAAAAGACAGCTTAAGGGTCCACCTGGAGAGCATCTTGCTTGTGGAAGTGGCCATCAGCAAAAATACAAAGTAGAGCAAAAAAATAGGGGAAGGACAGGAGTGTTTTCCACCCTTGATGTCCACAGGCTTCTGTTGTGGCTGTTGCTTTTCCACGCCGAGGAAGCTCTGAGGCTTCAGCTCTCCATCAGTGGAAGCTACTCCTTATCTTTGTAGAGGATGCTTCCAGTCATCCTTTTTATTTTTCTTTCTGGTGTGAGATGACATAACCAGAGCTGCAAAAAGATTTTGAGGTACACATACACTGTGGACTTATTCACAGGTTAAGTGATGAGCCTCCTTTTGTGCTCTGCATTTTCTTAACAACTCCTACCATTTAATTTGCCTTTTAACAGCTTCTGAGTGTTGACAGATATTTTTAGACAACTTTCCACAGTGGTGACAAAGCTACTTTCCTGAGCAGTAGCAAGGAAGACCTGTCATTTCATACATCTTTTTTCGTCCTAAGCACGTTGTTCAGTGCTTATCAACCTTTATTATTGCTTATCAGCTTTTTCATTTATTGCCCTGTCACTCAACACCATGAAGTAGTTTTGCAGGTCTCCAAAGTCAGTTTCAGGTTTAAGTATCCTGAATAATTTAGTGTCATCTGCAATTTTTGTCACCCACTCCCCCCCTCTGTCCAGATCAGTTCACATTTCAGAAATGATGTAGTA
This sequence comes from Passer domesticus, assembly GCF_036417665.1. Taxonomy (NCBI): domain Eukaryota; kingdom Metazoa; phylum Chordata; class Aves; order Passeriformes; family Passeridae; genus Passer; species Passer domesticus. The sequence goes on along the minus strand of NC_087478.1, from coordinate 33,003,448 downwards.
AACATCTGTAGAGTTGCACAGATAGGACCATTTCCCAATGGTCTTTTCATTAGGAAAAATTACCACTCTACCTCCAGCCACCAGTTTCTGAAGTCCTGGGAGACCAATTTTTTAGCCCTGGGTAAGGGTTTTGAGGGCAGTGTCTGGGTTGCCTTTATTGCACAGCATGACCCAGGTCATAAGGGTTCCTGCTGGTATGGTGAAATAGCTAACTTTGTTGTTTCAGGCAGCTCAAAAGACCCATGGCTCTCTTTGAACTGGGCACAGTGAGAATGGCTGCAGACACATGCCTTTAAAAGCCAGGCTGCCTGCTGCACATGACTGGAAGCTCACTCATCTCCATCGCGGGATGGACGCACGCACGTGTACGTGTCGGTGCGAGCAGGGTGCAGAGTCATTGGTCTGATTTCATACAGAGATCTTGAGCACTGGAAAAATACCTGAAGTGTCAGGCTGCTTGTTTAAGCGGCAGATTTGCCTGAGTCAGCACAGCAGGCTTGAGTCTTTCATGCACAGCTAAGCAGCTTCTTCTGGTTGCGAATCAATTCCGCTCACCTTCAATAGGAACTGGTGATTTCTATCATTTGTTCTCAGAGCCATGGAGAAGTTGTAGGGTTTTTTTTTCTTTCTTTTCTTCTGTTTGATTCAGTGTTAGTCTGTTTCTCAGGAAGATGCCTATAAAAATGAGGACTTGCATTTTGAGTTATTAGCACTTGTGTTTGCCTTTCATTTTGTAAAAAACAGACTTTCTTTGCAAAATATGGGGAAAAATTGTATAAAAAAACAGGAAGTGCCTTCAGACTGCTCACCAAAACAAGCGAGGTACCAAGGATCAGACCTTTTCTATCCATTCAAGGCTTTTCCTGACACTGTACATCCAATCTGGTTTTGGTAATTGGGCCAGTTGTGGATTTAGTGCCCTGTGAGCACACTGGGGCAGAGCACAGCACATCCTGCTGGTGGTCTACAGGTGACTGCAAGGTCCCCATGCAGGAAGGGAGGTGAGGACACAAGTGTGTGCTGCTAATTCAAGGCTGTGAGAGCTTTGTGCACACACTTTGGGCAGGATGGGAAGCAGCCTTCCCGTGGCATCCCGGAAATAAAGCAGGGTGCTCTTGCACGGGGCTGGAAGATGGTTAGTGCTGGGTGGTAGCTCCTGGCCCCACTGCAGTTTACCCTCTCGCTCAGTGTGTGCACAGATGCCTTCTCTGTAATGATGCCCTTTGGGCCTCATTTGGTGAGATGTTTTCACCTCCTCTGACTTCAGGGCCGAGCACCTCTGGAAAAACAAATCATGCATAATATTTTGGCTGTCTTACAGATGATGTAAAATGTGCTTTTATTTCATCATATGGAAAACTTCACTCCTGTTCTCCATCTTTCCTCACTGACTTGTCCTGGCCACCATACCCTGTGAGAAGGGCTGTGTACCCCTGGGAGTACACAGACAGCTCTTGCTCCACGCAGCTCCACAGTGGGTAGAGAGAATCTCAGAGCACAGGTCTGCTACAGTGCTTATACCTTCCTTAGGAGAAAAAATATACTGTTGCTGGAGACCCCCTTTATCTTTAGTTTTACACTTTCATTCTGATAAAGGAATTGGGAATTATATATGCAGCCACTGGCAGATAAGTTAAAGCATGAGCTGAAACATTAACGGAGATGAGGTTCCACTGATAGGCAACTGAAAATAAGCATCCTGACAGATGGTGCCAATTGATTTAACTGCAGCTGCAGTGCTTAACAGGGTAGAAAATGCAAGTAAAAATCTAATGGGAGGCCTGCCCTAGTTAAATCAGCCTCTTATTTAACTCACCAGTAGTAATAATGGAACATCACTGTTAATAAATTCCAATTAAACAAACGGTGGAAAGAATTATCTGTTTTTCAAGCTTTCCAAGCAAAGCTAGTTAAACTGTCATCCTTAAAAAATTTTAAGCATATATTTATGAAAATAAGTGCACACACATTTGTATACACCTAGAATATACATACTGATATGTAATAGATATCAGTATGTTGTATATTTAACATACATATAGCACCTACCATACATATCTTATACTGCCATTATTGTATTATCAATATGCATTGATGTATAGAGATAGAGTTCGTTTATATTGATTTAAATGTACATAACAGTCTATCCAAAAATGCAAGAGAAAGCAACATTGCTATTTCAAATCACTTGGAGGGAAGGAACAGAAAGGATGGCAGAGGAAAGGAGGAAAGATGGAGAGAGGCTAGAGGCAGCTGAGGTGAAAGCCTGGCATAGATCCTTGCAGCTTTTCTTCATCCTCTGGAAATGATAAGGCAAAGCTGTTTTCCTCTCTATGCTTCCCTCCAAGCTGCTATTCTGTCCTGCTCACAGCCAGCTGTGCTGTGATGCATCCTTGAAGGGTGCAGACGGATCATGGTCAGGAGATGCTGTGAATGGAGTTATCTTCAGTGTGATGCCACAAAGGGACAGGATTTTCATCCCCTTGTGCCACAGTGCCAGTGCTGGGCCTCCACAAGCCCAGAGAGGACAGAGCCATTGGCTCTTCAGCAGCCACTGTGTCTCCATCATGCAGTCCAAGGCATAGAGACCTCCGAGAGCACAGGAGTCCATCACTTTGCTGTACACTGGGATGCATCTTGGCTTGATGATCCCACTAAAGACCGTCTTATGGCAGTTTCATGTGGGTTAGCAAGTTCACACGTGCAGCCATTTGAAAGCCTGATTCATTTATCCACAATTCATTCCAGAATGCTCTTTGCTGGAAGGTTATATTTTAGCAGCTCTCTAAAATTAGCCCAACTTGACCGGCCAATAATTCACTCTTAATATCAAGCTCCCAGTTAGAGGAACTAAGAATATTTTTTCTTTCAGGCAGCTTTGCCCTTCTACACACAGAGCAATTTTTCTATTTGAGCCTGTGATCATGCAAGAAAGATTTCTGATGTCCTGTGAAAATCATATTAATAGAGTAAACTGGGGGGAAAACAATCTTCTTGCCACATCATTGGCTTCAATATTTACATACTACTGTAGCAAGATCCATAAAAGAGCAGAGCACAGAGAAGAAAACCCTCACATGATTGCTCTGGCTTTTCCATAGGAGTGCTGCAAGAGGTGATCTGAAAAGCAAGCAATGAGAGCAGAGCCTGGCTCACATGTGTTTCTGGTCTCCTGTGAACAGCAATCCAGTGCCTCTGCTTTGGGTTTTCAGGGGCAAAGCTCCCCAGCCATTCATGTCAGGAAGCTGCAATGGAAGTCTAGGGCAAAAATGATTGTTGTTACTAATCGACTGATTTCTATGGCACTCAAAGGAAATCTAATAATTGTGTGTCCAGCAGCACTCCCAAGCAGGGGTGTTTCAGAGGATGTGCCATCACCTGCAGCACATCACAGAGTTTGCTTTAATCTACACCCTCCACTGCTATAGCTTAAAAAATGAACCTATTTAAAGAGAATAAAAGGTAGAAATTTCCCTCTGCCTCACTTTGCGGTGTGCTTTTGCCTTCAGCAAAACATCACCTGCTGGACAGTGACTTCCTCCTGTGGTGAGAGAACATGGGGTCCTGATGAGGTGCCATGACCTAAGGGTTAGTCTAGAGAGTGTGACCACAGGGTCTGAGTATTTCACAGTACTCGAGAACATGGAGGCCTTTTCCTCTTAATCTTTCTACTTAGTTACAGATTACCACAAATACCACAAAAATCACCAATATGCCTATGATTAATAATGCAAATATGAATGAATATATATATAGTATGTCTCAAGCTATTATGTATTATTAGCATCAATCAATTACAGTGTCAATCAATACCATGGTATCAATCAATGATGGCATGAATTAATAGTGTAGCACAATCAATAACAAGCACAACCAAGTAGTTCTGTACTCTTACCTACTACCACAACCTGTCACTAGAAAACAATGTGTATATATACTGATATATATAACATCAGTAGGAAGCAAATTAGATTCCAGAAGGAAATCTCAAAAGGGGAAGGACAAATCAGTCAGTGGGGGGGGACTACACCCCCAGCTCTCCCCAAAAGAGGGGATGACAGACTGAGCTGAAAGCTTAACAGAGATACTCACTTCCTGGGGTCAGCCAGGGGTCAGCAGAATGTCTGTGGTGACAGCCCAAGATCCTGTAGAAAGTTTGTGTGGGATTCTACTGGGAAGCTCGGAGTGACACAGGACCTCAGTTTTGGATAAAATAAACACATATTTTTAATAACATACGGACATAAGAGGGCATAGAACATCCTACTTCACGCAGTCAATAGATGCTGTTAATGTCTGGTTTCACCTGTAACAGCCAATACATTATGATGTTTTGCTGCTCTTTATTTTATTTATGCAATTTTATTTTCCCAGACTGTTTTCCACTGTGTTTTCCCAGACTGTTTTTCTCAGGTGATAAGTTGGTTTTACCCTCATTTTTTCTGCTTATTTACAATATTTCAGGATGTCTTCGGTGCCTAGGCACTCTGGCTGCACTTTTCAAAGATGCTTCTTGTTTACAAGCCCCATCCTTAGAGGGGATCCCGTTCTTCAGCAGTGCCAGGCTGGCTATCCTTTCTCTGTCAGTACTTTTCAGCAGATGATTTCTTCTCTTCAGTAATTTTCCTCTTCTAACCAGACCACCTTTATGACTGATCACATTATGGGGCTGGCCTGGGAGAAGACTGAAATGCTTACCAGGCTGTGAGGTACCTACCAAGCAAGCTGAATGTGGGATAAGAAATACCCTGAGCCATTTCACAGCTGCAGCTCTGCTGGTGAAGCCTGGTGGCCAATATTGCTCTCCCTGATACCCGGCTCCTCTGTAGTGGGTTTCTCTTCTCTTCCAAGCCCTCATGCTTCAAAAAGGCCCTGCCCTCCCTTCAAGTCTGGATAAAATTGGTCATGAGTGCTAAAATTACTATGAGAACAAAAGAGAAACTGACCAATGGGATAGATGTAAGCTTTGTTTCCCTAGGAAAGTGAACCTAGGAACAGAGCAGGAGCTATGACTGACATGCTTAATGGTGGAAAACAGTCTTTAATTTAAAAATTACAATGATGTCAAAAAATACAGCACTCTGTAATTGAGGCTTCCCTAAATTTCAACAAGCCTCATCAGCATTTTGTTCTGTGCTTTTATCTCATGACTGTAATTGCTCCTGGTGGAATGTAATGAGTTCTGTGTGCTGTGAGAAGCCAAAAGAGAGAACTTGGGGCTTTGGGCAAAGAGTTCCACCCTCCATTCCTGGGCCCATTGCAGGCTGTTACTTGCCCTCTCTGTGTCCTCTCTGTGTTTCTCTGAGCTCCAAATTGTCACCAGACCTGATGCTCAGTGCAAATAAACCACATTTCTCTGTAAGAGATTTGTGTAGGGACCAGGACAGGCTCTATGTACACTGCATGAATGAGGAGCATGGGAGTGTGTTGTTTTCTCAGCTCACCAACAAATGCAGCCAGGCTTTGTGTGAGAAGATCATAACTGACTTTTGGATACAGATTAGGAGGAAAATAGCTCCTTTTAAAAAAGGGGACATCAGAAATGAAGAGTTGGGGGGACATCCTAGGCAAAATGCACCCAAGTGACCCTTAGGCAATCAAGTTAAACACATCCCTGATCTGAGGAGCTGAAGATTAGCCTACAGAGATGGTCAACTTATGTTTAGTCAATAAATAATGGTGATGATAAATAATTTTTTGTTATTAATTCAATAAAAAAGTCTTTGTCTGCAGACTGGTATGCTGGCACATCTGAAGCAACCGTGGCGTTTACCTCAAGCAGCCAGAGGAAGTGAGCTGGGTTTTCTTGTCCTTGTCTTTACCCCAAACCATTTCACACCTTCTCAAACACGTCTGCCCGGAGCTGCTGAGGGTGAGCAAGAGGCCATCACTCACACAGGGCAGACTGCAGGAGCACACATGGCCCAGGTTTGGGTAATACCCATGGTGAATGCAGACATCTGAAAATTGCCTGTGGGCTAGGCAGCCCAAATTATGGGGACAAACCCACACTTTGCATGAGCAGGATGAACTGGACAAGGAAGTCCTTGAGTCTGAGCACCCAAAGCACTCAGGCTGTTCTTCTCAAGGTCACCCCAGTGCTGCAGTAGCACAGGGGGCTTTGATATCAGAGTCTGCAGAATGTGCAGCATTTTATTTGAGATTTCTCCCCCTGGCTGGCTCTGTTTAGTGTGACAGAGGCAAATTTGCCTGTGTTCAGACAAATTTTGAGGATTGTACGTGCTCAGGAACAGCTGGAAAACCAGTGATTTACAGTAACTGGGCATGGTAGCTCACAAAGGAAAACATATCCCTCCTCTGAGTATGTGCTATGGATTTCTGTAAATTAAAAAAAAACACCTGTCTTGAAGACCACCCAGTCTCCTACAACCAGCACTGAAGAAAACTGGATCCAACAGAGCCCTTCTCCACACTGGTACCCACGCTGGTTTTAAGATACTGTTTTATGTTGTGGACTGTTCAGGCTTGGCCTGTGAGATGTGCAGCCCTTATCAAAATTTTGTGGTCCTCTTGGTAGGGCTTTCAAAAGGATGATACACAGAAAACCTTACAAACATTTAGAGAATGACTTGGAGTGTTTTTTATGGGGTTTCCAGTTCCTAAAAATGTTTTGTACGGGTTTGCTATAAATGACTTGGGGGGATTTACTCTGACAACTTCCAGTGAGATTTATTCTTTGCAAAGGGCAGACCAAAACATTTCCTGCAAAGGCATTCTTTTTGAAGATAAACTGGAACTTTATTTAAATAAAATTTCCAAAAAATACATCTTTTCTTTGAACATTGCTGTTTTCCTTGAAACAGTGATGCTAGAAAGCCCCCAAATTTTCAGCAGTTTTTGATGAGGAAGACTAGTTACCAGCTGCTAAAAAAACAAATAGCTTTTTAACATTTTGAGTGGAGTTTTCATCAAAAGGCAATGTTTCCTATAGAAAATTCTAATTAAAGTGATGTTCATTTTTTGTCAGACCTGTCTGCAGAAACTCTCTCTTTCCTGTATGTCACAATCTCTATATTCCCCAGCTGGGAGAGTGTGTTAGAAAACCCCAGCCAGCACTTTGCAGAGACCCAGCCTCTGCACGGGATTAATCAAGGTGGAGCCCGGCACAGACCTGACAGTTTGTGGTTTTTGTGTGAGTTAGTGGCCTCACAAAGCGACACCTGCAACTTCAACAACCTACCTCATCTCCTTCAAGGCTTTTCTGCTAAATGGAGTTATTTTCAGGGTTATCCCATCCCTTTGGTCACCTCCAAGCCAAGGACTTCAGCCCTGGTACATTCAATAGTCAGGCATCTCTACTTGTGCCATCTTTGCTTCAATCAGTTAATAAAATTAGTAATAATCAGTTAATGTGTATAAAACAACCACAGAAATGAACCTCTGCAAATATACAGGGCATCATTTCCTTTAATTTCTTTATTATAGCTTATTGCAATTTGCATGCATTTTGTCTCCATAAATTAATCTGATATTACTGTCACATGTTGCTCATATTTAACAACAATGCATCCATTTCCAGCTAGCTGTGTCCAGCTCAGCAGACTTCCAAATTTCTGCCATAAATTAACTGGATGGTAGAATGTATATTGCATCTTACAAGGTGGAGAAAATTCCCCAGGCATTTGTTGGCATGAGTCATGCTTCTCATGGAAAAGTGCAGTATATAGAAAATAATGGAGAAATGAGGATTCAATTAATATTGAATTTTTTGAAAATGCCACTGCTAATGATAATACAAACAGTATCATTAAGGTTGGTAGGATCAAAAGGAGACCTGGAAACACTCCCAACCCCAGGACTGCTACGGAGTTAATAGTCTATAATAGAATCTATTCATGCTCCTAGATTAGTCTGTCAAAGACAATTAATCAAAATACAATAAGCTTTTCTTCCCAAAATAGAAATGTATACACAGTTAATGCGACAGTTGCATCACTGAAATTTCACAGGAGTTTTCGTCTTCTATTTTGCTGAAGTTACAGGTTGAGGCCTGGGACATAAGGCCTGGGACAAGCAAATTTATGAAGTGTGAAAGGCCACTTGAAGGAAAAAGCCATAAAACCACTTTTATATGAACCTGAAACCATATACAACCATTCAGTAAAAATACTGATACTTACAGAGGCTGCATTTACTTATACACTTTTTATCCTTTGGAATGTGTTTGACAAAAGCAATAAACATGCAGGGGTGTATTGTACTGCCATCATTCAAGCATGTGTAATCTCATTGACTTTATTGGAACTGTATCAATATCATTGAGGGCAGAGTTTTCACCTTTCAGGAATCTCATTTTGAGGATAATTGGAAGTATCTCTGAATAGAAGGAAAGGGTTTTTTCACTAGAATCTATTTTTGATACAAAAGTTCTACTTTATAGTCTGTAGCTGGTTTTGCTATTGCTCCCTTTCTTATGCAAAGCAAATTTATAGGCACTTTTATGAAAAGGAACAACAATGGAGTCAATTTTATAGCAAGAAATAATAGAGATAAATATTTCTTTCAGTGCTGACTCAGAGACAGTATCACCCCATTGGTAGTTAACTTACACAGGTTTGATAAAGAGAGTTTTACCTCACCCTCTCTTAAAAGATCAGGTGAATATGAATCACTTATTTGATCACCTTTATTCCTAATCATGCTTGATTCATTTAACTGGAAGAGACCCCAAAGGCAGGAGTCAGGCTGTGGGCTGGTGCAGCATGGCTGTGCCTCCCTCCCTGGCACCGAGTTTGCAGTTCCATCCTCCTCGGGGTCCCTGTGGTGGCAGTGCCAGATGTGTGACTTGCAGCTGGAAGCAAGTGCTGCTTCATGTCCCACAGGCAGCTCCATTTCCCAGCGCTGCCTCCTCCACCTTGTGTTGCTCTCAAACCATGATCTTCTATGCCTTGAAAGCCTGAAATTTACTTTTTGATTTTGTAGTGGAAATGAATGTTTAAATGTCAGGAACACCTCTGGACTGAAAATCATCGATTCTGTCTCTCTGTGGCACAGAAGTTGACTATGAACATAAACGGGCCATGTGCCAGTTTCTGCACTGACGCACATGCCAATAAATTATATGGCTGGATCATGCTTTTGCAGATGATTTTGCATTTAGTTATAGTCCCAGAAGTTCATGTTCATTGTCTGAGGGTTTTGGGACATAAAGAGAGGACTATAATAGAGGGTTTGATCCTGCCAAATTTTAAAGTATGCCTTCTCCCTTTCAAAGGTGCTGCCTTTCCACAGGCTTAACATTTTTTTGGTGCTTGTTCTCTGATGACAGGCAGTCTTACTGCCTCTGAATACCTGTCACTGCCATGCAAAGCCATTTGCCATGCAGCTACATCTCCCCTCTGCCTTTTCTCTTACCCCGCAGGGAAGCACAATGGGAGACACTTGGAGACAGTACAAAATTGCAGTTGAGGCATTTGTTTCTTATTATATTTGCCCTTCCCAGGAACACAAGTGGCAGCTTGCCATGAATTAGGTCTGCTCAATAATTCAGTCCCCGAGTAATCAGAAGACAGCAGTCAGAGCTGTGATGGATAACAATATGTCAGTGCTGGGTCTCCCCAGCCTATCACCAGCCCCTGTGACCATCAGTCACGATATTCTACTTACCTGCCTACCTCCACTGACAAACTTGCATTAAACTCATGGTTCATTTCCTGTCAGCAGATCCTCCATGACCTGGGTTCTGCAGAGATGTGCCAATTGGTTCTTCTTAGGCAAGAGCTGACCTAAGGCAAGGTAGAAGTGTTGGGTCAAACTTTCTCAGTTGTAGAAAACTGCAATGACTTCCTTGTAAGCTGAGAAACTTGGCCAAAATTTAACAAAGCTCTGTTGTTTTGATAATAGACAAAGATGTTGTATACTCTGAAAATATCACTGTGTTTGTAACAGTCAGACTTGGTCTCCAGCGGTCTTCAAAATCCATATCATCTCAGTCACAGCACTTCCTAAGTCAGGATTCCCACTGTGGGAAAAGAGATTTGTCAGATCATGAAACTACAAGCAACTGGCTTAAGAATTATACAAGCTTTTGTTATCTTAAACCTCCTGCTTTTGTTGTGCATGCTTTCTCATTGTATTTCTTTAGGAAGAGAGAATACAACCTACAAAGTTAATGAGAGAAGATGCACAGTCAATTGTATCCTCAAACTCTTTTAAAATCAGCATGGTGGTGGTGGGATGACTTTGAGTGCAAGGGCATCAGGCTATGGTTGGTGCCTGGAAGTTCAATACCCAGCTCCCATCAGTGGTGTTTTCTTCCTAGGATCAGCAAGATCCTTGTGACTTTGCTTGCTAACAACTTGTGTGCTACAGTGGATACTTTCTGACTCGCAAGCCTGGTATAGCTCATACTTGAATGCCCTGAAGAGATTATTTTGGATTGTCTGCCCAAAACTACCACGGGGAAACTGCTGGATGAAGGTCAGTTTTAGACATTTCCAAAAACAAAGGATGACAATGTTAAACCACTCTGAGTCACATAGACCTGTTTCAGGAACCTATATTGACATTGTCTGTGGTAATTTCTTCAGTGCATGCCTTTATTTTAATTTTTCATAGGCTTTATGGAATGGGAGTTTAACAAGACTCATGCATTTGGCTCTTAGTTGGACTAGCTGGAAACATGAATTCTACCTTGCAAAACATTTTGCGGTGTTAACAGTTATTTTAGTCACACTGATGATCAAAAGGCTTTTGAAAGTTTCCAGAAAAAATTCAGGGAAAAGAGAAAAAGTGTTTATTAAGGCATTTACTCACCTGGCAAGGGGGAATAAAACTCAAGTGAGGCTCAGTCTTGTGCATTAAGATTATCAGTCTCATTATCAGTCTCTTTCTCCATCTCATAAGAAATGTAAGTCTGAATTCCAAGATGTTACTAAAAAATTTAGTAAAACTACTGTTATATTTCCTAGAATAGTTTTGGTTTCAGTGAAACAGCATGCAGATTTTAATAAGATTGTCAGGAAAAAAGGAGGTGTCTTGGTGAGGCTGCATGATGGTTCGCAAAATCCTGGAGATTTGATGGTTGTCCATTGATCCATCGCTTTTATAAATGTGCTAAAAAGATGGTAACTTGACTCAAACTCATCAATCCCATTCATGTTTACACCCACTCCCTGGTGCTGGAGTTCTACCTAGCATTTAGCTGAAATTTTTCAGGAATGCAATTATTCAACAGCTTCCTTACTCTAGACTGGCCATCTCCTTATATTCTTGTCCTTTTATTTTTCTTCTAAAATATTCTGACTGCAACACCTTTTTCCTAATACTTCATTGAATGAAACAATGTGACTAAGTAGAGTGATAAGAGAGCCTAAGAATTACACCTTTCTTCTGACCAGCCCTGAGCATATCCTCCTACTGTAATTTCCTCTTTGTCTTGGGAAATTCCCCTTTGGGGGGAATGCTGGGTGTAGACATTTTCAGAAAATGCTGTCAGCACAACTCCTGCAGAGCTGCAGGAGGAAGGGAGGGGACTGGGTGAGTGTGGTAGGGGCCCAAGCATTTTTGGTAAAAGAGTCAAAGCATAGAGTTGCAGTATCAGCAGTGAGGTGATTGTCAACTACAGGAAAAATGTTTCCATTTCCTACCACAGGTCACAACACTTAATAGAATCATCAATACGAACACTACTAAAGACCAAATCAGCCCAATATGCAACGCTAGTCTGGGGTCATCTACAACAAACCCACTTGCCTGGACCAGCAGGAAGGCCCAGAACTCAATGGGCAAGATTCCTGAACAGAGCAGAAGAGGAGAACTTCCCTATCGAGCGGAAAGGATGCAGGGACAAAAATGCTGAGGTGCAGGCTGAGAGCAGTGCTGTGGGGGATGGCTCTCTCAACACACACCAGTATGAGGAGGTGCAGCAAAGCCTGCTCGTGAAGACTGACTGTGTTAGCTGCCACACAGCTGCCTCATGTAAGATTCAGCTCAGAGCTGGAGTACCTGCACTGAAGGGTTTGCACAGAGATGTCAACACCTGAGCTCAAAGGGTGACTCAGTTGCCTCCACGGAGACTTCTCATGTTGCTTGAGATGCTACAGGAAATCTGAGACACCTACAAGGAGGTGGCAGATGCAACACAGGACCTCCCAGTACAGCACATCGAGACCTGAAATAACATCCTGAAGCATCCAGTTTGGCACTCAGAAACTGGATCATGTCCAAGGTTATTTAACTTCCCAGTACAGTCAAGGGATTCTAGGAAATACTTTGGTTTGCCAAGAATTAAACTAATGTCATGGCCAGGCTGACTGTACTGATAAGATTTCCATTACGGGCACCATAGTATCCAGCTGATATGAAGATGACTAAATGTAGATATTCCAGTCTTCTAGTCCTCAATCAAGAAAAGAAAAATAAAAAATCTGTTCATGTCAAAAGCACACTGCCACCTCAAGCTAAGCTCTTGCTAGTAGCCTGCTCCACAGCAGCAAGGCCAAAAATGTCCTGATGTTTATTACTGTTTCTGTTGACTCCATTGTGCCTCAACAGGCAGGTTGCTACCAGGGTATTTAAAAGTCAAATCAAAGGATAATCAAGGGAAATTAACTCTCTGCAAACAATAGACCTGGGCTGGTCTTCTTGAATGTGCTGAACTACTCTTTTTTCAGTATGGCCCAAGCACTGCATGAGGAGTTGGATAAAATATTAATTTTGAATGGCTGTAGACCTCCTCCAGGAGGACCAGGTTCCAGTGAGCCATCTGAGTGTGGCACAAAGGGGCTCAGTGCTGCTCCTAATCCACTCCTTGTGCTGATTGAAGAAAGCACCTGATGGTCTGGAACCCTATCCATGCCTTGTTGGCCAAAGCATGTCTCACTCCAGATGTGTTTTGCACACATCGATGCTATCACTAAGATATTTTCTGAAGGACTACTCCCTCCTCTTAGCCTAGGGCTTCTGAACATGATAACTTCTTTCCACCTTAGAAACTAGATTCTATCCTACTGATACCCTAATTTTCGCTCAGCTACTTCTCACCTTTTCTCCTCTACATGCTTGCCCAGGAGCTGCAGTCTGAACCAGCACAGTGTTTTTTAAACAAGTCTCTGTTTTGGAAGACGAAGAGAGGATGGAGTACAAGTTGTTCCAGGAAGCATAGGCTTGATTTGAGTCTGCAATGGCAAAATACTAGTACCCTGTGAAGTAATAAAAGGGTATTTTAAAGAAACTCCTCTTGGCAGGGCTGTAAGCTGATTTATGAAGGCAGGTGTCAAGTGACTGTGAAACTGCTGGAGCCATGGCAAAGCATATTTTATTGTTGCTTTTGTGTTTTTGTATCATTTCTAAAAATCCCCAAACCAGTCTAAGCAGAAGTACTGTGCTAATAGGGTGTTTAAATGGATTTGAGGGAATTCAGGATTTCTGTGTAATTCCAAGGCGTGACAAGCCAGAAAACTTGCCAGTTTTATATAGTGACTCTGAAAGCCAGTATAAAGTTCAGCAAACAGTGAATGTGCTCAGCAACGGAGATGAAAAATCCATTGTTAAGCAGTTGCTGCACCTGCTGCAGTGACATGTTTTCCTTATAATGTTCTTATGTTGGCTGGGCCCATGACTTACGCACATGAAGAGGGGTCATGGTACCTCTTTCTAAATGTTTGCATGGGATGATGGAGGTTTCTGTGATTCAGGCAGTGAAAACTGACTGTGTTACATTTCCAAATTATGTCTGAGCCCCTTTTGCCAAGGTGAAAACAATTCTGCAAAGAGTAGGGCAACACAGCAACCATTCTTAATGTCAGCAATGCCACCTGGTTTATTTATCCTAGATGGAGGTTCTTTACAACATTTTATGCTACTATAACACACATATTTTCCTATAGATGCTCTGCATGTGTTGGGCATAAATCTGATGCTCTCACCACAGATTCTGCATTCCATGGGCGTGTTGTTTATAGCCACACATGTGCCCTTCTCTGGCCAGGACAGATGTGGGAGCCAGCTGCAGACAAGCAAAGCTGCTATTAGTGCACACTGGGGCTGTTCCCTGTGAGGCTGTGCCATGCCAAGGGGGGCATCCAGTCCTGTGCTGGCAGGCAGAGATGCCCTGGCTGGGCTTGTATGTAACCTTGGGTAAAAGGAATCTGGTCACATGTGCTATCCTTCCTTTACAGATCCCTCCCCTGAGCCGGCATGAGAAAAACCACATCTAAGGTGTATTTTGAGAGTGGGGAGCTTTGTAAGGGGGGAGCTTTGTAAGAGGGGAGCTGTGTAAGCAGCTGACCTGTCAGTCACCTGCCTTTGTTCTGCTCACATGGAGTGCAGAGGCGTCTGCCAGGAAACACTGCCCAGTCCAGGGTAGTTCAGCCTGCCTGCTAGCTGAGGGGGAATGAAGGCAGGGGATGTGGGGTGAGGTGAGCTGGCTTGCTGCAGGAGGACATTTCTTGCTGCCATCCTGATGAACAATTACAGGCTCTACCCATCACCACACTGGGAGGTAAAACTGGCAATTTGTGACTTTGCAGGAGTATTTCTTAAAGAAGACTGTTGTTCCTGCCTTAGCAAAACTCATCCTATCATTCCACTGGTCTTTCCAAAAAAACATGTGTAAGACAAGGCTGTCAGCTATATAAACTGCTGGACTACTTGCAAAATAAAAAAGCTCTACTTTTTCCTCAGCTCAAGCATAAGCTTTTCCTGCAACCTCTCCCTGCCCTACAAACCATCAGACACTCTGCCTTTTTTCATGAGTTCTACAGCCTGCTTTTTAGAGCTACAAGATCAGCATCATTGGCATGAATATTCAGAAATAAACTAGGCAGGTGTTTGGGTTATGACAATCTCAGCTGCAAAATTTCTGGCCTGTGGCAGTGGAATGATCTCAGTCCTCAAATCCTCACTATATTCTGATTGCAGCTTTAAATGTGCTCTTTTTTCTTTATGCAATGGAGTCTTTTTCAAAGGAATGACTCCATAATAAATAATAAATATATAAATTTAAATATTGCGTGCATGCCTGAAAACCATAGCACAGAGGACTGAGAGGAAATATTCTGGGTTGGAAAATCTTTTGCTGCACGAGTCAGCTATCCAGATAATGGATCCTTAGAAGTATGTAGGACAAATAGCTCTATGAACCATCTGGGACTCACTCAGCAGTGGGAAAAAGACTGTTAGGCTTGCAAGATCAGCACGCAAGAGTGATTGCTGATCAGTCACTGCTGCTTTGCAGAGAAAACAAAGGCTTTAGCATTTAAGCTATTAATAGCTTTTACCTAGTCCAAGTGTTGCAAGATGCATTAATTTCCCCAGACCATAAATTAAAAATTTGTTAGACACTTTTGTAGATTGCGGTTTTATAATAGGCTTAATTTTTATTCACTTGTTCCCGTGTTTTTCATGTGCCAGCATTAAGTTCTATGAAGTGCCTGGCTGAGCCACATCTGGTTTGAAAACTCACCACGTATAAAACACAGCAAAACTCCTTGTCAGATCATAATTTCCTGACTCAACTCATCCCACAGCTAAAGGGACACTGCTGCAGGAACAAAAGGGCACAAGGGGCTGGCATGAGGTTTTTTGGTGTCAGCATCCACTAAGGCCATTTTATGCTGATTGTGGGAGCTTAACCTAGTTGGGCTGGATGCTTTTCTTCAATTTCATATCACAGTGGAATGAAATAATAGTTAAAAAAACAGTTATTATTTTAATTGATTACCAAAGTGTTATTTCAGTCTAAATCTAGTTTGTGATTGCTTCTAGGGAAAAATGCCTATTACTTCCAGAGAAAAAAGAAAGATGACAAAAACCAATAAAATAGTTAATGATTTCACAATCAGGCAGGTGAGATTTTGTACATTGCCCCCATAAGGTTGCAATTTTCAATTACATACTGATATATTTAACAATGGTTAACTAAATGGCTAACTAGAGGTCTAAAGGCACAGCATCTTGCAGAGCCTCTCATGTCCTGTGCTAATTTGGCTCAGTCTGAGAATCAGACCAAGGACATTAATGTTTGGAAACACTTAAAAAACTCACCTCTGGTAAACTGGGAATGGAATTCATCTCCAAATAAAGGAACCTGTTTGTGGGTGTAGGTGTGAGTCTATCTGAGCTCTGTGTGTCCAGGCTGTCTTCCCACCTTGCAGAGGTGGGTGGTTTGGTTGCAGGAAGGAGTTATCATGTGGAATACACAGGGTGCAGTGACCTGCCAATGGGTCCAGTGGCTCTGACAGAGGATCTTCAGGATCTGTGCCCTCTGCCATGTGGGGACTGGGGTTTATACAGCAGAGCTAGAAACGTCTGCTCACATATCTAAATCCTTCCACTAGCACAAAGTCAGCCTGGTTCAGCTGGCTGCCCACCAGAAGCAGGTTCAGCTGCCCATACACAAGTACCTAGCGCTATTCAAGGCACTTTCTAGCACCCAGAACACTGCATGAGGTTGGCAGATGTGACACAGGACGTCTAGGAAACCTCACTCTACCCCTGAGGTAGCAATGTGACGGTAGGTGAGACTTCACATGGTGCCGAATGCCTGCTTTGAAGCAGCAAAGGCAACTCCCAGAACTGGCTTTCCCTCCATTCACAAGCTATGATGAGAATACTGTCATGCTAGACTGGATTTTGGCATTGCAGCTCAAATTCAAGCTTCTGGCTATGCTTCTTGGTGTAAGGTGCTTCTTGATGCCAGCCAGGGCATCACAAGCAATTTGTTAGGAAATGGGGATGTTAATGACATGATAATGATTAGCATATTAATTAGCTGCTGTCTTGCCTAGGTTCAAAATACCAGGCCTTGCTAGGCTCTGATTCTGCTGTCCTGCATGCCAACGTAATGCCTGTACTTGAGAGGGGTCATTAGACTGAGCAATGAGGTTCAGTGGGAGATGTCTCAGGACTGATCTCCCAGCACCCTTCTGCCTGGCAGCACCCAGCCCTTGAGCCAAGCCACCCTCCTCCTGCAGATGTCAGCCAGTGACACACAGCTTTATCTTGAACAATGGTCCTTCCAGAAGTATTTCAATAGCTGGAAGAGCTGACCATCTGCCCATGAAAACTGTCCTTCTGGAAGCAGTAAAGATGGACCAAAAGTAGTATGAGTGCTCTGCTCTCTTTAATGAGTTGCACTTTCCAAATGATTGAACCTTTACTTGCCATCTTCATTTTAGATTCATTTTAGTGGTTCCCACTAAGTCCTGCTAATGTAAGGCACAGAAACATAGAGAAAATCTTACTGATGTCAAATTTACAAATGCAAATGGACAGCACTAATGCAGTGGTGAAAATGCTGTGCAGTGTGTGCCATGCAGTGTAGTCCAGTGTGCTCTGAACTGTGCTCTCTCCGAGGCATGACACAAAAACTCAGGTCACCTTTGGCAGGAGATTAATTAAAAGAGCATGGTATTGAAAAAAAGGGAGAGGGGATAGTTAGAAGAAATACACCTTTTGCAGGGAAGGCTAATGATTAGCTCACAAATTATTCAAAGCATGTGTATGTTAACCATGAACCAAAAAAGTAAGATGAAAGCACCAAGGAGAGAAATTGGCTGAGCAAAACTGATCAGCATGTGGGAGAAAGATGTGCTTACAAGCCTAGGAAATCTTTAACAAAGCAAAGCCCAACACTACAGAAGCTTAGTTAGCACAGTCTTCTGATGCTTTCTGTCCTTATGTAAAGTGCCTAAACACCAATCACGGGATATTCACCTTACTTTAATATGGAAGACAAATGTATTTTCAGACCCTCTCTTCATAGAGTTGAAGCAGAAGGAGAGGGAAAGCACAATAATGTGCACAACACTGGAGCAGGGAGAGTAACCAGGAGGTCCTAGGCAGGGATGCACAATGTAGGAACAGGATACTGGGGCATCACCAGCAGCAGAAGGCCACAAGGGAGCACTTACACAGCAGCCTCACGTGGGAGCAGAAGAATCCATAACCACCCCAGACACAGCTCCAAAGGAGCAGAACTGGCTGTGTTGAAAGCAAGCCCAGTTATTGTGAGCCACAGTGACAAAGGCCATTTATTTGAGGGTAGCATTCTATACATGACATGGGAGACTCCAGCCAAGATCTGGGGACTGGGCTGCCATAGTGTCAACCACAGCATGAGCTCTATCTTGCCTTTCTTCATTGACTTTTAGTTTGTTCTTTGGGGTGGTAGCAGAATTACCAATGATTCCAATACTGAAAATAAATCCTGAATAATTCAGTCATCCTGTTTTTTATTTCTCATTCAACACACAAACACTCATTTTTTCCAAAATTAGGGACTTTAGAATCCAGAGCCTTTTTTTTTTTTTTTTTTTTTGCTGTACTAGTCCTGGTCTGTAGAAGACATGCATGCACAGTTGCTCAACTGTGGAGTCCAGACAGTTTATTTTATTCTAGGGGGAAAAGGGTAAGCTCAGTATATCAGATAGAGAAAATGACCTTCATACCAAATGCTGTAGGAATCAGAGCTCAACAGATTTGAGATAAGTTTATAAACACACTTTCCCAACTGCTCCAGTCTGATGGCTGCACACTGACCTCTGCTTTTCACTTGTTCTCATAGTGTTGGAGCTAATGGGTAATACAACACATCACACAGGATGCTATGAATCCAGGTTTCTGAATTCTCTCATGACATTGGGACACTGTCACTGTCAGATTTACTGAACCATAAAGAGTAGGGAGACAGGTGTCAGCCCAGGTACTCTTTGATGGAAAACAGTGCTGGAGCAGTGCTGGGGAACACAAACACCTGGCTGTGCTGCTTTGTTTTAGTACAACCTGGCACACACTCAGTCTTCATCATGCCCACTTGGACCTCCATTAAAAGCCCCACTTTGGTTTTAATATTTTTCCTGTGTTTGAAATCCCTGTTTTTCCTTTGGTGTTTGAAGTAAGATGCAAGCCAGCACCAATGGCACCTGACCAGTCAAGGAAGTACAAGGCCACTGAAACACAGGCAGGACAGCCTGAAGTGCCTCCCTCAGGCTGTGATTCCTCACAACCTGGGGAGGGAGAGGTTTATCCTGCCCCCAGGATGTCTTGTCCTGCCACCAGCTCCAGTAAGCTCAGCAGCAAAAGTGAGAGGTTCTTGGTAAGAAACTGAATTGTGCTTAGCTGGGAATGATTGTTTCTCTGGTGGAGCTTGAAGGGAAAGAAGAGGGATTTATATCTGATATTACTTTGGACTGATACAGTTAACCTCCAGAATTGGCTCAATGCTTCTTGCTCCTACTCACTATTTGTGCTGTGTGAGGAGCTGCATGGCAACTCTGTGCTTTCCCTCTTGTGGCTGGGAAACAAACATTTATTGGTAGAGAATAATGATTGGTGAATCATTTCATTTCAGGCATGAATTCTTAGATGAATGATCATTCGTGCTAAAATTAGAAATGCTCACAAGGGCAAAGCAAATGTGCAGGGATTGTCCAAATAGTTTCCAATAAGAAATAAAATGAATTGGAATAGCTAAACATTGCACTTTTATTGGTTAAAAATTTATATTAGGTAATATTTTTATGTCATGCAACATTACTATCCTAAAATGATTTAGGTATTAAGTGATACATGTTTCCCTCCTTCTTACAAAATGATTTATGGTTTGTATAGCAACAGCAGTACTCTTCCAGGTATTAAAATGTGGGACTCAGCCCATATGTGCTTTTGATTTGGAATTAATAAATAGCATTTATTGCATATAAAATAACAGAATTACATTGTTTTGAAATCATCAGCACATTATATCAGGCAGGACAGTCTGGAAGTTCCTGGAGGCAATTCATAGCTCGAGGCTGGCTCTGTTATGCATGCTCCCATTACTTTCAGTGGAGTGGCAGCTAAAGAACACCACACAGCATGTCCTAAGACCACATGAGGGTCATCACAGCAACAAAGTGGTTAAGTATTCATTTATAGCCTCCTTAGAATCTAAGTATTCCCAGACCAGACATATAACATTTTTAGCAGGATACTGTATTCCTCTCCACAGATTATTCTCTTTGCTTTTAAATACCTTAGCCTGCATTTTCAGACAGGATCAAATTATCCTGTGAAACTGTAAGGATGTGAAAACACATCAACTTTTTGGACACCCACAGAAACATACATTTATATATTTTTTCTTGTCTAAGTGGGATGATATTTGCAAATAAGATCCTAATCAGCATAGAGTGGGTCTGCTCTCTCCTTGTTGCAGATGGACCCAAGGCAGGTGTTGCTGCTGTGTCAGGTACCTCAGCCAACTGGCTGAAGACACCAGGAGTTTAGTCTTCAAATTGCATAAAAATAACTTACACAGAGAGTGCTGAGAGTCTGGATCCTTGCAGAACAAGCACTTAGGTGGAACACCTTTGTAGGCTGCTGTGCAGAGGAGATAGGAGAGCTGGCTGTGGCTTTTATTAATCAGGATTTTTCCTCCTAGACGTTTGACCCTTATGGAATACAGCATGTTCATCCAGAGGGTTTACAATTGCTGGGGGAAAATTCCTTGGCACCCACTGCCATTTAAAGAAAAAAGGCTGTGCTGGATTTGGAAATGTATATGTGTGTAGATCATCCTGCTGGAGCACCAAGGAACCAAAGCTGCAGCATGTGCAACCCAATTCCTCTTGGCAATGGGCCTGACAGATTTTTGTAGCTCAAGAAGACCATACATTCAGATATGATATTTTAGGAGTCAGTCTTTCCTCAGAGCTGTGCTGGCATTAACCTCTTGCCTACAGACGACTCCCCCAATCTCGTAGCTGAATTTAGACCAGTGGCTTGCTCACTCTGACATTCTTGTCTCTATATTAACACTAGGAACCTGCCTGCATAAAAATATGCCTGCTTTGTGTGACAGCCTACTTAATTAAAGTGATCCACAAAAGATACCTTGCCAATGAAGATCGGGTCAAAGTGGATATTGGAGAGGCAGACATCTTTTCTTCAGCTGAACTTTTCAGCCTCTGCTATGATCTGATAGAGCTAGCTCTTCCTTAGAGCATGCCTATATCTTTAAATCCCAAATTTCACAGATGAAATCCAGCAGAAGATGTTTGGTGTCAGGTTCCAGGCATAAGTTATGAAGGCTTCTTTGCAAACTCTTGTGCAGCTTGACCAAAACCTTTCGCTTGTGTGGTCCTGCCTGCAGTTACAGAGCTCTTCACTCCCGTGGGCAAAATGTGGTAGAATTCCCAGGTTGTGTAGGGCTGGAAGGGATTCCTTCCTGACACACCACAGGTTCAGCTGTGCACTGAGCTCCTCTGCAGAGGAAACATTGCTGGCCTAGGCCAAATGGAAGTGGGGCACTAAAGTCTGTGGCTGAATGGGAGAAAAGGATGGTGAAAGAAATAGCAGTGATGCAAAAACTGTGGTTACTTTGGCAAAGGTATGTTTTGTCTGACACTGATGGTACCTTTTCTCTGGATGAGACACTATGTAAAGGATGGGATTCTGCCTAGATAAAACAGAAATATCCCAATTTCCATGTCAAGCCTGCAAAAAGGAGGCTTTTTGAGTGCCTGCTCCACCGTGATGCCTCACTTTGGGAAAAACATCAAGGCCATATTCTGCTGGAAAACCCTCTTCTGGTCTTCTTGCATGGTCTCCCTAAATTACCACTTCAATGTCTTTATCTGTCCATTTAATATTTGTTTGACTGGATACAGTGAAGAGCAGAGACAGGCAGAAGATAGATTGCAAAGACTGAACAAGACACCTCTTCTGGTGCCCAGTTTCCTCAGATGAGTCTGCTGAATCATTTGCTCAGGATTTTTTAAACCAACATAGACTACCCCAAATAAATTAGACCTCATAAGCCCTTTTGCCCTTTGTATCTCTGCAAAGCTTTCACATGTTACTCATTTGATTTTTCTGCTTTCAGTTTCAGTGTAATTTATAATTATAAGGAATATACAAATGGGTTCACAGTGGTCAGCAGGGTAATTAAAGGTTGGTAAGATCTGCACTTCACTTTGCTACTGTGTGCTAAGAACTTCCTGTTAAGAGGCAGAGCACACAACATCTCCTGTGTCATCTAAGGCCGAAGAGTGAGCTTAAACTCAGAAAAATCCATCAGACTACGGCAGAGTATAAAAATGGTATTTTTATAAAAGGGATGCCTAAAATTTTCATGAAAGATTTACTTCCAAATTGCTTCTCCACCTGGAAAAGTTGCTAGGGAGATAAACATCCTATAGTTTGGGATTTTGTTAATTACTTTTGAAGCTGGACAATATTCAGGCACCTCTTCTTGTTCCCCCAAGAAGAAATGTGAGTAACATGTCTTCTTGTTGAGTTTAATTTTGAGCACAGTGCAACTGCCACAGGATGTCAATGTTAAAAGTACTTCTATGAAATTGAAGAAGGAACTTCATCAAGGTCACAATAAACTCAGCAAGACTGGCTGAAGCTACTGGGGACAGAGAAGTGGTGACAGGGGAGGCTGTGGAGGAGTGAGGATTATTTGACAGAGGAAATTACACCTGAATTACAGGCCTTTTGATTAAATCTCAGGAGTACTCAATGGGAGTTTTTGAATTATCTGATCATGAGAACTCAGCTTGTTTCAAACCATCAAATCTGAGTTTCGTATAATTTTATATCAAAACTATGAGAGTTTCTTCATCAGCACACAAAATCACTAATTGATTAGTTGCTTCACAGAAACGGAAAACATGTTTTGAGAAAAGATGGCATCATTTTTCATTTTCTGGGGTTCATACTTTTCCTTAAAACATTGAATACCTTGCAAATAATGTGAGCTTGCTGATATTTTTCTCTTTTCTTCCATATAACAAAAAGGATTGCTACATAATTTATCTTTGCTTTTCAGTGCTGTTTCCTAGAGCGTCCTTCCCAGATGGGTTGAAGAGCATGAAGTTTGGCCCAGCATCACTTCAAACCTTTCCTGAAGTGTCCTGTTTCATGGAATGTTCTGAACTCAACTTCATGATCAATTTTGTTTCTTCTTTTCCATTTACTGTATTACTTAGGTCTGACTAATGTTGTTTATGTTTACATTTCCACAGGGTTTAGTGTACAAAACATAGTGCCCCTAACACATTGAAAGCCTGTTAGCTGTGTTTTCCCTTCTACCTGTCTATGCTGAAGGCATATAAACAAACACACATTGCACATGCATATACAAGGCCAAAATAATATCATCCTTAATTATGGCTGTAGTGAAGCAAACTTCTCAAAGCTGCCACTGTATTTTTTTTCCTAATCAAATATTAAACAACTTAATTTTGAAGAAGAGGGATCATATTTCAAACTTTGCCTTCTAGAACTGACTCAATAAAATTTTAATAAGCTGCAGGTTTTTTTAAGAGAACAGACTCCAAAGATGGGTGTGAATTGCATTTGTGATTTTGTTGGGTCTGTTTTTTCTACAAGTGCAGGTGTCTCCAGCATTCACTTTCTATTTTGCTTTTATCTGCATTTTGTGCTCATTATCAAAATACACCTTAGAATCTTCCCAATTTTCTTTAAAGCCCCATCCCTTGGGTGCACCTGATGAGCCCTCCTCACCCTCTAATTTAGCTGTTTAAATTCATGTTCAGCTTGAAATGCAAGTAAATAAATTCTGGGCACTACTCCTATTTGGCATTGGAAAAGACCTATAGGGCAAACTGGAAATCTCCCAGGTGCCACCAGCTGGGGTTTGCATGGGAGCAGCTCCAGCAAGCTGGAGGTGCCCTGGAAGAGAGGCCAGCAGTTTTCTTTGTGGCTGGGCCACCTCTGTCCATCAGCCACCGATGGATGCAAGGACAGCAGCAGGGGTGCTCCCAGAGCAGTTTGTGCCCAGCTCCCAGGGGCTCAGCCACAGCCGTGCAGCACAAGCAGGATCTCCCTGCAAGGCTCCCCTCTGCCCTGTGGACATCCCCACATCCTCTTCACAGCCCTTAATGATGAGTTGTGCAGCCAGGCTCACACATGGGCACACTTCTGAGCCCCAAATCTTGGCATTACAGGGAGCCCTGGGACAATACCTCTGCATTTACTCTGCCTTGGAGTAACTGTGGATAATTTGCAAAGTTCCCTTGGAAGAGAAAGTCTTAAAAATTATCTGTTCAATGTAAGGAGTGTCTCAGAAAAACTTGAAATGATATCAAATTGAAGTATTCCTTCTGAAAAGCACACACACACACACACACATATGCCTTTTAACTTTCTAATGAAATTTTTATATATTTAATAACTTAGAGATGGTTTATTAATGTGCAAGACTTAAAAAAATCATTATGAATGATTCCTGGTAAGTTCTGAGTGGAATAATTTATTTTATTTTCTATATTAAATGTTTAATGCATATTATAGCTGAATAATACTTTAAAGAAAAACTGTAAATAAGCCATTCTTATTTTGTTAGTCAAATTTTCACAGAATTTTCATGTTGTCTCTATGTATTGGAAAACACTATGCTATGTAAAGCAGGTTGTTTTATTCCATGTAAAACAGCAGCTGATTATAATATATTTTAAATAACTGAAGTCAGCAGTAAATTATTCAGATATTTAGACTTAGTTATTACATTATAACAGAATATTGAATTATGCAGTAGTAATTCTGATACCAATAAATAATATAGAAATAGCAATATGAGGTTTTACATTTGGCTGGAATATGAGAAGACACTACAACATGCAAATAGTTTGAACTTAAATTTCTTTTTTTAAAATTTAAATATATATTTTAATTTTAAAACCAAATGCTGTCATGGAATCTCTTTCAAGATGGGTATGATTTTGTGAATAAAACAATAAACAGTGTTTTTGTCAAAAGGGCTTTTCCCCAGAGAGCAGCAATTGGCAGAACCAGTCAGTCAGGTTTCCCCTGAGGTGCCCAGGAGGGCTGGAGCACCAGCAGGCTCAGCTGTGGTCCTGGCCAGGGGAAGCTGCCAAGAAGCAGTCCCATTATTCATCATGCTCCATTACAACCCACAAATGCCTCCTGAGGCAGGACCTTCTTTTATAAAGATGGTTACAGGCAATGGGTGGACAGTCCAGAATCTGTCAGAATATCATAAGTCTGGGGAGAGAAGTGGAAGGGTGAACAGACATTTGTGGGTTTCAACTACAATAAAGGCAAGACATAATACAGGGATATTAAAAGCTGACATGGGTCAGTCGTGCCTGTCTGCCAGAGAGCCAAAACAGAGTAATTTACCAGTGTGTGCGTTAAAGTCAAGGAATTTATTTCAGATGGGCACGTTTCCACCTGTGCTGAGTGCCTGGTACTGACACTGCACCACCACACACCACGGTGCCCGTGACCCACTGTGGGCTTGTGCTGCCAGGCAGGTGGAGCCCATGAGCCTACTTAGCATTCATCCTTCAGTGCCCACCTTCAGAGAAGGTGCAAGGAGGGGAGCAGCCCAAACCCAAGGGTTAGGTTTCTGCGATCCCTGCTCCTTAGCTGTGTGATGTTGTGTGATGGCCGTGCTCGTGCTCCTCGCTGTTGAAGCCCCAGCACTTGCCAGGCTTTAGCCAGCTCCCATGGCAAACACTGACAGTGTGCTTTGGCTCCAGCCCTGCTGGCACACTCAAAGTCCTCCTTCCAAAAGAGACCCTAGAGATGGCAGGCACAAGCTGGAGATAGCCACAGGTTATTTTTAATACAAGGATCAGCCTGAGCTCTGGCAGGGCCAGGTGAACTGGGAGCGTCCTCCTCCCATCCTCAGCCTTGCGTGAACTGCAGCTCAGCAAAGACAGATCCCAGGAACATGACTGACAGGGTGCACCAGTGACTGATTTACAGATGCATGCTCCTTCCCAGTATGAACAGCCTTTAAAGTGTTTGTGCTAGCTGTGAGAACACAGGCACTGAGCACATTGGGTTAGAGAACTCTGCTGAGCAGCACAATATCAGCACAGGATTTATTTTACACTTCTGTCTCCAATACATTCACACTGTACGTTGTTAACACTCCTTTCCACAGATATTTGTGCTTATCAATAAGTAAAAGCTCTTCCTAACTTCTTCCATTCTAAAATTATTAGTTTTCATTAATAACTCAGTTCACTGAAAAAAAGAGTGTATTGCCCTCACCTCTTATTTCTTGAAATTACAGGACTATAGAGCTAATATTCTGGGCTTGTTATATTTCTAACTTGGTAGACACAGAAAGGTGAAGTCTGTAGGTCTCATTTCTATAGCAATAATTTTTCTAATTCCGAAGAACTGTGAAATAACAGCCTGGCAATGTCATGTCTCTTACAAAAGCACATGTCCAGCAAGACAGACATTTAATCTCAGGTCACTATTCATTTACTCTTCAGCATCCACCATATAAAAGTAGTGTCAGAGAAGATGTGATATATGGTCCTGACCCCAATGAGCTGTGCAATGGTTGTCCATCACAAGTGCAAAGCCTGTTCTCAGGCCTATATGAAATGCTGTTTGGACAGCTCTCCTCCTGGACACCCTCCCAGACACCTCTCCCAGAGGTGCCGACCCAGCAGTGAGGAGCAGGGCAGCAGCATCTGCAGCTCTTCTTGTTCCCCTGGCTCCTACTTCCATCACTGGGAGAAGGGGGCAGTGCTTTTGAAAGCACTGGTAGCTAATAGCAATCAGGAGGGGAACATATATTTAGCAGGCAGAATATCAGCAGTCCACCCAAGGCAGCCAACACTTCCAGTCTCTTGGACATTTGTAGCCAGGCTGTAATTTTCTATTGCGGTCAGTGGTGAAGGAAAATACAAAAGACAAATATTCCTCTGCAAGTGATGCGCTCAATTCTCATTGGAATGAGAAGAATAATGTGCAACCTGGGGCCATTCATGACTGCAGGGGTCTAATTAACCCCAGTGATTAACTGGCTTGCTTTGACACCTAGGCTGCTCTTTTTTGCCGCAGTCATCCAGCATAACATGTAAAAATTTTAAGGTCTGTTTAGAAATGCTCTCTTTTTGCTACAATCAAAAGAGAGAGGATGCTTTCTGACACTTTGCCAAGAAAAGAGTTTTCAGGGACTTTCATCTGCAGCACTAGAAATGCCAGACCTCTCCATTCCCCTCCCAGCTGCATTAACTGTCCATTTCTTCTCAATTAGGGAGAAGGAATCAGTTGGCATTGTCTGTTCCCTGTGCAATAGACTGAGAAAGATCACATTATTTATTCCCTACAAGCTGAATGAGGCTGGAAAGATTCATTTCTTCTCAGTCTGCTTTGACAATGTAATTTGTTATATGGCATTTAATTCTACAAGCCAGAATTAAGCTAGGAAAATGCAGCTATCAGAAACTCTGTCTGCAAGAGAGTTCTGTGCCCGAGAAGGACTCGGTGCCCTGGAGCCCCATGGGGCTGTGCTGGCCCCATGCACAGCACCAGTGAGTGCATGAACCAGCGAGCCTGGGACTGTACAGTGTGAGCTGCACGCCCTTGTTTTGTGAGCGGACATGCCTTACCCCTATACGATAATCTTATGGGTCTTTCTGTGGTTCTTCACACTTGTAGCACCAGTGATCAGAGATTTGAGTGGTGCAGAACGTACATGCCAAGCGTGCACTGAATTCAATGGCAGCCTACACCTCCATCAGTCCAAAGCAATCCACCAATACACAAAAGGAGAAACAAACTACCTATAAGCACAAAGGTGAAACAACACACAAAAGGTCTGGAGACCTGGCTAATGTTTTGGGCCTTGTCCTCAGGCAGGCTCATTTTCATACTTGTCAGCTACTCTCTATCTTCTGCATCAACTGTAGTAGGTATGGGGAAGGATTATCCCTAGGAAGGGTCTGTAAAGCACCTGGAACACTCTTCTCCTCTCCCCAATCTGTAGTGCAAGTGTTTGTCCTTCCACCATGGGCAATGAAAGTAGTGCTTTATATATTTTAGGTGCAGGAGAGGAGAAAACTTGGTTGATTTTTTTTCTCTGACTTTGCTTGCCCAATCTATTTTTATGGTATAGAATTGATGCAGAAAAGTCAAGTTCATGACAGGGAGCTGCCCTTTACATAACATTACTTTAATAATTTCCTAATTCCTTCATGTTTTACTGGAATATATTGAACAAAACTGTTTTATCTGTTGTTCTTTCTCTATACTTGGATTTCCTATTTTCTAGTCCAGTTGGAGTTGATCCATGCTAAATGCTTTGGGCTGAATTTTGTGAGGATTTACATGGAAAAACACAAGTCACTTTCAAATGGTGCTGAATACTCTTCACTGTCTCTCTTAAAATCTGCTCAATTTAGGCAATATTACAAAGTATCCTCAAAAAGATTGACTGCAGTTGCTAGGATCAGACACAGCTCAAGAAAGCACCAAAGTCTTCATACTGCTTTTCCATTTCCTTTGTTTTTTTTTCTATACAAAAATATCTTCTTACTGAAAACAAAAACCTGACCAGGATGCTGGTACATCACCTGGACATCCCTAAAGGCCCCAATCAACCTCTGCATAAAACATCGCTGACACGTGCTTATCTGACTTTGCACTTCTTATAGAACTGCTTCCTACTTTTCCAGACCATTTCTCCCATTTGTCATGCTCACATTAAAGTCCAAGGCTTGCCTTCAAATTGCTTGCAGCTCCTCCTGGCCCTGCACCAGCTACCTATTTGTAACCTTCACCTCTCAAACACTGTGGAAAACACTGACGTGCCCTGGACCATGGACAGACCTCTGGGTCCTCATGTGATCTGCTTTTCTGGATTGACATGAAACATTTGCCAATTATTTCTTGAGAGTAGATTTTCAAAAATTCGAGCAGCAACCTTTCCATTTCTCCAAGAACATGTTACTATAGTCTGCTTTTAAAAATACCAGGGTCAAACCCTCTGCTGCACTCATGCTATCAGACATCTTTTGCTTTTGTCCTTTTCATCAGGCTTTTGATACTGTCTGGGAAAAAACACAGTCACTTGGATTGTTTAATTCTTGAAAAATATCAATTCATTGTGGCTTCTTTGTGCTTATAGATTGTTTATTTCTCCTTTTCCTCTACAAGGCAAATCTAGGCTGGTAATCTATAGTTTGGGCAGATTTTCTTTTCCCTTTAAGTGTATAGAATAATTTTTCTGCTTTCCAGTTTCAGCAACCAATTCTGTCCACCACAATTTTTCAACAACAACATTTATTCCTCTGAAACACCCTGTGTTTTACCGTGTCAGGTTTGACAGAAAGTGGTGTGAGAAATTCCTGCCATCACTGCTCCTAATGCCTTCCTTATCTCTCTCCATTCTGTCTCTTCATCACTTTTCCTAGTCCTGAAACCACGCCTTGCCCCCAGTCCCCATCTGTGTGAGTAAAATTGTACTGTGATTTTGTCACTTAGAAAATAATGCTCTCCCTCTTCAACTTTGAAGGATTATTGCAATCCAAGGTACATCCAGTCCAGTCTGTGGCTCATTCCTAAGGGAAGGCTGTACAGGGGGCAGAAGTGAAGATGAGTATGCAAGAGATTCTGCCACTGGGCATCTTCAAAGCTGTGCTAAGGTGCTGTGGAAATGCAGCCACCTCCAAGCACTGTGAGGGCCTGGAGGTGAACATTTTCAGGACAACACAATCCCAAAGAAGCTAATGACACTAATCTTTTAAAATCCAAGTTCTTCCTCTTTTGTCTGATGGTTTTACTTGTCCTCAAATCATGATTAGTGAAGACTGCTGGATATTTTAATTATTTGCTTCATTCTTGTGAAAAGCACAAATACTAGTTTTTTCATTTTAGCTGCATTTTGCTTGCAAGATAATATCTTGCTCCTTAAGTCAGAACTCAATTTTAAAAAGTGGATGAATAATGCATATTTTACATTGATAGAACATATTCCTTTGGGAATCTCAAAATACTTTGCAAACACTAAAGGATAAATCTTTCCAATTGACCTCAGAAGGAGACAATTATAAAATCATAGGTATTTTATAGATGGAAAACCAGAGGGACCGGTTTTGTTCTAGGACCCACAGGACAATCTGCACAAAGCTGAAAATACACACAAGGCTGCTCAGATTTCTAGCATTTTCTGCCTTGCTTCAGTTTGACACGCTGCTTCTCTGACATATTTACATTGCCATATAATACTTTTTTTCCAGATGATAAAGAGCTCATTCTCATTTAAACAAACTGCATGTTTTATAAATCAGGAAGCAGGCAGCATTTCCTCCAGCTGTCATTCAGCAATTACACCATTTGGAAACGGTACCCAGTGATTTGTGATAGTGTAAGCCCTTTGGAGTACAAAAGTAGCTCCAGAGTCAGGCATGATTAGAAATGCCCAGCTGACTGCCAGGGACACATTTCAACAGGCTTATGCTGGATTGCTGCTATAGTTGTACACATGAATCAAACAGTCAAACATACAAATGACCCAATCTGCATTTACAAAAGTAAACTGTGCAGCTCCATTTTCTGGCCTAAAGGGTGCTACATGTTAAGTACATAACCAGAAAAACAGCTCCTCATGTGCCCTCAGAACAGTGAGCAATATTAATCCGTGCAGCTCATCTGTATCTGCAGACTGTCAGCTCTAAACCCAGGGCATTATTGTACCAGGAGCAGACCTCAAACGTTTTGAAACTTACAGACATCAAGTGTTTTGCATACCCACAACATGAACTCATTCAGAGGACAAAACTAGTATTCAAAACCTGTGCCAGGGCACCTCAAAGTCTCCCACTGACTTGAAATCAGGCTTTGAACTACAGAGCTTTTTTTACCACCCTTGTTTAACATGAGACAAAGCCCAACCAGACTGAGAAAGTGACAACAGAAGAATCTCCTTTTGTTATCATTCAAAATCTTATTTGTAACATAGCCATTTTCTTCTTAGAGGGAGAAACCTGAGAGGTATTTTTAAGACTGAAATCAAACTTGTTGCACATGTGAGCAGCTGAGAAATGAAGCAGATTCCTTGTCAGACAATTGGCCTGGGGACACTGAACCTGATGAGTGTGATTTCTCTCCTGAGTTGAACTCTGCTTTCCCAGGTGCTCTCCAGCAGAAAATCACACCAGGTGCCTTCCAAAAATCTGTGTGCAGCTGATGTAAAACCCTCTGGCCAGACAGCAAAGAACACAGCTTGCTGAAAATAAACCAATTATAAGCTGCTTCTCTATCCTGGCAAGCAGATACACAAGATACCTCTCTGCAGAGCTATAAAATTGATTGGACGTGTTTGGAAATCTGGAGCAAGAGGACAGTAAACTTCACCAAAATCTCACTGAAAGAACATGAGGGAGAGATGGATACAGAAATATGAATAAAAAAAAGGCAATTTAGAAATAAGTGTTTATTCATTTTGCTTGTGCAGACATTACCTTTCTACCTCCATTAGAGGGATCAGTGTGACTGTGGAACACAGGAGAAAGGAATGCTGGATGTCTGGGTCACATGTGAAGCGTGGTTCTGTGCTGTCCAGCAGTGATGCTGAGCCAAGGACCCTGAGCAGACTGTGCCAGTACCAAAGCCCATCTCGACGCCCAGTGTGAGCCCTTGTGCACAGGAAAGCAGCTGATTTCACATAGCTCCACAGCAGTGCACAGATACCCACAGGCCCTGTGGTGGTGGCACAGCTGTTGCTGCCTGTGCTGCCTCCCTCCCTGGATGACCAGCAAGGGCTGTGATCCCAGGGTCCCAATAGCTATTTGGTTATGACAAGAAATGCCTTTTAAAAGCAGGGCAGCTCTGAAGGTCCTATGGCAAACTCAGTGAGGAAAAAAATAAAAGGAAGGATTTTGTTCCATGTCAATAAGCAGTGCAATACATTACCACCAATAATAATGTCTGGATCATTGAATTATTACCTTACGCCTGGCTCTAATTTCCATTTCAAGTTTTCATTTATTTTTCACTTCACTAAGTCTACAAAATTAATATGGCATCAGACACATCCATTAGAAAACTAATTCTGACTCTGAGGGACTTTTGGGAGGGGCAGGTTATATCTCCTTAACCTTGGTCTACAGGTATGTCAGTACCCTGTCAACTTTACTTTCAACAGCATTATGTGCCTGATGAGCATCACTCTTGGAAATTGCCCCAGCTATCACACTGCCTACTCACACTCACTCATTTAGAGTAATTTCTTTGGAGAGCTGACTTCTGAGTTGGCAGATATTTCAAAGGGCTGCTTTGATTCAGTCCTCCGTCTTCAAAACTGTGTTATTTTTGTTTAATCATTCTTGGAGGTAGGAGGCAGAGGCAGGTTTTGCCCCTTAAAGGGTGTGTTGCATGTCTGATAGAGCAACACAAGGGCCCTGGGTTGAGTTATTCCAGGGCGAGTCAGGTTAATCAAAAGAGAATTTTCCACTGTGGAGGTGAAAGAGGTATTTGTAATCCATTAGGATGCTAGTTATGATTACTAGATGAAACAAATAATCTCTTCTGTCAGAGCTTCAAACAACGTGCCGGGCAGCCCAGACCTTAGTCTTGGTAAAGCTGGATGCATTTCTTCACATGCAAATAAACTTTGTTTCTCTTTTGATGAAGCTCCTCATATTTTCATCTTAATCCCTTTCAGAGGTGCAATTATTCAGAGCCTTGTTTACCAAGTTCCTTTCCTGAAACAAGCAACAGCTTTGCCAAGGGTGTTCTCCCTCTCGCCTCCACATCAGGAGGATTTGGTCTTTCCCTGATGAGCCACAGCGAGTTTACCAGGGGATTTTAATGGAAAGTATCTTTGGTCCAACCCCAAGGGCAGTTCTGTTGAAAATGTGTATTATGTACATGAAAGTCACTCATCTTTGAGGAATCCAGCCCAGCCCAGCTTCCTATCAGGCTGCCATTTAGTGATGAACAAAAGTGAAGCTCAGACTTCTCTGCCCCACAGTGAGCAGCTCAGGACCACATACCGCTTCCAGTCCTGCTCAGGCTTGAAACTTGGAGCTGGATGCATCATCTGCACATGTCCTGAAACCATAATAGATAAACATCTTCCTGATACTGCATAGCAAAGGTACTACTACATCAGGGGGGCCTTGAAACCTCTCAGACTGAAAAAGGGAGAGTGTATTTACTCAGATTTCATGCATAGAAAGTGTCAGCCCTCTTGCCATTCCATCTACAAACATATCTCAAATTGAACCTGCCACCGGATGGAGAAGTATTGCAGCTGCAGGACTGATCTCTCACATCTCTCCTTCCAAACAAGAGATGTTATTCTGCTTATTTTTCTACTGCTAAAATTTACAGCCCACTTAAAGAGATCACCTTCTGAGAACCCTTACACTTGGAGTGAATTGAGCACAGATGAAATAAAGAAAGGAATTTTGCTCGTATGGCAAGTGATTTTTTTCGTTCTGGCTTGCTTTTTTGATTTATCACCCTATTCCTGCTTTACATTTTCATTCCCTTTCTTTGTTTTTCCATGTGTTTCTCCTCACTCTTACTTATCACTTTGGTAGCAGTCCCTTTCTATAGATTTTCAGGTTAAATTTCAGTCCTTAAACACAAACACAAGTAACCATGGATTCCTCCTGGTCTTGATACTACTTGAAGGGTAGACTGGAGCTGCTGCTTGTTCCTCGGGGTTTCAGGATCTCTCTGCTTTGCTTGAGCAGGATATTGGTGAGGAAGAGAAGAACCAGCAGCAGCTGATGGTACTGCTGTGGTCATGGCACACAGCTGAAGCTATGTTGAAGTAGGGTCAACGTGGGAACACTTTTTGGCATGTGCTTCAAGGTATTTCTAGTTGTCAAGTTCAATTAATGTACCTTTATTTATTCTTATTGCTCATTTTGCCTTCAATACATTCTGATAAACTAGTGAAATGACGGGGCAGACAAAAGTACATCCCTAAATTAAACACAGCTGATCTTCCCACATACACTCACACAAAGTCACTTTCCCCTTTGCCCAGGTCTTGCTGAACATGGGCAGTAGCAATCCAAGGGAAAAGAGAAGAGCAGACCTCTCACAACTAAAACCTCTTTCTCCTATGCCCTGGGGAGGGAACTCTAGAGCCACAGATAGCTGCTTACTGCACAGCACACTGGTTTCCAGAGACTTGGTGGTAGCAGCGAGCAAAAGGTTCAGTTACCAAGTACTTAGCTGGTATTCAGAGCTAGAAAAACCTCTTTTCCCTGTAACTCTGTCCCCAGTGCCTAGCCCTCCAGCAAGAGCAACTTCCACAGGTACACTGGGATGTGTCAGCACAGGGAAAAGGAGATGTAGAGGAACAATGCTAGCTCAGACACATTTTCCTTCAGGGCACACACAGCCAAATGGGAGCACTGGAGGAGACTGCAGGGCCCAGCCTGTCCTAGGGCTTCACCCCTGCCTGCCTACCCTTGCTGTTCCTGTATAGCTCCTAAAAGTGCTCCAAGAACAGGATGCTGGTGATGCTCGGGTTTTTAACCCCTAGCAAAGTACTTCAGATGGCAGAGACCACTGGTGTAGCCCACAGGTGTGAAGTTTGGTGACACCTGCTCTCCTGCCAGCACACCACCCCTGTGCAGAGCAAACACTGCAGTGCAGCCTGCCATCAGCACTCGGGTGCAGCTGGAACCTTTCTTGTTTCAGTTTGCACGCCTCACACCTCCAGAAAGCTACTTGCCAGTTGGTATAGACTGTTTTTACAGCTTCAAAACCTCAAACTGCAACTGCTCTCAACCTATTGGCTTCAAAGGGTTACCTGATCTCATGTCAAAACCATGTGAAAGTGCTGAACTTTGTCAGGTCACTCCAAACAAAAAAAAAAAACCAAAAAAAAAAAACAAAAAAAAACCAACCAACCAACCAAACAAACAAAAAAACCCAAACCCCACCACAAACAAAAAAACCCCACCAAAAATAAACCAACAACAACAAGAAGCAAAATCCCCCCCCCCCCAAAAACCCCCAACCCCAAAACAAAACAAAAAGCATAACCCAAACTTCTAATTCATGACGGAACAGAGTTTCAACTAAAGTTAATAAATTTTATTGTGAAACTTGAAATGAGATGACTTTCTCATGGGTTCATTCAAAAATATCTGTACAGCACCAATTACTTGTAGTTCTATAAAGCACATCTTTATACTTTGGATTTATCGACTGCTGTGTGAAGGGTATGTGAAATAAAAATGCACTATTAAGTCTAGCTTTTTAAATATCTTCTTAGAAATTTAGCTACTCATTATGGATTTTTGGACAAGTAGGAAAAGGAAGAACAACATCAAAAGAGGCAGCTGGCAGCTGCCTGGGGCGGAGCTGCAAAGCTGGGAGGAGCATTAATGAAAGTTGGGGCAAAGAAGGAAGGGCCAGACTTCACCAGGAGAAGGAATGAGAACATGAAAATGCAGGATGCTACTGCACAGTAGCCTTTGACCAGAGAAAAGCCAAAACTCTTCTGCATCTAGCACAAAAGACAGGCTGGAAGATTTTCTTTCTGCACTTCTAATGAAATCAGTGATTCCTTCATTCAATTGAAAGAAAAGAGGCAGCAGGATAAAGAGTGTAAATGAAATGATATCCTGCAGAACCTCAGCAACTTCATTATTCATGGCTTTACACCCTGCTTTCCTTGGAAAACATGGCCAGTGGCTCAATTTTTATTGAAACAACTCTGTAAATGGAGGTCAGCACAAAAAGAGAAATCTCCTGATGGAACCCAAAGCATTTTAGATGACAGCATCTTCCTTCATTTTGACTGAGAGGCATTGTAAAGGAGTGGAGGCTTTCTTCTTGCTCATGTAACACTTGTTGATCCTGCAGTGGAGGGTGTCTTGTGCAGCAGTACATCACCAAGGGGTACTATTCAGAGACACAACAGAAATATTTTTGGCAAAAAGCAGCAAGGAGGTGGTTCATGGTGCCTGCTCATTTTCCTGGGCTGACCGTGTGCCTCATTGTGCCATGCTCAAGCTGCCTGGCAGAGAGGCTGCTGTACAGCAAGGAATGGGGGAGGAGAGGGAGAGAAGACGTGATGCTGATGTGGAGTTTGCTTTCCAAGTGGCAGAGCTGGGGCCTGGAGGCAGGGATCAGGACCATGTCCCCACAGGGAGCTGCACTGGTGCCACCTGGTTACACTGACATGAAAGGAGCCCTGCCACCGTGTCCAGTTCCCTCTGTGGAGGCAACCCATGAGATTCCCCTCCTGTGAGAACAGGCAGCAGTTTCACCTCGGCAGGCACAGCCCTGTACGTGTCTCTGAGGCCTGAAGGCTGTGCCAGGCTCTCAGCTGCTGTTCCATGCCCTCACAGCCAGCTCCAGCCAGCAGCTCCATTTGTCCAGGTGGCACTTGCTGTGCTGCAGCCCTGCTAGCCAGATGTTAGCTTTCAGGAGGTGTCCTGGAAGACAGCCGTGCTCTGTCTTGCATGCAGTGGAGTGATCAACTTGCCTTTCCACAGGCGTG
Organism: Passer domesticus; assembly: GCF_036417665.1. NCBI lineage: Eukaryota > Metazoa > Chordata > Aves > Passeriformes > Passeridae > Passer > Passer domesticus. The sequence goes on along the minus strand of NC_087478.1, from coordinate 32,967,225 downwards.
CCCAGGGAGTGTGATTTTGCAGCAGATCTGTGCCCTGCCAGCTCGCGCTCCTTCAGCAGTGCTGTGCCATGGCCCTCCTCCACTCAGCCTCCAGGGAAAGGCAGGAGACATGAGAAACTCCCAGAGGATGGGCACAAACTCCTTAATGGCTTTATGATGGCACTATCAGGGGCCATAAGCAAGACAGAGTTCTGGGCTGTGCAGAGAGTCCTACAGGTGGGGTAAAGGCAACCCCTAAATGTGTGGCAGCTGAATTTTGGCAATGGTTCCCTGTATAAACATGTGTTTCATCTCAGACACAGCCAGCAGATAGGAGAGCACAATGGCAAGTGTGTCTAACCCAAGAAGGCACATTCTTCATTTGAGACCTCGCACAGACAGACACACACTGATCTGTAGCCCCTGCTCCTCTGCCAGCATGGTTCATGCCACCAGCCATGGGCAGACACAACTTCCACTAGACCAGGTTGCTCACTCTTCTTACTGTCCTCCTGCACAACCACCATCCATGGCATTTGGGAAATGCAGCAACAAGACTCATCTGGAATAACCTGTTAGGTCTTTATATGGTTCGGCTACATCAAAAATAGAAGCTTTCTGGAATAAGCTGCTGCCTGAACTTGATTTGCCATATCTGAGCCCTTCTAACTCATTAGCACTGAGCAGATTATGTGCTGAAGGATCAGCATTAGCCACACAAGCCAGCACCCAAACTCACTGATTTCCACATCGAAACATCGAAGCTTTATGGTCTCTAATGGATGAGTGGGAGTTCGTGAAGGGTGTCAAGAGTTACCTTTGTTTTACTGTGAGTCACTATCAATGTTGGCAAGCATGACAAAAGCAGAGGAATGTATTAGGCACCAAATATTGTACTTGTAGTAAAAGACACTCCTCACCGGGACAGAGATGTTACGCTGCCTGTGCAGACTGGTGTGCTGGCAATTTGATCACTTCACTGCTAAGAGCTGTACCTCAGATGTCTCACTTGGTCATGCATTTTTGGGGGCAATATTTAGTATTACAAGTAAGAGAATCATATTGATTTTCTACTTGCCTCCAGATGAGGATAGTAAAGCCATACACCTATATTTTGAAGATTCTATGAGATCAGAGGTACCTACCTCTCTCCTCTACAGTGAGTAGACTGCAGTGGTTTCCTTGTTACAACAGAAAGCCATTCAAGGAACTTACCTCTCTATAAATGTATTACACAACTAAATATGAGCCTTTTGCTATAGCAGGGTTTTGTCTATGACATGACTGGATTGGTGGTGTCTGGAGGGATCTATAAGGCTTATGCCAAGTTCTCACCTGTGTTCAATGTGACTCCAGCCATGCACAGCTGAACTGGCAAAACTCCTGCAGGCACAACCCCTGCGCTCATTAGATATCCTGATCCACTTAACCACAAACAGCATTTTCTTCAAATATTTTTTTATTATTATTTCTCTGTGAGCTGAATTTGCTAGACACCTACTGACTCCCAAAGAAAACTCCTTAGCTTTCCTTTACAAACCCTGCTTACAATGAATGTCCTGCTGCCAGGAAGCCTGACCCAACTGCCTCCCTCTGGATAGTCAGTGCTCATGCAAAACGACTAATCAGTGATTCTGTGGCTGTTTTCCACTGAGTGTCTGAAGTCCTGAACAGTTGATTGAGTAGGTTCTGCTTGTAATAAATTTTTCTGCTCACCAATGGAGAGTCTAATAAGTAATAAAGCACTGAAGATAAATCATCTTCAGCCAAAGCATTAATATTTGAGTTAAAATTTTCTTTTTAAAAGGCAATGGAAGTAAGCTAGAGGTCGAATGCTTTAAAATTGTTCATTTTTAAAGGAAGAGGATGTCGCATTCAGAGAAAGAGGTGTTTTGATCAAATCATAGTCAGCTGTCAGGGGCACTTAGGGACATACAGAAGAGTTGAGGTTTGTTTTTTAAAGGAAGCTACAAAGATTTGACATGAATGAATGAGTTGATTAAAATCCCCATGCTCTCTTTGCACACACTAGTGCTGAGTTGCCAGTACAGTGATAGTAGTTAATCCCTAGTAACATCTATTTTAAAAGTCAATTTTAAACATATGTTCAGTGCTGATATATTTCTCTGTAGGTGGCTTTCTTTTAGCACAGTCTGTAGTTTACAGCATTTCAGCCAATTTCCCTCTGGGATATCAGTTTTCAAGCTTTTTATCTTGGTTGGGAAATTAAAACTCAAACGAACCAGCTGACATCCAGAAAACATGTCTGGATCATTTTTAGTATAATGCAAACCCACGTGAAAGCACGAGCTAGACAAGGAAAAATCAGGTGCCGCTATATCCTACCTAGTTATAAGTACCAGGAAAAAAATTATTTCTATACCAAATAAGTGCAAACAAATCTGTCCTTTAGCTACGTTTCAGAAGCTATGTTTTTTGCAGATCTGGATCCCTTTGTAGTAGTAAATATCTTTCTGGACACAGGTAGCACCTACTTGGTGAAAGATGGGAGCTAGCAGCCAGCTGGTCTTTGATTGTCCCCTCCCCATCTTCCCTTCTCTCCCTGCACCCAATTCCCAGACATTTTGGCATTTGTGTGAGGGTAAAAAGGGGCAAGTCCTGTGGACAGCTCAAGTACAAGGTTGTTTAAGATGGGTTGGAGCAGGGGACCAGCACAGTAGCGTGGGAGTAGCTGGAGCTGGCTGAGAGATGGCAAGGAGCTCTTCTCCTGTCATGAATTGCTGGGTTTGCCAAGGCCAAAAAGGGCAGTGATTAACAAACTGCAGAATGGACTTTGGAGGAGCTCAGGGGGCTGGGAGCGGGACATATGTGCCCATGAAAGGGCAGCAAAGTGTTAAAACTGAAAGTATCAAAATCCATGGAGTATTTCTTGAGAACCACCATCCTCATGGAGTCTCCTGCAGAATGAGAGCTGCAAACACCACAGAAAACATTTTGAACCTCTGTTTTCTGGCACTTAACCCAGACAGCAAGGAGCAGAGCATTAAACAAGTTCTTAAATTCTAGATATTCTTAAAGATAGTGATATCAAGACCTTGATTTTAACTGAGCATTTCTTAGACAACTTTTTATCAAGGCAGCTCAGCACCCAGCCCAACTGAGCTGTGAACCACAGTTACCTAAAATAATCTTATGGCCCATTTTCTGTGGGTGTTACGGTTTCTACCACGCCTCTTCATTTTTACACCTTGCCTGTTTGTGTTGTACCCAGCACAACAGTTTTAGGCTGCTGCCATCTCTCTGATTAGGTTTTCATTCACATTATGTTTTGCCTAAGCAGGAGAAGTGTGATTTAATCTCCCACATATACAAGTAAATTAGATTAAAAGGAGCGAATAAATAAGACATCAATTGCAGATGATAAGTCATGAATGATTCATGTTCTCAACTGTGCTCTTTGAGAAAGCCATCACAGAAGCTGTCCCATTGTACTTTCAAGTGAATCTACTCCAAAGCAGTAAACTGCTTTCCCATTAAAACATGTTCATTATAAAATGAAGCCTGGTTCATGAATGCTTTTATTATTATTATCCTTTTAAGAAGTAGGAATTACATTTTATATAATCAACACCAAGACACGGAGACAAGACTGGATAACTTTTTGCTCTTAGATACTTCTGAGGATTTCCATTTTCCATTTTGATGCCTGAAATGCTGTACTACAGTCCATGACTAGTAGTGGATCCAGCCTCCATTTTCCAGGACTACTTTAAAAGAAAGTAAAAAAAAATATTATTTTTTTAGTTTGTTTTAGGAGAAGTCAGATGAAGATAAGATAGAAATAAAGAAGAAATGCTGATAAACCTGATTTTTTTTTTCTTGTCATAAAAGTAGAGAAACAAAGAAGCACATTTTTACTGGGCATGGGCACAGAGTTGGGTCAGTGCACTTGCCCTGCAAAGGACCTGCCATGTTTGTGATGTTGAGCAAATCCCTCCCTGCCTGCTATGATTTCCCTGCCAGCATCACACTTCTTGCCTATTTATTCTGTACATTCCCTGGAGCTGGGGCTCTCTCTTGTCTTTTTTTTTTTTTTTTTTTTTGTGCATAGCAGCATAGCAGGACATTTTAAAACACCAATAAGTGCCTTTACTATTGCTTGAGTTCAGCATTGGATCTCTGCCTGTGAAAGCCTCGTGTCAAGGTATGAATTTGCTGCTAAAATTAAAAGATAGGTTTTGCTCATCTCAAAATTAAATTCGCATCTCAATCCATCCCTCTATCTTCAGTGGTAAAAAGAGACAAATTACTAAAGCTCCTCTAAACTGCTTTTTTATCTTAGCTCTGCCAACAACTGTGTGTGTGACCTTTTCAGGGCTCCTTTATGGAAGGAGGTGAAGAGAGGGACATGGATTCTAGTGGGGGAGTATATCAGAACACAGGTGTTGTAGGTGTTGTATACACTCTGCTTTTATTGTCTTGCCAGGAATCAAGTCAGGGAAGACAGATCCCAATTAATAGCTGTAGAACAACCTTTACCAATGAAACAGTTATCATTAATGGAATCCAATTACTACTTTTAATAGCAGGCACTTATTCAGGCAGTACATTCAATTTTTACACCCCCCAGGCTGGGGCCCCAGCAGGGAGGCCCAACATTTCACTCAGGAGTGGGCAATCATCCTGGTGTGCCACAGCTTCTGGATGGGGGTTTGAGCAACCCCTCCAGGGCTGCCCACTCACACCAGGTCTGTACATGGTCTTTGCACCTTCCTGGTGGTGTCCTCAGTGTGGGGTGGCCTTGGACACTGTCGGGCAGCTCTGGCTGTCCCGAGTTTCTCAGCTCTCAGAGATTAAGCAGGACCACCAGTGTGCAGGAAGTTCACACCCTCCCAATCCCACATTTTTTCTCTCCTGGCCCTGCTGTTTTCTGGTGCCTATTCCCCACGCACACCCACAGGTACCTACAGGTTCTCCTCACACAAGCTCACACAGAAGAGGTGCCTAGGATGCTTTATGCTTCAGTGCTTCCCCAGTTCATACAGCTGCTAAAAACTCTAAGGACCTCTAAAATGAAGTGACACACACTTTTATTTGAAGAAACACTTCTAATTTTAACTCCTTTTCTAGAAGTAGAACATGTCCTGAGGTGGAATTTATAACATATTCATTATGGTATCTTTGCTTTACCTCCTCTGGGGAATGAGATTCTGCCTACAACAGGAAGGTGGAGAGAAAAGAGGAATTCTTCTGCTGTAGGAAACAAACAAAAGAAATACTATGATTTTCCCAGTCCTTCTGCAGAAAATATGGAGTGAAATTTTATATGCAACAGAGAATATGTTGGGTATTTAGAAAAAAAAATTATATGTACTTTTCTTATTCACTTGTAATAAATGTGACCAAATGCAATCATATGAGTGTAAAAAAATTTTTAAAGCAGTTTTTTAAAATTTTGCCTTTTCCATTTAGAGTTTTTATTTAATTTCAATTAATCCAGCTTCTGAACATCCTGGCAACCAGAACCCTGGAGAAGTGTAAATCGAGGGTATGTGATTATAATGACAAACCTACCGGTTTATTACCTGTTTCTGATTTTCGACCTTCCCTGGACCGTGTCTGTGGTTTACTTGCCCTTGTCCACTCCTTCCCCATCTTGGGCTCCTGGGCTGCTCGTGGAGGGCAGGGCTGTAATCTGCCCTGTACTTGCAAGCCTTGGGTTTATTTAGGAAAGTACCAAGGCAACCAGCACGTGTTTTTCTGAAAAACAGGTGGAACTGAAGAGCTCTAGAAAATAAGGCTACATGCCTGGAGCCAGTGCCAGCAACACACACATTCACAATCCATCTGTGCTAGAGAGAGAAGATCCCCACACTCTCTTGATGTCCCAGTACTGCTGAGCTCCCAGGGCTCTGCTTTCCTCTCTGCTTTTTCATTCCCCTGCTTTGGCCCTTCTCAGAAGAGCCTCTACCCACAGCCATGCAGGGAAGGGGGAAGGGAATGGCAAAAAAGCATTTGTGTCAGCCATCCTGTCTCATGTGTTCCACCAGAGGCTTGTCATTCCAAAATGAGGAATGACTAGGAGTAGTATCACACAGGAGTGATCCTAAGAAGGATAGAAATAAATGGCAATTCTCACAGATGGACATTTTTTATGGTGGTGACTTCACAACAGGCACTTTTTTCCCCTTTCAAACCTAGTCATGGGGAAAAATGATGTGCTAAGAATAATAGGGGATTTATTTGTATAAGATTAATTCAGGAAATCATCAGTGACTTGAAAGTGTGACTCATAATGATGCCCAGGAACTACTGTCAACAGAAGACCATCATCTTCAAAAACAAGTGGGTCAATAATAAACTCATCTTTGCTGGGCAATTTCCCTCAGGCTTTCCCATCTGAAATTTTAAAGTATAAAAGTTTCTACTAAATAACTGAAGAGAAAAGCATATGAAACTATATATGCTTATACGGAAGGAGAGAATATGTTACAATGAAAGGAAGAAAAAGGCTACCCAGATTCTCCTAAAAGCTGGAACAGGACTGTAAATTCAAGTGTTTGTTAAGTATCAACAAAATAATTAATTAGGCTGACAAATTAGAAATAATTAGTGTATAGGGACATTCAGGTGCAGAGATCTTGGTTTCACAAAACTCTTGCTTACATATAAGAGATAAAGACTATGTAGAGAAAGTATAAATTAAGAAAATATAGAAAATGTAAAGGAATTCTGCCAAGAGGACTCTACTCAGATGTTTATGGGGCTTTCCAGTAGCCTCATGTGTTGGGCTGAAGCTATTCATTTGCTTAAGCACATTTGAACTTAAGCACATTTGAACTTAAACACATATTAAAATCCTTGCCAAATGGAGGCCTAAATAGCATTGACTCAATATTGCCTGGAGCTTAAAAACTCTTGTCTATGTGGAAAAAATTCCTGTACCTTTCTTTCTCCCTTTTCCCTTCGTGTAACCAGTGTTGGTTATAGGGAGCCTTGAGCCTGAAAATCCATTGGCTGACCACAATAAATAGGCTGTGTGCATCAGTGGGTCTCTGCAGGTTTTTATTCATCCCCAGAAAGAGCTTTGCTGCTCAATTGCTATTGATAAGTAATCACCAGACTCACTGATAAATGGGAGGTGGATAGCTTTACAACCACTGCAAAGCATTACAGTACATAATATTTCTATAAGCCATTATTTCCTTTTCAATGGCTTGCTCAATGTTTTATCACAATGAAAAGGTTCACCACCCAGCAATAATGAGATCTAACTGACTCTTGTTACTAGTGTGGCACAGACTATAAATATATATTATAATATATAAATATTGTGTTATGTCCAGGCCTTTCTAGACAACAAGCAGATTTAGAGATTTGAGCTGACGAAATACTGTTTCTGCCTCTGATTGCATTAGTTTAAAGTCCTGGAAGATGTATTCCAGATGTGTTATGCTAATAGGATTATTTCATAAAAGTGCAGACAGATTTTAGGAGCAACACCCTGATTAAGAAGCTTGCAGTCTCCACAAAGCTTTTTTTTTTTTTTTTAATTTCCGTCTGGATTAATGATTCTTTGGTCTTACATTAATTTCATCCAGTTGTCATAGATCACAAGTGAATTGTCATTTACTGACAAGTGGTCATTTACTCTTTCAGATTTCCAGGCATCCTTACACTGATGCAAAGGAAACATAACAAATGCTTTAGGTGGAATCTTAGTACACTCAGTGAGGATTGATTTATAAATTCGCATGTCAAAAGTGCCCAATACAGTTTGCAACTCCCAATTTTCACACACGTGTACACATATATACAAGAAATACATTTTTATATGTTTGTGATTTATGTGTGCATGCATTTTTACAACTGTAAAGAACACGCTAATATTAAAGATTCAGAATAAAGTCGAACAGTGTAAAGGCTGCCATTTCTTGTTTATACTTCATTTTAAAACTGATGGCTGAATGAGCATGATTTTTCCTTTTCGTTTGTATTTATCCCCAAAGCATATTAAAAGAGTTTGCCTTCATTTCTACTTTGAGTGTATCTGGTGCCCTCAAGTGAAACCACTGACTCATGCTTCTTCAAAAACCCCCTGGTGATCATTAAGTCAGGAAACTAGACATAAGACATTGGCTTTGCTGTCTTGGAGCATGTTAATATAAAAATCCTCAGCCATAGGACTGTCTTACAAGGACTGACTTTCTTTCTTTCTTTCTTTCTTGGTTGGCCTGTAACATGTTGCAGACAAATATCTTTCTCTACATCTACTTTGTGGAATTATGACAAAACTGTTGTTTCTTGCACACCACGTCAAACACAACTCAGTGGTGGCTGCTGCAAAGCACTTCTGCAGGGAAGCCAGGCAGACCATGTCTTCCAAGTCATACTTGCCTTTCATAATCCAAGATTACTCTAAGAAAAAAAAAAAAAAAAAAAGATAGGAAATGAAAATCATAGACTCATAGAACATACTGAATTAGAAAAGACCCATCCGGATCATTGAGTCCAACCCCTGGCCCTACACACGGCACCCCAAGAGTAACACCGTGTTCTCGAGAGCATTGTCCAAATGCTTCTTGGCCTCTGTCAGGCTTGGGGATGTGACCACTTCCCTGGGGAGCCTGTTCCAGTGCCCAACCACCCTCTGGGTAAAAATCCTTGTACTGATATCCAACCTAAACCTCCCCTGGCACAGTTTCATACCGTTTCCTTGAATTCTGTCCCTGGTCACAAGAGTGAAGAGATCTGTACCTGCCTCTCTGCTTTCCCTCATGAGGAAGTTGCAGATGGCAAAGAGGTCTCCCCTCAGTCTCCTCTTCTCCTTCAGTCTCCTGGCTGAACACACCAAGTGACCTCAGCTGATCCTCATACAGCTTCTCGTCAAGGCCCTTCATCATCCTCATGGCTCTTCTTTGGACACTCTCCAATAGCTTTCTGTCTTTTTGGTATTGTGGCTCCCAAAACTGCCCCAAGGACTTGGGGTGAGACCGCACCAATGCAGACTGAGCAGGACAATCCCGTCCCTTGACTGGCTGCTAGGGCACACTGCAGACTCACATGGAATTACAATGAAATTATTTTGTTAAATTCCTATCTTTTATACTAGTAACAATCACTTGGTGGTTTAAGTGTTGCAGTGGCTTTCACTGTGACCTGTAGTTTTCAGTTTGTCTTGTCCTTCTGTATATGAAAAAAAGAGATTAATGAGGAACAAGACAGAATTATCCTTGGTTTATTATCCTAAAGTTTTTGCCCATCATTTTCATGAAATACTTCCTTCAGTGCCAGTACCAGAATTAGAAGAAGGTTTCCCACATAAGTTCTGCACCACCTACTACTTACTGGTGACAGAAGCACCTTATCCTCTCCTGCTTAGGCTAGTAATATAAAAGCGGCAATTCAGAATTCGCCCCTAAACTAAAATCCCTGATTATCCCATCCTATTTATTATCATATGTAAGTTTGTTACAAAAAACCAGAACAGCTTGGATTAAAAAAAATATTTTTTTTTTCTTTTTCTCCACCTTTTTTTAAAATTGTGTGTATTTGTTGAACTTCAGTACATAGACAGTTATGCATATGTTGGCTGATCCTTCAGAGAGAGCTGATAGAAAACAGCATTTCAGCTCATTATTTTTAATTCAATTAATATAAACCAGACATCAGGCTTGAAGTATCCCTTCTGCCTTTCATCATGAAAACAAGTGTCTAAAGCAGAGGTGGGCCTTTACATATTCTCTATGCATAGACCAGAATGCCAAAAAAATACCTTGAATAGAGAATCATAACTGGAAAGCCTCATTTCTTTCAGGCTATATTTGTTTATTGGATAACAACCTGCTCTGTGGAGTAGACTGCTGCCAGTCCACAAGCCCTAAAACAAGACCAATAAAAATGAACCTCTGTTGGTTGTCAGGGCACAGACACAGCAGTATGCAGCAAAGGCCTCCGAAACCTACATCTTATATATTTAAGACACAGGATTTCAGAGAAAGTAAGAAGAATAACCAACACAGTCATGGCAACAATGTTAATTTCAAATCTTTTTATGCATTTATTATTTTTACTCAAATAATATTCCAGTTTTCCTTAATTTATTCCCTCCCTCATGACTGAGCCCTGAGAAAACCTGATGTTTTGTCTTGAAACATTGTGTGATCATTGCCTGACTTTCAGAAACTGATAATCGAGATGTGAACAGCTGACCTTCTCAACCCAGCTCCTTCATGCTCCAGTGACAGAAAAAGACACATTTTAGGCAGCTAGTCATTAGCCCTATTTTAAGCATTTGCTTTAGGGTAGGTGAATCAAACATTCACATGGGTGGCAGTTTTTCTCCAGAGGGAACCTAAATGACAAACTCCAATGGAAATGCCTATACTGGACACAGTTATTTCTCTCTGTTGGCATCTGCTGCTGTGAAAATCCCCAGTCTTGGGTCGGGTCCCCTTTGGTCTGATGCAGAGGGGACATTCCCATCTTTTGGGTGGCTCCTGGGCAGGGAGCTCAAGCATGGACTCATGACAGAGACACAGCATGTGTCACTTGTTCCATTTTCTGCTAACCAGAAAAATGTTTTGGGTGGAGAGAGGATTAGCTACAAGGAGAGGCAGGGGAGGTGGTGGGTGAAGGAGAAACAAGCTGGTGGTGTCCACCTGGTGTTCTTCCCTAGAAATTCAGACTTGTCATGTTTGTCTCCCTAGGCTGCCTTGATTGTTGGAGAAGAGATTACAAAGTAAATAGTGAAACAACTGGAAGTATCCATGAAACAGCTGCAATGGCAAAGTGGGTTACTTCCCAAGGGCTACTTGGGAAATGCAAAGGAAAACCTTGTATTGCACTGCTAAATCTAGGAGAACACTTCTGTGAGACTGAAGCCATGATAGCTTACCCTGGTCTTATAATCACATCTTTTCCTTCACTTACTCTTATTACACTAGGTATGGATTTGATTATTCTGTCAGCAAATACCCTGTATCCTTGAAATGGATGAGTATGACATGTTTGGAAATATGGAGAACCAATAGGTTAAACATAATTCACATAAAGCTAATAAAAAGAACAAAAATAATTTACATATTAATCACAGAATTCCAATCTTTCAGGAGACAGCTGGAAAATTGATCTCTCATAAGTATAGACTGAAAAAGTAGGTTGAAGAGGGAATTAAGCTTAAAGACAGGACATGGCATGACTTTCATCACAGGCAGGCTGAATTTAAAAGCTACCAATTTGGTAGGGAGAAATCCATTATTCACAGTGCATCAGCTCGTGCCGAGCACATGGGGATTCCATAGCTGCTCTGAATAAATTCACATTGGTGGGACAAAGAGCTGCTTATACCCTGGTAAGCATGAGAAATCCCATATAACCTTAGTGAGACAGACACACACTATGGTAATTTAAAAATTACTAGATAAATTACAGAGTGAGAAGTTAAAGAGCAGCTCAGAAATACTTGTTGGTCTTGTTCCTGTGCTTAATGGCTATTGTGTTCTGCTCTTAAAACAGTTGTCAACTCAGACACACAGTTCTGGCAGCTGAACATTTTGTTTGTGTATGTGTGTTTGCACATGTGTACATACACTGGAGAAGAGAGAGCTGAAATTACTAACCTTGCTTCCGAAATTAAGACTCTAGGGAGGCTAATTACAGCATACTATTGCTAGTGAGAAGGTATAACACATAGAAGTATACACAGAAGTATAGTTAATACACCAACACTAACTGATATGTGCCATGCACACCTCTGCGGATTATTTAGGCTTCATTGTGGAGAGATGTCTATCAGTAGAATATTAATTGGACCATCATTTCATAAAAAAGGAGGAATCCTTGTTTGCAAAAGACTGGAATTGGCTGTGGAATCTGCCCCACACAAATTCCCTTAATGCCAACAAGTGTCCAGAAATTTGTCTTCTGAAATCTTAAAAATTTAATCAGATCCTGCCCTTGAAAACTTCTTACTCTATTATTTGACCATGTGCTGTTACTAGTTTATGAACCTCACCTGGGTTTTTAGCTGAAGTTTTCCATGTAAGTATCAAACCACACAGCCTCTTGGTTTATAACATTTATTGAGAACAGTCTGGCTGTTTTTGAGAGGATGGGTTTATTACAATAATATTGCTAATTTCAGAGAGGAAGAAAAAAGATTAGGATGACTTTTTCCAAAGTGGGCCCATGCCTTACAGAAGACAGTGAAACTTAGCAAGGTGACATTTCCCCCTCCAGATTTAAGCATATGTAACTTTAAAACTTAGGGCCATTGTATGGTCACCACTAAGATTTTTTTTTTTTTTTGACAGAAGTATGATTTCAGCCTATCACTGAAATGAAAATATCAAAATAAAATAAGGCAATAGTCAGCCAAGGAAAAATGAGTCTACCTTTGTTTTCTTTTGTCCATGCATTCATTGTTTCTGCAATGTGGTCTCTGCAGCCAGTACACTGGGAAGCAAAAATGCTGAGAAGAGGCAAACACTACAACAAATCCAATACCCTTGGTATAAACATCTAGATCCTCTGGTACAAGCAATGTACAAAGGCAGAAGTTAGAGCTTTTATTTTGCATTGACTAATATAACCAATTATTTTTTTAGCCATCTCAGAGACTTGAGATGCCCAGAGAGCCGGCCTTTTCATCTGAAGGCCAGCTATTTACAATCACAACCTATGATACATGCAATATGCATTTTTATTTTTAGCAGATTTTTGAGGCACATCTACCATTATCCCACGTCCAGTCATAGTAACAAAGAGGCACTTTAAAACCATTTCAAAAGCCAATCCTGATGATTCTTTCCTGGTATTTCTTCACCTGATCAAATAACAACGAATGGGAACAGGCAGTCTGAAAGGCTCACTTTCTAATTATCACACATGGGAGTAGGCTGGGACCCCACACATAATGAAAGTGGTTTTAGAAGGTCTACAGACATTGACACAGATGGGGGTTAGAAAACAACATGTATTTCTTTTGTTGCCTGCACCATGACTAAGTAAATACACGCATTGGCAGAGATCAAAGGAGACTATTACAGATCCACTTGCTCTGTAATGGGATGTATTTTACAGGAAGAGGCTCAGTTAAAGCTCTCCAGATTTATTCAGGCTTCTTTATGTGAAGAATGTCACACTGGCAGGTTTTCTCCTGCCTCCTTCTGTGGTCTGTGATTTGGACCTATAATACAAGATAAGACATGGTACTTCTAGTTACCATATTGAAAATAGGAGCTGCTTCAGGCACTGTTTACAGAGATAACTGTGAGGCAGCATGAGCTTTATTTAGTCAAATTAGGTCTGCCTGATGCTGCATAAAATCCCATTGAGACAGTTCATTCAGCATAAGCCAGGTGAGTGATTTTGGCTAAACATGCACAAGGAAGGTAACAGCAGAAAAGATCAAAGTGCATCATAACCCAGAGGTTAAAGCCAGGACTGGCTGTTTGAGGACATTTAGAAAAGCGTTCAAAAACCAGCTTGGCCAAGGTGATCCTTTCCCTAAAATATCTTTCAGCCTAAGCAGTTAGCCACTTCTTGAGCCAATATGAGGCTTGAAATTGCAGAGACAACATTGCACTGTATTGGAGATGTCTAAGAGATCAATGTTCTTCTAAGAAAGTGAACAAAATTCTGTAGGAATAGAAATACATACATTTCACTACAATTTACTTACTTAACTCACATTAGGGTGGGGGCTACCATAGGATTTTACACTACTCCCAAATTAAGCCCCTGAAGTAAATTTTATTACTACTTAGACCAATTAAAAAGACATGTTCTAATACTTCCAACTCTGTGTTGTCTCTCAGAAGCCCTGAGGGTGGGAAGAAGTGTGGCTGACCCTAGGAAATATTTTATCTCTCAAAATGTAGACAAACATTTTGTATCAATGCTGATGCAGCCTAAAAAGGGATGAGGACTGTCTTTTTGTGCCTGTGGAGCACAAAAAGTGCAGTGTGAGGTTATTTAGCATAAAGGGGACAAATGGTCCAGCCCTTTAGGAGATCTCTTGATCTCAACACATCTCCAAGGCTAAGCACTGCAAACTGACTCCTCTGTCAGTCAGCAAGCTGGCCAGTGAAAGCCATCAGGTCTCTGAAACTGCCTGGGGAGCAGAGAGATTGTTTCAGAGGAAGAAAGCTTGATGGTGTTTGTGTTGTTCCAGAGGAAGAATGTTCCATGGTGTTTGTGTTGGCTGTGGGATCTGGTTACTCAGCTCTAGTGACATTGGTGCTGAGTCTAGAAAAGCTGGAGGTGAGAAGGCAGGAAGATGGATGGACACACTTGGCATTTCTCTTGAAAGAGCTGAACCAGACAGAGACTTGGACCACATCTTACCATAAGCAATCCTGTATCTTTTTATGCTGTCTTTCTGAGCATTTGGCTCATAAAGCAATGCAGCCCTCAGGCAGGGTCAGCCAAGGCAGGCTCTGTTTCTGGAAACAGGAAAGGCATGCTCTGCTTCTCCAAAGACTTTTCTACACCTGTCACTCATGGGGGATGCAAGAAGCCAACTTGCACCAGGCACTAGAGATTTTTTGAATAGTTTTTCAACAGCTGGTGGTTTCTGTTCACACTCAGGCTGCCAGAGCCGGTCTATTTCAGGTCTATATTTGCCCCTAGTCTGACTCTGGTGGACTCAAAAGCAGGGAGTTCAGTTCTGCCCACATGTCTTTGAAGTCAGGAGAAACATATTCCCAAACCAACCAGGAAATGGAGCAAGTAGTCAAACACAATAATCTTCCATGTGCACCGCTCTTCCCTGAAAACAATCACCTGGAGATTTCCCAGGGTTATCTCTGAGCCCTGTCCTGTTTTCAGGACCTGTACTTGGAGCTTGTTTGTTCATGACTGAAAAGGTCAGCAGAATTCAAGTGTTACAGATTTCACCTGAATGGGTAAAACAGAAATGAGACTTGACTGAACTTTCTCCTTCCTTTCCATCCTGGTGTGCAGGTGAAAGTTACTCCCTCCTGCATTTTATGTTGGCTTTAGCTGCCAGTAATGACACTGAACAGACTCAGAGAAGAGATGTGGATGGAGTAGCACTGCAGCATACCCTGCATTATAAAATTATAAGATTTTGTAGTAAGGTCACTTTGTCCATGGGAGAAGATTGAAAAACCTTCCTCCAGCCTCACACAATCATATAACTATGTTACTTTCTCAAAAACAAGACACTTTCCTGTTTTGGACACCCAGAGACACACACCAAACAGAAAAGGCATGGTCCAGTACAGCCCACATGCAGCCACGATACGGGAAAGCAGGGTGGATACTCAATCCTGCAAAAACAAGAACTATTCTGACATTTCTGAAAAAGATAAAGCACATTTCTGAGTATTTTTAAACTTGTTTAGTTGGAGATTTGTCTGTTTGTAGTCTGGTCTTATCCTTTCAGCTGTGCTTGTTTTGAACTGTTGCACCTTTAACAAGCCCTTGTACAGAGTGAAGCCCAAGTCTGCAGTTTGCATGGAATTACACAGCAGACAGCTGCAGCTTTCTTTGGCTGTATGAGTGCCTTAAAATCTGAGATGGGAACATGAAACAAGTCTCAGGCAGCACACACAATTGTTCCAGTCTAAACTGGGGTGATTCATTTCCAGAGATGAATGGGTTTGATTTAATTTGACAAGGCTCTTTTTCAACACCAGTGGCTTTATCTTTCTAAACTTAACAGAATGAGACTGGCATTGCCTGAACTAGGGTTTTCTGAGAACATCTGGGCCCTTATTTCTATCATGCTTCCTTGCCAAACAAGAAGTTTTCTTCTGCAAATAAATACAGGAGGTCTAGCCAAGGGGATACCAGGAAGAAGTCAAGCCTCAGCCCAGCCTTTTGGAGCTGCAGGGAAGCCAAATTTCAGCTCTAGCCAGCCAACCCACGTGCCAGGAGCTGTGGGAGATGATGGGACCTGCAGGACACAGGTCCTGTTCCTCTCCCTTCAGCTTCCACAGGGCTCTCAGGCAATGCAGACCACGGCCATAGGGGACTCAGACCCTCAGGTGACCCCTCCTCTCCTGCTCTGAGCAGGACTCAGCCACAGGCAGGTGCTGGGCGTTGGCCTAGGGACTGGCACGTGTGACATTATATCAATTACCACGTAAGATGTTTTAAGAAAGGCAGACCCCTGCAGGAAGGTTTTGCCCTAGAACAGGAACACTTGTGATTTTGTGTCTGTCTGGTTCATACCATGACACCTGTGTATTGCACAGGGTATAAGGCTATGGGCCTTATATATGGGGCTGTAATGGTTCCCCTCTGCTCTCTGTTCCTGAGCCTACTTTCTCTCTACCCTCACGTCTCAAGAGTGGATGCAGCTATGACAGCGCTGCTGTGGTGACCAAGCTCCTTCTCCAAATCTGACAACAGATGGACAGAGGCATGCAGGCAAGGGGCTTAGGGAGGTGGTAAAATGGCTGGTGTCTGCCTGCTCTGCTAGCCTTTTTCTGTCTCCCTGTTGCTTGGGCAGCTTAGATGGCATTGAATCATTTATTTGTTATTTCACAATTTTCCTGACTATTGGCACCAAAAACTGACCCATGTCATGCTCTGCCAGGATTTTTGGGGGAGCACACATCTGAAGATGGGACTTTAAGAAATGCAGGTGGGTGTTGCCATTGAGATTTCTAATCCACTCCTACGTAACAAGATATAAAAAACCTATATTTTTTGCTCTACAAAGACAGTGAGACAATTCCACCTTTGTGGCCCCTGGGAGACAGGAGTCAGAAGGCCTGCCAAGTAGGGATGCAGAAGAGACCAGAAGCTCCAGCCCCAGACCAGCATCTGCCAGGAAGGAGGTGTCTGAGGAAGTGGAAATGGGATCACCTTCTCGTGGTAGCCTAGAAGGCCCAAGAATTTAGTTCAGTTGTTACCAGAAGAAGTGCAGGAAGCTGCTGGCCCTTCTCCAGTTGACCTAAGCCAGGCCCTTGTACTAGGGTGGCAGTTTTAAAAACAAAACATTCTGATCAAGGACATAGTCATACAAAAAATGTGCAAGACCTGGCAACATTGTGTGCATGTTTCTTATAAAACTCAAATAAAATCCCCAAGAAATCATCTGAGAAACCTGTCTGGTACTTCAAAACATCATGTCTGAGTACTTATAACTGTGGGTCATCCTGCAGAAGCTCCCCTCCTGGCAGCATCCCTCCCACCTTGGGGCAAAGGGCAGAGCAGCACCACTTGCCATGTCCTCTGAGCGAGGCAGTGGTGCAGACAGGCAGCCATCCTCCTCCTCATCTGCTGCTAAGGGAACATGGGGAGAGGAGCTGTAATTATACCAATAAAGAGTGAGAGACAGACAGAGAGGAGGAGATGTGAAATGGGCATTTGTGATGGTTCCCTCTTCAGTTTTATTTAATTTATTGTTTTGTAAATCACCAAGAGAAGGCATTCAAAACACTTAATGTGTTAGCAAATGATTGAAATGTGAGGCCTTTTGACCAGTACTGTCAGCTTCTTACTAAATACAATGGGATGAGCAAAAGTGGTAAACTGCAAAATTTAACCTAGTCACTGGTCACAATTTCAGCTGAAATTCACAGAATTAGAGCATTTAAATAAGGGGGAAGATATGGAAAGTTCATGGAATATGGCAGCATTTAAAGCTAAACTGCCTTTTGGAGAAGGGAAGTCCTCTACTGTGTCAGCTTATGCAGCTTGACAGTGGGAATCACACTGTTTCAGCCAGGGGTTTCCTAGGAAGAAAAACTCCCAGAATAGCAAAGCAGCCTGGAGATGCTGTGGCACTTCCCACCCCTCTGTGGCAGTTCACATTCACCCATCCTGGCCTGGCTATGGGAGCCTGGGACAATCTCACATCATGGCCTTGGCTGGTGCTTGGGCTTTAGGGGAAAGAGAGCAACTGCATCACAACACAGTGCCTCAGCCTGTTGCCAGGGAATCCAGCACAGCCTTACAGTTCATTAAATAAACAGTTAATTTCCTGATGGTTCTAATCACTATTCAACAGTCTTTACAATAACATGCTTATCCTTTGACCTTAAACACACCCTTTTTGGAAGAATACAGACTGTTACTGTAAGCCTTACCCTTCTGAACCACTAAATGCAAGTCACAGGGAGATGCTCAATCCAGGAGCAAACTGAGTGACTCCCATGTGGGGAGGTGCCTGGATTAGTAGGACAGTAGCAAAGAATGTACTAAAGGAAGTGGGTTAAAAGAGGGAGAGAGAGGTTAGAAGGTAATTACAGATATTTAACAATTAGAACAATGCCTTCTGCTGACTCAAAAGGCATTTTGCCTCACAGAAGTGATGCTGTGATCTGCACATCAGGAGGGACAAGGAAGCACTTGCAGGGTTTTAAAGCCAAACACAATCCCCCCCTGTATTTGTGCCTGCAAGGAAGGGAACAGACCACCACAATGCTTATTCCCTGTACCCAGAAGTGGGATAAGAGCCAGTTAATGCCACTCCTATGGCCTGAGATCTGCTCCAGCCCCGACTGTGTGCGAGGACAGCCTGGAACAGTCTTCTCTGTGCAGCAAAGGGCAATGGCCACAGTCCATCAAAATTACTAGCTGTCATACACTTTTTTTTCATAAATTTTGTTTAGTTTGCTTTGGTAAAATGGATATACTTCATCATTACCATTCTGATGCTACGAGGGAGAGGGCAACGTCAGGGTACAGTTACACTTTGGAAAAATTAAAAAATAAGTATATACACACACACACTCATGTTAGTATGAAATATCTGTTGAATATCTGGCCAGACCAAATCTCAGATGAACAGACATAGCACTGCCCATTTCACCCAAACTGTAGATAACTGTGCATCGTTGCAGGCTGGCACTGTGCTCAGTATAAGCATATATGTCTGCCATCACTACAGGAAAAAAAAAGGGCAGCTCTGCTCTAACTCTGCCAAAGCAGGCAGCTCTGCAGGGAGGAATTTGGCCCTACATAGCCACACATCCCTGGGAGCCAGGATGCTTGCTACCATCCATTTCTCCTACTGTCTTATATGTGCTAGTGCACACACATTACTTAATTACTGACCTTAATGTAACATGTCAGTACAATGCAGTTCTCTCAAGTTCCTTTTAACTTGCCCATGCTGAATGCTTGAGGTGAAGCTATTCTAAACAGTTTGCATAATTTCATATGTGCCATTCCCAAGAAACACTGTGCATTTTAAACAATATGAACAGGCCACAGCACTAATGAAGTTAAATGAAACGGGCAAATGATAGTGAACTGGACATGATTTAGCAAATATGTCCTGAAAGGACAATATTTATAAAGGCAAAAATCTAACCGTGTGCTGAGGGAAAGCTTTCTGCAAAAAGATGGCTGTGGTTCCCAGGATTTCAGCTATCAATCATGCCTCTCAAAAAAAAAAGACCTTTCCCCCTGGATTATTCCTCTATACTTTCAGTCCTAAAATTCCCCATCTCAACATGCAGGGTACTGAAGACTCCCAGTGAAAATTTATGCAACCTCCACAGGAAACAAAATGTTTAGCCTCGTTTGTAATTTCTGAGACCGAACAGTTCACATCCACTCAAGTGTGTGACATAAAATCACCTTTTTTCTCTGGCAAGTCCTCCTTCTCTCCCCCATGTCCTCAACCTCCATGTTTTTTTACAGATCACTAGTTTCTGAAAAAACTAGTTTCTGAAAGCCTTTAATTTTGGTTGGGAATCCAGATCCCACCTTAATACTCACCAGTTTGAATTTTCCACACCAATTTGGCTTTTCAACATGTTGCTGCTCAAAGCAAGACAAGCAGCCCATGGCTGAACAAATGAAAATCCAGCCTGGACCCAGACCAAGTTCTGGGTGAGGCAGTTTTTTTGGCATTTGGAGAAAACTTTGGCTGTGGTGGTTTTGTGAGCAGGTGCCTGTGCCACTCTGCACACCCTAGCAAGGGGCTCAGCAAGGGGGGCAGTGGGGATCATTGCTCTCAAGGAAAGCCCATGGGAGGCTGTCAAAGAGATTATTTAACTTGACAGAAGACAAGCACAGAACAGCTATTGAGTGTTTCTCATACTTTCACATGCAAAACTTTTGAGCAGGCTTAATTCAAATGCTGTAGAGGAAACAATGGAGTTGCAGGCTGCCTAATGAGATGTCTGTGGCCTGCAGGCTTCAGGCCTGGCCTAGAAACCCTGGAACAGCTGGAATAGGACTGCAAGCAAAGGCTCTGTCAGGGTGCCAAGGCATGGTTAAATGCCAGCAGCAATGACTGCATAAGTGCAACATCAATCCAGGCATGAGGAAGACTGATGTAGAGGGGGACCAAGGTGAGGACACCCCTCCCTGCCACCCCAGAGAAGGGTGATTGTTCAGGAATGGAGAACCCTACACAGGAAAAAAGAACCAATTGTTATCTAGACCTAAAGACTTCTTGTGCCTGCTAGAGCAGCTGGGTTTATTTGCTTTACTTTTCATAGAAGAATCATTCATCAATGAAACTAGGGATGATAAATCTTGAGTGCCCTCTTAGTTGCTGATGGAAGGTGTGTTTATTGTATCTTTCAGCCCAGATACAGAGGGGAAAACGCCCATGTTTTCCAATATGAAACTTACAGCTATATCTGAAGCCCACTGGAAATAATAACTTTCCCTCAATCTCTCAGTTTTTCTAAAACAAATGTCCAAGAATAATATCTCAAAGGCTCCTATTTTCTCAGCAAGTGTTTCCATTATCTGTCTTCCCAGTCACAAATACAATAAAATGTACTAAGTAAAAACTGGTTTAAAAGATACTGAGCCATTTTGAGCAAAGTAGGACTAACATCATTGAGAAAAGTCATAGAGGAGAGCGATCAGTGATGTACAATTCTTTCAGAGCTAAGAAGCATTCCTGCCTGAAGTGGAAGTGAACATTGCTCAGGATGGCCCTTTCCAACAGTTCTTTCAGTGGCAGTCATTAGACAAGGAGAAATTTTAGGTTTTATTTCCTTGGGAGAGAGGTGGAAGTTGTGATTGCATTTGTTCATTTAGTATTGATAATATCAATGGAAGTGATACAGGAACCCAGACAGATACAGATGGAGATCAGAAGCACAGCCGGATACCTGACACAAACAAATGCCTCTGAACAGTGCAATTTCTGATCTTTTGAGTCAATACTCTGAGGAAAAGGACAGCTGAACAGTGACAAAGGAAGGAAACATTTCTAACATCACTGAAACATCCTTCCCTAACTTTCATATCCCACTGATGAAGGCCTCCAAACCAGTAAATTACCCTGTGCCAACTTAAAGGTTTTCCTGCTCAGAAAATTGTTATTCCTCTGTTATGTTATGTCAGGTAGATTGTTATGTTCAGTCAGGTGGATCAACACAGTTATTTTGAAAGTCAGCTTGACATAATGGTTAGACTTTCGAGACTGCTAGAAGTGTTCATCATTCCATCCGTTTGTTTCCAGTTACAGGCAATCAACAGACACGGGACACCAACAATGAGCTAAGCAGAATGACCCAGTCACAGGAAAACAGAAAGATGCTTATCCATAGGGATTTCCTCCACAAAGTGATTTACTCCTTCCTTTTAGGTTATTTTAAGCATTTGTTCTTACAGTGCATAACAGCTGAATTCAGACACTGTTTTCAAATCACCTGCAGTACAGAGGAGGTGAAGAAAAGGGGCTGCACTGATATATCTGCCCTTCACTGCACTGAACATAGCTTCACTAACCCTCTGTGTGGCACTGTGTTCTGCCAGAGATCCATCCTGCTTACTCAGGATCCATCCAGCTGCCCAGATCTGTTGACTCGGAATGGTGAGCCCCCACTGTGGGGAGGTGGCTCTTGAGCAGCAGTGAGCCCTGACACAGAGCGTGCATCTCCGTGGTACACACCCATGGGCGAGAGCTACTAATTATTGCTGGACCTCAAACACCCAGGATGTAAGCTCGTGGCATGACTCACCCTCTGCATCCACCCACTTCCTACCCCTGCCGTGCATTCATTCTAGAGGTCTGGCTGCTAACAACTGTATTTGATACTTGCTAAATAACCATAAACCAAAGATAAACACCTGCTTGCCTACCGTGACGCACGTGTTGGAGACCTGTGGATGGCGAGGGCAGCGTTTAATGCGTGCTTTAGTGCATCACAGCCTCTGTTTTGAGGCAGGGAGATCCAGAATCCCCAGATTCCCCATGTCAGTCAATGCTGTTCGTATCCCAGACAGAGACACACTTGTTTGGCAACAGTATGAAAAATTTCAGGACACTCTGGGTATGTATTGCATATTTACAAACTGTACTAATGATTGTTTATCTATACACACAATATGCATCTGGTTATTCACAGAGTGTTGTGTGATTTGGAAAAAAAGCCCCTAATTAATGGAAAAAAACATCATTTTCTGTGCTGTATTCCTCAGCAGCAGCTCAGACAGAAAGAAAGTGGATGACTTCTCCTAAGGAAAATGAAACATTAATGAAACTCCTTAGATACTGACTTAAGCCAAGTCAAAGGTCAGCAACTGAGGTAACTCCCTTTGAAGCTGTGGTGACTCCTCATTGTTTTGCTGTATCTACCTTCTGTTTTTTAGAAAAACTCCAGGCTGATATAGCAGTATGTACATGAAATGTTGGTCAAGTAGTGGTTTTAGAACAAAAACAGTTTTCCATCATAAAGCTGGACCATCTGTTATGAGTAGAGGGACAAAGAGAGTCCAATAAAAAAGCAGAACTTCTGTGGTGGTTCTGGACCCAGGAGTTAATAATTGCACTTCCAAGAGTGGATGGGAAGTACCATAATTTCCAGTAATTTCTAAATTACTGTAATTCTGTATGCCTCAGGAGGCAGGTTTTCATAAATTACCTGACCTGGGCTGTACAATTCTGCCTGCAGGAGGCTGAGCAGGAGTGCTTCCTGGCATTGCAGGCTTGGGTCACAATGTCATCATGGAAACACTGCTCAGACAATACTGTTATCAAATCATATGCTCATTAAGAGTTGTGGTTTTTTTAATAAAGAATGAAGAAAACACAAAAATAGGCAAATCTTATCAAAGATCACTAATGGCTATAAGTACAATGTAGATGTAGATGTATACCTTCAAAAGATAAAAACATATAAACCTCTATGGATCCTGCAAGTATCTTGCATGGAGCAGCTAGATTGCACTAGACAATGCTAAACAAAGGCAGATAGGTTTTTTTTGGAGAAAGAATGTTCAGTCATGTTCATGTGTAGAGAGAAGTGGATCAGCCCCAGGAGAAAAACAAGGAATATTATCTGTGTTGAGCTGCATCAAGCTTTCCAGGCTCTGCCATGCTCACTGCCTACAGGGCTGGAGAGTGAAGCTGTGGCAGAATGGGTCTAACACTGCAATACTGCAGAGAGCCAAGGCAATGGGTTCAGGCATTCAAAACCCACAGCTTGGTCACAGAGCTCTGACACTCTCCTTTTTTCCTAGTTCAGACAAAAAGACAAAAACCACCCAACCAAAAAAAACCCAACCCCAAAAAAAACAAAAAAACCCACAAAACAGAATAAAAAACCCCTCAAAAAACAAATAAAAAACCCAAACCAAAACAAAAAAAAACCACCAAAAACAAACTCCCAAAACAAAACAAAAAACCAAACCAAAACAAAAAAATCAACCCTTCCATGGGTCATTTAGTGCCAAACTTCTACCCTTCTCTGGATGCAGAAATAAATTTCTGCAAGGTGATTTAACTAAATTCCCTCCCTCAGCCTTCCTGATGGTGATTTGGCCCTACAAGCTTTTCCTGGAGATTATGCAGATGAGTGACTCAAAGATGAGTGGGAAGTTGGGGAATCCTGGTTCCATGTTTAGCTATTGACTCAGTGTCAGACCGTAGGGGAGTCACTTGACCTTCACAAGACAGCACTTAGCCAAGGCAGACAATGGAAAGAAAACCACAAAACATAGCTCTTTGCTGAAAACACAGAAACCTGCTTTTCTGGGTGAAGAATAGCTGTACATTTCTGTTAAAGCGTGGTTCATCAGATGCATCATACCGCTACCACACTAAATCCTTTATGATTTAATAATTTAGGAGGGTCTCTCTTGTCCTGTGGTCACTAGATGTAAAGGTGGGAGGGTCATTTGTTTACATTGAGGAAATTGTGCTAAGGGCAAATGAAAACCTTCCTGCTCCTAACAGTACTGTCTCAATTTCCTATTTGAGCATTTCAAACACAAGGTGCATCTTTCACTCATCTTCATGATTGCATGAAAATAAGGGAAAAGAAAAAATAACCATCACAACTAAGTTGTTTACATTATAATGGCTGCCATAATTGCATTTAAATGCAATACACTTTTGCTGATTAGTTTGCATGCAACTGAAACAAGAGGGTAAATAAACATTTAACAAGGTCTTTATTTTGCTCTGCTGTAATTGTGTTCATCAGAACTATTGTGGTGGAGGTATATGGCAACTAAATTCCTTTTCTTTTTATTGAAAAAAAAATAGGGAAATGTAATTTATTTCTGTACAAGACCCTCTAAAGATAGCACAGTCTGAGAGTTTCCATCAAGAGTCAAGTGGATTCAAACACATTTGGGCATTCCAGCAGCCCCCTCCCACATTTAAGCTGCTATTCCCATGTGTCTGTTACTAAATATAGCAGCAGCTCTTCAGATTGACAGGAGAGGTGCTGATCCAGGCTGCTGGGCCTTGCTCCATACACTCCTAATATGGTCGAGTGCTGCAGCCAAGCAAATGCTCAGGAAGGACTCCAGAGGGTAAACTGGGACCACAGGATCATCCCTCCCCATGCCCTGGGAAACTGAGCAGCAGCAGCAGCAGGCACAGAGAAGCTGTGACTTAACCTTTTGGTGTCTTGGCTCCAGATCAGCTGTCAGCGAAGCCGAGTGGCTTCTCACGAAAGGGCACGGCTGTGCAATAACGAGTGACGCCAGCTCCAGTTGACACCAGCACTCCCAATTCCCACTTGGCCCCTCCATCTCCCACAGCAGCCAACCAGGTTGCAGAAACATCTGGCTAGGGCAAGAAGGGACCAAATGCAGACAATGTGCATTGTGAATATGTTTTAGGCTCATAAATGGACATGTAAAGCAACACGGGGGTCATTTTAGTCACGCTCCCCCCCCTAGTTTTATGAGCAAGATAAAGCTCAGATGCAGTGCTGGCATGTACATCTCTGCAGGGTATTGTGCCACGGAGGGGATAGAGCCCAAGAGATTATTACACAGAGCAATAGCTGATTTCATCTACAACTATCTGCCAATATTTGTATAACTAATTTAAAAACCTTTCCTGCATGATTCTATGAGTTTTGCAGGAGTCCCTGAAAACAGATCCTGAAAATCAACCAGCAGAGCTACATGGAAAAATTTGCCTCCCTGCAGAATGTCAACAGATTTGAACGAAAAGAAGCTACAAATATGGTACAGGCCTTTTTCTGCCCCTCAGCCTCACAATGACTATTTTTGCTCCAAAGTCTCAAGCATCTCTATCTTATTAAACACCTCTGCTCCTTTCACCACCATTCTGTAAACACCATGGTACTCTGAGAATACGTCATTTGGGACTTTGAGATGCAGGCCTGTGGTTTTCCAAACTATAAAAGCACCCTCTGGGCATGAAACAGAAGTGTTCATTTAGACACCTCCAGCTCTTTGGAGGTTTATAAGGACATATACATTATAAATCAGTGCTGTACAAGAGCCAGATGAAACAGAATTCATTATGGAAAAGGCATGGTGAAGGAAACTTGAAGGCAGCAACAAAGTGTAACCAGTGTAACCAGTACAAAAGTGCAAAAGAGAAGAAAGAAAAATTCCTTTGACACAAAATGTACTATTTAGAAGTGTATAATTTACAGTACATTGCATCCATTCTTAAATGGTCATGAAAACCACTCCTTGCTTTTTACTGGTGGGAGGAAGAGGAAACAATGCACAGAAAATCAAACAAATTTATTGCGTTTAGAGGGTAGGAGACCAAACATCCCAAATTCTAAAATCTTAGGATAAAGGTCATCTCTAGCAGGGTCTAATGCTCGGGAAAGCTTTTACATTTTGAAAGCATTTCTTTGTGGTTGCTGGGTGGATAAGCTCCTGTAGCCCCAGTAGGTAAAGGCAGATGGAAAATCCCTGCAGGAACTTCTTGCAATATGTTAAAGCTCCACTGAAGCTTGTAGAAGAGGTTTCATTTTTTTTTTTTTTGGTCTGTGTTTCATTTCCATTTTCAGTGATGCATGAAGGAAGCTAAAACTGTAAATAAATTGAGGTTCCTGTTCCTCAGGTTCTCTCAGTACTGCAAGTGACAACTACAAATTATTTATAGTCAGAATAAGCTGGTAGCTACTGTGTATTTCTAGCACTATAAATTGAATAAACAGATTGTCCTTTGCCACCTTGTTAAGCCCCAATGCAGCAAATTCCTCTACACATTGATCTAACCTACCAGCTAGTGTTCATCTACAATAAATCAAAAGTGTGATCTAAAATACCTGTCTTCATAAGGCAAACAGTAGTGGTCCACCAGAAAAAAAGTACAGACTGGAGGTATTCCTCTGAAATACTCTACCAGTGGCTCTTGAAAATGCTCATTTTCAAGGGAAGATAATAATCTCATCTTCTTCAATATACTTTAGGAATGCATTTAGGCAACTCAGAGCTCGAGAGTATCAACATGCCCTCACACTGGAGGTGTTTCTCAGTCCCCATCTCAGCTGACTTGTGCTGTACATCATTAATCTTTTGATTCAAATGCCTGTTTACTCAGGAAAACCTTAATTATGTGTCGCTATCAAAACTGTACATATAATACATAATTTCGTCTCAAAAAACCAATTTGTTGGTTTTTGAATGTTTGTCCTTTTCAGACAAGATCTCCACAAATACAAAAATCAATTCAACTTTTTGGAATGTTTAAGCAGAAACTGTGAGTTTCCAAGCATTTATTTTCATTCTTTCTTCCTCAAAACAAAAGTTAGGCAATAATACTACAAAGAAAAAAAAAATTTTAAAAAGAGGGAAAGCAGAGACAAAAAAATACTCAAACCTAAACAAACAAAAATGAGGAAATAAGGTGGTGGTGCCAAATCCAAGCTTTCTGTAGAAAAGCAAAAAGTCTGCTATGACTGTTTCCATGTCCTATAGTTAGGTTGTTAAGCACTTCAAATTGTAACTGGGACCTGCCCAAATGCCATAACAAAGTTGATGAGGTAGACTGGATTCCAGAAGCAGCTAGCAAAAAAAATGAGATATTGCTGATGGCCAAGCAGCCCCTAGATTCTCTCCTAGAGGAAACCTCATCTGGCTTGTCACAGGCAGCTGCCAGGGCAGCACCTTGCAATACTCTAACCTGAAAATGAAACCAAGAAAAATTGGGGTCCCTCCTGTTGCTTGAGGTGTTGTGTAGGAAAATACTGCCTGGAATGTTCATTGGCTGCGAATCTGAAAGCCAGCAGATTCTGGTAAATAATAAAAAATGGCCAAACTCATTGGCAAAGGTGGTCACAGTTGGGCTGTGACAGTGCACTAACAATTTGCAACTGCACCTTGGGTTGCTCGTCTTGCCCATCTCCCCACACCTTTCACCTCACACCTCCTCTTGCCAGGTTGCCTGCCAGCTGATTCTCATCCAGACATCTGTCTTGGCCAGGTCCAGGGAAAAAGGGAAATTATACCATCTGGATCTGCTTAAAAAAAAAACATGGAGCAGAATGTCACCAGCCTACTGATGGTGCAGCAGCCAAACCACAGCTGCCATGTGAGCAGGAGCTGTGACAGAGCGGAGCTGGTGGGACGCACCTCCAAGTTTACTGACAAGGGAAAAGCTGAGCTAATGATCAGTTCTTGCCAGATCCTGTCAGTAGAGGAATTGTGACTCTCTGATCAGCTTCATTTGAAGTTGTTGGCAGATAAAGCAAAGTTAGCAACAACATTTTGACTTAATCTATCACTTGTAGCAAGACCTGCTCAGAGAGCAGCAACACCTCTAAGTCCTTAATGGGATTGGAGCAGTGCAGAAGCAGCAGTGCTCTGGTTTCACAGCCTCTCTGGAGCAGGAAGCCTTGTGCTGAGTCAAGAGAGCCATTAGGGACTGATCAAGACATTTTGAGTAGAGGTCAAGAGAGGGGTTGATTAAGCACGCTTCTGTAGGCATCTGCAGCTCTCACCCACAGCAGACCAAGGTGTTCACAGTTAACTCTTTCCCCCTAATGTACTCACCTACAGACCCCAGTTCCCCTCACACCTCCACATCCAACATAAAGCAGACCCAGTGTAGGCAGAGAAGCACACAGCTTGGCACAACCTAAGCACCTGATGTTTCACCCACCATCCCAAGGTTTCAGCCTGCTACATCAAGGTTGGGTTGGGAAGCTCTCCATGAGGCCATTGCAAGAAAGATGAGCACTAAGCTGTTGTTAGTGAAACTGATGAATATTTTGACCTTTTAATTCCATTTTATCTCTACATCTGAGACATAAAAGGCATCCTGCAGAGGAGTTCCTGGTGGAGAAAAGAATTGAATACACAAACTCCTACATTTCTGCATTTGAATGTACTGGCTAGCTTTTTCCACACCAGAGACATGCTGTCCTTGAAAATTACAGTGATTCATCTCAATTCAATCTACACACAGACATTTTAAACCCACTCATTTGCCCTCCATCATACAGACATTTGCAATCACACTATTATTCTTCAAAACATAGAGTGCTCCTTGGTTCTTTCTGGCCTCCTGGCTTACCTCTTGGAAATTTTATGTTCTGTAATATTAGGTGAATTGTTTATTTGGTCCCTTTCTCTTTTAAATCCTGAAGTTCAATTACAGCAATCTAAATTAAAAAAAAAAAAAAAGAGATTTGTATAGACTTTCTTACCCTGACGCAGAAAGCATGCCTTGGTCAGTCTTGGATGTGAGAAAGGGTCCTGCCACATGGATATGGAGCTTCGCAAATAACTTTTATACATCAGAGACTTATAGAGAGTGTAAGGGCAAATGAGCCACATTGGATATAAAGTTGTCTGTTGTTCCAGACAAGAAAGATTTGACCATTATCAGCCTGTATAATCTCCCAGGGATATATGTTTAGGATGCCTTAGTCCCTCAGTAATTCTGAGTCTGGAAGATTTTCAGTTTAAAAACAAAAAAGCTTCTTCTACCCCTTCATATTACCTGAAACTTCTAACAACCATAGAAAAGGACATCAATACTGGGATAAAATTCCTCAGGTTATCCATGAGGCAGGATACTGTGATCCTCATCATCTCTTCTGTCTGGGGGCCATGGAGCACAAGAATGGCTGTGGAACTTGCCCAAGGTGATGGCCAAGCTCCTTCTGTGGCAGCCCTTGCAGGACACTCCCTCTCAGGGCACGAGGCACGTCTGGACACACACAACGAGACTCACACCAGAGCTGGCAATGCTCTGAAGAGGGACAGGTGCTCAGAGGGTCACTGGGAAGGTGGCACTAAGGCCCTCCAGTAAGAGCCAGGCCTTGCTGCTCTCACAAGGAAAATGTTTTGTGTTAAGCAGAGATGACATCTTGCTCTCTCTAGAGCTGCTTCTCAAGATTTGCCTTCCTGAAATATAAAGGTTAGGCATATTTTGGAACAAAGAGGACAATTACACCAAGTAAAGGAAACATACATGCTGCCAGATGGCTCAAACATCGTGCAAACAAAGAGTGAAGCTTATCAATGCATTATTTATAATCTGCAGGCTGTAATGAGAGGCTGCTCAGTCTGGCCAGTGAAAGGCATGGAGAAATCCAGTTAGAGTCCTGAAAAGATGAGTTCAGGTGAAGATTCATGAGGCAGCAAGAGAAGAGAAAGGAGATAGCATGGTGGCTAAGGAAATTTTAGGCTGCAGGTTTAGTTCTGTGATGACTGAGAGAGGAAAGGAAGTGCTTTAACCAGTTCTTAGCACTATTCCAAAACAGGTTTTAGTTCCTTTTCCAAAACTATTTGGACCAAAATGAACTTTCTATTAACTACAACATCTCTTGCTCCTTCCACTCTCAAATCCCTGCAGTTCATTGACAGCCATGAATGTCACTTTGATTACACTTCCATTTCTGAGTAATGCCTACCCTAGAATATGTGTGTTCTAGTGACTTTAGTTGCTCCACCATGTCTCTGCCCTCCCTGTAGTATCTGGTTTCACATCCTGCACAAGCAGATCAGGTTCCTTTGTTTTGTTTCCAAGGTGTCTTGTGTTTATGTGTGCAAATATTTCCGTTGGTTCTTTGTGATCAGCACTGAATTTGGGCA
The DNA here is from genome assembly GCF_036417665.1 of Passer domesticus. Taxonomy (NCBI): domain Eukaryota; kingdom Metazoa; phylum Chordata; class Aves; order Passeriformes; family Passeridae; genus Passer; species Passer domesticus. The sequence goes on along the minus strand of NC_087478.1, from coordinate 32,937,060 downwards.
ATGAAAACTCAGTTGACATGGAAAACTGTTAATTTAATTTCCAAGTATGAGATGTGACTGATGAGGATAGATAAACCTGCAAGGAAAAAAGGTGCCAGTTTGTCTTGTTACCATCTTAGGGATAAGTAGTTTCCTACACTTACAGCTGGTGGCTGGCAGGCTTGCTTCTGGAATTCACAAATATACAGAAATCCAATGCATTTACTTCAAGGCTAGGGGAGACCGAGCTGACAAGCACAAAACCTTATACCTGATTACCTCAATTTCAGGCTTCAGGGCCATGAATGGAGTTGTATATAAAGTACACATATGAGGAACTGACCTGTGAGTGCATGTCTGTGGGCAGTGCTGTATCTTCACTCTTTTAACTACTTACAAACCTTTCAGAGGTTGAAGTCTGCCAATTTACACTTAGCTAAACAGAAATGTAAGCCTAAGCAGGTCCATTCTGGTCCGTCTTTGTAGATAGTGACAAAATGAAACCTTTCCCTCTTTTATTATCACTAGTAAAACACTACAATCATCATGGTATTTTTTATGCATGTACTCATTTTACAGCTGTGTGACATTTTTATGAGAGGACTCAGGGACACCCACATGTTGATCCAGAGGAGGGAAGGCATGGCACCAAGCAGTGCACATTTTCCATGCCTGCCAACAGGCTTCATTTTTGTAATAAAAAAAAAAAAAAAACAGTCATGGAGATCAGGAAGCAACAACCTGACCTGCTCAGACTTTCACCTTCTGGACTCCAGCCCAAACTGTAAGACATTCATTACTGAGCCGGGGCAGGTCCCCTTCCCCCACACCCACAGTGCCATCCATTCAAAGCCTTCCTGGTGGTGAAGTCTACCACAGCAGCTGGATGGACAAGGCACTTTCCACATCGAAATGACTTACAAAGTTATTTTGTGACAAAAAGCAGCAGATCAGGTTTGTCTCTCTGATGGATTTCAATGCACACTGTCTCCAAATGGCTTTTTTTATGAAAAGGAGTGCAGAAGTGTATTCTTTTTGCCATAAGAGCTCCTTTCTGCATTCCTGTGGTTAGAGGGAACACAAGCAGCAGCTGTTATGTATGGCTGATATGATGCACAGTTATTTGTATAAGGAGCTGAGAATCAGGGAATTTACTTACTGTTTGTTTGAGGATAGGAAAGGTGATTTAAAATTGTTCCCCTTTTCTAATTAAGCAAGTCACCTTTGACTTAAAAAATTATAGCAGGAGCCTGCTGCAGAAGTGTGGATTTGCATATATACATTATTTAAATCCAGTCCCAGTGAAAACCTGTCATCTTGGTATAAAACACATAAAGACTTAACCAGTTTGCCTCAAACCCACAAGCAAAAAGCTCCTCCCTCTCAGCAGGTTTAATATGTTCTGTACAACCAGAGAAACAAAGGACTCCTCCAGCGAAGCCCATCTGGGCTGGCCCTGGCAGGGGAGCAGGATGCTCTCCCTGGCGAGGAGGCTGGAAAGGCAGCCCAGCAAGCCCTGCAAACGGCTCTCACTTCCTCCGAAAAGCTGAGGGCTGCTCCTCACACCCGGTATCAAACAAGTGCCATCAAACAGCGTGGAAGGGCGGGTGTCCATCCCCGAGGGCTGTCTCCCGCTCACGGCAAGGCCGGGCCCGGCGCCGCCAGCTCCGCTCCCTCACGGCACAGGCCGAGGCCGGGGAAGCAGCTCCACACCGTGCTCCTGCCGGGCTGTCGGAAAAGCAAAGGAACCACTGTCCCTGGCAGCGCCGGGAGAACCTGGAATGTGCACCCTGGGCACTCAGACCTGGCAACAAACACCCTCCAGTCGTCTGCAGAGAACTGCTGCATCGCGTTGGTTACAAGATGCATTGCATGGCAGCGCAGCACAGGGGAAAAAAGAGTTGGGAGAGGAAAAAATGCAGTGGCTGGAAAGATCTTTCTGACAAAGAAAGACAAGGACAAATGTTTTTCTTGCTTACAGCAAGCTTTTCTGTGTGAAATTTAATTTTCAGACTTTTTAAAGTCATCTTCAAAAGTAAACCTTATCATGGCTGTTGATATATATAAAAAAGATAAATATATAACATTTTGGCTTTTGCTCCCAGACCTATACAACTTTTTTGACCATCACAACTAACTTTTGCTTCAGAAGGAAAGTAAATAATACAACTGACATTTATTAGGGTGAGCTTGAAAGTGACTTTAATAAAAGTGACTTTGAGATAAGCTTAAGGCCTTGGTATAAATGCCAGTGATGCAACTGAATGAAAAATAAAGCAATTTGGGATTTTTGCTTATTTTATTCTTCTCCCTGAAAAGAACTTGTATGAATACAGAGCTCTTCAATACCTAGACAGAGACATGATATTTATCAGATGCAATAATAATTACCTCTTACCATAAGTAAAAATCTCAAGGCAACTAAGGCTCTAAGAACATTATTTTTAGCCTGTGTTTTAATAGATGAACTAGTATAAGTACATGGCAACCAGGGTGAATTGTTTCTTTAAGCAGCAAAGGTAAATTGTTTCTTAAATCAGATATTTTATCTTTATTTTGTTCCATTTTAAATGTACATCCTCGTGTGCTTTTCACAAACCTATTAAAACTGTCCAGACTACAGTTTGTTAGGTATAAACCTATTCAAATTGTTCTCCACAGACCACATAACCTGTCCACTTTACACAAAAAAATGGGCAAAAGCAACTAGTATGGCTACTATATCCACTAGCTGCCAGAACAAAACAAAACAAAACAAAACAAAAAAATTGAGTTATTCAATGAAGATTGCCTCAGGAGGTGACAGGTGGAGTGGAAAAACTGTATTGCAGGAGGCATCTTCTAGATGGCAAAAGGTCAAACTTAAATTAAAACTTAGTTAAACATAAACCAGAGTCCAGGATCAAATAGGAGAAGAAAAAGGAGAGTATTAGTCTAGAAGGTTTTAACTATATTTTAGCCAGACCAAGATGACCTGAAGGTGAAAATGCAAGGACTGATTGAGGAGATAGATAACTGTGATAACTGTGGATATGTGATAGCATAAAACTAGGAGTAGTCAGTGAAAGGATAACGATATTCAAATATCCTTGAGAATGTCACACAACCAGCTGGAACACGTGTCATACCTTAGGCCAGGACATCTGATGGGTCCTCACCAGTCACTCAGTCCCAGACTTCATGTGGACTCCAGGCTCCTCAAGCAGTGAGTCACGCAGGTCTTTGGGGAAGGAGGATATGGACTCACATGTACAAAAAGAGTTCTTCTATTAGTACAGTTCTCTTCCAGATTTCATAAAGAGCATTTAACATACTGATAGATATTGCTGAGACCCTAGTAAAGTGAGCACATAGACACAGTGCTTTAAACCAGTACTTTTACTTGAACCAGTCCTTAGCCTCTCAGACATCCAGTTTCCCTAAAATAATGCAGGTAAGTAACCTTTCCTCTCCTATTTTGCAGGGCTGTCCTTTCAACAAACTGTTTTGGGACACAAGATTTCAGATACATCAGTATGTACTGAAGCCGTGCACACACACACACACACACACACACACACACACACACACACACGCACACACACACACCCCAGCACTTTAAACCCAAACTTTTAAGGTTTGATTTTCCTTCTGATAGCAACAGTCCAGAAGAAAACAGTGCTTTGTTTGGTAAGTAGCAAATACTAGCACAAGGGTAGAGAGCTCTAGGGAAAAACTCCCAAACAATCCCATTTTTGAATATTGTTATAGAACAATTTGAACATGCAGTAATTTTGGGAAGTGATTTGCCTCTTTGTGAGGATGATCACATAGCGTCTTGTGCAGACAGTCCTTGAAACTTTTTGGCTGTCTATATGCTTTTGCATCAGAGTAAAGGGAAAACAGCGAAGAGAAGCTTCTGAATACCTAAGGACATACAGGCACTCCGAGACAGGTTCCTCTTACCTGGCTTCCTCCATGCACCAAGCATTGCCAGCAGGGCTAACTTATTTTACTTACAGAGTTTTACATGGCAATTAAAATGACCTCTCCATGCACATGGTCTGGAAACCTGCTTGCCCTGCAGACTTGTTATGCCCACAGCCATCTTCTCCCAGCGCCCCTCCACAACCCCCTGCCACAAGAAGGGCAGATAATTTGGTGCATCAAGAAGGGCTCACTGAGGAGGGAGGTGAAGGGATGCTTCTGAGCACAGCTGTTGTGGTGCACCAGTTAGTGGCACAGCAGACACTGCAGAGAGCCCATAAGGCAAAAGTCAGGTCACCCACAGTGCTCAGGGCTTGGATTCTCATAATTTTGGTTTTTAAATCTCAGGGCAAAACTTGTGACTCCTGTCCCTTGCTAATGGATACATTACACTGGAATATGGTGTTCTGTCTTCCTGCTTTTTTGCACCATTCTGCCATTCTCTGGGTGGAAAAAAAAAAGGTAGTCCTCTTTACACAAATGAAGCAGAGTTAAAACAATTTAAAAGAAAATCACAATTATAAAACAAGAAAGAACTTATCTGTTCCTCTATACAGCTTGGGATAATATGACTGAAAGGACGTGGACACAGGTCTGGGAATCTTTTTAGCAGAAATACTTGCTAGGATGTCAGAAAAGAATAGCCCAAAATGGCAAGTGCTTGGTACTTTTTGTTTTGCTTTGTTTTATTTTTCCAGAGGGCTGCCCTTACACAGAAAATGGTTTGAAGAAAATCTGCAATTCCCCCACTCAGCCTTTCTATTCTTATCAGCTTTCTCACATACAACACAATTCTTTTTGTTGTCCTTGTTCAGTAATTTTGGCTAACAAAGGTAGGCTCTAAAGTGAAGCAAGCTCAGACCAAGCTACCTGCAGACAGCACAATCCTGTCTTCAGCAAACTCAACCTTGACATGGATTTTCAGGCTTAAGTACTCACTTCAGCATTTATTTCACTCAGCCTTTGGCAAGGCGCAGTTTTTAGCTGGTGTAGTGCTTACTTTCCAAAGCATGCAGCTGTAAAAGACTGAGTACGACTGAGCTGGTAGTTTTTGCTCGCTAGAAACTGAGCATCTCTTTTTGTGGCAGCACACGAGTCACTTCAGTAGTATTCAAAGCAGCAAAAAAATCAGCAGGAAATTCATGCTTGTGTTTCTCTCATCATTGATCCTCAGCACCGAAACTGGCCCCCAACTCATTTTTTGTTACCACTAATTCTGCTCTGTTGCAGGCTAGTGCATTTGAGGACTTCTCATCATATGTCCTTCCTTTCCTTCTCCTGTCTCCAAAGTCTTCTGGTAATCCTGGTGGCCTGTATCAGAAATGGTGATGCCCCCTTCACAAACCCATTTCCCCCTTGCCTCTGTTCTCTCTGATGCCTCTCTGAAGGGTATTGTACTCATAGCTGACAGGTTTGGGAGATGTTTAGACACATGATCTTTTGTAGAATCATTGACTCAGAGTGGCTTGGATTGGAAGTCTCCTTAAAGATTATTTAATTCCAGTTCCCCAGTTGTCAGGGAAACCCATGGAGGGGTATCCTCCTGCAACATCCCAAAAATAATGGCTGCAGAAATAGGAATCAGTCCCATTTCTTCCTCTCACACTTTCTTGCAAAGAACCATCATGAAAGAATAGAGAACAAGCCACTAGCAGTTCTATGCATGCACTGGTGTAGCTTGTTTGGTGGCTGGCTTCTATGCTAGTATCTGCACTTCACTGAGTTCGCCTGCATTCAATGATTTATGGCAAACTTCAAGTTAAAAGTTTAAATGCAAGATGAGACAGCAGTCACCCTTTTAATGGGTAACAAATCACACAGTATTAATTTTTTGTTCCTTTATCCCTTAACCCAAGATTAGTAGTAAAACAAAACTAAGAAAGGCATTTAATTGGGTGGCTTTATTTAACAGCTCACAGGAGATGAACAACCATTAAACAAAAAGTTTGTGGCACTGTTCAGCGACAGGTGTCAGAAAGGAGGGGAAAACCCTTGAGACTCTTCCCCTGCAAGTTGCTATTTGTAGCACACTCTCTGTTTGGTCTTGCAAGGCTGTGATTAAATGTTGTGAAAGACAGGCAGTGCTAAGCAACGGAGAGGACAACACACAGGGAGCCAGCCCCCAGGTTGGAACAGACTTTGAGCTGTGAACTCAACATTTCCAGCTTTCGAGGAGCTTTGAATTTTCTCACACAAAGATTAGTAACCAAGCATGATTCTTAAAATGGCTTAAAGCTAGCAAGGCTGAATCATGAAGATGTGTGATGCCCAAACAGAGCCTTCCTTCCCATCCACAGCTGTGCATGCAAGAGATGATAAATTAAATTAGCTATTTTTTCTCCAACTGTTTGCCCTGACTAAGAGTATGATTTTGAGAAAAAAAAACAAACCAAAACAACTCTGGCATCTAACAATTAAACAAAACCAGCCCCATTTTTATATTTGTATACATAAACTGAAAAGAAGAATTCCCTTCCATTTGTTCATTGTTCCCTCCCTACTCCCACAACAATTAATGAATATACATCAACTAGCTGAATGATCTGTTCTCCAAGATTTTTGATTTTTGGCTTAGTGCTGAGATACTTGGCACGAATTGCACTAATTTAGAAGTTATTTGGATGTTCTAGCTTGCCATTATTCCATTATTTTTTAAAGTGAAATCCCAAAAAATTATTAATGCTCCAAGGAGAGGATCAATTGCAAACAGTGAGACTGTCAAATTCTGGAAAGAATAGCTAACAATGCCCTTGCCCAGAAAAAACATGCAGATCAAAGCTGGATGGTTCATTCCTCCTTGCCAGATTCCTGGGCTACCACTGAAAGTAAAAAAAAGGAAGCATCAGCTTTGCATTTGAGGACTTCTCATGAGTAGCCCCCAAGTCCCAGTAAATCACTACTACAAGTCAAAAGGGCTCTCCTGGGAAGCAGAAGTAGAGCAGGAAAATCAAAATGCAAAGGTTCTTCAGTGAGGACAAAGAGCAAGGTAGCTAAAGGCTGCAGAAGAAAGGTGCTGATGGGTTCAGTGTTCACCATTGCAGCAAAAAGCCTCTGCAGAAGGGCTGCAAAGCAGATGAAGGCTTCTCTGAATTGTGAGAGGGTGGAGAACAGTCCCTTCCCCAGGGACCTGGCCATAGAGCTACAGTCCCCCAGCCTTCTCCAGGAGAATTTCACACCTCTCAGGAACCTTAGATACATCTCCCAGTTCAGTTTCCTTTTGCTGGGATACAAGCAGTCCTTCACTTATATTCTTGGCAGGAAGGCTTGCTTCATTAACAAGTGTTTAAAAAGAAGCAACAGATGCTCTCCTTCTTCAGCACGTAACAACAGCAAATAGCATAATCACGGGCTGATTACAAGACTGATTTCCACCCTCTAATTTAAGACATGGAGCAGGTAATGGCATGTTCTGCCATAGTTTGTGTGCTGATCATTCCATGCCATAAACTCCTGCAAGACAAAGCTTTTTCAACAGCATTTCTCATTTCTAAAAGGCTGTGACAGACAAAATAATGTCCTTATTTTACCTGCAACAAAATCCAAATTCTGAACACACCCACATCCACAGTCCACAGGGTGAGAAGATCAGAAAAGCAAAAGGAGTAGTCAAACTTGCAGGATCTATTGTGAACATGTCAGCAACCACACAGTCTGTTCCAATGGCAACAAGCTCAAACAAGGTATTTAAACATAGTGATTTAATCACCCAAATGATAACCCTCATTATGCTGTGTAAACTGTGTCACAAATTAAACTATGGCAGGAATAGAAAGGGTCTCACAAGAGGAAGACAACAAAAGTTGTCCTTTAAATACTACTCTGAATGAAGAAATGTGGAAGACAAGGAGCAGTTTCAATGGCAAGTATCTGAAGTTGCTGAATAGAAATGCACAATGTCATAATAAACAAAATAAAACCTGAGCATAAGATATTTCTGGTACAATGAATCGAATAGGGGCAAGGAGGCACAACATTTTTGAAGCTTGTCAAGCCACACTGAGCAGCCAGTTTATCCCTGGATTGCCACCAGTATGCCCAACACCACCTGGCAGAGGGACCTGCATGAAATGCATGGGATCTGCTGTAAGAAGCAGAAATTCATTGCTTGCAACCTAGCAGAGAAGCTGAGGGATGGTAACTTCACTGTGGAAGTTGAAAGGTATGCAAAAAAAAAAAGCTGTTTAGAAAGAAAAGCTTTGAGGTCTTGTTATATTCTTAAACAATACAGTGTTTCAACAGTTTGAGGCCCATTCGTCTGAACTTTAGTTTAATTTCAGCTTCTTCCACATCAAACCTTTTGTCCTACCTCTCAAATCCCCTTGGGATACAATTCCTGGCTTGTCATCATGTTTAAAGGTTACTGTCACTCCATCACCAGGAGCATCCTCAGTCACCTGAATCTCCACTTCTTCCATGAGCCAATGTCTTCCCTCTCTACTTCTCCCCTTACCATCAGAAAAACCTGTTTCTTTATTCATGAAAGCTACTTTCGTTACCCACCTCAAAGCATGCTTTCCCCACAAACTACCCAGAATAAACAATCTGAGGAAGGATGGTCATGCAGCAAGATGGTGCTTCCACTCCTACATGAGGAAAAGAGGGTTCACACTGCCCCTCTTCCTGTTTCCTTTTGTTTTGCACATCACATGTCCTTGAAAACCAAGACTATGACTTTCTACATGTGACACTGCATGGGACTCTGCCATGAGTGGTTTAACTAAGTGCTCTTGAATGAAAATACTAGTAGCAGTACATTTCTAATCATGAGACTTATGGAAAAAAAAATCCCATGCCTTTTACAATTACTTTACTACCTGGATCTAAATTATATTAAGAATTTATATTTTCTTTCATTAGAGTTTGTGAAAAACTTTAGAATTTGCAATGAGAACAAAGTATGTGCTCATGACATGTGTGTATGTTCCTGTACATACAAAGACCCTCAATGTTTAGGTTTGCAGATCCTCTTATTAAAAATTAAGACCAGGTTTTAATAAAGATTTCTCATCAGAATTCACCAATATCATGCATCAATTTTAATATTTATTTAGAACAACTGTGACCTTTCACCTCACCCAAGAGCTTATTACATTTTTCTAACCAAAATGAAATTGCTTTAATTTTAAGGCTTTATTGTTGTTACAAAGATGAGGAATGGCAGGGTACAGTCAATTGTAATATGACAGAATGCAATAAATATGGCTTAGTGTAGAGGCTGACTGAAGTGACCCACAATGCACAGCACTGAATGAAAGCAAGCATTTTCCAATGGAAAGAATAACTAGCCAAGGTCTTCCAGCAAGTGAAAGAACCAGGGAAGGCAGCTCTGAGTACTGAACTTGCCTCTATCATCTTCCAAAAGTTAAGAAGGGAGAGGAAATGCAAAAGCTTTCATCTGAGGATCTGCTGCGGAAGCAGTATGAGAGCATGCACATGCCACCAGTCTGAGCAAACTTTATGGACACCCTGGTGTCCATCAGCATGTCCCAGGTAGGTTTGTGTCAGCATCACCTAATTAGTGTACACAATGAGGGGTTTCATTCCATGTTTTTTTAAAAATTCAATTTGATTTCTTCTTTCATTCAAAATGCAATATCCTAGGAGATCTGAGGCAGCCGGGCAGAAAGGCTGCCAGCTTTCTGGCTCTGTTTTGGCAGAGGTTTGCGACACATTTATTCAAAACCTTTTATTTTTCCTGCAACATTGCTGGGTGAATCTAACAAAGAAGTCTAGCTTTCCTTGCTACTCTCCAGTGATATGCAGATCTCTATGGAAATACAGAGGGAACACTTATTTGAGAGCAGAGACTATGATTATTTTTTTCTGAACACTTTTTAAGGAATCTTTTCTGGAAAAAAGGCTTTTGTCCCTGGAGAAGTCTGTGTTGTTGTGGGAAGCAGGCAATACCTTGACCTCACCTCTGGCTCATTCTGTCAGTGCAGCAGCTGGAGCCTCCTTCAGCCAGAGGGAATTGTTTTACTCCTGGCCTGGAGAGCTGCAAGCATATTTATTTACTGAACATGAATAATCTCCGTGTGCTATGCAGTTTGACTATCTAATGTCAGTACTCACTCGGCACAGAAGGTAATAACTTGAAGAGACCCATCCCTGTCAAATCTAACAATCAAAAATTCACTTCCTCTTCCATATTACAAATTAAGTCCTGGATTTTAAAAAGCTCATCTGTCTATCAGGATATTTACCACATTCTGTATTCATCCCAACGGCCGCTGAGCAGTTACTTATCAAAGCATTTGTCTGTAAAGTGGTAAAGAAATATCCATTTAATTTTGACCTTTAAAGAAAGGGGGAAATGCTTAAGTGGCAGACTGTATTGCAGAAAGGACAGAGAGCCTTCGCCCTTTGGATTGCCATCTAAAATGAGTAGCTTGTAGAGGTCTTGGTGAGCTCAATCAAATCTGCAGCAGACAGCTGTCTAGACTGCACAGGCAGTTTGCTACCAGGGCTGTGAGAGGGTTGCAATCCATCTCTCCCTGGCTCCTTCCTGGGGACAGACTGCTCCAAACTGAGACGAGGCTGCTTGGCTTAGCTGGGCTGCACTTCTACTGCGAGGGGGCAGAGTGGATTCAGGGAGAAGCTGGAAGGTATCAGCCTCCGAAAAAATGCAGATCTGGGGCTACTGCACTTTCCAGAGCTCAGCCTAGGGGTCAAGGAAGATCACAAAGAGAGCCTATGTGAAGGGACATAGTGAGAAGTTATTGCCAGAATTGATATTGCCTTCTTCCATTTCAAAGCATGAGACTTAATTTCCTCCTTACACCTCTGATACATTTTTTCAGTATTCAGCACTATGTGGGGACTGTTGATATATAAATAACTAATTAGATAAGGCTCCATTTATCCAAGAAAGCCACAGCTTCTGAAGGCAGGCTCACATCAGAGCAGAGAGTGCATGAGTTGTATAATACACTCCTGGCTTTTGAAAGAAAGCCAGGCCAAGCCCCTGTATCACTTTGTTGACTGAAGGCATACTTTTCCAAAAAAATCAAAGCTGAAGTTGGATTCCTGAGCCTGTGTTTGAGCTTCAGAAGTGCAGCTGGATTTTCAGCCTACCAATATCCTTGAAGCTGGCCTGTGTTCCAAGTATGCTGGAAGTCAGAGGAGTTATGCAGGAGCCAAGGTCTGGCAGCATGGCCAAGATGTCCAGAATGCTCTTCAGTGTTTCAGAGGTATGCAGGAAGCCTTAGCTAAAAATCCCAGCCAAGACATGGGCAAGCATGGTGTTTTCCTTGCCTTCCCTAATACATGAAGGATTTTAGTGAAAACAGCCGTCAGAATTTCTTGTGCCCTTGTTGCCCTGAGAATTGTCTACCTCTGCTGGTGAATCACAAGTAGGGTTTGGTCTCTGTTTCAGGCTTGGTTATGTCTCAGACTCAGCCCTGGGACTTCAGGCACAAAGGGTGGGAAAGGAAAGAGATGGGAAGGTATTAGCTAAAGTAAAGAAATAGAAGAAAACTCTGGCAGCTAGATTTGCCATATATTTTTCTGTCAGAAAGGATTAAAAAAAACAAAAACAAAACCCAAAAATCTACAAAATCAGACTTGAGAAAGCCTGTCTCCAATTATATGCCCTCTCTGTTGCCAAAAACATTGAGTAAGAGGAGAAAGTTCCCTACCCCTAAAAAGCTATTTCTTACTGAAAAAAAAATTGCTCTGATCATTTTTGAGGATTGAAGGTTGACAAGGAAGCAGCAGAGTCTTTCTCAGATCTTTAAGACAGGTCTATGACACAGGAATGTCTGAAATCAAGGACAATTTCTGTCTCTGTCTCAGTCCTCAGCAAGGAACACAGATGAAATGGTATTCAACTCAAACAATGTCTGCCCAGAGACGTTTTTAAAAGGATCTGGAGGTGGGAGAGTGTCTCCAGACAAACTACAAAGACCACCTTTCAGAGAAGTTTTGGGAAAGAAGGAACATGCTTCAGTTTGCAGAAGGCCCAACAGCAGAGAGACGTCCTGTGCTTCAGTACAAAAAAGCCTATGCTGTCACAGCTTACCCAAAGCAGCTGCCCAGGATCAGGGCATATGGGTGAGAGCTTTATAGATGAGCAGATGAAGATCGCTCTGCTGACTGTCAATTTATTCTGGCTAAGAAGGTTATCTCTGATAGACACACTCTTTTCTGTATAGGCACTGAGCATTTACTCAGCTATGATGCCCCCCATACCTAGTGTACTGCAGTGGCTTTTGGCACACTGCTTTCTCATATCCCTTGAATATCTTCTACGTATTTCTTTTATTTATAACACTATGCTACCATAATGAGGATGTTTCCTGTTTTGTATCACTTATCATCGAGACAAAGAGTGAGGAAGTTAAAGGCCAAAGAAATGTAAACCAGCTCTGTCATAGCAAAATAAAAATAAATTGTGTCTAGAGCAGGACACAGCTGGAGTGCAGACTCTGCACCAGTAGTTATCACAGGGGAATCTGTAGGGATCCCATGCCTATTTCAGTATTTTCACCTTGGTTGAGGTGAAACTACTGAAATAAAGTCTGCACCAAGAAGTCAGGTCCACCCTCCGGTGATGTGCAAGATGAAACGTGTGCAATAGTTAAAATGGGCCAAGATCTGACATTATGTTCTTCCTGACACTCCTCAGAAGAGCAGATGAGAATATCCATCATTTGCAGAAGGTGGGCTGGTGGGCAGACGGGTTTCACACCGGGACTGCAGCTGCTGGGCTCCCTTCCCTGCAGAGAGGTGTGTGATGGGACAGGGAGGGTACGGCCAGCGTGGTGCCAGCTTAGGGCTAGCACCAGGCCTGATGTGAGACAGATGGGCTGGGAGAATGAGCCATGTCACGGAGCACCAGTTTGGCAGCAGTCGCTGCAGCTTGATGAATGCAGAGAGATATCTTCTGGTGTTCACAGGAAGTGCTAAAAGCACTGCCCTGGCAAAAGGCAGCCCTCTCCTTAGCAAGACGTGAAACTTGGGGCAGACATCAGCAAAGCACCCGTAGCTGCTGACAAGTATCCTTTAAGCCATTCTGAAAAGAGTTCACTGGGTACAAAGAGGATGGTTTTATCTGTCCTTTTAGCCCTCATCTTCTTCATTCAGTCTGCTAGAAAAGTTGACAAGCTGTTCAAATGGCCTTGGCAGCTCTGTGACACAGATGACATTACTGAGACCAACAATTAATTTTCAAATAGTCCATGTAACCCTACTGTGGAAGAACTTCCAACTCCACCAGTAGAGAAGCAGCTGATGGAGCCCGGTGTCACATTGCATGGAAGTCTTACATCCAGCATGTTTGTCCGAACAGTGGCCATGAGTTGCAACAAAAGAAATTCTAACTTGACATTAGGGGGAAAAAAAATCACCACAGGATGAACAAACACTAGACTGAGTATCCAGAGGGGCTATAGAGTCTCCAGCCTTGAAGATAGTCAAACCCCAACAAAATAAATGAGCAATGTGGTCAAAGTTAAACAAGGTCTGAGCAGGGGATTGGCACAGACAATCTCCCAAGGTCCATCCAACATAAATTATTGTCATTCTTCTATAATTTCTTGAAGACTCATGATAAAATTATCTAGGCCCAAAGTAGACAGCTTTGGGATATTGGGACCTCCCTACAGGAAAGCTTTTCTTGAGAGTCACGGCATTGGAGAACACTTTTTCAGCCCACAGGCAGTTACATGACAAGAAGGTCCTAGAAAGTGATTTTCTCCTTCAAGTTTGAAAGATTATGTCAGGTGGAGTGAATTTTGGCACTTTTACATCCTTTGCACATGATTGTTGTCAGAATCTATCCAGGCAAATTGCCCCCTGTACAATGGAAGGGTAAATCAGAGCCTGTGAGATGCACCACGAATGATGCCAAACCAGCATGGCAAGTATTATAACAATGCATATAAAATTATATACAGGACTCACAGAATTACAGTTACTAAATGCCTTAATTACAAAACACAGCATGAACATCCCCTAGATGAAGAAATCCATTCCAGCAGACCTGTGCCAGGAGGCTGACTGAGACCTTGATCTGAGCTGTTAAGAGCAAATCACAACAGTGTTTTATTGCTCTCACCACCCTCAAAAGATCCAGCTCAGCTGCTGAAATGATTGCAGTGCTCAAAGGGTGAGAGCATTTTCTTTTCTTCTGCAATTAAGGGGTATAAAAAACAAAATATGCTGTGTGACATTGTCTCATTGCTACTGACATTGGATTCATGTTGTGTACAGGGTATCCACCTTTAAGAAAGCCTAAGTTTGGTGAAAGACAGCTTTGTCAGATCTATTCTGGCATAAAAATTCTATACTTCTATATGTGTCAATAAATCAGAGAAGGTTATTGTTTTATTGGTGCTGGCTGTCTAATATTTTAAAGTACTTCTTATGCAAAAATGTAAAGACAGGTTGCAAGAGGGTGGTTATATAGATTGTACAAGTCATGGAAATAATTGTGCTGCATTTTACGTTTGATAGCAATGAGCAAATAGATATCAGAATGATAGAAAGGTCTCCCAAATTGCCTCTTGCCATTAGAGAATTATATTCCATATGATTTTTTTGTACTAGCCTTACCATCACAGTATCTTTAAAAAGTGGTTAGCATCTTCCTTTTCTTATCCTCTCCTGAGGATTATATTCACTGCCTGCAGCTATGTCCTCAGGATCATTACTTCTGCTGTTGCTTTACATCTTACATTTACATTAGGGAAGCCAAAGCCACTTGGAGTGACCTGTAACCAGGTCACCCAGTTGGGTTTGGAAGGACTCAGGGAAGCTCAAGGGAAATGCTTGGGCTTGGAGGGGTGCAAGTGGAGCAAGTGGAGCCTGTCCAAGCTCCTGTGCTGTCTGTCACCCTGGGGCAGTGAACACCATGACTCCAGTGCTGGTGGCAGTAAAACAGAGATGAAGAATTAGGTAAGTCTAATTGGATGTTACCCATTTAAAGCTTCACATGAGGCACTTTCTTTTCACATTGAAAACAAGCACATGCTGAGCATGATATCTGTGGAGGAGTCTGATTTAACAGACAAATGCTTACAAACAGTTCAATATAAGACACAAGAGTAATGCTGTTATTACTCTGAAACACAGTCCAAACCCTAAACCCTAATCAACTGCTTTGCAGAATGACATGCAAAGCCTCTCAAGTACACGTCAAACCAACCTTGAAGGGAAGAAAAATATAATGAAATTATGCCACTTTGGCGGGGGGGGAGTGGGTGTGTGTTTGCATGCCACACAAGCCTGTGTGCTACACTCTGCAGGGCACTTCAAGAACCTAGTTCCTTCAAGGCACTCAAGAACACCATTCCAGATAAAATGTTGCACCACATTGCAATGTGGATTTTTATTGTAGCAGCCTTCAGGAGCAGCAAAAGGTACTGAGAGAATCTGCAGTGCAGTTAAAACTATTCAATATCAATTAAAGCACTTTATTAGACCCTTCCTTAAAGGAGTCTTCTGTTAAACATTTGAAATATAATGTATTGTCTTAGATAAATACGTAATACAAACTGGGAGTTATTAATGCATCATCAAAAATCTATTCCAGCAAGAGTGGTTACCTTATTAGTTAGAACTAGCAATCCTGAAGATTCTGTTATTTATACGATTTTAATTTAGTTCCAATTCTAAACAAAAGTTTAATTATAGTTGCACCTACTTCATCCAGAGAATGAAAGGGCCCATTTAACAAAGGACATTCTGCCTTCATTAAATGATTACAAAGTGAACTAGGAATTGATGATATTTTACTATATTGTTCCAAATCACAGGGGACTTGCATCAGATATGCTCCATAACATTTAAGGAAACCAATTCTGAAACCCCAGTAAATGAATCCATAAATTACACTTTAATATCTCAAAGTGCTGCCTTCCTCAGATGGAATTTGTCACTCCCAGGATCAATATGAGAGTACAAGGTTAGACAAGCTTTATGGAGAGCAATTCATGAGATTGCATCATTATACATATCAGCGTGTCACGTTGCCAATGCATTCATATCCAAGTGAGTTTACTCCTGTTTTTCAGAGGAAATAATGGATTTTTTTTTAACTTGACAAATGTGTGGAGAAAAGCCACACCCATAAAAATGATTGAAGCACTTAACACTGTCGATTGGCTGTTGTGGTCTCAGTGCAGAAAAATCAAAATGAACACCCCCGTTTAGTACCAACTTAGTGAACTAATATCTCTCTCTGGAGAATTTGACTAGCAAAATTGCCCTGCAGGAATGTCCAGATAACATCAGCAAATGAACAGCTTATTTAAACTACACAGAGGGAAAGAATTTGTGCCATCCCTTTGTTTTACTACCCCAGCAGCAGGAGCAGAACGCAGTGAGGGATTTATTCATGAGGAGTATCAGGTTTGTGACAGGCCCTCTGGTACTGGGGCTCAGACTGAAGTGCCTCACCTCAAAGGCATTCTGTGTGGGTAATGCCACGGTAGCTTTGATGAGGACACTGGGACCTGCTGCACTGACACCGAAAGTCAGAGAGCTGAGAGCAAGGGAGACCTATATGGAAACATAAGATTAATCCTATCTGCAGCGAGGAAGTGCCAGTACATATCCATGTCTACATATCCTGAAAATGAAAAGCAGCATTTTATTTTCTCACTACAAGTAAAGGAGAGAGTATCCAGGTATGGAGAGGGAAAACAAGAAAAATCCTTGTTTCCTCTATTATAATTTTGTAGTGGAATTCTCCCTGTGAGCAATAGCTGTGGTCCAGCAGTAGCCTGTGGCTGCTGGGAATCCTTGGCTTGCATTGCAAGAATTTGGGGATTTTTACTGCATTCTAAGCATTTGGGGACTGGACACAATCTGTGTTCTCCAGGATTCCCTACACAAGGTTGGGGGGTCCTGGTTGGAGGACACCTGCCTCACACTGATAATAAAGGGCATCTTTCTGCCTGCCATTTCTCACTTAGAGGGTCTCACACTGAGGCCAGCCCATTTTCTCCTCCAACTCATGCTTCTGGGTTATTTCTGCTTGTTTTGGTTTGAGTTATTTGCAAGCAATGGTTCAGTGCCTGCTTGCCTGAGGGCTCCCTGGCCAAGCTGAGCAGCAGGAGAGCAGTGTAGGTTGTGGTCAGTCTTATGGAACGGAGCAGCTAGGGAGGACCTTGAGCCCTGCCCATACAATGCAGGATGCTGGAACTACCCTGTGTTCCACCAGGACTTCACTAACCCTCATCCCCTGCTCTTCAGAGGGAGTGTGGATTAATGGGGCAGACAGCAGCAGGCACCAGTGGGCATGGCAGGGGATGAGCAAAAGCGGGCACTGTGCTCCCTCATGGTATAAGGGCTGAAAGTTTCTATTCTTTATCTGCATATCCACCTGCAAAATTGTCAGTCAGTGCTGGGTTTATTGCACAAAAAGCCTTGAGAAAAGCTCACTGGTGGGTTCCCAGCAAGCAACTTTGTATATGCACTCTGCTTCCCACAATCTGCTGCTTGTTCAGTCAAGAAAACATGCTCCTCTTCATCAGCAGCTGACATCCCTTACACAGGCTCAGCTGCCTCTTGCTCTCTGAAAAATGGTGCAGCAGCTTTTCCTCCTTCTTTATTTTCTAGGCTATATTGCCAGGGAAGTAGTGCTTACTTTACCTAGTGGATTAAATGGAGTGGTCTGAAGAATTCAGAATAAAAACGGTGGCCTGGTTGCTCTCACTGTAGAAACAGCCTGGACACAGATTTTAGCCAAGGCTGTTCCTACCATGTGCTGCAGGCGTTTATTTGTCACATCATTGCTCCTTATCTGGGTCTGGAAATTGCATATAACTGACAGGAGAGGCAGGCTTTTTTGACTTAAAGAGGGAAAAAAGCCATGCAGTCCCTTGTGGTTTTCCAGCCTCTTTTAACGCTACCTGGACCCAGCACGAATCCAGTAATAAGACAGAGCATTAATCCTGTGATCAGCACAATTCACCATAGTATTCTTCTGTTTATTTTTGGAAACTGGTACTTTACCACATGCACATCCTTTTTCCCTAAATCACAGGAAAATCTCTGCACATAAGAATCACATTTTGACTTGTTATCAGATCAGAAAAGAGAAATGCCTCCCTGTGAAAAAGTGCAAGCACAGAAGGGGAAAAAGAGAAAGCAGCAAACTCCCTGCCTTTGACAAAGTTAGCATACAAAAATGTAACATTTTAAGTGGTTTATTTTCTGTTTCTCCTCCCCCATTTTGCTGAAAGGAGATTTTCTCTGAGTTACTCAGCTAAATAATTGAAATAGTTAAATCATCTCTCCTTTTACTCTCATAGTTGCAATCTACATGTGATTATGAAGGAAAATAAAAGTATTTTGGTTTTTTTTTCCTGGGTCTGGATAAGAAGGAAACCTTTGATCTAAGACAATATTAAAATTTCCAGAAAAGAAAGTTTTGCAGATTTAGGGAACACAAAACTTACAGTGTGGATAACATTTTATATGCCACAGACAGCAGTTCTCAGATGACAAAAAAACATGAATCCAGAATAGCACAAAACATGGGCTGCAACGGAGCAGATCGGCCTGGAGAAGCTATTCTGGGGACTGTGAAGTATACATGCTCAAACTTGGGGGCAGGCAAGACCTCTGAAAGCCAGCCTCTGGGAAACTAAATTTGGACACACAAAATTAGAGACCATTTTTGAAAATGTAAGACTGGGTGGAAAATTTTGCACTGTACATAAGCAACATGCCATTTTCACAGTCTTATAACAACTCATTCCTAAGCCCATGTTTATTCAAATACCAAGTTTGGTCTGGATGAAGTTATTTGACTTGTCAGAGTTCACAAAGTAAGGCAAACATAAAACCCAAACACATATAGTTGCAGAATTATAGCCTGCTATGTGGAAAAACAGTCACCTTGTGCTAGGCAAGCTCAAAAAGAGCTTCACCAAGAAATGTTTTGAAGCAGTCACAGAGAAACAGACATTACATTTGCTTTGTGGAGGCACCGCTGTTTTTCCTTCGGGAGCTCGGAGCTGCAGGGCCATGATGGATTTCCTCCTCCTGGAACACCAGCCTCCGAGATGCAGCTGCAGACAGGCACAAGGTGATGCAGGCGACACAGCCCAGCCAGCAGGGAATGGCTTTAGCCACCCTATAGGTTAGTTCCTGGCACTATGGGAGCCAGAATGATGTCCCATGTCGGCACTTCTGTCCTTCCCTCACAGACAGACGTGTCCTGACACAGACACACGAAATATTTTGGGGAGACAAATCAACTCCTAACTGTGGGCAAGTGACTGAGCTGATTACTAAGAAGACATTCTTCTACTGTGATTATATGATACATTGTACAACCATATGGACCTGTGACAACTCACTGTCCTTTGCTGTTACCCAGCACCTCTCTGGCACTGTTATCCACCACCAGTTTCAGTTATTGACTTCCTTAATAACATGCTTCCTTTTTTAAATTTCTTGTATCTCTCTTACTTTGTTTCCAGGCAGTAGGAACAATGTTGTATTCTCCATTTACATTTAATTTGTCTGTATTTCCCCCCTGCATAGTTTGTACAAAAACACTCTATCAAGTTCTCCCTCAGAGAGTTAACACTCAGGGTGTCTTCAATTTCTTTTGACCCCTACTATAAAATTCATTTTGATGAATTATTTATCTCCGGAGCTCCCCAAAGAATTATCATTTGTATCTTCTACAGTTTCTGCCTGTCACTGGCTACTACTGAATTACATCAGCTGGACAGCAGCTGTCAGTGACCAAACCACGTTCCTCCTCCACCCTGGCTTTTTGCAACACCCAGTGTACACAAACCAGCCTGCTCCTACAGCAGGTTGCTTTACGAGCCTGGTCTTTGCCCATTTTGAAGGCTAAAGTCAAGTTGATTTTTTTTTCCTATTAACCTTGGTAAAGCCAGCAAAAAAAAAAAAAAAATCTATATTAAATTGACAAATATTGCAAAAACCAAATTCTATTCTGGCCTTGGACCAGAATTAGTTGTACCTGGCTATGCTCATTGTCAAGTAGAAACACCTTTATTCTCCTAAACTGATTCAATTTAAACAGTATCTTTGGGAAGCAAATGCACCTGCAAGCTCCCTAAGCCCTCCTTGAAAAATAAAGCAAACTCTTGTGTGTGTATATTGACTTATTCAGCAGTGGGCCTTGGTTGTCATCTCCTCTGTCATTCATCAAGCCAGACCATAATATTGTCATGTTTTCCTGTCACCACAAAAAGGGAATTATTTTGGGCTTAAGGTCCTTGTTGTGACATCTCAGAGCAATTAGAAGCTTTACAGAAGCCCTTTGAATGTGATTTTTAATCCACCCTGGCAACAAGAAATGTTTATGTATATTAAGCTAAACAGATAATAAAATCTTAGTAGGATTTGAGTTTTAGTCAGATAAAACCTCTCTGTACAGAAAATCCAAATGTAGATGTGCTTCATTTGTTTAACTGATTTTTTTCCAGCAAATTTTCTGTGTCTGAAAATGAAAGCTCTGTGTGAAATTTTTGCAGTGTTTTTAGTTTCATGTTTAAACTGACTTCCTCTGACTTCTTTCACTTTTAATCTGTTTTCATCTTTCACTTTTAATCTGTTTTCTTCATTCTCCTGGTTCCTGTGCCCAAAAAAAAAAAAAAAAAAGGCAGCAAGTGCTGAAAAGGAAAAAAATAATTGTAAAGTGCAGGAACAAAACCAAAAGAAAATCTAAGATTTAAAAATTCCTGCTTTTGATAATATTTCAAAATAAATATTCAAAATTTGCTTGAAATTTTTTTTTCAACTTTAATTCAGTCATCCATAATATTATCTTATGCTTCCATTCACTGCACTCTCTTAGCTTGTCCAAGAAACTTTGTATTGAAGGAAAAAGCAGAAAAAATCCCAAGTAGAAGCCTTTCTTTGCAAGAAAACTCCATTCCTAGTTCACTGTTAAGCAGCATGAAGAGGACAGGCACTGAACACCTCCACTGAAGCTTCCTCCTGGTCATCAATGCATCTTTGCTTTTTTTGGAGAAGCCCCCACATTTGGGATGAACATAGTACAGCACAGAGAGCAGTAAGGGTCAATGCCATCTAAACATGCCACCTGTGAAGACAAGCCTTCAAATCTTATCTTAAACTCATTTCTGAATCCTACTGAAGCCTGAAACTTGGCACAGCCAACCCATCTCACCAGCTGCAATCCCTTCACGAGTGACATGGGAGTGGAAATTGGCAGGGGCAGAGGCCAGCCCATACGTGGCTTTCTCATGACCCATGACAGGAGCATGCATGGCAAAGTTCAGCCTCATTATCATTATTATTTAGCTCCTCACAGGCACTAAACTCACCCCAGAAACTTTAAATATTTCCTGCTTTCCATGGCTGGTTTCTTATCATCTTCTTTCTGGTGTCTTTTTAGAGTAGAAGAGTGTACCTGAGCCCTCTGCATAAGACATTTCCATGCAAGATAGCCAGGTATGGCTCAGCAAGTCCCACCACTTCTGACTTGATGTCTCTCCGTGGAGCAACTCTCAATTAGATGTGTAGAAAAACAGGATCTTTAGGTCAAATCGTACTATTTCTTATTGTCTGGTAGCACTGAAGACTCTAAATGCTCTGAGAATCTCAACACTATTGCTACATGCCCTGCAAATTCAGTAGTCTTGGAGTTAAACTGGTTTTCTTTTTGTAATCTGTCCCTTTTAAGCTCATAGGAATTGTTCTCTGGATTTGGCGTTTACAATGTTCTTCTTTCTGAAACTAGAAACATATTTCAGTAAAAGTTAGAAAATTTAACTTGTAATAACAATTCTGGGAGAGAGCATTTGAGGAAAAACATCAGTTAAAATCATGAGACTTGACAACATACTTTTTTTCTGGTGTAATGGCAATACCTTGATATAACAATGTTGATTAGAGCCAACTGCATCACATCTGAAATATATCTCTGAAAAATGAATGCTGAATATGATTATTTTTTCCTTACAGTCACATAATTTCTAATGTTTTCCTAAAAGTTCCGGCTGCTCAAATTACATACATCATGGGGTTTCATTTCTCACAATAAGGCAACGGAAATCTAATAGAACAAAGCCAAGTAGACACATACCAGCCAAGAGAAATTGTACTGTAACTTGCATCTCATCATCTGTGCACAGCACAAGGAAGGAGAGGCAGGGGAACAGCCAAATAACTGAAGAATGGCCTGAATGGAGCTGCTGGCATGACACAGAGAAGAAAAATCCTGGGATGCTCTGGGCAAAGTATGGCAGTGGGCAGGGAGTGCTGTTTTTCATACTGTGCATATCCCTGGTGGGACTACCAGCAGGATGCCAGCCACAGCTCCAAGAAAGCTGAACTGAAACTAGAACAGGTGCAGACATCTAGTAAGACAAGCATGGGGAGTTAGTTTCACTGATGAGACAAATATAGCTCAACAGCACCAGCCTAGCAAAGGAAAGGCTGAGAGGGATAAAATTACAGTTTGTAAATATGTCCAAATACCACCATGGCAGAAGAATCATTCAAGCCATAAGACAATGTTGGTACAAGAACAAATAACATAAAAAAAATCACCAACTATGTGCTAAGAGCACATCAAAAGTGCTAAGAGCACTCTTCTAACCATCAGAGAAACAGTGTTTTATAGCAGTCTTCCAACAGAAGCAGTAGGTGCTAGTAAGCTAACTACTTTTGTAGTAAACAGTACATTTAGATAAAGGATTTTATTAAATGATCTCTACTGTGACAGTGGATGCCCTTTAGGCCCTATGCTCTCAGAAAAGTTCTGCTTATCTTGGATGGAAGATAGAAAAGAAATACAGAAATTTAAAACTCTGAAAGCTGAGATTCATGAGGGAAATGAAATAGTACTCCACAGGTAACTTCTATTTTTAATCTCCTGAGTTTATGTACTTGTATCTCTTTTTTTTTTTAATACAAAGAGCACTCATAGCTCTAGCAGATGATTGTGTTTTGATACCAAAGTCCAATGCAATAGAGAGTTGGATGAAATCACCAAGAGGAAGAAAAGTGATCTCTTTTTTATTACTTACTGTACTTTTTTGTAACCCCCATGCTCCCTGTCTCTTCAACCTGCCCATCTACAGACAGGGTAGCTCACAAGGATTTCCTCAGCTTTGTCCAAAGCGGGAATTTGTCTGTCTGGCAGACACCTCACAGATCCACCTCAGCCAAGGGAAAACCAAAACATTGGGAACAAAGATCCTCTGCTGCAGCTGAGATGGATTGTGTGCCCAACACCTTCCGGGCAAGAATATTGCAGGTGCCTGTTATGCCATAATTTCATCAGAGAGAAAAACCCCCACCTGTATCTCCTCAAAGACCCATAGCAGCCATTTTTTTTCTGTTTCTAATCTTGCCCACTCCAGAACTAGATGATTTCTGGCAATCAGGTCAATGTCTTCTACCAGGTGAGGAAAGGCTTCTGCTTTGCATCCTTCAAAGGTAAAGGCACACTCGCCTTCAGCTTCTTTTCACACAGAGTTTATTCAGGGGCTCTAACAAGGCTGCCAGCACCACTACTCCCACAAATTAGACCATCAATAACTGCATGGGTAAGTATTCTGCTAATGGCCTTTGGAGCGAAAACCTGTAACTCCTGTGGTCATTGGCCATAGAGATAATTTGTCTGAGTCACTGTGAGGAAGGAGGAAAATTGGGGTTACAAGGTATTTGCTTCAAGAAGGCACCAGTGTACTTTTCTGTCAGCTCTGCTGGCATTGGTTTGCTGCAGGCAATTCTCATTCAACAGAGGAAGAGCACTGGCAGGAGCTACCTCCTAATTATAAATCGTTCAGTCAATCAAAATATAGCTCCTAAGCTACGTAAGGATCTTATTTCTTCTCAGGAGCTTTATATGGACAAAACTGGGGAATGCTGTAGCAGGAGGAGGGAAAAATCTTTATTTAAAAGTGTCAAAAATGAAAGCTTCAGGATCTCGTTGTGGCGTAACTTAAAGTAACTTAGGTACTTGTCAAAGCTAATTAAGACAGGCCATCTGCAAACGCTTGTGATTTGAAACATTCCCCCCTGTGCCAATGGAACAGTGTGTTACAGCTTCCTCACATCCCACCCTGACAGGTGCTAAGCTGCTCTGCCTGATGCTACCAGTGCCAGGGTAAGGAGAACATTCCTCCTCCTCCTCCTGCAGCATGAGAGCACTCACCTAAGCGTCACACTTTGGTTCTGCTGTGCACCAAAGGACAGGGAGAATGTCCCTGCCTCCACACACTGTTAGGGACAGGCGCACCCCCAGGGAGCAGGGCCAGTGCCACCTCTTTACAGGTGCACAGCTGGCCCACACCAGTGGGCTGCAGCACCCTGCTGGGTACCCTGTGGCAGCAACTTCACCTTGGAAGCACCAGACCAGCTGTTCACTGCCTTTGGCAAGAAATTTGCACACAGAGCCGTAGGCAGTGACGGGCTAGCTCAGGAGGAAGGAGACCTGCTCATTCCCACCCCAACAGGGCACAGAGATGGGTGCTGGCACGACTGGGAGGTGTCTGTGGAGGAGCAGGTCCAGTGGGAAAGAACACAGGACTGAAACCCAGGCAAGGAGAGTGTGGTCTCCTGTGCAGTGGGCACAGCCCTTGAGACACAAATGTTTAGTTTCTCCTTAGCAACACTGCTCAGTGGTTTTGCCCGTGAAGTGTTCTTCGCAGCCTGAGGAAGCCAGAAGTGCTGGAGGAGCGCCAGCCTCCCAGGGCAGCCAGCAGCAAAGCCATCTGTGAGCAGCACAGACATCAGTCGAGGGCTGTCCTGGGCAAAGCACTCTGCACACACCTTCGGAAAGGCCTTTCAAATCTTAAAGGACATTTTGTAAGTGTCACAGTTGGATGAGACAAGTACTAGGATGTTTAGAAACCCATTTTTAATTCCAGATGTGGACTTTACAAACTCAGGATTTCTTTCTCAGCTGAAGTTTACAAACCCAAGTTAAGCACATGGAGTCAGGCTTTAACCACAAAGGAATTATTTCAGTTGCCAAGCAGAGTAAGCTACAAAACAGCTCTCTTGATTGATGAAGGTCCACTTCAGAAAATGTGATAGGACCACCTATCATGGGGTGACACCTGACTGCCACTCACTGAGCACCCTCTGCCTCCAGCAGAAAAGCTGAGGTTCACTGTGTGCACCCCCATGGTGAAATGAGTACAGCAGTGAGAAATGGCTTTGATGTGTGTGTAATGCAAAAATTACTTACACTGAAACTTCAAAGAGACAAAGGGAAAACAAAGCTACATCTATATTATTATTTTTTTTTTGTAAAGCAGTACAAAGAATGCCTGCAGAATTTCTGGGTTTGTTTTTCAGAGTCATATATGTGCACGCACATGCATACCTATACATATACTTTGTATACACACACATTCCTTGAGTCCTGCTTATCCATCAGGAGCTGATATTAGAGTAGATGTCTATACCTAGATGGTTTGAGGAAAGCATATTTGTAGCATCTGCAAGACCCCACCGTTGGGGAAAAAATAATTAAATGTGGAATTTATACTGCCGCATTGAAGCTGAAATAAAAGTTAGTATTATTATGTCTTTATTTAGACCACTTATTAAATTAAAGAGGTAGTCTTAAATTAATCATTATGATACTTGAAACCTGCTCAAAAGTCATTATAAAACAATTGCCAATTGCTTTTCTGCTTCATGGACATTTCTCTCCCATTCTGTGTTCAATCACAGTTTAACAGTTCACAGCAATGCTTTGCATTTAGACAAATGGATTTTGCATTTAGTCTTAAATGGATTTTGGGTGCTGCGATGTTGGGTCAGAGGGTCTTGCCTCTGAATGAGAACCTTTGGATTTCCCAATGCCCATGTTAGTGATGAAATAATATTTCACTGTTCACAGCTGCTCCAGGCAATATCTTTAGGTACCTAAGGTATGCATAGCTACATGCAGCATGCAGATAACCAAACCACAGTAAAAAAAAAAAACAGTCTGCAGAACAGAGCAAACAGTTCTCACTCTGTTAGCAGGAACACTGCACTGCCACTTCCCAAGGTGTTATGCAGTTTCCAGTACAAGAATTTCTCAACAAAACCTTCCCTAAATCCATCTCTATCCCTGATATTCCCAAAAAAGATGTCATGACCTTCCACTGTAGTCTTATTTTCCCCCTCAAAGTGATGGACACAGCCATTTCATTCTGCAGCACCTGGAATTTCCACCAAACTTCATGCAGAAATTAAACAAGATTAACAGCTGGTGTGGATCCAGCAGCTGGAGGTGAACGTGCTTTCCCTGTCTCAGGGGTTTGGTACTGAGCTAACTTTCTGTTTATTGTTGGGAAAAAGCTAAAGAACAGTTTGCAGTTATTCCCTATCCCGATGTGTTTGATAGTTGGCAGAGATCCAAGACTCACCACAGCCAGAGGCTGGAAAGCACTTCTTAAAAACAAACAAATGAACAAGCAAGCAAACAGCAGACACAATCAAAGAGGGAAAAGGACACAGAGAAACCCCAGTTCCACAAGTGACAGAAGATTTCTGCAAAGGAACACAAACCAGTTCTACCAATGCCACTTGAACTCTGATAAAGCAGATCTGATGGCTGAGAGATGTCCAGTACCACGCACTCGAGAAAAAGACAAGGAATCTTCTTCCTCTCAGGAACAATAAAATATAAAACATAAGATTATGCTAGCAGTGTAACAGCACTATAAATCACATTTTGAAAAGAAATGTATAATAATGTTTATAAAGTTCTAGCCACATAAAATATTCTTTAATGCTATCCTTTAATTATTAGCATAGAGTTTAAATGACAGGCTTTCAAAATTATGTTTTTCCACTGAATTAATAATTTATCAATTGTTTAAGACACTGAGAAGCATTTAAGACTTCCCCTTTCTCAAACTGATACTGCTGAAATTCTTAAACCTCCACGGAACCCCAGAAAGATTATGCTTACCCAAAACTTGGCCCTATTTGTCTTACCAGTGCCTTTTTTCCTCTCCATACCAACTCCTGACCATAGGGCAGCCCTATACAGACACATTCCATAGTAGCTTTTTCTTAAGTCTTGAGCAAGGGTAAAATTCCTGCTGGATCTTTCAATAAGCAGATCTTTAAAAACTGGGACAAGACGGCATTTTGAAGAGAAGCAACAGCATCTGTAAGTGAACAACACGGTACCTGATGATCATTACACTTCTTGCATTCTTTACTGAGTTTTCTCTAAAAACAAGAGATGCACAGCTGATATCCAAAGGTAGACAGATTTTTCACAAAAAGAATCACTGTGGAGATAACAGCAACTACAGACTGTCATTCAGGGTGGGCTTCCAAGGGTTCCATTTTAGGGAGGGATCTGAGCTCTTAAAGACTAGGAAGGAAGTGCTGGCAGAAGGCAACACAAATTCCCCACCAGCTCCTGGGAGTCTCAGTGAATGGCACAGGCCAAAAGCCAACTTCCAGACAACTGAAATGAAGTGAGATGGCCCTGTCTCTTCTTCAAATGAGAAAATAAAGGCGACAAAAGAGTGCAAAAGTTGGCAAGAGTACTAGAGAGCCTGAGTGAATTAAACTTCTGTCAATTAAAAAGTTTAACTAACTAAAACCAAAGAAAGGCCTTTGTCCCCAGAAGAATATAATCACACACAAATAGGCCACAAAGATGCAATTTTTGGCTCACTGCTCTTTGGGGCTGTAAACTGTATCTATCTATACTTAATATTGTGCTCTAAAGTCTTCCAACTATGCTGAATAGGAAACGCTAAAAAAGTCCAATTAAAATCCCTTGATTTCAGCCTGGGCTCACCCAAACCAGAAAGCTTTTCAGAGAAACTGCTCTGGGTGCAGGTGCACATGGACATTACCAAGTAGAGAATGTTGCAAATCATCTACAAGGCAGCTCTGCCCTGAATGGTGAAATTCCTCTGGATGTATTCATGAACAGAACTTAGCTCAGTCCAGCCTGCTTAGTGTGTTCTCATTATCCTGGGACTTCACAAAGTCTGACAAGCTCTGAAAACTCAGTCTGACACAAACATTAGTGCAGAAATCTGTGTCTTTTTAAAGCAGATTTAAGAAAAAGAATACACCTGTCTCAATCAAGTATTTCTTGTAAAATCAGACCTACTGTTATTTTAAAAAATCTTTCAGAATCAGCTAAAAAAAGTTAAAACAGCCATGTCCACAAAATTCCTGCCAATGATCTTTTCTCTCCAATAGGGGGCAAATAAAAATACAACACATTACTTTCTAAGTCCTGAGAAGAACATCAGAAACCACAGGGCAAAAGCAGCCTTTGGGCAATATTCAAGGCTGTCAAGACACATAAAGCAGTAGAAGAGTCATCCTCCAGCAATGGGGGATTGCTATATAGAGATACCAGCAAGAAAGCTCAGGGACAAAGGCACTGCTGCCACTGACCAAGCAGGCTAGGAGAAGGCCTTTCCACATTTAAGAAATGTCAGCATTCCAAGGGCTCTCTTTATTATTACAAAAAACCCCAAAGTACAGTGGACAGAATCAAAGTAGGACATAAAATTTTATTCTGAAATGATCTCTGGCCACAACAATAAAATGTAACAAATATTCACTAGAACAGTCTTAACTCCTGTCATCAGCTGTACAATACATACAGTATCATAAAACTGGCCACTAGGATTAAAACCCACTACAACATCTTTAATGTTAAGTGGCAACAGCAGCATCTCACAGAAAATTATACATAAATATATACACAGTCCACATTCAATCATTTTTCACATGTTTTCAGTACACACAGTTGCAGCATATTACAGTCACGTGTCTAAGTCATTGCCCAATAAAAACCCAAGCTACTGCTTAGACGCAATTGTAGCAGTTGAACTGAATAATTACAATTTGTAGCAGAGATGTACAAGCCCCTAGAAACAATAATTCACAAATGTTATTTTATTCAAATGCTACCATAGCATTACAATGGGCAATATTCTAATCTTTACTGACTGTAAAAAGAGTTCTTTCTGTATTTATCACAAATATTACTGATGGAAAAAAAATTAACAAATGGAGAGTATTAAATAATGCATACCCTTCCTTAAAGATTTTAATATTGCCCGATGCTACTTATGTCTTTTAAGTGTTTTCAACATTCCCATGAAGTCATTTATAACTCCAAACCACCCACCAAGTTAAAAGTGGCTTAAGTGCCTTGCACCCAAATTGTAAAAATCCCTGGTCACTTTTATAAGAGCCAGGCACATATAAAAGGAATGCACTTTGGTTCATACCAAATGCCCTGGGATTAAATCACACTATAAAACTAAAGAGTTTGAGGTAAATTTTTACAAATACAGTTGATTTCTGTCTAGTGTCACTATAACAAAAAATTATCAAAAAAAAAATCAATTTGATGTTAAAGTACAACCAATGAGGAAGGGCCATCTTTAACCCCTTAATGAGACGGTACTACAAGAACAGTGTCCTCTCCACCCCAGCAGTGTGATTGCCTTATTGTTTCTATTAAGGCCTCGATCATCTACAGGATGTTTTAAGACAGGTATAGCACTTAAAAATAGATTTCATCCCTACTAAGCAGTATTTCAAGGGTTAAAGAGGCCAAGATGCATTTATAACAAAAGGCACATTGTTAACACCAAGGGCACAATCCATCCTCTATCCTTAATCTACACATCTTGCATCACTCTCTTGTTCCAACATTTAAGTGGTAATGAACACACCAGTGGTGCAAGAAACTGAGCCAAGTGAGACTGCAACCAAAGACAACACTGTGCTGTTACTAAATCTGAAAATAGCTCAGACATCCCCAGACAATGGTAACATGTGAGGCTAAGCACTGTTTCCAAGCCAACTTCTATCAGCCTAATTATCAGAGCCCTTAGAATAAAATCACATCAAAGCAAGAGGCAATGTCCTTCCCCCCTCCCCCCCACTTTTTTTACAGGTATAAATAAGCTACAATAAAATGCAGCTACATCACTTAAAAACCTTGATGTAGCTGCTCCTTTAGTATAGAGGAAGTTCCACTGTATCTGGGTTAAAAAAATAGCTCTTCACACTATAGTTTGGCCTTTAAGTTTCCGGCAGCATTTATGAAGAAGGTGGATCATAAATGCATTATTGGCATTAAGAACTGGTTACATGAAAAAGAAAATTTAGTGGTTGTAGCCCATTAATGACCCATGAACATCATGAATGTTTTCACCTTAATTTGCCATAAAAGGCAGGAACATGTATCAATGTCTGCTTTAAAAAGTATCAAGGGAGATGATTCTTCTTTCACCCTTAACATCAGCATCCCTACTTCCCAACTTTTGCAGGAAGAGTTAAGGTAGAAAGGAGTGGTAAAGTCAAGAAGGTGGTGGAGGAAGTAAAGATTCCCTGTTACTGTAGAAAAATACATAGTACTGTATTCCCACAGTCATGAGAGTTAGTTAATTTTACATTAAAATTAATATATCTCTTTTCCAGACTTAGAATTTACTGACCATAATTTACTGGATATTAATATTCTAAACCCCACTTTTCTTAGAAGTATTATATTTCATTTTTAACATGATTTCACACATGTTTACATATTGCACTTACACATATTGTATAAAGTTGTGAACAGTTAACATGAAATAATTTAATTTGACTAGAGGCAAGAAATAATATTTTTATTTTAAAAAGAAAGAAAAATGGTTGATTGACAGTCTAATTTTTACATTTATCAATCAACAAATAACATCCTCTACTCAGAAATTATTTTGGAGCTTCTTTAGGTGTTGACTTTTTGGCAAGAAGTTCAGCGATATGTTTCCTGAGAATTCTGTCATTTTTTTCTTTATATCCCTCCCCCAGTCTTACATTAAATTCAAAAATAAAACAAACCAACAAACAAAAATTAAGCTGTAAATGGTAAATTAACCAATATGAAGGAGAACTTAACCGGAAACTTTCTTGGCCTCTCAGGGGACCATGCTTTAAGTAATTTTCATAATTTGTACAAGTAACTCAGTAAAATCTGTGCATAAAAATGTTGTTTATAAGTAAAGTTACTGAGGTTTAATACAATCCATTCTAGTATGTCTTGCTCTAACATCCATAAACCCTTATGGATTGTTCTACTTTGTTTAAAATTCCCTTTTCATATGTTTTATACATCTAATGTAGGCCACAGCCATTGTACGCATTAAAATACTGATCTCAGATTTCAAACTGTTCCTGTTGAAAACATGCTACAACATGTGAATACCTCTCTCGTAGGTCTAGATACTATTCTTTAGTAGACCATCCTTCTTCCATGAATGCAGTTAAAAGTAAAAAAGAAAAACCAAGCATTAGCACACACACACGTGAACAAATCTACACATATCTCTAACTGTTCTTTCAGAGTTCATTTTCATCTACAAATGCCAAAGATTAAATCAAATTCCAAGCACTTAGCTTTCCTTTGATAATTTTCCCTTATTATAAACCATTTAGGATGGTGTCTCCCAACTGAAAACCTTTCCACTGAGGATCTTTCCTTCTACAGTTAAGCTGTCTAAGGTGAAGTACTCCTCTACAGGAAGCAATGTTGTAACATCATGTTTGCCCCTACATGCAGATTTGATCTGAAGTGTAAATGTACCACGAAAGTCACAGTCGCTCAAACATTGTCAGAGGAAATAAAAGCAACCTTGAAATCCATGTAGTTTAACAGTCTGGAAGTTACAGTATAAAACTGACAGAATGAGCACTTCTGCCTATGTGATTTTAGGAGATCAAGCTGCACATTAGAAAAAAAAACAACCAGAAGAGATGGGGGGAAAAAACAAAAAAGAAAAAAGGAGAACCTGTTTGAATGCTCAACATTACAGACCTGAAACAAAGTTGAGAACAATTTTGCTTTGCCAACTAATCAGCCACTTTCAAATTCAGAGAAACAGACATATTGCCATTTTCATGTTTCCAAGGCCACCCATTCCTCTCACTCTACCACATGGCATGCAAAGTAAGTTATTTTAGCCCCGGTGTTATTTTTTGCATTATGTTTAAATTCTCATTTTAATCAAATAGTAGGTGACAGTACCTTTAGTGATACCATGACTTTCTCTGGGCTACTACATGAAAAATGACAATAGAACATGCTATGGCTCCACTTTAAACTACAGGTTTACAAGTGCTTAACTGTATTCTTTGAGTATTCTCCCTGGAGTCCAGTCAGTCATAGATGTGAGTGTGCACAGAATCCAGACCAAACCCATAAAATCCAGAAGGTAGTCTTTCAAATTTACCCCAGGTTAAAACTAATATGAACCATGGAAGAGAAAGGTTAATACCTTTGATACCACGCTGCAATGCATGACAGTCATGTTGTAACCAGTGGCCTGCCACTGATGTTTATTACTGTGTCACACTAGTTACAGTAAGGCTAATTGTACTGTAGAAGACAAACATTTTAAAAAATAAGTATAAAAACTTAAAGCATTGTCCCCGTATTTTTATAAAAACAAAATTAACATTTAAAATTACATTTAAAATGAGTGCTGAAAGATACAAATGAATCGATTTATTGAGCAAATAAAAATGCGTAACTGAGCTAATTTTTCATACAAATAAGGCTCAGCCACATTGTATCTCTCATATTAACAGCATTGGGTTTTTCAAACTCAGCTAACGAGTTTTGGCAACACTGTTCTTTGCTG
This sequence comes from Passer domesticus, assembly GCF_036417665.1. Classification (NCBI taxonomy): domain Eukaryota; kingdom Metazoa; phylum Chordata; class Aves; order Passeriformes; family Passeridae; genus Passer; species Passer domesticus. Next base: position 32,904,523 of record NC_087478.1, on the reverse strand, counting down.
AATATTCCCATTGGCATCTGTCATCTGTGCCAAATTAGTCCTCAGTTTTGAAGCTGAGCTTGAAGTCGGAGGTAACTTGGAAATTGAAGTTATAGCACCAGTACTCTCTGAAATTCTCTTTGCTGAGGCCTTTTCCCCAGTTGGAGGTTTTGGCAACCGTCTCCTTAGCCAGGGATGCCGCAAAGCCTGGCTGGGTGTCATACGGCCAGCAGGATCCCAGTCTAAACACTGTTTTAAGAAGTCAAGGAAGAGGGGGTCATCACACCCCTTTAATGCGTTACCCCACTCTCTGCTCTCCGGTGGGCCACGCAGTTTTCCCCTCCGAGAGCGTCCACCATTAAGTACTACAGAGCCATCAGACAAGGTTGTGATGCTGCAATAGCGGGGATAACCCTTAGAGCTCACAAAGTTTTTTGCTCGCTTGGATCCCTCTAAGAGTTTTGGAGAAGGCATGCCCAATAGTTCAATCATACAAGCCAGCTGATCTCCTTCATCTTCTCCAGGTAAAAGTGGATAACCAGTCAGAAGCTCTGCTAGGATACAGCCCAAGCTCCACATATCTATGGGCATCCCATAACGAGCACCAAGGATGACTTCAGGTGCACGATAAAACCGTGACTGAATGTAAGTGTAGACACGCTGATGCTCGTAACAACTTGAGCCAAAATCAATCACTTTAATACCACTTCTACCCTGTTGTTTCAACAGAATGTTCTCAGGTTTAAGGTCACAGTGAATGATTCTGTTTTTGTGCAAAGCATCCAAGCACTGTAAAATTGAGTGGGCAAACTTCCGAACCAAAGGCAGGCTAAAGCCCTGAAACTTGTTTTTCTTTATTAATTCATAAAGGTTCATGCTCAGCAACTCAAATGTCATGCAGATATGGCTGCGGAACGTGAAGTTTTCCAACATGTGAATAACATTCATGTTGTTATCCTTATCTTGTTTCCGAAGGTGTTCCAGGATCTTAATTTCTTCCGCAGCTTGGCGGTGGAAACGCTTTTCATTTCTCACCATTTTTAGTGCCACATGCTGATGCATCTTGTGATCGTAGGCCTTGACCACCTGCCCAAAGCTTCCTTTCCCTATAACTTTCAGAACTTCATACCTGTATGCAATATGATCATGGGGTACTTGAATGTAAGACCCTTGGTCATCATCATACCCACAGTTGTTTGAACCACCAATCACACCTTGCCGCTTCTTTGCATTTGGACCCAAGAAGTATATTTCAGGGTAGCTAAAAATCTCATGATGCTCAAAAGCTGTTAATTTTTGCATGTATTGCTTCATTGCTTGCTCTGGTGTGATAACAGAGGCTTTCACCTTCCCTGTTCCTTCTGTAGATTTTAAAGAGCCAGAGCTCCCTTGTCGCCTGTGGGCACTCTCTGTCTGTCTGTCCTGAACCACTGGCAATCCAGATTTGCCTAGCGTTGTAAGTCCATTTGGCTGCGTTGTCAAAACCGTTCTCTTGTTACTATTATCTTCAAAGAGCTGCTGAACCTGGATTTGTCCATGGCTACCAACATGTAGGTGCTCATTCATTGTGTGCTTACCGCTTCCAGCCTAAAATTAAAAAGAAATACATACTCAGTTAACAAGAAAGACATGAACTCCATGCTTCAACATTCACTCTGCAAGCCTCCATTCTGCCTAAATCACCTCAAAATGAAGTGCCTTCTTAGATGCCAAATGTTTACAGAGAATCTAAAAAATATAGCATGTATACTGTGATACTGCTGGATGCTATTAAATTTCCTGATTCTTGTTTCTCAAATGCTATTTTCATGACTCTCCAAAATGTCTGCAACAATCACAAGCGTGCTACCATGAGAAGCTAACAATAGTTCCAAGGAATCTTCAAGGCAGCAGATCTGTAACATCAAGATGCATGCTTGAGGGGCATCAGACTTCATAAAAAAATAGTAACAGTTTTACAGATGCTGAAGATAATATACAATGCCTGTAAGAACTTACATGGCTTATGCTCTCATCACGTGTTCTTAGAAATCAAGATTTTAATTTGTTCCTAAATTTGCTGTGTATCAAAGGTTACAGATACATTTTTAAGCAATAAGGAATGTGTTGTGACATGCACAAAGACAAAAAGAACCCACACATTGCTGAAGTTCAGGAATGCAACTTACTTCTTGCATTTGAGATAGACACAAGTCAGCAAAACATTCCAATCAATGAAGGACTTTAGGACTTTCCCAAACATGTCTAACAATAACTTTTAACCAAAATGAGATTTGAGGCCTTATGCAGACTTGAGTAGAGAGCAAATCTTTGCCTTGAGGAACATATGGTAACTTTATTTTATAGGAATAGGAAAAAAAAAAGCATTAACAGATTTTAGAAATTAGATTTGTTCTTGACAGTGTGTACATGGGAATAAACAGCAGCATTCAGCATTTTCAAGCAAACAAACAGCAAAGTGTGAAAACAGCTATTGCTCCAAACCTGTTATTTTTAAGAAGAAACAAGAAATTTACAAGCATATGCATACCTGCTACTAAAATAGCTGTCCTTAGAATTCCTCATTTGCTCTCAAGTAGAGGATAATTAGTTTGTCTTCTCCCTGGTCTTACACAAATGTGGGAAGAATTCCCCTGCTGTCTCTCCAGCTGATTCACCAGTCTTAATATTTATGTCAAATTACTAACGAAAAGTTCACTGATACTGTCAGACAGATGATCAAGCCAGGGCTGAGAACACTTTTCATCTGAACTGTATTTTTTCTAGGCAGCTAAGGATAACGCATCCCTTGTTCACTTAAGGTTGCTGCAATGAAATCAGAAAATGACAGTTGTGTGCTGTGATATGAGGCAATGAAATCTGTGCTGCAACAGCAGAAGTGCTTCCTAATGAGAAAACCCAGACATGCAAGGCAGACTCGAGCATACTCTGTGCTTCTGCTAAGGCATCAGTCTGATACGGCAGAAGCGTATTTTTGTAAATTCAGTAACTTGTTCCCAAAGACTTGCCAGCTGGACACCAGCTTCACCTTTGGACAGTATATTGAAACTTCCAGCTCTGAAACTCATATAATGTAAGAACAAGGGCTCTTGGGGACTGCTTCTGCCAAATTTTGACTGATGTTCATTCATCACTGCAGCTTGACTGTGTATGTTTGTTTGCAGAGAAATTCAGGCTCATACTATCAAATTTGATCAATCTTATAGAAAGCACTATCACACAATCACAATTCAGAACAAAGATGTTTGTAACATTTAAGCACAATGAAGATATACAGGAAATCAACAAAAACTCCCTTCCTAGTTTGATGCCTCAAAAGCACCAGAAATTAAATCATTAAGAGGACTTCCCATGCCTACAGGCAATTCCTTCAGGTCAAGTTTGAGGCACACTGCAACTGCAGTTTCCTGAAGGTTATATAAACAGCAGTTACTGCAAAGAAAAAAATAATTGCCCCAAGAGCTGCTAAATCACCTATTTCAGAAGAACCAGATCTAGTTTGTAAGATGTGTCATAGGTTCAGTACATGCAGCACTGGAGAGCTGTGCAAGAAAGGCATAATGAAGCAGCAGAATAAACATACAATTCCAAAGACTGAAGCTAGGAATTTCTAGGTACAAAAAATTGTTCTCCAACACTAACTGAACAAAAGCAGAATATATCTAGACAAACTGGGAGTAGGCAATACTAATGTAGACAGTGAAGAAGAAAGAATAATGCTGCAAAAGTAATCTTTAAGAACTTTTTAACCCAAGTACTCATTGCCACAGCTCACATCTTGAAATTTTTTTCCCCTCAAGTCACCTGTTTCCACAATTAACTATTTTCCACCCTTCCTAAGCACTGCTTCCTTCAATATATGTACTAAGAAGTTCTTCAGGGCTTGGAAAAAATCCCATATATATATTCCATCTCAGGGATGGACAGGGATTAAAAAGTTCTTTATTCTAAAAGTACGCTTGTGAACACATTCTAAAGTGTAAACCAAGTAGCTCTGCTTCCTGCATCTTCGAGCAGATTCATGGTTTTTCAAGCAGCAGAATGGAATCACCAGCATTATTCCAACTTCAACCCAAATCCTAAATGACTGGTTTTGCCAGTTTCAGTCAGCTGCTTGGGAATGCAAATGCAGATGCAGAGAGTAGCACCAGTTTTCTTTGTAGAAAATACCACATTATCACAGGCTCTATTCCAAAAGCTGCACAGGAGAAGAGAGCCCACTCTTCTTTCAAAAAAGCCCAACAGGAGTTTTAAAGCTATCAGACAGAACACAACCACAAAGCACATATCAAAAACAGACTTTCCTCATCTATTTCCAATCTGGATGAGGGCCGGATTTGCACCAGTCCTTTGCTCTGCCTATCTACTTGTGGCTACTTGGGTGTCTGAGATTGCAGTCAGGCTCAGGCTTGCACTGCTCACAAGCTCCACAGGCTTCACCATAAGTTCCTGAACCACAACTAATGGGCTTGGCAAGCTACAAAAGACTACAGCCTTCTTAGTCCAGTACCAAACTCTTCTTAGTACACAAAAGCTCCATCAGCCTTTCCACCAAAACCACATACCTGAGAGGTTTATAACACCCCCATTTTGCCTCTGCAGATGGACCCCTGAACCAACAACCAACACAACTGACCACCTGCATGCACTTACAAAGCTTACTGATTATATATTGTGTTGTTTGTGCTCAAACCCATCCACACCTTCTAAGATTTACATATTTTTGTAGCACACATAATCAAGAAGCTACTGTTGTAAGTCTATAAAATATATTGAAATAACTGGTGAGCTTGAACTCATCTTCCTGAATTTTCAGACACCATCAATAAGGTAACAGCAAATGTTACAATGTGGTGTTTCTTTTCTTTCTTAGTAGTTTCTCATAATTTCAAAATCACCATTAGGATCTTACTTTTACTTTGGTATGTTCATTTTATGGAAGTCAATGACTATGCTGAAAGCACTCACCTAATCTTTGAAGTAGATACCCCAAGCAAAACAAAACAAAACTACGCCCTAAACTATGATCAATAAATAAATAAAAAAGCAACAAAACTTTAATTTGAGGGTGGTATTATTTGGGTTTCTTTTGCCTTCACAAATGGATTTAGGAACAGAAGTAGAACAGTAACTTACTATACTTAGGCTACAGACCTGTAACAACAGGGAAGCAGCAAAAAAATTAATCCAGCCTGCTAACAAGGTGGCAAATCCATTTACAATTCCTTTGCAATACTTATAAGACTGAGCCCCACAGAAGCATATACCTCTTCTCTACTTTATTCTCCAAATGCATCAAAATATTATATAATCATATCATATTTCATATTTGTAACAGTCACTTGGAGTGATTATTAGCATCCTACAAGACTATCCAAGACAGACACATGATTCAGCTATATCTTGTCATTTTATTTCGAGCAAAATCACAGAAAAAAGATTTTGCTGTCAATCAAAATCTAAAAAGGTTTGTAAAATTAATCTTAATAATAGAGCAATCATGATGGCCCGCTGCAATACTGCACAGGAATAAGATGTCATTATCTGTTATTACTTCACACAGATGAGGACAAAGGGAGAAACTGTTCTAAAGTAGTAACTTAATTAAATAATAATTGTTACACTATATACCCCTTTCTTCACAGCTTTTCTGGGCATGCCAGTTTCAGTCCTACTGTGTCAAATACACAAGAGGCATAGGGTATCAGGTGCAGCATGCTTCACTGCCTATTTTGTTGACTACAAAACAAAAGCCTGAGCAAAGGTACAAAAGGCCTTCTTTTTCCTTGATAAACTAATTTAGCAACATTCCTCTGTTCAGAACTAAAAATACTTGCTAATTAGTACAATGATAATAATACTGGATTATCCCTAATGGTTTTATCGTGAGTATGGGTTTTATACACCATAAAAGATTAAGCCTTTGTTGAACTTGGGGCTCAACAAGAGTAGTAGAAGGAACACACCATTCGGATTTTTGCTGTTGTTGTATCTGGTCCATATAAGCTTATTTTTTGAAAAGTTAAACATAACTTCATATAGCAAATATTTTCACAGACTGAACTATGCCTCAAGAGTGATACTGATTCTTAAATTTTTTAATTCTGTTAGGGGTGCAGTGAGTTTAAATACTTCTGGGACACCCTGCATTTATTACATTCAAAAAGACAGCCAACGTACACTAAATTGAACCCCTTGGGTTAAGTGAACTATACAAACGTGAGAGATGTGCCCAAAAGTCCCTACAGCACCAGTCACCAGCTGCTGGAACCCAAATTTCACAGCTGACCCCCACAGCCCTGGAAAGCTAAGACAGCCTCATATTACCCCCAGAAACAAATTTTAAATCGAGGAAGAAACATCCAAAGAAAATGAGATGTAGTAAAATCTAGATCATGACTGCGTAGTTATTTCCACTCAAATGGTACAGCATTTCTGTGGCAATTTAATACATGAAACACCACAAAGAGAAGATATTTGCTTTGATTTTACCTGCTTTAAAGCAGATGATGAGCAAAAATTAGCAGCATGTGACCTACCAGGTCTTTGCATTAACAGAGTCCAGGAATCTCTGTCCCATTATAATGTAAGTCGATTAAAAATATAAATTAAAAAAATCAAGACTAATACAATGATACAAAAGTATACGGGTAAACATTCAACGCTGGTGGCAAAAGAAAATAGGCTTGCTGTACAGAAATCTTACAAAGGGCTTGAAGGAGGGAGGGCACTGAATCATGCATTGTAAATGGACTGTTTTACAGTACTAGACAGGAGGATAAGAGCATTAATACTTGTATACTGCAAGAGAAACAGAAACAGTACAGAATGCCAGAATACATGCCAAGCAAGAAAGAACAGAGACAGAGCTAGGCAGAAGACAGAGATGAGTCTGGAAGAGGGACTCACAGGTAGGTTGGGATTTACACAAGCAGAGCAGCAGGCAAGCAAGATAATCTCTACTGCAGCATGTCAACTGGATGTTAGAACACCATAATGAAATAGGAGAGAGTGAATGGAAGAAGGTTCCAATCATCTCAGCAAGAACTTAAGGCTTCCAAAGAGAAAGCACTGACTTTGGAAAGGAAAATGAAGAGGACAAGGGGTTGGAAACAGGTTAATGTTTTCCACCGCGAGGCAAAAAAGACAGCCAGGGATGGAAATATACACAAATAAGCCTAGGATGAAGGCACATTTAAAAAAAAATAAACAAAACCTTTCCCTAGTAGAACACACAACCCCACCGGCTTAGCAACAAAGGCTTCTGTGCTTGCAAAGACTGCCACCAAAACCTCTGTCCCATTTTAGGAAGCTTGTGTAAAACATCATCTTCTCCCTTTCTACCCATGCTATTTATAATCTACCAAGCAATGAAATTTCACTTGACAGTAGGAGACCACAGTTTCAGTAGAGGCTGGATCACACAAGAAAGAAATATGACAGGTAGTTGACTTCTTCCCTGCCTGCATTAAAAGAAAAACCCTTCAGCTTAAACAAAACATAACTTCTACCTCAGTTTCTCTCACAATTAGTATACATACTATGCACACTTATATATAAACACCAGCAGTTCACCCACTTAAGCACACCACACCTTCTGAAAGTTTGAAACACGAACAGAAATACTCTGGTTTTAGCTATTACAGAAGCCATATAGATACAACAGAGATGAAAACAGGATAAGCAAATGGACACAAGAAGGAAAATAATTTAAGAAAACTGAAAGGACCCATTTTAAACAGGTCTGATTGGAAGAAGTGGTGGGATGCAAAACCAATGGCTTCAATCTGTCAGTGTCAGCTGAGGTCAGTAGGCCTAAGTTTACAGAACAGATACGGCCCCCCTTTTTTTTCAGGTTAAAATCCAGCATTGTGGTGTCATATCTGATCCTTACCACAAAAAGTTATGTTAGCAAACCACAAAATAACCACCTACAAAGGCAATATGAGACATTTCTGTAACAGCACCCAAGGCTAAAAAACCACTGTAGAGTAGGCTCTTTATCACAAAGGAACAGCAGACTTTGAAACAGTCGGAATCTAAAGGGGCATGATCCATCGCCATATAATGCCTGAACATTCCTGGGTGCTTCCATAACTACACATATATATGCTACATATAAACATAGGCGCACACACACACAATCACATACTTGTAGAGATATTAGGAACACAGAAATGTAACACTTGAACACCCTTTGAATGCTTTTATAAAGACTGCATCTTTACATACATACATATACACACAGACACTATATATAATATATATACACAAAATCTTTGTATAAGAATACCAAAATTCTCTACTTCCAAAATTAGTAAGTAGTCACAGAAAAACAGCTAGACCACCATGCTTCCACAAATCCTAAATTAAGTCTGGGCTCTGTTACATGTGAGCCCTACTGTAAATGCACTTGCATGATTGGTGCCCAGGCTGTTTGCATTACGTTCCTTCTTCTATGATTTTATTTAAACAAACCCCTAAGCTGTTGTCCCAACTCTAAAATCAAGCAGCACTTAACTGGTATACAAATGTGAGGAAAATTGGCCTTTTATACTAACAAACAATTCAGACGTGTACTCTAGCTACATAAATATACAATGAAGTTGATCTCAAGTATGCAGCTCCACCTTGAATTTGCAGAATACTCCTCACTCCTTCCCAGAATACCCTATATATATATATACTGATTTTTTATTTAACTTAAGACAATTTTTGCTATAAATGGATTTGAATAAGATTTTACCCCTGAAGTTACATGGAAAGTCACTGAAACACTAATATCTAAATGCACAGTTTCACCTTCCACTAGCCCATAATCACATTACCATTTAAAGATCTGCCATATGTTTACAAAGACAGTATGTGAGCATCCACGAAGAGCTCATTAATTCTATGAAAAGTATGCCGTCAATGCCTTTCAGGGTCAGTATGAAATCTTTCAGAATTTAAAAGGAAATGTATGCAATAAAAATTTCAGATATTTAGTGTTAACATGACAGTATATAGATCCCTCTCTCTACTCTGTCGTGCCTTCAGGACAGAGATACCTCCTCTTACCCATATATAGTGGCATACTTGGGAAGTTTCATTCCTAGTAGATTAACTAGGAGTGGGAGATAACGTGAGATATCACAGAGCCGGAAAATAACGCCCTTTTCGTGCCATCAGCAGCTATTTCTTTACAGGTAAACTACCGCAGCAATAAAGGCAGATTCATCCAATCACTGTCCCTGAGCACAGCGATAGCTATCTCTAGGGAAGATTGCGATCGGCCTGAGCCGATCAGACATCTGAAGGGGAGAGCAGCCTTCATTTTTCACCACAGTGAAAATACGACATTTTAATCACAGGGACTAACCTCATCTCAAAAAATGTATGCACTAGAACATCTCTATGCGAGTGTGAAAGATCGAATTTGTCTCTGAAAATAAGACACAAAACCAGACTGAAGGGGGGGAGGGGGGGAGCTGGGGAGGGAGAAAGCAATGTGTGCAGTTACAGGGTCCCAGCCTCGCAACAAGCATGCACATTTCATGGGAGCCTGCAGAAACCCACCGCACGTTGCTCCAGCACCATGCGCCTCGGGGGGCCCATGCGCGCCCGGCCCCGCCGCTGGGGACACCTGGCGCGCAGCGCCGCGACACCCCGGGGCCGGCCGCCCCTTCCCCGCACCCCGTCCACACCCTCCCCTGCCCGGCTCACCGTGTGGGAAGCGTTGCTGGCCCTGAGCGGCGGCAATGCGAGGGGCGACGGCGGGCCGGTCCCAGCTCCTGCCCGGGAGACCCCGGCTCCGGTGCCCGGGGAAGACGGCAGCGGGCGGCCGCTGTCCCCTGCCCTGCCTGCGGAGAGCAGAGGGGTGAGCGCGGCGGGCAGCTGCGGCCCCTCGGGCAGCGAGCCCGTCGGGGCGGCGGCGGCCCCAGCGCTCGGCCGGCACCGCCGCCCGCCTTGCTTCAGGCAGAAGCCATTAAAAGCTAATCACCGCCGCGGCGCACACACGCACCGAGCCGGCTAATAGCGCGGGCGGGCCGTGCTCGCCCGGCTAAACCCTTCATCTGAGATTAACCCGCCACCGGCAGGCGCCTAACCGGGAGAACGAGCCGGCTCTGCTCCGCGCACGCCTCGGGGCTGGACGGCTGCCCGCGCCTCCCGCCTCCCCCCGAGCCGTCTGGCCCGGCGAAATCCCGGCGCCGCCGGGGACCCGCCAGGAGTTCGCAAGTCTGCCGCGGGAAGCGGCGGCGAGCACCGCTGTCCCTTGTCAAACGCAGCCACTCCGGCACTCGCGGCACTCCCCAGTTCTCCTCGGGTCGCTTCCCTACGTGATTTCTCTCGGCCTCCCGCTCACCCCGCCCCGGTCCCCCGAGGCGAACTCGCCACCCCGCACAACAGCGGCTCGCCGGAGCCCAGCGCGCAGCCCCCGACGGCCCCCCGGGCTCGGCTGCCGCGGGGGGAGGGCGGATCATTGTTCGACACGCACGGCACCTCTACGGCGGCGGCCGCGGGGCCCCCGAGCCCCCCCGTCCCCCTCCGCCGGGCCTCCGCAGCCCGGCCCAGCGGCGGCGGTCGCGGCGGCCCTCGCTCGCTCTCCTTACCGGCTGGATAGGCAGAACCAGCGGCGGCGCTAGCCGAGGGTTTTCTGGTTAACATGGCCGCTGGAGAGGAGGGAGAGGAAAAGGCATGTCAGGGTGGCTCTCCTCCGCTGCTCCTCGGCCTCTCCGGGCGGCGTCTGCCTCTCTTCTCGGATCAGCTACACCCAGACCCAGACACGTCCTGCGCTGCATCCCCCTGGCCCCGGGCCGGCCGGACAGACCCTCCAACGGCCCGCCGTCGCCTCCCGCCGCAGCAGCAGCAGCCGCGCCGCCGCCGCAGCCCCCGGCCCAAGCTCATCACCTCCCCCGCCCCCGCCCCGGTCGCCCCGGTCCCCTCGCACGGAGGAGGGGGCAGCAGCAGGCGGCCGGACAGGACCCTCCTCCTCGCGCGGCGGAGCGGGGACAAACAGCGCACAGGCTCGGCAGTCCCCGCCCCGCCGGCCGCGTGCCCTCCTTCCGTCCCTCCCCGCCGCTCCCTCCTGTTCCCTACCGCTCCGCCGCCGCGGAGGCGGCGCGGCCCGCGGCTCCCCCCGGGCGCCGCACGTCCGCCCGCCCACCCTCCCTCCCTCCCTTCTTCCCTCCCGCACAACGGCCGCGCCGCCCGCACAACGGCCGCGGGCCCGGGGCGCGCCCGGCCGTTGGGCACCGCGGCCGCACGGCCATGTTGGCCCCGGGCAGGGCGGCGCGGGCACGGCGAGCGGGACCGGGAGCGGGAGCGGCCGCCCGGCCAGCCCCCGGCCGGACAGCAACCCTGTGCGCGAGGGGCGGGGGCGATGCCCGCGGGGCAGTCGGCGTGTGTGGGAATCCTGTGTGGGGACAGAGGAACCGCGGGATGGCCGGCTCGTCAGGCGGCGGGGACCCCTCTGTCAGACCGGAAAGACAAAGGTGGCCCCGTGGGACGAGGGATAAGTAACTTGAAACGCATATTTTTAAGTGAAAACTTAAAAAAAGGAAAAAAAAAAGGAAAAAGAAGCTTTTGGGATTGCCCGGGAGGCGTAAATGGCTCAGCCTAGTATGAGAGTGCGAGGGGTGTTATTGGCCTTGTTTTCCAAACTGCACGACGTGCTTTGTGGAGTACAATGCTTTGAATTCCTGGTTTGTCAGCTCGAACGTCATTACTGCCAAAAATAGAAGACTAAGCATTTGCCCCGCTTGGAACAGCGTTGAAGTGAACTGTCCTACCTACGCTCAGCCCTTTTTGAAGTCCATACAGATGTCACAGGTTTTTGTTTTGAAACAGCTGGTAGGTCATAGACAGACCTCCCTTCATCCCTTTCCACAGAAAAGATGGAAAAATTAATCTCTTCTTTCCCTATGTCTAAGCAAAAAAAACCCCAAACAACCAAACAAAAAAACAACCCAACAACCAACCAAACAAACAAAAAAACCCAAAAAACTAAATAAATCCATGCCTTTGCCTCTTCCAGTGCCACAGATACTGATACAAAGAAATAAACAATTTCCCTAACCCCTCCTGTCACATAGAGAAAACAATCACACCCACCTAATCTTTTCCCTCTACTGTAACTGAAAGAAAGCTTTGTCTTCTGCAATATCCCCCCAATGTCCCTTCCCATTGGCTGCCAGGTGTATAAATTGTGGGGTTTGATTACTTTCTGTATTTTCTCATCATTTTCACAAGCAGTGCATGCACATCAAAGGTATCTGCATATCAAACACTCTGATAACATTAGTCTTCTGAGACACCTTAAATGTTTCACGAATGGCAGACAGGAAAAAAAAAAAGAAAGAAAAAAATATACTTTCCTAGTTAGTCCAGGGAGGGGTGGAGGGGAAGCTTGTTCATGCTCAGGCTAGATAAAAAACTGGAATTTATACCATTTATCTTTTCGTAGGGCTTGCAGGAGTTCTTTATCTTGAATGATGTGTCTTTTCTGACTGTCAGTGTCACAGATGGTTTCATGCATGTTCAGAGGTTGCACCTAAACACTGAGATAAGACAAAGCCCTCTAAGTTGTCCTGATTCAACCCCTTCCCAGTCAAGTACACTGTCCACAGTTCACTTTCCACAGTTTATTCAAACACTCTTGGACTGCTATGAAGACTATGTAAAAAATGGAGCTAGTCTATCACATAGTAAACAGTATTTAAATTAACTCAGTGGGAACACATTACAGTGGTGCCTGTCCAGCTATTCTCTTTCTAAGACTGCGTGTGCTGTAAGCATCAGTCTTGAATCCTGTGAGTGGCCTTGGGCCTGCTTGGATGCCTTTCTTTGTCTCTCTCTCCATCTGCAGCCCATCCTGACATTTGCTGTCAAGGATGGTACCTGATGGAGTCTGAATTGCAGCTCAAGGGCAAGCCCACCTTGATTCTTTCTGAATGCAATGCAAGAAACTTCAGTTTAAAAGGCCCTTTCATGCAGAATTTAGATTGATAAAGATTTTTCCTCCTCTTTGATAAAAGAGGAGGAAAATGCTAATATAATCACAAAATATCATGGTGGCAAACAGCAATGCCTTTAACAGCTCTCTTTAAAATCCTAGAGGCAGATATACAGAGAAAAGAAGAAAGCAAAACCTAAATAGTCAAAGGCAAAGCAAAGGTTAATTATTTCATGGCCAAGCCTTACATTCAGAAATCTGAACTATTTCCTGTTCAGTGTCCACAGGACTTTCTTCTTTGTGATACTGGCCATACTGAGCATATTGGCACTTTCCAGACCAGCGCTACACAGGATGAGGTCAACAGGCTTCAGTTCCCAGGACAGAAATAAGAGTTAGGCACCTGACAGGAGAAAGTGTACGGTGCTCAGAAATTAGAGAGTAAAATGAGTCAGGATTTTATTGATCCTTTTTCCTGCTCACTCAGCTTTTATTACTCAAAGGTTTGAACTAACCTGTAATGATAGAAGATTAGTCTTCTCTTTCTTGCAAACAAATCCACTGAGTATTCATGAGTGACAGACTACTTAGAATCATAGAATAGTTTAAGTTGGAAGGGACTTTTAAAGGCATCTAGTCCAACTTCCTGCAATGAGCAGGGGCAGTTTCAACTAGATCAGGTTGCTCAGAGCCCTATACAACCTGACCTTGAATTTTTGCAGGGGTGGAGCATCCTCACATCTCTAGTGGTACCAACTGTGCCAGTGTTTCATCACCCTTGTGAAATATTTCTTCCTCATATCTACTCTAAATCTGTCCTCACTGAGTATAAAAATTGTACCCCTTGTCCTGTTGCAACAGGTCCTACCAAAAAGGTTGTCCCCATCATTCTTATAAGTCCCCTTTAAGTGTCGAAAGGCCACAGTAAGGTTTCCCTGGAGCCTTTTCTTTTCCAGGCTGAACAACCCTGCCTGTCTCAGCCTGTCTTCACAGTGGAGGTGCTCCATTCCTCTGGTCATTTTTGTGGCCTTCCTCTGGACCCACTCCAACAGGCCCAACTGGTACTTCCAAGAGACTTGTAAGGTAGTGTCATCAAAGTAGTTGTTTTTAAGAGAAATATCTGAAAACTTTATTTCCAGACAGGTATCCAAAGAGGCCTGTTGACTGGAAAGTGCCAGCTCAGTGGGACAAAGGCCCTAACTGGTTCTGTGCCACAGTGGGCACCTAAGGAATAAGGTGAGGGAGCAGTTGGAACTGCTGGGGGCAATCAGAAGGCTGCTTGCCACAGCCGTTTTGGAGAGGTTTAGGTTGGTTTGTTAGAGATATCATCCTCCCATGATAAACTGTACCAAGTGTTCCAGTACAAAAATTAACAACTATTTGGTAAAAATAAAGTGGTGAAATCACAACCATTAAATTACAAAATTAAAATTCATTAAAAAAATAAAAGCCCAACAGAACCAGAACATTCTAGAATAAAACCTGATAACTGTAATACCTTGTCTAAAAGCGTTCCTGCCCACACAGAACATTAAAATGCATTATTGAAGATATTATTCTGGTAGTGTGGAGAGACACAGAGTGTGCTGTGTTTCTTGAGCCATTCAGTCAGGCCCTTGTGACCAAGACGGATATTAATTCTAAGCAGACTATGAGGGGTTGCTGAGGTCTGTTTGTCAAGCTGCCTGGGGACCCAGTTGATATCTGGTTGCCTTGCACTGTACCTCCTTAGCAGCCCTGTGAGATATCCTATGCCAGTCCACTTGCCCTTCTAAATAGATGGGCTAAGGTTTAATTAAATGGGGCTTTGGTATGCAGTTGTAGGGCAAGCAAGGCTGGCTGGTCAGTCACAAAGCATCTCTGCCACTGTGGTATTAGCAAATGCTTATGTGGCCAGGCACCAGGGAATTCCTGAGAAGCCATGCATGTCCAAGGCTGCGGTGATGACACTGTGGGGCTCCCACGGTGACAGGTGCAACGATTGCTCAGCACCTTGCTATGCTTTGTCCATTCTCACCAGGCACAGCAAATTATTTTGGCTGTAGATAAACCACACTAGGTAAAGCAAATACAAGGCTCCTCAAACATCAGGGGGTTGAAGGACATGGCACTTAGTGACATGGCTTAGTGATAGGCTTGGAACTGTTAGGTTAGCTTTTGGATTTGTTTAACTTAAGGGTCTTTTCCAACCTAAATGATTCTGTGATTCTATGAAAAGTAAGAGGTTAAACAAGCCTAGAACACAGAAAGTAAAAATGTGGCTTTCTGCCACCTTTTAATCATCCCCTCCTACTAATCAGAATTTGCATGAAGGAGGATCATTACTAATTCTCAACATCTTTTAAAAGGTTCTTGTGAAGCAGACCTTAAATGCTGAGCTGGAGACATTAAAACACGAGAATGTGTCTCACCATTAATTAATCATGGGGCCAAGCCTGTTGTCTCAGCCAGTAATATGTATTTTAAAAGTAAACCCTTAAGCCCAGTAAGTGGTTGCTTCAGGATGGTGTGAACACAATCAGCACTAGGTTCTTGTTAATTTGTTGTGGATAATTTAGGCATGAGCAGGACTGTGTATAGTGTTGTCTTTCAGCAGATCATTCTGAGAGCAATGTAGGCACTTTAAAATACATCAACCTACAAATACTAGCACTGCAGATGGAAAGCACACCAGTCAGGACTCAACTAGCTCTCAAACATGCACTTCACTACGTGGTACACATATAAGATTTGCAACTCCACCCTCTCTCTGCCGTTCCCAGAAACAAAAAATTCCGAGCAGAGCATCTTCAACTTAGAATAAAATTGTATTTCAATACAGTTATAAAAGGTAAACATATGTATTCAGAGAAAGAGTGCAGAGAGTTACTGCCACAAGTCAACTTGCCAGTATATATTCATACTGACATGAGAGTATATGAAGCTAAACTGGCTTGCCAGGTTCAGATGTTTGTTGGCCTTCATTCCAGTGTGTGTTCTCTTGAGCTTAAACTTCCTTCTGTGTTCAAGGGTTTAAGAACTGCTGTTTAAGAACACATAATTCACAATTTCTATTACAGTCCTAAGATACAACAAAGGATGTTTTAGTGGTCAGTGAGTACACCCTGAAAAGAAACTCTGAGATTGCTCAGAGTTACTGTCTGTAAATCTGCAAGCATACAAATAGTTTTTACTCTTCTGCTGTTACAGCTATTTTGTGGGAGATTATCTCACAATATATTTGTATTCTAGTGCTGTCAAATTGCATATTAAGTAAAATGCTTTTCCTTTCCACCAGGCTATGCCAATGTTTCTAAATTTCTGTATTATATATTTCCTATATAACTTCTGGATTCTTATAGTATTAATATCATTAGAACATTAGAGTTACTCCTTTTTGTATACTCCCAGCAAATTTAATGGGAGAAGAAAAGATTCCTGTTTTCCTGTCTCATCCAGAAGCAATTCTGATAGAGTCACTGGAGTAGCATTAATATAAAACTAATCTCAGGGAAAAAGCCTAATGCTGGTTGAATCTTTTGAGCTGATGCACACCCTTCTTTATGTACTCAGTAGAAAAGTGAAACTCTGGAAGAAGAAAAGAAAAATTATGTGTCTTTGGCTCTTCTTGTGTAGAGCCTTCCACCATGTTGTGAAGCTGCTGTATTGCCCCAGCTACACAATTAAGGAAGATGTGATAATTGCAGACATAAATTAAAACTACTGTCTCTCCTGTCACTTGGATGTTAATCTTTGCTAAGTCTTATAAAACAACTGTTACTGCAAATTTAGTTTGCAGATGATACCCGGGATTTCTACCAAAGAGTTTCATAGTGAAACCACAAACTTGTTAAACCTTATGTCATTTCTGAATTCAGTTTCCTATTTTAACCACCTTGAAAATCAATGTAGAAGCTCCGTGTAGTCTTTCTTGCACTCATTGTGTGGGCTACTCTGTTTCAAAACCAGCTGTTCACACATGGGGTTAGTTCCAGCTGTTGAAACACTGGTAACCTTTTCTCATCCAATTCCACATGTGAAACGAAACAGACCTAACTTTAAAGGGTTTGTGGGACTCAGCTACTCTTCACAGAAGTATTTAATAGAACCTGGGATTTAATTCTGTCAGATGCTGAGAAGTTTCCTCTCCCTTGAATCAGAGAGCCCAGTATCTCATAGGGTGTACTGAAATTGAGAAATTACATATGTCACTCACTTGTAATAAAGCTCATTATTAAAATTTTCAAAATTATTAAAATCACTGCCCTGTGAAAGCACAAAACGGAGGCATAATTAAAAGATAATGGGTCAGAGGAACTCAGAATCCAGAAGGAACTCTGACCAAGTTATTTTCCTCACCCAGGCTTTCTCTGGGCAGAATTTATTTATAGTAAAAGAAAAATGAATCATTAAGTCCCAGGGTCTGACCATTATATTATTAACTAGTATAATCTACTGTCAAGATTTACATGGTGGCTCTTGAGCTAGACCATGAGCCACCTGCTGAAAAGCAAAATTAAGGCTACATGCTGGGAAAGCTCTTTCTCATTAAAATATAATCAAGGTTTGTTAGGGCAACAAAAAAAAGAACCAACCTGATGTGCTAAATTAAACTGAGTGAGAACGGAAGGTATCACACAGCTGTGAAGGATTCTTCAGCTCCCTCTTTTGCAGGGTGTAAACCCTACATGGGCTAACCATGGGAAACACAGACTGCATCTCTTGAATGTATGTAAATTAAGCCCCGGGCCATATTTCCTAAGAATAGTATGTTAAACATATACTTTTAAACTTTTTCTTCTGTAATGTTAAACTTTTTCTTCTGTAATGAGCCTCCTTACCTTTCTCCATCGATCACAGAAGTGAAAAAAGGATTTCAAGTGAGCATGGTCGGGCTGATATTTGAGTACCAAGAAGGGATGTGCAGGTATGTATTTATAGTGTGGAGGGAAAGTTAAGAGGAATCTTCTCAATGTTTTCTTCTGTACCTTACTACTGTTCCTTGGGTGTGAAAGTACCATAAGCTGTCTGGCCTCTCATTTACACTGCTGTGTGAATGCTTGGAGGATGTGTGTATTCAGGTGTGAAGGGTGGGAAAATAAGGGTAGAAAATACATTATGTGACAATTAAACAGAGACTTTAATTTACTATCATCATTTCTAATCTCCTTCCAAAGGAATAAATGTACATATTAACACAAAATATTTCACCATAAATTCAGAAAATTGAAACTTAAAATCATTGTATAATTTGGAAAATTAAGTAAACAAAGGAAAATTCATGCAGGCATTCTACAAATAGAGAAAAAGAGAAAAGAGGCCCAAGGGGGCACTTCAGTATGTGTGCTATTTTATTAGTAAAATGAATCCCAGTGATTTCAAAAAGAGCATTCACACACAGTTCCACCTTTAATTAGGATCTCAGCTTTAAATTATAGAACACTTTTTGCTTAGCTGACATATTAATTTTAATTTGCAGAAAGGCAGAGGTTGCTGCCTACAGGTAACTCCCTATAAATAGATCTAGTTGTGTATGAAATGGGTAACATTAACACGAGGAGCTAGGCCTAATAAGTAGGCAGCTCATAAAAGGAAACCACGTGTGGCAGAAACGATGGTGCCAATGCCCATTCTAGTGCCTGGCAAAGTGTGCTGGGGTGTCAAAGCAGAGACAGAAACCATAGGTGACACAAATACCCAGGAGATTTCCCCCTGCATGAGCTGGCCAATTCAAGAACATCTGAAGGTTCTTTAGAGAAAAAGAGTCACTGTCATCACAGAATTCTCTTATGTAAAATAATGGCAAAAGCACTCATTTGGCAAAGTTCAGTGCATTGGACCTTCAGCCTCTGAAGGTGTGCAACTACAAGCTGCTGAATCTGGAAACAGGAATTCATGACTCACTGGGTCAGAGAGAGAAAGTGTTTCAAAGAGAAATTAAAGATGAGAAAGACTGCTGCTGTGAGGTTAGACTTTAGAAGGGTTTTTAATGCTGCATAAAGCACAGTAATATTCAGTCTCCCCAGTCCAGTCACGCAATGTGCAAAATTTTGGTGAGTATTTTGAATCAGGTGAATATTTTCAAATAGTTTTTAACTTCAGTTTGTAAAGGCTAATGATCCGCTTCTGTAAACATAAAACACACTGGAAAACAGGCAGTAAAAAGCCAAGAGGCAAGAAAGGAAGAAAACAAGGGTAGAAAAGTTAATATAAAAAAGGATTATGAAAAGCCACATATAAAAAGAAAGAATGAAGTAAAGCAACAAAACACAATCATCTTTTATTTTCTGACATTAGCTTCCTGGTAGTGTGACCTTTGCCTTTTTCTGTCTCTCCATTCAGTGCTGTTTCCACTTGTGCTCTCCTCTTTCAATTCAACGTTTCATCTCCTTCTGGTCCTTGTTTGCCCTCCTAGTATTGTCTTTCTGTCAGGGAGGAGGCTGCAGATGGGCCATAGCTGTCTGTCTCCCAACAAGTGATGCCATCACAGGGCTGTTCCCTTCCAGGAATTAGTGGGTGAAGATTGGAGTCCTGCTGTTTGCAGGGCATCAGCTAAGGAAAAGGAGAGCTGAAAGTGCAAGAGAATGACTAGACAGTGTCAGTGGCCTTAAGAGTGCTGAGCAAAGCTTCAGGGGGTTTTTCCTGAATGAAAATAGCCTGCCTCTTCAGTTTCTTTCCTGAGGACTCTGTGCTAGTCCTGCCCCTTGAACTGCATTATTTGTGTCTGGGGCATTTACCCATGAGAGTTGCTGCAGTACAAGGGAGCACAGGGCAAGGGGAGCCCAGCTTCAGACAGCCTGTTGGCAAGGGAATTGGGGCTCTGATAGGTAAATAGGTAATTTACTTTTTCTTAATTTTTTTTTACTTAAAAAAAAAGTAAATTTAAATTTTCTAATTAACTGATTTACTGAAAACTGTCCTTCTGGGTCCTTCCCTCCCTCTCACTCAACTTAATATATTTACCCAGTCTGCAGTTGTAGGGTTGAGTCCTTCCCACATGTTTAAGTCCTCTGTTTCCACTGCTACGCTTGTTGTTGGCATGGAGGACTGTAAAATAAATGTTACCCTGGCAGCTGGTTGTTCATTGTTGCAATGACATCTTCCCAGTTAGCCTTCTGGATAAGATTTTTACCTTGCACTTTTTTCACCTCTGCTCAGTAACGCACACCAAGCTTCTTGTCACTGTGAGATAAGCAGGATAGCATTAAGGATTCCACATTCCAAAGAAACACTTGTTGCAAATTGACAACAATTCAGAGCATCTCAAAATGGCATAGTCAAAGAAATTAATTCCTGAACCACTATATACATAAAGATTCATTCAGACAGCAAAAAGATGTCTTCTCCTTCTGGAAGTTTTAATGGGGTGCTAGACTGGTGACTTAATAAACTGCAGCTTCAAGAGAATGTACTAAATGGTCTGTTTCTGAGATGTAACACAGGCCATGCCATGTGAGGTTACAACACATGTCTAACTAAGACATTGTCAGTACCTGGGGAGTGCCACTGGACAGAGTGGTAATATATATATTCTGCCAAAATGAAAGTGAAAACATTTTTTTCATAGCAAGTGCTCCTCTCTGGCTTTTTAATGAAGTAGTTCAGTATTGATATTTGCCACTAACTGGTTTTTTTAGTTTCATTTTAGAGATGGAACTCTCTGTTGGTAAACTGCCAGAATCACAGGAAGCAAACCAGAGGACCAGAGGCACAGAAGCTGATAGAAGGGGAGCACAAATCTCCCAAGGATAGATGATTATTATTATTATTATGTATTTTTAAAAATAATTTTCCTCTCTTGTCTTTTAGCCAAACTTGTTTGCTACCTCCAAGATATAAAATAGAAGCTCCACACTGCTCCACACTTTTTCCCAACTCCTGCAAGAATGCAAAATTCATGCATTTCCTAGGGTTTTCCCATGGCATTCATTTCAGAAGAGCTTTCCCTTTTCAGACTTAAAAGTTGAAGTACAAAGAGATATGCACACTGCTTCATATATGTGCATATTGCATTTTTTTAATTGAAAGATAAGTGATTAAAATGTGCTGATCCCTTGAGAAATAAGGTTTCTGAGTAAATATTCAACTGTCATACCATTAGATGTGCTGAAACAGCACCAGTTGAATATAAAAACTCTCCCTGCTCACTTTGAGGGAGTTAATAGCAGTGGAGAGGAACTTGTTTGACAAGAAGGCCATTCACAGTGGCCATCAATATCAGGCAGGACACCTGACTGCTTCATGGTTTTTACAGAGAAAGACAGAAATGTTTAGAAGTTTTGCTATGCAGATTAATACGGAGAGAAGAAACTTCCTATATTTATTTTCACCTAGCTGAAAATTTGAACCCTGTGCCACTGTGGAGCAAAATGCTCCATGATCTACATGAGAAGGTAACTGAGGATCAGCAGAATATCTCAGCCATGAAACATGACATCCTTTGAACACATCCCCAGGAAACATTTTCGTGGGGAAAAAAGAACAACAGTTAACCTCAAGTGAGCAGATCTCGCAGAAGGAGACATTTTTATTTCCCATGTTGCCCAAGCACTGTGATGTGAAGTCTTTGAAATGACAGTAGCTACAAAAGACAGGAGCTCAGGCAAAGAACATGCCCTAGGGACATGTTGTGGCTCCAGCAGCTGTGAGGAAGACAGCTTAGAAAACAGCACCCAACACAGCACCTCTGGCACAAGCATCAAATGGAAGAAGGCAAACCTTGTTCCCAAAAATCCAAGCCATCTTCAATCAATGCACTTACCAGTAACTTGTGGAAGAATGTCTGTTAGTTGTATATATGCTGTTCATACAACTCACTGACTAAAACAAAATTGCTTTGACCACTCATATAAAAGCTTAAGGCATTGGGATATCAGGTGCCTCACTGAACTCTGGACTTCACATATTTGTTCTCAAACATTGCCCTTTCTTTGAGTGTTGTATATTGTATTCAGAAAATAACACTGAGGTCCAGTTTTCTTTAAGAGCAGATTTAGAATATGACAACTTCTGCTTTTGAAAGTAGATTGCTTTAGACACCTCTGGGTCTTGCTTTAAATAGAAATCACCCATGCAGTATGCTTGTCAACTTGGGCCAGACATGTCATACAAGGGTTGGTTGCATTTGGGAATTTTTTTTCTTTTTTTCACCTAGATATAAGCAAACCTTAATGTTGAAACTTTGAAAACAACCAGACTACTGTCATCTTTAGTTGAGAGAAAGAAACAGAAGCACAAGACTCTGCTTGAATTCTTCTTTCCCATATGGCTCAAAATAAGTCAAAACTGCCATTTTCTTGTTTTGAAGTTATTTTGAAGGTAATTTCTATTTTGATACAGATCCTGGAGGAATAGATGGAGGAGAAGAATGACCTGTTATGACAGTGACTTACATGTACCAGACATCATGGCAAAGATGGAATTTTCTCTGTGCCCTGAACAGGAATGCTCAATAGCAGCATGGTTTTGGTAGAGCTTTAGATAAATGAGCTCTCCATCCAGGTCTAATTAGGAAACACAACTTTGCTGTGCTGTCTCCAGTGATACCAGACCAGATCCACAAAACTACATTTCTCCAGTCTGCATCTTTAAAACCTGTTTCCAATCAGTGGTTTGATGCTTCTTGGTCATTGGTTCAGAGTGCTTATAATCAGTGCTTGCAAAAAAATTTAGATTTGTGTCTTTCAGGGTTGCATGTTTCCTTTGAGACTGACACTAATTTTAGCAGAGCCCTCGGCAAGAATAACTTGAATGCTGCAAGGCTGCATTGGGCTCTCTCCTCAACAGTGCTGTGGAGGGAGGATGTTTGCACATCCATGACAAGCCCTAACCTTTCCTCCCACTCTCAGCTTCTGTGACTTTGCCCCCTCAGGCTATGATTGCCCCATCTTTTCATTTTTGAGGCTTTGCAGACTTTGATGCTGTTGCTGACAGTGCTGAAAGCCAGGAGCAGGGGAAGGATGTGGTAAGGAAAAGTGATGTGTTGAGATTGAGAGGGAAATCAGGGAATTCAGTATTTGACATGGCCTGTCACTATCAAGTGAATGCACAGCATGGATAAGAAGGTGTGGACTGAAGGAATAGGTGGAAATATACTTGTGGAGCAGAGCTCTGGGAAGATGGATGTCTCCTTGAATAACTAGACTGGACACCACAATTCAGGTTTCCTATTCCATTTAGTAATACCAAGGAATCTTTGTCAGTTCCTGAAGACTTTCTCACAACATATTGGGTGCCCTTTACATATGCAAAATGAAAGAATCTGACAGGCACAAACAAGTTTGTCAGAAAGAAATTATTACTTTGTTGAAGAACGGATTGATGCCCTAAACACAATGAGCTGTGAGACTGGGTCAGTAAGACTCATTCTTACTTTTGGTGTGAAAGAAACAAACTACTTGGATCTCCAGGAATCTCCAGTCACACACAAGTGGCACAAAAAGTTGACAGCTCTGTTTGGTAATTTAGATCCTCCTGTAGGTTTTGTCTTTCTAGCCCGTCTGTCAAAAAGATACAAACCCCACACATCTAACAAGATGGTGAAGTGGGAGCAGTTAAAGCTGTAGACAAGTGTTGCGGTGTGACTTCATGATTTGCCTCAGTTTTCCCTGGTTTCTCCCTGAAATTTCCTTCCCCAGGTGGGCTGTCAATCAGCCTCCTTTTCCCCACCCTTGACCCCTGCTGGGCACTGTCTATCAACCCAGAAATTCCAAGAGCGTATTGAGTGATTGGCAGGTTCAAAGGATGCTCTCCACCCCCTGGGGACCATTGGCCCACCCAGGTGTCCCTTTCACCTGAGACCCCCTCCCCCTGTCCTGGTTGGTGCTCCCTGTGTTCCCTCCCCTGCCCCTCTGCCCAGGTAAAAGGACAAGCACACCGCGCAGTCAAGGTTCTGGTGGAGAGTTCTGGTGGGAGAGTTAAGGGGATTGTTGCAAGATTCAGAGGCCGTGCCACCAAAATAAAAACTCTGGATTAAAAACTCTCCGTCAGGACCTGCTCCTTTCTTCATCTCGCCTTAAGGGTTTCTCCAGCTCAGGAAGGCCTGAGGAGTGACCCCCTCAGCAGCAAGCTCCAGCCGTGAGCACTGGAGCTCGGGGCATGCCCAGACTTGTCCCCACGTGCCCAGCCTGACCGCAGGTACTGAACAGCGTCTCTGGGGAGAAAATTCCACAGGTGCTGCTATTTGGTCAGCAGCTGGGACCAGACAGACCAAGGCAGTCCCGTGTGTAATATTGGCAAACACCAATAGACAAGAATTAGTCAAGTCTGTACTACCTGGTGACTTTGATCTCCTTTCTGTTACCTGTTCTTTCACTTAGCAAGCTTTCCTAATCAATGCTCTTTTATCAGAGTCTTGTCCTTGTTCCGTGGTTGAAAATCAACTGAGATATCCTTCGTGTAACCCATCTGTCAGCCAGATCTAGATCAACCATTCTATTTTCTGCCCATAGGCATTTTCTTGTTAGACAGCCTCTGCATCTAGACCGTCTCTTCAAAGTTCACCTTGTACAACAGCATCTGAACAGAGAGCAAGAGAAAAGGATACAAGGAAATGTAGCTATTGTCAGAAATGGAAACAACTGCAAAAGTGGGTCAAGAAGGTATTCTCCAGCAGAAGCTCTAAATCTATAAAATGGGTCAAAATGGAAATTAACCTAGAACTCTCAGCATCTACCTGGGACAAGTGCCCATCAGCACATGGATTTCAAAGCTGTTTCAAGATGCAGTTTCATAGATTTTGAATTCTTCATAAGCCATGTGTGTTGAACTTCAGTGACTATCCCCATTTGTACAGCACTTTGACTTTATTTCTGAGTTTGTGTAGCTTCAAGTTCCAGCTATTAGTTGTCATCTGAAGCACTTTGTGTCTGATTTGAGTTCCCTGTATTACCAAAATTCAGCTTCCCACCTAGATTATCAAAGGCTTCTCTTACATTTGTATTGCAACCATTTTTGTGAGAGAAGTAGGCAAAGCAAGATTTGTTATGCATGCATTCAATTAAAAAAATTTCAAGACCAAAAAATAAAAGACTCCAGGATATGTTTATTTTTTTCTGAATGAACATTACAATACTTACTCCTTACTGCACAGGTCAGATTTTGCTTGCTGACAGTAATTTGTGTTCTGATTGCTATTCTTTAGAGCAACCTAACATTCTTTCCATTGATTGCAAAACTCAGGTTGCTTTGATTCTTGAGGAAAATTACTTAAACTAAGAATGCAAAGAACACAAGCCAAAAAACTCATGTATTTTTCTGACTGATAGATTATATTTCACCATCCAAAGCAGAAAATAAATATGTAACTCAGAAAGTAACAAGTGACAGAAATCTTGCCTCAAAGAGCTATTAGCCATTTAGTTGTGATCGCAACCTCATTTATTTTTGTAAGCCTTAATTTGATTTCAAAAGAAATGTATGATGCTGTAGCTAATTTCATCCTGATACCAAAGCTAATTTATCTCGCCTTTACATGCAGCATCATGTAGCTGGAAAGATTATTTTATTTGGATAGAGTTATGCAAAAGTGCTCATTTTATTCTTTATGTGTACAAGGTGTTTTCCCTGCAACTTAGAACCAGTTGATTCCATTCTGTGCCTCCCTTTTTTCAGGTCTGATCCTGTTGTTTTATTGTTTTATTCTAACAGTTGTTTTATTCTAACAATTGCAACACTGGAGGTTTTAGACACTACATTAAAAAACTCTCAAACAAGGGAAATAAAATCCTTATTTGTAAAAAATAAAGTTATTTTTTTGGTAGTTATTTTATATTTCATATACCACAGTCTGACCAAAAAGATGTTGAGAGTAAAGGTGTAAAAGATGTGATATACATTATATAATTATGTAATTGGATAATGTACATTCAAAGAATTCCAGCTAATGAGAGGAAATTAAATCTTTCCAAAGAACACATAAACAACACAAGCATCTTTCCAACACCAGAACATAAATCAAGAATAGCCTTTAAAAACTATGTTAAGTATTATATTTTTGTTTTCTACTGCTTCTAGAAAATCTTGATGTAATACTGACGTAGTTTTAGGTAAACAAAAGTACCAGAATACAAGAAAAACATTTTCTGTAGGTACTCACAAACTAAGAACAATCAAAAGCAGCAGCAGCAGCAGCAACAAAAATAGAGAATGTGTATCCTCCATGCTTTAAGAAGCTTTTTTAATGCAGAATAAAAGAAGAGTTAAATTGAAAACCAAGTGCTTAACAGGTGAAAAATATATTAACACGCCATGATAGCTTGCCAGTGTTTGTGGACATGAGTGAGACCCGACAAAGCAGAATGAGAGCACTTTGTGTGACTTCACACAACCATGGCAGTGAGAAAGAACTCACAGAGGCTATAATAATTATTTATTACCTTTCTGAGACCTGTCTTCACAGCCAGGGGAGTGATTAGTATCAATGGAAGTTAGGCTTGCAAGTATCCAATATGAATTGAAATAAGATATGTGAAAGAGAGGAGCAAATATGTGTATTACCAAGCATTTCAGAACAGACAGTTACAAATTAATAATGTGGTATTGGCTGTTCAGACATTTACTGGGAAATAAAGAGAAACCACAGTCTCCCGATTGCTCAGGCTCTCCTCTTCCTGTCAATAAGCCCGGCATCAGCAAACCCCCAGACCCAGAAAGGCACCATCATCTGCTTGGCTTCCTGACAGAGCTTCTCACACTTTGGGGGACGGCTGAGAGCAGGAACAGAGCAGAACACACCAAGACTAACACACCAAGAGGGCACTTGTTGCACAAGAAAAAGATCCAGATGTCTCCTGAGGGAGTTTCACACTTTTTCTTGAAGGGTTGGAGTGTTTCTGACTGAGTTTGCCGTGGTCTAACCAGGCTTGGCAGGGGCATAGAGCAGGGCTGTTGAGCCCTCCAGAGGCCCTGGAAGCAGTCTGTCAGATGGACACAGAAACTCACGTGGCTCTGAGCTGATATTCCAAAAGCATGTTCTGTGCTTCTGCCATTTTGTCAGCTGGGGATGGATAGGAAGACTTCTGCTTATCACTGAGTTAGTCTTTGGGGCTTTGGCCCAGCACACTTGTACATCATCAGTGGAAGAAGTAGATGAAGTGTGGTCCTAAGGTTAGAGAATCATAGGCTAGACATCAGAATATTATTCTTCTAAATGAAGAGGATCATTAGGGCTATTGATAGCAATGACTACCAAGGAGATCCCTTCCTTTTTATGTTATTAAATTTGTTTCATATCTAGAACCTAGTCTTAGGAAAACAAAATCTGCCTGATTAAGCTATCACAGGTAGATATATAGCAATTGTGGTTCAGCTTCAGGCTATGTCTATCAAATCTGAGGTTTTTTCTTGAAGTGTTGACTATGGAATTTTTTTTCCTTGGATCTCCTGGTGCCAGTCTGTCAAGGTCAATCAGCACAAAGTGGCACTGCTTGAAGAACCAGAATGACTAACTGGAGCATGGCAGTAGTATGTGTGTCACTGGTTGAGTAATTGAAACTAGAATAAAGCAAAAATGTTTGCCAGTACTTAGTATAAAAAGTTTGGTATAGGCAAAATTCAGCCTTGTGGCTTTGTGCAGCCACTTTCTGGGAATGTCACAGTTACAGGCTGTTGTGAGCACCATCGATTGAAAACCATGTCCTCTCCAGAATCTTCTTCAGGAAATAATTTTATTTGGATTGCTTCTGTTGTATTGACCAACAGTGTAAACTTTTGCATTGAATATATCCTGTATCTTCCTGATACAGAGATGGGAGAGCTGGAGTTTGTCTGCCAATATTAACCATCTTAAAGATTGGTTCCCAGTACAGATTAACTTTTTTTTCTCTTCTCTTATTAAGAAAGAGATACAGACACCTCTAGAGGACCTCATCAGTACCTGTGGTTTTTTCTCACTTAAAAAAGTTTATTTAAAAGTGTCTGGCTCAGCAAGTATAACGAATAATGAAATTCCAAACAGCAGTTTTGAGGAAAAGGTTGGTTGAATTTTGTTTAGGAAAGGAGTATCTTCTTCTTGAGCTTCATGGGTGACCATATAAAATAGAGTCTGCAAATCAAAAATGTTTCCAAATATAAGTCTGCTGTTGGCTTGGAGGGAGGCTGTAACACCAGAAAATGACACTGCTTCTATTACTATATGAATTACATAGAGAAGTGTCTTACTAAAAGGTAGCACTTCCTCACAGAATTAAATATCAAAGATTAAAACTAATTTAGCAATTCATTTTGTAATATAAAGTAGTTCTTAGCATACAGATAAAATTGTACATTTTTTAAACTAATGATAGGTTTTCAGGAGGCTGGCTGGGGAGTTTCATATCACAATATATATTTAGCTGGATGCATTTTTTTCAGTGAAGCTGCCAGTTTGTAAATTAGACCTATGTTCATGAACCAACAGTCATTTGTTAAAACTTTAACTTTCTATTTTTGCACATGAAGATTCCGACAAAGATTTTGAAGTCTGTTTTCTTTCTGATCTGTGTTTTTCAGGTTAGGCATATTGCATCTAAAGTCTGAAGTAGGTTTTCTGGGACAAGCTATCTGGGACATTTAATTTTATTTAAACTTACTCTTCCAATCCTATTGTCTTAGTACAGTAAATGCTTCATAATTGTTCTATATGCATAAGCAAGGCAATATCAGCCATTTACCTAGTACAATATCCATTTTGTAAAAGACAATTCTCCACGCTGCTTAGCCTGGGATCAGTATTTAAATGTACTCTGATTGTGGACTACTGTACACATTCATCACTTCTGTGCACTGCTTCCACACATAGAGCTCTTACTGCTTCAGAGCAGCTGGTCATGCATGATTACAAGCAGATCTAGCTCTACTTTCTTCCTGTCTAAAATCTTGACATATCTGTCCTGTGCTGAAAACGAGTGACGCAGCTCCATGACAATTCAAGTGTCATCACGCTGGGTTAACAAGGCCTTCATATCAGCATCAGGAGGAAATGTGTTGACACCTTGTTTACAACCATTCTCGGTGGACAACCAGAACCTACTCGCCTTTCTCTCACATCTATTTCACATTGGCACAATTCCGCTGGGTTTACAGGTACTTTTCTTGATAGCCATCTGAGATGAGAGTTAGATTCTTAATTCCCTGGTTTTCCTCATTCTGCAGTTGAATGTCAGTTTAAGGTCTCAGACTTGCAAAAGGCTTTGAATGACTTTCTGTGAAGTTGTTCTAAACATAAAAGTGTAAATTTAATAGTGTAGTTTTAAATTTTGAAAAGAATGTTTAAACGTGAAACTGTAAACATAATGAGGCATAAGTCTGATAATCATGTGAACCACATTTTTTTTTTTAATCCTAGAGTGCTGGAGGTTAGCAGTTTGATCCAGCCTTCTCATATGGACTAGTGATTTAAATTTTGAGTCCCTGATATGTGATAGGATTATGACTGAAAACAATTTTTTTCCTCAGTGATTAAAATATTTTCTTTTAAAAGGTTTGTCTTATGGATGAGGTGCATCTAGAAATAAGCATCAAAAACCACATATTCCTCTGTGCCTCTGGTGTCACTGCTATCATAATATCTCACTTCAGAAACTTCAGCACCACCAAGACATCCCCACTACTTGTTAACCATCTGCTTGTTGTCTTTTACTTTCCAGTTGATCCCAGACAGACCAGTAGTACTCACTTAAGTGCTTTAATACCACCCTTGCTACAGCTTTTGGGGTTTCTGTCTTTCTTCTTTCAGATGTTGTGTTTGCCAGTCACAGAAATCTCTTATTTCACTGCTGCAAGTATCCTTCTCTTTCTCTCGTGTTGCCTTTCCACATTCCCTCTGCTCTTCTGACATCTTCATTCTTTCATAAGGTCTGTTCCTTTGTGCATTTCTTTCACCCCTCTCTTTTTTTGTTTTTCTTTTATCACAGTCATCCATACTGTTGCTGCAATATGGCTTTGAACCCATTCCTTCACTCCTCCCTATAGGATTGTCTTCATTCTTTTGATAAAAGAAATCAGGGAGGAGGGAGAACAGGAGGGAGAAATGGGCACATGAACTACATTCTCCACTAGCATGAGTTCATTGTCCTCATCTTTTCTGCATTGTAATACTTCTGTTATTCTCTTCTGACTCATATAAACCATGCCTGGTAATATTATCCTCCTTCTGCATCTTGCCAACCCCATCATACCCTCAGTATGACCCTGGCTCTGAGTTTCCATGTCCTTGCATTCCACCAGAGAAAAGCTCTTTGCCCATGCTTCATTTTGCCTCTTCTCTCATTGCTATAGTGGCATAGTCAAGAAGAAATCAAGTCCAGCAGTTTCTACTTAGGGCAAAAAAAGTGTTTTTCCACTTCTCCCTGCCAGACAGGAATGCAACTGAGGAATTTGCAGAGCTCTGGCTGCAGCCTCCTACTCCTGCCCCCAGCAGCTGCTGCTGCCCCTTTGCCAGCTCCTTCTCCAGCAGCCGCCTTGCCAGGCTCCTCCTGCCTTTGAAACTCACCGATGCCCTCAGGCATTGCAACCAGTAATGCCCCTACAGCTCGGGGGACTGAAAATATCCGCTTGCCCATAAATATGTACACGGGCACATGCTTACACATATAAATGTGTGTATATTCTTTTTTCCCGTGTGTTCATATGCATGTATACATGTTTACATTCTCACGTGGAAGCCAGTGACATCCTGGCTCTCTCATTTCTGTCCATAGGGCATGTAACAGCAGGCTTTTTGGAAGTGCAGGCATGGCACACCAGTTTTACCTCCTGGTTTCAAATCTGTTTAGGAGAAAAATTTTAGCTTT
Organism: Passer domesticus; assembly: GCF_036417665.1. Lineage (NCBI taxonomy): Eukaryota > Metazoa > Chordata > Aves > Passeriformes > Passeridae > Passer > Passer domesticus. The sequence continues at coordinate 32,873,860 of NC_087478.1, read as the reverse complement.
CCATGTGAGTACGTATGTTTCCAACATATAGATTTGGCTGTAGCAAATTTTTCCAAACCCTTTTCATATCCTGTATTTTTCTCAGTCCTCACATTTTTTGAGGCAGGGCTTGGCTTTTCATACCTGTGGGCAGACCAGAGAAGCTCCAAACCCTGCTTGTGCTGACAAAGTATGTTTAAAAAATAAATTACTTCGAAAAATATAACTTTCAAGAAGAATTAATGCAGATAGTTTCCGAGGTCCCAGGCTTTTCAGAACCCTCACTACTAAGTAGGAAAAAAACCTCAGCTGAGTACACTACAAGTGTGTTAAATGCAGCTTGAAAATTGTTGTGCCGTGGCCAACATGCTGTAATTTTTCACAGGCATTGCTGTGCTGTGGGAAAGAAGGAGGAACACATTTCTTTGTGCAGGAGGCTGGGTGTTTCTCAGCAGCTCTGTCCTCTAGGCTGTTCCCTCACAAGCTTGACTCTTCGCCTGAGGCTGGCAAGAGGCAAGTCTCCTTCTCTTACGTTCTTTGCTTTCTCTACAAAATCCACTGAGGAGCTCCACCCCTGCATTCTCACGCTTCTTAATGTGGCTATAAACAGCGCCTCATTTGCTGCCAGATCAAGTTATCGGCATAGGTTATTTCAACCTAACTTTTATGCCAATCCCATTTTAATTCAGCCAGAATATTGGCAACAAGCTTTTCCTTTCCTTGGATGGCAGGAATGCTGCCAACATTTTTTTTTCAGAAACAAGAAATGGCTTAATGTTAGAAGCCTGATCTCAAAAAGGATGACTACACTGAGGGAAAAAAAAAAAAAAGCTTGTGCTTTTTTCAACTACACAGTCTTGAGGCTCATGTCTACTGGATCTTAATCCACTAACATCAGGGTTTCTGTGTAAAATCTCTTGTGTAGAAACAATTGATATAATGATCAGTATCTCTTTTTGTTGGCCAGAATCCCAAGGCAGACTAGCACTTGCCCAAAACAATTTATTAGAAGCCTATGTACCAGGAGTCCTTAGCTAACAAATCCAGAAGAAGAAGTAAACATCTATTAAAAAAAAACAACAAAAAACTATTCAGCTCTTCTGTGTCTAACCTAGAGCCTGCAGATATGACCACATCATAACTGATGGTTTCATGCATCTTCAAAAAAATCCCAGGGAATAAACTGACTCATCCCTGTTACCTTCAAAGCAGCCCTGTCATCAGCAGAGACACTCCCTTTTGGCAATGAGAGTCTGTGAGATTGCAGCTTCTTAATTGGGACATAGCTCTGCCCTCTTAAAACAGAGCAAGAAGGGGACCCCAGGGTAAGAGGCCACTGTATACTTGATTTCCAAAGCAGCTTGTGCAGGGACAGAAAGTTTGACCACTCGCAGTCCAGGCTTAGACTAAATAGTGCACCTTGACCATGCCATTGGTACTCCTCTCTCCTTACCTACTCTTCTTCATCAGCATGTTTTGCCTTATTGGTCTGTCATCTCTATTTTAAATGGGCTGCAAGCCATGAGTGCCCTTTTTTCTGACTTTCCCTGGTAAAGGCCTCTGTGGCTTTGTACAGTCATCACATCAAGAGCCCAAACCAGAAGGCTGCTAGGCTCTCCTTTCTATATCCAATCCATTGTTGCAAACAATTAAAGATAATCTGATTATGAGAATCAGGGTTGGTTGAGGTGACCTTTCTGTCAATGTGTTTAAGGTTTTCAAACAATTAGGAGCCACACTTAATACCTACAATTGACTCATACAATCAGTTCTCCTTTCTCATTTCTCCACCAGCTCCACCTTTGTTACAGGCTCCCCTGCTTCAAGTTCATTTAAGAGCCCCGAGGGAGGGAGGAAAAGATATATTCTCACACGTGTTTTTAGCACTCTGATGGGAGGAGGGGATCCTGTTTATGAACAAGGCTTGTGCTCTTATAATGCAAGTCAGTCAGATAAAGCAGTACTAAGGGTAATAAAGAACACTGTAACAGAGGGAGACAGTGGTGATATCTGGGTGCTATTTTGGATACATCTTCTTGCAGGTTTGAGCAATCTGAAAGTGCCAAACATTTGCAAGGTAGTGGTGTAGGGCCGTGAAGGAAAATTGTGGTAAGACCTCTAATAAAACAATCTTTTCAGGAATCTTTATATCCTGAAGGACTCTAGGGGCAAAGACAACCCACAGCCAGGAGACAGGAGGTGCAGCCATGCCTTGTGCTGTGGACAGGAAAACAATGTGTGTCCTCTGCTGGAAGCCCTTACCCTGGGAAAGATCAGCAGAAACAGTGCACACAGATTGTCAGTGAAGAAGCAAAGGGATTAGTTATGATAGCTGTACATTTGGATTTTCTTAAGGTTTAAATACAGCAAAACTTAGATGGGCTTAATTGTTGGACCCTGACAAGCTGCTTCGGATAGAAGCTGCAGTATGACCTCCTCTGAACCTGCCAGCTAGCCACATTGCACTCTGTGAGCTCTTGAAGTCTCTTTTAGCTGTGCAGTAAGTCAAGGAACCTCAGGTGTTAAGTTTAGCTTCAGGACCTATCTGAGGCTCATTGTTCAAATGACTGATTCATGATTACATTTCGGCTTTCAGCAACAAACAACTTGACTACTGTTCACATTAGAGACCTGGGTGTTAGACTGGGGGATTACACTGCTGATGTTTTGGCAGTACACTGAAGACGACAAAATTGAAATAAAATTAAAAGAAATCCTTGTTTAACTGACTGACACAATGAATACCAACACGGGGGGGAAAAGCAACAGCCATTCAAATTGGAACAGGAAAATGACAAGTTAGAAAGTAAAGGGATAAACTTCATGTGTCCAGATTGTCTTTGCCTGGTGAATTCTGCCCCAAAATAGTGAGGAGTTGGCTGAGACAGCCTTAAAGCTGCTTTCAATTGTTCCAAAAGAATTGTGGCAGAGCAGTGAGTATCCGCAAGACTGAAAGGGGGCTAAGCTAACACCTACTCAAAGGGGAAAGCAAGTCACTGAATTGTCAGGCTGGAAAAAATGAACAATCAGTCTTTGTAACCATCTCAAAGAACACAAAGTGGTGAGTAACAGCCGAGATGGATCAGAGCAAATCTGATCTAATCCAGTCCAAACAACCTAATTTCATATGATGAAAAGTGGTCAGCTTACTGTCACTTTTCAAGCTGTTGTCAGCTGAGGCAGACAACATATGCTTGACTCACCCCATTTGCAAAGCAGACCTGTGCCTACAAAAAAAAAGTATTAATTGATATATTTTTCCTCACTTTGTGGGAGGTAAAAAGGCACACAGATAACATCTGTTCAGAATTTTGAAATTTATTATTGAGAGAACAGGAGATTTTCCCATCAGTTGCAGCAAAGAAAAAAAGAATAACCTGATCTCCATATGTACAGTTCAAAAGAAAAAAATAGTCAAAGAAATATACTTAATCTGCAAGAGTAAGATATCTCATTATATAGACCAAAACTCTCCAATTTCAGGGATCATTTAGTGTTGGATTAGATTGTGCAAATACCATAATTTGTTCTCCTTAAGAACTGAGGAGACAAACACCTGCTAAGGATCACATGGTTATTCCTCATACTTCCCCATACTTCCATATACTTTTATTTTCTCTGGTTTTCCATGATTTGGAAATATTTGTGATCTCTCCTAGTGCTGGTGAAACAAACAAAATTTCCTCTGTCAGAGGAGTGAGGTGCCTTGCACTTTGGGGAAACTCTAACTACCAACACAGATACCCAAGACAGAATTTCATAGCCTTCTTTCCTGGATTCAGTTCCCAGTTACAGCCAGTTCAACTTCTCTGGCTTTCTTTACTTTCACTTTTGCAATGTCTAAATCTGCAGTAGCAGCATGCCATGCAGAACGCTGTGTTTAGGGCTGCTTTCTGCTGTTTGTGGTGTGAAAAATAAGGTAGAGGGATTCAGGGCACTGTAACACCTGGAGGAGGAAGTGTGTTCTCATGTAAGCACTGACCTTTTCTGGATGCACAGGTGTGCTCCATGGATGCTCAGCACACACTGCTTTAGAAAGCACTCCCTGCCTGCTGTGAGAGTGCTGCTGACAGGACAGGGCAGCTCCAGTCAGGCAGGGAGTCCTGGGCAGAAGCTCCATGCTCTCACCATGCACCTTCAGCATCAGATTCTTCTCTTAGGTCTTTCTAGGAGAGGCTGAGAGAGCTAATGAACAATAGTTGGGTCGTGTGAAGTACAGAGCCAAGACAGCTGTAGGGACTTGATTCAGCAATTTGTTTATTCTGATACCAATTTCCCTTACCCTTTATGGACTACTTTGCCCCTCACCCCAAATTCAGTGTAATTTTTTTTTTTTTTAAGGAGCAACAGGTTCAATTGGAGGCTGGAACTGTGGGCCGAAAAAGTAACCAAGAAACACATACGGCAAAAACTTGGCCTTTGGCATCTATCCTTTATTCTGCTGGGAAAATCTTTGCAAAACCAAATCTACGCCAGGATTAGCTAGAAACAGTCTCTAGAGATTAAGTGGTTGTATTTCCTTCAGAAAATTCCAGCTGAGAGCCATGTAACTTCTATTCTACTAATTTCAATTGGAAATTGGATTGTAAACCAAGTAATTAATTTAAAATTAGTCTTTAAATATTGGTCTTCCAGCAGAAAATAGTAGAAGAAAGAGTAATCCACAGAGACCAGCAAAGATTGCTCTGCAGCCTGGTGGAATTCCTGTTAAAAGATGACAACTGTCCTGAGTTAGCAGTTGCTGTCTTTGGCAGGGAGAAGCTCATTTTACCAGTACAGCCCTGTCAATTGCCAAACAGATCATTCAAAAAACGGAGTTAGTAACTGGTGTTTAGGTGAGAAGTAGTGCTGAGGAAGCTGAATAGAAGTGCTTTACAGAAGAGAAATTGAAAACATGGAACAGGCTGTGCCAAGGGAAAAACCTAAAACAGGCTGTTCTGCTCAGCAGCAGGCAGAAATAATGGCTTGTAGAGAGGTAGGAGATGCCAAGGAGCACATTAATTTTCCATTGCTAGAAGTGTACCTGCCAAAGACCAGCCTCAGTAACCCCTTCTGGGCCTCACATGTTCCCAGGTAACAGTAAACTTTTATGTCTGGACTTGTTCTTTGTCTTAGAGTTCATCTGCTTCTCTCCTTCTGCCTTTTAAATTGTATTTGAAAGGTTTCTCTGAAGGGTGCTCAATTTATCAGTGTCATTTATATTATCTACAGGGAAAACCAGAGTGTCAACAGCTGCTTCCACTCGTGATACGCTCCTCTCTCTAGGCCTTCTGCAGATGACCTCTACAGCACATGTGTTGAAATCTAAAATATTTATCCATATGACACTGTTCTTCTAATTAGTGCAAATGATGTTGCATGTCTTTCATAACATCTCCTCTGAGATGGCATATGTGATCAGCTGTGGCAATAGATTTGTTTTATTTCTTCCCTTCATTCCCTCTTTCCTCCTGCCATGCTTGAATCTGTTTTTATTCTTGGCTGAAATCCCTTAAGTTTAGCACTGTCACATTTACTGAGTATTTCAGATTAAAACTTGATCATATTCTCTCCAGGGAACCAAGTAAATGTCTCTATAATAAGAGCATGGCTAAAGCATGAGGAATAGTACAAAACCTTCAACCCTTTTAAGGTTGAAGCTGTGCTATTGAATTTGTCTAGGATGCCAGATCTCAGGTGCTGTTCCTCCAAGTGATCTTATACAAGGGTGAGCAGGTGGGTTGGAAGTAAAAGCAATGTAAGTGATTGTGTTTGGACTTGTGCTCTGGAAGGAGCTCAAAGCCCTGCACTGGTTTGGCATTTTGTGAGCTGGAGTTTGATCTTCCTCTCTGGCTGTGACTCAGAACCTCTCTGAACTCTAATTCCAGAGAGCCTGCAGCCCTGTTCTACCTTGGGTCCCTGTAAGCTCTCTGATCAACCTTGAAAAAAAACAGAACTGGCTCAACATTGCCAGGTGTCATGGGTAATACTGAATTGTTTTAAAACTCTCCAGAAGGCTAAGAGACAAAATAAGTAGATCTGAAATAGATGCCATTCCAGCTGCTCACTGAAAAGTGTTTTGTAACACTTTCCTCAACACTGTGTAAATATGAAATCCTTCTGCCAGTAACCCTTAGAGGAACTAAGCATTCTTACACTCAGATGAGTAAATTGAGGCACGGAGGAGTGGGATGTCTGGAGCAGGGCAGTGCTGGAGGAGGAATCAGCAGCGTCCCTCCATCTACCTGCTCTGGGCACCCCATGTATGTGCTGTACCTCCCGGGCTTCTGTTGAAGCACAGTTTTTGATAAGGCTGGATTTAAAGCAGCTTGATCATCTTTTGCCTGTGGCACAGCTTAGGGCAGCTCTGTCTCTATTCCTCTGCATGGCAGCAGCTTCCCAGTGCCGTGGGTGGCCACTCTGGTGCCCAGGGCTGGGGCAATGGGCTGGCATGGCACAGCATGAGACAGCCAGGCTTTGCTGCTCCAGTTCAGCACTATAACAGCACAGAAGGTGCTGCTTGCTGCTTCTAGACCTCCTGTTCTGCTCTGGCAAAAGCATATGGGTGATTTGGATCTTGATTTATAGGGCAGACTTCAGCAAAGTCCATTTTGAAGGCTGTAGTTCAATTCACTTATTTAAGTCAGCCAGAATTTTGTGACTTTTCTCATTTCTACACTGTCTCAGTTGAAAATTGATCAGCAAATTCAGTCAACCTCTTTGTTCCTGTATTAGAATGTACTGATTGTGCTTTCATAAATTACAGCATGTGCTGCTTCACCAAGGTGAAAGTGTAGCAATGTTCTTTTTCAGGACTGATGCTTGGGCAATAATAATTTGTCGCTAGGCAATATTAAAATGTTCCTACAATCCTCTGTCTGCCTTATCTTTCTCATGAAGGCTTCTTTTGCTGATGCTTTATTCTGCCTTTTCCCCACCACTTCACACAAGCACCTTTCAGCATCTGCATTTGGCCAGGCTGATCTGAGGGCTGGGGACTGAGCCCTGGCGCAGCCATGCCGGGTGCTTTGGGTGGCACTGGGCAGGGTGAGATGTCAGGGCCCAGCTGGGACAGCTGCAGGGCTCTCTGCTGGGCCCATCAGCCAGCCAGGCTGACACAGCTGATCCCCTTGCTGTCAGGGACAGCTGTCAGACCGTGCTGGTTTTTTGTCACTGCCAGCCCAGGCCAGATTTAAGTTGATGTCTTGTGGATGGCTTTGGATACCTCATCATCGCTCCTGCGCGGGACTTTGTTTTCTATATTGGAGTTTATTCTGCAGGGTAGGCAGTGCTGGTGCTGGGTGTAACTAGGTTGCTTGAACCTGGAGAGCTGGGAGACTGAGCCAACCAGCTCAACATATTTTAATCTTCAGGCTTTAATCAGAGCCCAGGGTCTGCACCGATGCCTGTAAAATACAAACAGAAGGGTGTGTTCAACAGTCACTCCAAACCACATCCCTGCTTATTCTAATTCTGGCTGCAAAGGTCACGAAGCACTCAGATGAAGACTACTTCTAATTATTATCCCATTTGCCAAAAAAAAAAAAAAAAAAATCCCATAGTGCAGTCATCCAAGAAGAAGTGAAGGGAGGGAAATATGTCTTATATAAGCAGCACCTTTGGGGATTTGCTTGACTTTGTGTGTGCATATGTATGTGTAACATTTGGTGAAAAATGCTCTTTCTGTTGGAATGGATATTATTCATGAATATGGTTCTAGTTGAGCTAATTGCTTTTGACTTCAAAAAAAAGAAGGGAAATTTCTAGTAAGCTGAAATACCTTACTTAGACATTTTTAAAATTAGGCATTTCAAATTCTCGTTTAAAAAGAAAAAATTTGCATGATCATCAATCTGTTTTATTTTTTAAGAAAAAGGATTTGAGGTGAGGTAGAAGAAATGAAACAAAAAAAAAGAAAGCAGCTGACCTAAAACTAAATTTGTCAGATATTCTAAATTTGGCCATCTGACTGAATGAATCTGTCTTTCACAAAGCCCCTTCTCAGAGGAGGTGAACTGCCATCTAGCCATTCAGGGTGAGCCTTTCACTCAAAAGCTGCTTGATGGAGAAGCCTCTGCCTAGCACAGGGAGGAAAGTAGGCCAATCTTTGTCCTTTAGAGAGGCACCTGAAGCTGTGTAATCATTGAGGATTAAAATCTTTTGGGACTCTCGCCTCCAAGACGGACAGATGGCAACTTCGTGTAACAATAAAGGCATCCTTGCAAAATAAATGAAAGACAATTAGTCACTTCATACATATTAGAAGACCCTATTGCAGACAGCAAATGTTGTGGATTTGAGAGGGTTCAAACAAGCTCTTAAGCTATATTTTTCCAAGGCATATGGAGGATAGAATTTAGGGCTGTGCAAATAATAGGAGTTTTGGGGGTTTTGTTCTACAACTGAATGAAAAAATCAGAATAAGAAATTACAAATTGGATTGAATGCTATTTTATCACCAAAACAAGACTTAAAAAACAATAACCTGTTCCAAACAGATCCCATCTTCCTTTCAGCCATTAAAAAAGCCACACCAAGTAATGGTCCCATTAAGAAAACACTGTTAATGCCTCTGTTTTATTGTGACACTAGTGACTACACTGTTGGCTCAGAATGTGGGATACCAACAATGAATACCCCACTCTACCTAAGGGTCTTTCTGTGCACTGTTCCTGGACAGGGCTCATACCCATGTGTGTGTCCTGGAGCTTGCTCTGCTGACATTATTATATTTATTTTTATTTCCAAGCAGATGCTGGATTTTGAGCAGCACTCCACAGCCTCAGCAGGAGTGCAGTCCTGGGGGGACGAGGAGGAGTGCTGGTCCCTCCTGGTGATGGTGGGTAAGTCAGGGATGCCAAGGTGGTGACAGCTCTGACAGCAGGATGGAGACTTCAGCCACAAGACACTGCAGCCTGGCACCTTCCAGCTCCACCTGAGCTTTGAACTGAAGCCTTCCTAGGGCATTAGAAAATGCTGTCAGAAGTGCAGAGGCTTCTCCATCAGTGTCTGTGTATTTGCTTTTCTTCTGGCTTTCAGAGTCAACATTATCATGCCCAGAACTTGCCTAAAAAGCAGCCTCGCACTCCACCAAGTGCCACTACTTTGTTTCTCTGTAACATTCTCCCTTCACCCTTCTCCCTTCAGCCCAGCCCAAAGTGCTGGTACCAAAACTGCTTTTGTTTCACATTGCTCTGATCACACCAGACCTGTTAATTCCTTTAAGTACCCAGAGCTGTGTGCATCAGGGTCACAGAGTCCTTGTGTTTTCTGTAAGCAATTTCATCCTGCTGTCATACCTGGTCTTCATGACACTAGTTCAGCCCCAGAAACCTTCCTCACTCTGGCCTTTGTGTCACTTCATATGCTTGCCAGGCCCTGCTCATACCACATCTCCTGCTCACATCCATCTCATTCTCTTCCAGAGTATGTGGCCACATTGCCTCCAGTGCCATCTCTTAGCATGGTTAAAGGAGGCTTCTTACACTGCTCTTGCCACAGGAAGCCTTAAGCAAGTCACTTCCCAGAGGCCAGGCCCTTCCTGGGATTTGCCAGGTGCATGGCAGGGCTGGCAGAAAAATTCGGATATGTATTTGTTTCAAATCTCTACCCGTTCTCTCTGCACTCATCAGTGCAGTGTTTCACTGAGTTCCCACTTGAAAGTAGAGAGGGAGCGACTTCTCTCTGCATTTCCTCCCTTCACTGCTCCTGATTGTTCAGCCTACAAACTGGCTGGGACTGGTGTTGTTTCCCATCACTTCTTAGCACAGACTCTGGCACAAAGGGACTCTGATCTCCACAGATCTAAGCCCTGCTGTACCAATAGCTAATTAAAGTTTCTTCCATATTTAGGACCCTAATCATCCCTTTACTGACAGCTCTGTGAAATCACAGTGACTGGAAATCAGACTCAGTGATACTAAAAAGTAACCAACCAGACTGAACACATCAAACGTTTTCTGACCTGTTTCACTTTGTCTCCCTTATCTGAACCACATGGGTGGAATTTAGCGCCTCTATTTTTAAACCTTTAACTTCGGCGTTGACCTCTTTACTGCAGTCACCCTGTGTTCCCTTTGCAGTCAAAGAAGAGAGAGGCACTTCTGGGGTGCAGTTTGCATGGCCTACTTTTGGGGTCTGCTTTAGGGCAGGATGAAAGGGACCCTGGAAATGCCTGCTTCTACTATTCACTGACTGTGAACCAAGTCTTGACAGTCATGCCACATGTTACAGTGTCAATCAAAAGTTAATCTTAATGCTCTGAGTTGCCCTTTAGACACCATTGTGCATACTGTTAGCTCTAAATAAACTGATTATTTATAGCATATAGAGTTTTGTATGTTACACAAGTTCTGTATTTATATACATGTCATGCCAAATCCATGCATTCACCTATTACTAGGAAGCTAATCAAGCAGCTCTAGTTATCACTATAACACTTTTCTTACAGTTTCTTGGATGAGAACTCCACCTTCCAGCAATTCAAACCAGTGTTGATACTAGAGAGTGCATGGGGTAGAGATTTCCAAGGTTCATGTCCTTGGTGATTCTTTTCCTTTCTGACAATGTAATTCCAGTGCTAGCCACGAAGTCAGAGCCATGCTCCGGGAGTCTGGCTGGGGTTATTTCTTTGTGTCTTGTCAGGACTGCATGGCAGCTTGCAGGGAAGTTTGGCTGGTACTGCTGAGCAATAGTAGCATACCCCATGATCCAATTCCTTACCTGGGCACTCCTACCAGTGCAGCTTTTGGGAGCAAGGACTTGATGTATCAGTGTGAGAAGCCAGGCTGTTCCCACTTTTTTACTGCAGCTGACCAAAATTAGGTCTGGAATTTTAAATTTACATTTGAATCTGCATGTGGGTCAGTTGATGCTGAGACCCACCATATGCAAAATTAATAATCCATCAGTGCCACTGGATCTGCCTGATGGATGTTGTTAGCCACCAACTTCATTGCAGCCTTTGACAAATGGAACTGGTTCTTAGAGAAAAGCATGTTTTAAAAGCATTCAAAATGCTATAGCCTCTGAACTAATTTTGCTGCCACATTTAATGCAGAAGATGAGAGGATTTTTTGGGGAGGCAGGCCATATATGTCCTTTTATAGATGCCTAAACAATAGCTCTGAAGGAAGTTTCCATTTTGCTATTCAAATCACTTCGCAGAAAGTAATTATTTGGCTTTTTCTTTTTTACCCAGTATGCTCCTGAGAACTGGTATCAGTCACAGCAGGATTGATGCACAGATGTGTGCACACATGCTAATACATATAAACTACATGCCTGTTCTAGGACCATGTTCTGACATCACTAATTTGTTTAACCTGCCTACAAGGTTCAAGGTTCAACCTGCCTTCAATATAAAAATTGAAGAAAATTACCTGCTGGTATCACTTTTCAGCAACAGTAAGTCATTTGGTCTTGAGCACAAATATTGCAATAAAACCTCTTGATATAAACACCATTTTGTGACAGACAATTCCGTTTATTTGCTTGAATTGGAATGATAGTTAAATCTGTCACTCGTTCTTCTGCCAAAGTTCTGCTCCTACATCTGTGGGCAAAACGATATTTAAATACCCTTCAGGGTCAGTAGTATTTAATTGATTTGATTTATGAAGGGAGCATAACCAGGAAAAATGTATTTTGTTATCTTCTCACCTAGGAAAACAATACAATAAGCAGATTCTTAAGTGGAGACATCTTTTGGTAATGGGTTTAACTGTTTGTGTGGCAAATGAAAGTATTATGAATAATACCTTAGCATTTCAGTATCTCTTTACAGTGATAAGCTGCATTAAAAATCCATAGCAAAATATTTTCCCTTTCTTCCTAAGAGGCATTGTAGCTGTTTTCTTTTATGCTCAATGGAGCCTGCAGAAGTTATCCTTTGTGTGCAGCAATCCTGGCACTCACGTACCTTTCAAAGAAAATTGGCCCAGCTGTACTGCATTTCTTATGGAAAGCCCCAGAGATCAGTATTATCTTTCTAGCTCAAAAGGAGCCCAGATCATCAATCAATATCCCACTGCATTTAAGAAGTGAGTTTCCCTGAAGGAAGAGGACTTGATAAGCTTATTTGCATTTCCCCTTCCTATGCATGTGGCTTTATGCAAAGTCTCTGAAAGATGAGTTGTAGGTACTTCTGCCTCAATCTCACTGCAATACTGAACTGCAGCAACGCCTGCGCTGAGGCAGCTCCCAGACAGGTAATCCCAACCTTTCCATGGGGTCCAGAACTGTGGAGCAGGTCCCACCTTCTCCCTGTGGCAACACACTGTGACATGAAGCATCTTACAGGGTGGCAAAGGCCTGGATAACTTTTCCTGGACAAGCAAAGTGGCACAGGGCATCCACACAATGACACCTGTTCCGTGAATAGAACAGTTGCAGCAGCAAGATGTCCATGAAGGTGGACCTTGGAGGTCCCAGACATTCTGGCCCCTGTTGGTATTGTCAGGACCCCAACATGTTCAAGAAGGTGCTCATTCTATCATTATTGCACTAAGCTATTCATGGGGCTAAACTTGCAGGTTCTCACTGAGCTGTTTGTTTATAGAAAGGTTGCTCCCATCCTGGGAGCTCATCTGTTGTTATGGGGGCTTTCTGGCTTGTGCATGCACTTTGTAGCTTACAACTGCGAGTAAAGTATGTGCAACTGAAGACTGAGGCTGGCCGAGGCCCCAGTGTCTCTCCTGTATTTAGGATCTTCAGAATTTGGTGGGATTCTGTTAGATCAATACAACCTGGATGTCCCCAGTGCAGCCCAGGTGTCTGGCACTCTGTGACTGCTCCTCAGGCCTTTCCTCCTGACCCAGGCCCCCATGAGAGGGGGCAGTGGGGATCCCAGGGCCACCACGGGTCCCTCTGTAGCTTCCAGTGCAGCATGGCGGGCTGTGGGGCTGAGCTGAGGGAAGACACACACAAAGCCCCAAACACAGCAGTACTTTACAACATTATTTCATGCTTGGAAGCAGCATCTCACCATTACAGCAGAACGTGTGTTTGCCTGTGAGCCCTGAATGGCACTTTGCAGAGCAGTGGGGAGGAGCAGTGCAGAGGTGGCAGCTGGCTGGTGCCAGCAGCCTGACATAAGAGGTTGTGGTACTGATACAAGACCCTCACTGCAGCTTAGAATGTTCCTGATATGTAAATTGAAAAGGTCTAATTTTTCAGAGCAATGAAAGCACACAGGTCATGCTCTTTGGGACTTGCACAGAGCCACAGCAGCTCTACAATGGATATAATGAGCTCTTCATCATCTCTAACTGATGCTCAGCTTCCTCCTCACTCCAGCTACCAAAGCACAGGGAGACTCAGCTGCACTAGGTAAAATCTTTGTGCTGAAAACCTATAGCAGATGTCTGAGGGCAGCTCCAGAGATTTCACCCTGCTCAGAGACCCTGGCATCCTGCAGTATTAAGTCAGAATTATGGACCCTTAATGACCTCAAGACAGGGTCCTCAGAGCAATGGTCTGCCTTGATGGCAAGTGTGATTATTGTCCTTAGATGGCCATCAGCAATGCAGACAATGGATCTGTGTGTCTGGCTAACAGCTGTCATCATGTGTGGGATCAATACATGCCTGCCATGGCCCCGTATTTTAAGAAGGACAAGAGAGGTGCAGAAGGTTGCATGCAATGTCTCCTCTCCCCATACCATTCTTGGTCATAGGTTAGTGGGTTATTTTAGCATCTGATGTATCTAGGCTAATCCACTGGAAATCAATCAGATCAGCTGGGAATGGGCATCCAGTGATGACAGATTGAATTAATGGTCTTTATCGCTGATTCAGTGACAAGGGTCTAATCCTGGTATTTCTGCCATGACATGCAGAACAGAGCACACATGGGAAAGCACAGACAAGGTAAGTGCAAACATGCTTTTAACTTCTCCAGGACCTGTACATATGAGTGGGCTGATGCTGGAATAAATAACTTACCCTATATTTTTAGTAGAAAGTGAGGTCCAAGCAACTAATGTTTGTATCTTCCCTCACACCTCCCTGATAGTATTACTGAATGATATGTACCTATTTCCTCATCAAGATACACACATTTTAATTATAGAAATGTTCCAGTTTCATTCTTGCCTCTAAATATATCAAGGCTTTTAATGTTATCACACCTGTCTAAATTCTAATAATGTCATACCTAAGTGCTGTTGTGGTCTGAGTTTTGTGTTATTTTATGTTGTGTTAATTTAAATATCACTTAAACTAGATTTCCTTTGCTTCAGCATTACCACCTTTCTCAAGGTGATGTAGTAGAGAAATGTAGTCTGTATTTTCCCTTGTAGTCTTCAAGGTCTGTTCCCCAAAGATCAAAAGGTAAATTTTTGAGTAACAATTGAGGTTGTCTTTAATTTTGACTTTTCAAGGGAAGTTAAAAGATGGACCCAAAACCAGACAAAGTCACCAGTCATCTTTTAAAGACTTCAGCATGTCCATGCAGCTTTATCTGTGATTTATCATCACAGCTATTATTTGTTAAAAAATAGGCCAATACACATAAGTATCAGGCCTACACATAGGCCTATAAGAAGTATCAGTGAGACTGCTGATACAGGAAAGGTCAACAAGATCAGGCCTTAATATTTTACATGTAATCCTATGAATATTAGGTCCCATATGCCCTGCTAATTCCAGCTTTATCTCTAATACGTGGCTTATTTCTTAGGATTAGGTTAAGAACAGCAATTGGCTGTTCAACCACTAATGCACCAAAGCATCCATCTTGTAGCTACAATTGGCTTCTTCTGCTGGGATTGTCAGAAATAATTCTCCAGCTCAATATCTAAGCAGTTGAATCTCTCTGTGATGAAATCTGTGCCTCCTAATGGCCCGCGTGTATGTGCAGAAGAATTCCCTGATCTGCTGGCAATAACTACTTTGCAGCCATGGAGAAATCTGGGATGGTAACGATTGTCTGAAAGCAGTATCCAAGCCATCTATTACACTTGCCAAAATACACTTGCCTCTGTCTCTGTGTGGCTGTTGGGCTGGGGTTTGCTGTGAGCTGCAAGCCCCTCTTTGCCTTTCACCATTACTCCCTGTCACAGCCAGGACAGGATGCAACATCGTGCCACAAAGAGTGCACAGGCTGCCCCCTTGGGTGGGAGCAGATGGTGTTTTGAGCTGGATGAGCAGGGAAGTGAGCACATGAGGCTGGGAATGGAGCTGGAGGGTAGCTTGGGCACGGGGAAGAGCAGCTGGGCTGTGGAGTCACGGGTGCCTGTGCCTCCCACTGCAGAGCCCATGCTGTCTTCTGCGGGAGACTGCTGCTGCATCCAGATTTCAGGGTACTTGCTTCAGTGCCTGGGGCCTGACCCCTGCCGTGATCTCTCCAGGCTCCATATCACATCCTCACCCACACAGCAATCCAGCTCCTAGTTCCTTTTCTGAGCACTTTGTAAAAGCCCATCCTAAAAATAAGCTTCTTGGCTCATGGACACAGTGAGAAACAGTGAGAAAACCGTGGCTGAACAAACACAGGCAAGGCATGAGAGCTCACAAAGTATTAGTTCACTGTCACATCATCCAGTTAGTTCATTTCGTCCTTTGTCATTTGCATCACATGCCTAGGCAGTCATTTAAATGTTGGAGTTTTTCCTTTACCTTTGTGGCTTCCAGGGTACTATTCCCTTCTGTTGGTTGGCTGGACTCACTGTTTCTTTTCCAAGGTCAGGATGAGTGTGAACCTCTAGCAGTCTTGTGACCGACTTTCTGCTCCGCCACCAGCTCAAAGGTCTCCCAGCTGCACACCACACAGGCCTCAGACACATCTTTCTCTCAAACACCCACCAACCTAGTGAATAAAGATGCAAAAAATGCACAAGGCCTGGCATGGGGTGGGAGTCACACTAGACAGCGTGACACGGTTGTCACAGGGCTGTCAGGGTGCATGGACAGAGCTGCAGGCTCACCTCCACTGCCTTGGGACTGGAATGTTGCAGAGCTTCAAAAACTGCAGTTTTTGATGCACAGACAGAACAAAAGAAAAATAAAGAAATTTTGTATTCATCTCAACTTGAGCCAAAAAAATAAAGTGTTGGGTTTTTTTAAATTATTCTTGGGGAGGGCCAAATGCATTTCGCTTATCCAAAATGTAGTGATATATTTCTTTAGGTACCCAAAAGGCAAATTTCTTGAGAATGTAAAATGGATCTAGTCCCTCCAGCCCAATCAGAAGACTCCATGCCTTTCCATACCTCTTGCAAATAGAAGCTGCCCCCCTGAAAGAGAAACTGCTTCTCAGATGTAGAAAACCCTCAGGACACAAGCAACCACATAACCTCCACACTGTCCCTTTGTCCACCTCTGGCAGCTGTTTGGCCTCTGCCCCTGTGGCAGCAGCAGCACAGGAGAGCAGGCAGTGTTGGATTCATCAGCACTGCTCTGGATGGGGCTCCCCTCCAGGTGAGATGCCCACGGTGTTCCAGCCCACAGAAAGCCTGGGCTCATCCACTGCCTGCACAGACCTGGCCAAACCCCCAGGCAGGGTCCCCAGGTTGTTGTTGGGCTTGTTCAGCACGTGTGGGTGCTACATTGTGAAAGCACAAGCTGTTCCTCACTTCTTCCTCTGCTCTTTTCCCCCTGATTTAAAGTGGTTTGCTTCTCAGGGCAGCCAACTGGTTGAGGACAGTCTCCTGTCTGTCACCACTGGCACGTGGTGTCTCCCCAGTGCAAATGAGATGCAGGTATAAATAGCACCAGCCTCCACAGCTGGTGGGCAGCTGCCATGCAGGGGCTTAGCCCAGGACTAATCCACCCCAATGCTGGCAAAATCCAGCCTGTTAGCCCACAGTCCTTCTCTATAGAGAGGAATCATCTGTCATTTCCCAGCTTCCTGACCCTGCTCCCATGCAGGTCTGCTTCAAGCATCTCTCTGCTTGAGTGTGGGTGTGTGGGTGCCTTGGCAAGTGTGGGAACAAGAAGCCACAAGCAGGCTGCTCACTGAGCATCCGTGGAAAACCTCTTCAGTCTCAGCTGAATGGGGTGGGACTCAATTGATGATTATTGTTCTTGTCAAAGTGCCTGAGTATTTATGCTCTATGACCCCATTACATAAGAGCATACACTGACTTTTTGGGCTGATGGGCTAGATCTTTTCATATTAAACATTAATGAAAATTTCTTGCATTACTGTTGGAAAAATAGGATTATGGACTTGCTGGTGTTTAATACCAGAAGGTAGGGGTTTAACATTATTTTGCTTCCTAGACTAATATCTTATGCAGGAAAGCAATCAAGGTCATTGATACATAAAGTTGCTGTTACCTGAGATTCACAAAATCCCAAGGACTATCTCAGTGCAAGCATAAATATGTATGTTGCATCAGCAGCAAGTGCAGATATTTTGATAGGACATACAGGTTAAGGACTTTACTGTGGATTCTTCTGACTAAAATTAGCACATGACAGTGTCTGAGCCCATATCTCCAGGCCCCCTTCAAAATCAATGGGGAGAAGTAGGCACCTCTAGGGTACAATTCATCTGACGTGGGTTAGACTTGCCTTAGAATAACAGGAGCTCCATGGATATCTGTGTGCCTGCTCTAACCAGAGTCCATTTGGATAAGTGGCCCGGGTACAGGCCCAGTGTAAGTGTGTGACACTGGTTATGTGAGTCCCATACCAGGTGAAAATGTAGTCCCATACCAGCTGTCCTTATAGCACAAAACTGGGAGGAGAATGGAAGGTAGGAGGCAGGGTGAGATTTGTTAACAATCCTCTAAGCTCTCTTGATGTCAGTTTGCTCCTCTCAGCTTGGGTCAAGCACAAGACCCCTGCAGTGCCCTAGGAAGGAGGTACTGTCCAATGGAAGGGAAAAAGAATGGGATATGCCAGAAAGCCCCTGCTCTTTTGTTGTCAACCCAAAATCCACTCAGGTAGTTGTAGTGGGATTTTAAGCACAGGCAGGAAAGGTGGGTCGTGAACTTGGGGAGGTGTTTGCAGACAAACTCATGCCTTAATTTCAGTGCCTGCTGTTCAAGATCTTCCCACAGCTGGCTCCAGCACAATCAATGGCCTTGGCTTTCTATGTCTCTGGTACATCTTGAGCAATTATTATTTTCCCCCTTAGACACAGAAGCCCTTTTCTTTAAACAGTTTTTTAAAAATAAATTCTTCTCTCAGCATAACTGCTCCAGCCCAGCAGCTGTGAGCAGGTCTTGACCCCCGATCTTACTGTCTGAGGACAGATTCCCCCCTGCAGAATACCTGTAATTCAAGCATTTGATTTTTCCCAGCAGGAAACAGTTTCTGCAAATGAAGTCTATTTGTGTAATGAAACATCAAGTAGTTCACACAGGGATACAGAACAGTCATATAGGGAAAGAGCTCTCAAATGAAATGCCATGCCAGGAAAGATTTAATTGTAGTTACCATACAATAATGAAAGAAAAGAGAGGAAAAAAACCCCAACAAGATTGCAGGAACAGGCTGTTTTCATTTCCCAGCAATTGCACAGCAGCAAGGCCACCTCAGCACTCAATGAGCTCCTGTTGGCACTAATTGGCACCCTTGATGGTGGGTGTGTGTGGATGAGCTGAGGTCTGAATGGCTGGGGTGCAGACCCCCTCCCACAGCTCTGCAGGCAGGTGGGCTGCACAGGGACAAGGTGCAGGCAGCTGCTCCTGCTTGTGCTTGGCAGCAGCCCCAACCCTGGCAGCTCTCACGGCTTCTGCAAAAGAACGTCCTCGGATATGAACAAAGCAAGTGCATGCACAGCCATGCTGATATCAGATGGGGGACTCCTGCCAGGATTTTAAGTGTAATTAGCAACTTTGAGGTGTGCAGGGACACCTACTCCTTGGGTAGAGCAAGCGTGTAGGTACCTGTATAGCTCAGAGCATATGCTTCAGTGCTTTCTTCTGTGAGGACCTCAGGAAGCCCAGAGTTCCTCCCAGTCTTTTTTACTGATAGCAACCAGGATGATCACAGGCTTTTTCCAGCTAATATTTGCAGTGTTGTTTCCACACTTATTTCCTACCAACCTCCCCTTCTCTCTTTACAAGTTGCCAGGGCATTTGCTACCCTTGTCCCTGACGGAGTCCAGAGGTTTTCATGTGGAGGGAAAGTTTATTACTGATTCTCAAGTGAATCTTAGACTAGGGTAGCCCAGGTTCTTCTTTTGGCCAGAGACCAAGCCAGTCCCTTCTCTACAGTGTTTATGTACCAAATGGCAGCCTGTCCCAGGGAGAGAGGGTAGTAAGATAGCTCATACATAAATGAGTCAATGCTAAGTCTGTCTGTAAACTTGGAGTCCAGGTTGCCTTCAAACAGCAACTTGGGACTTTCGGAAGAAACTTTACTATGAACACAGAAGCACTCTGTCAAAAATGTCAAACTGTTGCCAAATGTTTTGCAGCCAAATCTAGGTCTGTTTTTTTCATTTGCTTGTTGGTTTGTTTTGGGTTTTCTTTTTTAGAAGAAAAAAGAAGACAGAAATGTTCCCATGGCTAAAAATGATCTCTGCAGTAGCTCTGTGTAATTGCTGGAAATGCACATTCATATATGAAGGATATCTTGCTATGCACAATAAGTAACTTTGTGAATGCATCAGCAATAAAAATGCCTGAGTTCTAACATAAAATTCTTGCAATAAGGCAAAGAGGAAAATCTGATTGCCCACCAGTAAGCAATTTATTTTGTATGAAAATAAGTATTTCCATTCCTAATGACTATGTAAGCAGAAGTGCTTATGACAGCTACTTTATTTCTACAATAAGTGACTTCATGGGACTGGACAGTTGGTAGAATAGGGAAACTGCATGCACTATTTGTCTGCATGCCTAGTATTTTAGGTGGTCAAGGGGGAACAGCCCTTATGGAGACATACCCAGTATCATAGCAGAACCATAGAATCTGTACCTGGGGGGTGTTGAAGACCACAATGAGGTCCCTCCTCAGTCTCCTCCATGCTGAGCAAATCAAGTGTCCTCAGTTCTCCTCATAAGGCTCCCCCTCCAGACCCTTCACCCTCGTAACTGTATGATCTGTGCTTCCCTTCAGGGAGGTCTGTGCATACTCCTGGCATCAGATGAGATGGGAGGGAACAGGGCTGGGAATCCCTGCCCAAGCCTGTCTGGTGGGGTCCAGCACTGGGGCTTGCTACCAGGTCTCTCCCCTGCTCTGCTACCTCATCCAGCTCCTGTGCTCCCATCCCTGCTCTGCAGGAGGGTTTCTGCCACGTCCCCTCCTGAGCTCAGAACCAGCTGGCAGTCCCCTGTCAGGTATCTGTGTCCCACACTGGATTCTGGCTCATGGAAGATGGAGCCTCAGTAATGCCGTAGCCAAGGCCAAAAAATAAGCACCACTGGAAGGGGTTAAGATCTTTTCTTCACACCTCTGATTTTAAATCCCCATGCTTTAATTCAGCTGTGGTATGTGAAAAAAAAATATTAATGATCAATAATTGCTTTGTAGTAAAATAACCATGCTGCAAATCACATTTTTATTTTAAAATTGATAATAAGCACATACCATAAGTAAAGGTAATAATGCATTACATGTCCACAGCGGTAGAGGATACCAAGCTTATTAAAACAGTATCAATCAGGCACTGAAAATGGTTTATATTTAGCACATCTCATTTTAGATTAAACAGACTCCACTCCCAATTATGCAGTAATTACCTAGAGGCATGAAGGCATGTACACAACGCTACAGCAAAGGACTGTGAGCACTGGCTTCCTTTGCTGTTGGTAAACTTCGTTTTGTCAGGATTAATTGGAGAGAAGGCTGGTGATGAACACATGACAAGCACAACCCTCAATAATGCTTTAATAAAGTGATGGAAGCAAATGTTTTCCATCAAACCTCTTCAGCACAGGAAATGTGATTAATTAAGCACATTCATCTAATTACCTTACGAATTCTCTGGAGGTAAATGTATACTCCAAGGCAGATACACTGAGTTGGATTCCAGAGGCTATATTCAAACTATTTTTATGTGGTGTTTTTATGTAAACATTAAATAAGGTTTTTTTTTAAGGAGAGATCTTAATGGTGATTGGTTTCCAGCACTGGATCAAAGCTGATCCTGCTCACCAGTGTTGTTCAGAGCTAATAGCTGCTCTTCCTTCAGAGTAACTCTTCAGCTTTTCTATTATCTCCCGTGAGACTGAGTGTAGGAAAAATGCAACCACCAAAATGTTTGTTGGATATTGTCCATGTATTACAAGCCTTCTGCTTTCCTTTGCATGAATAGTATTTGGGTGTTCAGGGCTGGAACTGCTTTTCTAATTAGCAGCAGCAAACAAAGTATACCAGGCTCCAAACTGAGTCTTAATGGTACTGCCTGGGCACAGGCCCTTTCAAAGGCAGGAGCCATAATGTTGCTGTCATTAATCCAGGCACAGCAACCCTACTTGATTAGATGCTGTGCTACCACATGAGATGCTGAGCTCCCAGCCCTCTTCTCAGCCTGGTGAGGGAAGCCCACAGGCAGGGCAGGTGTGGAGTGCAGGTGGCATTCCCCTCTGCCCACCACTGCTAGCCCAGTGCTGTCCTGGAACTGCCTTCCAGCCCAAAGCAAAATTTGCTTCTGCAATGGAAATCCTCATTTTGCTGGGGACAGGAGAAGCAGCAGCTGCAGGAACAGTTCAGCCAAGTGACCCAAGGAGCAGTAAGCTCTGCTGAATCTTCCCCTTGCCCCAGCACAGCCCTGGGCTGCTGAGGGGCTAAATTCCCTCTCCAGCTGCAGGGTGGTCCCAGCCACGAGGTCACAGGGTGGGAGGCTGAAGGGGCTGGCACGCAGGGCACCAAGAGACCTGCAATCACAGCCGTGCCTTGCTGTGGCTTTGTGCAGAAACACTGAATATTTCAGGCACTGAAGCTGGGGAGAGGGATACCAAAAGTAGCAGTGAGGGAAAAGCCATGGCAAATTCCCACCACTTCTGTTAACGCTGCTTCCGCTCCATCCCCCTCTCCCTTCCCCAAGGGAAAACCCATGCCTGGTGCCTGTATCCTTAAAAAGATCATTGCTGAGCTATAAATATCCAGCCATCAATCAACTTCATAAATGCCCACTGTACAGAGAGCTGTCCTCCCGAGCTGCTAAGGTGACTACTATCAGGGATGCTCACCATCACAGGTCCTGCCATATTTGCCTCATTAAACCTTGGACTTCACCAATGTATTTGTTTTAGAGGTTTACAGCAATCTAGTCCATAGTGCATTTAAAGTTAACAGAAAGACTCTGCCTGACTTCTGTGGGCTTGGATTGCTTCCAAGGGAAATATTTTCCTACTTAAGTAACTCTGAAACAAGGCAATCACACCAACCAGAAAAAAAAAAACCCAACCCTGGAATGTTTCATTTAAAAATATGTTGTTGACAACAGAAAGCAAAGAGATCCTTAGCACTGGGGATGTATTTTTCATGCTGCTTCAATCAAATGCTTCAGAATAGTGAGACTTGCAAAAGAAACCTGTTTGCATTTATGGCCTTCCAAACTCTGGCTGGGAGGGGATGGGGGGAAGTTCTGTGAAATTCTGGTCCGAAGGAAACAACTAAGGAAAGCAAAAGCTTTCTCAGGCAGCCTGGCAGCTTGCTGGCTTCCCTGAGAAGGGCAGGGAGAGCAGAGGCTGGGGAAGCTCTGCAGTGTGATGCAGTCCTGTAGCACTGTATCTGCCACGTTGGTATGACCTAACTCATTGTAATGCCAGCTCCTAACAAAGGTCTGGAGACTTTCCAGAGCATTTCACGAAGGACACTGTACCTGGATGAAGGGAAACAAGAAGGAATCCCCACAAGAGAAGGCAGGGCTCTCTTTGGCTTTTGTTTGCTGACAGTAGCCCTGGGAGGATCCCACACACCCTAAACTGTTCATCACACGTTGCTGATGCACCACAGGCACACACAGCAGCAGCAGCAGGTGCATATACCCATGGGTAGGTGGATATCTGAGAGGGCTCCTGCAATCATTCCTGCAGTGTAATCACTTCTGTTCCCTATGCTTGGTGCGTAAGGCTCCTTGCGTCACGCCGGGGAGATAATTGGTGCCACTTCAGCAGGGTGAGCCCAGACACACGCCTTGGAGCAGCCAGGTGACTCACCTGGGGCACCTGCTGGCTCCTGCCTGTGACAACCAGGCAGTGTGGAGGAGGAAACGCTTGCAGAGCTCACTGGGAGGGCAGGGTTAGCACCTGCCAAAGTACTCAAAGTGCATCAAGATTCAAGCACCATCAAGTGAAACCGAAATCTGCAGAAGTATCAAGACTATGTAACTACCAGGATTTGGGAAGGCCGTGTGATAGGGAGGTGACACATGGACACTGGAGAGCCTGCAATCATCTCTTGATTCTCAGGAAAAGGAGAGGTCTGGTGTAAATTTGTCTGCACTATTTCATAAATTAAACCTGTACCTAGGTACTGCTCTGGAGTGGTTAAGCAAATCCTCTGACATCTTCATGCTAAAAATAAGCTAGAATTGCTGCTTCCCTTTCTGTGACATTTGGTGATTTTTATCTTCTACTTTCTGTCCAGAGTTTTCTGTGTGGCCAGGGCCAGTAAAATGCTTTGGGGAGACCTGTGCACTGTGGTGTCTCGGACCTGTATCTAATTGTATGGGATACCTAGGAGGGAGGCAGAAATCAAACCCTCACTGGGGCCTTGTGAAGGGACAAGGGAAGCTGTCAGGATGTGGGCTGCAAAGCCACAATTTTTCCGTGGGTTTGGAAGGGCAATCCCAGGGTTCACCTTACTGACATATGCTAATATGTGAAGAGCTCTTCTCTCCCCCTGTGCACTTAAGGTGTGGATATCAAGGTAACAGATTTGCCATTTGGAAAGCTTAGGCAGGCCCTGTGTGCCTAGGACATGTCCCATGCTCTTCTCCTCCTTTGCAGCACCTTTGCTTACAAGAAGTGACATTGAGCTAAGTCCCCATTGTGAAAAATAAGGGGAATATAGCATCACAACCCAAGAGCTGGGTCTGTGTCCTGTTGAGCACATAATAGGAGTGGGGGGAAATAATAGAACAAGTGCTGGAGAACTTGAAGACATAAGAAATAGGGGTTGCCCTTCCCAGTCCTGCCAGCGTCACCACAATGGCATGAAGGGACTGCCTGAGGAGGTGCAACTGTGGTTGCAGCCCCAATATTTCTAAGGCAGGAGGTGACCTTCAACCTCAGCCAGCAGAGACCAATAGGTGACCTGCAGCTGAGACCCAGAAAAAAGTCTCTGTGAATAAAAGGATGAAATAAGAAACATGAAGATCTGTATGAAAAGTCTAAATACAATAGAAGACATTGACTCAGCCCCTACTCATCCATAAAGTGATGCAGTGCTGGTCGGGGTGCAGGGCTGGGGCTGGCAGGACGTGGGCCAGATGTGGTAGCAGGAGGGTCCTGCCCTGGGCTCCAGCTGAGCTCAGGTATCAGCAGGAAGAGGTTTGGAGAGGAGGCACTTTGCATTCAAAACATGTATTCACATCTCTCCAGTTTGCCTCAGCTTCACTTTCCTCCCACAACTGATGGAATGGGTCAGTCCTTTACAGAAAACAGCCTACACACAGTTGTGAAGGCATCCTCTCTTGTTTGTCTGCGTCCAGCTGTCACAGTTTCTTAAATATGGGCATATGGGCAAAATGCCATTTTGATGAAAGAGTGTAATATCCAAGAGAGCTGAGTACGGAGTTTGAGCATGGGTTTTTGGAATAGCTGGAATATCTGGACATG
Source organism: Passer domesticus (assembly GCF_036417665.1). Taxonomy (NCBI): domain Eukaryota; kingdom Metazoa; phylum Chordata; class Aves; order Passeriformes; family Passeridae; genus Passer; species Passer domesticus. The sequence goes on along the minus strand of NC_087478.1, from coordinate 32,849,217 downwards.
GAAGGATTACTAGATGCTGCTCATGCCATTTCTAAGGTGACTAAAGCAGCATGTTATTTCCACTGCATTGCTAAAGCATATTTCTTATCAAATACATCCTACAATGAAATGTGTATGTTTTCCCAGTGCTAGTCTGAATGAAAAAGAAACAGATTTTCTTTAAAAAGAAGTCAGAGGTGTCTCACAATGTCTGCACTAGATTTGTCCTAGAATTAACTGGAGATGACCCAGGGCACATACTTGCTTTTTATTTCCCTTTTACATGATACTGAGCACAATAGGGCCCAGGCTTTGACAGTAGCTCTGAGATCCTGCAGGGGTATAAGGAACATGTGGACCATAATTTGGCTAGGATTTTGAAAAAAAAATACCAGGGACCCAGTGCCCAAATCCAATGGCAATTTTGAGATGACTAATCTGTATCTTTAATTCTTAAAGAATGAAGATTACAGGAGGGTGTTCATGGCTACTACAGTGCAAAGCCCTCCTTGCTCAAGAAGCCACTCACAGAACATAAAGTGAATAATCATGTATTTCCCTGTTACAGCCAGACTGTCCTTTTGCATTTTGGGTGAATCACAGATTTCTCTGAATGTTTAATACTGCTGTCCTCAAGTTTTTATCCAGGAGACCACAAACTCAAAACCCTTCTTGTATCTGTAATGCAGATGTAATCTTGTAGAACAAGAATAGTACAGGATGCCAGGATCTGTGTGGCATGTAACTCCAGAACAATAAAAAACAGGTGCTAAATCAGAGACACTCAAGGTAGAGCAAGCATTTAATGAACATTTGATAAATACTTGAGCTGAGGGTAAGAGGTTAACACATACATGAGGAGAACTACTTTAACATCCTGGGGATACTTCTGACCAAAAAAGAGACAATAAATTTTCAGGCTTCCCACCCAGAAGAGGAGTCATTCATTTCCAGTCCAGCAGTTCAAAGCCAAAGGTGTGCTAAACTGGCTTCTTGACATTTGAGATCAGAGGCTGTCATTGACCCAGCAAGAGAAACAAGATTAGCCTTTCCAGATTAGAAGGAAAGTATTAGTAAAGCACCAGAGGGTTTGACATGAGGTCTATTTAATAGTGGCAGTCTGGACCATAATGATGAAAGCAAAAGTTGCCAAATCTACAAGGCAGCATGGTGAAGTATTAATTCAGTTATTGCTTAAATGCCTCAGCTGATAATGAAATGCTGTTCAGGATAGACTGCTATAGAAGAAGGCTTCTTGGACAAAGTCACAATATACAGCAAGAGTAGCTAAAATAATAAGAAGAAGGATTTTTAATCACCATACAAATATTTCCAAAGCTTTCAGCTGAGTACATCTGCAAGAAGAATAAGAAACATGAAACTTGGTGACCTGGCCCAAAGGAAAAATGGGGACTCTATTGCTAAAATCAGGTGTGCCTTTCCAGGGATGTAATATATAAACAAAGACAAATGTGTTAACATTTGCAGACCTGCTAGTAATCAGAAGACAGATTTACCTCACAGTTTAGCCGTTTTCTACAGATTCAATATTTTCTTTTTACCTACTGCCAAATCTTAAACTAAGGGCAGATTTCCTATGAGACTACAGAATTATGTATGTGTATTAGTCACTAGCTCTGGAATTGCACTGATCACTTCCTTTATTTTTTTCCTCGAGTTATTTCATTAACAAGATGACCCAACAGCAGATAGCCTCCATGGTGTCATTTAGTATATAGGCAATGCTGAAGAATGGTGTCTCGATACTTTTCATCTAGTAATTTTAATTTGTTTGTTCGGCAGGGGGTGGCACAAACTATATGGTAGAGATTTAATCCAGCAAATGCTAATCCATCAGATCAGGGCCAGAGTGCTGTGCTCAGCTTTGACACTCTGGGTTCCCAGCACCACAGGATGTGTGTTACCAGACCTGCTCTCTAGCATGGGCTTCCCCATGGAACTACACCTCTATGAGGTGCAGCTCAGCTGTGCTCCCTTCATTGTCTTGTAGATGCACTACTTTAACATGAAATAAAATGTCATTTACGTGACAATTCCAACTGTCCATGTTGAATTAGTAAACAAGAAAAAAAATCAAATATCTAAATATTTTTTATTTGACTATGGTCATGAATAGCAATGTACAAGCATGCAGCAAAATAAGCTGTCCAGCTGATCTCCTCCCAGAAGATGAACCAAATCAACATAATACTGTGCATTTGGGGTGTCTTTTCTTCTTAGCTCAAAAATCTTGTGAAAAAAGCACTGCTGGATTTGAAGTAAACTACAAATAAACTGAGTTGAAAGACTAGTTAATTCCACACTGCCTTGGTGTACCCATGGACAAGCACTGATTGGTTTCCAACAGAAGCCAGACCTCGTGGTGTGTACCTCTGGTGGGCTCACAGGCTGCGAAGAGGGATGCTGAACACTGTCCCTGCTCTGCACATTTTGTGTGGTCAGTAGCAGTGGGCATGGGTTTTGCTATTTGAGACTCATTCCTGAAAGGCAAAAATAAGAGAATGAAAACTCTGAGTGTTGCCATGAGAAATTGCTGCCCATCAGAAGTTAAAATCAGTCACAGCATGTGGGTACATGCTGCCCACCTGAGCCCAGGACACATTCTGTGCCCTCCCACCAGCGGGGAGCTGCCATGTCTGAGAACATGCCTTTTTTCCTTTTTTCTCTGACTAGCAGAGCACTGGCAGGTGACACCACTGGCACCTCTCTGGTCTAGTCCAGGTGCATGGGAGCCATTCTTGTTCCCATCACTCTGGGCTTGGGCTTTGTCGTGTCCATAGTTCACCTGAAACATAGCGAAAAGACTCTCCTCTTTGGCAAAAAGACTCCAGTGTCAGAGGCTCCTTTCTCAGGACACTTTCCAGCAGTCAGTAGAGAGCACCATCATTTGTTGTCATGGCTTGGTGATGTCAGCAATAGCTCTGCCCTGGCAGCAGGGCTGTCTGTACCAGCCCTCTCCTTCCTTGGGGCAGCTGCCAGGCTGCCACGCTCCCTTGGCAGTGCTCCAGGGTCACTCTACTTGCTGAGAGCTCCTTCAGGTGTTCAGGATAAGGCTCACTTCTCAAGCTTTATGCTTTCTGTGCTAGGCTAACTGACCACTAAAATAAAACCTGACAGGGCACTTATTTTTCTGAGTAAGTGATTTCAGCAGAATTTCACCTATTGCCTCACAAACACAGTTATTTAACATAGTCTGGGAACCTTAATCCTTCTGTTTGTTTTTTTTACTGCCAAAAAACTGTTTGGTTTTTTTTTTTACTGTCTTACTGCCAATTTTTAGGGGGTTTTTGGTTGATTTTTTAAAGGTTTTTTTTTTTGGTGGTTATTTTTTTTTTTTTAAGTTTTTTTCCTTTAAAGGTAAATTCATTGTCAAAATCCAAATATCCAATTTACCTCCTGTTATGGCAATAGTTGAGCTGTGTTCAGTTTCTCTCTTCTACCCAAACCTGGCTTTCTCCTTACTGGCGAATAACCCAGGTATCTCCCAGCCCTGATAAGAAAACAAGCTCTAAACCAACAGGTAGCAGTTGAGATATGTGGCTCACGGACTTTGTTGTTGTTTTTAACAGCACTGAGAGCCTTGACTTTCTGTGCCCCCCCAGCCAGGCCATGAACCCTCTGGGATCCTGGAAGCCACGAGCAGTAAGGGGCCACTACAAACACAGCACCTGCCTGCAGGTTTTGATGGTGTCAGCTCTTGTAGCCATGGCTGTATTGCTCAAAGGAGCAGGAAAAAGACAGGCAAAACATTTCTGACAATGTTTTTATGTCTTGCCCACAACCACAATGCCTGAAAACATCAATTTGGAACAGCAAAGGAAAATAAGGTATTGAGTTAGGCTCACTGTGGAAACCTATCAGGCTGGAACATTTCAATCTGACGTTTTCAAATACTTTGAAATACAAGGAAATCAAAACTATAGTTGAAAAAATGACATTATTTCAGGTTATATTCTCCAATCAACAATGAATAGCCCAAAATTTAAAGGTTAACAGAGACCCAAAAATTACATTTTTTTATGTTTTGAATTTTTTTTAATTTGAAAATTCTGTGGAACATCTCTAAAGCAAAAAATCAGTAACCCCTTTGCAAAAAAAACTAGGAATATATTTCTTTTTTACTTCTTTTGATTAGTCTGTTTTCCCCTTGCATGCAGAGGGTTCTTATTTTCCATGCTTGAACAGCACATTTCAATTGTGTGATTTTATAAGATATCTTAGAGGTGATTTTAGATGGAGAAACAAAGTAAGAGCAGGGATTTTTTTTTTCTCGGTATATTTACTTAGATTACTGAACTAGTGGAAAAGGACACTCAAGATAAAGGTACAGCATGACAACACATCTGAAGCATAGCAATTTCAATCCATCTCCAAATCACCTCCTCCTCATGGAATTTGCCTTTGTTTTCCAGTGCCTGGAGAAAAAATGAAATTCAATAACAATTGAATTTCATTCAATAAGTGGTAAAACATGATAAAATGAACTCTGCAAAAATGAACTCAAATAATATAACTTGAATATTAATAAATTTGTGGCCTAATAATTTGTGGCCCTGGCCAAGGGCTTCATAGCAAAACATCCTTTTCATAACCTACTTTGTCCAGGAAGGGTCACGTCTCTTTTTACCCCCAGGATGTGAGCGCAGGCGCCTGCATTGATCCCAGCTGCAATGCTATGGCTGGGCAATAAAATTGGTAGGCAGAAACAAAACTGGTACTTCATCATGTAATGAGCACTGAAATTTGATGAATTTCACTGCCCTGTGTGACCAGGTCACCAATGGGATGCTGTTAAGGAGGAAGGGAATGGCACTGACTGCAATTCCTGGTAAGGAAGAGAATGTCAGCATTCTGACATTTCTGTCATGTTTCATCCTCCCTCCAGCCCATCACTGGTCTGAATTGTTGCACATGTGAGTTACCTCTAGGTGAGGGAGAGAGGTGAGACAGAGCACTGCACCTCCAGACTGAAACTCTGCCTGACTTAGGAGCTGTGCACTCAAGAATGCCCCAAACCACCTTTCTCCCCTTTCTTTTATGATACTGAAAAAGCACAAATGGGGAAAACCAGCCCCTCCTTAAACCCTGGAAGCTCTTCCTTCCACGACCTTCATTCAGTGTTTTTTACCTATGGGAAGCAGATGAGGAGTGAACCCAGCCTCTCTGTGCAGAAAAATAGCCCCGATAAAAATCCAGGTTGCTGACATCTGAGGCCGTGCAGTCAGGCTGGGTATCTTTTTTAGAAAAGGTCTGATTTTAAGCCTCCAGCTCACCCCTTCCCAGTGCTGCCTGCACTGCAGCAGTGACAGCTGTTGCTCGTCCCTTCCTCGCTGGTGAGCGCAGGCAAGGAAAGCTCTCTGGGCAATCAGAGGTTATTTTTCAATACCTTAAAAATTTTGCCATCTCCCCAGAACACCAGCCGCTATCTCCCAGTTTTCTTCATCTTCTCAGATCATAGCTCTTTAAATTACATACTCCACATTGTCTTTGATTCACATCAGCAGGGACAGAGAACGTCCCATCAGAGGTTTGGTGGGTTATGAAAACCCTGGCAGTCCAAGTGGCCTCTGAGAGTTGCTGCTTCTGGTATCTAAAATGCCTATGGCAGCTCAGTGCCTGGGCATTTCACTGCCAAGATAAAAAGCTCATTCATCACTTGATCTTAAAATGCTAAATGTTCAAATATTTAAAATATTTTTGTGGAAGCACTCACCTCCATAATTAAAACCTAGTTAAAGAGATTTCATTCAAGCTCTAAAGCTAATTAATTGCTTACTTTTTAGGCACAAAGCAAGCCTGGGAGAATTCACGTGGCAGACCAAAAAAAACGCCATGGAAACTTAAGGTGACAAAATACAGGCTCTCTGGTTTATCAGCCTGTACTCAAGTGGCTGCAGACAGCAAAAAGTTAGCAGTTTGAAAATGTTTCAGCAAGTAGGCAAATGCTCAGATCAAGTTTTTACTGTGAAATGACCATTTGAAAAACCTGCTGTCATATCTATTTCTAGATTATACACGATTTTAAAAAATGTAGGAAAAAGGAGAAAAACTTCAATGGTATTTCAGCCTGCCTCTATATGGTTGGAAGGTCAATTACCAAATAAATGAGGGATTTATAAAATCCACCCCATTGGTCCACTCCTTCTGCCTGTGCTGCACATTCACCATGACATTTTGGTCCACAATTGATCAGTTTTGCCTTATTGCTTAAGCACAGTTTGCTTGTCACACACTAACCTGTTATTTTCTGAGTAATTTCCTCTGTGTGCCTCAGTCACATCAAACCATGCCAAAACCAAATATTTACTGCCACTGTGGAGTACAAATAACATTTATGGGCACACAGAGGTCTTAGTGAGGTAACTGTTTAAGCCCGAGAACTACACAGGGCTTTCTAGGAGCAAAGTCTTGCACAAAATCTGGCTGTGGTTCCTTTTAAGTTTTATCTTGTGAGGCTGTGGCTGCCCATGCAGAGTCTCCATGGGAGATGCTGTGGTGCCTCCTTCTCTCCAGCCTCCATAACACCAGCCTACACACTCCCAACCTGCTCTGGGCATCTGAGCTTCAGTTTTGGGGTGAACTATGTTGACAGGCACAGGTCAAACCAATGGCAAAGCCAAGAGATGGCTCTCCCTGTCCATTGAGATAAAACCTGTTCTTCTTCTGTAGCAGTGCTCATTACCACAACCCCAACTTGGCAGATGTGAGCACCAGCATGTTTGTACCCATCTATTTGCTAGCTTTGCTAGTGAAGTTGCCCTCTTTGCATCCCAACACAGGCCTCACCTTTCCTTTTGTTGGGTGTCAGCAACAAGTTTTAACCTTTGGAGCCCTGCTATCCAGAGCTGTGTGAAATATAAACACATATAGGCCATGACTCCTGCTGAAGTGCAGACACATCCCAGCATTCATTTCAGACAGATTCTAAGCAAAGGCCTCAAAGATGGCTTTTGAAGTTATGCTCCTAGGAGGAGGATGGAAACTCCAATTTCTAGTCTCACTGCCATCACATTCCACAGAATCCCTGCTTCTCCTTGCAGCAGCTGGTGACACTCCAAAAGTCAGACACCTAAAAACAAATGCTGTGCTCCCTCTGGGCAGCTAGAAACTTAACCCTGGTAGAGATCTTGAGCTGTGAATCCTCTCCCAGATTGAAGTCACAGGGCTGGAATAAAGGAGACACCAATGGAGTTCACATCAGATATTAGATGAAGGCAATGTGGACAGAAGTAATGGGTGGCCAGGTTCAAGTCACACTCTTCTTGATCTGAAGCAGGGATCCAAACCCCAGTTTCTCTGAGAAGTACTCCAATCACTAGGTCATAGGATACCTTTTTACAAAGGATAAATTGCTCATGGTAGTTGTTCCAGTGCACATAAAAGAAATAATCACATTGTAAGCAAAGTCAAAAGGCTTTACAGCTTGACATTTAATCCCCTCAGAGAGGATAGCAGAGTGAAAGTCTTTGTCATCCTAGCTGGAGGTGTGTACTGCTAAACTGTGTGCATTTTGGGATGTGTGTAATCTCCACCCCACTCCTCTCAAACAGACACTGGCTTTGACAGCAAATTTTCAGTTCTACCATGATAATTATTTCCCCACAACCACATCACCAAGTGTGTGAAAAACAACTCACTTCCATAATAAATAAACAAACAAGCAAACAAATACAAAGCATTTCCTCCTGTAAGCTTAACATGAAAACACTCTGCTCTTGGCAATGGCCAGCTAGAGGAACCCATTTGAGCATCATTTCATCAGCCACTGCTGAAATAGCCAGCTTCAGAATGCAAGGACCTTTCTGAGGATCCTAATGTTTCTTGGAAATGCTACTGGCATTTCATTACTACAGTATGATTCAGTAAATACAGTGAAGAGTGAAGGGTGGAAAATTCAGAAAAATTGAGTTCTTTTGTTTATTTGAATTATTTCTGTAGATTATAGTGATGCTCCTAGTTCTTTTCCAGTCTCAGCTATCTGTCAAAAGTGCCCAGGGACATCACTGTGCTTTTCTTAGAACAGCCTCTTTTAGGTTCAGGGCAAAGCCCTGCCTTTGGCTCCTGCTGCCAGCAGCAGCTTCCTGCTGCCCCAGGTCAGACCCAGGCTGTCTCCAGCGGCACAGACTGGAGGAGCAGCTGCGTGGTGCCTTGGGGAACGTGCATCACCACCCTACAGTCACTTTGGGCAGGCTGGTTGGTCAATGAAGGGTGACAGGCCACAGAGCCCAGGGACCCTGCCCAGGGGAGAGAAGGGGGCAGCTGGGGTGAAATGTGCAGAGGGAGAAATCTCTTGTTGCTCACAGGTTCATATTCCCCCAGTGACCACCAGCACTATCAATCCAATTGCCATTTCAAGTCCCCCAGCATTACCCCTCCTCCTTTTGGACCAACCATAGTCAAAATTCCCTTTGCAAAAGCTGACCTGCCCGGAGCTGTTATGAAGCAGAGCAGCCCCAGTCAAAAGAGGAGCAGTCTGAGTTGCTATTCTTGGCCAGACACATCATCGTCCTGCACACATCCAGAGAGGCAGAGCTGGGCTTGCACCATTCCACTGGTCTTCCCAGCTGGACTGCCTCTGCCCCCTGCTCCCCAGTGGTGTGACATTACATACCCACTTGTCATTTTGGTGTCAGCTGCTTGGCATCTCTTTCTAGCAATGTTAGCTTCCAGAGGGGAAGGATGGGCTGGCAGTGGGGGATCCTGTTTACCTTCAGACATGTCAGTCATTGCACATAAGGTAGAGTTTACCAGTACCAATAATCTTCTTGTTTCATGGGTTTGTTTGCTTGTTTATCCCTATTTTATTTAATTTGGAAAAAACTCAAAGCTAAAACCAAAACACACCAAAAAAAAAAAAAAAAACCCAAAAAAAAAAAAAAACCACCAAACCAATAACAATAAAAACCCCCCAGAACCCCAAAAAAAACCTATACCTTTAAAAGTTATTTCTCTTAAAGCTGCAAAACACAGATGACTGTACCAGATTCAGTCCAAGGGCCAACTTTTCATTTAAATTTTCCTGTATTTGCACTTCCCGCAGTGACCCAGAGCAGCAAAGAACACAGAACAATGCAGCTGGTACAGCTGCCTACTGCAAGCCAGCATGCCCATGCACTAGCCAGCAGCATGAGGAGCCCTCACAATTGCTTTAATTGTCCATCTACTAGTGTCAAGAGTACTGAAACCCAGTTAGAAATTCAAAAAGGCAACACAGAAAGTGTTTTTATTAACCACTTTTCTAATATCTCAATGGAAAAGCTGCTTGTTTTGATAAGACCAAACAATTTTACCACCAGCCCATATCTTCATCTGGCTCTCCTGCAATGAAAAGCAGTATGTGTGCAAACAAAGTAAGTGGATAAGTTTGATTAAATTCTCTGTCCCTTATGAAAAGAGGGATGTTCTGTGCAAAACTGCAGGCTTGCAATGAAGGACATTTTTTGGCTGTCTGAAGCAGAAAGCTGTGCCATGAGCAACTATCATATGATTGGAGACTGAGGAAATATCAAGATAAAAAGTAGTGAGGTGTTCTCCTCTCTGTACACAGCTATATCCCAGCATCACTGCTTCCAGAACCTGGGAACCACTAGTGAATTTGTCCTTGCCAGCCTAGCTGACATCATGGTACATTAGAGGAAATCTTTCCAGGATCTGTTGAACTGGAAAACATTACTTATGTTCTAATACACACTTATGTTTATTTATGTCTTTTAGGCAGCAAACTATCTTGTTCAAGGCTGCAAAAGATACTGTAGAAAAATCCCTGAGATGTATTCTGGTACTGGACCCCATCCTTCTAATCCTTTTTGAAAGCCCCAAATATCTGTCACAAGACAAACTGTAGTGTTTCCACTTGCAGTTTATAAATAACCTATTTTGAATCCCAGGTACAAGTTCTAACTCAGAAAAGATAGAATGAGCCCAACCCCCTTCCCTGCACAGCTACTCGTGGTTTTGGACAGGGTACTCTCTAGAATGGCCTTTCTCCATGCTAACAGGGAAATAACTACATTTACCTACCTCAAAAATCATGGCAGTGGAGCCAAGACAGGATTTATGAGGCATTTCAAGGTTCTTGGAGAACAAGTATTACATGCTGATACAGTATCAGGCAGAACATTTATTACTTTATTTAGGATTACAAAACAAGCTGCTCTGTCTTATAGCAACATCAAGAAGTCAGATGGAATGCTCAAAGCATGAAATCCAGCACATTGCTCTTGTAACAGAAATCCCTTCATCAAAGGTTCATAAAAGGATGAATTGCTTTAACTAGTTCATGTCATAAGACAACTGTTATGGGCATTGAGCTTAACTTAGAATTTCCCCAGATTTGTGGGTTTAAGTTGGGATTGGAAATGCTTTTGCATGTGCTTGTGCAGAAACATGTGCACATTGCAGAGAAAAAAAAATCAGTGAGAGCTGCCAATAACTGGCTGACAACCCAGCACAGGGGGTGTGTTAGAACTGATTCACAGTCTTGTGCAACAACTTTGTTTTGGGTTAAAAGAGGGCAGGAAAATAAACTCCACTGAGACCGTGTTATGTGAGTCCGTGGACAAGGGCTTGACTTTTGATGTACATGTATTTGGCAGTCGGTGCTGGAGATTTATTTACAGGGTGTCATTTGAGGTTTGCTCTGATATGTCCCACAGGATAACCACTGGGGTTATTTTGCTTGGGGCTTGCTGTTTCCAGCTGCCTTCTTTAGCTTTCTTCAGCTGCTCAGGAGACATTTCCTAAAGGCAACTTATTCCTACCTTGCGCTGGGCTCAAACATTTCTGGTTTTCATTCCTCCACTGCTCCCTCTTAGACCTTGCCTGTCTAAGCAAATAAACAGGAGGACTAAATATGTCCTTATGTATGCACATGCCAAAGAAAATACACATTAATTCACCCAAGGCCATACTGCTCTGCTCCTTGAGGGCCTGAAGAACTTCCTAAGAGACTGAGAGCTTTCCTTTGCTGAAAATCCTTATATTGCTGCAGCATGGTCATTCCTGAGAAGAGGTTAGGGTATTACATGTTACCCTATGTATGCTTCAGATGATGTAAGGCAGAAAGGTTTGATTTGTGTCAGATCTAACTCTGGAATATGACTTGACAGATGAAGGCATTTGAAGTCAGTCTCAGATCTGATTTCAGTTCTTCATGTGAATTGTTCAGTCCTTTGTCTCACTGTGAATTATTTTATGGTTTCCATCTACAGCTTGTTATTAAATCAGTGAGTCCAAAATATGCTTATATTACATGCTTGATGAACGCTTCTCATAAAGTTACACTTACAGTTGTGTAGCCTGTAAGAAATCAGTTGTTTTCACTCAGTGTGAAATTCCAGCAAGAGCCAGTCAGGCACACAACATCCATCAAAAAGCTGAATCAGTGATATCAGCCTTAAGGGACTACCAGAATCATCTGCCATCAGAGAGCTTCTCACAGTCACAGAATATCTTATTTATAAATAAAAGCTAAGCCCTGTCTGGTGATGACACAGTCTGTTCCTACCTTAGCTTCAGCATTAAGTACTGCACAGAAATGTCACTGATGCATGGCAGTGACTGTGGCTTTCCCCTTGGAGACAATACAGCCACAGCTTCAGCCTCTACAAATCCTCTCAAGGTTAAAAGGACCACATCTCATAATCTAATGTGGCTGTGTGTGCTCCACAAACTTTCCTGTTACTTGCAACTAAAGATCACTGGCCATGGGGTGAGACAGAAATGAAGGCAGGACTTGAACTACTGAACCCTGAGCTGCTGGAAAGGCACACAATTTCCTCTGCTCTCCCTTCTTCCCTGGCAGGGACTGCTGTGAATCTATTTGTTGGGTAGTGGGGCCAAGCACAGGACCTTTCCAGATGGGAAACACCTCTCTGAGAGGTCAGCATGGTACGTCTGTCTCTGAGGGAAGCACCTGAAGCCTGGGGCAGACACAAGGAATGGGGCCGGGAGCAGCAATGATGGAGATGGGGAGGAGCAAGGAGCAAGTCACCTCCAGAGCACGAGAAGGACCAGTGCCAGTGGAAGGAGAACAAAAAAGGCCTTATGAGCTACAGCTACCACCTGCAGAATGACAAGCAGGCAATTCCAGGGCTCCTGTGAGCTAGTTTCTGTTCCTGAATTACCTGCTCTCAAGTATTACCATTCCTTTAATGTAGCTTGAGAATATTAAAGAGCATTTGGGCTAAAAAAGTTTCTACAAACTTGCATGTGCAATTTTTTCACAATTACAAGCAGTTATTTCTGACCACTCTTAACAAGAACTACTCACATTTCAGTAACCCTTTTCACGTGAGCATGTCACCAATCAGTCCACAACTGAAGGTGAAGACCACTCCTGCTTACCAGCTGATCATCAGCAAAGGAAATGGGCCTGGTCTAATCTGTTAGACACAGATCTAACATTTTAGTAGAACTTATCTCTATAAAGCATCCATATTATCCCCAGTTGCTGGCTGAGAGAGACAGCATTTATTCAATGGAAAAAGGGATTCATTTATATTGATTGGACTTTCCCTCCCACCATGCACATTGTGTAACATCAGGGTACACTTATTCCACATCAGTAACTCTCACCCCTGCTGCAGTGCAAGTGCTCTCCCATTAAATTATTCAGGATGTCAGCATGGGCAACCAGCTTAAAAAGAAAATTCAGAATGGTCTAAAAAGAAAAGAAGGCTTTTGTCTTATTAAAAAACCCCAAACAACAACAACAAAAAAATCAACCCACAAACCCCAAACCAGGAATTGTCATGTTATTTTTACTTACAAATATCTAATTATGGCACTATTAACTTACTTGTTTCACTAGACAGAAGCCTATAAAATAAATCAGTGTCATCAACATATAGGCTAATGCTAATTTTTTTCTTTAGAAATCAGACCTTCTTGCTGTAACTGTGGTTAAAAACAGAAGTGTGAACTACACATTATTTTAATGTGTGAGAACGGAAGTGAAGAATGGCCTGGAACAATAAATGAGTTGCTTGAAAAATAACAGTGGAGGGAGATCACTGTCTTCGTGTCCTGGTCACATAATCTGGTGGTTGTTTTAAACAAATTAAAGCAGACTGCTTTCTTTTTGTGTGTTCGAGTAAAACAGAGTTTTCAGCCAGCAGATATTCAATTTTCCTGGCTAGTTTTTGGATGCGGGCCATGTGTGATTAGTGACCTATTTTCACTGCAATGAGATCAGCTGTGTTTGTAGGATCCTGAATCAGCAGATCTGTCCTTATTCCTGGCTCTGCCTGTCAGAGCACTGAGCCAGGCCTGTTCTCCAAACATACTGACCTGCCATAGATCTGTAGCAAAGGGTGCTTGGTCATAAAAGAGCTGTGCTGAAACCTAACAGGCCAGGACCACCAGCATCTGTGGTGCACAATCTGCTGGTACTGCTGAACTTGAAATTTTATTTGACTAATTGAAAGGGCCTAGGAATAGAAGAAACCTGTGTTGTTTACTGGAATTACAATTCTTCCTGGAAAATAGTGTTATTAAAAAACAGAAGGGGCAGAAGCAAGCATCAGAGAAAGATCCTAGGGCTTTAGCTTTAGATCTGAAGCAGTTTTGGTCACAAACACCTGTGGCAGACTCTTGTCTTTGGAAAAGCACAGCATATCCCACAGTTTGCTAGTACTCATGAATTATCATGTCCAAATGCAATTTTGAGGTCAGCTCCAAAGTATTCTGCTGTTGTTTGCCACCAAAACTCAGCATCTGTGGAAGTTTGGTGGTGCTACTTGGACTGAGCTATACAGAAATGATTGAAGCCTCATAGGAAAATTTATGCTTGAGGGAACTCTGCAGAGGTCATCAAGTCCAACTGTCCTCTTAAAGCTGAGGTCGGGTTACTTGGAGACCTCTCAGTCGAGTTTTGGTGACTCTGAATTAAATACACTATGTCCAGGATCTGCTCTTATGGAATGAACCTCATTTGGATTAATATATTTGAAGAAGGTTTTGAAAGAAATTATTATTCATATAGGGCTGCATTGGAGACCGGAATTCTGACTGCAGTCCTTTTCACTTAGCCCCACAGCTGCCACTGCCAGCAGCACTGGGCTCTCATCTGTCGGAGGAGAGGAGCTGGTGGCAAACAGACAGTGGTCAAAACTTGTCCCCACTGATCAGCCAAGATCAAGGAAACAGAAGGAAATAAAGACAGACACATATTCCCCCTAGCAGCCAGGAAAATTATGGCAGTGGTTCACATCCTGCTTTCATTTACCTCTTATCCTGTGGCTGTTGGCAAAAAGAGTTGCTTCGTCAGGATGAGAGTATTGATTCTCATCTTCATTTCCCAGTGGACCACCTCTGGGATGAAGTGATGTAAGAAGGGATTAATTTGGTCTCATGGTCACAAATGAAAACTATTGCTATGCATCACCTGAAAGGTCCTCACAGTGCTCACAAAGACGGCACCAGCACCAGCAATATCGGGGATTTTGTGAGGTGCAGTAAGGGGCTTCCTGGTGATGGAGCCTCCATACAGTTCTCTGAGAGAAAAATAATTGAATCCATTGGCAGAAGTCAAAACCATCTCTGGTGAGTGTTGGGTACCTGACTGTCTCTTATTGGAATCCCATGGTGAGTAAAAACCACTGATTTCTATGAATTTTGCTCAAAAATACATGTAGTTTTGTGAGAATCATTTGACATGCTGCCTTCTTCCATTCTCCTCTCCAGTTCAGACTACAGTACTTCCCTGGTAACCTTTCTTTACCACCACAACCCCTGTGTGATCCCAAGAGGCCATTAAAATGCCAAAGATACACGTGTGACATGAAGAGGGCTGGCGTCTCTGCCAGCACAGCTTCATGGACGGCAGTACCCTGGGGAGCTGAGCTCTGCTAGGGAAGTATCTAAGGTTTTAAATGTGAGCAGTGTCCCCTTAGTGCAATAGATATCCTCTTTTTGCTTTCACCACGAATGACAAGTTGAAATGCCTGCCCTCGGGTGTGTGGCAGCAGCATGGGATACTTGGAAAAGCCAAGTTCCTTCTGAAGCCCGGGGAATGATTGCATTAAGTTAAAATCTCCGAGGACTCTGGGCAGATGCAGAAGTGAGAATGACAAGAGCCATTGCGCTGTGGAGAGCAGATAGAGCTGGAGCTGGGCAGGTGAATACAGCACGGGTTGAAGCATTGGGATCTCCTGTGCCAGGTCACCTTCCTGCTGCCACTAGAGGATTTTACAAGCAGCTTTGCTATTTGTGACCGAAGTGCTGAGGCTTTCCTTTTGGATAGGCAGCATCTGTGCATTTTAGCCATTTCTTTGTGGTTTGCTGCCTCCAACAGGACTACTGGGAAAATTTTCTTCAGTCCGTGACAATAGACTTGCAGCAAGAGCAGCTGCCTTTGCTACTCACAGAGGAGGGCAGAATGGTCCTGAGAGACGAGCAAGAGATTTGCAGCTAAGTCAAGAGATGTCAGCTAGAAATTAGCCCAACTCCAGATTTAAACCTCTCTCTCTTCATGGTAGTTTAAGTAGTAATGAAGCCACTGTTAAAAGTCCATTAATAACAACAGATTTAAAAATCAATTGCTTTTTGGAAACAAAACTAAGACAATTCCTCCAGTGTTGTTCTTGGAGGTTTTATCTCTGTGAAACAGCAGAGAAAATAGGAGAATGCTGTGGGCCACCTCTCAAGCCACCCCTTCAGATGCTACCTAAGCTGCCTCTATATTCTTACACAGCTGCTAGCACTGGATCTTTGAACCCAAGTGCAAAGTCTTGGTTCATTAGGATTAGTGAAACTTGAGCTTAAGTCCGAAGTTTCAAGAAAGGTCAAAGAGATTGCTGTGTGCTAGAAAAAGATGAGAATGCTGCTCGAGTTGAAGGAGTGCTACTGCTAAACACAAACTGAAGTGGAGGTTAACAAACTTGTGTGTGCTTGCAGATCTGCACACACACATGAAAAGGAGAGGGGAAAGAGGGGAAAAATGGGGGGGGGGGGGGTGTGGGGTGGGGACATGCAATACCCATCATGTTCCCTGCCTAAGACAAGGCAAAGAGATAAAGGGGATTTCTCAGAAGTGCAATATGTGCAATATGAGTGCAGAGTGGCCCCTGGATGGATGGGTGAGGCCACCTGCAAGTCTTAGCCCAAATCACAGCAATCCCTACCTCCCAGAAGCTCAATTCACTAGTCCACCAGACCCATCAGTCACCACAATTATTTTCTTACCAAAAAAGTGTTACATGATGAAAAACAAAATCAGCAAGGGAAGGAGAAGAAAATAAAGACAGACATTCATTTCTGCTTTAACTCTGATTTTTCCATTGTGTGAGCAAGCTTGAACCTGGGGAGACATACAGATTTCAGTATTAAGGTGCTTGAGAGCTGTGTGTTTATACAAAACCGTATTTAGTTAAAACTCCATGACCTCTTAACATACACAAGTCTAAAAATAACATTAAGCACATGTTTTTTATCACGGTTAAAGCTGTTGCAATAAACCCCATCCAACATCACACCCAGATATTTGCTGTTATGTTGCATAGTAACAGTTGGCAAAAACAAAAACCACTTCTGGTCAAATGAAATGGGGAAGGAAGATCTGACAGTAGCCCCAAAAGCTCCATGAAGCCCTTGAAGGAAGATACACAACTGATGCTGTGGGATTTAATCTGATGAGGGGGACAGAAGAAAGAGGCAAATGCAAATTAAAGACCAAGCCTAGTGCCATGACACCCAGTCAGGAAATGGGATGGGATGGAACATATTTTCCTGGGAATCAGCAAATATTTTTCAGTCCCAGGAACAAGAAAAAGACAGAGCAAGGCTGCAGCATCCTTCCTCCTGGCTGTGCTCTGATCCATATTGCTGGGGGCTGGGAACCAGCAGAGGAGCCCTTATTTCAGGCCACTCAGTGGGAGGGAAGAGGAGCAGGTTGTGCCTACTTGAGCACATCTTCATGCAATTGAAACAGCATGAAATTAAATTACTGCAATGAAGAATCAGTCCACAGACACAAAAGCATCAAATACCATGCCTATGATGAGCTATGATGATTGGTGTGTTTTCAGTGTGGCCCAGCTCATGCCCACAAGCCTGGTCACATCCAAACTTTCAAATTCAGCTTTTCCTGTATGGAAAAAATTATTAACTCAGATGGCATACACTCCAAAATACCTTCAGTGACATGAGCTTCAGCATCTGATCTATTTTTCTGAAACTCAGCCAACACTTCTCTTCAGTTACTAGGAGCAGAAAAACACTGTTTCTCACATCTTTCTGTTCAGCTGAGAGGCAACAGCACATGCATTTGGCACTTTGTCAGTCAAGAAAGAAAAATGAGTTTATAAAGAAAATGCTGACACAAATGCTGGCAGGGCATCCCTGTAACAGGGGTGAAGAACACAAGCTGTTTGATCTTCGTTGATCCTAAGTTAGAAGCTAAACAGGAGGAGGTAGCTAAGGGCTCATGAGAATGAAGTCTTCACAACTCATTGCTGCCAAGGCAAAACTCCCTACTTTAAGGCAGAGGTGGTTTTACACCTTTGCCACACTGCTGAACATCACTGGTGTGCCACTAGCTGTCCTCAAGTGATCATTTAAAACCAGCAGGTGAAAGTCAAGGAGCATCCCTCCAGGTGAAGGATTTTCATCAGTCCAGAATTTGCTTTATCCTTCCCTTGTCACCTCTCTCTTTATCACAACTCCACTTCATTCCTGGCCTCCAACTCACTCCTTTCCATTTCCCTCAGTTTCCTTGCCATATAGCACCTCTTTGTCTACCTACATCCTCCCAGAAAAAGCTGGGGCAATAACCTTGTCTTTGCCACTGTCCTGTGATCCACTTCACTGGTCTGCATCTTCCCACCCCTCTGTATGCCTTGTTGTTGCACAGGCTGCAGGACAGGAGCTGCCTGCTGCCCTCTGCTTTGACAGAGGGTGCACACCCAGCTGCTCATATTGTCATACACAGAATAGGCTTTTTACCACTACTGGGACTAGATCAGTGGCTTGAGAAACATCACTCAGGACAGTCAGCTATTTCTATTTCTTTCTTTCTTGCAATTCATAGGAATTCCAGCCCACCCATCAAAGATCCAGTTTGTTGGACAGCTTCCCACACTAGTCAGAGATAGTCACTGTTTCCTGGACTGTGTGGCCAGAAGATGTGCTGGAAATTACACACTCTCTTTGCACCTGATTTTGTTTTCCTTGAGAAAGAAGCCACACATTCTGGTCATTTCTGCACATACACAGAGCGAGCAGGAGAGTAAAATGAAATTACTCAAAAACATCCAGAAATGGGGTAAAGCTGCTGCCTGCTTAGGAGCTATTTCTACATCTATGTATAAAGATTTTAGTGTGGTTTTGTCCCATCTGCCATCACCTTTGGAGGGGTGAGTGGGAGCCAGGAGAGTAGAGGAAGATGCTGGAGATTTTGAGCTCCACTGGTGCAGAGGCGCCTGAGAGCAGCCCCAGGGAGCAGCTGCAGGTCCTGCTAGCTGACAGAACTCCTCAGGGCCTCTGTGTATTAGTCTGTTGTTTGTTAGGTATTTTGGTCTGTGAATTCAGCTTTTGCTTTCCCAAGGAATGGCACAGTGCTTTCTGTTCCCCCTGTTTCTGGGAGCACCAAATTATCCAAGGGTTGTATAAAACACTACCCTGTGTGTGATACTTTCATAAAGCTGCTGGAAAAAACCAGCCCTGACTTGTTTCTGTCAAAGAGCTGGGGTGGGTCACCTCCATCTTCCACCACTTCCAGAGATGTGACCATCCACCCTGTAGAAAGGGCAGCTCTTTACCCACACCATGCTCTACTGCAAAGCCTGGGAGTCAACTTGATCCAAATCCCAAAACTAGGATCTGTTCATGTTGTTGGTTCCCTTAAGGCCCCTCTTGCCTGGCAAGAGGGTGAGCCCTGCCTCCAGTACCTCCAGGATGACACGGAGAGGGCTGCTGCCATGCCCATGGCATTCCCCCACACCCCACACTCCCCTCTTGCTGCCCTTCAGACCATTCAAAGGGCTCTGGAAAACACAAATCCCAGAGCTCCAGGCACACTGCAGCTGAAAAAGGCATTCCTAGGGGAACACAGAACTGCCACAACGTGGCTCCCTCCACAGCTTTCTCCTTGGAACCAGCCTCAGCCCTGGGCTGCTTTTACTGCCCAGCCTAGGCTTAGGGTTACACCTAGGGTCTTGACATGAGGTGCATGTCTCACCTCATGTGCTTGGTCTCACACGTTTGGGGGCAGTGCCACACTGTCCCCTTGTGTCTGCAACCCAACATCTCGTGCCCCACAGCCTGGTCTTACCTGTGATTTAACAATTTGCTGAAACAGGCACATGGGGCCCCAACATTGGAAAGAAGCTGTCAGACTTCGAAAGCAGGTTATTTTCTACCGGTGAAAACACCACTGCTCAGCAGTGCCCGTGGGGCCAGTGTCCTGTGCCCAGGAGGCCCGTGGGGTGTCAGGAGGTTCCCAGCCTGTCCAGCTTGCTGTCTGTGGGACAGAAACCTCCTGCTAGGAGCCTGATGGGCTTCCTCCATCAGCTCATGTCACACAAGGCACAAGCAATTTCCCCTGGGAACGCAGACTTGCTGTCGTTTCACTTGGTTTCTAATCACCGGTCTGCACTTGAAACACTCAGTTGATTTTATTTCCTATGGAAACACCACCAATTCAAATTTTAAGATGCTAAACATCAGCACAATCCTGTACCGTGCCCTTCTAATTAAGAGACATTTTCAGAGAGGGGGTGAGGCAAATGAGAACAGTAATTAACTGAGAAACAACTTAAGTTGTTCTCTCAATTCCCTATGCACCAGGCTGAAATGGTATTATGGCTTCCTACAAAATTACATGTACCACATCAAAAGTAAACACTCAATCTAATATTCTAATTGTGGGCTTAGATAAACATCAGAGTTGTAAATCATTTTAATGAGTATATAAAAAAGAAGCAAATACCACATTAACTTTTCATTACCTTTTTAACATCCCCCATGGATAATGCAATTCATTTATGGGTATAACAGCCCCCTCTACTATATGCTGTAGATACACAGAGGAATTAAATTATGTAGCTCTGGGGGTGGTTAAGGTGTTTTAGAGTAAGAAATGGCTATGACTGCTCATAAAAATAAAGGTTATGCATTTTAACAAAGAAGTCTGGGATGGAAACACGGATAATTTGATCTAGTAATTAAAAAGAAGAGTTTTCTTAATTGCTGACCCTATGCAAAAAGGGTTCTTAATCAAAGTAAAAGAGAACAGTGGAAAACTCTGAGGAAAATCAACTTTTCTTGACAAGCTGTTAATCTAAAGAGTCTCCAGTTACAGTCACGTCATCAAATACATCCCCAAAAAACATAGTTAAGGCAAACTAAGCATCCCAATGGGTGGCAACTTCTTTGCGATAGCAATTTAACTGCTTTCAGAAGTGTAGCCACATGCTTCAGTGAAGAACAGAAACATCTGGGGAAAAATCATGCTGTTCTGTAACTCAGCAGAATTTCAACATTGACTTCAAATGTGATCAGGCATTGGGAAGTGTTTTAATTTCCCTCTTTCAGGGAAAAGTCCCCCTTTAGGTCATTTGACTGATAGTAATAACTTAAAAACATAAAACTTTGGTTATCTGAGCAAAAGCAGTATGAAATTCCTATTTCTTTGAAACAATGTAAGCAAATATACCATGAAGCCTTCCTACAGCAGTACAGCTGTTTTTTCTGATCTCACATCTCTTCTTTTTGTCTTACTCTAAAATTTATGTTGTAATATTTGCACAGGCAACAGAATTTCACACAGATCTTCACAGTAGGTGAATCAAATGACAGCAGTGATGAAGTAAATAAATTCTTTCACTGTATCCTAATTTATTGCACTTGACTGAAATGGTTTAGAGGCATCTCTGAGCCACGCAGCCAGTAATTCTCTCCTTCATGGACAATACACATTTTCCTAGATGTAAACTAAATTATTTATATAATGCATAGAGCACATGAACCATCCATTACCTGATACCCTCGAAACAATAAGATGGAGAGAAGCCAGCATTAATTGATCATTTACTCTATGTGGGCAATTTATGCCAAATGCTATATAACCACACTTTGAAACATTTGCCACAAATAAATATTCCTTATAGAGGGAGGTGATTGTCTTTGGAAAAGCTATTTATGAGCAGTGATTTGCCAGCTGCAGCACTTGGGTAGGACATGAGCCAAGCTCCTGTCCGTGCTGAACAGCAGGGCTGGTGCTCACACCCAAACACACCTGATGGAAGGGCTGAGTCAGCAGGGCACTGCGTAATTCTTCTAAGACAGGTTTCTCTGAGGTTTCAGAGGCAGTTTGGCCTGGCTCAGCGGAATCAGTTATTAAAATTACAGCTACTTTTCAAAGCAGTGGCAGGAAAACCACCTTTGACGGGCTCCCCGATGCCACTGGCTCGGCAGGGCTGGGCAGGCAGGTACACTTGCTGGGTAGACTGGTCTGTTCCCCAGAGCTGGAGGTCACCATCTGAGCAGCAGCTGGCTCATGTGCTGAACCAGGCACCCTGGGACAGAAACAGCTCAGCTCTGGGGCACTGCTTGGCACAAAGCCCAGGCTAAACAAACCAGCAAGGGCAGTGTGCCCTGTGCACCAGCTTACACAGAGCCACACTGGCTGGTCCGTAGGGAGGCCCCATGTGAATGTCACCCAGAGCTCCTGTGGCACCAAAGCATCACCTTCCTATCCTATATCAGCATGGGCTATTTCATCCCATGCAAACACAGTGATTAATCAATTAATCAAATAACAAGTTATTCTGGCAAATAAAAATGTCAACAAACTCTTTTTCTTCCTCTGGTTGAGCTACCAGTTCTGAGAAACTTTCTGCTCTATCAGTTCTCTCCGTTCAACTTCATGTCCCACATGAATATTTGGGAAAGTTTTAATTTCTAATCTCAACTTTCTATTTCACCAAAGCAAATATATTTACATACAAGACCATGTGCCTGTTAAGTTTGCAGCCTTCATGTGGTTGAGTTTTTTCATTTCACAAGAGTTCTTCCTTTGGAAAAATCAGCCTTGGAACATTCTTCAACCTACAAGGTGATGAGGTGCTCTACACAACTCAAATCAGGGTGACAAATCAACATGGTATGTTCTAATAGACTCCTACAGTATGTCCATAAAAAGATTGTGTTTTATCTGGTAACATATTATACATAGTATTTTTTTAATTGCATATGGAAGAATACTGAAAAATCTAATTTGTTATGACTGCAGTGCAAATCTTTATGTAAATCCTCACTCAGCAGGAGTAGCTGTGGGACAGACAGAAACCCTGTAATGCAAAAAAAAGAATTGTTTTTCTTCATCTTTTCCTTGCTGCTCCAGAAGACCTGATATCAGGTAATCTTGATAGTCTGAGCAATTCACAGCTAACCCTTTGCAATGACAAACTTGTCTTTCTGTGCATGCTGCGAGTCCCAGTTTCCCCAGAAGAACCAGCCTGGGTGTCAAAGATTTCAGATGCAAACCATTTGGGATGTACCACTGCCATCTACAAAGCAAATCCAGGTGGTGTGCATGGGCTCTCCTGCTCTGGGAGGGATTTCTTTCATGATCAATGTATCCTACAGTTGCTCTGTCCCTTCCTTCCATTTTCAAATCAGTCCATCTTTGCCTTTCTTCCTGACTCTCTCTTACTCTTGTTTTCCCAAGTCTTTCTATGCCTACATTTTTCATTTTTTCCTCATCTAAACTGACATTCCGTTCACTTCCTCCTTTATACTCCTAAAATTCACTCCCTGCAATGCACTACTGTCCCCAGGAGAGGAGGTGGTGGTGGTGGTGGCAGGACCACGTTTTTCCTCCAAGATGTCTTTCCACCTACCCCTTGTCCCTATAAAAGACATTTTAATTCTACAGAAAATGATTACAGAGATTATGAGTAAAATATGACAGTATCTTTTTCCCGCCATAAGTTAATTTAGATGGATGATTCAACTTAGTAAAGGTTTTGCTAAGGTACAGGAAACCCCCTACCTTTTTGGAGTTCCCAAGTAGAAAAGATTTCCTATACGAAATTGTAGTCCCTCAGATCCAAGGATACACAACTGTTTAATATGATTGTTTATAAGAAGTGCCACTTAAGTCTGATAGCTACTGATAGTAGGGGTCTGAAGAGGTTTGCAGTGAACATGAGATCAGACCTGTCCACATAGATGTGTCTGAGTACCTGAGCTCCTTCTTCCCCCTGGCACAGTATCAAACCCTCAGATTCCCTGCATGGATGCACCATGCATGGAGCTCACCATGCTGGCAGGCAATGCTCTGGAGTTAACCCACTTCCCCATTTCCTGCCATCTCCGTGGCAAACTGACAAGTCCTCCAGTGATGCTTAAAACCAGAAGTGAAATAGAGCTGGTGACCAACTATTTTTAACAGAAGGGTTCAGTGTTTTCACTCACTGTTGAAATACAAGTTGAGGCTCATGTGGCAAGGAGAGTCCCCAGCTGGACCCTCTCAGTGTGCAGGAACACTCCGTAGCTCAGAGCATGGTGCTGATAACCCTGAAGTTGTGGGTTCAACCCCCATTTGGGCCATTCACTTAAGAGCTGGACTTTATCCTTGTGGGCCCCTTCCAACTCCAGGTATTCTGTGAATCTGTGACCAAAAAGCACAGCCAACTTCCCACCAAGCAGACCTGACCAGCCATCACCCTGAGTCCTTAGCAAAAGGCCGGCAAAGGCTCATCCCTCCAGCGGGTGCAGGGAAGCCTCTGCTCCCAGCCCGGACTTCCAGCCCGCCGTAGGAATGGATCTGCAGATCACACTGAAAGCATGCTCTCACTGGCTCCGGCTCTGGGAGAGCAAAGTGCAGAGCTGGGTAAACTGCTGATGTACGGGGGAAACCCTGCATGCCAAGAAAAAAGGGAGTGAGGGGTTTGCTTTGCTCTTCACATCATTGCTTAGACCTTTCTTTTGATGGCTGCTTGGCTGCTCCAAAAAATCACAGAAAGGGGGTACCAACCTATATAGCCTAGATTTGATCCAAGATTCTCTCTAAAATTTGTTTTTCTTCATAATCTTTTCTACAAAAGGGGAACTTACATACTTTTACCGAGCCTTCTTATCTGCAGGACAGCCTAACTACCTAACTAACTAGCAAAATATAGGGCCATAACAAAACAGGATAATAACTGTTGGGCTGCTTATCTTAATGATAATTTATTCTCTAACAAAAGAGGCATATAGCTGTGAGATGGGAATTTATTTACAGTTCATGCCTGACCTTTTTAATGTCTGGAAAAATCATGTTATAGAACTGTTTGAAAATTTATTGTCCCCATTTAACAATGCTGACATTTTGTGATTATTGGCCCTGGAAAATCTACTGGCACTGTCAGGCAGAGAAAGTTCAGAAATTGCTTCCAGGGAACTACTATGCTCTGATTTTTAGAGCACTGAACACTAACAGATCCTTTTTATTGCATATTTTTAATATACACTAATAAGGAAAAACAAGATGCAAAGCCGAAAAAGGAAAACAGAGAAATACTCTTGCTTAAATGCAAACTAGAACACGGCTTCACTCCCAGCTGTCTGAAGTCCGTGGCAAAAAGCATCGTTACTTAAAGCAAGAATGATCAGGTCCAGGGACACTCCAGACCAGTCCTGTGCCAGCTGGGGCTGAGGACAGGTGGAAAACAGCTCAGCACAGCCCAGCTGGCAGCAAAGCAGCCACACAGGAGCTCCAGACTCGTGGGGGCTGCAGGCAAGGAGCCTGAGCAATTGGTGCTGGTGAAATTTCCAAGTGCCCATGCCACGCAGGCAGGGCTGAGGGTGGTCCCAGCAGAGTCACCAGGGGCAAGTGACAGCCTTTGTACAGGCCCAGGGTGGTGCCCCTCAGCAGGTGAGGCTGGTGAGGGTGAGCTGCTGCACGAGCAAAGCCTCCATAAAATTGTCAGTAAGTGGTAGCCTGACATGGTGCTCGGGGTGGTGTTGAAAAAACCTTTGCCAGGATATTTCAGCTGTGTTCATGTACAGCAGCAAAATATTACTGCAGAGTGACCAGTTATAGGCTTTGTTAGAAGATACCATGGTTTTCCTGACCTTTCATTCTCAGTGACTATCCTTTTCAAAACTCTCCTTTATCCCTTTACATTTTTTCACCTAATGCTACAGAAAAATAACATTATATTTGTAGAAACCAATAGCTTTCTGTACAGCAGTAAGAAACTACCTGCTCTGTCAGTGTTCTTAAAATTCAGAGTTGATATTGATTCACAAAATCTTTTCCATTGCCAAGATGAGGCAGCAGTTCCTGGTGCATCAGTACTTCTGAAGGAATTAGCTAGGCAGGGTTATAGCTGCTATGGAAAAATGCACAGTTAGCTGACCAGTTAACCAGTTTACCACTGGGGGACAGGGATTTTCCAACATGTTTAACTTGCTACAAAATCTTTAATGAAACCGGATTAAAAATTCTTTCAGAATTGCAGCTACAAAGAGAACCAAGAAATAGAAAGATTTACTGCCTTTCAAATATTCCATTTTCAGTTTGCCATCACATGTGCAAATTCTGTAAGAGGAAGAGGCCTCCCTGTTGCACCAGGGGTGGTTTACGTGGGATATCAGGAAAAAACCTCTTTACTGAAAGGGCTGCCAAATATTGGAACAGGCTGCCCAGGTATTCTCCATCCCAGAATATGCTCCAAAGGAACATGGGTGTGTCAGTTAGAGACATTGTTTAGTGGTGAACGTGGAAGTGATGAGTTAATAGCTGGACTTGGGATCTTAGCAGTCTTATCCAACCTAAATATTTCTGTGATTCTTCTAAACAAAACCACAGCATACAGCAGAGACCATAGCAGTGTGTGACAACAAATATGTAAAGCTCTACAAGTGGAAATTGTGAAAATTATGTTTATGGGGTTTTTTGTTATGATAGTTCTCAACCATTGCTATTTAGAACCAGCCAAGCATTACACTGATTTCATTGACATATAATGGTCTTTACAACTGCTCCTCTAAATGTAATGACTGATCTAACAGTGAGTTAAATGGAAATAATTCAACTACTTTTCAATAAAATACAGCATTTGCACTTTTGGAAAAAGCACTTTCACTTGAAGCACACTACAGCTCAATAAATGCAATTATATACCTAAATGAGTTTTTCTTCATTCATGGTAGTATCAGATCTATTCTGTCTGTTCTTAATGCTCCAAAGTTATTAATCAAAATCTCACATTAAAACATCTAGGAGAAATTTTAACTCAGCTACTCTAAAGGTCTGGATTGCAACATGGATCATTGTGCACTGCTGCAGTCATTTATACCACAATAGAAATCTTTGATTATATTCTACTATCCTGCTTTGTCTGCTGCAGTACAGAATCCCCATGGCTTTGCCAACACTTGAATTAATTTTAACAATAGCTTTTGACTTGATGCAGCACCTCAAGAAGCTGTTAATTATAGGACATTTTCAAGCTCTTTCAGCAGATATAAAAGTTGTGTTGTCTGGTGATATTTTTCATAGTACCAGTTCTTCATTCTTTCTGCAAAATGCACATCTTGAAATTAATTGGTCCATTATGAAGGATTGGAGAAGCAAGGTAGAGTAATGAAACCCTTATCCCAATCCCAGTAATTGTAACAGGCTTAAACTCAGCAGGAGGAGCACAGATAACTTTTGTGTAAGTGAACATTGAGAGTACTATGTTTACAGGAGTGACTCTTGTAAGAACTTGCCCCATTTTGTGGTGGAAGTGATACCAGCTAGGATCGGCCTACACTTCTCTTTATCAAGCTTTTACCAGCCACACACACCAGCCTTTGTGCCTGCCTGGCAAGAAGACAATTTTCAAATAAAATCTGACAGGGTCCCCAAAGCTGAAGTATGAAAGGAGCAGCCTTGGCCTGAGACAGACACAAACAGTGCTGGAAATGATGCAACAGCTCCTTGCTGCAAGGAGCCAGCAATGACCACAGTATTCCTGGAGCATTCTCAAGGGCCACTAATGAAGTTTAGGGGTGTGGTGAAGCTGCTGGTGGCCATGAGGAGCACTGCTGGAGTGTGGAAAGCCCTCCCCACACACACATTCTGCTTCAGGAGTCCAGCATGCCTAAGCCAGCATCCTTGAGGAAATACACTTCATCTGGTATTTGTTACCTAAGCAAGAGCATTTAAACAAAGCAGAACAGCTCTAATAAGTCACCTTGAGGGAAGCTTACCTCAGATTAATCTGCAGTTTCATTTTAGACTAGTGATAGTTAAAGAAAGAACAAAACCAGACTTGAGCTCCACAAGATGAAGTTTATTCTCTCACTGGTGCCTGCAATCTCTTTTTTGGAAATTAAGAGAGTAGAGAAAAACCTAGCAAGGAAAAGTACAGCATCTCAACTAATCAATATTTCCGTTTACATTGAAGAAAAAATTGTTATCTTTGATTTTGGCATAGAACATGATTCTTTCAGTTTTGCTGTTACTTGCACAGAATTTAATTCTGTACAGGGCAGCCCATTTTCACTTCTAACCTCATAAAGGGAAACATTGTCAGAAAAGTGCCTGTGTGTGCTGATGGACAGCAGGCTGAGCAGGAGGCAGCAATGTGCCCTGGTGGCCAAGAAGGCCAACAGCCTCCTGGGCTGCATCAGGCACAGCCCTGCCAGCCGGGCAAGGGGGTGATCCTTCCCCTCTGCCCATCCTGGTGAGACACACCTGGAGTGCTGGATCCAGCCCCGGGCTCCCCATGTGAGGGAGACATGGACAGACTGGAGCAGCTCCAGGGAAGGGCCATGACAGCACCTGACACTGGGAGGGGGAGGTGAGAGCTGGGGCTGTTCCACCTGGGTAAGAGAAAGCTCTGTGAGGGATCTCACCCATGTGAGAGTCTCAAATGGGGGAGGAAACGAGTAAAGAAGACAGGGTCAGGCTCTTCTCAGTGATGTACAGTGACAAGGTGCAACAGGTATGAGTTCAAGCATAGATGAAACAAAGTAGAAAAGTTTTGAAGTTTTTCATTTGTCAGGTTTTTGGTTTTGTTTTTTAATGAGGGTGATCAAGCACTGGAACATGTTGCCCAGAGAGGTCCAGAGAGTTATTCCTGATCTTCTATTCCCAAAGAATTTTACACCTCTGGCAAAGGGTAGCTTCTTTGCTGGTGTTTCATGGTTAGCTTGTAGTTGGATGGCTCAGAGAATGTCCCATCTCACAGCTCTCCCCAGGCCTATATATGAATTTATTAACCACAACCCTACACCTATATTTATTAAAACCCTAAAAGCAATTATCTGAGGCTCCACAGCAGCTTCACACCTTTTCACTGCTTCTTCTTCAGCTGCCTCTCTTCTGTTAGTAACTCTTTCCCAAACTCCTGAAAATTTTCTCTCTAACATGTGCAGTTCCTATAACTATTCTGAAGCTAAAGCAAATTATCTAGAAAGTGTGAGATAATATGAAGATATTATTCTCAGAAGTTAACTGACATGACAATCACAGAGGATGCTGTGTCCTTTTGTTATCCATGAAGAGGCATTTTGTGTTTTCCTGGCCTCTATCGACACACTGAGATGTAATTCATTTAAAACCACACCAAAGTTAAACGAAAATAGGTATATTAATGTGTGTCAATGTAATTTGAAACTTTAAAAATTATAAAAATTGGTGTTTTTTTCATACCTAGAGAAATTAACTGGGTTATGCACAAGGTAACTCAGAGCAGATTTATGTGCTCAGTTGTTCACTAGAATAAATACCATGAAGGAACTGGATCTGAAAGTTCAAGGTGAGCATTCACATCCAGGAAACTACAATTCAGGCAGCAGAGCTGTAAAAACTGCAATAAAGGCCCATTTTGGCCAGAATGGTACAATGTAACCTCCTTGCCATTGTGGAAGCAAACCTATTCTCAAAGCTGGAGATGCAGGAGAGATAGTAACTGCCAAACAGTGACTTTTCCTGTTTTTAGAGCAATGGACATGTTCCTAAGTGAAGGGAGCTGACAGCCTGTAATTGCACAACCAAACCAGCCCTTGTGTTTGCTCCATGCAGCTCCTGGCTGAATTGCATTCTATTGTAGTGCTCTAACCAGTGGCACCAAACTGTTTCACACTCAATTCCAGTCATGAAAAAAAAAAAATTAAATCTCGAACATTTTCTTCTCATTGACTTCTAACATTAATGAACTTAGTGAGAGAGTTTTTGCTTTGTCAGCTAGATACAGGGGTTTTTTAAATGGGCAATTTCTCCTTACTCCAATATTTGCCATATCATATTGGACCTCCACACACAAGGGTACATTTGAAGCCTAAAAAAAGCTCCTCATTGCTTGCTTGTACATCTAAAATTACCCATTCACGTCTTCATAGCTGAGAGCACTCAAGCATGTCAGTTTTATGACATTCTCTGCAGCTTTTATGCCTTGGTTCTTCCAGAAACAGCACACACATGCTAATTAGCACAAAACTGCTCCATAATAAGTACTGAGCAGTCAAGTAGTGTATACTTTTAAAAATATCTTTTTCCTTTTTGAAATTTCTCAAGCCTCAGGATGTTCCAGTTTTCCTTTCCAGTTAAGGCATGTCAGGGAGCAGTGGGGGCTTCCCTCAACTTCTGACAAAGGGATGATATTTAGAGCATCACTCTATGAATGAGAAAAAGACATTTCTGTCAAACTGACTTTAATTTTGTTTTAACTAAGGTAAAATTTCAGTTGGTATTTTTTACTCTGAGAGCATTGTAAGAGTCATCCTTGACAAGCTGTTCATACAAAAAGAATTGTCCCCATCTTAGTAAATTCATTATAATTTTGATGCCTTAAATCCAGGCTGTTCCTGTAAGGCAAAACTTGTTGTTGAAACTAGGTTCTGGTAAAACCAGCAAGTTCTGATGGCAGCTTAAACTATTGGAGCATTAGCACATCTAGGTGGCAGGTCAACTTAAGAGTGTATTTGTAACTTGAGTTTGAAATGTATACAAAAGCAAGTTTTCTTTTCCTTTTTTTCCCTCAGGTACCTAAGCTGCAGTTTTCTTCAGCAGTTTTCCAGCTATTGTGTTTGGGCAGATTAGCACTGAGTTTTATTACAGTTAGACCCCAAGCAAGCACACAGAGCCCCATTTCCATACACATGAGAATAAACAAATTTGAAACTGTATCATCTTCAAAATCTTCACGAATTTTGTTTCAGTTTTGTTCTGAAGCTGTTTTTCAGAGACAGAAGTTGAAGTGTCTCCCTGCATTGTACTTGGCAGGAGAAACCACTCAGTGAATGAAACCCTCAATTTAGGTGAAATTCAGAAAAACAAGGTAGACCAGAGACACATCCTATCACATGAGGAAACTGTTGATCTGCCACAGAAGCCAAGACACCGTGTACTTCTGCTGAGAACATTGTGAAGGAATAGCAGCAACAGTTCTGGGCCCAAAGAGACTGAGTCAGCAGCAGAGTGACGAATTTGGATCCTGCTGAGCGAAGGAATCCCTCTGCCGGGGAACAGCTGTGAGCAAACGGTGCTGAACTGAACAGGGAGTTCCAAACAAAAGCAGGAGCCTGATGGGCATCTTGTATGCTCTGAGCATCACGGAGGAAGCCATGGAGAGCACAAGCTTGTTGAGCTTAAGCAAATGTGCCAAGTAGCAAGGAGAGCTGGATGAGTTAGAAAATCAGAATCTACTCAACTCACCAAACTAGTCCTTTTTGGCATGAGACCTTCTCTCTCAAGATCTCCTTGACTGAGAAGGAATAAGCTCCTTCAAGATACTGGGAAGCTAACAGTGAAACTGTAATGGGAAGGGGCAAAATGTGCTCAGGACCCCAGCTGGGAATGGGCAGTGGGAAGTGAGTCCACAGCAATGTCTCTGCAGCTTCCCCTGGCACCCGAGTTCAGCACTTGCTGCTCTGCCTTTTCTCCCCACTAACAAGACCCTAACCAAAACTCCTTTACAACAACAATACAGTGTGAAGATAGACATTGTACTACCCTTGGACAAAACATACTCCTCTCAATGAGACAATAAAGGCATCCAGGAT
The DNA here is from genome assembly GCF_036417665.1 of Passer domesticus. NCBI lineage: Eukaryota > Metazoa > Chordata > Aves > Passeriformes > Passeridae > Passer > Passer domesticus. The sequence goes on along the minus strand of NC_087478.1, from coordinate 32,818,230 downwards.
TTTTATTTGGTCTGGTGCTGGTGTGAGCTGTGGGCACTTAAGAGAAAAGCGCTGTTCTGAGGGCATGATGAGCAAGATAATGGCTGAAATTAAAAGCAAACAAATAAAACAAAATCCTCTGCAAGACTGAAAATACAAAAATGGTTACAAGTGAGATAAAACAAGCTCCAGCCAGACATCCAAATTCTGCCATCTCTCATAGCAGGGGCTGAGAAGAACACCTGCAAGGATGTGTTTTGATCAGTGGTTGTGCTCACTTGATTTCTGCCTCTACTGCTGCCTGGAGCAGAAAGCAAGCTTCCATCTCCAGTCATTTCTGCTCAGTTACTGCAGTATAGACAGATCATTAAAAACACTCATCACCTCCTTTTCAGTGGTCAGCACCAAGTACAGAGATTTATAGGATCTATCAGATTTTTGGGGCTCCTTATTTATTCTTTCATCCACATATTTGTATTTGCATTTGTATATTTCAAATAAAATAATTTTATGTTTTGACTTTTGTAGATTCCTGTCCCTAAGAGCATCTGATAGAGCAGCATTTATTTCAGAACTTGCAGCATGAAGTGCAGGTCTGCCCAAACCACCTCAAAAGCATTTGTGAGCTGCTGAATCTGCTGTTGGGCTTACACAGACATCTCCAGGGACAGCTGCTGTGCAGTTACCTTCCCCAGCTTTTCTTACCATTCTGGTCCAAGCTCTGGCTCATTAGCATCACATACAGTTAGTTCTACATTACTAGTTTTCCTCCCTTTGATCAGGTTTTCCAGAACTGAAACCCCAGTTCTGCAGCATCAAAAAATATTACCACTGGAACTGGGGTCTTGTTGCATATTTTGTTTAGTATATGGTCATGGTCAAAACAGTATTTTAAAATTTAATTTAAAAAAAATTTAAGAAATTTAAAAAAACCCAAAACACGTTTTCAGTTGCCAGGGTAGCTTAGATTAGAAACACAAATTAAAAATCCTCTCTTGTTTAAACTCCAGACCTGCAAAGTAAGTCAGTGCACTGTTGCCCAAACACCTAAATTTCACCACTTAAGAAGTGACTTCACTGCTGACACATCCATCTGCTCACCAGAATCCAAATCTAGTTTTGTGAGGTCTCCCATATTAAGAGCCACCAGTCCATTACAGCTGACTGCTGAAAGCCTGCAAGAAGGGAAATCATTAGCAAGGCAGAAAGAAAATATGGAGCCATGCTATGAAATCTGCTTTTTCAGCCACAAAACTCAGCTGTGGGGGGCATGGATTTACTGCACTCCTTGCAGCAGTAGCCAGCCATCCAGACTGGACCACCAGCAAACATCTGGCTACGGGAGCATGGCCTGGTGGCCACCCACCTGCACAAACTTTGTCAAAATGTACACTGCAGAAGTGAACCTCAGAAATAGCTTGCAAAGGATTGAAATAGAACTTTGAAGTAAGCCAGTCTTAACAGAAAGCTTCAGTAGCTTGTCAAGGAAAATAAAATTCTCTAGATCCATTTCTAATCCATTCTTCAAATACCTAAAATTTCTTTTCTACGAAGACATCTCGCTGGTTTCCCCCCAGCCCCGATTTTTTTGGTGTTTGTTAATGAGGTTGCGGCGCCATCTCCTGGAAGAACACGACTGGTTGCAACTGCTCCTGAAATTTTCCATTTCCCTCTGCCCACAGAACCGGCTCACACAGTAGATTCTGCCAGGGCAGCAACCTGACGCAACTAGATAGGCAAAAAAAAAAAGAAACCAAAAAAAACTGCTGACCTTTTTTTTCTTAGTAGATATACTGCAATAATGAGCACTGGGAAAGAATGGAGAGGTTGATTTTAGCTTATACTCCACTTTTAAGAGGCAACACGAGATTTATTGTTACAGAATCAGCACTGGGAGGGCACAAGCCTGCTCAAACAGATCTGGCCATTCATTGGTTCAAATAAAAATGAAAGGGTTTCTGGTCCAAGAGGTACATATACCTTGTGGCCAGAGGGTATAAAACCCAAGGTCCAAAAGGCTAATAACACCCCATGGTGAAATCAAAATACCTCCAACAAATCTTTTTTTAGATTTATGTTTCACTGCTTTACAAAACCACTGAGAAACTATTAGGTTAGCACTAAAACCACTTTCACATAAAAAGGGCCATTGTCAGAGTTAATTTTATCCTTTTTTAAAAAATAAAATATTATTAAATACTTTAACACTTAGCATTGGAAAAATACCAAAGAATAGTCCTTTTAATCAGATGATTGATGCAACTCCTACAAATGCAATGCTGATCATCCAGGGGGAAGAGTAACTTAAAAAAATTAAAACACCAAAAGATGGAAAACCCAGAAAGACTCACCCATTCTCAGATATAAGTGCACACTTATGCACAGATACGTAGTGGAGATTTTGAAGTGTTAGAGAGCCACTTGAACAAACAGAAAACATTATTTAATAATTACTAGCAAGCAAGTATTTTAATCTTGCAGCTATATGTGATATTAATAGCCCTAGGCACTTTGCTATATTTATGAAGCATTCTGAAATCTTTGTTACGAGGCATAAAAGCATATAATTTATCAGCCTGGTGTTACTACTGGCATCATCAAGAAGAAATAATAGTTTTTTCTAGGACAGAATAAACAAAAAATACTTTAGTTACTTAAAACAAACACTTTTCTTCCATTAAACATCTTCAGGGCTTGATATTTAAGGCTCTTTATGAAAAATGAAAAAATAAAAAATTATAGTGATTTTTATGATCTAAGCAATGTAATAGAAGTCTTGGGCATCATGGCTCCCTGCAGAAAAATCCCAGTGCACTTAAATTTTATTCAAAAACCCCGGTCAAAAGGGTAACTTGGGGCTACAAGAATACCCTATACACAACTCATCATCTCGCTTTTGAGCACAAAAATAAGCTACAGCACCGTGCTGTATTCACCAGCACAGGGTAGTGTATTTACTGGTACAGGCAGGCAGAAACAGCTGGATCTTCCTTCAGCAAAGGCCACTGATGAGCTGTGCAGTCAGACTTCACAGCAAATAGCCTCTTCTTCAGCCACACGATCAAGGAGCTCTAAGAACAGATTTCTCAAAGAAGCTTCTGATGTTGTTCTCAGATACTTTACTTTTAATAAACCTATTTCCACTACTTTGTCAAAGAAATAGCTGGTCTTAAAAATGGAGTGCATTATATATGACATCTTTGTAGTCAAACATACTATTCTGCATGCAGACCTCAGACATTTCCTAGGGCTTCTGTGTTTCTCTAACATCTGCTCGTGTCATAAATGAATTTTTTTATTGCTATAGGCTGAAATCTGATCAAAACTACAGAAAAGTATGCAAGATTTAAACAAGGCAAGCAAGACTGGGTTTTGTAGTGACATAAAGCAACAAATATTGACAATAAGAGACAATCTGTTTACAATCCTAAAGTGCATGTGTTGTAACATTTCTCTTGTAAACAAACAGTACAGAAGCTCAGAAACAACACTGTGACATTTAAGGCTAACTCTGTAAATAAATACTTAAATCTTGTATTATAGTTTTTGCCTTTTGAAAGCACTATCCAAAGAGACTGCTCCTTGATGTGTTCCAAGTATTGCTGTACTTTACAACACTGGCAGGTCACTTTCTGAAATGAGAGAAGTGGTCTCCTCTGAAGCCAACTGAAACAAGTGCTAAGTAAGTCTGCAAGTAAGTGTATTTTTTGTTTTTAAAAAAGCAGCATAAGCATTCTTGATTTGAAATAATATTTATTCACTAGACTGTGTTAAAACTCAAATAAAGGAGATGAGCATAGACTAAATGCTCGTCCATATTCTCTTCAGCACTTCTGAAGGTGGGAGGTGGGAAGAAAATCTGACTTGATTCCTGCAGAATCTTTCCACTGATCCTGGGAACTATGTATTGTGGTCATTTGCTTTACTTCATTAGATGCCATAGCAGCATTTTAAGGTTCCTCCTTGGAAATAGATTTATTGGAATTATTAGAAATACTAAATCGTAGTTTCAGCTATTAATTGCTGCCAGAGGAATTTTTTTAAATAATAATGAGGTGAATTCCCCAGAATTCTTCTTCCAGAAGAAGTTCCATTAAGCTATTTTTAGGACAAACCTTCTCTTGAAATGTAATTGTGCACTTACTAATTACAATTAAAAAGATGTGTAAAAAGTAGAGTATTGCATCCTTGCAGCCAACTGGACAGACCTGTAAATGAGCATTACTCTGCTACGACTTTTTCTGCAACACATCATCCCCATTTCACAACAGCATATTCTGCTCAGCATTCACACTACACACAACTGTGGACCCTCTGCATCTGGGCTCGGAAGCACGCTGTGAAATAAGCTCCCAAGTTCTCTTCTTTCTATAGTACAGAATGTACTTTTCCTATATGATGTAGCTAAAAGCAAACAAAATGACATCCGTACTGCAACAGCAACCCTTGGGGGTTCTTTCCAGCAGGTCTGATTCTCTTCTCTGGAGACACTTGTTCTCACCTGGGAGGTCTGATCTCGCAGACATGCAGGATATTACCAGTCCTATTTGGCCAGTCATATTAGAATTTGTTTGTTCCTGGTATGCACTTCAGGACACCAAAGAATAGTTTGACCAAAGAATGCTCATTAAACTCTGCAGTGCTCTTCTTGACCTTTATCTATAGAAGCACCTGAACCTGCCAATGGAGCTTTTATTTTTCCACCCTTCCACGTGCTGACATACAACAAGAAAATCCCAGCTTGTTGCCAAACTGTTTCTGCATTCTTTCCAATCACTGTGACAAAGATAACTTGGATAACATGTCAAATATTGTGTTGATAAATAAGCTATGCAGTCTTGCAGCAATAAATTCCTAGTGACAACAGTATTAAGAAAAAGACCAACATATATAAAACATTTGCCAAACAGCACTAGAATGCAGATTCACTTTTGTGTGTGATAGCCGGCCTTTGTCTTCATTTTAAGTTTCCTGAACCAGCCATGTGCAGCCACCTAACAGACCTGAAGTAAGTAATTCATGCACAATCAGAAACTTTTACTATCTCAGAAAATGTTTTGTCTTTACATGGCCCTTGATGAAACCAACTGTTTCAACTTTAATACATGTGATCAAACCATTCAAAACACTTTCTCCATGTATAAATAATCTCTCAATTTTTCTTGTACAACCACAGAATGACTGGATACACAAGGCTGAAAACCACTCAAATTAATTCATATTCAGAAATCAAATAGCAACACCACTACAAAATAACACAATTGTGGGGTTTTTTCTCTTATTTTCAGAAGTTTGGAGTAAAGAACTGCAAAAATAATTACCTACAGCAGAGGTAAGGTAAGAACTGTAAGAATAGAGTATAATCTTCTATGTCAAACAACTTTTTAATCTTGATATTGACTACCTGGAGATACACATATTCTACCTTTTTATTAGAGTTGAACTCAACCCACTTTATATGCCCAAACTGGTACCAAAAGCAGCACAGTTCAGTATTTCATTTTGGCTGCCCCCTGTGAAGGTATTAAAATCAACCACTGCTGTTCATCTGTATCTTTTGTTCCTCACTTCAATTTTGATGATATGGTTTTTGCAAACAAGTCACATTTCAAACCAGAGTCATGGATTTTCAGCTTAGAGTATTAGGAGAAAGAACTCTGTAGAACTCAGTAACTTTAGTATATTCCTCTTTAAAAAGACTCAATTTGATCATTTCCACATTTGGAAAAAAATATGGTAATGTTGTTAAGACTTTGAAAAGGATTTGATGATGGGAAATCCAAATTTTTTTCCCTTCTGTCAATTGTGGCTGACACTTCAAAGTTGCCAGCTGTGGAGAGAAAAGAATCTAAGTAGCGCCTACCATACATTCCATCAGTAAGCAGATTTCAGCTGTTAAAATTCAAAGCACCTCACTGGCAAGCTGGGCTACAATAGAATGCTATCATTCAATACAGTGTGAGCATTCTGAAACTGAAGGGCAGAAGAAAAATTTCCATGAAGCCACATTCGATGGAATTCTGTGGAACACATAATTTTGTTTTGTCCCTAGGTAATAGGTATTTTCACTGCAGAGGGGAATGCTTGGGCTATGAACTGCCTCAAAAATAGCAGCCAGTTACGTGTAAGCAGGGCATCTCTACATGAAATGCCTCTGGAAAATGGATACTGCATGCAATATATGAAAACATTCTCTTGCACAATGGAAATATTGTCGATGCAGGAGACAATTCTGAGCCTTCTAGCAAATAACCTTAGTAAGGACTGAAGAAAAAAAGTCTTCCAGAAGACTCAATATTACAAGATCAAGAATCCCCAGGAAGGGTGGCATCCAAAGTACAGTAATCAGACGTTTAGGAGTCCAGGATTTGTTCAGTTGAAGAGAAGAAAGGCTGGATGCTGAATGGAAACTACAGTCATATAGAACTGGGGCTTTTTAATCTATTAATAAAAGAGCAGTGGAAAAAAGTAAATGGCAAATTGCTTCCATAGGAATATCTTTACTGCACTGAACCAAGTGACACAGCTTCCTTCCTAAAGCTTTATTAAACTTACTTATAATTGTCAAGTGAAAGAAATCCACCTAAAAAGGAAAATAATTTCTGCACAATAAAAGAAAAAATAAAAATATGACAAAACCAAGTATAAACTCCTTCAGAATATAAGTATTTTCAAAATTACTACACAATTTCATCAAAACACTCTTTTTAAGAAGAAGCAAAAACTACCCCTTTGCATTCTGGGATCACAGGCCACCACTTGCCAATTAATATTTTCTTTCCCTTCTGTATTTCCCATTCTTCAAAAACATCAAAGGCAGAACGCAGAGAAAATTATTTTAAATTAAAATAATCTCACTTTGGTTTTGTCTTTTTCTCAGCATGACATTTAGTTAACATCTTCCAACCAGTGTCCATATTTTCTCAGAAACATGCTTGTATTTCTTCTGTGGTTCAGTGCCATGTTCTAAACCACAACACACAGGTGAACATCAGCAGAAATCCTTTGTTTGTTTTGGGGGATGGATGTTCTTTCTGAAGGAAGTTTTCTCCTCATTTAAGATTATGTGGGATTATTAAAGCCTCATGGGGTGGAAACAAATCTAAAGAAGTATAATTCCATACCAACACAAAATTGCCTGATTCTCACAAAAGGCTCATTTGCAGAAAGCTTCTGTTTCACCAGCACTGCTCATGGAAGATTAATTTACTTCATTAGTCTTAAAAATTCCCTCCCCAAACTCAGATACAATGAAAAATTATATATGGATACTGATGAAGAAGGTAGATTTAATGTGAGAGTTATAACCATACCCAACAGCTCTTCCAGGGCAAGGAGCAACACTTGCTGCCAGAATTTCTACCTGCTCACGTTCAGTAGTGCAGCACTCAAATCTTCCCATCTCATAGCAAGGAGGAATCAAAGAGGGGGGAAAAAAAGCAATAAACTGACTACTATTTTTCTTTTTTTTTTCAGAATTAATTTTAAGAACAGCAATAACAAAATAGACATTTTATCTGAAGTTTAGAGCAAAAGGGAAATAAAACCCAGAGGCTGCAGGTTTAACTGTTTGGCAGAAACAAATATTATTTCAGTCAGAACAAGCAGGACTCACAAAATAAAAACAACCCACACACACATATCCAAGGCCACATGTTACTTTGCTTTTAAAAGTGGAGGTAATGGAGGAGAAGTACCAGTAAGTATGAGAACAGTTGCTAAATCCCTACTACTAAGTCCACCAATGCAGGGTGAACTTGTTCCAAGCCTCATTATTGAGAATATCTGTTAAGGCAAATACAACAGCAGCAGATATGGATTTTGAATTCCTATCTTCAAATTGATGAAATTTAAATATAATCTTTCATTTGAAGGAAGAAATGCTGTTTACATGGCTATGTGCTGCTTTGTACACCTCATAAAAATACAATTGGAAGTAGTATAGCTCTCTTTATTTTGTCAACTGCTGTATTAGATGTCATACTTGGAAGGAAAATTATATAAAAAATAAATGTACATGATTGAAGTGCAGCATTCTTGAAGTATTCATAGGTTTCAATTTATAATTTTAGAAAAAAAAAAACTCTCTTGTGAGGATGGTGAGTTCTCTCACTGAAAAACAGAGCATGAAGTATTTTTGACATACAAAAACATTTTAACCCAAGAATCTACAATGTGAGGACTGGCCAACCATTTTTATATTATGCACAAGCTTGTTAATTGGTCTCAATTGTCTGCGTGCAAAGTGATGAAAAATACTGGAGAAAGTTCTAATTTTACCAAACATCCTAAGAGCAGCCTTTGAGAAGGCTGTTTTTGTTTTAGTGAGAGAAATTTCCTATTTCAGTTTCAAATACTTAGCATTTAAAAAACAGGTATTCCTGACACTTCCTTAAGAGAATTACATGAACGTAATTGATCTAAAAGCATAAACACACCAGATTTATAAAAGTACTTGGATGTACAGAGGGAAAACCAAAGAACACTTTCAATCTAGTGAGCCGGTGAAATTGAGTGGAATGTCAACACCTAACATGGTTAGATTTTGCAACATGGATAAATTATCTCAGTAATTATGCTGCAGTTACAATCTTTATGAGTTTGTCTTCCCACATCACACTAACTGCTATGTGGAGACAACCACAGTCAGAATTTCTGAAATTTTCACGGAAGACTTAGTTCTTATGTTCCCACTGCTTTGTCAGTGGTCAAAGTGAAGATTACTCTTCTGCAAGAAAGCATTCACAATATAATAGAGCTCAACCTTCCCTTCTGTCCTTAAGCTTGCTCCACTGTCAAGTACTGTAAAACAAAGTGAAGATGATCTGCCTCCACCACATCAGCTGTTTGTTATGGTAGCAAATAAGGACACACAGATCTCTCAGCTACAAATATTCTGTTCACTTACCATTGTCACCTATTCCCTTTTCCTATGTTAGCCTCACGGTTCATGTTTATCATACCATTCTCACATCTAACTTTAGATCTATAAAACATTTTAATATACTTTGAAAACTTAACACAAAAAGTTCAGAGATTAGTCTGACAACTAATTAGTACAACAGATTCTTAATTAGGAGGCCTATATATTGCTGCAATTGAAGTAGATGATTTATACAGTAAGATAACATATACTTAATTCACAGTGATTTTTCTACTGTATGGTTTCTCTGTAGTCATTCCAATCCTTTTCATGACATTTAGATATGTTGGTATGTTTAATCTCATTTATTTCTACTTCTAGAAGACAATTGTTACATTAGTATGAAGACTTTGGAGACAGAGAAAGCTACATTTTCAAAAATTTCTACAGCATTAGAATTGTTACTATTGAATGAGTTCATAGACTTCTTTGTTCAGGTCCTTCTATTAAAGTCAAATGTACCAATATCTCCTTTGCTTTTCCCAAGCTGCAAGCATGTAAGGTGAAGATTTTGCCCCCAAGCCCCAATGCTCACAGGAAACTGTCTCTGAGGTCATAAAAATGAATGGTTTTTCAGTCCCGTAGCAGCTTATGCCACGTACCCATGTAACAGGTTTCAAAAATATCAAACTAGCTAAAAAAGACCAGTTAACTAAAAAAATTCAAATTCATATCTGACTTCAGAAAAAAAAGACAACTAAGCAGTTGCATTAAACAAGTAATGAGGCAGTGGTCCCTGATCATTTTGTTATAAAGTTCCCAAATCCAGTTCATTGTGGGACTGCCAGCTATCCACTTCTAGTCCATTTCTAAATTACCTCATCGTATCCACAGAAGAACGTTTTCTTCTGTTTGCTCTCTATCTCTATCCAGCCTTTTGGCCATCCCCTGTTTTCTGTCTCACCAGAACACTGTATGGCACTTGCAGCATTGCAGCCTACTGGTGGTGCCATGTGCCAGAACAAAATGATGGTCTGGCAACACTTGCCTAGGTAACACCATATATTAGTGCCTTAGTAAAAGCTGTCAGATGAAGACTAGGAGATAGAATCCACTGAAGAAACTTCCTTCATACTTTTATAATAAAAGCAAAGTTGAATGCCGAGTTCAGGAACCACTGAGCAGCTCTTGTTTTCTCTGCTCATTTTACCTCCATCTTGCTTCCTTCCGATCTTACAGTTTGCTAACCTTAATTCCAGTGGATTCAGTCTTTGGGAATGAAAACCCATGAAAACTGCAGAAATTGTCATGTTCACTGTAAGAATATCTGCAGGGTCATATTACTGGCATTTTAAAAAGCCAGGTTAAGACAACAAACCTTCATTCATCCCTTCCTGTATGAATGGCCTGTATGTCAAAATACCTGAAAACTGCACTGATACAGTAGAACTTATTTTAACTTGCATTACGAATAAACTGCACATGCTGTTTTACAGACAATATATATTTGTAAACTTGCTCATGCAAAATTAGGGTGCACAACAGGGATATTGGTTTTCTAATCCCCACATCTGTAAAAATGACATTTATGTCTGCTCTTTTTGAACTGTGCCCAAACTCTCTTTTTAATATAATAAATCTTACACATAATTCATCTGCCAGCCAAATCAATTTATGAAGCTAAAACAAAAAAGAATAAAAAGTTATACAAAAAACATGGTGCACCTGGACACTTGATTCCCACCTCCCCCCATTTTGTTTACAAGTAGAAAGAATGACTAAAAGAAAAAAAATCATGGTCACAAAATTTCGACATTTTAATCCTAAACATTACAGGGCAAATGGATGTTGGAATTTATTTCCATACACCATGAGTCAACTTTTAAATTCCCAAATGTGGCCAAATCCACTAAAACAAGAGTGGTTAAACTCTGGACTATGGAAATACATTTCTGGAATAAATGCTAGAAAAGCAATTATGGGAAAAGCCAACTGTCTCCATAAAGGTAAATAAAGTGGAACAATGTGTAGATTAGATACTTTTTCTGTTTCTTACTCATAACCTGTCAATTCAGTGCATCATATGGTTCAACATAATGGTCCCCATTAGACAAACATCTAACTAGTGTCCATTGATTCCAAGTTAGTGGATGATGAATCTTTTTGGATACTTTCAAAGATGGCTGCCAGCTCAGGGTTAGAGCTTATCTGTGACTGAAATTCACTCATTAATGGACTCTTCTCTGCTTCTGGAATGGTTAGAAGTGCTGCTACAGCTCTCATAGCAGATCGTTTTAGTTCATCTTGCTTTTCAAACTCCTGTTTCACTGAGTTTGCCTTTACCTATGGAAAAAATGAAAATACATTTGAAACCTTACTCAACCCTCCCTCTATACCAATCTTAAAAAATGTACCTTGAAAAAAACTTATTTCCTCTCAAAATCATCTATGCTCTTAAGAAAACAACTAAACAGAAAACACCCCCAAACATCTTTTTAGCAGAATTTTTACCAGCAGTTTAAAAACAAACTGAAGCTTCAACAGGGCAAGGTAGGCAGAAAAAAGTTGTAAGTTACCAAGTCAATCACCAAATCAAAGCAACTATAGCAGCCAGCCTTTAAGCTAGTAAGGTCAATAAATGACTTTAAACTGCTATTATCACAGTACTCCCAGCTTCCAGAGGACAGAACTTCTTAAAGAAGATGACCTTCATTAGAATAACTGCTTAACCTTCTGCTGTTATTCTCCAAGATATTTCAGTGCTACAAACATAAATTATAATTAAAGGCAGTCAATTTTCATTATGTGAACTATAATAGACTAGATAATAGAAAAGCAAGGTAAATCAGGCAATAAATGACTGTCAGAGCATGCAGGTGAATTAAGACCAAGCAGGAATGGAAGGAGACTAACTACAAAGCTCCAAAAATCCTGTAACATAAATGAAGAAGAGTTGGGATAAATGACAAAAACTCTAACAAAAGTCTACACAAATCTAACAAAGCAAGGACTATACACTGCCTTCATCAGCCAAATGCTTGTCTGAAACAACACCATCATCAGAAGTCAGATAAACTCTCAGTATTCCAGTTTCACTATTTATAATGAAATGAGATTTACAAGTGGCCCAAGTGGCAGCTGAATTTTTAAGGAACAAAAGAAAACGCATCAAAGAAACAGAGGATTTTTTAAAAGAAGCTTACAAATCTACCTCTCCATCTGTAATTCAAATAAATTTAACACTTGTACAAAGATCCATTCATTTCTAATCTAATTATGCTGCCTACTGCAGCTTATCAACTGTAACTCAGGAAACGCTGCAGGAGTACAGAAGTATTCTTTAAACATGAGTTCATTTGTATTTCTATAAGAAAACACAAACCAATGGAGTTAAATAAGCTGAAATACCTTAGTTGTACACGTAGCACGCAAAGGTTCAACGAGCCTGTCCAATCTCTGCAGCACCGCGCTTGGACACAGGGTGGACAGTCTCACCAGCATTAAAAAGGTCAGCATCTAGGGTGAGGAAAAAACCCAATTCAACAACAGTTATGCCTGGCACATATAGGGAAATGTATTTCCCACAATGCTGTGAAACCTTTTGAACAGTCACACTTCAATGAAAATGGCAAATGTAGTGGAGTACTTCAGCATATGAAGTAATATTTTTACCATTTCAGTCTATTAACCAAATGAAATATTCTGATGAAATCACTGCTTTCAGAGAAAAATGACAGCTAACCTTGATATCATAGTGATCCTTCAGACCATCTTCAACATGGTTTAAGAATTCAAATATATCTAGTCTATCCAAACAGCTATCCAATAGAGTATACATGCATTCAAAAGCTGCTTTCCTTATGTCCAACCCATCATCAACTGTGTGCTTAAATGGTCCCATTTCCACCTGTCAGTGAATAAAAAAAAAAGTTAATTAATACACATTTGAAAATAAGTACATATTTAGCATTGTTTTTCTCAGTTAACTTACTTCTCTGATTAATTCCTTTCTGACTTTTGTTTCATTGTAAAGATGAGGAAGCACAGTATCTAAGAGGTCCCTTATCAAAGATGGTTTATTGTGGGCAGCTGAATTAAAAGTCACTAGGGCTACTCTCCTGACATTAAGATCTGGGTCCTCCAGAGTTTTCAGAAAATCACCTGCAATCACACACAGAAAAAAAGCAACCTATGAGGATCTTTTACATTTGCAACTTTTAAAATAGTTTTACTTAAACTTTCAAAAAGACATATTTAGTGCAGGAGTTTTTCAATGGAATAGACACTTGCTATTTCAGCATGATTACACAAATAAAGGATTATCATAATATGAAAAGTATTAATATGATTGTTATATAGTACTTCATATAATGAAACGGTAGTAGAAGAAACACCATCAAAATAAACAGCCATCATAATGACATATAAACTTTCTTTTCATGTAAATTAATTAATATTACATTTAGCCTTTCATCTTCTCCATTTATTAAAATGCTCTCAAAATATGCACTAGAAAACCAATTTCAATTTCTGCAGTCCAGGAGTTCCAGAACTCCTCTTAAAGAAACTACTGACATAACTGATTTTTTAACCCTCAAATTGGCATATACTGAGAATACCTAAATTACTATGAAACTGGTCTACTCAGTACATATTAATATAGCACCACCTCTCCCAGCGCCCTCTACATTTGGGCATTTTAAAATTGCATTTTTCTATACTTCTAACACAGCCTTATTAAAATAAATGCCTGCATGAACATATCCTCAATGTTTATGAAGTCGTAGCAACTTCCATGAGCATTTTCTAAGGAGAAAATGAATATTTTCTAAGGAGAAAACCAACAAGGTATAAAAACAAAGTGACTCTTACACCCACCAAAAAGCTGGGTAACAAAACTCAAAATGACTGAGATTTTTAAAGTGCCAGATCCTGATAGTTTTTTGCTTGAATAATCGATTAATACTTCCAGAAACCAAAGGGGCAAGGCAGCTTCAGTGGGAGGGGGAAAAAACCTACAAGCAGAATTCTTTAATATATTACTTAAAAATCAAAAAAGCTTAGCGATGAAAATAACACACAGTAAACTGGCTTCATTTCCCTATAAATAAAAACCTCGCTCTTTACAAAACTTTATGCTTTTAAGCATAAATCTTTCCCCTTCTATTAGGTTAAGAAGCATAGATTATTTTTTTACAGATCTTTACACCTGTAATTAACGAAGGGTAGAACATTCATAACATCTTAAACAATCTACAATACTCTGTTATACAAATGAGAAAATAAAAAAAACCACAGCATTGCAAAGGTCTTTGTCATACTGATTTTACACTGAAAGCTCTGATTATCTTATTCCTGTATAAAAATACACCCAATTCCAAATGCTTTCAGAATACAAGCATTACAGAATCATGACAACCTATATTTACAATTCAAAACCTGGTAATACTCAGAATAATTCTCACAAGCATACATGTCTTAAGTGACTGAATGTCAAATATTTCCAAGACCACACTTCTTGGTAAATATAGTACATCTTACTAAATCAAACTGATATAATTTGGCAAAAACATGGGAAATCCGCTTTTGGATCCCATCCTACTAAAAACATTAGCTTCTTGTATTGCCCATCACAAAGTCAATACACAGAATTTTTAATTACACAATTTTTACTGCTCAGAATTAAAATAAATTAGTGTTAATAGAAATAATTGGCTACTATGGAAATATCTTGTAACTCTTCCAACAGTTATCATTAGCAGCTAATTCTAGTATCTTCAAAATATTTATTTCTGGTAACACAAAAAAAAATTTATAATGTAATTCTCTTGCCTGAAAACATAGAAGCTGTCAGTGCAAGTGCAGTACTTACCTATGCAGTTCTTCAAGAGTGGGTCTATGGGTTGAGGATGATCAGAAATAGTGAACTTAACAGCAGTAACCACTGAACTTCGAGCATATGAGGATCCTAGTATGAAACAAAAGTGTGAACATGCAAGATTAAAACAAAACAACAACAGAATCGAAATCATGCTCAATGCCACTCATTCCTCTTAGACTTCAAATACTCTTAAGAACAGCAAACAAGAAATGCTATTTATTGCTAGCAATGCAATACGTAACTCAAACCTATGGATCAAACATTGTAAAGAGGGGAAAAATACCATAACACTGTAATAAACATGTAATGTTATCTCCTATAGAAAATTTTAATAAGCAATAAGCTTATTAAAACAGATTCTTTATGATCATGTATCGGCCTACAAAAAAATTCTCCCCAGCAGGAGCACATGAAGAAAATATGTGAATACAGTTCTTGATATGAGACTAGTTCATTAATTATGCACAAAAATAATTCCTAATTCTTAAAAACTTCAGAATCCTGATCTGAAATGTAGGAATATAGTCATTTACACCAAAAGACCAAAATCTTGCAACTGGTTTGTTGATTTGTCCCTTAGTCACCCATCCTCCTTCCCCTTCAAGTTTACAGCTCTGTCTTAAACATAAAACATAACATTGTTAACAAATACAATGTCTGAAAGCAGAACACAAGTAATTCTTGTTGTGTATGACTAACAACTTCTAGTAAACACAAAAAACCTTAACCTTCCATTGTTGTTGAGGGGAGCAAAACTTCAAGACACAGCATTTAAGCAAGTGATTTGAAAAACTAGATCCATATATTAACAGGTATCATAAAGCCATCTGCTCCAACACATACATGCACTACTCCTCACCTGATGCCAAGTATCCCTTGAGACGTGGAAGCAGAGTCTCTGGGTCTATCAACGTAAGCTTGCCCAAGCATTCAGCAACAACATTCCTTGTACCCTCTTCGGCACATTCACAGTGTTTCAAGAGTAAGGCCCAGATGTTCTCAACATATGGTTTGAGACCAATCACTGACGCAGAGCTAATTATTTCTTTCAAGGAATGCAGAAGAAGGTATTGCCTCTTAGGCTGACTGGTTATTTCTTGTAGGACAAATGGCAGATACTCAGGAAGATTGCCAACACTAATACTGCCTAAGGCGTATGATGCCGCTGACTTGACTTCTTCACTAGGAGAAGAGAACGCTTCCAGTATTACAGACTTCAGCTCGATTTGTCCACTTAAGTCAATGTGATGCCCAACTTCCCCAAGAGAAAGCAAAGCCAAAAGACGAATGCAATCTGTGGACCTCGAGTTCTTAACGTCTTGAATGAACTGACCTACAACAGCTGGTCCTTCCTTAGGGCAGGCTCGAGTAAGGGCAGCGACACATTTGGCAATGGAATAGTAAGACTGCTTGTGAGTAAGTGCTGTGCTCTGCGAGTACACTGGACCCGTTAACATGCGCAGTAAATCCATATAGCCCAAGTTGTTTGTACCAGTCACAACCAAAGCTTGGAAAAATTCTAGCATGGCACTAAGTGCTCCACCCTGAAGTAGAGGTGATCTTACCAGCCCAATAAGTTCATTGAGAATGGAGCCACTAATCTTTGACAGGGAGGAAGGATATACTTTAGCCAGTGTTGTCAGAAAACTGATGGCCATCTGTGATACGTGCATGTCACTTTCGCTAATCAGAGGTGGAAGCTCATCCAGGACTGCATCAATCATGGCAGCTGTCAAGCTGTCACTGTAATTCTTAATTAAAATATCTAGCGCAGAAAGAGTGCCCAGCTTCAAAGCTCGCTGGTTCTTTCTCAAAAAAGAAGCAAGAATAGGAACTCCTTCCCCAAGGATTGGTCTCAAATCTATCTTCAAAGGAGAACCAGCAATCAATGTCATTGCCTTCACGGTAGTTAACCGAGTGATCTCATTCTTCAGTCTCTCCAGAAAGATCTGAAGTGTACTAGGCAGGTCTGTGCCTAGACTGTCACCAAGACTACAAATTATTTGACCCATGCAAGATATTGCCCTCTCTTTCACCTCCTGATCAATGTCAGCAGCCTTTAATCTTTTGATTGTACAAGTAAACAAATCTTTGATGTAAGGAGTAGCATCAAAGGAAGAAGGCTGGTCTAAAGGACGAATAACCTTTACAAGTTGTTGGGTAACCAAAAGGGCCTCTGATGTTATCTTGTAAAATGGGTCACCAACACAAGCTACAACTGGAGGTACCAATGCTTGAACATGAGGATGAAAGACTTGGGGAGAATGATTGCAGAGAATCACATACAAACAAGACAAAGCATCTATCTTCAGATTAGAAGAACTTGATTTGTCATTCAGTGAAAAGATTATTCCTGGAAGAAACCAAAAAATGTATTTTTAGGGCAGGTATTTATAGAGTCTGCTAGAACACTTTAAAATTTCCAAAGGAAGGCAGCTATACTGAATTTATGCCTTCTGGCTCCCCATCTTTCTGAATGCTTCTAAAGCCCTTTAATCACTTTATTCAACCAATTAGCTTTTAGGCTTCCTCCACCAAAAGACATCGATCATTCAATGGTCTATGACATATTTTCTTAATTATAAAGAAATTCTGAACCTTTAACATTTCCAACCTTACTTTTCACCATTACTTCAAATTTCAACATTTTAAGTTTTAAAAGTTAAACTGTGGAAAATATTTTTCTCTGTTTGGATGGAAAAGAAGTCAGTTTGATTTTGTAATTAAGAATCAAATTAACTTCTTTTTTATAAAGAAGAAGAAACCTTTAATCTTCTTTTCAAGATTAATGGAAATATATGACTAAAATATTTACATGGATACAAATAATAGCTGATTATTTTGCCATTTTCTTTCAACAGAAGCCACACTTCAAAGCTTTTGCAAAAAGCACAGTGGGGACTTCACTATTTTGATGTTTCAGAACATCCCATACCATTTATTAGTAAGTATTAAAGGTAATGCTGTGTTTCTCATACCTGGTACAAGTACAGGAACATGCTGTGTTAGGGCTCCAGGTAACACATTTACTAGCTCAGTCAGCATGTTAAAGCAGCACTGACGAGTCTTAACACTCTTCTCCTTCATCTGTTTGTGCAAGGCTTTAACTATGTTGGGAACCTGTAATCATCACACATCTGTTAATTGATTCAATAGCTGACATTTCTTTCATTATTGATCTCTGGGGGGATATAAAGAAATATGTGCATCCTAACCCCCTGATTTCTCTACAGAACCAGAGAAGTTGTAGAAACACTGGGAAACGAAGATTCAAAATAATTGCTTGTAAAAAAAAGTGATTTAGCTTTGAAAGGTTAATTGCATTAATAAAACTGTAGAGAGCAACAATTGAAAAGCCACCTAAATAATTCACTTAGATGAAGTTTTTTAGCATTATCCTTTCTATTCTGCAAATAAAATATGTTGCAGCAGATCAAGTTTTATCTTGATCATTAGTGCTTATATCTGGATACAGAACACACAAAGTAACTTTTGCTTTGGCAATGTGGCTAAATGACATCGGACATGCAACTTTCAAAAGTGAGTGAACAACTGAAATTAAATAAGCACATTTGTACAAGGCAATTTCAGTTTCTACGACTGCTGCATTTTTTGGGCCAGTTTACCCAGCCTGATCTCTGTGTTAATACTACAGGAATAAACCGTAACCCGTGTATGAAGAAAGCATGATAAAGCATATTAAATGAACTATCCTTATGAACAGGGTGCAATTTTAACATGTCTTCTCAAAGATAACAAAAATCTTTACAAATAACCTGACTCTGAAGCATTGTCAAAGGTGTCTCTCCTTGTTCCATTGCATCAGGATCACAAAGCCAACTTTGCACAGGTCGAGTTTGTTTTAAAAGAGAAAGATACGCATGAAAAACATCTGCTTTAACATTCTCTTCACGTTCTTTGAATCTGGCTATTAAAGCAGGAGATACAGTTTTGTAGAATTCTGGAAGCATTTCGTGTCGTGTGCTAACCACAGCATCCAGACATTTAGCAGCTGCACGCCTCACTTTCCAGCTCATGTCATCATCATCACTATATTCATCATCACTCCCTTGAAAAAATAAATTATGCATATGTTCAAGTCTAGACAAGCAAAGCATCAAGTTTTATTTTAAACAATTAAAAAGAACACACTTTTTAAACAATTAAAAACTTGGGTTCTTTGCATAAGACACACAAAGAAATACGTTCAGAATTACGTTAAAAACCATACATATAAAAAGCCTTCTAAACAGCCTAACTTGCAATTCTCAGCCAATTTTTTTCATGTTAGTCTTCCACACATATTAATTTAAAATGCAAACAGGAAAAGGAGCTCCCCATCAGATTTCCAGCCTGACTACTGATTTAAAGCATATTCTTCTTTATTCATGACAACAAAGCAATGGTGAATATTAGCTGATCAAGATTCAAAAAACTATATTCTGTCTGCTTATTTCCAGAGGTAAATCAAACTATACAGCATCCCCCCAAAAAATAACAAGTATAAAATAAACAATATAGATTTTTCAGGTCTTAAGACAACAACTATGCAGCTCACTCCTTCCTCAAGTAATGAGAATTTTATGCCCTCAGCTCAAATTACTTGTGTGTCCAAGTTTTCACAAAGCTTCTATCTGGCAATGTTTACCACCATATTAACAATAAAATACCTTATGCCTTTCAGTGTGAAACACTTCTATTCTACAGAAAAATACTGAGTCATTTTCAATCTACTCTGATTTCATGCATTAGGTACCAACATATTATAGTGGAAAGTAGTGAGAAGCCTCTCCCATGCTGTATATGTATTTTCAATTCATTAACTTATGTTCTCACTTTATTTATATCATGCCATATGCTTCTGCCTTTTTCCACCTTTCAGGTATTTTAAAATATTTGTCTTGTATTTTATGTTCCCTCTCAGAATTACTGATCTCCAGCCTATACTTTTATTCCAGGAAGAGAGTTCATTAGCCATGTTTAAAAAAGGTACAAAATTTGAATGAAAGTACACAAGTCATTCAAGTGCTGGTACTCAGGAGTATTACCACCCATACCAATTCTCCCAGATGGGTGCAGGATCAAAAGCTCATCCTCTCCCCCAAATCAAAAAGAGAACACACCTTGATCATCATCATCACCGCCATCAGCATCCATAGCATTTTCATCTTCATCTTCATCATCATAATTGTAATTAGGATCATAAGTAAGATATTTAAGACAAATGTTTATAATAGTAGACACATGAGGATAAACTTCTTTAGGACACCTGTGTAATATAAAAAAACAATCACTACCAAATTACTCTGAAGTACTAAAATATTCTTAAAGGATTTCATGTTGCATACTGTACTTTGGAGAGAGTAGCCTAGACAACATCAAGGCATCTCTCTGAACTACACAAATTCAAAGGGAAGGTCAGAAACAGTAATGCCACTTCATAACAGGATCTGCTAGACTGCAAGGTGCAAAGGACTCAGACATGCCTTTGGATACCAATTTTTTATCACCACTATTGGATATTGTAAGATTATTTCCCACCTCTTGTTTGCACAAGTAGCAATGGCATAGTAGAAAGCTTGTAGAGTACAGACATAACACACTGCTTAAGAGTTAAGTTACAAGATAGCTATAGGAACTGTTCCAGCTGAAAGCTTGCAAGTATTTTGTATGAGGGAGGCTGTCTCTTGACAGCTTACAACCAAATGACACACTATTAGATCTTAAGAAAGCCTGAAATAGGTACCCATGAATGACTTACCTCCTAACAAAAGATTCAAAGGCTTGAATGCAGTACTCTCGTAGTTCATCATCATCTACATTACAAAACTTTACAACCAAAGGAATTATCTTCTCAAGATATTCACCTGGTAAGAGAAAAAAATTAGCTAAGTAATTACTCTCACAGAAAAACTTCAAAGTAGAAGATATAAATTATCTTTTTCTTACCTATTCTATGACCTGCTTGCCTACTGATAGCGGCAATACACTGTATATAGGTCCTAGTTGTTGACATGGAATCATTTTTAGACAGCTCTGTCAACAGATGTTCAATGAGGTCAACAAAAACCATATTGCCACAACTCATAACCAGGTGACCAAGAGCAATGATGGTTCTTTTCCTCACAGCAAGTCTTGGGCTGGTCAGCTGGGGGAGCAGACAGGTCAGAATTGAAGGATGGAAGTTAACAAGCAGTCCTCCTTGCCTTAAAACAGACAAAACACAAACTCAAAACCAATTGAATCTAGATAACTTTGTTCATATACTGTAAAACAATCCTTCAAATATTCCCCAAACATCACAAAGATTCCAATCAAATGTTTAAAATTTCAGGTTTTAGAACTTGTTAAAAGAAATGAGTTTAAAATGTAACTTCAAAACAATGAACATTAAAATAAGCTTAAAACTACAGTTCTCAGAAAATTAAACAGTAATTGATCAACCAATTATCTTCAATACATTCACTTATTTTTTCTAAATTAAATTTCATCTACATGTAATATTACCATATTATTTCATACAACTTAGAATAATTTAATTTTACCATCTGGAAAACTGAAGTTCAAGCTTTAAGTAGTATTTATAAGCATTCACCAGCATATTAAAAGAGGGCTGTTTACCTGCTCAGCATATCAGCCATGATATCCAGTGCCTCCAGTTGAACAGACACATCTTCCTGCTTGGCTATAGCACTAGTGAGACGCCCTGTGATCTTTTTGCAAACATTAGCTGCTAATGCAGAACCTGAAAGTACAACAAAACCTTAGCATTTCTATAATATTTAAAACATCCAGCTTTTAACACCAGAAATTATGTTTGTGATATGGAAAGCAACCCTATCTACATAAAGAAGCTTTTTCCAACCAACAAAACAAGCTTAAACAGCCTGCTAATGTCATGTGTGCTCTGCAATAGAGCTGAAAATATTATCTATGTACAAACATACTAAGCAGGAGGGATTCTTGTCCCAGAAAGTACACATAACAGAACACTGCTTTTGGAAGGACAAGCAATGGAAAGTGAAAGCCACAACTCTAGACCAATAAATGAAAGGACTATAAGTAAAAATGAAGGTATATACTGTATGGTAAGGAAAAAACACAGAAGTACTACTTCTAATGGCAAAAAAAAGCAAAGTAAAATTATTTTGCCCAAGAAGCTACTTAAAAATTAAGTACCTGAAATATTATTGAAACATTTGAGAAAGTAAAAAAAAATTATATCCAGAGTATTTTAAAATACAAATAAAAATGTCTTTATAACAACTCCATAGTTCCCCCTTCCTCTAATTGTCTAACAATGTTTCAAGTAATTAAGAGAAGGAACTCCTATCACGGTAACGACTGCCCAGTGTTAGTACTCATCTTCACCTGCATGAAATTATTTGACTCACATTTTGCAAATTTCAATGTGAAATTAATACCATTCCAACCTATGGTAAATCTAGTTTATATATAATATGGCTCATTCTTAACTGCAACTAAAATTAAAACATAACAAGTGGACAGTCTAATGTGTTACCATAGAGGCTAAAAAAAAGAAAACAATCTGTGTTTGAGCTGGGAGCAAGAAATAACATGTTGTTTATTTTTATATTAGGAATGTTAACTATATTGAAAGACTTGCCTACATTTTTGTTTGAGCTTTACCTCCACCCAAAAATCTTTTGTTTTGTGTTAGCAAACAAGAGTAAAAGCTTAAAACAACTTACTTAAAATTAGTTATTTATGTAAAGCTTATGCATCTCACTGCTGCTTGACAGAAGCAAGATTTACATGTCAACTTTCAAAAAGGATATTAAAACCAGAGCTTTTTTTTTTAATTCAAGAGACCTCAGACTCTAAAAATGTAATTTCCAAAACCTTTTTAATCACTCTCTAGTCTCATTCATATCCTACAATATGATATCTCAAAAGCACTAGAGTAAAAAAGCAATGCTATTAACTAATGAGCTGTTCAACATTAGTGTCTCTTCTAGAGGAAAGACTGCCTTCATTTAAACCTGCAGGTAAGACTTTCACTAATTTAACCAGCAACTGTCAGAAATACAAGGTACTTCCCAAAACAATTCCTAGAAAGTGAGACAAGAAATCAGATGGTTAAAGAAAAATACAGGAGTTGTAATCAATTTTAAAGTGCATTATCAACCAAAGACCAAGATGAGATTTAGCTATTACTACAGCCTAGATGTGCTCCACCAGGTAATTATTAAAACAGAAGCTTTTATAACTTCTTATACTGAAGTTCATATTCTCTGAGCTTGTTTTCCACATTAATACAATCCTTCAGTTAACAAAAAAATGTTCTTAAACTAGTAAAATCTGGCAATATAATCAGAGAAGGAGAAACTGAAAGGGTATTTGTGCCATGTTTTTACCCTAACTGAAACTAGTTCCAGTGCTAAATTTGCTGAATTCTCTTCTCTAAAACCCCCAACTTTTTAAATTTTTTTGAATTAGTAAATGATACAACTACCTAAAGTCTTTAGTACAAAATTACATACCACTGGAAGCTGGAGGAAGTTCTCCAATCACAGTTTTAAGACCGATGCTTGAAATGTCACGTAACTGTTCTTTATCTGAAAGCATGTTTGTACACAGGGTATCTACAATGGTCTCCACTTGATACTCCTTCACTTTACTCACCAGAGGTCCCAGGCTATATAAATGAGAGAAGAGCATTAAATTGGCAACAATATTATTTCAGTATTTTGCATTCAAGTCATAAACTTCAGGTTGATTTTGGTAGCAAGACAAAGCAGAATTTTAAAAACTGAAAACCCTCATCTGGTTGGACTGGTAATTTATTTACTCCATATAACAAAACACTCATTTAGTACATGTTTCTTATTTGGAGCTGGAAATTAATTTTGTATGGCTGTTCTGCTTCAGTCTCAAAACCATAGTCCCTCTTTCTTCTCAGTTCACAACAAGATTTGTAACAAAAATTAACCTAGCCAGAGCCATCAGTTTACATGCCTGACCATCAGTGTATGCATAATTCACAGATAAGTAAACAATATTCTTAATTACTGCATCTTTATTCTATACATTTGGATTCAGTCATGGCTCTATACAGTGAAACAAACCCAAAACACATCTTCTATCCCCAAACCTGTTGTATGCACCCCATTGCTGATACCCTTTTTTCCCAGATCCAAGAATTCACAAGGGCAAGACCTAACTATTATAAAAAACTGCCCAGCAGAAGCAAAAAGCAGAAAGCAAGAGCAAACGGGAGGAGGACATGGACAAGCAGCCCTTGCACTCAAGCACTGTGTGTGACTTACTGCACGATAGTAACCAGAGTAAGGTTCAAAGTTTTGGCATCAGGGTCTGTCACCAGGTTAGGCAAACCTGGAGCTTCTCTTTGGATGGCCACGCTCACAATGCCTCACCTGCCATGAACTCAGAACAGTGCTTGCACTTGAGGCACAACACTTAGGAATACGCAATTCCCAAGGCAATCACACCTAGCACTTTCCATACTTATCTTCACAAACTATAACCTGCTTGGTTTCTTTCTCACCTTACCCACTCAGGAGGGAACTCCTGTGGTAAAATCTGCTGAAAATACATGTGGGGGCGGGGGCAGGGGAAGGGTGGGCAGAGAGGCAGCAAAGGCAAAACATACTTGCCAAAACCAGACACTGAAGTAGCACTTGCAACTAACTCCATCCTGTTAATGCACAGAACTTGGAACTAATTGAGATTAGTCAAACTAGTGCACAAACATCTGAAACTGATACCTTATGATCACATCAATGCCACAAATTCAGAAAGATTGCAATTTATTCAATTTGTGGAGTATTTAATGGAGATTTACATATGACCTTAAACTAAATACAGAAGAACAACTTTTGCTGTATTCAAAAATACAGCATACAGATAATCTCAAAAGAACTCTTAGTTGAGATACTGACTAGTGTCTGATCAAAGGCATAAAAAGCCCTTTAAGTACACAGAAATGAAGACATAATGGATGGTTTCTCACTTGCTTCAGCAGCTCCTGCAGAAATGAACAGTTCTTTCTGACAGAGACCCCTTCCTTAAAAGCAGTCAGACCTCATGCCCTAACCTGACACTGCCCTTTAATTTAGGGAAAGGGCACTCTACTGGATTCTTTAGATTTGATTAAACTATCTCTACAGCCACTAAACCCCTGAGAGTAGGGAGGGGTTTAGAGGACCATATTCACAATCTAATCTGGTCATTTTACTGCTTCAATTATATTAAATTAATAATGATTAAAATAATTTCTGAACACTAATACTGGTAAAGAATTTTTGCATCTAACTTAAAAACTTCTGAATAAATCTGTACACAAACAGATCTGCAAACACAAATTATTTGTACACAAATAATCTGCTAACACAGATTATTACCAATAATTATCTCAGAGACACAAATACATCAAGCTATCCCTGGCTGCACCCGAAACATTTTCTCCAGTTGCTGAAAAAGCTCACGGCTTTCTTCACAACTTGATTTGACTCCAGTCAAGCTTTTCCTTCACTGTGATTCATTGACACATCTATATATAGAGTTTCCCTTCATACACACCACTGTCAGTCAGTGGCTACTCACAGCACTGTTGCATGCATCTGCTCTTGGTGCATAGTAAATTGTTTTGCAAGCACACAAGCACAAATCAACTCAAACAGAAACTTAAAGAATTCCAAGGTACAGTGACTCCATAGTAGTCCAGAGAAATTAAATTCTCTGTGCGTTTCAGTCAACAGACTACAGTACACAAAGTTAAAAACCCCTTGTTTTAAACCTGAACTGTTGAAAAACTACTGAATTCTTTTGATTTAAATATGCTTATTTTTCAAATGCATCCTATAACTAATTAAAATAATCACAGCAAAGGCCAATCAGATTCATCTCAGCTAAGAATCGGAAAAACTTTTTGCTAATGTTTTAAAGATGACCAAACCACTGGAATGATATTAACACAGACTATAAATTACAGTTTCTGGGAAGTATTAAGCCATATATTATCAGAATCACCATCTTCAGTCCTATTTATTCAACCTATTAGTTCAGCAAAACAGACATAACAATTCTGAAGTAAATTTTACAAAATATTATCTCAAGCTTTTCTGGCCTTCAGAATCAGTAAATATCACTCATAGACCTTATTATTAGTTGGGACTAATAATACAACTAATAATTAAAAACCAGAAATTGAAAATAAACTATAACCCTCTTGTATCAAATCAGTTCTGACTACAAAGCTTTTGCACTTAAGCATGTATTTTACACACTTGAAGGCCATTTTGGATAGTCTTAAGTGCTCTTCAATCTTTTCCCTTTCACTAGCCAATAATTTGTGTCTAGGTTCTCTCAAAGTAAAAAGCTCATTCAGCTCTCTATGGAAATAAACAGCAACACACTGTCTCCTTTAAGTTACACACATTTGGAAATAAAGGAGTTCATAGCATAGCTCCATATTAGGAAGCTGAACAGCAATGTATAATCAATTATAATCTCCAACTGGCATACTTTAACAGCTATGGAATAAGCACATTTATTTACAAGGAAGAATTAAAATTCACAAATTTAAAAAAACCCCACATTATTCAAATCACTAGTATAGCATGATGTGCAGTAGTGTATTACCAAAGCATATAAAATGCTTTAAAGCTGCTGAACTGGATCAGCCACACAGCAGCCAATACATGCATCATCCTGTTCACACTAATGACTCACACTCACAGCGTCAGGGAGAGCTCCCTACACTGAACCACTGCCCAGAGAAGTCACTCTGATAAATGCAGAGAAACTACAGTACCACAGGGAGGAATCACTGAAAGTGCTTTATCCCACCTTTTTCACTCAAGGTAGATTTGGGTATGTTTGGCTTCTTACTGGTTTCAGGAAAGAAATTTTTATTGGTTCACACTGTGAAATCTATGTGTAGGTTTAAATGGCAGAATATCCAAGTGTTCAAAATGAGAAAAAGTTCATCCTTAAGCTGCAACACTGAACACATGAAACAATTAATGTGCAAATTGGGCCAACAGAGCATTACAAAGATTATCAGCAATGAGGAAAAAGCAATACCAACACAATACCTACACTTAGACAAACCACACTGCTTGACTACACCTGATGCACATACTCTTAATCAAGCCACAGGTAGTGCAACTACTGCTGCCATAAGGTGCACAGGATACCATGCTGGACTACACTTACAGCTATAAACTAAAGATAAACTGTAAGAATAGCCTTTTCCACACTAGCTGATGGTAAAACAGCTATGACTATCAAAAAAAATGGGAGACAACAAAAACACATTTAATATTTTACATGCAGTTAAGAAAAACAAGACAAACAACCTGTTGTTACAGACATAGTTTCATCTGCTGCCTGCAGTAAGAAGCTCAACAAAACTCAGTTCCCTTCTGTAGGGTCAAAGATTACAGCAGGCCAACTTTTACTTCAAGACTACTAATGCAGGTCATTAATCTTCATTTTTACCCAGAAATTAACTGGACAACCATTTTGCAAGGTAGCTATCCAAATACCAATGACCCCAAAAAATGACTTCTGATTTGCTTTTACATGGTTTATCCTGCCCCAGACCAGCACAATGTAATTGAAAGGAGCAAGAACAAAATCACCAGTGGGTTTGGTAGAGATAATAAGAAAAAAGTTAATTGGCATTTTAACCAACAGAGCTCTTCTTACTCAAGTGTGAAAGCGAGCAGCAGACAGGCAAAACCAGGAACACTGCTCACTTGTTGCTACACTTTCCTAAAAATAAACACTGCTTTACAGTTGCTCTGAGTTGTTTCAAATCAGACGTGTTCAGTGACCTCGAGAATCAAATCTTCAAAGAGTGACTCTTATGCAAGAGTTTTATTCAAAGCATTTCAATTGATCTACCTGTAGAGGAAGTTCCAATAACAAGCTCCAACACCTTCTCCTTTCCTCAAGGAAAAATCTATCTCAAGTGCGGATTGAAAAGTACATTGGGCTGTCTTAAATCCTCTTTCTAGGAGAGAGGGAATTGATACTTTAATGGGTCATCAAGGGCCTGAGGAAAGTTACTGCTAACAGTCTCTAAAGTTCACCACAGCATTTAAATTAAGAGAGATCTAAAGACAGTTTATGCTTTCCTCAGCTGGAAGTGCCAAGCACAAAATATTTAATATTAAAAAAAGCCAAGAAAAATATGCTGGCTGAAATTAACTTCCCAATGAATCAGGCTTACACCTAGTGTTGTAGTAGATGGAAGATTTCAGATCAGCTTGAACTGCCTTAAAAAACCTATAGCTTAGTAGTGTTCAGCCTCTCCCATCCTTCACCCCCGCCAATGTTTCTACCAACAGGTAAACTGCAGGAGGAAAGCAATAAGCCAGAAGAAAACTAAGTCTCTAAACCAGTCTGTCACAAAACCAGGTAAGAAGCAGTGTGAGAAAGAGAACAAGGAGTACAAGAACAGCAAACAGGAAGCAGCAGCAGCATTAGGCTTAAAACTGTCATGAACTGTATTTTGAGTACAAGCTGCTTTAAGAAGAGAACATTCTAAAAGAGTGGTGGTTTGTTTGGTTTTTTTTTTTTTTAAATTCAGAGCATAGGTGCAAGTGATTAGGACACAAACAAACCCCCAAAAAACCACAACTTGATGTGATCCAGAATGTACACATGTCCATCTTCTAAACAGATGTTCATAATTCACCTGAAAAATTTTCCATTATGTTTCTTGTCCCGTTAAAGTAAATTTAACACTGTTCCCTAACATGATTTGGAATTCTCAAAAACACTCCAAAGTTGAAAGAGATTCAGTCACGTTAGTTAAATCCAAGAGTTTTATCAATATATCAAAGTAAATTTAAAACCTGAAGTACTGTTAATAAGAACAGGATGTGCAGACACACAGGAAGTCATGTATTTTCTCATTCTCTTCCCTTTGCAATCTTTCTTTGATGATTTAGTAAGCATTACTTGTACTTAGACCCTAAATTCTAACACTGCCATTAAAGATGGTGTTATGTCTCTACGTGCATTAATCTAAACTTCAGGACAACTTTAGGATGTACATTAGAAATGAGTATTGCATGCATGCTAAAATGTAACTTTTCCATGAAATGCTATTGCATACAAAGACAATTCTAAGCCTGAGCCAAGTTTCACAACAATATGCTCTTCTGATTGAGTACAAGCAATCTGTTTCAAAACCATGAAAACATGAGCAACAGACATTCCAGAAGTTTCAATTAAAAAGAAACAGGGTATTTTGTGTTGTTATGAACAGGAGATGGGTAAGACACATTTTAACAACACTGCATCCCTGGTGACAGTAGGGAAAAAGTAGTGACAGTTATGGTGCCAATGTACTTAGTATTGCTAATATCTGGCTTGAAACTTGATATTTCTACACCAATTGTCTGTGCAAGGTTTTGGTTATCATCAGTCACAATGCTGCAGCAGCTGAAGCAAACATTGCTTCTAAGTACATAAGCAGAGGTATACACAGGCTTTTTCTGCTTTGCTAGTCTGACAGGGCAAACTACAAAGAATAAAAAGCTAACACAAACTTGGCATTGTGAAACTTCTCAAGCTCCTGTATACCAAGTTTACTCCAATCCATACCTCATGTAATATAAGCAGTGTATATGGAGTATTAAAAAAACAAAACAAAACAAAAAAAAACCTGAGCTCACAAACAAGAAACATTCTCAGGAACACTATATGCCTCCTAAAAGAGGCCCTCCTTAAAGCACACAAAAATCAGAATGGCCAAGAACAAAAAGTCATAAGAAATGTAGCACCTCTTCAAAGGGTGCTCTGGAAAAGTCACACCATATGTAAAGCTCAATAAAGTGAGGAAGAGAGGGGCAGTGAAGCAACAGTCTCTGAAACACAGGTGAATGCACCCTGATCCCATAAAACATTTACAGCTCCTGTAAAGCTTGTAAAACCATTACTGCAGTATTCTGAATGTTAGTGAAGAGGTGAACTCCATGTTTGATAACCGAGGCCGTATCTTTACCATTTCATGTTTTCATGTCTGCTTGAAAACAACTCTAATACTACAATTCTTCCCCTGCACATCATCTAAGGTCTCACCATCAGGTATCAATGTGGCAACTACCACTGAATTATAAGCTTTTTGTATCTATTTAACAATCAAGAATTATCACCAAAGAACAAGTTACTCAAATACTTCCAGCAAGTACTGCTTGTGCTATTTGGTGCCTGAAGCCCCAAATATTAATGTCCAATGTCACCAAAACATAGTTTTTTATGTTACAACAATAAAGGCAGGTAGTCTACAAGAATAAGGGTTCCTTTGGGGACATCAATTTCAAAATTATTTTGTGTAGCAGTGGTCGTTTGAGTTTTCAAAAAGTGCTTTATATTGTTCAGTCATTATACAATTCTTTACATCATAGAAAAAGAATACCTACCATTTGACAGCTAAGTTTTGCACCTCACCATTTTTATCTTCCAGTAATTTCAAAATCATCTTCACCACTTTTCTTTCACTGTCATCATCCAGCTTGATAGAATCTTTCTGTAGTTCTGTCATCAAGTCATTAGTAGCCATAAACCTGCCAAAAGATGTGAGATAATTATTGCTAAAGGGATACGGGTTATTCACAGCGCTCAGGATTCAAGATTCTCAGTTTCCATAATTTGTTATCAAACAAATCACATTTAGCATTGAGTTACTATTGTCTGTTTTGTGATGCAAGTAG
The DNA here is from genome assembly GCF_036417665.1 of Passer domesticus. Classification (NCBI taxonomy): domain Eukaryota; kingdom Metazoa; phylum Chordata; class Aves; order Passeriformes; family Passeridae; genus Passer; species Passer domesticus. Next base: position 32,787,794 of record NC_087478.1, on the reverse strand, counting down.
CATGTATAAAACAGAAAGGAAGAAAAACTGTATTTGAAAATAATAGGTGATGACCTAGCTCAGTTCTCTTATGAGAACAGCTACATATTTTACTTCCAGCATTTATATTATATTTCACATGATCTCCCCAAAGAAAAACTGACACTTTCACAGATTTTAAGTAGTCTTTTCATAAGCTATACTGATGTTATAAAAAACAAGCTTTTTTTAAACTTTGTTAAAAAAATTATCTCTGCTCTGAGTTTATTTAAAAACAAGTTTTAAACAAGAAGAAAAATATAGTTTTTCAAACATTCTCCCATAAAATTCACAAAAGCCCAACTTTAGTTAATGAAGGGAGAAATTAAAGTTAAGCTTATGTTCCATGTGTTTTTCATTTTCTTGCCTTGTACAGACTAGCTTGTTTACAGCTCAGAAAACAGAGCTGATCACATTTCTCCAGCCCTCAATACAGGGTGCCACAGTAAAGAACAAAATTAATTCTTGAGAGATCAAGCAAATAAAATCATCTTTCACATAAATTAATTTACTATTTAATAACAGTCAATATCCACCAATAGAAGAACATACTGAAAAATTAGATTCCAAAAATATTGCCTTCTGTTTCTTTTCCTTCTGAAGTGTGTTTCACAATCCATTTTTCTTTTGTAAGTGCCCTCTCTTCTCAGAAGCAGCAATACAGACGTATTACTCAATTACAGATCCCACGGGCTTCGGTACTGACACCAACCCCCATGCAAAACTCCAAACGAGGGTTTGTAGTTAAACAGTTAAAGCTGACATTTGGACTTCAGGCACATCAGCCTCAAGCAGACATCACTCCAGCTCAGGTCATGCTTGGAAGGTTATCTCTGCAGCTTGACATGCCAGACACTACTTCTTATTGAAAACAAAAGCCAAGACTCTGCATAATCTTAATACGCATCACAAATGCCAGATGCCTAACCTCACATAATGGACCTCAACTTGTCCTGTCTTTTAATAATTCCTGTCTAATGGTCTCAAGGTGTTTCCAAGATAAGACTTCACCCCTTTTTCACTCACTCCAACAGTCCCACTGAAGCAAGCCTGCGGTCTGACAGGAACCAGATGTGCACCAAAACAGGGTGTGGATGCAAAGCATCAGCTTTCAAGCACGGTAATGAAAAAGGCTACTTGGTAAGTAAAGGTAACAGATAGGACCTAATTTAAGGATATACATGAACACTCAAAAACTGTCTCCAAGTAACTGCTGCATTTACCTCCTTTTCTTAAAAACTGAATAGCCTCCTCTCACTTCCTTGGCTAATGGCTCTTATTTACGAGCCTCAGAAGGTCATGTCAGTGACATCACTTACTTGTCAGTTCCTAAAGTAAGAGCATGCACATCCTCAGTGCACCAGCAGCCTCTGCACTCAACTACAACAGGGTTGGCTGAAACATGCAAACCAACCCAAACACCGAAATGGGGTGGGGAGACCAGACAGATTTAGTGTAAAGCAGCTGGTATTTAGAAATGTAGTTTTAAGTCATTTCAATGTGACTTTTGGTCACAACTCCCCCTGCCTGCACATCAAACTTTACCTGGGGCAAAGCAGGCAGCGTGTCAGCAGCTCCTCACAGCCTGCACTGAGAGCAGTCATTCTCCCACAGCCAGACTCTAAACTGCCACCTTACCTGACTGCCCAAGCTTCCACGTGGACAATACAATCACAAGTAGGTAAATCTTCCAAGAAGTACATATTGCAGCTCTGCATCAGACAGGTCAGTTTATCCAAAAAATGAGCATTACTTTTTACAGTAGACTGCTTACTTGAATGGTTGTTTTGGACTCTGCTGCCAGATATCAACAGGATAACTACACTGTCCCTATTCAAACAGATGTGATCTAAGAACAAATGCACTTACAATTACTGAAACTAAATACCATTCTACCCATTATGCAAATACACAATACACATAGTTTCATAAAATGTTACTCCATAACAGCCAATTGGTAAAGGTCTATTATCACTCATTTTTTAATAGTTTGCAACATTAGATTTTACTCTAAGACTTTTTTTAATATTTCAGAATTTCAAAGTTGTTCAAAGCTACTGGAACAGAATTTCTGAAATGTGCTCTACTAAAGGAACTACACAAGAAGTTTTAACACAGCTGGGAGGAAAAAAAATGTTTGCCACAATTGCACTGGACAGGTATAACCTACCCCTTCTATACAGGAAGTATTTAACTCATAAAAGTCAGTATTTATCACAAATCCACTGGAACTTACTGTCTTCCCCATAAGTACAAAATGGAAATTTCAGTTAATCACAGAAACAAGTTAGTATGAAAACAGTAAAAATCTTGTAATATTTAGAGGAAAAAATGTTTCAGTCTAGTTTCAGAACAATTTAAAGAAATCAGGTGATTTTAGTTTGTCTCTTTTTAGACTAATCAGTATTTCACTTCCAAAATCTCTAGTCTGAACTCTCCAGGTAATATAAAGCTATTAAAATTTGAAAGAAATTGTCACAAAAATCTCATATCAAATTTGTGTCCAGTACTAAAACACTCTGTCAAAACCTAACAAGATTATTCAAAACCCAGCTCTATATATGACTACTGTTTTCCTTTAGACTTTAATACATTGACACTTGTTTGGATGGCATCTACTTCAATAATAAACTAAGCACTGTGATGCTTCAGCAAAGCAACAAAATACAAGTGTATTTTATGCCTTTTCCCTGTCTGTTTTGATATGTTCTCATAGACTAGCAAAACCTTCAATTTCTGGTTGCACTCAATACTAAAACAATGTAATTATTTTTAACCTAATGCTTTGCCAGAGGTAATGTGTAAATGTATTATCTCTGCTGTTTTTTAACAGTTTACTTGTATTAATTAATTTTCTGATATTTTACAATTCATCCGCTATGAATTTATTACAAAGCAAGCAAATGGTCCAATGAAAAGTAGTGCTCCTGTGACAGATCCTGAACTCAAAATTAAACCCAGTCCCTGTAACATTTAAATGGATTTCTCCCTGTGGATGCACAGGGGCAGTACCAAACTACATGAGGAGCACAAAACCCCACTGTCTAAAAGACACAGCATCCAGAAGGATGTGAGCTGAGGATCACAGAATCATCTGGGTTGGAAGGGATCACTGCACAACATCCAGTCCAACCCCCTTGCAAAGACAGGTGACACAGGAACATGTCCAGGTGGGGTTTAAAAGTCTCCAGAAAGGGAGACCCCATGACCTCCCTGGGCAGCCTGTTCCAGTGCTCTGCCACCCTCAGTGTAACACAGCTCTTCCTCATGTTGAGATAAAACTTACTGTGGTTTAATTTACGGCCATTCCTCTGAGTCCTGTCACTGGCCACCACTCAAAAGCGTCTGCCACCATCCTCCTGGCACCAACGTTTAAAGGAACTATATGCATTAATGTGGTTCCCTCTCTTCTCTAAAAACACCCAGCTCCCTCAGTTTCTAATCATAATGGGGACGCTCCAGTCCCTTTATCATTGTGGCCCTCAACTGCACCCTCTTGAGTCTGCCGCGCTGGCTACCCCTTCCTGCTTCTATCCGCAGAACCACAGGATCCATGTTTTCTGAAGTTGGGAAGAGACGAGGGAGGTCACCTCATCCGACCTCTGCTGCTCAAGGCCGGGTCAGCGACAGCTGGTTCCTCTGAGCATCTGCGAGCCCAGCAATTCAGACCTCCACCCTCGCCAGCCACCCAGCCTGGCGGCGCCCGCCTTCCCCCGGCCGCCGCACATCTCTGCCCACGATGCGCGGAGGCCGCGGCGCTGCCCGCGCCGCCCGCCCCGTCCTTCAGGGCGGCGAGGAGGGGGATGCCCCACGGGAACTTTCTTCCCGGGGCGGCAGCAGCAGCGGCGGCTCCCGCCCAGCCCAGCCCCGCAGCGCGGCGCGGACAGCCGGGCCCCGCCGCCGGCACTGGCACCTGCCCCCGCCCGCCCGCCCGCCGCGGCACCAGGCCCGGCCCGGCTCGCAGGCGGCCGCGGGGGCAGCGCGGGCGCGGGGCCGGCGGGGGGCGCGGCGGGGCGGCGGCGGCGGGTCTCACCTGAAGTCCTTGTCGCTGGATGTCATTTTCTCCAGCAGGTTGGAGATGTGGTACGAGGCGCTCGCCATGTTGACGGACCCGGCCGGGGCGCGGGGGGGAGGGAGAGGAGGAGAGCAGAAGGCGGCGGCGGCGGCGGCGTCTTCCCGGCCTCGCCGGCTCCTCTTGGCCCGCGGCTGCAGGGGCCGGGCCGGGCGGGCCGGGCCGGGCGGCGGGCGGGGGCGGCAGCTGCGGCGGGCGCGGCGGGAGGGGCGGGCAGGCGCGCGCGGCCGCTCGCGCTCGGCGCCGGGTCGAAGGCCGGCGCTGTTGATTGGCTGCGCGGGCGGGCGGGAGGCGCGTGCGGCCCTGTGACACCGCGTGACGTCAGAGCGTACGTGGCGCAGAGCGTGCGCGGGAAGTTCGGGCGCCGCGGGAGAGTGGCGGGAAGGGGGGAGGGGGGGAAAGCCAGTGAGGCCGGCCAGGACTGCGCGTCCCAGCGTGCACCGCGCTCGCGCCCAGCCGGGGCCGTTGGCGGTGCACGCCGGGACGTGTAGTTTGGAGTGCGGCGGGTGGCCCGCGCCGCGGTGGCCGCCGGGATGCGGAGCCTCGTTGTGGCGCGGCGGCGGCGGCGCGGGCGGTGCTGAGGGAGCGCGGCCGGGGCGGGGCGGGCGGGGAGCGGCCCCGGCAGCATCGGCGGCGTTCGGCAGCGCCGGGGCCGCCTCGCCGTGCTCTGGGTCGGCACTGCGAGCCCGCGACACACCCTGATGTTACAGGGGCCTCGCCTCCCCTTCCAGGCCCCCTCAGAGGTGTACAGTGGCTCTCGTCGTAGCTGAGCACGCTCACAAGAATGTCAGATGAGAGCTAAAAATACTGTGCTGTGGAAAATAATTTTCTTGGTAGATAATGGCGTGCTTCCATTGGTCGTGGTTTGCTGAAAGCAGTTTGAAAATGCGAGTGCTTTCAGAGGCCTCAGAAGCCAAAGGACGTTGTGGAGAATGGGGATTTTTTGTGTACACCATTACTGTTCGTGTCAGTCTCATTACCTTCCTGGGCCTAGTTTATGATTTGTCCATGCATAGATAAATGGTATGGAGCATTAGGAGAACTGGGGAAATACTTGCACATTACATCTTCCTCAAAGTTCTTACTAAAGTTCAGGAACGTATAAATAAATAGCCTTAATCCTCAGGTACATGTGTGTGCAGCAAAAGTGTAGAAGTGGCTTTTGAGCCTGTTATTAAAAATAAAAGATGAGCCATAAAGAAAATTTCTTTAGGCATTTATTACTGCAGCTGGCAGGCAGCCTTGCACAGCGGCTAATGGCAAACGCGCTCTTTACTCAGCTGGCACACTGTGTCACCACCGGGCCTGTCACCCTGCCCCCTGCACACACAGCTCTCTGGGAAGATGCTCATGCTGTCATTTCCTGGCCGCTGTGCTATTTTCAATAGGCTGTTCACTTTGAATTTGCTATACTTAATGTAGTGGTTACCTTTACTTCACTTTGCGTGAATGGTTGTATTGGATATTTAATGAAGGAACAATACAGATGAAGATAGACTCAATCTTGACTTGGTTGTGACAGCTGAAAATTGTTTGTGATGGTATTTTACACACACAGGAAATCTGTAGCTCCTCTTCGAAGTACTGAGGCGTGAAAAGTTGAAGTACAAATCTGTGACATTGCCACACTGATTTGTATTTTGCCATGGCAAGGATAGCACTATTCTGAAATGTTTTGGTGACTGTGACTTTTGAGCATCTTACAACTTGTTTCTGGGACATTACTGTCCCACAGTTGTGACGTAGTGCACGAAAATAATGTTCTAACCTGGCCTTTATTTACATTCACAACTTTGGTACTACAGGGGGCCTGGGTGGTAACGGGGTGGGAAAGATCACCAGTTCCAAAAACATTCTGCCCACGCGGTTACCAGGATGCATTAAACTGCAGAAGCCTGCTAAACCAGGCAGACAAAAGACAGCCCTTCATGGCAGTTAGGGTTGTTTTGTTGATTGCTCTTGTAGGGTAAAGCATTGCCAGTGGTCCCTGTGAACCACTGTGTGTTGAGATTCACCTTTTTAAATCCTTACCATTTTCAATTGGACACTAAACGAAGTTATTTCCCTCTTTGGGAATCCTACATGCATCTACTTATAATAAGATATTGTACAAGAGGAAAAAAAATCAGAACAATTCTGCTCTGGTCTGCTAGACAACCTTGAACCCTTCTCAAATTTTTCGTAAATCCTCTGAGATCATCCTACCCTTGCTAGTTCCCATACCACAGTCGCCTTATCCTGCCACTGCTCAAACCCAATTAATGCCAGAAACACAGGCCATCGCAGAGGAAGAAAGTATTTTTTGTTCAAGTACATTTATTACGATTGGGATTCAGCTATAGGAGATGTAATGTTCCAAAGGAAGTTAAACACAGAGAGAGACTAATTGAGTTGAGATTTTTTCCAGCTGATAGCAAACAGCTTCACAGAAGGAGTGGTACTCCTGCTCTGTTCCCTGCAGACATGCATATTAGATGCTCTTCAGTTCATTCACAAAGATAGCTGAAAGCTCAATTAAATGCTGGAACCTGAAAGGATTTATCTTGCTTTGCACTTGCAAATACATTCCCCAAATGTTGAAGAAGAGGGAGTTGGAGATGCATTTGCAGCCCTAGAATTTGAACCCTCCCCATTTTGCAGTTTTGCTTTGGATGGGAGCTGTGAGGCCACTGGGATGGGCAGAGGATATCGGGAATGTGCTGCATCTCAGTCTCAGTCCCAGCATGGAAGGAGTTATACCACACAGCTGTACTCAGCTTAAAGGGAATCCTTTTGGATAACAAGTTAAAAGCTGGTTATCATTTTTTACAGCTGATTTTGGGGGAATGAAAGGAAAATTGCTGCTCTAGTTCAAAAGCTGCTCACTGCTGCAAGCAGATATTTGAACCAGAGCACCTTACAGTTGTGGTTTATCACTTAGAGATACATGGCTGACTTTGAACATATGAATTCTGAATTTTCACAAAGATGCCTGGAAAGAGAGTTTTACAAATGTATTGACTGGTTTTATTAACAAACCACAGATAGTTTCAAAGAAGTGATCTAGATCTAAATATGAAAGAAATAAAAAGGAATGGTATGGCAGCATTTAACTTAAGGCAAACAGTTTTTAAAAATAGCACAACCTACACTGGAATGGTCTCATAGGTAAATGTGTGTTCCAAGACATTAAGGTTATTATTGTATTGCATTGTATAAACTGTCATGTTCCAAGACATGAAGGTGAGTTAACTGTACAACTTTAGTCTTGGCTTTGGAATCGTAATCCTATCTATACTCTGCCAAGGGTGGATTTTTTCCCCCCCCTTACTTTCTATTTTCCTTATTTTTCAAGTTAGATGGCATTCCATAGCAAATTATAGCAATTTCCAAAGTAGGACACAACTAAATAAATGATTGGCTGCCTTTGACCTCATAAGCCAAAGTTTATGTTATGGTTTTCTTTCTTCCTAAAAGAGAAAATTTGTTGATGTGCAAATAAGAGTGCCAAAGCATCTTTCCAAATGGTGCTAATCTGCTGATTTTCACTTAAGATGGTTTCATTTATGGACAATTGAAGGTACTGTTTGCTTTATTTAGGAGATATCTCTACTGACTTACCAAAAAGAATAAACAATATCTACAGCTGTGAACTACCTTCCTAACCCAGATAATCCACTTCTGAAAAGCAAAGCAAAGCAAAACAAAGTGTGTGAGTATCTGATTCCATCAGCTTTAAAAAGAGAAAGATAGGAAAACAGTGCTAAAAAGAATGTATTCATCTGGGCAAGTAATGGAGTGAAACAACTGTCACATGAGCTCAAATTATCTCTCTAAAAGACAGAGTTCCAATAGCACCCTCATCATAAGATTAAGTTTCAGGAAACATAATATCTTAAAGGAAAAAAATATAACAGTGTTTTAATTAAAAGGTTAAAAAACTGTAAAACCTCTACAATAAAACTAAAAGAAATTTCCCTTCTTCTTGCTTAACACTGCACAGCTTTTTGCAGCATATGTGGTCACTTACAAATACATACCACAAGCACACAAAAATTAAAATGATCAGTCTTTCAAATGAAATCTGATATGAAATATGACCCAGAAATTTAGATTCAAATTTTTTTTATCCTTGTATTATTTTCATGCCAAATGAACTTGGTTTACAGAGCAAAATGTTTTTTCTCCCTCAGTAACTCTCCTGAAAATCAGTCCAGGTTGTTTTTCTTTTTGCTTGACTGTTTGCATTTTCATGCCTTCTCACAACTTGAAATTTATAATTCCTTCAGAGCCAATTATGTTTCCCTTTATGTCAGCATACCCAAATTTGTTAATGTAATGATCTCAGCAATGCTTGTACTCGAGACACTTGTCTTCAATAAACTTAAAAGCACTTGTTTAATTGGAACTTCTGTTATTGAACAATATTCTCTGTATTTCAGAAGTTGTAAAAATACCAATTAAGTGTTTGCACTATTTAGGCTCATTAGAATCAGAGGTAGCTGTACTATGGATTTTCTTTATTCTGGATCCCACATTTCAAGAAAGCCTTGACCATACCTGCAATTTAGAGATTTCAATGTTAGTACATTGGCTAATTACAATATGAGTCAATGTTTGTCAAAGTGGACATAAGGGCTAATCTGTTTTGTTTCCTGACACAACAACTGAATTCTGTTGGTTCTTGCTTTTGAACTGCTTCACTTCCAGCCACAGAATGTGCTGTCTCCAGCACTTATGAGACTCAGTAACTGCAAAGTTGAAAAAGTACAAATACAATTATTCTGCCATGCATCAATGTGAACAGAGAGGGCTAAAATTAAATTGGAATTAATGAATCGAGGGAATGGAGTGTAACTTTGCAGAGTCTGATTTTTTGTAGCAAAACTGACTCATCTGGAGGATTGTCCAAGGTGAAGTGACTCAGTGAGTACTCTTGGAGCAGGTGGTGCCTATTGTGAGTTTACCATCACTCGAACAAGGAACACAGTCCACTGCCTGTCAAGATGTGTCCCTGTTGGCTGCCACAAACTGACTCATGTTTTGATCTTTTCCATACTCTGTGAATGTTCTTCTGAAGGGCTTTATTAGTCTTTAACTCATATGTTGAAGCTGAATGGCTCTTAATATATGATGTATGCTTTTCTTTCAAATATGCTACTTGAGAAATAAATTCATAGTAATTACTCAGTATACACTGTCATCCACATTCCCAGAGCAGAACCTAAAAATATCCCCTGGCTTCCATATGCTCTGCAGGAGGCACTTCTCCAGGCATCCTTGTGTAATTGACTGCAGTTTTTAGACCTCCCGTGTAATACCTGCAGCACTCAGGTCCTCCTGAGCAGGAACGTACTTGCTGGTCTTTATTAGAGACTCTTCTGGGACTGAGAACTCTACGTTCAATCAGCTCAAAAGTTCTTTGATTTATTTTTTTAGGGTTTTTTTTAGTGAAGTATTTTTGATACATAGTAAGTGTTTATTATGTACAAAACCTTGCCAGAGGAATACTAAATTCAAGTACTGATTAGAGTTTGTCTGTTTATTTTCCTCTTCCTACTTAGTTTTGCAGAGACAACAAGGGTGACAGTACCATGCACAGGAACAGACTAGAAAGCTGCAGTAGGATTGCTTTTGCTGTTTGTACTGACAGAACTGCCATTTCTCCCTTCAAAATCTTTAAGTGCTTTGAATTGAAAGCTTCCAAAGGTGAGAAGTCAAGGTCCCACCCCCAGAACTTAATGAATCTTCTAATATGTGACAAAGCTCTGGTGACTCCTTGTCCACGTTAAAGTTTTACCTAAACTTAGCGAGCTCATTGCTCATTTATGTCAAGACCTTTTTTTCCCCTTTTCCCAGGAAGCAGGACTACTGAAGGGGCTGGGGTCTCTGGGGTCTTTCCATTTTCTGGCTGTCTTGCATGGAGGTGGTGGCACCAAATTAAGGATGACCAACAACTGGTCTCTTCAACTCAGCACTGAAGGTCTTTGTGGGTGTCAACTACCATTTGAACAGAAACAAGAATTAATTTATATTGCAGAAAAGTCCCACCATAACCTCTTGAACTCTGGGGCTTAGAGTCTTTGAAGATGATTTTGTTCATTTGTGTAAATCATTAACTACATGTTTGTTGCTAAAATTAGTTAACACGAAGTCATAAGTTTACCTGCATATATTATTAGCCTATTCATATAATTCTAGGATTAGTAACCTAGATACCAAGGTATGGTATAAGTTTAGGAGATCTATGCTATGGCATATGTTTGAACGTGTCAGAGCCACCATTAGAATTTTTAAACCCTCTGGCTTTGTAAAAATTCTCTTCATAATAAGTATGTATTAAATTGAGGACTGCCAAGTATGGTGGATTATTTGTGAATTTATATATCTGATAGGCAAATATGAAAGAAGGTATGAAAAGAAGCAAGAATACAAGTCAAGAATCTGATATATCTCATGTGCATTATTCAAGCAAAAGGAGGCTCCCAAACAAAAACATCTACAATTAGTTGCAATACTTTTGAAATCATTACATGCCAGGAAGAAAAACGTGTATCAGTTTTTACCAATCAAATTTAAACAACATGTTTAAATTTCAAAACAGTCTTAAGAAATGCCTTCCAATATTTTGTTATCTCTTTGGGGGGTTAATGATGCCAGTAGCTCTCACTGAGAGATCTGGTAGTTTTTAATAACTTCCATCACAAAAGTCAACCCGTATGTTTCAGTCTGATGCCGAGGATGTTATTTCAAAAACAAAAATAGTTCTCCAAAACTTCTTAGTCTTTTCATTTATTGGAAATTGAGTCATATTACTTATGTCAGAAACATCTCCTGCCTGTCACAGTCAAGGTGACTTACATGACTTTTAATTTTTTTACCACTTTTGTGGTACTGGCAGTGTAAGGATGTCATTTTATCTCTGTATTCAGCTATAATGGTACTAGATCTGGGCTTTGTTCTATTATCGTCTTATAGAGGTCAAAATTAGTCATTTTTCTAAGATTTTAGCATTACTAGCCAATGCTTCAGAGAGACTGGAACAAATATATTGTAGAAGCAATGTCATTTGGAAGGATGAGATACAGAGAGACAATTGTCTGCTCACATATTGCAAGATGAAGATGATTTTGTCTCCCAATGATTTGTAAGAATGTCCTTGAAGTCCATTGCTGCAGTGTTTCTGGAGGCAGTGCTTTCTGTAACAATAGAAATAAATAAGCTTCTTTCTTTGTTTTCCCTTACCTGATGTCATCATTTACGCCAGCGTGCAGTCAGTGTGAAAAAGCTGCTCTGATGGCATTTTGTAGTATCTTTGCCCTGCTGTGAATAGTGACATCCTGTGCAGCTGTGATGGGCATGGATGGAAGGAAGGTGCAGTTTTGCAGCCTTATCTTCCTTCAGGAGGTCATCAAAGAGTGTGCCCAGATAGAACTACTGTCAGATCTAGTGTCCCTCAACTCTCTCTTGAATCCTCTTCTGGTCCAGAGAACCAGATGGAAAAACACCTACTGTATTCTGCCAGTCTCGTGTGTGGCCAAGTTTTTTTTCTTGTGAGATACAGATTTATTCCATGAATAAACCACATAATCACATTGTTCTCAGGTCCTTGATATGTGTTGCTTTCATTCTTGTCCACTCTGCTTTTCTACGTGGTTTTACCAGGGTCATTCTGACAACCCATGAAAGGCTGAGAACAGTGAGATTTGTGTTATGTTAAATTTACACAGCATGAGCAGCTGGGACTGAAAGAGAATTTTCATTACCCCTCAGTAGAGTATAGTCTGAGGCATCTAGCTGAGAAGCTATGATACCATCCTGAAGGAATAGTCTGTACATGCTTCAAGGTCAGCTTGTAAATACTTTATTTTGGCTTGTAGATATTTTATTTCAGTTGAAAGATCCCATTTTAGTCAATGTTCATGAGCAAGACTACTAGAAGAACACTAGAAGAAGAATACTTACAGGAGTAATTTTTTTTTTCTGTTCAGAACTATTTGTCCACAACTGCAAATTTGTCCAGGGGTGCAAAGGTTTTTTTGTTTCAAAAAGGATGCAAAGGTTTTTTTGTTTCAAGAAGCCAACTCCAAAATTATATTTCCTTGAGATGATTCATCTGGTGGTGCAGTGCTGCCCCTGCAAAGCAGTCAGAGGAGGTTGGCAGTGGTCCATGGTATTTCAGGCTTCAGTGAATCGTGGAACGTGGTTGGCTTGGGTGAGCCATCTTGGTTGATTCAAGGCTGCTTTAAACACAACGAAGCACTTCAGCACATTGCTGAATTTTAAACCAGAGTGGTGTCTTATGGCTTCGCATCTGCTTGTGCACTGTGTTGGGAGAAAGATGTTACTGTGTATGGCAGGTGTATTAAGCAGGGAGAAAATCTTTATCACTATATAAGTTCTGAGGCCCAGGTCCTTCTTTAGTTCCTGTATTTAAATCATGTGCTTCAGATGTCAGGAAAAAATAGATTCTGTAATTTCCTTAATGAGTACCCAGCTTGTCAAAGTTCTTAGCTCAAGTTAGCACTTTACAACATGAATCGCGTTTTCAGCATCAAGCAGGATAAATCCCTGACACATTTGCAAAACCAAGTGAAGTCTGAGATAGCAAAAACATTTCCAGAACTGTGGAAAGTAATCGAAGGCAGCATTAAATCTACTTGATTCTCTTCCATCACCAACCACCTCGGTGTCCAGATAGATAATTCAGAACAAATGTGTTCCTTTGAGTGATTGGAAACAACTGGAATGAAAATCCATTTTCACATCAATTGCTAAACACTGACCAAATGAACAATTATGATGCTGAACCATGTTCTAATCTGGAGAGGTGTAGAAGCTTGTCTGTCTGTCTGTCTGTCTATCTATCTATCTGTCTATCTATCTATCTATCTCTTTCAAGATAATCCACTGTTGGAAGACAGAAGGCAAAATAACTATGTCACAATTGTTTCTGCTTTTCCCACCAACTATTTCCTGTAAAATTGTCCTGTTTGAGGTTTCTGCCTTAAGATAACTCTTGCACCTGCTGTTCAAAGATTAACTTGCATCTGTTGAAAAGAAACTGCCGTTTGGGGTCAAATATGTTATCAAATGACATTTTTAATTTATTTGTGCAGCTAGGGCTACTGAATTAGAAAATCTTGCTCTTCATTTTGAGCTTTACTGTGGATCTGTATCATAAAATATTTTTTGAGACAGTGAAAACACTAAGGTGCTCAGTTTTATGGCAGGAAATAAAGGAAAAAAGGACATAATTTCTTCCTGGATTTCTCTACAGTAAGATATCTGTACTATTAATATTTCAGTTGCATAAGTAATTCTATACACATCCAAAAACCACTCAGGTACCCCAAAAAGTTATAGATTTTCATTATTAATTACTTGATTCTTTCACTGTCATCTCTGGTAAGTACTTTCCTCTATGCCATCCTCACACCTTTGAATTACTTTGTTGTTAAAGTAATCTTTATGCCAAGCACCAATTCAGTGTCCTTCTTGATGTGTGCAGAATATGGCATAAGAGCAATAAGAAAGAGCAGTGTCTGCTTCTGGAAAAAATAAGCTTTATGTATGGAGATGTTCCCAACAGAGAGTCTTTAAGAATTTTTGCAGGAAGCTCATAATGTGGTTACTCCTCATGTAAAATAATATTCCTCCAGAAAAATTATTTGATTACAGCTATAGTTCTTTATCTTTGCAGAGGTCTTTGGGATGTTATTCTAGAATAACTTCTTTATGTACGCAAGCTCAGCAACAATCAACATTATTGAAGTAGAGTTATCTACATTCACTGTTTTTAAAACAAAAAAGCTGAAGAGTTAGCGCTTGACAAAGAAGCAAAGGAATAAGGGCTGAAAATACACCACTATTTTTAACAAACTGGTATGAATTGCTCATTCCCTCCATGTTGCCCCCTGAATGTTGCTTTCTCTTTTGACAAGATCATTTACTCAAGCTGCCTCTTTTGGCACATACAGTTTCTGGCCCACAGAGTCAAGTAAACCCCAGATTGTCATCCTTTTTTGCTGTCAGGGATTAAAATTCCTATGTAAACAGAATCAGGTGATGATACAAAATGGAAGCTAGTAATTCCATTTGCTATGCTCTTAGACCTTGTAGTGTTGGTATACATTTATAGTTACTTCCAACTGAAATCTAATTCATGCCTATTTATTTTGTTTACCAACAGTTCCCAGGACAAACTGGTGTAAGAGGTTTAAAATGTATTTACCATTGTCCACATCTCATTTTAAGAGTTATCATAATTTATGCTCAATATAAATGCCTAAAGAGCAAGACTGTATTTCTAGGAATTGGAGCAAAATAGGACTTCAGCAAAAAAAAATATTCTCTGTCTGGGTTATCAAGTGGTACAAGACTGTCCAGGGTTTTAGCAGTGATTAAGGAATGCAAATGAAGTGCAAAAGAAATGCTTGTTGTCCTAAGTGCTGAATGATATCAAGAACTAATGGAGCAATCAGCCCCTTTAATCCAAAGAGTCATTTTACAGTAGAGGGAGAAAAATGTGGTAATCACAACCTATAATGTGATGATGGAAGATACAGTGAGAGTGATAGTCCTTTAAAGTTCATATTACATTTTTCACTAATGATCAACAAGTTCAACAGTAGCTGAAGTCAGATTTCTATAGGCAGTTATTGTTTCAGCTGTCATTACCCCTTCATTACTTGCCATCAATGAAAGTTTTCAAGCAGTAGATCCAGTCTTTGGCTTAGCTGTGCTTAACTGATGTACCAAAACACACTCAGAAAGGAAAAAACTGCAAGATTTTTTGATACCCAGTGACTTAAATGTGAGGAAGAATTAAAGGAAATAATAAAAACAGTGTGCACTGAATCACAAAAAGGAAATAATGTCTTTTTGCTAATAGGGCTACATAAAATAAAAACAAAGCAGTGGACGTGCTTCAGGTCCAATTGATGCTGACAGAATTAAGGTTCCTGATATTTAAGATTGAGTCACACTGTGTGGCAGTCATGGTAGATTTTCTCTTGGCTATAAAAAACCCTTGTGATTCCAATAATAAAAACAGTTTCACTGAAATTCTGCAGCTTAATTCTTTTCCCTTCAAACCAAACCCGAGGAGCTGATGGCACAGAAGTTATGGGAATTATACATCACATCAGTGCAGAATGATCTAATTTGCTCTGATGCAAAAGTCCTAAAGAAATATGCTGCTGAGGCGATCCAATCAGGCAGGGTTTCTTCTTTTCCTGTTCTAGTTTAGAAAGCAAAAAAACTGATCTGAAAACTAAAGCTATGCCCTCCAGAGAGTCACCTTATCACAAAATCAGTCACACATGAAATGCATAAATCTTTCAGGGAAAATAGACATCAAATCCAGCCTGGTGGTGTTATCATCATTTTAGAGCTTCAGTAATGATATTCCAGAGAAATTTATAATGAACCCACAAAAAGAAAGAAGTCTGGAAAATTCACTTTCATTTCATACATGAATTAAAACAACAGCTCCCAGACTGAGATAGTTCTCTCTAATCATAGTAAGCAAACCTACACCTAAAGAACTGTCAAAAAAATCTTGCTAACATAAGTACAGTGTACCAGAATGTCTTCAGAGTTTATTTTGCCAAATGCAAAGGTACTGAAGTGTGATGTCTTTTTCTGCTACTAATAATACAACCAAGTATGATGATCTAGAAGGCTCAGTGTGCTCACAATTGTTCTCTTTTGTATCGAGGGTGGCAATTCAAATCCTGAAATAAGTGGAGACAGTGAATTCTGTTGTCATATCTGCTTTGAGGGATTTGGTCAGAGTTCCTGGTAAACTGGTATTAATCACATGCAAAATGTTTAGTGATAAATTGTTGCCCTCTTAATCCTCAGAGAAAGAAATAATATAGACTGAAGCAGGCAGGAAGAACAAAATTCTCACTAGTTCTGTAGGTTGTTCCCCTTTGGGCAACAGATTTACATTGAGGAATTGAGCCAGGAACAGCAAAAGAAATCTTGTAACGCTTCCCACCTACATCTTCTAGTACCAGCCTTATGCTTAGCCAAACTTGGTCAATTTTGTTTCAAAATTCTTCATGAAAGGCATTTTCAGGTCTGCATTGAACTACTAAATGACAGCTAGAAAAATAACCAACAGCAACTAAGGAAGTTAAAGTAACTTTTTTTTTCCACTGAGGAAAACACATTTCAGATTTGCATTCTACTCATTCTCTCTCAGTAGTAATTTATTCTTTAGTCTTGTGCAACAGGTCATTAACCTGCTTAACAACCCTAAATTTAGATGATTTCCCTTTAGAGAACTGTAGTGAAAATGCCAAATCTTTCTTCCATTTCATTTTCTTTGATAGTTTACAGGAATGCATGTACTGGGATTTTTCTTTCACAGTGGCAAACAGTAGTTTAGCTCTTAACTACGTGGGATCCAGATTTGGGATCATATGTCTGTGTAGAGTCTTTTTATCTGCTGAGTCTGATTATATTCAGATCAATATTATCTAATGGCTGTTATCACCAGTAGGATATTTCAAGGGTATTTCAACTTCCACCACCATTTGACAGTAGGCAGAAGGTATCACTGCAAAGTTATTTGGTCATCTTGATTTTTTTTTTTCCTAATCACAATCAAGACGATAATCCTTGAGAGGATTATTTAAATTTTTGATCCACATGCCCCATATTTTACCTGCACCAATAGCCACATGGCTGTTTAAAACACAAATCACGTGAAGAAAGCAGAAGCTAGAGCTATTCCTGAAAGCATAGTGACAGTTCAAACCCCCTCCTGGGTTTTGCCTCTCTCTCATTGGAATTGGTGGACAGAAGTTGATATTCTAAAGTTATGTTTAGATTTCCTATGTTTCCTTTGATGTGTTCAGTCTTGTTCTCACCCATATTGATGTTCTTTTCCAATGCATAACCTGGAGGCAAAGGCCAAAACTTCTCTAGCTTAGAAGCAAATGTATTACTTGTTTTTCTTGAAGGATTATAAAACCCCATCATGTCTCTGCCAGAGATGTTCACTGAGAGAGATGCCAGCCAATATGTTCCAGGATTAATTAAAGAGTTTGTCTGCCAGACATTCTTTAAGTCTGCTATTTCTCGTTTTATTTTTACTTTTTGGCATGTAATAGTATTTCCATACTTATTAAATCCTGACTGATAATTACATGCAAAAGAGCAATTAGCAGCAGACAATTTAGTGGCAAAGAATTTATAATTTGAACTGTTTACCATTCAGAGATGACTGAAAGTGATATCAACTGCATCAAATGAAACTTCATCAGTGATATTGTTCCAGTGGAAGTTCCACCTGGGGTGCTCTCTATTTCTTCAGTCTATCTTTGCATTAAGCTTAAAATCAAACCTGTAAGTAGACAGTTGCTGGAATATCCTGCAGAATATCAGGTGTTTCCTAAAATCAAAACCTCATTTCATTGTTCAGCACTGTGTGTGTTGAGGAACCTGTCCTTGTGTTACCTCCTGTTTTTATTAGAAAGCCTGAGTGTCACGAGTTAGCATAAATGACATTTCCTTGTCAAAGAATCCCTCACTGAGTGGTTGAGATCTACAGAGGTTTCCCCTGCTTGTTTTCTATACTTATTTTAATAGAAGCTTTACTTTTTTGTCTGCGGGAGCATAGATTCTGTGTTCCAAAAATAATAGTGCCATTTCAAGTACAATCACTAGGCCAGCAAATGCAGAACCCTTATCAATTAGTTCATATCTGAAAAAAGAAAAAGATTTGATGACTAGTAAAAAAAGCTCATTCTGAATGGGACGTTGAGGGCAAGGATTTGAACACCTCTCTGATCATGAACAAAGCAGGAACCAAAATGTCTCACCATTTTGACAGCCCTTTGAGCTTGAAGTGTTTCAGTCCATTTATGTATGGGCAAGAATATGCACAGGCATTACCATTTTTATAGGAATAATTATCAACTATCTCTGGTTCTTCTGACACATGTCAAAAAAAAAGATCTGAAAATAGTGCTGGATAACCAAAAAGAACAAGAATGTCTGGAAAAGAGAAGACATCCCCTCCCCTCAGACTCCGAGGCTTGATTTCTTTCTATATTTTCATGCTTTAGTCTGTTGCTCTTTTCCCTGAAGTAACACTGCCCTTGAATTTATACTGCAGTTATCCAAGATTGCTTCTGTGTAAACCTTGCTTTCAATTGCCCCTTTTATGGTCAACCATCCCATAAGAAACTGCACAGAAAACTCAGTACATTTATGATTCATCATCTCAAAGGAATTTGGGACCAGTTTATTAAGTAATACTAAGAAAGAAAAAGCTGAGATGAATACCCAAGTTCACAAATCCCTTTAAGATAGGCAGGTAGCAGAGTATAGTTGTGCCAGTTTTAATGCCCTTGCACCTCTAAGAAGCCATTATGATGGGTTGTCCCTGGCTGGATTCTAGGTGCCCACCAAAGCCATTCTATCATGCCCCTTCTCAGCTGAGCAGGGGAGAGAAAATGTTGGGAAAGTCTGTTTGGTTGAGATAACAGGGATAGATCACTCAGCAGTTACTGTGACAGGCAATACAGACTAAACTTGAAGACATCAGTCTAATTTGTTACCAATCAAATTCAAGTAGGATCATGATAAATAAAACCTAGTCTTAAAATACCTTCCACACCTCCCCCTCCCTTTTTCCCAGACTCAAGTTTACTCACACATTTTGCATTCCTCCCCTGAAGCAGCGCAGCAGAAATGGGAATGGGGGCTGTGGTCAGTTCCCTACACGTTGTCTCTGCTGCTTCTTCCTTCTCGGGGAGAGGACACCTTACACTCTTCCCCTACTCCAGTGTGGGTCCTCCCCACGTGAGACAGTCTTCCACAGCCTTCTCCAGTGTGAGTCCTTCCCACAGGCTGCAGTTCTTCACAAACAGCTCAAGCATGGGTCTCTTCCATGTGGTGCTGTCCTTCACAAACAGACTGCTCCGGCACTGGTCTCCCATAGGATTACAAGACCTGCCAGCAAGACTCTCTCCATAGGGCCACAGGTCCTGCCAGGGCCCAGCTCCAGTATGGGCTTCCCACAGGGTCACAGCCTCCTTCCAGCATCCTTCTGCTCCTGCATGGAGTCCTCCATGGGCTGCAGGTGGATCTCTGCATCCCTGTGGATCTTCATGTGTGGCAGGGGGACAGCCTGTCTCACCATAGTCTGCACTACGAATTGCAGAGGAATCTCTGCTCCAGCACCTGGAGCAGCTCCTGCCCCTACTGCACTAACCTTGGTGTCTGCAGAACTGTTGCTCTCACATTTTGTCACTCCTCTCTTCCAGCTGCATCTGTGCAGGATTTTTTTCCCCTTCCTAAATCTGTTATCCCAGAGGCACTTGGCACTGTCACTAATGGGCTCAGCCTTGACCAGCAGAGGGTCCATCCTGGCGATGTCTGGCATTGTCCACTGGACATGGTGGCAGCTTCTCACGGAATTCACCCCTGTAGCCCCTCAGCTACCAAATCCTTGCCACACAAACCCAATACAGTCATGTAGATCTTAACTCTCTGTGTTGACCCGGAGACTTGCAGTGGCAATAGCGCCCTTTCAAATACTAGTTTAAGGCTCATACAAAAGGGAGTCTGCTATCTACTGGTGAATGTTTCCTTCCCGATTCACCTGCTATGTGCTTCCAACCAAGTACTGACCTAATCAAAACTCATTTAGCTTGTGAGAGCTCATGTGACTCCAAACTGGCAGGTATGATTTGGAATCGTTCAGAACTCAGCAGAAGAAAACATATTCACTTCATATTGCAAACATCCAACCCTGAGCATGCATTTTTTGTTCATTACAAAAAGGCACACTGATTGTCGTAATAGGAAAGCAGAGAGGATCAGTTTTGAGGCTGTGTTATTTTTTATTTATTTGCATGTGTAAATAATGTGTAACTTCTTCGATCTAACCGACATAACAGGAAGCTCTTGTTTGCTTTACAGTTGAAGGGTAAGTGTAATGAAAAACATCCTTCAGCATCTCTCATGAATATACATAACTGTGGCTCCATAATGACCTTTCAAGCCAAAACCAGAGAGCCTGAGAAAGCTTTGGTATGGATATACTTGTTGCATCAAAGTTGTTGAGGCCATTGCCTACATTGTACTTACCAGCAGTTTTAAAGCACCACAAGAGTTTGTTGCCTCCACATCTATTGCAGAACGATAACTGCATTATACTTGGTTTCATTCCTCTGAAGTCAATGTTCACTTTCACTTTGCTAACCCTAAGTCAAAACAGATAAATCCAGCAAACTATTAAGACAATATTGTTTTTAAGACAAAGGGTGTGTTTCTTTAATAAAACAAGAGACAACCATGCAATAAGACATTAAAATATTTACGCCTACAAAGAGGCAAGTAAGCATAGTTAGCCAGGCAATATTACTTAATTATATTTTAATAGAGTCTGCTGCTCTACTAGATGGAGGGTTCTTTATGGAGGAGATCCTCACCCGTAAAAAACCAATTCCATTTGCGTATACAAAAAAGGCACAAAACTTTTCAAAATAACAAAGGATTTTTCAGGCATTGAGTTGTTATAACCTCTCTGTCCTAGTCTGGGAAAAAAACCGGTCTTGATGGTAGATTGCGGAGTCCATCTGGTCGGGTGGGGTGTGGTGTGTGTACCAGTCCTTTCCCCTTTCAGTGGGGAGATGTCTGTCTTTCCACAGAGCCCATTCTTGCCTGCCTGGCTGCCTGCGCATTAATAACAGGGAACAGAATCCATTCAGTGATTGATACCAGCTTATGCTAAACAATTTCCCCTCCTGTTTCCAATAAACATGGCTGTTCAAATAGATTATAGTGTCTCAGAGCGTTCACATCCCCTCCAATCCCCCTCCCCGCTTCCCCCCTCCCGCCTTAGATGTCCTTTAGCTGCTCTTTTGTGATGGTAATGAAGCTAAACAGCATTTCAAAGAGGGCTTTGATTAGCATGATAACCGTGTAGTGGTTTGATGGGCAGCATGGAATGGTTGTCTAGCCTTCCAGCACCAACAGCTTCGAAGAGAAGTTACACAATTTGTTAAAATGCATGCATGGATGTAGATATGAATGTATGTGTGTTTGCATTCACATAAATGAGGTATCAATAAAACCTGACAAGGTCCATTCATTGATACTCCCTGTTGGAACAGCGTTTTCTTGATGCACAGGCTAATTGCAGCAATTTGCCAAAACTTGCCTGGGTAATCCGTATGCATTTAAAGCGGGAACAGGAGGTGGAACTGCGGTAGAGCTCAGTAATTACTCATCGTGTGCAGCATCACCACATTGCTGCTCCTCAAGCCACTGGGCATTGCTATAAATTGGACTTCTGGAAATGGCATGCAGCAGAAAGACTGCAGAAAACTCCGTGTCTCAAGACCTATGTAGCAGTGTCAACACGCACACCGATGGCTGAAATTAAAATGCCGTGACACCACTAATAGTGTCCCAAATCAGATCATTTAGGTTAAGAGTTTATGCTGAGAGAATGCCCTTTCTCCCTTGTGATATTTATTCCTTTTTCTGAAAATTAGGTGCAAGACAAAAGTTTATTCCTGGACTGTTGTCTGACACGCATTATGGTTCTAAAGGGTTAGAGACACACATTGGGATGGGGTGAGTAGAAGCCCCTTGGTTGTTTCATCGTAGTTAGACTTTATGGGACATTACTAACTCCTCTGGTTTAATTTGTTTTTGAGTTTCAGCTTTCAGCCTCCCCATTGTAATTATTTGGAGCATGACCATGAAAAACTGTCTTAATTGAAATAATGTTTCCTCTGATTTCTTTTTTACAATGTTTGTATGTATTTTGGCAGCCCTTCAGGATGTTATATGTTAAGCAAGTAGATGACAAGTGACATCTTGCTAGTCTGCAAATACTTAAATTCCAGAATATGAAGAAGCTTCATGTGATTTATAATAGCAACATCTATCTGCAATCCAAACAGAAAGTAAGAGAAGGTACAAAGGTACATTGCAGAGGAAACAGATGAATTCAGCAGCATCATGAAGCTGATCACTATGACAAAAAACTGACTGTCACCTCTGTAAGTGTACTCAGAACGGCAGCTATGGTTACTAAAGAATGTCAAAAAGCCTTACAAAGAGGTTTATCTGCTTTAACTCTAGAAATACAAACAGCATGAATCCAATATACACTTTGCTATAATATGTATGGGTTTAGGCAAATATTGACAAAAATACTCAAATCAAGCCAACAAAACCCAAGGAGTTATTTGGAACAGGAAGTATGAAAACCATGAGTAGCCTGGTGCTGCTGTGTAAATTTTGGATGTGGAGGGCCCTGTGTTAACAGCTGGATGATCGTGGGGGACTGAGCGCCTGGGGAACAGCTCAGTGGGAAAGGGCTGGAACTCGTGGCTGACAGCAGGATGAAACATGAGTCAGCATCATGCCATGTGTGGTGGGGATGGCTGGGAGCATGCCCAGCTGTGTCGGTAGGAGCAGCATGGCCAAGAGATTATCACCCTTCTCTCAGTGCTCATTAGCGCGCAGCTGGAATTCTGCATCCAGTTTTGGGCCCTGCAGTACAAGAAGGACATAATAAACTGGAGTGAATTCAGTGTAGAGCTACCCTTGACGGTCAAATCTGGGGCACTTGCCCTTAAAGGAGATACTGAGGAACCAGGGAGTGAATCTTCAGTCTGGGAAAGGGATGACTCTGGGGGAACCTGGCAGCAGTACTTACTAAACTGGTACTAACAAGCACCTATCAAAGAGCACTTCTGCCTTACTGAGATGCTGGAACCAGTACATGGCAGCAAGACAAAGGACAATGGCCATGAAGAGCTAAATGGCAGACATGACTGGGTATAAAGGAAAATATTTTGCTGATGAAACTAAAAAAAATATTGGAACAAGGAGGTTGTGCAGTTTCTACTCATGGAGGTTTACAATGCCTAGCTAGATGAAGCCCTGAACAACTGAATCTGACCTCATAGTTGACTCTGTTTTGAGCAGGAGGCTGGACTACAGCCATCTTGAGGTCCCTTCCAGCCTGAGTTACCCAGGGATCCTGTGTTTCACACAACTCATAGCAAAGCTGTACAACTTTGCTGCAGGATGCTGCAGACACTGTGGGTGTCACTGTGGGTTTCAGACATTGGCCAGGGTCACCAAAGGGAAATGCACTGATGTTTTGGGTCTGAACCCCAAACAAACACATGGAGACTGGGAAATGTTCAGAGGAAATACTACTGTAGGCTTGCTATTAACTGATATTCTTCCTTGTGCAGCTGCTTATGGCCGCTGTCTGAGTTGGGGACTGACTGTCCATTTCCCAAACCAGTACAGCTCTTTTTGTCTTTTTTATTTCTATAAAACACATCATCAGCATGATCTACTGTTTCAAACCTAAAATTTTGCAGAGCTTTTAATTACAGGGAAGTGGAGCTTTTAGAACGTCATCCCTACCCTTGGAAGGAATAGTAAAATAATGAGGCTTTTCAGACTATATTTTTTTCCAGTCAATTTTCATAATGACAGTATTTGGGGGGAAATTGAAGATTGTAGCATATTACCAAGAAGTACCAGAAATGTTGTAGAGAGATCTATTTTTATTTAATTTTATTTTTTTTTTACTTTTTGAGAAGTTCAACAAGTTCATTACAATCTGCCTTTCAAGGTCATCCATCTGAATCAATGATCTTAGCTCCACCAGTTCTGATTTTTTGAATAAAATTGTAATTACCATCCTTTTAAGCACCAGCTGTTCTATTGAAACATGATACTGGTTATGTACTCAGTCCTGGTGGAAAAATATCTGTGAGCTGCTCTTCACTGAAGCCTCAGAGCTGATTGCAAGAAGCATTTTTAGTCACAGAATTAAAGGGGCCACAACCAGATCCTTTATGGATACAGTTCCTTCTCCTTTTATGCCTTACCCTGTTCAAACGTGCATTTGAACTTCCACTGTACTTGTTCCTTATAAAATAAGGAGAAAAGGGAAAGTTCAGTATCATGCAGTGGAATGTGCAAAGCAAAAATCTTATGAGCTTGTCCATATGATGAGCCATATGAAGGCAATGCACAGATACAGGAACATCTCTGCCCTTCTTTAGTAGCACCTATTTTTTAGCAGTGTGCACCGTCTTTATTGACAGGCAACCAAGGTTAACAATTTAAAAGGAAGTCTATAATCTACGTACAGTAGGATACTGTACTAAAGAAGAAATCAGTGATGAAAAGAGAAGCAGAAGAAGTGCTTTTCTAGCAGGATTTGCAGGAGAATTGAAAGGCTGATTGGCACAGGAAGTGGCATGGGAAAATAAAAGCAAGAGGTAGAATTTGTCTTGGCAGGAAAGCGATGTTCTACTATTAGAAATGCCTGCAGGCCAAAAAGAAAAAAAATCCTGTGCTGAGATTTAAAAAGGATTTTCCAACTGCTTTAAAGCTCAGATCCTACACTAAATACCTTCCTGAAGCACATAGAATTTGAGAAGTGACGAATATTTTGGTCATATTCAGGGAAGCCAGAGACCAGGGAGTATTTCTCCTCTCAGGCTGGGATAGTGACAGTTTCAGTGCAGACAGGCAGGATGCAAGGAGCAGCCAGGCACTGTGGTGCACCTGCCAACTGCTGCATCCCTGCCTTCCCGCCTTTCCCCTGAGAGATTTTTTCTTTACATGTTATATTGTAGTGTATTTTTCTTTTTTTCTTCTATTTTTATAAGAAATGAGGACAGTGGTAGTTTAGCAACATGTCTGGACAGTAGCTCCTGCCAGGTCAGGATGCTACCAGAGGGCACTTGGGCCTGAGGATGCAGGGGAGGGAATTTGCCTCGTCAGCCACAAAATCTGAAGCATTGCAGTACTGCTGACTGATTAGGCATTGCTAT
Source organism: Passer domesticus (assembly GCF_036417665.1). Taxonomy (NCBI): domain Eukaryota; kingdom Metazoa; phylum Chordata; class Aves; order Passeriformes; family Passeridae; genus Passer; species Passer domesticus. The sequence goes on along the minus strand of NC_087478.1, from coordinate 32,762,876 downwards.
ATTTTTCTCTATTAATTACATGGCCTTTTCTCTTTCCAAAGCCAGGAAAATGTCCACGCTGTCAGAAGTCTTTACCTACGAGGACACTCATCCCTCTGCAGTGTGCTGTCAGGAATCAGAGTGCCTGGCAAGCCCCTGCTCTCTGTAAGTCCTTCCCTTACACAACAGACCTTGAGCAGTATTCCTGTGCTCAGTGCTCCTGACCATTAACTCATAAGGCCCCAGTTGAAGAGGGCCTTAATGCACATAATGACATATCTCTTTTTCTAAAGATTGCACATAGCATGCTACCAGTATCCCTAAATTTGGCCTGAAGAAGTATTTCTTCCCAAGTCAGAGATAAGTAAATGGAATCTGGAATGAAAAGGCAGTACACAAGGAGCAGTGAAGGAACACAATACTAAGTTTTTTCATATTTATTTAACAGAACTAAATACAGAAAAGGAGAAGAGCAATGCCAAGAGCATATCGAAAATAGCAGTACAATTGAATGTACATAACAAGATTATTTCATTTGTGACATCCCTGTTTATATCTGATTGCAGATTTTTAGCATGGGAATTATATTTTACTGCTTTTGTGTACAGCAGCTTTTGCCAGAGTTGTTCTTTATCTCATGCTGGATCTTTATAAAGTGCTGAAGGACAGGTGATAATAACTGGTAACAAGTATGGAGGGCGCTTGTAATCATTACTATATTTCTGAAAAGTAATAAGGGGAAAATCAGAATGACCACATGTATTAATAAAAAAGACTTGCTGACTAGAGAGCTCAAATTATTTCATTTAAGGTAATATGAAAGATTGGGACGATATCTTTCTTTTAGAGATGCTCATTTTGTGAATTCTTTGATATTTGCTCTTGCTTTAAACAGTATATTCTTTTGTCTTGATAATTGACGTTGAATGGAGAGTCATTTTTTAGGATATATAATGGAGTCATATTTTAGGATATATAACTCATCACATCTCCAGATGGAGCCACTGCAAATAGTCTGAGCACTTCCAGTTCCTACTTCTCACTGTGCCGGTCTTCTGCTAGCCAACACAAGGTCATTTTGTCTTAATATTTCATTGAATTGGTGTATTAGTAATACATCAAAGATAATGCCTTAATGAAATGCAGCAGCTAGATATAGTCACAGCATTTGAAAGCAATGTCAGGAAAAAAAGGTTTGCTCTGCATGGAAAGGGAAGGCTGAAGATATTTGATCTCCCGGAAGCTGGAGGCTCCAGCTCTGCAGTGGGTGAAATAGACAATATACATTTGGTGTTATGTGGATTTTAGAGCTGGTGATAGACATGTAATCTCAGTCACTTGGCAGAGATTCACAGAGCAGGCAGAGGCTGCTGCAACCAAGTAAGCTTCCATATGCTGCCTTGTCTCAAAACTAATCTGGAAAGCAGTCAGAAAATACTTTGTCATACCATGGCAAATTCTTGGCTTCGTAGCCAAATGTCCTGCTGGGGTTTGTGACCAGCATCAAACACGTGGTACTTGCGTTTCTCACCTGGGTGCTGGGCTGAGAGCACTCAACTCATCCTCTGCAGGGCAAGGGTGGTCTTCAGGGGTTGGCAGTCCTTGTTCACTAGTGACTAGTGGCTGGTGTTGGAAGCAGAGTTCAAGGTGAAGAATCTGCATATACCACTACCTGTGCTCCAGGCTATCTGTGTTTGCTCAGAACAGAAAGGTACAGAAAAATAAAGACTCCAAATTGACAGTGGATGTTTCATTAACTTCTTCTATCAGTGTGATATTTTCTTTTTATGGGGATATTATTTGTTTGCAGGTGACCACCGCTTTTCTTCTTCCTCTGTGAGATTATCGTCTTAGAGAAACAAAAAAGGGGTCCCTGTCAGCTTTTTTGACAAATAAAAGGAGCACTGTACTTTGTTTCTCCTTGAACAGATTTCATGCTTCTTTTACACTTTGTTCCTCCTGGTAATTTGATATCTGAATGTGTTTATCTCTGAAAGAACCTCACCCAGAGATCTTGAACAGCTCCTTTTCTCTAGAGGCCAGTGATATAGTTTATATATTACTTACAGATGTAATAAACAAAGCCTTTTCTCAACTGCAGTCTCTTAAGGTTGCAGAATAACTGATCAGGCTGTTGGCTCAATTTGCTGTTTGATCATTTAGTTGATAAGGTGAATCCTGACTCAGTCAGATTTTCTGTGGTGGATCAATCAAGTGATGGAAGCTGAATATTGCATTTTCTCACCTTATGATAATCAGGAAAAGCATCAGCATCAGTAGACATTTATTTTGGCAGGTAGCTTAAGCTCTAAATGTGATTTTTATCAGGAACTAATATCCATTAGAAATAACTGCATTTTGGAATGATAGCAATTATGCTCACTCTGCTGTTGTGTGAATAGCTGTGTGAAGTGGACAGACCCAGGGGTTACCCCAGTGTGCTTCTTACCAGTGACCCACTAGGTCAGTGTGTTTTACTGGTAAATAATTTTGCATGAGATTGCCTACTAATGACTAACAGGTGGAACACTCTCAACTAATAACAGAAATGTGTAGTAGAAGTGATCTACCCTGGGAATTATTTTCTTACTTTTTCCTTTTAAAACTAATTTTATTTCATCTGACTTAATTAATTCCTTATCAATAAGTGCCAATAAGAAAATAACATTTGGAGGAACATAATGGCAAAGAGAAAAAACCCAAACAAACAAACAAACAAACAAAAACAGAAAAAGAAAAGCTAAATATAAAATATATCCTAGCATAAGACAATAGCTGCTACAGTAATGACATGAGACAATTTCAAAATCCTCTTCAACTGATCAGAACAGAATGGTAATCAAATGGAAAATGCCTTACATTTTAATAAACAAGTATTTCCCTTAATAGAGAATGTGCTATTAATTACTGAAAATGTTACTGAAACTGTGCTTTAAATTCGTTGTGTACTACACAACTTGACTTTTGGAGAATATTTTTTAACACGCTTGCCTAGTTTACACATTATTTATTCCTTCCTTTAAAAAGTGTGCAAATGGCTAAGAAGTCCACACAACACCCACCCTTTGCTTAACTTTTCACATTTTATTGTGAAGTATCTTAAATCCTGCAGATTCCAGGCCCCTCTGAAAAAAAAGTTGTCTTTTAAAAATATACCAAAACAAAATTTTCTGAGGCATTTTAATTAATTGTAATAATTGAAAAATGAGTGGTTCCTTTAGTTTTTTTGTGAGTATAGAGAGAAATTTTAGTGGCAAAATAAATACTAATTGATTTTAAATATCTTCACTGAAAATGAAGTACTCCAAACAAATATAACATTCACTCCTTTGCCTATATGCATCCTAATGAAGTTTAATTAGATGTAATTACCTGTCATTTCACTTCTTCTGCATTCTGAAATGTGGCATTATATAAACCAGCTTGCTTTTTTCATACAGGATTCAATTTCAGGAAATAAAAGATGTGTTTATATAGTCTGAATTGCTGGATAAAAGTTTTGAACTACTGAACACTTAAAAAGCCTCTTAACTTCTTCCTTAGTAGATATTGCAGCTTTGTTCTCTGTAAATTCTAATCTGGATGATTGTTACCTGCTATTAAATGTATCCAAGATGGAATTGTTGCCTGTAGATTTTCCACATTGTATCTCAAAGTTACCAAAGTTAATACTCCTGACAACTTCATACATAGAATTTTTTTTCTTTTTTGTCTATATGATCAGTTTACTTATATGTATTTTTACTAGGAAATTCCTATTAGTTTAAAGGCAAGAAATGGCAATATTTAGTTAAAGGAGAAGTACTACTACTTCAAAACAAAAGTTATTATTCTGTATTTAGGCTGAATCAAAAACTCCATTTCGTACACCCACTCTTCTGTTGTAATTATGTTCCAGCAAAACCTCATCCAAATCTGCAGAAGACTGGTATGAGTTTTAGTACTTAAAAAGGAAAAAAATATCAGCTCATCATTTTTAGGCCTTTGTGGAATTCTCTGTACCACATGGAAATGAACTCTCTTATCTGCTCAGAGACTGATGTGAGGAAAAGTAATATCACCTCTGAATATATTACCAGGATAAAATAGCTGCTTTCCAACAGAGGGAGAAAAGGATGATGGTGGCCCTGATATCCACATGCCTGTAAAGCTCTGTGTTTTGCTGATATCTTTATTTCCACACCGTGCAGAAAGATGAATCTGTTTCTGAAAGAAGTGATGCTATGAAGTTGTTGAGAACTGGATTTGGCACAATTTCTCCCAATCATTCTCTTAAATAAGTCCCAAAGTCTTATGTTTGCTTGTTAGGCTTATAAATACAGACTGCTTCCTTTTCCGCTCTGGCTGCTTTCCTCGATATTGGCTGGCTTCAAAGGACAGGGCAGAGGAAGAAACATGCTGACAATGCTCACACTTTCTGTGAATCTCTTTCATTTATTGTAGCCTTTAGCTCATACGAATTTCAGCTTTGAGGCATTTGCTTGTACAGCCGTCTCGTCACCGACAGTTTCTCCAGCTGCCCCAAATCCTTCCAGCTCTGCTCTATTTTAAGGACCTGACTGCACCACATCTTCTGGGTGAAGAGACAGAAACAAAAATAAGTGTTTATTTGCCAATGTCTTCTGGATTTAAAACAACTCAGCAGCTAACCCCTGCTGGGGAAATAGTTGCCACATTAGCTTACTTCAGAAAGACCAAGCACCTTTTCTGTATCAGGGACTTCAAGCATTTCATAAATAACTGCTTTAGTGCTTGTGCACTTAATACTTTTTATGCAGAAGCCACTGGGGTTATTATACATTAATTAATAAACCCGATTGTAGGTGTCTGTACCTGGATGTTGACATGTGGGTTTGAAGAGCATGTTACAGGCAGTGGAGATCTGGACAATGCAGAACACTGCAGCTGGCCCATGCAGGGAGACTCAGAAGGGATGCCCACACAGAAATATTTTGTGCTATCTGATCTGTAACTGTGGTATTCACACCATGATGGCAGACATGAGACAGAACTTCCAGGAGGTCTGCATCCTCCCAGAGCAGCAGTGGAAAGTGAGGAAGGAGGTGTGTCTCATTACCAGCTGTCTGTAGCAGCTCCCTAGTCCTCCACTCCAAAAGGAGTTGAATTTCCCTCTCACAAGTGTCTGACTCCATTATTTGTCATGTCAGCTTAAACATATGGCTTGCCTGTGGACAATCACAAATAGGCATCTGCCTTTAGGTTTCATCATCTGGAGCTGAATTTCTCCACAAGACTTATTGTTAGGCCCTCTACTTTTACTGCTTTGTACCATACTGGATTACACCACCGAGTTCTGGAGAGCTCCTGGAGTAGGTGTCACAACAAGGCACTGCATTCTCCAAGAAGACTGGAAATATGCAGTCAAGGAGCTTGTGAAACGTGCAGATTTAGAGCGCCCTGAGTGCATGCACTGGAACACAATCCAGCCTCAAGGCAACTGAGCATACACAGGGCATGGGCAAATGTACACAGACAGGGCACTGGCTAATGCAAGCTAGAGCCAGCCCTAAGGCAAGTTGGTCCTAAATAGTTATTGGGACTGATAAGCCACTTTTGACTGTTGGTTTGTTTTTTGGGGTTTTTTTTGCCATATGACTCCTCAGACCCTGTATCAAGTATAGATTGCGGAATCCAAAGACTGGACTATTATTCTTCAGTGAATCTTATAACAGAAAGCACAACACTGCCTAACTTGTCTGATGGTTAGAAAAAACCACAAATGTAATACTAATCTGTACTGCCCAATATATTTAAAAGACTGTATCCTAAATTAAAACTCATTGGAAATTACATATTGAATACCTTAAAAACCACGTTTGACAATATATTTACATTTCTCTCTCACACAATGCACCGTCAGAGACATTAAGTAAGAAATATCAGCAAGGCTTATGTTGTAACAAAACTAAGATTTCTGGCCATATTGACACCAGACTGGCTTTCCTGGAGTTAATCTGCTGAGGAGTACAAGAGTCTATTGTGCAGAAACACACAGAATCTGTTCAGATCAGGAAACGTGTAGCTGCATTGGCATGGCACTGCCCTGAGCATTTATGCTCTACAAACACATCTGAACTTCTCTGAGCCTTGAACTGCTGGCTCTGTATAGTGACAGACCATGACATGGGGACCTGCTGGCTCAGGTTGGCTCAAAGTCACGTGCTTCATTATACACCAGAAACCCTAATTTCATTATACACCAGAAATGTGGCCCTCTTGTCTAAGAATAAACAGGTAAAAAAATTAAAATATGAGCCATCCTTCTTTTCTTCAGCTCATCTTAGAGGGACTCTAATAATACATATATTCAAAGTAGACTTGATAGATTCAAGCAATCAAGATAGATTGCTCTAGAGCCAAACTACAAACTTTTACATATTCTCTGGTTGCTTAAGCCATTCTTAGCCACAAATATTTGCTGCCAGTCTAATATCTGGATACACGAAAGACTGATTGACTCACATTCACATTAAACTATACAATGTATGTCATCGGTGTTTTTAATAAAATTTCTTTGCTACATCCAGATTTCATCTTCTGTTGTTAACTGATGTAGCACTTATTCCAGGAGAGCTTTATCTCTCAGTGAAGACACATGGTTTTTAAAATTCCTTACATTGTGTAGCAGACTTAACTGATGTGGTCCATTTATCCCCCTTCTGCACATTATTTCCAGTATGTAAAATGAATTATTACCTCTTCTCCAATGGAACAGTGCATTATGCTCCACAGAAAACCCAAAACTTGTAGTCTGTGTTCCCACAAAATGTTCTTCCATGATGTCTGGGTGTCTCTAACGACATGTATTTCACTAACTGGTCATTTGTAGTGTTCTAATAGTATTAAAAGTATATGTTAGCATTAAAACTTTATTGACCTGGTTCCCAAAGGACACTAGAGTCTGAGGGTGAAACTCATTCCCATGCAGCTCATTTGCCAGCCAAAGGAATACATATTTTACATGTGATTTACTGATGCATGGCCCAGCTGTTCAGCGTCTGCTTAGGAGATTTTCATTCTGGCTGCATGAACTCTGGGTAAGACCTTGCTGCTGTCTCATAGGAGTCTTATAAATTTTAAATGGTACTATTTAAGTGTGTTAAGTATATAAAGCTCATGGCATTTATGTGAGAATCACTTTGTCCAGCCCTAAAGTAGAAACCACTTCTGACATAAAATACAACTGCTATTTAGTACCTCTAAAATGCTGTAGAAATTTGAAGATATATTCAATATTTCTATGACACTACTACACTATGAAATCAGTATAGCACACAAGAAGAAAACAAGTATCCTTTTTAATATTAATACTATTATTCTAATTGGTAGTAAATATAAAATTCCTTCCAAACCCTTGGTATGATCTGTTTTCCTAAGTGAATCAGAAGAGAGACTTAACAGCTATGGAATCATCAGCTGTGTTTTCAATAGCATATGGGATTTCTCCCTTAAGTACAAATGCAGCCCAATCCTGCTTAGGTTGTGATAGCTGATTAGATCACAGCTTGGGGCATACACAGTAATTGCTATTAACTTAATTATTTTACCTTATATCAAACATGCTACTGCACTTCCACTATTCTCTCTCCCACTGTTCCATTCTTATCTTTCCAGTTAGATGACAAAATCTTCCAAAAGCTAACCAGCATCAAAAAGAAGGCCACAAAATCCCACTTTTGCTTATTCTTTCAGTTTCAGATTTTTTTTTTTTTTTTGAAGGAGGCAGAGAAGTGTTGGTTAACATATGGCTACCCTTTAGGTTAATGCTTTTGTTTTGATGATGTTGTTAAAGGGGCTCAGAGGAACTTTTTCCAGTGTTTCCACTTAGTGCAACTACTGTCTTGGGAATTTATTAGCTTTATTTTTCAATGTAGCTTTATTTTTCAATAAAAGTTTTGATTTTATATTAGTCATATTGTTGCACCTATTCAGTTAGAAGATTAAAGCGTGTTTTGCAGAAATGACTAAGAGTTTAGATAAAATTGCATCTTGCCTGAGCTGCATATAGTTCTCCAACTACCTGTTTTGTCTGCCTATCCTCCTTCTATGTAGTGTTTGCTTTGTCTTTGGGAGGTCTTTTACTGGCTTCTCTCTTTTGACCGAACAAAAGCTCAAGGGAGAAAAGGTTAGAAGAACTTCCTGATTTTGAACATGTGGTAAATTGGAAACCATTAACAGTGCAAGGCATATTAAGCCCAAATATGTTGAGACCCTAATTTGTGGTGGTAAGGTATGAGAACAGGTTGCCCAGAGGTTGTGGTTGTACTTCATAGCAGAAACTGAGAGTGACAGAAGCTGAAAGCAATTACCTGTCCCTGCTATTTGCTTGCACTGTAGTGTGCCACTGGGTTATCCTGATTATGGGGTTTCTTGCAGAGCAGTGTCACCATCAAAGCTGGGACAGTGGTCTGAGTTCCTAAACTGCAGGAGCAATGATCTGCAATGATGAGCCACATGTGGGAGCAGGTTTTCTCTTTTATATAGGTATAAATTTATGAGGAAGATCCAGCTTTGTCCAGGGTAAGACCATCCCCTTTTCCACTTGTATTTATCCTACAGGCTTGGGCCTGAATGGAAAGGGAAGCAACATTAAGACTAAATTATTTATTGAGATTTGAGTTTGTGTGGTGAGACACTAGAATAGGTTGCCCAGAGAAACTGTGGATGCCCCTTTTTGGAAGTGGTGCCCATCACAGGGCAGGGGGAAGACTTTTGCCAGTGTTACATTACAAGAGAAACTGCTGTTCTTACTCAAAGTTCATTGAAGAAACAGCTCTGGGCACATGTGCCATTTCTATCAACTAATTTTACACCTGGGTAGCTAATGGAGACCATCACACATTTTGTCTTTTAAAGGCAGGGAATCATGATGAGGTGGCCATTGTGAGTATTTGGGATCTTCAGATTTTTTAATTACTCTCCAATGTGCATTCCCTGATTCCCTGAATGCAACCCCATATCCTGAGAGTCTGGCCTGTTCCTCCACATGATTACATATGAAAATGTCAGAAGTGCTTCTGAATACCTTTACCAGCAAAATTAGGCTAAAAGTCGCATTATCTTTTAAGCTGTGTATACACGTGCACACGAGTGCACACACTCACAAACGCACTTCTGTGCCTCCTCCTTATGAAATCCACTTTACTAAGCATGATCTACCTTTTAAATCCATGCAGAGCCTCGTGAGTCGCTTTGTATTTGTCAACATTTTCTAGCTTGTTGCTGACCAGTGATACCAAGTCTTCCTCCGTATCAATGTCAGATATAAAAAAAATCCCTCTTTTTTATTTCTCTGGGATATCTGCATATTCAAGATGGATTTTATTAGTCTTTATTAGTCTATTTTGGGCTCTCATTTTTACTCCTCTTTTCGACCATTATTTTGAACAATCCTGCCTTTCTTATACTTATTCCAGTGGAGAGATAAAAATATTTTATCTTAAGTATATTCCAGCAAAAGCAGAGTGAACATTAGCTGTCTCTAAGGGTTAACCCATTACTGAAAAGCATGCCTGATAAAATGAAAGTGTGGCTCTCAGCCAACAGAGATCAGTATATTCTGAGCATTCATTTTCTGCCTTAGGAATGGCAAATCCTGTTGCTGGTATCAGATGTGATACAGCTTCTGAAAGAAGGAACCTCAGAGGCAAATTCATGCTTTGCTTTTCAGAGAACTATCCACTAACAGTGTACATGAATTAAGGGCATGCCTTATTTACAAAGTTATTGTTGCATCTGGAATTGCAAATTGTAACTGAGAAACAAAAAGAAGCCATAAACAACTATAAAAATAGTAATTTAATTTTCAAAATATCATGTGGTGTGTCTAGTAATATAAAAATTTTAAGAGGCATTTATTAAGTGCACCTTGACATATTTTTACTCCAAATTTCAGCCATATTTTTGTCCATTCTGAGTACTAAAATCAGTAATTCAGTATTCAGATGCCATGATGGACTTGTTAATTCAAAAGCACTGCCATAATCTCAGTGTGGATCAGTAAAGAGCTCCAGTCAAGCTGTCTGCAAGTGAAACCGTCATCGAACAATGTATGATTTAAGAATAACTAAACAGCAAAGTAAATATTCCACACTGTTTTTTTCCTACAGACTCATTTTGCTTTATAATCCCTATTGCATAATTCCCTATCTGCAAACTCTAATTCAGCAGTTTTGTATTTAATTTACATTGTGTTTGATTTACACTGTGCTTAATTTACATCTACACAAGAGCAAGGAACAAAAGTCAGGCTTTGACAAATCCAGGACATATTAAACCTAGTCAAATTCTTTCCAAAGGAAAAAAATGTAGAGCCCCAGTGCTAATATTTCTTTGATGTACTGGAATTTATTGAAGATTATGTTGCTCATCTACTACAGTCACAGAGGTGTACAAGGAGGCTTTTGGGGGGCCTTCAGTTTCTTCTGGCAGACTATGAAGGGAATGAAACACACCTCCTGGGCATGGTGAGCACCTGTGTGCCTTCTGCCTGCTTCATCCAGTCAAGCTGAATGAAGTCTTCACCAGTGCCCCCAGTGCACCAACCCAGCTGTCCTGGGCATCAGAGCCAAGCCTATGGAGAAGGGAAGGTTTTGTGTAATAGGAGAGGGAAGACTGAAGTATCCTTTCCTAGGTTTCTCTGCCCCCTTCTGCTCCTTCTCCTCCCTTCTCAGCTCCTGAGGTGCCTTTGCCAGCCCTCAGGCAGCTGAGGACTGTTAGCAACAAGAACACTGCTCCCTGCAGCAGGAAAGGCAGAACAGATTAGAGGTGGACAGGGTGGGAAGCACATCCTTGGAGAGAAGGATGGGAGGAGGGAGGACTAGAAAAAGTGGAAATATTCCTAAACTCTCTTGAATTCTTTAGCACTCTACAATAGCCCCTTTTCTCTTACTTTTCAAAGTCAGTTACCATACTTATTGAGAGGCAGCTTTTATTAATTCACATGCTTTTGCGCTTCCTGTTAAAAGACATAAAATTTGTTTTCCGTATGAAATGGAAATGTGTTCAACTATTGCAGGACAAGCTCACACAGGAATATAGCAGGCTCTGAAACACCTCAACTCTATACTCCTGACATGCAGTCAATTGTTTATGAAGGAGAAGGTAGATACATTTTAAAGAACTTATATTTAAAAGGAAGTATTTTCTTTTTTTAAAGGAAAACTCATGTTAAAACACAGTTAAAGAGAATGTATTAATTTATTGATCTTTCATATAGTTATATTTGCAGAAGAGGTCTAATATGAAAAATATGCTTGTTTTGACATTTATGAAATGCACTGACTAATAATTTCCAAGAATTTCTGATGGATGTTTCCTATTTTTTCCCATTGTTCAAGTAATGCAGACGGAATATCTTTCCTGCCATTTTACAAAATGCAAAATTATTTCCCAGTGATTGTTCTACATTTGCTCCATCTCCCTAACATTTTCTGGCAGGGAGGAAAACATGTCAACAGTTCATGTAGATCATGCGAGAAAAATTTCCCAGTGTGATTATGTACTCTTGGTATTTCAGCAGTCTGTGGAGAAGAATCCTATATATTCATGCACTGACAGAGACAAATTATCATTCTTATTGCCTTCAAGCTGTTCAATGACATTATATACCTATCCACAAACAGTAGTAATCACTTTGGCTTTATAATTCATCGTTCATTAGAACTTTAATACAACTTGTTTTTCTTTCTCAGAAACCAGACTTTGCAAGTTTGACGTGGGGATGAAATACTCTGAAAGAAACTTTACTTCAGTATGGAAATCAAACCTTCTGAACTAAAATTCCAGCAACAACAGTTTTCCAAGATGTTTTGCATCTTATTTTTTTAATTTATTTTCTTTCATTATGTATTTCAATAGTAATACTACTTTTTACAGAACTTCTGAATACCTGAGTTTCCTTTGCAGTTTATTAGGGCTCCAAAGTGGTCAGAAGTCCCAGGTGGGTCTGTCTTCATTTTGTCTTGAAAGCGAACATCCAAATGCATGAAAATGAGCTTTGGCTTTTAAATGTAGCATTTTGTTGAGCAGAAGCTGTAAACATTTTTTCAAATATCAAGCTGTTGGCTAAGACATAGTGTTAGTGCAAGAGTTTGTGAATAGTTTCCCTGTGAAATACCTTTTTGTAAGGTGAGACTTTTTCTTCAGGCTTGCTTTTGGTCTAGCAAAGACATCCTGTGCTGCAAGGAAACCTTTAGAATCTCCTCTGGACCCTAGAAGTCTTTGCTTTAGTGGCCTCCAAGGCCTGGATCCCTTAGGGATCCAAAGCCCACAAAGTTCCAGTGGGTATATGCAGGCTTAGCTGGTTCCCCTACATCCTCTCTCTCGATGTGCTGTTGAAGCTCCTCCTCCAGTGAGTATTTAATTGCCTTTAGGAAAAGGGAAACTCATCTCCCTGCAAAGGGAGCAGCACACACTGAAACTAGTGTGCTGCTGGCAGGACATGGTGAGCAGAGCCATCCTTGCCACCCTTGCACTATGTTAAAGGAGAGGCCACTGGTGTGAGCAAAGTAAAGCAAGTGTAATCCCTCATATCTTGAAACAAGTCCAGTAGTATGGTCATTGTATGAGAACAACTGGAATCACAAATTTTCAATATAGGCATTTACTTTTTGCCCGCTGTCTTTTATTTGAAACCAAAATCCACAACTTGTATAGACTATCACAAAGAAAAACAATGCATGTAGAAAAGAAGATGGAATAAAAGGGGTACTCCAAACCCTTACCATACTGAACTTCCTTTATGATGCTTGACTTGTTTACTTTTGTCCTTTAGTTTTTTGCTTCCATGCAATTACAGTTCCTGTGTAAACTAGCAGTTGTCACTAGTGCTTTTACAGCAGCACCTTAAAGATTCACTGTTTCAGTTGGGGTAAAGCAAATCCAAGAACTTCAGCTTTTTACAGTGAGCTTGTGTGTTCTGTTTTTAAACATGTACTTTGGAACATTCTATATTTAAATTTCAGCAGTGATTATTTACTCACTGACCACAAATGCTCCATAAATGTCTTTGTACAGTACCTGCTATGCAAGAGTTGGACCGAGATGTTCAAACTTGAAAATTGATGTCCAAATATCACTGGCAGAGGTGTGATGGGGAAGTTGGAACACAGTAATTCCCTTATTCTCAGTGCATGCTTTTCTGTAGGTTTTGATCCTGTATGAAACAAATCTGTACTGCTAATTACTGTCATCTGGCCCTGGTGTTAGCTGCTACTCCAAGGTGGTTCACTTACCTGGCAGCCCTGGGCTAGGTTTGATCACCTCAGCAAGTGCCCACTTCAGTAGGGGCTGACACAGCCAGCAATCTCACCGAGGTGCTTGACCTTCCTTCTACAGTAGGAGCATTACTGTTGTCTCACTCTGTTAATAATAACTTCCACTGACTCATGCTTTTTTTTTTTTTTTTTTACCTTGGAGCTTCAAGTGAGGGAGCTTCAAGTCTTCCCTGCTCATACCCTAAAGAAGCATCTGAGAGTCTTGCTGGATTGTGAGGAACAAGAAGGTGACATGTAAGCAGACCAGGATCATCTACATGGTGGCTGCTTCTTGCTGCTGCCCCTGTGAATTTTATGTTTTAGAGCAAAAATCATGGCAGTATCATGGCTTATGTGAGTGTTTACATGAATACAAGCACAGGTCTGCACTCAACATAATTTGAATTAAAAGACTGCTGTTCAAGGAAATGGAATGTACTACCTATGAGCACTGGGAGGTGTCTTGGAAGATATTCCAGATCTTGTCAGGCCAGCTTTAGATAAGGTCTGGGTGTGAAAGCAATGTCCCCACCAGCTACAGGCTGTGGCAGCCCCAGGAGGTGAATCAGGAGTGGCAGCGCTGTGCCCCAGTCTGGACCTCTGCCTGCTGGGACCTGCAGAACAGGGCTTAAGAAGGACGACAGGAGTGGGTGAAAGGCTGGGAGAAATGCTCCCTTAGATCATTCCTTCCTTAGGAACCCTTGTTTGGGGAAGTATAATACTGGATTTCTTTCAGAGGCCTCAGAGGTTTTGGTAAAGCTAAACTGGGATATTATCCCTGAGAAAACATCAGTGTAAATATCCATTTTAAGCCACTAGAGTAGATTGAAACATTGCATTTGAATTACTTGTACTAGCTAATTTGTTGATCTACACAAAAGGTTAGCTGCAATTTCAAAGCTAGTTCTATTAGATTTTATATAATGAGACACTTTATTACATTATAGTAGAGCAGACCCCGTTGTTTGTGTGTTGTTTCAAGTGCTTTACTTTGCTGTTGAGACCTTGCCATCAGTCTTGGTGTCTGTAATCTGTTCTGTCGGTCAAAAATGGGCATCAAAGGACTTCTTTTGTTTGGTTTTTTTTTTGAGTCAATCTTCATTGTTACAAAGGCTTTGAGAAAGTTTCTGGTATTTTTGTACAGGAAACTTGTAGGAGACAAAGCAATAATAGGCTGAAAAATAAAAAGCTCTTTGCCAAGTAGCATAATATCACTCTAACCTCAGGCTGTATCACAGTGAAAATTACTAGCTAGGGTCTTTTAAAATATTTTCTGTCAATCTGCTTATTACATTATATGAGAAAAGGTTAAAAGTGACATGTTTGCATGGTCTGCCATAGAGGTGCCATTTTCTCTGACAGACATCTGTTACTCGATTATCATTATCTCGCATTTCTTAATTTTCTAGTCCAACTCTTAATAAGGTCTCCAGCATGGAAGGCTCTGTTCAGCAGCAGGCTGGGAAACATTCTCCTGCTCTTTCGCAGAGAGAACTTCCAGGACTTGGTCTCCATTAAAAGAAATGATCAAGTTTGTGCTGCAACAGTTCATGATTTTCAAAAACATGCTGCTATTTTAATGTTCATGGTATTTTGCCCCTAAATATTTAGACCGTGTCATGGCAACAGCTGCTTTTAGTTCTAAATTTGTTTTCCCATCTTTCATATAAGAAAAAAATGACAGTTTCAATTTATTCCTCTTAAATGTAAAATTCAGTATTTTAAACTTTTATTAACTATAAACAGCTATACCAATGGTTTGTGATCTGCTCTGGATTCTCTATGCAAATGGAAATTACTATATTGATTGCTATTATGAAGAGGCACCTAAAACTGTAAGATAAAGGCAAATATAATGTATGTACAATATGTATTGTAGGCTTTTTGGAAGGGGGATGACAAGTAGAGGGTAAGTAGCAAAATTAGTATTCCCAGTACATATTTAAAAATCAAGAAGTAAGCTAAAAATAATTGTATCATAACAGGGGCAATCAATGGTCCAATTTTTTCCAGTGCATGAGTGCAAAGCGGATTGAATAACTGAATGTACAAATTCTTGATGTTAACAGCTGAACATTTTATTGTCCAAGACAGGGCTAAGGAAAAGGACATTAGATCCTTAAATGTAACTATTGACAAATGCACCACAATTAATTGTTACTACTGTCATTATTACTAGTATATTTGAAGAGTGCTGGAAGTAAAATGTAGTGGATTCCACAATAGGTACTTCCTGAGTGAATTTGGATGATTTCTTACCTTGGTTAAAATAAGAAGAGACTTAATTCTCATGCAGAAATCCTGCATTCCTTTTTAGAGTACTGTGATCAGCAAGTAAATCAGTCAAACAAATTTAATGAAAAAAGTGCATGCAAGTTTTTTGTCTACATAAGCAATACACAGGACTTTAATGGGTATTCTATTAAAAAATAAACTGTTCTACTCAAATTCTGATTGCCAACTGATTATTATAATTACTTATTAAACTTGCATACATTTATAAGGGAATAGGACAATTTACAGATATAAAAAGGTGCAATGACTTAATATAAAAAAGAAAAGTGTTTTGACCTTTTTTAAAAACTTTCTAAGTCTGAGAAAACCCTACTACTCTACTACCTAGCAGTACTGAGTCTTTACAGTTCAGTTGAAATATGCTGCTAGCTTTAGGTCTGAAGTGCCACTGCTTTATGCAGGATGGTTAAGGCAAGATATGTACTAATGGCTGATGGAGAACAAAAAGATTTATAATTGGACTGTGCTTATGATCAAGAAACTACACCTTGCCACAGGAGGAACACACATAACAGACATACAGATATTTCATACAGTTATTCTATACCATGGCTTCCCCTATTTGTTTTAAAGTGAGAGTAAGAATCTATACATGCCATTGTGTGTACTGATTTGCACAGAGCCTGCTGGATTGCTTGATCCAGGAAAGCTCCTTTCACTTCCTTAGTGGAAGTAACCATATCATTAAAGTTACAGTTTGTCATACGTGCATCCTCCTCTGAATCAGGGCTGTTAGCATTGAATAGGACTAGGAATTGATACTAAACACTATGTCTTTGTAGAAAATTCATGATAAAATACTTATTATGCCTCTCTAATATTAAAGTTTTTTTCAGTGTTTTAAACAATTTCTGTAAGAGTTTTTTTCCTGTTGGAAGGTATAATTGCAGGTTTTCTTTCTTTTCTGGTGCAAGACTTACAAACACATTCTTTAAGATCATTACATTATCTCAAGTACCTTCAAAAAAAGCTTCCCTCTGATCAGCTCAATGGTCTGTGTATTGCAGGAGATACAGATAATAGAGTTATTCACATAAATTTGCATTAATGATACTGAATTTCCTTAAAAGACTAAATTTAATCTACATTTCCAAAAATGAAAAAGCATCACCAATATTTTTCTGATAGGCACACTAGCTGAGCATCAGCTTTATGTGCTGATGGCTGTTTGTCAAAGCAAATATAAAATAAAAGCCTTTTCTTTAAGATATAGGGCAAAACTTGGAAACTGTAAATGCACTGGGCAGCTGAGGTCCCAGTCATGAAAGGCAGCTGGAGCACACCTACATTGCTGTGTGCTTTCACGTTCCAATTAATCTGCTTCTGACAGCATCAAGTCTCTGACAGCCACAGTGCAGACAGACTCTGCTCATCGCTGTTGGGGGCTACTCCTCCCTCACCCTACGGTTATGGAGATTTGGTGCTAGGGGTGATGGGGCCTGTAGCATCTCAAAACCTGCCAGTATTTCTTAGGTTACCAAGTACCACTAAGTCCATCTTTTTTGTCCCTGTAAAATGTCGATGGTTTTAACTTAGCTCTTACTTGAGATTGCACACTGGTTGTTTTCCTTCCTTCCACCTTGCTGCTGTTCATTCCAGCTTCCCTTTGTGCTTGCCAAGCGTTTGTACAACAGGCAGATGTTCTGTGAAATGCTGGATCCTGAACACATTAACTCTTCAGCTGTAAGGTGGATTCAGGAGGAGTAGGACCGTATCAGTGTGGAGCACAAGGGTCACAAGCAGTGTCTCCAGATCCTCCATCCCTGGAGGCAGATAGATTTCATCAGCTTGCCCTAGGCCACCAGAAATGGGACACTTCTGCCCTGAAGTGGAAACAGTTGCACAATAGAGGTGATTACCCCTCACAGCTCTAAGTTCATGACTGGGTCAGCACTGGCCCATCATTACTCCTGGGCTTGTGAGGATTCATGAGGATTCAATCAATCATATGGCCTGTGTGGATAATGGGTATAACTAATGTGCCTGAAATAGCAGCTGGCTTTCTGATAATGGACTTCCCAAAGTGCACTGAGTGTCATTAACAGTATGCATGGCTGCAGGTTGCTTGCCAGAAAAAGTAAGTAAATACATTCATCAGAATTCAACACAGACTAGCATCAAAATGAAATGTACAGTAAAGACACATGAAGAAAATGTAAGCACTTTGGGAATCTGAGGGGTCAAATAGAGATTGTTTTGTATGGGCTGTTCTCTAGTAGTGTGTCTTGTGGAGACACAAGGTGAACCCTGAGATGCTGCTGAACACAGAGCTTAGGAGAGCTGAAAGCAAAACTGGCACCCTCTAACTGGCACCCTGTGGCCTTACCAAGGCAGCATGATGAGAACAGGCAGAACCAGCACCCCAGGAAAAACAGCTTTTTAAGTTGATCACACAGGTTAGTTGCCCGCCATAACTTTTTAAGGAAAGATTGTCAGTTATTTGTCTGCTCTCTCTCTCTCTCATTTTTCCCTGTCCCTCCATGAAATCTGCCTTGGATCATGAAAGACTGAGGGAGAAAAAGGTAACGTGAACTGTTCTCAAATCTGAAGCAAAATCCCATTTCACTACAGGCAGTTTCCTTGACAATAACAATCTCATTAGTCACAATGAAATCAGAACTCATTGTCCATAATGCCTGCAGTAGAAACGCCATGAATGGCAGTTAAGAGAGCCTGCATTTGTTTCCTCCAGGTTTTCTTCAGTCTTTTCCCTAAGCATTCCTAATCCTAGGATGCTTCATGGCCCATTCTTTTCTGCAGGCTGATCCTGAGCTTTTGACACCCTGAGTTGTTGCCAAAACTACACTCTTTTTTGCTGCATGCCTTCTCTCTTTCCCATAAAAGTCAGCTTGACCATGTTGAGAATCAAGCATTTAAATGAAAGCCCTTCCTATGCTGACCACAGAAATTAAGCAGAATTGTTGAGCCTTCCTTCAGGGAGGTGGCAGAGCCCTGAGTGATGGCTATCATGGAGCTTGGTGCTGCTGAGTAGGACTGTACAGAGGGTTGTGATCAGTTAATGCTCTATTTTATTTATAATTCAATATCAGCACAAAAAGGCAGATATAAGTCAAGAGTATTAAATATTTGCTTAATTTTCTTTTTTCATTACATTGGTAATTGTATAGCCCTTTGCAGCTGATTTACACAACTAATTTTTGTGCAAATAAAACAGTTATAAGCACTAATTAGAGTATTTTATTTTAGCAGCACACAATCCCCAAAATTTTGACTTTGGGTATCTATATCTCTTCAGAGCTTAAAGCCTGAGCACCCAGGGAAATGGTGTCTCTTTGTCTTAGCACAGGTTACAGAAAGAGGAAAAGACAAGTAGGTGGTCCCAAGAAGTCTGCTGTCTAGTGGGATTTGTGTTTTTGGCACAAGCATGCTGTCATGACCAAGAATCTACATCTTTTTCTGCTAACTCTGAGGTTGTTTGCTGTAGTTAAAGGGTCTGAGGTAAAACCTTAAAAATGTTTTCTTTAATGGGAAAGAGAGAAAATCTTCCTGCCTTCTTAAAACACCAGATGGCTAAATCCCAAGTCACACAGGTACATAACATGGGCAGCAGGTGGATTGCAGATTCCTGAAGACACAAACACAGTCTATAAAACTCCCACCTTCCCCTTTTGCTTATTTGAAGGCTGTAGTCAACTTCTCTAAACTTAATGTGCTCATGTCTTGTCTGATTCCTAAATCTTTTTGGAACTGACAAACCAAGTCACTTGGGTTTTAACTTTCTGATGGGCCCATTTCCACAGACAGGCTCAGACATCCTCCTCTTCTGCTGAAATCCCCCACTCAGCCAATGTGAGAGATTCATAAACAGAGCAAGCCAAAGGGACCATGTCTCCTGCACTGGCCTGGTGGATAGTCCCCTTTGAGGCTGATAATGACTGGCTACCACTCTGTGGCAGGATGTTCAAATATTTTTTCTTAGCATTTGTTAAGAAAAGCCCAAAACCACGTCTTAAAAAAAAATCAATTGTTGGTATACTCCTTATGTCTCATCTGTGAACTTTTTGACCTGATGCTCAGCAATGTGACAATAGCTTTCAAGATAAGACACTTTTTTAATAAAAGGAAAATATAGAATGATAAAATAGAAGAGCAGTGGGCAGAGAAGATGCTGGAGTTCATCTCTGGTCTGCCTAGTGCTCAGTTCTGACAGGATTGGTATCAGTTTTTTAATGAAATCACATTTTAATGTGACTTGCACACATTTATGTAACACTTAGTAAGAATACAGTAGCACAGCCTCAGGCTTGCCTTGGTGACCAGTCCACCTAAAAGAATCAGAACCTAACCTTCTCCAGAGATGGCACAGCCAAATACTGCAGAGCCATCAACAACAATGTGGTATGCTCAAGTATTTTTATCAGAAGGATATGGAAGTTCTGATCCAGAAACACATAGAAGTTGCAATATCTTAATATTATAAAAGTTATTTTAAGTAATTTTTGACTTTTATTTGCAGAACTGATTTTTCTTTGCACCTTCTAAAGCTCCTTGTAGTCAAAAATGTATATGCAAACATGCCAGTTACTTAGTAAAAAAAAAGCCTAAAAGTTTAGAAGACCTAAAAGCTAAGGCATTTTTCCTAGCTTAGAGGTAATTTATGGTGCAAATCTCCATTTACTGAGAAACATTATAGTCCTCCAGCAACTGAACCCTCTGCCTGACCATCTTCATATTTCTCCTGCCTAACTTTTAGGAAGTGCGTAAGAACAGGAAATTAAAAAAAATTAATCTCTTTTTAGAATGCTCACAGAATAAAACCTTTCCTTGATGATACTTCTTTTGCTTTTGATTAATTCTAGGGTTGTACATGCTTCAGATGACTTGCATGTTGCAGTATCAAGTAAGAATAAAAGGTGCTTCCTTGAAAATGAAGATGTGATTAATTTAAAATTCCCTGGGGAAAAAACTGTAGGCAGCAAAGAACTGTCAGGAAGTTTATAGCTACCTGTGTGATATATTCACCATAAAATGCACATCTAAATCAGGTGGCTGCTTTCTTCCATTAGTAGCACTGGGATATGCAGAAGCAGTTGTTCAGTGTAAAACAGCTCATGTGAGTTAGAGAAAGCAATTAAATTAACTTGAGCCAGGCACCCATACAAACTTCTCCCGTGGCAAATAAATGCGGAATTATAGACTGTCATTGCCTTAAAGGATTTATTTGTAAAGTACTGCATAAGACAGAGAGAAGCATACATATTCTATTTAATGATGCAAATATTGTCAACTATTTAATATGTAGTATATTTGTTCCTGAGAAGCCAGTGATATTTAGAAAAAGTAGGACTTATTCCTCATTTTGAAACACATTTCTGGAGCAAATCCAAACCAGCAGCTGGGATTTTATGACTCCTGCAGGATCCTGAAAAATCCCACATTCAGTCCTAAGGAATTCTTACTCACATTCAAAGTGATGACACTATAAATAAATAGCTACAAAATGGCTTATTGTGGACTGAAGAGTAGGGCAATCTACTTCTTTATTCCTCTGACCTGCAATTTTGCAGAACTCCAATGTTGGCAAAAGAAATCAACTGGAGGATCAGAACTACAATGTTAAGGTTCAATGTTTGTATTTTTATCATTTGTAATCGAAACGTCAGGAGTAAAAGGTGGATATCAGAGGTAATATGTAAGATTTAGGACATGGATGACACAATCGTCTGAAGTTTTATTTCATTCCACGGCACTTGAAAGTCCAGGTGTCTTTTAAGAAATGGCAGAGGTAAATGCCAAAGTAATTTTCTTTTTAAAGCAGTTATATTTCTATACACTTTATTGCCTTTAAACCTGTTCCTGGCTGTGTATTCTCCAGGAACTCTTGGGACAGTTTTCTGCACCTTCTCCTTATATTGGTGCCTGCTGGGCTGAATAGCTGCAGAGTCTTTTCTCTCTCTGTTTTCTCTGCCTGAACACCCCAAAGGCATTGTGTGGAAGTTTTGCCCTGGGAGTAAAGAATCTAGCTGGAAATCTTTATTTTATAATGCTTAGAAATTCACATGCACACTCACATTTTTCTTTAGAAATATCAATAATACCGCCCTGGACAGGGATCCCATCAAAGATCAAGGGAGGTCCCTGCATCCCCCCTCCAACATTATTTAAGTAAAAGGATTATGAAAGGAATGAGAATATTAGCATAAATATGTCTCTTCTAAAAGAAAAGAGATAAGACTGTGGTTCAAATATGCAGGAAATCCAAATTCAGAGCCCCCAGTAATGAAACAAAAATATCAATAGTCACATGATTCAAAGCTGACATAAATCCAGTCTGATACTTGTAACTTGGTAAAATGTTTTTGATTTGTTAACAGCACATTGCTGTGTTTTGTTCTAGATCAAGTATTACCTGTCCTCTCACAGGGCGCAAGAGTGTGGTCAACAAAAGGAATGCTCTTAATTCAACCGAAATCCAGGATATGCCTCCTCTGTTTGGATCTCTGGTACTTGATCAGTGATCCTGCAGCACTACTGATGACAGCACTGCAGCCCAAGTGCAATCAAGGGAAAGCCAGGAGCTGCAGCTTTCATCAATGGGATTTTAAACAAGGGGATCTCATGAGCACCAAGACACATTCTTCTTGACATGCTGGCACAAAGTCAACCCAGAAGAATGCTGTGTCAGGAAACTGACATGAAATTTACAGCAGAAATTAAACCCTTCAGATTTTCCTCTGAGTAGAGGGTTCATCTGGAGGGTTCTTGTTTGATTACTTGAAATTACATAATTTCTATAAACGCAAGGATGTTACAGACAATATAAAAATGATCACAACATAATTGTTAGGCAGGATGAAGCTCTTATAGGAGTGCAGCCGCAGAAGTGCCTCAGAAAATTAAAAAGCTTCATCTGTACTGCTATCGTTATTTTCAAATGACACGCAAACCTGCCACTTTGAATTTATTTTCTGTAAAAATTAAAAGGAATATTTAATCATCACAGCATTAGTTTCCTGTTAGGACATGGCTGTGTCAGAAATCATTTTAGTGGTGAGATTTAAGGCCTTTTAGTCGTAAGGAACTGCCTGTAATACTGACAGAAATTTGACCTGTCACAACCGGGTCCCGGACTCTTTATGGTGCAAACTCGGGTTTATTTGATCGGGGGCTGTCCCTGCCCTTTCTGGGAGCTTGCCTCTGTTTTAACTCCTTGTAGCCCAGCTTTCGCACACCTGGGTGCAGGGAAACTGGCCAGTCAGGAATTGCGGAGGGACCGAGCCCATGTCAGCGCTGCGAGGCGAGGGACCGGCGGGATGGCCGCGCCGGTGGCCACGCGGGGGCCGAAACTCAGACCCTTGCACCGGTGCGGAGTTTCACGCCCCGGGAACACGAGAGCCCCGGCCGCAGCCCCGGCCCGCTCCCCGCGGCAGCTCCGCGGCCCGGCGCGCACCTGGCGGGCGAGAGGCGGCGCGCCCCGCCCGCCCCACCTGGGCCCGCCGCGCCCGAGCGGGGCCGCCCCGCGCCCTCCATTGTGCGGCCGCGGGCTCGGGCCACCTGCCGGCGGCGCCAGGGCCGGGCCGGGGCCGGGCACCGCTCCGCGCCTCCTCTGCCTCCCACAATCCCCCCGCCCACCCTCTCCGGTCCCCGGCTGAACCGGGCGAGCCCGCGCCTTCCTTCCCCGCCTGCCTCCCTCCCGTCCCCCGGCTGGCGGAGCTCCGCCGCCTCCCCTCCCCCGCCCTCTCTCTCCCTCCCACCGCGCGGCCGCCGCCCCTCCGCCGCTGCCCGCCGGAGCCGCCGACTTCCCCCTGAGCGCGGGTCGCCGCCGCCTCGCCCTGCCATGAGCCGCCCCCCGTCGCCGCCGCAGCAGCGCTGAGCGGGGAGCGCGGAGCCATGCCGGGCTGGAAGAAGAACATCCCCATCTGCCTGCAAGCCGAGCCGGAGCGAGGTGAGCGTGGAGCCCCGAGGGCGCCAGCCGCCCGCCGCGAGGGGAGGCGGGCGGGCCGGGGTCTGCGGCGCCGCCGGGTGCCCCCTCGGCAGCCCGTGCCCGGGCGCGGCTGCGGCCGCCCCGCGGTGGGACGGGCGGCCGGCCCCGCGCCTTCCATCTTGCTCCGCCGCCGCGGCAGCAGCGGGGGCTGCGGGGGGCGGCACCCGCGCCGGGCCGGGGACACACCGGGCCGGAGCCGCCGCCTCCGCGGCAACTTTACTTTTCTCCGCGGTGCTGCCGCCCGCGCTGCCCCGGGCCGGGCTTTTACAGCCGGGGGGGCGTGAGCCGGAGGGGTGGGAAGGTGGCTCCGAAGTGACTTCGCGAAACTTCTCCGCGTGTGGCTTTGCGCCGGGCCGCTGCTGGACCTCTCCCGTCCCTCCCGGTGGGCGCCGGGGAAGCGGCAGCGATCGCGCCCCGGCGGCGAGCAGTGCCCGCAGCAGCTGCCCCCAGTCCCGGCAGCGGTCCCGGGACGGCCCCGGGTCCCCGGACCCCGCCGCACGGGTCGGGGGTGTCGGAAGCGAGAAGGGTTTATGGTGGCTTGTAAGAATAAACGATCTGTTTGTTATAATGAAAAAGTGGTTTTGCCCCTTCCTCAGAGAGGGCTTCTGTCATAGGTGGGCGTTGTGTCCCTTGCTCCGTCTTCAGCCTGGGAGTCAAAGACAAAAAGCCTGGGACACCATTTACTCTCAGGTAGTCCCGTCGAATGATGCCTTTGATTTACAGGTTGGTTCCGTGGTAGCATGTGGTGTCCTGAGGCAGGACCTTGGGGTTTGGTTGCTGCCGTGTTGGATAGCTGGATCTCCTGCTAGGAACA
The DNA here is from genome assembly GCF_036417665.1 of Passer domesticus. Classification (NCBI taxonomy): domain Eukaryota; kingdom Metazoa; phylum Chordata; class Aves; order Passeriformes; family Passeridae; genus Passer; species Passer domesticus. Next base: position 32,738,566 of record NC_087478.1, on the reverse strand, counting down.
GCAACTCTCCGAGTATTCAAAAGGAGGAGGTTTTGTTTGCTTTGTGGAAGAAGTCTTGTTCCCTTGCGGTGGTGGTGGAGGTCTTCTGCAGAACTGCTGTCCTTCTGACTAGTAAATCCTGTCCCTAATGGGAAGTTCATCACAAACATATGACATCATGAGAATAGTTGCTGAAATGAGCGCAAGGTGCTTCAGCTGTGAAAAGCGAGCTTTTGAGTCTTTCCTCTCAGTAAATACATCATTACTAAGATCTGTGGTCATATTTCTTTATGTCACGAATCTGTGTAGCACAGGAATCACAGAAATAGGATGGATGACAGTTGTCAAAATATATCAGATGCGTTTACAGATGAGGGAACTTTAGAAAGGGTCTAATCTGGCTGTGTCAGAAACTGGAAAGATTTTCTCATTTCATTCTGCATAAAGGTTGTGTCATGAGCTGTAACATGCGGACTTGTCTTTATTCAGAGTAAACAATGGTGGTGGTTTTGCTCTGATGGGTTTAATGTCAGACCACTGATTTGGTAACAGTTCTTGTTTATTCTTATTTCTGTTTAACCTCTTTCATCTTCATTATGAAGCCGAATGGATTTATATGTTAATAGTCTTACCACTGATGCTCTTCTTTATTGTATTTCAATTGTGTAAAGAAAAAAAAATCTCTGCTCTGCCTAAAGTAAACGAATGCCTTCTGAAGTATGTTGCATTGTATAGTGCTTAAGTTTTAGCTAATAATTTAACAGGATTCCAGTCACTGGAACTTTCATGATTTAGACTTGGAAAAATAAATGGTCAAAATATTTAATCAGTATTGAATTTAATAGTTCTTGAGTATGAAGAATAGATGAAATAAAGCTTTCAAGCTAGACAGAAAAACGGCTAGTGCAGTAATGAAATGAAGGTGCGTCTTTAGCTAATGTAGGAGTTTAGTGTGGCATTGAGTAAAAGGCAATTACAAATACAGTGAAATTCTGGTTCAGAGCCAGTTATGCTAACATCCCCCTCTTCTGTTTCTAGAAAATATTTCCATTCAGTTAGTCTGCAGAACGTTTTATGTACATTGTGCTATCAGAAGACTTTTGTGAATGTAAATACTGTTATTTTAAACTAACAGTGTAGCTGATAGCTTCCTATGATTTAGATGTGGAGCAATACTGGGTGTGAAATATTTAGTAATATAAATTGTAATTACGTCGCATATACAAGTATGCCTTTATATAGGATGTAAAATATCCACTTATCTATCCCAATTTCTTGTGTATATGGGATAAGAATACTCATACAGAATATAAGAATAGGAAGCATTTAAATACTTGTGTATTTTCATTGATTTTATGTTCCTGTAATCTGATTGTTTTAATCAGTGTTTTGTTCCTGTGAGAGGAGCTAGTCTTTATTCAACCCTATGAACATTGCTAAGTCTGACTAGTAGTAATTTTCCTGTATAACAACACAGACCTGCTAGGTTAATTTGGTGCTGAAGTTTTTTGGTGGTGATCACAACTACAAACAAAACTACAAAACAAACAAACTACAAAATGAAAAGGGATAAAACAACCCATCCAAACCAGAAAAGTACCCTACAACCGCAAACCAAACAAGATCTCACAACAGAGATGAGCAGGTAAGTAGTGCCAGTTTATCCTTGTGCCTCCTGCTGACTTTCCCCTTCAGGGAAGCCTCTCCTGCTGGCTTTATTATATCCACAGTCCATACCCCCTTTCTCTGTCGTAATAATCAGGTACTGAGCAGCTTTAATTTCAAGTCTAGTTGTAGCAGCAGATCTCAACTGGATAAAGTCAGCTCTGGAGGTGCTGGGAAAACTGGGAAGACAAACATTTCCCTGTGGTGAACTATGAGTGGTTTGTACCAGACTTTTTTTCTCCTCAAATGTTACAGGCTTTCTTGAGAGCTCTGTGTCTTCTGCATGCACCTGTAGGGAGCTGATCGGGCCCTTAGGTCCTCAGCAGTGGAAGGAAGGAAGTTGTGGGCACTGGGATGTGAGGCTTGAGGGGTGGGTGGATTTGTTAGAGAGGATGTGGGGGCTGTATCCTCAAGGCACTGCAGCACAGAAGGTTCACTGGGTACCGATACTCTTTTCTCACTCCAAACCAATGCAGCATTGCTTTGGGGAGCACTTCAGGGCTGTTGTATTTCCCTTGATCCTCAGTTCATCTTGGGTGTCAGGAAGTGGATGACAGTGCTGCCACACTGCAGTGCATGCCACAGCATGTTCTGGTGCAAGGAATCAACTTAAAAACTATCCAAAAATATCCAACATTGTTTTATGTGAGGAGCTCTTGGGATATTGCAAATGGTGATAACCTTGTGCAGACCTACTGAGTTTGCTCCAAGTGGGGTTATTTTAGTGTGTTGGTATTCTTGTATGCCCCTTCCTTGCTTTAGAGCCCCCCTTCCATTTGAATATCTACTGCAGAAAGTCCTTAGCGCAGCCTGCGATCGTTGTTCCTACAAGTCATGCGCTGAAATGGAGGTTATCCAAAATCTTGATAAAATCAGAATTTTGCTAATGGAAATTGGCCAGTCTTGGCTGAAATGAAGTAGCAGAGACGTGGTCAATGCTCTTGGCTCACCTTGGCAACAACTGATACTCAGAGTAAAGGGGAATAACCTGGGATAATGTTTCAAGCATCAGTGCATGTATTTGCATGTAGAGTTTAATGTTTGTGAGAGTGCTTTGTGGTGGAGAAGATTCTTTTCTGAGGGGTGGCAATCAGTGGTATTTCAACAAGTATTTTTAGATGTCTTGACTGTGGAAATTATGTGGGATACTTACGTCAACTTAAAAAAAGTCATATTGTGCCGGTTTTTAGTGACTAAAACCATATTTAAGATATGCCGAGCTGCTTTTCTGTGTGCGCTGCAGCACAGCTCCTGGTATTCTGCTTGTCTGCTCTGTAATCGAACGGTACTCTGCAGTGGCTGTGCTGCTTCTGGCTTTCACTGCCACAATTATCACAAGAAATCCTCTCCTTTAGAGGAAAGAAATTGTGCTCTGTGTTCACTAAAAGATTTGTAATGTATACCTGATGCAGTATAGCCTGTTATTTCAAAAATGACATGTGAAGATGTGCTAGTGTAAGACAGTGTCTTTAAAATTCCTTCCTCCCCTGTTTTTTGCCTTAGACGTAAATCAGATCTTGTTGTAAACCACCTAAAACACTTTCTGGGGTGACATCTTCGTAAATACTTTAAAAAGAAAAATGTTATTGGAATTAATGTTGTTCAATATTCCTTACAGTCAAGTTAAATTAAGGTGTTTAATGGAACTCCTGTTTCAACTTCATAGCTGATCAAGTTTGCCAGGAGTACAGAAAATACTACTTCTACATCTTGTATGCTCACTGTAGGACTGCTTGAGGTCCCTTAATGTACATGCATGTTAATTGTAGAAATTAAAGCATCTAAGTACGCTTTGGTCTTGATTTTATTTTTTAAGTAGTATTCATTCCACAGTTGTTTTTCCTCTGTTAAATAGACCAGTTAGGTCAAGGAAGAAGGAAATACTGAATTTTTATTTGCTGCTTTTCTATCCATGTTCACACTTGACAGTCAGGGAAATCAGGTGAACTTCAAGGAGACATTTTAAAGGAAACATTAGGAAACGTTTTAAAGCCCAGGACTCAAAGATAAAAAAATGCACAGGTATTTTGTGAATCCTGCCTCAAATACAAAACTAGCATGTTCTCATGGAAGATGTGCTGACAACAAGCATCTCTCCCTGAGGTTACTGCTGCGTGAGCTTGTCTGCTCATCTTAAGCTGGAAGAGAATCAGTTTCTCAGATAAGGGAAAGATATGTTACTGAATTTAATCATGTTATTGTGGGTTAGCAATTTGCATCTGATCAAATGAGGCCACTTCACAGTGGATATGCTTCATGCTCTTGCCAGGTACATGTTAAAAATCAGCTTATTTTTAACTGAGGGCGTCTGTTGTTTGTATTTCAATCTTTCACCTAGTAAGGCAAGAGGAATCTTTTTGAGCTTACATGGGTTCTTGGAAACTGAAGAGAGCTGCAGACCTAGGATTAGAAACCTTGTACAGAGGCTTTCTGTCTGTCTTTATCTGTTTTCTCATGTGTGTCACATGCCTCCTGAAAAGTTAAAGTATAACCTGGATGGTAGAAAACTTTTGTGAGGGGAGCATGTGTTCCCAGTGGCAGTGCTAAGAATCAGGACTGAGTGTTGGGGATGAATGTTTGGAGAGAGATGTGTGGAAGACCGTCTTTTACCCCAGGGAAGGCATTGCCTACACTTAGTGTGGAGTGCAGATATCTAATACGTGAGCAGTTGGGACATTTGGTCAGTTGTAGTATGCAAAGTGCACTGTAGTTGCTTACATTTAAGGTGATAATGACAGAAATGTAAGGAAGTGTCAGTTTCAGCTACTGACACAAGAGGCTGGCTTGACCAGATTCATTCCCCTCCTCCAGAAGCATCTGAAACAACCACTAAATCTCAGGTTGGAAAACACTAATACTAGGAGATAGATTAATAACAAAATACTGATTGCAAACTGTATATATTTTATTCTTGTTGGGACTTCTGTCTCTTTTCACCTCAGTTTTGATTGAACTGTGTCTTGGACATTTGTCTTTCTATATTTGCTAAACTTGGTGTTGGTGAAGACTGTTTGCCAGGTGGGATGAGATGATGCTCTAGAGCTGGTTTTCAGCAGCATGCAAAGGGCACAGTTTTTTCATTCTTTCTCTTAAAACCAGCTGGGATGGGGAAGATTCTAACACAAGGGTAGAAAAGAGGCAACAGTTGCTCTCTGGTGCCCTTTTAACATGAAAGGAACTGAGAGCGGGCAAAAATCGTCTACATCTCTTGTGATCTGCATAGCCAATTAACAGCATTTTATGAGCTGCGGTATTAAAAGAACCTGTTAAATCTTGTGGGATCTTCATGAAGGTATGGTCTTCACTGATAGCTGAGAGATGATCACTCCTCTGTCTCGGTCATAACCAAGGCTTTTTCCCCTCTGGTAGAAAGAAAGTGTGAGATAAGAGCAAATAAATGATTTCTGTTTTTTTGCAGAGGCAAAAGCAGTTTTTATTCCTGTTTGTCAGAAATGCAGTTAGATTTGTCAGCAGTGAGTGATGGCAGCAAATACTCCAGCTTGCCTCAAAGAACAGCAATGTGTAGAATTTGAAGCAGTAACAATATTTGCCACTGACAGGCACAAGTTGCTTTTTTGTGGATATCTGGGAGCTCTAAAGGGTATAAATTCTGAACAACAAGTTTTTGATCAGACTTTCTTGTACACTGAAACATTAGAGACGTACATAACTGGAAATACAGAAGCTAGAGTGTTAGATCCTTCAGCAATTTATGTGTAGACAACTTCTCTTGAATCTTGGTGCATAATTATATCCCTACTATGGGTTGTTTTTCTATTATTCAAGGTTATCTGAGCTGTCACAGCTCGAGGTTCTCTCTGAAGAGCTGTGAAGACCATGTTGCTCTCCAGTGCTGCAGGAAGTAAGGCTTGATGCTGCACCTGCTCCCCACTGCTTGAATCCGAGTCCTCTTTAGTTGTGCTAATGCTTTTGAAAAAAGATGCACCAAATGAGCAGTTATCTGTAAGAGTCTGGTGGTTGTGGCTGTGAAATTTGGATGTGTTTGATTGTTTTATCTGAGTGTTTTGAATTTATGCACATTGAAATGTTGAAAGAGTACCATCCCTCCTACGGAAAAACAGACTAACGAGATGTGTCGGCATCCTGTGTGGATGGGGTCAGGGTGATCACCTGCTCAGAGTTTCATTTGGGCAAGAGGAGTGTGAGACCCTGTGAAATTCAAAGTAAAATAGTAACATTTATGTCAGATACAAGTAATCTTGATTACTGTATCACTCTACTGGTTTGTTTGGTTTGTTTCTTTCTTTGTTGGTTTTTCCCCCTGTTCCTCTTTCTGCTGGCACAGACTATGCTGGGTGGCTGGGGAACACAAACTCTTCTGGTGTGCCCTCGGATATGAGGTGGCCAGCCTTTTCATGGTTCTGAATGATATTGATGGTCTAATGTCAGGGTTTTTTTCAAAGTGGTTACCAGTGCAAGTTCTGTATGTCACTGATTCTGCATCACAGATTAGAAGCAGTGGCCTTTGCTTAATGTTGAAATAGTTTAACAACAAAATACAAGTAGAAAAGACAGGTAAGCAAGGAGTGACAGTTTTGGTACCAATATATATTCCACAAGGAATTTTGTTGTCTCATCTCTTTGGAAATCACCACAGGAATTGAGAATTCTTGGCATGGCTGACTCAATCTCCATCTTTTTTGTGCCCTAATTTCTTGTTATTAGTAAAAATCACCACTGGGAAGATTCTGCTACTGTGAAGGAAAACTGCTGAGAGTATTTTAATAGTTTCACCATCTTCTTTACACACTGGAATCCCACAGATATTTAGGGAGTTCCACAGTTTCCTCAAGCCAATTTAAATATTCTCTCAAAATAAGAGAAATTATTCCCTGAAATGTCAAGATAGAGATGTAATGATGACAGTTAAAAGTAACTGTCAGTGAAACTTACCAGATTTTGGTTTTCTTTACCAGTGGGGTGAGACTGAAATTTTAACACCACTTTTGTGGGCTAGTAATTTCATGTTGTGTAACTGAATACAAACATTTCCTTATTAAGAGATAGGGTTTTGAATGTTGTACAGTACTGCCAGAATGTGGCTTCTCAGTAACTGTCTTTCCTAGGAAGGTAGGAGAATTTAAAATAACGATTTTTGTTTACTAAGGCACTCTGTGTACTTAGCACTTTCTTCCTGAAGCGGTTTCCCAGTAGGTGAATGTACAGTGGGGCAAGGTCTCTCTGCAGTGTGCTAAATAAAACCAAGACATTTACATTTAATCAACAAAATGAAGAAGAAAGTATCAGTGACAGGTGTGTAAGTGAACCAGACCTTGTTTTGTTTCTGTGGGTATCAGTTGGGGACACAGAAGTAATGCCAGCTTTTCTACAATTGCCTGACATGGAGACCAGAGTTGTGCAGTCCAGCACTTGTTTGTCAGTTTAGCAGCTTCTACAGTGGGACAGTATTCATGAGAACAATTTTGATAGGCAAAAAAATAAGAACAATAGCTGCCACTTTTGGGGGGCTGTAATAACAGATGACATGACACCAAATTCAACAGTCAAAAATACCTTTGTGATAAAAGTGTTCTGCATAGGCAGGAAGAAATAAGGTTATAGGAGATTGTTGTTGGGATAGAAATAACAGACTTGTGGAGTATTTGAATTACATTATTCCTTTTTAAAATTTGAATTACTATCTCTGTGGACCAGATACTAAGTCCTTTGTATTTCTGTTGCAAAGAACATCTTCCCCTGCTTGTCTTTCACCTTGATTACCAGCTCCCCTTTCCTAAAAGTGAGGAACAATCTTGTGCTGCAAGATGACTACCTCTCACCTCAGAAGTTTTATTGGCATCTGAGCAAAACCAGGATGGTTCCAAGAAGTGAGTTGTATCAAGCTCCCTGCTATGCTTTCTTGAAATCTCTTTAAAGCATTGGTAACTGGCAGGATTTTATTGTCACTTGTACCCATGCTTCTCACAACAGGGTTGAGAACTGAGAGGAGGCACTTATAGAATAATAATAAACACATTGTTTTAATACTGTGACAAAAGTTTAATCTCAGTGGCATTTTCAGTGAACTATTTAGTTGTTTTTGTGTTAGGAATGGATTTACAAAACACCTGGGCAGGAAGTGGAGTGGTAGTCACAGAGCAAATACTCTGGGGAGTAAATTTCACTGCCTGGTAAATGGATGTAGTTCTGCTGGATTCTGAAGGTTAATTCACTTGTGACAGCAAATTTACTGAGCCCTTGTACCTGTTAGTGGAAGCTGTTTCTTAGTCCAGGTTCTCTTCTGGAAAGTCAGCGAAGACTGTTGCCAAAAATACATTGCCTCCTTCATGTGTATTTGCCAGTTTTATTCTTCTGTATTTTTACATTTTCTGGATCATATTTGTAAATGCCACAATGTTATTGAATGCCCTGAGAAATTTTGAGCCTGAGCCTTTTTGAAATACCTTATATATTTGATAAAGCTTCCAATCTTGTGAGGAATATACCTGTAATTTACTTTGATTTTTTTAGTCTAATATTAAACTTTCCCAAACCAAAGGATATACCCAAGATGTGGGCTTTAAATTAACTGTGTTGTTAAAGATTCTATGTGCATCATGATTTGAAGAACCAAAGAAATGTCTCCTCTCTTACAGAAATGTTTTGAAATGACAATTTGTAGTGCTTTTAACTTCACCTCTTACTAGGACTGTTTGCAAAATGTTCAGGAGCCAGATAAACCTGCAGGATTTTCATGTCAAAAGTGAAGCAGTTACTCAAATGCTTTCAGCTGAGGTATGGGCAGCTTTATGGAGGGGGGAGGGAAAGAATGAAATGGACAGCACGTAAGGATAATTCAGTATCTTTATAATTGTAGCTTATGTGAGTCAATAACTCAATTCAGGGCTGTTATAGTAGTGAAAACCTTGGGCCTCAACCACAAAGTCTTGATTTGAATATTATAGGCTTTAGTATTCCCAAGCTTTCCTTTAGTATTCCACTTCCATTACAGTGGCTCTAATGACAGCCAGGAAAAGTGGCTGTCATTACAGCCACTGACAAAAATGATGCACTAACTCAGGCTTTTCTTATGGTCTCGCTTTTTTCCTGTGTCTTTCTTGAGTGCACTAATCCTAAAGTTTTTGAAGTTTCCTATCTGCCTAAGGTGTTTCTTTCCCATGTCCACAGTTTTAGGCATGCACAGGTACCTATATTTATTTATTTGTTTAAAAAACAAGCCAAAAAGATCGAGAATACTATATTGTAGTAGTTCCTCATTCTGGTTAGATACATTTCCAATACATTCACTGCTCTTTGTTTAAATATTTAATGTGAACTGATTTTTGCTTTTAAAGTATTAAGAATAATATGAAAAGGGCTTTAATTTTCAGATAACTTGCCCCTCTGCCAGTAAAGGTATATTTTTTAAACCAAAGAAAGAAGATTCAGCTGCTGGCTCTGTATTCTATTTTCTGCTTTCATCAAAGATCAGGGTAGTAGGTAAGTAGTGCCCTAAGCCATGTTCCTATACATATGTTTCTTTTTTGTAAAGTGATTGAAGTAATTTTGAAAAACACAACCTCTAAGAATTTTGTGATGTCTTTCTCAGGTTTAAATATAGGAAGCATCTGTGTAGGTGAGTTATGGAGTCCCTTGTCATTTGAAAAACTAGTCTTGAATATTTTTTCTTTGCCACCTTATAATAAATATCCGGCTAGTTTTTCCTTTTCCATCACTCCTATTTTTTTTTTCTGATCTTACCAGGGTTGGTGGTATTTTTTTTTTCTGACCCCTTTTTGTAACTAGGCATATTTAGTTGCTCTTTAACTGCAAAGAAAGAAGTCAGCATAAAAATTAAAAATAACTTGATTGGCATGTTCATTGAAAATGAACAACTGTCTGGTGTTTAGGCTGCTGCTTTGAAGAAAAGTAGCCTTTAACTGATTTGTTTCAAGTGTTGCTTATTATTTCTTTAATGGTAGTTGTCTGAAATAACAACATAAAATGTCTTTTTTTAATTTGTATGACTTTGCTTTCAGTTATTAAAATGAAAATTCAGTTTGTTTATATGAAACTTATGAATGTTCTAATTGACAAAATATTTAATGCAGTTACGTGAATGCATTTCAATTTTTTGGGACGCTGATGCTCAATTATAGAGCGTTTCCTATAAAATTGAGATACTGAGGGTTGTAGTTACACACATTTAAGGGTTTACAAGGTTAAATGTAAGCATTTTCATGATATTTAAGAGTATGTCTTTTGTTGTATGCCATGCTAGTAAAATACAGTACACAGGGAGCAGAAATGAAGGTCTTCCTGGAGTTGTTCTGAAGTCATTGTTTGTGACAGTATCCTTTAAATAGAACAATTTTTAGCCTAATGTAATGAATCTGTGTTTTTTAAGTTCAAAACACATAAATTACCATATTGGCATGTGGATTCCAGTTAATAGTCAATAGCACACTAAGGATTAAAAGAAAAACAAAAACTTGTTATAAATTGACAATATGTCCAAAAGATCTGTCTGTCAGCAGAAGGTGCACATGAAAGGCTCAGCCAGTAAACTGTCCTGCATGGAATCCCTAATCCAGCAAAGTATTTAAAAATATACACGTTTTTCTGGATCAGAGCATGACAGAAGTGTCAGCTAGACTCTAGCAGAATGAATGGGTGATGCACCTGGTCCCCAGTTCATTTGGTGCTCATCTGAAAAGGTTCTCTAAATCAAGGGTCAAGGTCACTGAAACCTTTGCTGCTTAAGTGTACAGACAGAATCATAGAATGGTTTGGGTTGGAAGAGACCTTTGAACCCCTGTGCCATGGGAAGAGATCCCTCCTACTAGACCAGGTTGCTCTGAGCCCCATGCAACCTGGTCTTTAACAGTGCCAGGGGTGGGGCAGCCACAGTTCTCTGGGCAACCTGCTCCAGTGCCTCACCACCCTTTCAGCAAAGAATTTCTTCCTAATATCTTATCTAAACCTACTCTCTTTCAGTTTGAAGCCATTCCCGCTTGTCCTGTCACTGCAGTTCCTGATGGAGAGACAGAATCCCTCTCTGGCTTCCTTGTAGACCCCATCTAGATACTGGAAGGCTGCTCTGGGCTCTCCACACAGCCTTCTCCAGGCTGAGCAGTCCCAGCTCTCCCAGCCTGGCTTCAGAGGAGAGGTGCTCTAGTCCCTTTGCCAACGTCGTGGCCCTCTGGACTTGCTCTGGCAGTTCCCTGTCCTTATGTCAAGGGCACCAGAGCTGTACACAGCACTCCAGGTGGGATCTCAGGAGGGCAGAGGGGCAGAATCACCTCCCTTGACCTGCTGGCCATGCTCCTTTTGATGCAGATACTGAGAATGAATAATCCATCTGAAGTCAGTGTGCTTAAACTTAAGCCTATAATTTCTATGTTTAAGTGAATCAAAGGGTAATTCTAAAAACTATTTATTTTCTTTAATTAAAGGTCGTTCTCATGATATATGCTAATATATGTTTTGGGGGGTGGGAAGAGAAAGCCAGTATAAAGGATTTAAAATACTGTAATTTTTTTTCCCTGTGTTTTTATTAAAATATTGGGTTTTTTCCCCAGAGAACATGTAAAATATGTTTTTATTTGATGGTATTTCTTTGCTTATTCCTCATATTCCTTGTTGGAAGAGAAGTTAAATGTGTTTAACTGCAGGGTGTTTGACATTCTTTTTTTTTCTGGTGGAAAAATTTTTGAGGTAATTGAAAGATGTTGCATCATGAATGTAAGTAATGTGCAAAACGTGTACTCAGGGCTGGCAGTTTTATGACCAGAAGTGGCACATACCATTTACCCAAACAAGTCTGAGATCCCCCTGATTTATTATCACAAAGAGGCTAATACTATATCACAGTAGAAGGAACAGTCTTTATTGAACTGGAAATATTGGGAGAGTTGTGTTTTTTACATTTTTTTTCTAATTTTTCTTTTACAGAGAGTCTAAAACCCACCAACTTTTCCCTACTGAGTATTTGACTGTAATAGCACTGAAAGCATAGGTTATCACTTTACAAAATAGGGTAGCATCTTGGTTGAAATCAGTAAGAATTTTTGGTTGAATTTGTTGAAAGTAGGATACCTGAGTTGTTGCCAGTTGGAAAGCTGCAGATTTGGGTTAGTTTTTTTTGAAAGCTGGAGTATGGCATTGGATGGAATGACAGGAACACCTGTTAGGAAAGAGGGATTAAACACTCTGGGGCTGTTGCTGTGCATTGGCATGGAAAGGAGGAAAACTAGTGGTGCTATTCCTACTTGAATTTGTATTCCAGTCTTTCTGTTTTTGTGAACTGCTGATGTCAGTACTTTGAAAGTGCTTTAACACCTGGAAGGTGTTAATGAAATTAAGTAATGACAGAAACATTAGAATTTCCAAAGAAACTTAAAAATGCTCCCAGACAAGTCTAAATGTCTTCTGCTTTGTTAATCAGAAAAGAGGACTTTGAGTTCATTGGTTTGTTTCATCTTCAGCAGTGGTTTAAAACCTTAAGCCTTCCTGCTTTAAAGCAAGGTAGGTATTATTTTGTGAGAAAAAAAAGGGCAGATGTGTGGTTGTTGCAAGGTCATGGTAGAGATCTGCTTTGCGGTTGGAACTCTCATGTCTTGTTCTTCTGTCAGTGAAACACTACTCTCTAGTCTTTCCTGTGTGAAGGAATTGTAAAGATTTCTCTGTATTAGTTGATTAGAAAATATAAATAGAATAAAAAAGGCACCTTTTTTATTTTTTTTTCCAGACAGTAAACTATACTTACCTGTGTGAATACAGTATGTAGGAGAGATTGTAAATCCACATGCTCACCCTTAAAAGCATGATCTAATGTCAAGTGGATCATTCATGAAGTAAGCTGAATAATAATAAAAAAGCTGAATGAACCCAAGAGTATTCTGCAGTGTGATATTGCCATATAATTCTTCTAGTGCTCTCTAGCTTTCCAGTCAGTTAAAAAATTAAATAAATTCTCTGTTAACATACAATACTCATATGTCTTTAAATAGATTTGAGTATTGCTATGGTAAAGAACATTGGCATGTCAGTAATTACAATTAATGGATTTTTATTTGTATATGCTAGTTTCCTGTTCTGCTCTTGCATTTAAGTGTGTTTATTGAAGATTTCTTTGAGAAAAAGTCTTAAGGAAACATAATTTGAACACAAATGTTTAATCAGGGGAGAGAGGGACTCTATTTTTTTAATGAAAATGTCATCTTTCCCCTTGAACTGAGGTGCTGAATAAAAGGTAGACAAGAATAAAAGCACTTCTGCTTGTTTGAGCTTCCAAGGGCAAGTTTATTATCTGCCATTGCATAGTTTGGGAGCTGATAATCTGTGAGCCCAGTTGCAAAGAAGAGAGGAAGCAATTTTTTCCTTTGCATGTAAAACCAAGGATTTACATTTAATCTTGTGAAAAATCTACTCTGCCAATACTAAGATGTAAACACCAAGGTGCCTAAGTATGTACAGAAGAATTGTACCAAGTTAGAGTTGGCAGTGCTAGGTTTATGGATGGACTTAATTGTCTTAAGGGCCTTTTCCAACCTGAATGACTGTATGATTCTAAGTTCATCTCTAGGAGAGTGATTTGGCTATTATACTTCATTCTTCCTTCTGATGTTCCAGTAATTTGGGCTACGCTGGAGACAGATTTGGTCTCAGACACCTTTAGGTTTTGCTTCTACTTTACTGAGCTTCTAGAGTTGTCTTTTCGATGGTGATGGACTTAAATACCTCAGCTGCTTCCCCACACTGTGTAACACAGCATTTGCCATTTGTTTTCTGTCTGACTGAGCAGGTGCTGTTCTCTTTCTCCATGACCACCCTTTGGCTTCCCCTAAGCTGTGAACATCATCTGGTGTAGCAGAGAGCTGTAAATAGTTTTTGCATTAGGTTCTGCTTTCAGCTATCACCATCATGTTCTGCTTCTTTCTGAAACTGAGCTTGGAATGCAGTTTTATGTAATTTATCCTTTTTGTGATATTTCAAGGTTGCAATGAAGTAAGGGAGTTATGGGAAGAATTTGAATCTTCAAGGTGCAGTGAAAAACACCTAGAGACAAACAGGTAGAATATATTGCTATGGAAACCTTATTAATTTGGCAGTGATGAGAATGCCAGATTGATACTGCTTCTTTATAAGATGTTTTATTAAAAAAGAAAAAAGTAAAAATCACAAAATCTTATCCAGCAAGTAGGGACAGTGCTCTGGTGTTCAAAGATGTGAACTAATATTTACCCATTCAAGGAAATACTAACAAAATGTTTTATTAGAGAACAGCTTAAAGATCTAGTGGTTCCTTCATCTCCTTCTTTGCATACAGTATAGACTGTAAGCATAATTTGAGATTCAGAATATGATTTGTTTGAAAAAGCATTTAAAATTTTTATTCATTAAAAGTCAAATTAGGATATATAAACTAAGGAATGAGCAAAAAAATAATGAGGTGAAATTGTTTGAAACTGTTTTAATTATGTCTCATGTCATTCCACAAATGTTTTAATTTCTTTTATGGTGAAGTGTTTAATGAACATAAACAAAATGATGTTTAATATTTTATTTAGTTATATTAAAATGAGCTATTTCTTAAAAGGAAAACCAAGCAATTGTTTTCCAGTAATTCACATAACCTTGCCTAAGCCCCTAGTTTATCTAATATTTTTATTTTCCATTTCCTCTATTAGCCTTGCTGTGTTCATGTTATTGTATTTTGGTATTTTTGTGTGGTTTCATAATATTTCATTGTTTGTTTCCTTTAACAATCCTCAGTTTTTGCAAATGTTTTTTCTATTTTGACTGATTTTTGTTATAACAGGGAGAAAAGGGGCGGGGAAATAAGGTTCAAACAGGAACACTGTTTTTTGTGATCATTGTCCCTGTCCTTTGTCACCGCTGTCCGTGTTCTTTGTGGTAGAGGCCTGATACAGCTGGCCTGCACATTGCTTGTCTCTCCTTCATGTCTGTGTCATTGGTCACTTTTCTGAATTTGGAAGACTGCAGCCCAACACCAAGGTCCAGATCTGGATGTTCCTGTACTACAGCCTTGAAAATCCAAAAATCCATCCTTCTCCCTGCTTTTAGAGCTGGTTTTGTGCTTTGAGGAGAGCTCATCACTGGTTTGTCCGTTGGTCCTCTGCTCTTGGGCTACCCTTTACTCATTTTCCTCAGATACCCTGATATTGCTCGTAGACTGCTCATCTCTTCATTGTCATTAGAAGTCTGTACTGATTATGCAAGAATTATTAATGTCACCAGTTATCCCTGTTTCATCTTGAATGTCAATATTTTTCTGTTTTGTTTCCTTTTTCAAGGATCTTATATTCCTAGTTTAAACACAATCCTAGTTCTTCCTGGTTCACATTAATTGATGGAAAAAAATCTAGCAGGAGTCATAGAGTTAAGAAAAGTCAGAACTCATCCATTAACATTTCTTTGTACTCAGTTAAACCACTGATAAGGTTGATAATTTTTTTAAAATTGAGTTGAATATACCTGCTTATATGTACTTTGATGTAAGATTTTTCTGATTTTTTGGGCTAAATGTTTGAATTTGCTTTCTGCATTATATATATATATATGAATATATATAATTTTAATTTATGTGTCAGTCAGTTAACTTGATTATTCAGGAGATGAGTGGGAGGATATGTATTTCTGCCTATGTATAGGAGAGCTTGGCAAACCTGGGCCCTCTGATTGAGAGCTCTCAGTTCCAGATTCCTTGCTGTTTAGCTGGAATAGATTCCAGCTCCTCTTACAACTTGCACTGTGGGTTTCTGAGCTCTGCGTCTGGGAATAGGGAAGCCCTGAAAGCACAGATCGTTTCAAAATGTAAAGCAGGAGCTCTGGAGCCCTCTGTCGCTAGGCTCTCTGCACGTTGGCATATCCTAAAGCCGTGTATCCAGCAGCTCAGCATGGGAATTACCAGAATTCACGTATGTCTGGATTTTTAATGAAGTGTTCTGTATGTTGAGGTTATGTTTCTTTTTTTCTCTTGAAGCATTTATGCTTTGACAAATCAGTAATTGGAAAAGCTTTGTCATTGTAAGTATCGATAAAAAATAAAGTTAATATGCCAGGCAAGATGCCAGCTTTGCTGTTTGAACTCAGAAGCATTAAGTTCAGTGGCACTTCAGAGAGAGAGAATGTAATGAAGAAAATTGTCATCTGATCATATCTGAAAAGTGTACACGCTGGTGATGAAGGACGTAACTTCTTGGAAGATGATCAAGTATCAAAGACCACATAAGTTGAAATAGTTGGGATTGCCTGCTTGGTGTTGCCCGTGGTTGTCTTTCTGGAAGTAGGATAGATGATTTGATGTGCCTTGGACTGACTTCCTCACGCTGTCAGCCCATCTGCACGTGGTGTTGTGAGTGGTGGAGCAGAAGTGAGCATGGCTCTTGCAAAGCCACTTTTGTCTCTTGTCTTTTATTGGAGGCTAATTGCTCCTGAGAACGTATGTGTTCAACAGCGGGCAGAACTGAGCTGCTCTGGCAGTGTTCCTGCTTCACTGATTGCTTTGGAGCAGCAGGGTGTGAGTACTGTGGCAGCCATGGTATTAAAAGTTTAAGATTTTTTTTGTGAGTAATTATTCATGAAAATAAATAATAAATCAATGTACTAGCTTGTCTGTTTTTTGATTTTACTCTGCATCTGGCTTTGTCTCTGGCCTGGTTTGTAGCAGGAACAAGCAATCCGGCAATACAGGGCAATGCCCTCTGTTTTAGCAAGTTGATGGGCACTGATTGCTGTAGTTTACACCCAGCAAGAGTAGCAATTTCAAGGAATACCACAAAGCTTAACAGTTTCAACTGTTCATTTACTTGAGGTGTTGGAAAGCTTTTTCCACTTGAGATTCTGTGCGTGTGATTTGTCATTCTGGGTCTTTTTCCTTGCTTTCTTCTTCCAGCTCCCTAATAGCAGAGGGTCTCTGAACTGCTTCCCCTCTTACATCTCACTTATTCTCCTTTTTTCTTCCTCTCACTCTTCTTTTTTCCCCATTTTCTACCATCTTTTATCGTTGTTTCTGCAGGTCTTTCTTGAGTTACCTCTTTAGACATTCATTATAAATAAGTTGCACTATACTAAGGGTGAAGATAAGCTGAATAAGATGAATGCTTGTTGCCTGGGCATAATTTATGACACTTTTGCCCACCAGTGCAACAATCATGTATGAGCAAGCTGCTGCATAGAATCAAGAGGCAAAATGCTAAAAATGTCTAGTGTTATTCAGCCTGTAGTTCATGAATCACTGCTGGTCCATGAATCTCTATATAATGGTCCTCGAAACAACTGCAGCATGCCTAAAGCACACACATGCTCCCACACGCTCAGCAGGATTGTGTACGAGTACATGGGCAGGCACAGTCAGCAGATGGCTCCCAGCCTGGCTGTACAGGCCTCATTAAAATGTTTATTGCTGTCCAGTTCTGAACTTATTCAAGAGCTATTGGTTTACCCAAATATTAGATATCCCTGTTCTCGACTTCCTGTGATGCCAGTGCTTAGTTAAACCTCACACTTTCCTTGCTTAAGTCACTGTCTCTGGCTTGCAGTCCAGATGTGTTTCTGCAGTGAGTTATAGGTCTAATATCCTGTCTATTAGTAGAATAGCTCCACACCTCCTGGTTCCATAATCTCGAGTTTTACAAGTTTTTTTTGTGATCTTCCATACATATATGGCTAATACATTTTTCCCTACCTTGCTTCCGACTTTCCCAAGTTGTTGTCCTATATTCTTCATGTTTGCTTTCAAACTGCTGCTAGTATGGTGGTCATAAGGATCACTGTATTTTATATGTTCTAGCACCTGCATTCTGTATCTGATTGTAAAACTTCTGGCTGTAATCACAGTAATCCTTGGAGGAAAAGTTCAGTTTTGTCCTTGTAAGCTCGGAAGATAGTATGTTTAATGAGATCGCAGCTAATTCTTTCTTACGGTCATGCATCAGAAATATGAGAAGTTAACAAATTATTTCTAGTGGTCAAGTCCAAGTGCCTTGTTTTTTGATTGGTTTTGTTCTATAGCTAAATTCAGGTAACTTTCCTTGCTGCATATGTGATGCAAGTTTGAAATTCTTAGACTAAAGTGTATAAATGGGAGGACATTTTAAAGAAAAAGTACTGGCTATTTTGGAAAATAGGACTTCAAGTATATTCACTTATTTCAGGTATGATAAAATCCTTCCAACTCCCTGACCCAGTCGGTTGAAGCAAGAACAGTAGGAGCAACAATCACCTAGAGGCAGTTAATTAGCACAGATTTCAGTGCAGTTAAGATTTGGCAAAGAAACAGATACCTACAGCAGTCCTATGTTGTGAATAAGTAGCAACAGTAGTAACAGTAATAATGAAAGCATTGCAGGAGAAAGTAGTTCCTGCAGAGTTACCAGAAGCTGATTTTCACTGTATTGAAGGGGTATCGTAAAGAAAGAGGTCATTTGGTACGAATTCTGTTAAAACTGTTTTTTCTTCCTACATGGGAAGGAATACAATTCAACCTCCCTCTTCTAAGAGGAACTCAACAATATTAAAAAACTGTAATGAACAAATCCAGGCATTCTTGCTTTTAACCTTACAAGAGAGAGAGTTATCTAATGCAAAAAAATACTTTCTGATAAAGGCCAAAATTCTAATTAAAATTCCTGGCATGCATAATGAGCAGGTGCTGATAAAGAACACTTTTAGTAAATATTTCCCCATTGGACCTGCAAAGGAACCTGACACTAATATACATTCTGCTTTGGGAGGATATAATTAAAATAGAATAGGAGCTTCCGAATAAAACAGGCGATGTGTGAAATCTTACAGGTCTGAGGAAGAAAAACCCGTTTCATATTTATTTCCCCAAAGTAATGGAGGAGAGGCTTTGCTCACAAAAGATACTCTTACACCAACTGCATGGAGGAGGAGATTTGTCCTTGGAAATAAACAGATAAATAAGTGGGAATTCTCAGGAGTAATGATGGGATGTTAGCTATGCTCCAGTCCACAGTAGATTCTGCATGGGTTTTTCAGGGTTCCTAGCCTGAAGACCACAGCCACAGCCTACCCAAATGGCTGGGTTCTGGCAGTACTGATGGTGTTCAAGTGGGCTTCGCAAGTCGCTGCTTTGTGAGTGTGTGTGTTCTTTGTGGTGCATTTCCATTCCTGGATATGTCCAGATGGTGTAAGCAGAGCAGGACAGATGTCATGGCTCAGTCTCAACATGTAGCAGCGTCCATTGGCAGTGCACTTGCATCAACACAAGAGGCTGAGTCTTGGTACTGGCTCAACCAAGACTAAAATTTTTAAAACCTTCAGTTTAATATGTAACCATGCTTTGGGAGGGAGATGGAAATACTGGAGAAGCATCATCAAATTTCATACATAGTGGAGGCTGAGTAGAGCAGAGATGTACAAATTAATACATCTTAAAAATTAAAATTACATGTTTTATTTGGTGGGCTGATACCTGATCAGTCAGCCTGGCAGTCAGCATGGATGTAGCTCTGAACTTGTCATGACATGCACTAGCCTGCCCTGGTAGGGAGGTTAAAAGGGACGTGGAGAGGAGCTTTGAGTGTGGAAGAGTGTTTGCAATGGTAAAAGGGGCAGAGGGGAGTGTGTGGAATTCGAGGAGGGGACTTCATCAGTGGGGAGGCAAATTCATGGTTGTGCTGCTGCTGGTACAATTGATTGTGTTATGTCCTACGGCTATCACCCCACTGTCAGATGCACTTTCTGCGTTTACACAGCCAGAATCTGCCTTTATCACAGGTCTCTAGGAGGAAGACTACTTTCCTGTTTCAATTTTGGTCTCTTTTTTCTTCTCCAAAATGTTTTTAAATTTAGGTGCCCTTTAAAAACTAGGAGTGAATTCAGACTATTGTGTTGTATTGTTGCATTTATTATGCAAAATTTTACAGACGGATTGAAGTCAAGATTGCCTTAGAAAAAGGCAGTAGTTAGACTGCACTGAGTGTATCTGTTACAAACATTCCTTAGTTATTCTGCATGTGTGGAGTATATATTCCTGTATATCAAAACGATCTGCTAATTTTTTGGCCACTGCTGACATGCTCCCCAAGTCTTCTTATTTGATAGCAGCCTTAGGTGAAGGTTTTCTTCACTGCTCCTCTTGCCTCAGTTGCTGGTTCATTCAGGCTTTGGCAGAGTACAGGCAATCCCTGCAGGCAGCTGTTCTCAGGCTTTGGGAAAAGGAGGAAATAGACTGGATAGGACAGGGTCAGTCTGTCTTGAAACTGAGGTGCAGGGATTTTTTGGGGGGGAAATGAAGGGTTACCTTAAAGGCGGTGTTGCAGGAGGACCAGTGCATGAGTAGTTACTCTGAAGTCCTGACTCCTGTAGCCTTCAGCCCTCTCCTTTTAGATGTTCATTATTTATACTGGCTCCTGTTTCAGTGGTTCCCCTTCTCTTTTCTGAACTTCTGCTCCTGCAGTGCTCTTGAGCACTGTGCTACAATTTGTATGTTTGTTTTGTTATGGCATCAGTTGTGTCATGGACAGAATGGATTTCCATGTGTACCTTTTAGCTCCTGATCCATTATCTGCTGCTGCTGCTCTCTTTGTCCTCGTGGTCATGGCCTATTCCAGGCTTGGGTTCCTTCAACAGATTTGCCTATGAATGGTGGGCCCATGGACAAATTTCCCCAAATGAATGGACTCTGCAAAAATATTGATTTTTAGACTGTTTAAGAGCTTTAATGTATGTGTGTGATTGAAGATCTAAATGAGGTCTGTCTGTCAGCCATTGCTGTGCAATCCAGGCAGGATGACCCTGCTTGAGCAGGGAATTTGGACCAGATGACCCGTGGTGGTCCCTTCCAGTCTCACCCATTCTGTGATTTTGTAGGGTTTCTCTGGAAAGTCCATGCAATCTCTAGTATAGAGCCTTCTCTGTCAGGCTCCAAGTGCCCTGAGCTGAAAAGGCAATATCTAAAGCTTTCAAAAGAAAATGTTGCCTGAAAAGAAAGTTAATGTTACATAAAGGATTCATCTTTTCTCAGAATGTCTATTAAACATAAAAATAGAAGGTATTTGTCATTTAAATCTGAACATACCATGAGAAATTTCAGCTCACCAGTTAAAGTCCAGCAAAGCAAGAGGCACATAAAAGCTGTGTCAACTTTAATAATTGACATTGATATCAGCTAGAATAAATATATCTTTATCTTAAAATTGGAAAGGTTTTAGTCTGACTAAGAGTGGATTGGCTTCTCCTGCTACTTAGGACATCAGTCCTGGCTCCCAGAGGGAGAGCTGAGTTAAAGTTGGTGTGTCAGTTCTCAGGAAATAATGAGCAAATAGGATATTTCTTTTTACGTCATCATTAGTAGAACTTGCAGAATGCTTACTGCACAGGTTCTGGTAGTGTTCTTGACAATATAGTATGAATTGCATTTGAAGCTAGCTTATGTTGATGTGATGCAATCATTTCAGAGTGCTTTTTTGGGAAATGATCCTTCAGGTTCTCTAGAGACTCAAGCATCTGCTGAGAAATGGAAACAAAGAGGGGCTTGATAATGAATGAAACTTGGGGTAATGAAAACATCTGTTTTGTTTTTCTGTAGTCTTTTCATCCTAACTATTATTTGTGTTTTATAATACTACAAAGCATAACATCCCAGGGTGCCCTTTACGTGTGCTGTAGTGATGTAGGATGATTAGGCAGTCTGACCTCATGGAGGACAAATTGCACAGTGCCTATGAATCTTCAGAAAAACCTCCTTGTTGAAGTCATGTTTTGGATTTTGAAGGCTGTATGTGGTGGTTCATTTGTTTAGCTTGGTTATTGCTTTGTTTTGTGCAATTCATTATTTGATGAACAAAATTCTCTCAAAACCATCATTCAAAAATTGGGAAAGATGCAAAAGAAAAAAATGTTGTACAACTCCTACCCGATTTTGGAAAAAATATTTTAAATCATTAGATGGAAAAAAAAGAGACTGTGCTGCTGTAAAAAAACCCAAACTGATTTAGCATTTCTGAAATGTGTAGTTTTAAATATTTAGAAAATCAAGCACTTAGAAAAACATGAGCTGGGTGACATCAGACATGTTCTGTATTTAATACTTTCCAATTAACAGGTATACTGAGTTAAGGACTCAGGACAGATTGCCATAATTTCAAAATGTTTTTTAAGCAATTTAAGCATGTATTATTTGCTTACATAGCAAGCATTGTAGACCTTGTCTATCTTAAATTTTCTCAAGAATATTGTTAGTGCTTCTTTCTACCTGTTAGTAGAGCACTGTTACAATCCTGGGGGAAGGTGCTGCTCAGGAAAGCAGCTAGTTTAGACCATACACAGTATTTTTATATGAGAGCTGGCTGCTGGCTTTAGCTTTGGCTGTCATCCTTGCTTACTGCTGGTTGTTTGAGACTAGACAAGCTGCAAACTCAGCTAGACTTGGGTTTGCATTTATAGACTGCAAATGGAGTGCTGTGCTCTTGGACTGGCACTGTTCTGCTTTAGCAACTTCATGGAGCACACTTGGCTGTATTAGGTTGTTTCTTGTAGTGGCTAAATGACAGATTCTAACATTTAGATCTCTCCTTTGGCAGACTTTCTTCTATTCTTCTTTTCCAAATACTTTTATCTGTGCTTCAGCTGGGCTTCCGTTCACCACCATGCACTACAGTGTAGCCAGTCTCAGCCTCTACGAAGATATGCTTCAAAAATTCAAATTTTTGATACTTCTCCCTTCCTTCAGGAAAAATAGCTTTCATGAAATGAATGTTTTAACCAACTTTAGTTTCTGTAATTTCCATTGTGCTAGTAAAGACAACACTACAGAAATACCTCATTAATTCTTTCTTGCATAAAGTGGCTGTTCTGATAGCTTCTGTTTTAAGAAAATAAAGATAACCTGTATCCCACTTAAAAAGAAAAGTACAGACTTCAAGTTTTTAAACACAATTGTGCTAGAGTGGGTGTATTTTGAGTCATGCTTCTATTTGACTGGCTTCAACTGCTGGCATTGTGGCAAAAGTTCATATAGCATATTTTGTGGAAATGAGAGGCAGAAACATGTCTAATTAACAGACAATTACTTTGTGTTTTAATCTGTATACTGTTTAGGTGAAATGAATTTATTTTATTTGTGGTCATGTAAATCACGTTGCTGCTGCATGCTTTCTCTTTGGCTTGGGAGTGCAATATGTATCTTGTTTGGAAAGAGGAGGTGTGGGTGATACCCTTGGGAAGGGATACTATTCTGCTTTGCACATAAGATTTATGAGGAGTCCTGTCTGAGAGTAAGGGCTTATTAAAACAGTAGCTAGTGGTACACACTGGTTAGATTTATTCTTACTTATTCTGAAATCAGCTCCTAGCCATTTATGGGGACTAACCTAATTTGAATGTTGGAATGGTTCATTAATTCCTCACTTTCTCTATCATCACACTTAATGCTAGAGACTGCAAATGAAATGTTTTGATGTTTTAACACCATGGGTTCCCACTTCTTGTCAGTACTTGGTCACTTCATATGTTTTTAATTTTTTATGAATTTATTTCTAATTAAACCCAGTCATCCACCCAGAAATATGTCTAAGTGCATACAGAAGTTATTGGCAACCCTCCTTCCCTGCCACATACCAGTTGCTTTTTTTTCAAGCTGGAAACAAAATTCAGTTGTAAATTCAGTATCAGCAAGCTGTGTGGGCATTTTTGGATGATGTGAACATCATGCATGTGTGTCTTAAAGGAATGGTACTGTGCCAACTGCTTTCAATGACATTTATTAGCTGACTCTCACTCCTAACTGGTTGCATTTCCAGGGCTTCCTATGCTCTCTTCTGAGGTACTACATGGTCTTTTTCCCCAGTCCTTCCCCTGTATGTGTTGTAAAGCAATGAATATCTTCATTGCTATTTTGGATGAAGTAAATAAGTTTGCAACCACCTGCAAAAAAATTCTGCTGCTCTTCCATCTTTTGTTTAAGTGTTTACAGATGACGTGCTATTACTAACCATCAGAGAATAAAGTGCAAGTGGGGATGAGGATAGTGTTGCAAGTATACAAACCAGAAGCAGTGTTGTCCTTATGTGCTGCTCCATCATGCTGAAATCCTGTCTGTCCTTGCAGGACTACAGGTTACTGTTTATCCCATTTTGGGTTTCTGTGTCTCTGCTAATGCATAGTAATTCTATTTTTCTGTGTTGCATGGGAGAACTTTGGAAGATGATTTGTCCCACAGGTAGAGTCAGGGTTTGTATGTGTAAAGAATTCTACTTGTATGAAGCTGTGGAGAATCTGGGTGGGCCTCTTAGGGAAATTAATTTTTCCCAATTGTCCCCTAAGCAGGGTGAGCTTAAGTTTATATCAGAGGCTTTTTTTTTTTTTTTCATTTGGGATTTAGACCACAGCATTTTTGGTACTTTTAAAATAAATAAATAAATAATATTCAGTAAAAGTTTTATAAAGAATATCCTTGGTTTAAATATATTTTAATTCTATTTTGCCTTTAATTTTTGCTAGTGGTAATGGATTAATAGTCTCTTTTTATGTATGTTTGTTGTCTTCTCATTCACTAGAGCTCCTGCTTGACCAAACAGGATGTCTGTTCATTGAAAGCTCTTGTCAGTCAGTGGGTATTGTCTTGTAGATTTGCACTTTGAAATACTACCGGTACTGGCAGTGAGTTTTGTGAGTACATGTTTGCTGTTTTACTTTTTTGTCCCAGTTCCTTTATTGCTTATTTACTTGCAGGCATTTGAATTGCCTGACTTCACTGAACTTGAGTTTGAAGTTGCTGATTCTGTGTCTTCGGTCTAGACTGTCCTTTCAAATAACAGTAAGGAAGTGCTGTCATGATGACTGTGTTGCTGTCTCCAGTGTGGGAAAATCGTCTCTGCTGCTTCCGAAAGCTTTGCCTGAGGTGGCTCCGTGTAATTGTAACATTTTACATAATTGTTTGTAGTTTGTACTGTGCTTTTTGCCTAAACGGAGAACTTCTTGAAAATGACTGGATTGAAAGCCCATCTCTTCCTTCTCTGCTTTGCTAATGACATAATGGTGCATGACTGGAGTTTTAAATATTTTTTTGGAACAGATGCAGTTTGTGTCATTGTGTTTCTCCAAGGTGGATATGTTGCTTGGTGAAGACTTGTATTTCCCAAAGTATGCTGTGAGGAGGTATGAATTGGACCTCTTCTGTTACACAGGGGTTACATCAGATAAGGCAGGCGTTTTGGTGGAATGAATTAATCATGATTTTTGGTTTCACTGTTAGAGTCATATAGTATTCATTCAGAGGTTTATAGTGTTAGACTCTGTACTGTAACAACTGTAGGCAGCCTGAGGTTGCAAGTCCCTGGCTGAAAAAATTAGGCTGTTACATGTGGGATTGCTACTAAAGGGTTGTAGGAACTGGTGCCATAGCTGTGCTATGTAAATGGGGGTGTGGGAGGATTCCCAAGCATTTGTGCCTTAACCTTGCTTCGCTCATGTTGGCTGTGTCTGTTAAGCAGGGCAAGGAGTGCTTCAGCTGCACTGCTGCTCTTCTGTCAATAGCAGATCTATCTAAACTGGCATTGTTTTCCCATTTCTCTTTTGTCCAGCTGCCTCTTTCCATTTCCCCAGAGAAGGATGTTGGTTTTTCTTGATGTGGCAGTTGTTCTGTAGGTTCTTTCTCTGACTTTGATCTATAAAATGATCCAGGTTAAGAACGGAACTTCACACCGAAAAAAGGGAAGAAGCTTCAGACTGATCTGTCTACATTATAAGAAAAGTATCAGCACTTTGTGGAGATGTCCTCTGTGTCATTATTATTTTTAATTTTTTAGAAAATCAAAATAAGAACAGAATGTAGGAATTACTCATATTGACTCAGACCCAAAGTCTTTCTAACCCCATATCCTTTCTGACAGTGGCCAAAAATGAAAAGCTTGAGAAGATTACGGCAACAAGGTAATGACCCCACCATCTGTCTTCTCCCACCCTTCAGTGGTATGTAACTCAGGATATTTTCCTGATGTAGGGGTGATCTCCATGTGGATATTGTCTGTGTTAGGCCTCTCCTTAAAGCTGTAGGGTTTTAGTAGCCACAGTATCTTGTGTTAGAGTCCCATGACTTAGATCAAATCTGTGTGAATACTACCATTTCTTCATTTGTGAGTGTGCTAGGGTTGGTCCCTAGCTCTTGGGCCACAAGAGGTACAACTGTTCATGCAGGCTATGCCCCCTGTGAGTTTTATTAGCCACTGTTACATCCTGGCTCCTTCGTCCCCTTTCCAGCAGTGGGGGATTAGCTGCTCAGCCGCTGATTGTCTGAAGAGAGGACCTGAACTGGAAGCAGCATTCAAGGTGCAAGCCCACAGTGGGTTTAATGGCAGTGTTAAGCTTGTCTCTGTTTGGTGCTCTCCTCTGCGTAGCTTTTAATAATCTGCTGTTTTGTTTTGGCTGCTAAGCATTTAGCTGATGGTTGCCTGAAAGCATCTATTTTGTCTTGGAGAAAAATACGTCATGCTGGGTCTGACAGCCCTAGAGAAGCAAGGCAGCTGCTGCTTCATGCCTCAGGGCCCACCGGTGTTGAGGCCAAAATGTATCCCCAGCAGGCACGGATGTGCACTGTGTGTATGCCAGGGATTAGGCGGGCAGAGAGAGCACTGAGACACTTCTGTTTGAGCAGGGGGAGCTCTGGGAGTGGCAGTATACACATGTGCATACACACGTTGGAGGAGGCTCAAATGCTGGGTCTGCTCAGAGGCTGTCCTGGTATCCCCAGTTGCTGGCACTTGGACATATGAGCTCCCTGGTGCCACTGCCACCACCCCAGGTACTGTCATCTACAGAGACATGCAGGTGTTCTCAAGCTCACAGGTGGCCCTCAGAGACCCACTTGCTCCCAGCCACTTCTGCTTTCCAGCTTGGTCTTTGTTAGCACTCGCATGCTCACAAACTGTATGCAATCCCAAAATGCCATTCCCTTTCATCCCACTATGTGCCCTACACCCCAAGGCTGAAACACTCCTGAGTTGGAAAGGTGATGAGGGGTAGCTGCTTCCTGCAACTCATCTTGCTGGGTTCCGTGCCTGGACACTGTGGCTGAGATTCTCCTGGGACAGACAGGGTGTTTACTCAGCTGGAATCTTGCTTTGAGGTCCTGCCTGCTTCTCTTCCACTGCTCCTCTGCATTTGTTGAGATGAGATTTGGATGGGCCTGGGAGTAGTCTGGAGATGTAGTATTTGTGTAGATGAAATAAGATTATAATCCCAGAATTGTAGCTTCAAATTGAGTAGGATCAGAGCCCAGTACTTTATCTGTGACATGAAGATTTTATTTTCCTGAGTGCACAGCCTTTTCAAAATGTAACTTCTAAACTTTCTTTTTTGCAATCAAGCCATATTTTTACTTTCGTGGTTTATTTAAATATTGTCAACAAATCTTGGACCTTAGTATCCACCTTTTTTTCCCCCTAGTTGTATTAAGAATGTACTGAGTAGCATAGATCTTAATGCAGCTCTGCCAAAGTACTGATGGCTTCCCTCTAACAGCAGATCATAATTTTCTGATTTTGAAAAATTATCTATGCAAGAATCAATAAGGTACTATTTCTCTCTAGGAAACAAAGGAGTTATCTTTATTTTCAAGTGTTGTCTGCTGTAGTATTAGGCTTGTCATTGGCAATGATCCTTCTGTCATTTTCATTTGGAAATCATGTCATAATCAAATAGCTTTTTTTTTGGTCAGAATTTAGGTACTCAACAAGTTCATTCTGTCATTCATAATAATTTCCCCAGCCCTTGTAATTTTCTGAATTAGTTCAGTGTGACAAGGTTCCTATACAGGAACTATACAGTTCCTATTCCTGCTTCTTTGTTAAGCAGCTGAAATATATTTAGCTTTTCTATATTTTCCTTATAGATTCAGTGCTTCTCTCACTTCTCAGGTCTAAAGGACTTCCCTCCATGAACCAGCAGAACTGAGTGTCTTGTTTCATCTGTATTCTTTCCTATTTGCAGGAAATGCATATCAGAGCAATATTACACAAATGACCCACTCTGGTTTTTGGACAAGTCTGAAGTGCCTTGTTAAAAAACTTTGAGTATTGGTTAAATATGTATGTATGAATGATTTTTTTTTAAAAAAAGTAATATTTGCCCATGCTTTACTCTGGGAAAAAAATGCTGTCATAGTACAATAATTATGAAAATGTATTGCTTTCGTTTTTTATAGAAAATTATTATAGTAAGCACAGTAGCTGTACAAATAAAGAATTGATGTATTCTTTCCTAGTTACCTTTACCACAGTAAATTAATTTTTTTTTATTCTTGACAGTTTCTACAATGCAAATAAAAAAAGTAGGCTTCGTGTTATTATTTTCTCCTATGTGAACACAGTTCTGATCTTTTTCCTGAATTCTTTGCAGAACTGTTGTTTTCATTGAATCTATAATTAAATATGTCTCTCTTGATCGCTTCATATCTCTAGTAATTTGACTTTCTTTTTTTCAGCTTTACGGATGTTGTTTGTCAAGATTTTTGTATTTCTGTGTGCTCTGTAGTGCAACTTCTAGTCAGACCTTTTTGAAGTCCTTCAGACTCTGCTGTGGGAACTGCAGCAGGGCAGTGAATCACCTCATGGGCAGATGTGCTTGTGCAGTGGCTGGCAGCAAAGGCTTGGCTGGGTTAAAGTCCTTTGCACAAATAACATTCATTGAGGAGATTTTTATTTTTTCCTAGCCCCAGGCTATAGTGATCTGTTCCTGTCTGGAGTTTTTGTCATTGGAGATGGGGTGGGAAATGCATGCTTTTTGCCAGAATTGGGCTGGGACATTCACATTTTCTGGTATAGGAATTCTATAACGTTATGCCTGGGGCTTTGGAAATAATTGCTGATGAAACTTAGTGTACTGTTTCTGATAGAGTGACCGAGTGTCTGTCATTGTAACAGACATAAACAGACATAAGCTTTGTAGCCCCTCTGGTTTGGTTACTGAAGTTCCAGCATGCATTAGGCTGAAAAGGAATAGCATGCCCTGGTGCTGTCTGTGCTGTATTGTGTATGGCAAGTGGAAATCTTCAGATATGAAGACCTTCTCCATCTCTGATCACCAGTCCCTCAGAATTCCCTCAGAATTGCTATTTTTTGTTTTTATAAGCACCAACATTTCTTTCTGCCATTATGGAGTATTGTATTTGTGGGATTCCCAGATGAAGGAAGGAATGATGAATCTGTGACTCCATGTTCTCAGAAGGCTAATTTATTATTTTAAGACACTACATTATATTAAAGAATACTATACTATACTAAAGAATACAGAAAGGATACTTACTTCTAGAAGGCTAAAGGATGATAATGGAACTCGTGACTCTCTCCAGAGTCCTGACGCAGCTTGACCCTGGTTGGTCAATAAGTCAAAACAATTCACATGAAACCAGTGAAACAACCGCCTCTAAACAATCTCCAAACACATTCCAAAGGAGCGAAACACAGGAGAAGCAAATCAGATAATTATGGTTTTCCTTTTCCTCTGAGGCTTCTCAGCTTCCCAAGAGAATCCTGGATGTGAAGGGATTTTTCAGAAAATATGACTGTGACAATGGAGCATTCAGAACCAAACTTGTCTGCCTCAGCTTAGCTTCTTTGAAATATCAAGTGCTTGTCTGCAGTTCCTTTGAAGCTCTGTTCTAGAATATGGGGCTTGGAAATTTGTTGTTGTAAATAGAAATAAAGGAGGATTTTTGAATCAAATGGAATTTTGTAAGCGCAAATGTTTTGCAGATCCTGGAAGTAGATTTCCTACAGGCTCTCTTCATAAGTGACTTCATGGGCCTGGGCAGCTTCTGTCAGCTTGCAGCGGTGTTTGTAGGGAGTGTGGAGCCTGTGTGTGCGGGGTGGGTGGTTCCGATGGTCGGTCTCCTTGTGTTCCTGGTGAGAAACTCGTGCTGGCATGGCCATTACTGCTTGGAAGCTCTGAGCAAGACCAAGATCCTTCTGTACTAACAAGTGCCTCATGTACAAGAGCCCGTGCTTAGGAACTGGAACAGGTCAGAGTAGGGAAGAAGGAGCTGTATTCCACCCTTTTCAAAAATAATTGAAGCTAAGGGTGACTTTACACTATGTAACTTCAACTTGGGAGCTCGTAGGAGGGTGGAGCATTAAGCGCAAGTATTTGGCGTGGTAGAGCATGACTGAATTGTAAACCCAGACTTTCATCTGACTCCATTACTGGAAAAAACAAAATCAGACTACCCTTTCACTAAATGTTGAAGGGGTTACTGGAATGTTAAAGACAGCTATATGCTAAATTTCATGCATCTCATTTAAGAAGTATTTTGCATAGAATTAACCACAGTGATGCTGACTACTTTTACTGAACACAAACACTTGTTACAAGCTTAGAGCTTGAGGTATTATTTCACATCTCCAGGCTTGGTGGAGGAGCCGTTTGCAGGGCAGTAAGCCTGCAGTCATGCAGAATGCAGTATGATCTGTCTCTGGGGAAATTAGTCCACTCATCTCATCAGGAACTGATTCTAGCAAACGACTGGTAAATGTTACGACACATTATTGTTTTTCTACTGTATTATCTCTCTCTGTCTCTTTCATATGTGTGCATATGAAATGCATGTGGTGATTTGAGGTTATAAACATACTGGTATAATTTGCGAGTAAAAAATGAGCATCACTTAAAAATTTAACTGATCCTTCCAGCAGTAACAATTTAAGGAAGCAAGCAGCAGTATGAATCACTTAGCTGGAAAAAAAGAAATACCTAGATGCAAATGGCATTTAGCAAATGAGTGATGGTATAAGAACCTGAATACTGTATAGACCGTGACCCAGCTATTGGCATTGCTTTTAGTGTCCTGAATTGCTCAGCTGCCACACTCTTCTGAGGCTTCAGAACATCATAAATACTTACGTTTGTATTCACTGGTTTAAGATATTGCCAAAAGCATTAAAAGAATTGCTGTCCTAAATTAATTAACTTTTGTTTGTTGAACCTGTAGTGTGGAACAGAAATGTCAGTTTTATTCAGACAAAAGGGAAGTTTCATCTCCAGGCCATAACTGATTTTGCCCTGGCTTAATGAGTCATATATTTCCACTCGACCTGAAAAAGAATTTTTTTTAAATGATTGCTTCAGGCCACATATAACCTCATCATTTGCAGCAGTGCAATTTAAGGGATTTAATGTAAACTACTTGAAGTTTTTTGATGATGTGTTTGACCTAACCACAAGAAAAAAAAATTGCCTGACCTTCAGTTATAGTAGCATGAGAAACAGAAGTCAGCAGATATGAAATAGTTTAAAATGGCACAGTCTGCCTGCTGTGCTACATGGCTGCCCCTTCTCTTGCTTTGAGCACATCATTGCCCACCCTCCTGCCTGGTGACATCTTTGCTGCGGCAGGAGGCAGAGGCAGTGGATATGGGAGCCCGGGTCCTCTGCCTACCTGGCAGCCCTGTGGGGCTCAGCACCGTGCGTGCTGCCCTCCCAAGGACTTGTCAGCAGGAATGAGCATGGTAATGCAGAATAGCTTGCTTGGATTTGCTTTGCTCTTTTGAAGTGTGGTGTGATCTTTAGCCATAGGGACAAAGCATGTCAAAGTGAGAAGGCTGGAGTTTGCCATTGTGCTTGTTCTTTTTCTGTTTTCCCTAGGAGTCTCTCTCAAATCTGTTGTTCTTTTTCAGTTCCCTTAAACCAGGCAGGGACTGCTTTGTGGTGGCTGGTGCCAGCTCTGCTTTTACCTGTTTTAATATCTGTGTTTTCCCGCATAGTTCCACATGAATTAGTTCAGCATACGCACATCATAATTGGTTCATGTAAAATGTTTGTAGATCATAAGAAGAGGTTTTGTAGTCATAAGGTTTCAGGTAGACTGCAAATACCTGATTTTTTAACCTGCTCTTATTCAAAACCATAATAATGACCTCAGCATTGTTAAAGCTCACTAATTCTTCAAATAAATAGATTACAAAAAATGAAATGTTTTGTTGGTATAAGGAAGTGTCGCATCTTTTCAGGTCTTGTAAATGGAGGGAGTGGATGATGCAGGGGTATACTGGGAATTGATTGCTTTTTGGAGCAGTAGCTGTAGTACTGTGGATGTGTCCAAAAAAGTCACTACAGTCCCTTTAGCATCCTTGTGTACTTGCTTTGTCAGGTACAGCAGAAGTGCCATGATGCGATTTAATGACAGTGGAATGCAGATGGGAAGGAAGGAAAGTGAAGCAGAAAAAGATCTGTATATTGACTTGCAGAATTACTTGCTGTATATTTATTTGTCATGCAGCTTTGAATGCTGCTTGTTTTTCTGTCTCTGTATGCCTTCATTCTTTTGTATTATCTTTGTAATGTCAATCTAAAAGGGAAATGTTCTTCACCACAGATTGTGAAATCTTTTTCCAAAATCAATTCCTCCACTAGGATTTTTTTTCTTGGTTAGACCTTGTATGTGGACTTTTGGTTGTTTTTTTTGTTTGTTTGGTTGGTTGGTTTTTTGGGTGTGTGTTTTTTTGGTTTTTGATTTTTCTGGTGTGGAGTCTTGTATCTTATGGTCTTAAATGGCAAAAGGTTATAGTTTTATATCTCATGAAAGGTAATATTTCTTTTCTGCTGGGATATGGAGTATTTGACTGTACTTGAAAGAGTCTATGTCTTGAATATGAAATACTGCAGCTTTCTTTTTGTATTCAGAAAAGTTGTTTTAGAATATTCTAAAAGCTTTTAAAAGTATTAGCTGTAATTTTCTTTTCTCATGAATCATGGTAAGTATTGAACATAAAGCAGAATGAAGTGCTGTGCTTTCCAGGTGGAACAAGAAAAGAAATGGTCCTAATAAAATATTGAAAGCTCTGTAAACAACTGCTTAAGTAGTTTTTCAGTAAAAAGTATGTGGTATCTGTAGAATATGTGGCTTGCTGGACACTAAAAGATATTTTTCCCCTTCTAATCAGGACACAGGTAAGTTGAACTCTATGCCTCATGTGGACATTGAGGTTGTACTGTTGTAGAAAGTCTGCACTTGGTACTTAACCATTCATTCTCTGCTTTTTTCTGAATCTGTAATTTTATAAACTATTTTCATTTTGTCCTGTAAGGATGCTTCATTTTACAGCAGTGAGTTGTATGTATATATTTTTTATTACTTTAAAATGTTGGTTTAAATATTTTATGTCCTTAATAGTGCTGAGCTTTGACTTCTATACTTACGTTCTATCCTTCACGGCCTGAGCACAAGAAGTGGAAGTAGTGGTACCTATTGCTGCAGGTTGTTTTAGATGAAATTTAAAGAGTTCTGTGGCTTGCTGCAGTGTGGCAAACTTTCTAACATTTTAAGCACTTGTAGGCAAAGTGATTTAAGGGTGATTTATATTTTGGTGTATATATATTTATATTTGGTTTAATAATGGATATTAACAGTGTTATTGGAGCAATGAAGCCTTAAAAAGCTGATTCAATATACGCAGTAAAGAAGTATTGGTGTGTAATGTTGAAATCATAGAATCATAGAATGGCTTGGATTGGAAGGGACCTTGAAGATCATCCAGTTCCCTCCACCTGCCATGGGCTGGGATGCTTTCTGCTAGACCAGGTTGCTCCAAGCCCTCTCTAACTTGGGCTTGGACGCTTCTAGGAATTGGGCATCCACAGCTTCTCTGGGCTACCTGTTCCCATGCTTCATCACCCTCACACTGAAGAATGTCTTCCTAATACTTAATAGAATCCTTTTCAGGTTCAAACCATCCTTCCTTGTCGTGTTACTACATGCTGTTATGACTTTTCTTTCTCCATCTTTCTTGTGGGCTCCTTTCAGGTACTGGAAGGCCACATTTAGGTGATTCCAAAACCTTGTCTTTTTCAGGCTCAACAATCCAAACTCTCTCAGCCTTCCCTCACAGGAGAGGTGCTCCATCCCTCTGATCATGTTGGCGGCCTCCTCTGGACTCTCTCCAACATGTCCATGTCCTTCCTGTGCTGGGGAGCCCAGAGCTGGATGCAGCTCTCCAGTAGGGAGTTCTCACCAGAGCAGAGCAGAGGGGCAGAATCCCTTCCCTGGCCCTGCTGGGCAGCCTTGGTGCAGTGCCTTGCACTTGGCCTTGTTAAGCCTCATGAGATTCCCTCAGGCCCATTTCTCAAACTTGTCCAGGTCCCTCTGGATGGCATCCTGTCCTTCAGGTGTGTCGGCTGCACCACTCAGCTCAGTGCTGTCTGCAAATATTCTGAGGGTGCACTTAATCCCTTTGTCTGTGTCATTAATGAAGGTATTAAATAACACTGGTTAACACTGAGAAGCACCACTTGCCCACTGAGATTCTGAGGCATTGACCATTACCCTCTGGATATGACTCTCCAACCAATTTCTAATCCATCCAAGAGTCCACTCATGAAATTTGTTGTTTCCCAAAGCCATCCATGTCTTCATATCTTACAAAGTGATGTGTCAATTTCTTCAGTTTTATTTAGTATGGAATTTTAAAAAGATTTAAAAATCATTTCAGGTCTGTAGAAATACTATTTAAAAATGGCAGCAGTGATGCAGCAAAATATCCAAAAAAGGTATGTTTTGTGGTGTGCTCTTCCTCCTTACTTTTCTGAGTTGACTATCTCATTAATGAATTCACAGTAACTCAGTTTATTTGGATGAACTTTGTGTTACCTGGTATGACTCAAGATCCCTCTTTTGCTTGTATGTAATTAACATAAAACCTCAAACTGGAAGTCTGCAATGTAGTGTCTCATCACAAAAGCCAGCTAACTGTAAAAGCTGATAATGTTTGTAAAGCACGTTAAGCTCCCTGGGTGAAAGGTACCATAGAAATACAAAGTATTAAGCCAGTAGTTTAATTATAAGATAAGAAGTAATTGAAATTTTCCAACACGGTTGCATGTAGAAGACATTCTGGTGATTTGCTTTGTAATATTTAGGTCAGTGAATTGAGATGTCTTTCTAAATCCTTTATGAATATTCTCTCATTTAAGTGCATTGCTCGAAGGTGTCTGATACATTTATTTGGCTGGCTGATACTGCAGTTTAAAAATACCACATTTCAAATAGGCAGGGACGTGCTGTATAGAAACCTTTGAAATAACCAACCTTCATCCTTCAAAATGACAGTTATTGTGCTATAATAATTGTAGAAGTACTGAATTTGCTTCAATTGATTTTTTTTTGAATAGTAGACTGCTCGTTTAATACACAATGCCTCCAGAATTTTAATCTCCATGTCCCTCTTGTGGTTTACAATTTGGTGCAGATTTCCCTTGAGATATTTTTCCTTGCCTTATGTGTATCTATATAAATACCAAATAGTTTATCACGAGTACTAAATCTTGCTTTCTGGCGCTTACTGTGCTGTCAGATAGAATGATTCATAAAGTGAAATCAGTACTTTTATGTGTCATTAAGTCCTGAAAACTTTTGTACTACTTACATTTACAATAAAAGGTAGCCCGTGTCAACCGTATGATATTTTTGACTCTGAAATGTCTAAGACAAATCTTAATGTTATAGTAGTTCTCTCCCTGTTGCATCTGTTTTGACTGTAGGAACGTGTCAGTTTGAGTGCAGCTTGGATTGTCCCAGCATCCCTGCATCTCTTCCCAGGTTGCCTCCATGGTCAATAATGCTTGATACAGTGGACACAGTGTGGGACAGAAGGAGGGATTTGAGTCTCCATCATGCTTTTAGACCCTCAGGGGGAATTTCTTCCTTGGTCCCCTGCAGCTTTTCTCCTCTTGCAGTCATGGCAACACTGCAGGACCAGCCTTGTTTCCAGCCCAAAACTGTCTTTCATGACTCTGCTGGTGGGAGTTAAAGAATTAAATGGACACCCTACTGCATTCTGCATGCAGTAGAGCAGTGTTTTAGTTGTTAGTTTATCTTTATTAGAAAAATAACAGCATTGAAATATTTTAACCTTTTTTTTTTCTTTGCACAATAATCCTTCCTTCTGAAGAGGGAAATCTCTTTATTCTTTCCCTTCCCCTGTGATTGTGTGTCATGCAGGAAGAGTCCTGTCCTGTGGGGCATGGCTGCAGCAGAGTCCGTATTGGCCGAGGTGCACTGCAGAAACGTCGCCTGAGATGGAGCCTTTGCCAGGAAGCTGCTGAGCCAAGGAGAGACACTGCTCTCAGGCAGTGGTCAGGGGGTGTTTCTAGCTACAGTAAAAGCTGATCTCTAAAATGTTACAACTCTGAGCTCATAGGATGCAGAAATTTTTAGGGGAACCTGAATTTGGCAGAAACGGTAAAAGGTTATTGTAATTAATGATGTAAAGAGTTTTCAGGTTTAAAATTATAACCTGGACTGGACATTTTAAAACTTGAATGTGAAAACTAGATAAGTTTAGCTGCTCTGAAGTTGTCTGCATGGCTGCAGGGATTTAAAGACAAATTTAATTTTGAAAATAACTTAAAGATTTAAGTTCTGAAGAATTGAACAGATTTGCTGTGTATTTCATAATGTGGAAACCTAGGACTGATTGTGGGGGGGGCTTGTTTGGTACCTTCATAGCCAAGGGCTGTGGCCTCCGTTTTCCCCAGCCGTGCTTTGGGGCTGTGCTGGGAGGGCAGCACGCTGCAGCCTTACATCCTGCTGCAGCTCAGCGCCTCTCTTGTCAAGCAGAGAAACTAAGAGGGCCATTAATTCTCTGAGTTATGGTTTGCAGTGCAGGGTGTCCTCTGAGGGATGCAGAACAGTTTGCCTGTGGCATCACACAACTTTAACCGAGCTCTGCCTCTAAGCACCAGTCGCAGATGTGCAATCCTGTCGCTTTATAAGGAAAACAAAATTTGTGCTATGAAGTTAAGGGGAAATTTGGTTGTCCCAAAAGGAGGAAGCCTTCCTGAGGAGAGCCGGCTCAGTTCTGTCTGGTGTCCTGGGAAGCTCTCTTAGCAACATTTTTTTCCATACTCTCCATATAATATCAATCCCCCTTGGTCTTCCTGCTTATTATCCCTCCCCCATGCCCTTACCCCCTCTTTCATCCTGAATCCCAAAGGAAAAAAAAATCCACTGCCACCACCCTGCTGCCATTCCCCCAAGGCTGTTGCTTTTATAAACCCTGTCCTATGGCCTTCCATCCCAGTCCTGGCTGAGCTGCAAATGCCTCCCTGGAGGGACAGAGGGGTGGGACATTGTCCTACAGGGGTGCAGCAATGCCACAGGAATGAAAACCTTGGCTCTTTAGCGTGGTGCATGGGAGCAGGTCAGCTGCAGCCAGCCAGCATGGTTGGTGTGGAGCACAAGGAGGGCAGGAATGTGTAATCACTGAGTACAGTGTCTATTAGTGATCTGGTTTGCCTTATGTAATTGATGTAAAATATACTTAATCACAGTCTAACTCTGCAAATTATTGCACTTTTAAGATAGAGTCAAGTGTAAGAAGTAGGAATTCCAAGATTTACTTGGAATGACAAATCTTTCATTATTGTCTATGCATTTGAATTATCTGTTTACATTCTATATATATACTTTTAATATTGAGGTGGCCCTGTGTCAGTTGGAATTCAGGCAGGACTTGAAGTTTTATTGCCTGCATATTCAATTGAATACTGTCATGCTTCATGGACCATGAAGTTTGGATTGTATCTAGTAAATGAGCAAATGCTTTTTATAAATAATTAGTCTTCTGCTTAATTACAGGACTAGATTTTCCTGCACATTTGTCATGTGATCTATGTATATGGTGTTGCTGTTTATAATTGAATGTGAGAAATAATCGGCTTTCTTAAAACTTTTGAGTCAATACTTGCCTTATCACACTGTGCCTGATAGATTTAATTTGCTCTTTAGAGTTATTGATTAAATAACTTAGAATTCCTTGAGAGAGGGGTAGTTACCTGGAAACTTAGACTGCTTCTCCTCTTGAATGCACTGGTAAAAACAGCTTTCTAAATGCTACTGTTGATTAATAGTTCACTTAGAAATAATAACCCCAGTCTAAATTAAATATAACATGGTGTTTCACTGTAGTAGATGGGTTTGTGTTTGATTCACTTGCAAAGTAGCTTCTGCTTTTTACATACATACTTGGAAGCTAAAATGTAATGTGTTTGCTTTATAGGATTTATTGAATAAAACCCAACTATTTCCCCCCCAAGATTGTTAGGGTTTTTGCTGAAAAAAATTATAGACTGGAAAATTACACAGTCTCTTAAAAAATATTACAATTTACATCATGGAAACTTTTGAAAGATAAGCAGTGATGTGTATGATGCTTAAAAGACAGGCAGAATACAAGAGCTTTCTTCCTCAGGGAGAAGTTTCCAGTGGTGTCTCTTGGTGCACTCTGTTTATAAAGTCTGTCTAAAGTCCCTCTCGTGCTGGACACCTGCACGAGCAGCTTCACACTCACCCCAGCCTCCTCTTCCTGCCGCTACCACACTTTCCCCTCTGTCTTTTATAGGTGATCCAGGATAATTACTAACCAGTATAATTACCATATATGTTTCATTCCTTTTTGGCTATATAGTTTCCATCTTTTGGATGATGGAATGTTTGTCTTTGGGTATCTGTTTAGATAAACTAGCAATATCAAGTCTCATTTAGAGTTAGAATTAGTAACTGTAATCCCTAATTTTGTAGTAAACACTAAAATAGAAGCTTATTTTTCTTTACAGGCTATTTAAATGTTTGTTTTAAAAATAAAAGATTTGTATGTCAAATGAAAAATTTTAAAATATAGTTTTATTTTGTTCATCAATTAATGCTTCAGCTTTGGTTTTTGCTTGCTTTTTCAAGTGCCACCTACTGGTATTCTTGAAGCTTTCTTTGGTAAAATTTGCCACTTCAGAAAATAAGGCCATACATGCTTCTTTTTGTGGGAAACTCCTGTGATGAAAACCAAGAAGAATGAAAATTAATTGAGTATTTTGCAAGTTTATTATTTGGTTAAACATGTGTCCTGTTACAGATCTGGATATCCTCTGGATATTTTAAATGAAAAAATACATATTATGAAGAAGACCCCTGCCATATTTTGTCCCAGTTGCAGTAGTACTGTGTGTGCAATTTTTCTTCTTTATTTGACACATTTGCTACTGATCTAATGTACATTTTGTCACAAACCTTGGCTTAAAAAAGAAAGAAAAGCAGGTTTTTTTCTGGAGGTGGTTTTTGTAGCAGTTCAGTTTTAAGTTCAGTTTTAAGGCCATGGAGCTCTTTTGTCCTGATTTTACAGTTAGGTTGAAGGGAAGTGGTGATTTTGTGGGGACTGTTACCAAAATCTCAGAAATCACCGGTAGAGGAGAGCGCATTAGAGATCCTGCTACCCTGGGCTCAGTGGGAAGGAAAGGCTGCTCCCCCTCTCCACTGCCCCTGCACCAGGAAAACCAGTGGAAAACCTGACAGATCAGTGTGGTTCTAGCAGGTCAGAGAAGCCTTGTGCTTGGTCTCTAGTACTGGTATTCTGGCTGACTCAGCAGAGTTTGGTACTTATGTTCTTCTGTTGCCTGTGGAACATGCAAATTAGGCAAACCCACACCATTTCTCTTAAATAAATAAATATGTCTGCTTTCAGAGCTCACAGCATGCACAGCAAAGCAATAATAGATTGAGAAAACTGATTTGTATAGTTGAATATGTATTGCCATGATTTCCTCAAAACATTTGGTTTCCTGCAAATCTTAGCAGTACCATCAGTCTGAGTGAGCTCTTAGAAAGTGCTTGCTGATTTCCTTTAATATTTTATTTTATTTTACTTTAATTTTAAATTTTTTTTCTTCTCTAGTTCTCAGCTTCTGATAAATCACCTATTTCTACTACTAAGTCTGGCAGCTTTTCTGTCTGATTCCTTTCATCCTCAGTTTGTATCTTTGAGGAGTGGATTTTGCTGGCCCATGCAGAGCTGGGTATTGTTCTCCAGGTGCTGGAATGCCTTTTTTTCCTTACAGTTTCAGAGTAATGAAATCTTCTAAAATGATGGAAAAATCTATTGACATGTCTAGATTAAGATGAAGATAAATAGGCTGCAGTACAAAAACCCTGGCTGGAAATGTTTTTGTGGTTCAGATTAAATGGGATAACTTCCTTTCCTTGGTGCTGTCCTGAGCAC
Source organism: Passer domesticus (assembly GCF_036417665.1). Taxonomy (NCBI): domain Eukaryota; kingdom Metazoa; phylum Chordata; class Aves; order Passeriformes; family Passeridae; genus Passer; species Passer domesticus. Next base: position 32,698,934 of record NC_087478.1, on the reverse strand, counting down.
AAGGCTTGTCACTTTTACTGTCTCAGTACTTAAGGACAAATAGTCATGGTATCATAGATCCCTCTCCAGAAGCAGTGATGATCTTGGATACTTTTGTATAATTTTAAAAATTTTCAAACATTTGTTTTTACTTCACAGACTATGTTTCCTGATTGAGGTACCGAAGATGTTTCTGAACTACAGAAGTAAACACTTTGTGCAAAAAAAAATTTTTTCCCCAGGAAAAGGAATACATAGTTACTGTGTGTCTTTACACCTTTTATTCAATTTTTATATACATAGTTTCTGAGCATTCTAAAAGCACAAATTTGTTGTGCACCCAGAAATTTTGACCTGAAAATTTAATGTGGCTGTTCTTTATTATGTATGGTTCCCCTCCTTTCTCCACTGCCTAAGTTTCATCTCTCTCTTCTTCACGTCTTTTATATATGAACATCTTAACACCATCAAATAAATCCTGGCTTTGCTTCTGGCAGATTTCCAGTGTGCTCTATTCTGCCAGCTGCTGGAAGCACTGGAGGAAGAAAAAAAAACTTGTGTCAATCTCATCACTCCATTATTCAGCAGAGGATGAGATTTTAAGCATGTCAGAATTTTTGTGGTAGGACTTACTGACCTCCTGTTTCAGTGTTGCTGTCTTGTCATGGCTAATGGGCTCCTGAATAAAAAAGCAAGGGATGAGAGCATCTCTCTTACAAGGAAGGGCTGGGGAAGCTGGGCCTGTTCTTCTTCTGACATGACTGAGAATGGGCCTGATCAATGTTTACAAACATTTGAAGGGAGGGTGTAAAGAGGATGGATCCTGGCTCTTCTCAGTGATAGGACATCCCACCAATAGGACAAGAGGCAACGGGCAGAGACTGATACACAGGAAGTTCCACCTGCCCATGAGGAAGAGCTTCCTGACTGTGCTGGTGACTATCCACTGGAACAGGGTGCCCAGAGGGGTTGTGGAGTTTCTCTTGAGGCAGATACTTAAGAGCTGTCTGGACACAGTCCTGTGCCTTGTGCTCTAGGATGACCCTGCCCGAGCAGGGAGGTTGGACCAGATGATCTACTGTGGTCCCTTCCAATCTGACCCATTCTGTGATTCTGAAAAGCAAATAACAATCATGAGGTATAGCAGTTGGGTCGCTGAGCATAAAAACTAATGAAGCCTGACTTCATTAATTGTCAGCACATTAACTGTTCTGGCCCCTTTCTTCCCCTGCCAAACTCCTGTCCAGAATAGGGCAAAAACTCTTCTCCCAGCTGCATCCTGAAACCTGTCCCTTTATGAGAGCTGGCAGGTGCAGCAGCCAGTGACTGTCTGGCAGTCAGATGCTGCCAGCACTTAACGGGTTGTGTTGCAGCTCCTCCATTACTCTGTGGAGGCTGCAGGTACTGACACTTCCCAGCAGCTGATTGTTGTTAAATTTATGAAAGCATAATTATTTTGAAGGGTTTTTGTCCCTCATATAATTAAACTAGAATCAGACAACAGGCTTAGAGAGTGTGTGGGCAGATAATGTGATAAAATAAGCTGAATTCCTTTGTAAACCATATGGATAATTTTTTTAAAAAAAAGTTTTTACATGAAGTTCTTAAATTGAGTAATTCAATTAATTCCAGAATGACAGGAAAACTTCATAGTACTTTGAGATCCTAACTCATGTGTAGTGAAGAATTGTCCCTAACATGAGAGTTTTGCTTCCTAAGTATGTGTGATTTCATCCTTTTTTAATAGTTTAATTGCTGGTCTAGAATAGACAGTTACCTGACACTACCAGTGGGAATGACCTTGTATATGAGGGTAAAAAATAGGCAACCTTTAAACATATTTCTGTAGCTAGCGTGTATTTGAGAGTTTTGTCTATACTTTACCATCAGATGTAAATCCTAATGCTGGATGCAGACATCATATCTGGTAGCAGAATTTTGAAAGCTTCAGAAAGAGGCTAGGGTGGAAGCCTTGAAGATCTATGTAACTGAAGCTTCAGAAGGAGAGAAAGTCTTCCTGTAATGTTTCTGTTCTCTGTCTGATAGTCTGATAGAAAATGACATAACCTTCCTTTCATCAACTAAAAGTAGTCAGCCACAACAAATGTGCTTCCCTAGTGGAAGTTGTTTTGTAAAAACAGAGAGACAGACAGACAAAAAAAAATTGATTTCATGTATATTTATCCTCTACAATATGCTCAGTGTCCTGATTTGCTCAGTTCAGTAATCACAAGAATTATGCTTTCTACTTTGGTACTAAGGGCCAAATATAAATTGCTTATTTTCCATACAGCTGTCTTCTTACTTATATTTTGTGACATAGAGCCACACCTCCCAACCTCCCCCAAAACAACCAAGAAACCTAATTTTTGTGGTTACTATCTGCATATCATAGAATGATAGAATGTTAAGGATTTGGGAGAGACCTTAAAGATCATTTTGTTCCAATCCCACTGCCTCGCAGAGTAAGAGTTGCAGCATGCAGATTGATAAGTCATGATTAATTTCCAAGCTCATGCTGCTATTCACTTTTTTCTGGTAGAGTATGCTGTCCCTTGGTGGGTGCTTCCTGTAGCCTTGTGGTATGGTGGCTATGGTGCAATAAATAGATGCCCAAGTGTGGACGTGTCCCAGGGTAATGGCCGTATAGTAGGTTGCAGATCACACTCTGTTGCAGAGCTACTCTTTGTAGCTATAGCATTAATGTAGTTTAGACTGCCTGTGCCCTGAGATACTTAAGGTCCGTGTTTGCTTTGATAGTGTGGACAAGATGCCATAGGAAACCTCGCTTTTTGGATAGAGACTGCTGTTAGTATATGACACTTTATTTTGACCTTTTATGCCTGTTGGGCAAGTCAGCCTTACTTGTTTTTGCTTTCTTTCTTGAAGGTAAAGCAGTTTTCATCTCTTGGGACGTGAAGTCAGCTTCTGGAAACTTACGTTAACAGTCAAATAGAAACTGTAGTTGAAGGGGAGCAAAATGTGTTTATGGACTGCAGAGGACAAATACAAGGAAAATATATTTTACACCAGATGTGGCCCTATCTTCTTGTCGAGTAATGTCACCCTAGCAGTATTGGGGTATCAAGCTTAGCATTTATTGACCTATAAGAATGCTGGTGCAAGGAGGGTATGGTGTGAAGTTGAAGTGTATTAGTGATGTTAGCTAGTTGCACTAGGTTTTATGAGTATGCATCACTGCTTTGTGGGTGAAGGCTATCAATACTTACTCAGGCAGCAGCACTTGAGAGGCAGAGCTGGAACAGTTGATGCTGTAGCAGCTGCATGCAGATATTTAGGCCATGACTTTTTAAACACTGGAAAAAGCCAGGCTGCTTATTGAAAGGACAGTGCCTGAATGAGAACATGGGAAAATTGCTCCTAGTTTGCCTAAGGACAATGTCCTGTGTCATTTGGGAACTATTCCTGTCTTTTAAAGCGATTGGCTGTGCAGCAGTGAAGCTGTTCCTGTCCATGCCATAACAACGGGGGGAGGAAGCTGAGGCCGCAGAGCAGGTCTGCGGCGCTGATGTGGAACAGCGGCCTCCTGGCGCTTGTGTAGGCTGTGTGCTCTGTCCCGGGCTGCCTGGAGCTCAGCCCGCGGGGTGCTGTGCGCCGTGCTCGGGGCTGGCTGCGCCCGCGGCCTGCGTGGGGCTCGGGGCCTGGCGGGCAGCGGAGTGTGGTCCTTGTGTCTGCCATGCTTGTTTGGGTGGACCAGCCCTCCACTGCAAAACCTCAGCAAAAGGAAGGGCCTAAAGTGGCTGCCCGTCTCTCGTTTACTGTCCGTCCATATCTGTCCCTTGAGCATTTCTGTTCTCTTTCACAAGGAATAACTCTCCTCATAATCCCATCAGAGGCAATACACTGAACTGTGATGTGGGTTTGGGGGGTCTGTGATTTCATTTGTTCGGTATTTCTTGCCGACACTTTGGATGACACACTTGTTTGTGCACATTAGTTTAGTTGTCATCTAAATAATGCATTTGTGGTAAAGACATTTTAGGGATGTTTGACCTGCTTCAAACTTCATTTTCCTTTTGGGTTGCAGAAAACTGGTTTATCATTTGACTTGGCTTTGCAGGACTGTGTGCTTGGCTGCCCCCTCAACCAAGGATGGAATTTTGTAACCTCTTGCTGGAGCCATGTGCGCTTTGGCTTCCTATAAAGCTCACACACTGGTCCCTGTAAAGCATGTGTGCGCTCCTGCACCCCTCCTAAAGAGTGTTTAGTGTGTGGAGATAACACTTACAGAACTGCTAGAGCTGTCTGAGAAAATTAAGCCAGTTGTTTTGAGTAGTTCACCTGCAAAATCCCTGTTTTCATTATTTCCACCAGCCATGGTCTCAGACTAAGCCATGCAGGATTTTGAAATTGTTGATCATACGAGTTTAAATACATAGAAGCATAAGAAATTTTCTTTAAAATTCTTTTTTGTAGACTCTAGTACCTCAAAAATAAAATTGTGGTTATGTTTGTAAAACTGTAACTTAATTTGGTGAAGGAATTTGGGAAATTCAAAGCAGTTTAAGGATAGTTAGTGTCGAGGCAAAAGCCCACCCTGTCTTGTCTTTCAGGTCAGTTGGGTTGGAGATACATCCATGGATCTCAGTGTTTGGTTTGATGGTCTTGTAGCAGAACCACTTTTAGAAAGCTTTTGTGAAGTGACATAATTTCAAGGAGAAGTGGAGCTTCTCAGTATTGCATTCAGATGAGCTAATGGTGGTTCACAGTGTGCTGGGAATAATGAGCAATGCTTGTTTTCTCATCAGGTACCCAGAGAAGAGGCATGGGAGAGTGTGAGAGCATTCTGCAGCATGGCATAAATTACCATTAAATTCTGCTTTGATGCTTTTTATTAGTATTATTTCTGTATGTTGTATATTAAATACATGATAATTACATATTTGGGGATTAAATGTGTTTTAATATCCTGTCTGATGTTCTCTTTGGAAAAAAGAAGGTAATATTGTTAACATTTTGCTGATTTGCTGTCAGATCTAGGAGTTAGGGATATTGTCATAGAATCAAAGGTAGCAAAAAGTACAGACAACAATAAAACAAAATATTTAGGATTTTTATAGAATGGCTTTCTCTGGATGTTCCCTTTGAGCAATTAAGCTGAACAGAAATTAAATGGAAGCTAAAACTTAATTAGCTACTGCAACATGGTGGAGTGTGAGTTTATTCAGTTCTTTAAGGCTGTATCTCTGGTCAAGCATGAGAACACAATGACACCATTTGGTGTTTCTAGTAGAGACATAAGGTTTTGTTCAGTATTTTTGGTTTTTTTTAAGCAAAAGTTAGTTTTCTCTTAGTCTAATTTTCCGTTAGGAAGAACTTGGGCTATGTTCAAGATTATTTTGAATTAAAAGAAAGTGTTTCCCTGTAAATTTAAAATGGATGAAAAGAAGCATCTATTTCACAAAGCCACTGCTTGTTTTTATGACATCCTGGCACAGCAGATATTCCCTGCTCTTCCGTTGTGCTTTACTGCTGCTCACACAGACTCACACATGGAGTCAGGAGTTTCTCTTGCTGTGGCTGGCAGAGCTGCTGATGCTTCACCACACACTGATCCCTGCGGCTGTACATCCACTGCCCTTGGGGAAAGCCAGCTTCTTCCCTATTAGTTGCATTGCTGAACTGCAGCTCAGCAGCTTTCTTTAAATAGATAAAAACACCTGAAATTTTCCTTCGGTTCTGCCAAGATAGCAGTTTGATCTGTAACTGAAACTGTAAATGTTTGGAAAAAGTAGAAATGTGGGAAAAGGAGCTACAGCTTCTGAGTCTGCATGGCAAGCCATTATCTGTTAAAGCTAACAGACATCTAGTCATCTTCCATGCATTTGTCTAAGCTCACCATTTCTTCCTCTGCGTGTGTTTTGTTGGCTTGGGGGTTTTGGTTGGTTGGTTTTTGTTGCGTTTTTTGTGTTTGCTTTAGTTTTTCATTTGGTTTTTTCCCTCTTGAGGTCTAATCTGCACAAACACTTTTTTGAATGTAAATTATGCCACTTTGCTAGGTATATATTTAAAATAAGGAGTGGGAAGTTGTAAAGGGCTAAATATTTTACCCTAGTTTTCCAGGATCCTTTGTTTAGTGGCCTTTTGCTAGTCTTTGCCTCAAAAACCTTGCCTCTTTTCCCTTAATATCTTCATGGATCCTTTTTTAATTCAGTGGCATTCTTTTGCCATTTAATAGGTTAAATTTTCACATATAGGAAAGTGTGCCCAACTTGACTCCTCTTTCTTCTGCAGGGTAGTACATAATGTCCAATGTCACTTTCTCAATTATCACCTAAACTTTACAGGAAAATCCATACACTCCAGTGTTGTTGAGGCAGGCCTGTGCTGGCCTGTTAAGTCGTGCTTTATGGAGGACTGCATTTGTTTTTTGTCTTAATGGTCAGGAAGCATCAGATGGCCTTACCATAGTTCCTAACTCTGTATAGTAGTAAAGATTAACATAAACTGCAAGAGAAAATGCTGGAAATAGATTCAAATACTATGTTGAAAACCTTACTTACAGTGAGATTTTTCTTTCTTGCTTGTAATAAGATAAGTGCAACTGCCCAGTCTTTCATATTTAACTTTTTTTGCTTTGTGTAAGATTGAATTCATGACCATAATCAGAGGTGGTGTGTGTTAACTAAACAGTTACTAGTAAGTCAATGGGGTGATCATATAACTAATTTGGGCAAATCAGAATATTAGAAGCAGTGAATCTTTCTTATAATAATTTACTGCAATGCACATATGTGGAAGAGGTAAATATGCATTTAAATTGTCATTGTGTTGGGTAGGCAAGACTACAGAACCTTCTCTGAGGATTGCAGGGAGGGAAATCTTGAATGCTTTGATGAAAAAAATCCATGTATCATCCAAGATGGTCCTTTTAGTCTTTGGCTTGGTAGTTCATACTAGAGAAGTATCTGAAAATGCCTGGGAACCTTTAGATGATGTGCCAGAGTAACTCTGTGGCATAGGCGTATTTTCCTTTCTCTTTGAAATGGTGAAATACCAAAAACCCCTAATGCCTTTCCACTCAAAAAAAGAGAAACATAATTTAATAGGCTTAAATGTAAATAGTAATTCTGTGATGTGATTAAAGAGGGTAATTGACACGGTATTTGTGTGATGCTGAAAATTTAATTCCAAGGATAAATTAATGGTTGTTGGCTGTGGTGATTTGGTTCTGGCAGGATGTGAGGTACCCACCAGAGCTCCTCTGTTCTGCCCTCTGCAAGTGGACAGAGGATAGAAAATATAACAAAAGGCTCGTGAATTGAGGTAAGGACAGGAAGTGATCAATTACTGTCATGGGCAAAGCAAACTTAACTTGGGGAAATTAATTTATTACCAGTCAAATCAAAGCAGAATAATGAGAAGTTAAACAAATCTTAAAAACACCTTCCTCCAGCTGCTCTGACCTTCCAGGATTCCACCTTCTCCCTCTCAGTGGCACAGGTAGAATGGAATGGGGGTTATGGTCAGTTCGGTACAGGTTGTTTCTGCCGCTGTTCAGGGAGAGGAGTCCTTCCCCTGCTTCAGAGCGGGGTCTGTCCCACAAAAGACAGTTCTCCATGAAATTCTCAAATGTCAGTCATTCCCACAGACTACAGTTCTTCATGAACTGGTCTGGAGTTGGTCCCCCATGGAGTGCAGTTCTTTAAAAAAGCTTCCCCTGGTGTGAGTCCCCAAAAGAGTCAAAGGTCCTACCAAGACACTTCTCCAGTGTGGGGCTCTTCTCTCTATCAGTTCACAAGTCCCTTCCAGGAGCTTGCTCCAGCACAGGCCTCCCATGGGTTTGCAGTCTCCTCTTAGGAATTCACCTGCTCTGGTGTGGGTGTCCTCACATGCTGCAGGTGGATCTCTGCATGGTCTTCCATGGGCTGCAGGGCACAGCTGCATCACCATGGGCTGCACCACAGGCTGCAGAGGAATCGGTTCCAGCACCTGGAGCACTTCTTGCCTGTCCTTTTTCTCTGACCTTGCTGTCTGTAGAGCTGTTCTTCACATTAACTTTGTTTTCCTTCTTGAATACTTTATTCTGGATCATTACCACCATCTCTGATTGGCATGCTTGGCCTTGGCCAGTAGTGGATCTGTCCTGGAGCCGTCTGTCATTGTGTCTGTCAGACATGGGGAAAGCTTCTGGCAGCTTCTCACAGAAGTCACCAGCCCTGTAGTCCCCTGCTACTAGCAAAACCTGGGAATGCAAACCCAGTACACTGGTGTAGACATAAAATCCTGAGTTAAGCATTTTGGCAGACTTGTATGTGTTGTGATGTGTAAGAACAAAAAAGGTGGAAAAAACCAGAACTGATACCTCTGCAAAACTACACCTCCAGGTCTGGCCTGTGGCTGTCCCCACTTTCACCATTCTGCACCTCATCCCCAGCTGGTGCCCTCTGTCTCTGGGTCAACTGTGGGTCAGATTTCCCTCCTGCTGCTTTTTGTGCTTTGCTAAAAGGGTTTTACTGTAGAAGAGGGAAGCTTGGGGGCTTCCTTTCTTTGAGCAGACCTCCTGACCCCAGAAAGCCCCACTGCTTCCTGGCCCTGCTGGTGCTGCCTGAGCAGGGGGACTTTGCCTGCATATGCCACTGGGTCCTGTGGTGGTTCCTGCTGTTCTGCTGCCCAGAGAGACCCTCTGGTTTGAAACCACACCTGTGCTCATGTTGCCTTGCTACCCCTTCTTCTTAGTCTTCCATGTGCATGAGGGGGAAAAGGGACTCCCAGGTGGACTGGTTGGAAAAAGGGACTTTCCTGCCCTTCCTCTGGGGGCATTTGAACATCTCAGCCCAGGAGCTGCCCCTTCATCTTGATGCTCCCTTAGGGGCAGTGAGCACCCCAAGGACTGCTGACACAGTGTGTTGGGCCAGCACAGGTCTTTCAGGGAGGAGCAGAAAGGCTTTGTCTCTGTGTGGTGCAAATGAACAATAGTGGTCTTAAAAAAACCAAAACCAACAAGCTAGAATATAGAGGTTTTGTTATCTCTGTTACTCTCCTTCACATATTTTTCCTAAAATAATTGAGAAAGTGTCATCGGTGTCTGGATAGGTGAGGCATTTGATCTCAGATCTGTGCTGAAAAGAAGATGGGCATCCTTCAGACAGGGGATGTAAGAAAGTCTTGTGAATCTTATCTAGTGCTGGGTTACACCATTTTGTTTTGCTGTATTGCTTTCTTTTTAGCAATTTTTTATGAAGGGTCTTCAGTATTTTGTAATACTCATTAGTGGCAGTGCAAGTGAAACAGAATTGATAGGAGATGAGATCTCTGACCTAAGGAAATCTGTATCATGCACTAAAAAATACAGAAGGAAATTAATGTGCTTGACTTCATAATGGATAAAATATATGTAGAATATGTGGAAATTAATTTTTTAAGTGGATGAAGGCATTCAAAGTGAGTAAAGTATGTATGCATATTTGCCTCTGATAGTAAATTCTGTTGGATGACTTTTTCTCTAAACTGAATCACAGAAGTTTACAACATTTGTTACCAGATAATATGTTTTCCCTTGGTAGAAATCATATAATAAAGTCTCAAATTGGGATAATTTGATACAGCTAAACTAGAAATAAATGAAAACTGACAAATCTGTCATAAACTGTAAGTTTTAATAGAAGTTTAATATAAGCTTTCATGACTTTGTCAAAACCAATAATGTGTCAGCAGCTAACTCTAAAACTGGTTATGTTGTACTACAGGGCTGCAAAGGTTAACAGGTTTTTAAGACCCAGCTGTGAAGTTATGTACATTTTAAAATGACTTTAGCAGAAGACATATTATGATCTATTAATGGAAATATATTGTATGTTGGTACTTGTTTGAAAATAATGTTCTTTTACAGCTAATTTAATAATTCTTTTATTAATATGCATTACTGAATATCACAGTGGTGACTGGATAGAATTTGAGCATGAAGAAAGTAACAACCATATTCTGTATCTATCTGTTTCTAATGAAATGAATTCAGTGTCAGGGCCTCCTTATAATAGATAAAGCAGAAAAACCACAAAACATGATGAGGCTTTCAACAGTGCACCACAATTCTTGTTTCATAGGTGACACACATAGAGAATCAAAGGTTTTCTGACTGATCACCTATAGAAATGTTGAGATATCATGGCTTTGTAGCAATCAGATTAAGAGACTTCTGTTAAAAGAATATTATAGAATTATGAAAGTACTTCATAGTAATCTTTTTTCATTAAAATTCAATACAATCTATGTGACTTCAAGGAGAATTATATTGAGTCAAAAGAATAAACTGACCCAGTATAAAAATTTCTGGATTTTAAAAATTATTAAGTCTAATTTTTAAAAAAAAAAAATTAAATTTTGACACTTGGAGCCACCACACCAGAGAAAACAAAAGCATTGTCCAGAGAGACCAAGCACTCAGGACTCAAGATGACTCAAGAACAGTTATATGTGCACTAATTGAAGTTTTGTACCAAGCTAAGCAAATTTGACATGATCCCTTGATTACTGTGAAAGTGTTGTTGATACTTGGCTGGATTTTTGGGATGGGAATTTCAGGGAATTAGGACTTAAAAAAATAAAATAGCAATGATATTATGCACAGACTAACACACATTTTTAGTATTCATGAGGATTATTTATCGTTGTTAATGTTTTGTTGGTGGTTGGTTGGCTTTTATTTATCACAAAACACACAACTAATGAAATCCTCTCTGGTTGTTGAGGAGGGGGGAAGGGATGAAGTGGTATGTACCTGTTGTGGTTACTTTTCTGTAATCAATGTAAGCAGTCCAACACAGAGTTCTTAATGTAACCTGTTTCTTTTTAGATATAGAAGAACAGTGACACCTACTTACCTTAAAAATGCAAATAGCAGTTGTAGTGTCGGAATAATAATAAAAGTCAGGACAGATGTTTCTTTTGTAATAAATGCATAAGTTTTTTTTCCTAAAGCACATAAATTTAGGCAAATGATTTGTGAAACAAACTGTAAAATTGATGTATGTCAGACATCTGGCTCATGCTTAACTTTCAGCTTGCAGTTGGTATTTTATGCATGACAGCAAACAGGTGATCATGATTGAGTGTCTTTCAAAAACATCAGCAAAAATTACAGGTTTCTGAAACTCTAATGTAAGGAATGACTTATTATAATGTATGTTTTCTCCAGCTCTTTAACGATCATAATTTCTAAGACATATTTTACATTTTAATTCAAGCTCGAAAATCTAGTAATTCTGAAGTAGGAAGTTAAATGCTGAAGTGCAAAGGGATGGAAGTGTCAGTGGGCAGCTTGATATTTATCTCATTGTTCTATATGAAATTCAGTGAAAATGTTGCAGAAATGACTCTGGTTTGATTACAGAGGGTTTAATCAAAATCTTTCCAGAGCCTGTGTGACCAAGCTGAGCTGTGTGGTGGCTGGCCCTGTGCTGGTCTCTTCAGGGCTTGGGGTAGTTGGGTTCATTTTCTCAGTATCTTACAGTCTCATCATGAAACATGACAGCTGTACCTCTTTTCATTGAAAACTTAGGTGTTGGTAGGGCCTTATTTTTGTATAGATCAGATTATGTAAGATATGTATACACTATAGCAATTGGAATGCTTGTTTTGAAAGAATGAACTTTGATTCAGTGCCTTTGTCAATATGAGGGACTCACAAAAGAGATCTTGCCATAGGGTCATTGTTATCTCCTGCTAGTGAAGATGTGCAGGAAAAACTTACTCGTAGAGCAGGAGAAAGCATATATATGGAATAGCATAGCTCCTCAAATCCAGTGTTTTAGAGAATTCCTCTGGAGGAGAAAATCTCTGCTTCCAGAAGCCTGGGCTTCATTTATTTCATTTTAAGTGGCAGTTAGGTGAAATGTGTAAACAGCATCGGGAACTGTCTCAGGTATTCCCTCTTTCAGCAGAGTGCTCCTGTTGCTAAGATACAAATTGGTTTGTGTTTTCTTTTTGTGGCTCCATGAATTTGGTGTTTTTCAAAGGGGATCTGAAAGACTAATATCTTGCCTGTTTTGCTTTGCTTCCAGTCTCACCTTCCCACCTTCCTTCTTTTCTTCCCTCCCTTGGTGTTCACAGCCCTCTTCTGGTGTGCTGAACTGCTGAAACAGAGGTTGATCTGTGTCTTACATTATTTAAATAATAAATATAATAAATTGTATTACACTTTATTATATTTATTATTTAAATATAATAAAGTGTAATAAAATGTGTTTAAATTTATAAGATTTATTTTAAGCAATCCTAACAGGATAAAAAAACTATTCCAAGCCTGCAAAAGAGACTAGGGCACCTGAAATCAGGAAGGATGTGAAGTTCTGGAGCCCAGGTGCATGTGGATGTTGGACTGAAGGCTGCAGAGGGACCCTAGCCCAGGGATGGGAGCAATTTCGTATGTCTTGCTGTCCTGAGTGTGGGCAGAGTACCCAGCTCACCTGGCACTTGTTGGATCCTGCGACTGCCATGCTGAGTCTCCAGGCTCATCCTGTGTGCTGCTTTGGAAGCCTAGACACACACTGCAATGCTGCAGATTGCTCCTACTGGAGCAAGACTCTTAAAAGTGTTATACCTCCACAGTGTGGGGATCCAATCCAGTCCTGTGTTAAATTCCTCTACCATTAAATGGCAGGAGTCCTGTTTATTTTATTGGGCTTTTAAACAGGCTTCAGAGAGTCTGGTCTAATTAATTTCTTGCTGAAGAAGCCTTACCACAGCATCACTGCTTGTGTGTCTTTCTGGAAACCTTGCTCTAGAGGGTGAAGCAATGTTTTTTGAAAATAATTATCATCTGTCTTTATTCTGTAAATGAGGATGTGAAAGTGCTTGGTTTTAACATTTCTGCAGAATCAACCCATGAGTTATCAGAGTTAACTACTGGACAGTCTAATGCACCTGCTTATATAATAAAATTGGCACAATTTTTCATTTTAGAAAAAAAAAATCCCCAGAAAAGTCTGGCATTCTGTTTACTTTGGAAGGTATTCCCATTTTATATTTGCTCTACTTGCATCTGCTGACAAGTATCCCCAGGAAAAGCAGACAAGTATCCCCAGGAAAAGCAGAGTGTTAGCAAACATCTAATTGTGATGCTTTCACAATGTGACAAGGAATCAGAATGTGTATGGACGATGGGTCTTGGTTCAGAATGGAAGGCAGACAGACACCTGTGTTGTCTTTAGCACTGATGGAAAAGCAGAGAGTAAACTGTACACACCCACGAAAATTAAAAATGGGCCGACCCTTTCTCCATAACCTGTGGGGAATAGGAACAGTCACTGTCCACATGTAATCTAGTTGGGCTTTCAGTCTGTTGGCTGTTTGGCTCTGTGTGAGTCTCAGCCAGTCTGAGAAAATTAGCGTGAAATGGATTTGTATAATCAGGGTGACTTTGGTGCTTTGCTAGTCTCTCTCTTCTACCCTTTTCGCATTATATAGAAAGGAAAATTTTTATTTAATTATAAGAAAAATATTTTCCCCTGGTCTCCCAGGCTAAGAATAATATTTGTATTATTCAAATAATACAATAAGCTCATGGGTGTTTGGAGACTTCACAGCTTTAGACACCTTGTCACTTTATGCAGATTGACTTCCATGGCCAGTTACGTGCTTTGGGATGCTCTTGGCAAATTCAAAGTGAAATGTGGAAGTCAGGGTGAGCAGTTCTGGATGATACAGTATAATTGCAAACCAAACGGCATTTGTGCAGCAGGAATGTTTAAATGCTTTCATTTAAATTGTACTAGTTCTAATAATTAATGTAGAATTTAGTCTTACAGATAAGTTAGTTGTGTGGATAATGTGAATCACAACATCCATTCAGTTTTGTCTCAAAAACAGAGTGCTGCTTTATCAATCAAAGTAAAAACATTCCAGTTGCAGAGAATAGGAGATAACTGTTGACTGTGCAGAGGGCAAAAATGATGAAACAGGATTTTAATTTTTCTTAAAGAACAACCAGCTCTTGGTTCCCCATGCAGGGATGAGTGAAGGACAAAGCTGTTCTCTGCATGGACTTGCAGGTTTCTCTGTTCAGCACTGCTGTCTTGCTCTTTTCTCTGCTTCCTAAAGCTGTCCTCTCTTTTCACAATTCCTGTTACAGTGTTCCTTAAGGATGAAAACATGCTCATACAACACAGCTTGCACCATTCTGTGTCAAACTTACATAGTTTATTCTGTGCATTCCAGTTTGTGCTGCACTCAGTAGCAGAGGGTAGGCTGCCATCACATTTCAAAGTAATGATGTTTTCTAGTAACTGTACTGGGAAAAACAAGAATGGTCTTTGGGGAACTAGGATTTAGCTTGTCAGAAGACACTACTGGTTATCAGTAATTCAAATGCCTTTTTTCACACTGGAGTCTGACAAGACTGAAAATAGAAACTGTCAGCATCCTGATTGTCTGATTATGTAAAACCATCAGTGAAACCAAAACAAACCAGGTATGATAGGTTTATATATGTGCATATATTTTTCTTGAAGATATTTTTAAAGGTTTATAAAGGAAAGAAATTCACAGCTGTAGATTTCAGTGTTTTGGAGAGTGAGCAAAAAAAAATGCTGTAAGTCTTCCAAATGTAAACTTATATTTTTGATGCTGTTACAGGTTACAGTAATGGTCTTTGAGGATGATCAAAATAATAATGAAATGCTTAATCATTAAAAAACCAGACGTCTTTGGCAAAATGATGTGATTTACAAGACTGGAAGATTTTCAGCTGTTGCCCAAATGAAAACGAAAAGAAATGTCTTGGAGGATCCTCTACTAAAATAATGTTTATTTTGGATCAGCTCTGGTCTGTCTGTACAAAACATTTATCAGAAGCAATTGGAGACAGGCAGGTACAAATCTATTGCCCTGTTGCCCCAGAGGGCTGTAAACTCCTCATTCCAGTCTGACAAAATGAAGATACAGTTACAAAATCTTTATGTCATTGCTAATGTAGTATTACTATACAGCTAGGCAACTTTTTATAACTCTAAGCTATCAGTCAGGAATACTTCTGTATGAAATGTGTGGTCTTTAATTGTGGCTTTGCTTTTGCTCTTGGGTGCTCTGTTTAGAGTGACTGTTTCCTCTAATGGTGAAATGAACCTGGTATTTCATTAGACTTAAAAAATTCTTCAATTTCTATGTGAAAGGAAGTTTTCCTAAGAAAAAAGATACCGTGTTACTTCTCAGTGGATTATGTGCTGTTTTAAAACACACCTTCACATTTAAAACAGCAGCCCTTTGTAAGTGAGCTAGAGTAAATAAAGTGTGTTTAAATATCATTTGTGAAAGTAAAAATAGTTTGCAGTGTCCATTTCAAATTGGTGAAGCTACATTTTGCTTAGTTCTAAGTACAAATTACTGTTTTAATTTCACTCATCAATAAAATTTAAGCCTGGGCAACCCCGTTAAATAAAAATATGTGTAAATAAAGCCAGATTACTACTTAGCATGCAGGGTGTTATTGCCAGTGAATTACTCATAGACCTGATTTAGAGAAATCTATTTTTTCATAGGCTCTGGTTTAGTAAGTTTTAGGGAAAAGAAAGGAAAGTTACATTTTTGGGACAAAACAATTTTTGACAATACTAAACAGGTTTTCTGAAGAGTGAATTTTATTCCATCATAGTGAAAGCTGGAATGAATCAGTTTAATGTGAAGACCTTACAAGTGGCCTGTGGTTCAGTCCCAGACCTCTGTCAGGCCTCAGATGCATCACATCTGTCCTTTGCAGGTTTATATTCTTGCCTTGAAGGGTGGATGAGCAGCCATGGTCCCCAGGGCCATCTGCAGTGCTAGGAGACACAGCACCAATGTCCCAAGAGGGTTTGTTTCTGAAGGCTGAGCCTGAAAGACAGGCCATGACTGTCAAATTCATACCAGCTTTGTTTCACTGAGCTACTCTGAAAAGTTACTCTCATTATAATTGCATTTTATGAACGTGACTAAATAATTCCCCCAAAGTTCATGCTGATTTTGACCCTAATAGAAGGACCTGTCCAATCAGTTGTCCTTTAAGTACATTGCTAAAAGAATAATCAACTTGGTGGACTGAAATTAAAGTAGGGAGTTGACAAATTTTCTCTTAAGAAAAAAAAACCCAAAAACAAAGAAACTGAAGAAAAAACCCAAAACCAAACACAAATCCCAACAAAACCCCAAAACAAATGAACAATGCTGAACTCAAAGCCAGCCAGTCCTCTGCTTCATCTGATTTCTTTAGGTTTGATCAAGGGAATTTCTCCATTTGTTTATTTTTCCTTAGCAGTCCTGTTTCAAGCCAACAGATTTCAGCAAATAATATTGTGTACAGTGAGGAATCATGTATCTTCTGCTTTAACCATTTTTAAAGATCCCCAAGCACAGGGCTGTTAAGAGTAGACAATCAAAGCAACATCTCAGAGATGCTTGAGACAGTTTGACTGAAAGTGCTCTGTTGTCCCCCAAAGTTTTTTCCTGTACAATACAGACACTCAGACACTTTTTTTTTTCTTTTTTTTTTTTTTTTTTTTTAGGATAATCTTTACTGTGTGTTTCCTGCTGCAGTTGCTAATGATCTGAAGAGAATTAGCTGTCTGTACTGTGTTGACTCCTTTCATTTCAGTAGGGAGAAACAGATTATATAGGAAAGAATGGGAAAATTAAAAGTACAGAATAAAAAGCAAATCCTGTGAATATCCTTTTTTTTTTTTCCCCAAAAGGATCCACGAAGCTTCACATGAGAACCTAAAAATACCATAATTCAGCTGCTGTTACAGTGAGAAAGATGAATAGCTTTTGTGAGTGTTTTGCAGTCATGCCTGAGTGGAAACAGTTATCACATAAAACTGCTTGAGAGTTTTACATTTATTATTAGTCTGGTCACTGGATGAATGACTGAGGTGTGGGATTAACCTACCGTACAAAGAGGCACACTTCCTAAACAGACTGTCAACAGCATTCATCAGCAGATTCCTCTGTTGCTAGAGTTCAAGAAGTAAAATTATTTGTGGACACCAATGGTTAATTATTATGTACAAACCGTGAGTTCAGATTGCTGAAGAAATGTGTTGCTTTGAGGTGACTCTGTTTTACAGAGAATCTGTTTTACACCTGCCATCCTATATAATTTTCACAGTTTTAGAGAGATTTTGACATGTGAAGTTATTGATTGAAGTAATCTGCCTGCTTCAAGAGCTTGGGAGTCAGGATGATTTGCTTGTGCTCAAGCCCTACTAGTGTACAAGTAGTCTTGCCAGACCAACAATGCTTAGTTTTATTTTCCTGCAAAAATCAGTGGGAGCACAGAAAAGCTAATGGAGCGCATACATGAGCTGTGCTGTTAAAGAATCAGTCTTATTACTTTCACCTTTGGAATTCTCAGAAGCTGACTTTGGCTGAAGGTAGGGGTAGCTAAAGCTGAGCAAAGCATTGTGTACAACAGTTTTTGGGAATCTGTGTCTTGTGCTCATGGGCTCTGCTGCAGCCAGTGGCTTTAGAGAAATACAGGAGATCAGAGCTTGGAGAGTCACCTGTGAGTTACATATCTGTAGCTGTATTACACAAATAAGAACGATAGACACAGGACTATTATTATTATTATTATTATTATTATTATTATTTTAATTAAAACAGGGCTTTAATTAGCAGAAGCTTTGTCTTCTGGATGAAAACAGCAATATTTTCTCAACAGATTACTTGAAAAGCTGTCTTCTCAAATGGACTGCAATGTATTGATTTAGATATTTATTTTACAAAAATCAGTTTAATTTCCAGTTTATGCTTTTGAAGTCCAAAGGAGATATCAGGTCATAACTCTGTAAAAGTATCTTTTACCTTTATATTTTTTATTTTAGAGCGAAGGAAGTATGCTGTGTTCTGTGGAGTGCTTGTTGTTTCTGGTGGCCATCTTCAGAACTGGGATTTAGTTTCCTGTTGTGGCTGGCATTTGTCCATGTAAATTCTGTGGAAGCTGGCTGGAAAGAGGCATGGAAACCTTTGCTTCTTGTTAAGACAACGTACAGCTAGACTTTCAAGACCTAACTGATATTTTTTCATCAGAATAACTTAAGTTTATCTATTTTCCTTGTTTAACATGCAAATTAGCTATTCAGAATGCTTTGCTGCTCTAAAATTATCTCAGTAGAGAGCATTAATTTGCAAGCAGCATCAGTAATTTAGCAGCATACATTTCACGGTTGGCAGGGCTGGTGTGACTCCAGAGAAATATTTGTACCTTCTATAGTTAGTTCTCTGCATGTTCATTTTGTAATTGATGAAATATCACAGTGGGTAAATTGGATACATTTAATATGACAGCAGCATCTTCCATCACCTCAAAATCTGGGGTGTTTTTCCATGCCTGCTGCTATTGCTGTAGAGACTGGAGAACTTCAGCTTCCTCCTCCTTCTAAAACTGGGACTAGTTGCACTTGGCATTATTGGGGTAGTCAACAGAGTTCAGCTGCAGTGTTACTAACCACCTGCAGTGTTGTCAAACCGTAGCATTTGAAAAATCACAGCGTAAAATTAATTTTTTTTCGAAGTTTATTTTCCTGTTTCTCAGCAAAATATTCTCCAGCATTTTTGTGACTGTGAAAATGAAAATTTGACAGTCACCTGATCTGATAAGAAGTTTGCTCATTATGAAGTTATGACTAGTATTCAAGATATCCCTCCTGGGATAACCTCTATGAGGTGTCCGTGCCTGCAGCATGTTTCATTTCATGTAATCAAGAAACTGAAAAAGTGTAAAGCAGAAGATTGAATTCTTTATTGTTTAATGAAAGATGTTATGTTTGTAGTAGGAATTAGTTTTCAGGAGAACAGATGCCCCTGAGGAGAGGTTTATATGTCTTGTCTAAGATACAAACACCTCTGGGTGCTGCATCCCTCCTTGTGAGTGCAGGGAACCCCTGGGGCTGGGGTGAGCCACTGCCGGGGACACCTGGCTGTCTTAGCTGGCTCTTGCAGCAGTAAGTCAGGGGGAGAGAGGCTGAAGTGCTCTGAGACCTCAAGTATTGTTAATGTGTAAGTGCTAGGAGGAATAAGTGCTACTTACAGGGTGGGTTTCTTCCTGTATTGGCAGCTCATGTTACCATTTAGTGGCAAAGGCAGAGCAAATATATCTGTTCTCTAGGTCAAAGTGAACTTCTAGCCGCTTGAAAAGCAGGTCTGTTTAGGGTCTCTGAGGAAAGAAAATTCTTAATGGATAAGGAAGGAAGACCTTGAGAGTGACTCAATTGATAAAGATGGAGTAAGACTATCTACAGATAAGACAAGTGCTTCTCAATTTATTTATTTCAGTGCAGACTCCAATGAAGTAATTATACATTAACCCAGAGATTTGCTGTGAACATTCCATTGGCTGTCTCCAGGGACATGGTTTTTTCGTTCCTGCATTACCCTAAACTATATTAAAAAATAAAAAAAAATATAAAAAAATCAAGTGTTTATGGCAGACACTGTAAGCTGGAGCAAAGTGCATTCTGAAAATTGGCAGCTTTCTTTGCTGTCTGGCATCACTGGTTTTTAATGAGGGAATGCAGTTAAAATGCATATTAATATTTAATTGAAGAAGATTCATGTAAACCCCAGCTGTGACCATAAAAATTGGTGCTTTTTTCTGAGAGAAATAAAAGCAGTGGTTCCCTATGGTCTCATTTGATTTCTTTATTCAGCAGCCACCCTTATGTTAGCATACATCTGTGTAGCCTTTTGTATACTTGCAGAATGAAATATGCAGTCCTCAGTCTTATTTTGGTTGAAAATGCTAGTGACAAAATTGCATGTTGACTGCTGATGCTCAAAGGTTTTAAATAACCATCATGAGGTTTTCTTTGTCATATTGGTAGTTGGAAGAAGTGTACATAAACAAATGTACAGCAGATGGCACTGCACTGTAACTGTAGAATGAGAGGTTTGGCTAGAATAAACATGTTCATTTAGGGGTTTGTTCCTATTTATGGAATTTGTATTTTCTTGTAAACAGTAATAGAAATCAGAAGACCCCGTGTGTTTTAAAGTAGAATTATGTGAACTTGAGTAAGATACATGTCAAATAAAACTTTCATGATTCTTTACTAAGGTGGTCAGTGCTATTTCCAATGATTTTTCATTTTTTAGTGAAGCTCTACTGCTAGATACCTAAGAGCTTAGGTTTTACTGAAAAACACTGAAACTAAAATCAGGCAACACAGAGCTTTCTTCAGTTGCAGGACAGCAGATGGAGAAGTTGAGTAGAAGTTTTTTAGAAGAGAATTTCTCCAGGAGATTCTTCAACTAGGTACGGATTTTCAGCTTGAGTTTTATCAACAATTGAGATACAAATGCAGCTATGAGGAAGGAGAGCATTCTGTGTACGTGCTGCCATCTTCCCTTCCCATACATCTGGCACCTGTAAGAACACTGACTTCATTGCTCTGTTCAGACTGAGTGACACATGAAAGCAATGGCCACACTCAGGCTGTTCCACGTTTCCACCACTGATATGCGCGTATTGAAAAGGCTTTACAAACATGATGGCTTTTCAGTGGGAATAGTAAAATACTACTCAGTGTCACTGTGTTGCTGTCACCTCATTGGAATTTGCCCCTTAACTAAGCATAGCCCTGAGTACCTCTTGTAGTGAGTTGAGTTCACAGCATTTTGTGCTCCACAGCACTAGATTCCTTGTGAAGGATCTAGGAGGCTTGGTGGATGCAAGTTTTTATCATTCATGCCTCAAAATTTGGAAAGCTGGGTCAGTATAATGTGAATCCCATAAAACAAAACAAAACCAAACAAAAAAAAAAAAAAACAAAACAAAAAACCCCCCAACCCCCCCCCCAAAACCAAAAAAAAACCCCAACAAAACAACCCAAAAGCAAAAATGAAAGGGTTAGAGACTAGAAATCTAGGATGATTTCAACTTGTTGCCTTGTTGGTCCCTTCTGAAAATGGGCATCATCCCTCCAAACACTGAGCTACAGCCAGTGACCCCCTTGTTGTGATGTTCGGTGGTGTTACTTAGCTGCAGCCTGGTTCTGCTCCTTCCTAAGTGGACTTAGGGTCAAGTCATGAACAGAGCCATGTCTTAGGGAGTAAGACTGAAATAAAAGAGGAGACATCAGCCTTTTCAGAATCGATAGACCTGAAGCAGAAATAGTCAGTCAGTCTGCATTCTGGTAAATCTACCAGTCCATGTCGTTTTGGTTGGTGAGGAACATGCCTCATAGTTATAGTTAATTTAGAAATAATTTTCTGTGGAGGACTGTAATAGTATACTACTTAGCATACTTCATCATGTCTTAGATGGCTGTAGTTCTTAAATCATCTTTAAAGTAACAATTCATATTTCTTAGCGTACAAACTTAGCGTTATAAACAGAATCTTAAGTCAGTGGAAGGTGCTTGATTCTCATGAATTTAATTATATATGAGTTTAAAAAATATACTTAAAGATCAATTTGCTTTGCTGCCCCAATGTTATTAGAAGCAGCAATTTGAAATGGGAATATGATCAAGAATGTGGTGAATGCAAGAAATGACGTTTTGTTGTCAACTGTCATGGTGTGGTGCACATAAGGTCCTCCAAGCCCGGACAAGTAATGCTTAAGAAAATTTTCTTTTATGTATGCTAGTGTGCTTCAAAGAGATTAACTCAAGATGTATTTACAGTAAGTTTAATGGCTTTTCTTGTTTAACTGGAGTGTGATGTTAATCATGCAGCACTTCTGAGAACTCTCCATTAAAAATTGACAGCAATATTCATGGGTAGCTACTTATGTGTAAATCTATTAGTAAATTAATCAACTGCATGATCCTGAGAAAGGACACTAAAATGCTGTATTGGTTTGCTGCTCATTGCGTCGATTATTGAGGGCTCTTCTGAATATGTTTCTTTGATTTCTGCTGCTTGCCAATTTGTCATGGTAGTAGTTAAATAGCATTTTGCTAGCTCAGCATTCTTGTCCACACTGAATTTGTAGCAATAACTGAAGGTGATTCCCTTTTGCAAGGGGGACATAATTCTCTAGAGAAGGGAATGTAAATGTACTGCTAGCACTGCCAGTGTGCAGTATTTTAATAGTGACCTTGTCTTCGTTTACAGTAGCTTCAGATTTAAAATTATGAATTGGTTCACTTTTTAAAGTAACAAAATTAATATATATTCATCTAAAGGTTACATTTTATTGATAATTAAGTAAACCATCGTGAAGTGAAATCAGATGAATTTTGTAGTCACTTGTGCCTTGTAGTATATATATCAGTTGTAGCACCCAGGATTCTGCAATGAGTAAATAACTTTGCAGAAACATTTGTTTTAATTCTTTTTCATGTCTTTCAAATATGGACAGGGGAGAAAACTTAGAGAAAAGTCATTAAGTAATGCAGGTAAAAGCATGAGATATTAATTTGGCTTTTTTTCTTCATTTGAGTCCAGGGGAGTTCTGATCAAGGAAAAACGCATCTTTATTCTGTGATCAGTTTCTAGTTAAGTTGTCTTTATTATTAGCGTTCTGACTGTATAGAGTAAAGTACAGGATGATAATTTTGTCCTCTAATAGTATTGAAATTGACTTGTGGGATGTAAAGTAGTATTGATTTTGTCTCTGAATGTCCTAGATTATTTAAGTAGATGATCTTCAGTGTATGTGATTTTTCAGCATTTTCTTAAAGATGTGCATTTCCATAGATGGTGTCCATAAACCGTACCCTCAATAAGATCTGCATGTCCTGAGCTCGGGGGAGCTGGTGACATGGAGAACTTAACACTGTGTGAGATCTTTGGTCTATGGAAATTACATGGGAAAAAGAGAATAAAAATGGATTAAAAAAAAGGTACCTGTTAACAGTCATTCCTTGGTCTGTTTTCTTCTAAACCTCCCAACCTGTTTTCCTGAGGAATGAAATAATGTGATTTTTGAATTCCTTGGAAGTCTGATGTAGCTATGTTGTAAAAAGTGTCAGACCTAGATATGGGGTGTTACCCTGTTTTGAGCCTTAGCTATGACCTCTTGAGGATCTCAAGAGCTCCCTGGGTTTGTGGGAATCTCTCAAAAGCAAAGCTGAATCTTGGGAAGAAGGCTTTCTTACAGGCCCTCTGCTCCTGTGTGCCATGTGTGAGCAGACAACCTCAGCTGTTATTTATATTAATAACCTGGATTTCATTAAAATTCTTTTATTTCATGAAGAGCAGTAAATATTGAATAGCAAGTTAAAAAATAGTACATGTAATTATTTCTGCTAGCCGTTTAATAGAGGCAAGTCATTAATACTGATGTATCTTTTGCTTCTTTGTTCAGGCTGCTCCTCTTTTGAAGTAGCAGTGATACATAATAAATCAGGTCAGTCACATAACTAATCGACTGTGAACCAGGGCATAATTTTCTCAAGCAGGAAAACCTCACTGAAGAACTGACATCTCCTGCTTGGTTTGAGTAAAAAAAAGTAAATTTTTTTTGAAGTTTGATTTAAAAACTCCACAGTCTTCTTGCTTCCTCGGTGCTATTTTCTACCCCCAGAGATTTTAATAAAATTTTAGTAGACACTTCAAAATAAAATGACTGTTCAGAGGGAAGCCTTAGAGATGCAGTATGTATTACAGCACATAGTATGTAATGCATTATTTGAAATTATGGAGTGATTCAAACAAGTCTGGCTCATATCATGAGAACAGTTATTTCTCCCACCTTAATTTTCTTTGTGACTTGAGTTCAGGTTTGTGAGATTTGCATGACATTGATCC
The DNA here is from genome assembly GCF_036417665.1 of Passer domesticus. Classification (NCBI taxonomy): domain Eukaryota; kingdom Metazoa; phylum Chordata; class Aves; order Passeriformes; family Passeridae; genus Passer; species Passer domesticus. Next base: position 32,675,267 of record NC_087478.1, on the reverse strand, counting down.
TTTCCTTGGGTGATGCACAATTTCATAATTCAAGTGTGACAGCTGCTGTAACCATCATGCCAGCTGTCCCTGCAGATGCTCAAAAATCTCCAGCTTCTCAAAGATGTGTATATGTCCCTGGGGTAAACCATTTTTCTAAGAGGTAATGTATGAAGTATCTTTTAAAAGGATCACTGTGCTGGCAGTTCTGAGTGCGTGGTGCATGTAGTGCTACTTTTCTTAACAAAAAGCTCTTCTGTGTGTCACCCTACATGGCCCATAGGGGGAAAAAAAAGGAAAAATTGTCTTCCAACCCCCCAACAAAGCAAAAAACTCTTCCCGTCCATCTGTTATTGTTAATAACTAAAGAAATGAGGCTGTTAAATAAATAAATAAGATGGTAAAATTTGCCAGGTAGGCTCCATACTTCTGTCTAAGAGAGATGTTTACAGATTTGGTTTCCCTGTTTACCAGACTGCACAGGATTTACCTCACATAGAAGAGATCCAGGGTGAACTCTTGTGTCTGCCTGACAAGGGATCATTCCTGCCTGAATGTTTAATGGGGTAACTGCTGAGCTCCACTGCAGTTTGGTTGGTTGAATTTCCAGTTAAGTCTTGTGAATTCAGATCATCCCTTTGGGCTGGAGTGGTGCTCATGTGTGGTGCCAGTGAGGGCGTGGGCTGTGAGCAGGCACTGCTGTCTGGCTGTGTCTGCAGCACTGAGGGAATGAGGAGGGCTCTTGCCAGTCTGGGGTCTCCCTTTCCATCTGAAGCCTTTGCACAGGGGCTGGGCTGCAGTGCTCAGATCCTCTGAGCACTGGCAGAGCCATCAGGTCATTGATGCTTCTCGAGTGATTCATGGCTTATGCATGAGTGCAAAAGCCTGGTCAGTATGGGTACCCTGCATTCAGACTAGGCTGAATGACCTAATGGTCCTTATATGAATTGAACTGATTCTTCTAGTGTGTATTCCACAAATTATCTCCTAACCTAAATTAACAATATCTGAAAAATGAGGAAGATTTTTAAATATTTGTTTTGTGATGAAATAATTATTTAATAAGAAGTACACCCCTCAAACTAGGAAAGCAGGAATGTTCTATATCTGAATCTATAATCCACATGTTTTACTGCTTCTCTTCCATGACAAAATGTCAGTCATAGGACACCATTAATAAGAAGTGCATCTAGAGACTGATATTCCCCAGAACAAAGGCTTGGAACAATTCATAGCTGGAACTATCTTTTTTTTCCCCCAGTCCCTTTTTAAGGTTAGGTTAAAAAGAGGTAAATACAAGTTTATCGAAACTGGTCCTATCTGAAAATAGTCACTGTGGTTGTGAGGCTAAGCCTAAGTTGGAATGGCATCCTTTCTGTAACTTAAGTTTCTTGAATCCTATTGCCTCCTAGTAAGAATTAATAATCTGGTCTTGCTACTGCCTCTTCTTGTTATATCTACTTACTTTTTGAGATCCTGGGAGCAGCCTGAAGTCCTTTTGCTCTGCTGTGGCAGTGTGGCAGTGTGAATTTTATAGTCAAGCTAACATTCTGCCTGGAAAATGCAACTGGCAGAAAAGAGAGTTTATTTCTAATCAGCCCCAAAATTATATGAAGAACTGTTTTTGAAATGTGAAGACTGTTTTTTAAATGTGACTTGAAAAATAATTGCATTCATGTTTTTGAAGTGCCATGCCTAATCCCAACCTCTGTGCTTCACAAAGGTAGAATTTTCATGAGGCCATTCTTGTAGTTGAAGAAACTGTTCCCCTAGAGTTCAGTTAAAGACAATCAAAATCTACTTCTTTTTTCAAAGAGGTTTCTGTAAGATAATTTCTTCAGAAAAACATATTTTCACTTTTTTCTCCTTGAGAGAAATCTTTCAGAATTCCAAAAAGTAGTAAATTTGCAGGAAAGAGAAAACAACAGTGACAAAACTCAGAATTTAATAATACTTTAATTTATAATGATTGCTTAGAATGGAGGCAAAACTTGCCAGCTCAAGAGCATGGTCTTTAATAAGTAAGCTTTTGATGTTCTTTTATACTTTATTATCAGTTATAGCTGTCAGGTGAATTTTTGCTCATTATTTCACAAACAGACATTTATTCTAAACTTAGAAACAATTTCTTAAGATTGAAAGAAAAAAAATTAGCTGATGAATGAAGGCTAAATTAGGAACAATAAGTCACATCATCTGAATGCTTTTCATCTCAAAACCAAGACAGTTTTTGAAAGATTGTTATAGCATAAGAGAATAATTTTATTAATCAGATTTCATAATTATGTCAGTTCAGCAATTGGTTGGGAAAGCAACGTAAAACTAGGGTATGAAAAATATTTCCAAAAGAGAATACAATATCAAGAAAATGTTTCCTGAAGCTATAAATACCTTGGGGCGAGAATACTAAGATCCCAGTCAAAGTCCCTGAAAGCTGTGCTGTTTAGCATTTCATTTTGATGTATTGTAGACCTAAGGGCCATGCCATAAGATTTGCTTCATCTTGTGCATCCCGGTTTTCCTTAAAGGTTTGTGGGTGCTCTTATCAAAAGTGTACTTTTCAAAAAATACATTTCCAATTATGTAGTTCTTGCTGGAATGGAAATAATCAGTCTTTCATTGGAAATAAGCTGCTTTTGAGAATAAACACCTTAATTTTGCTACAGTTGATGCTAGTTTGCAGCAGCTGTTTATGTCTCCAGGCAGAATTATTCAGATAATTCACTTTGATTTCCTGTATAACACACATTTTTTGGAGTTACACCATTTATTCCATCACTACTCAATATGTCTGCAATGATCTGCATCCACCATGTGCTCTGAGCTGTCAGCCCTTGACCTTAGCTCCTTGTGTGCTGTGGAGTTCATGTACAGGATTGTTGTCTGTCCCAGGTGCTGCTCTGGGAGAAAAGAGGATTTGGAATCAGGGTTTGATCAACAGATGTTGATCAGCTGAGCACTGGGATCCTGGCACGAGTCTGTCTGTCATTTGGTGCTTTTGCAAACTCACACCTGCGAGCAGACTCTTTTGTCTCTACTTACCCCCATGAGGCTCAGCAGACAGACTGAAGGTGTTGAATACACCTGCAGGCAAGCTAAGGTCTTTGAATCCCTGCTTATTACTGCAGATCAGGCTGTTCAGGAAAAAAAGTATATTTATAAGCCCTTATGCAGCCATTGAATTTTCTTCTGTTCACAGAATTCAGTGGTATTCAAATAAAGCATCTTTTTTGAGGTGACTCTAGAAGCCATTGAACTAGATATTATATATATAGCTATTAAACATAAATATTAGGCATTTAAAGGGGTGGGAAGGACATCAGTTGTGGTATTATTGCCACAGGGATAGAGAAAAAGCCCTTTGATTCTTCACTTAAATTCTGTGTGAGGGAAGAGGAAAACAGCAGGGCATGTAAAGAGAAATATGAGTGTGTGTGAGTGTGTGTGAATTTGAACTTTATGCCATGCAGTGAGCAATGAAAGTGATGTAACTAGGTTCCCTTAAAACTTCATAATGTCACCACCTGTACCAATAATTTGTCAGCTTCTAACACCAATATACCTTTTCTTATAAGTAGTCTCTGTGTCCCCTCCTGAAACAAAAGAGATGCTTCAGGGAGCAGCACATGATTGATTTCTGAGGGTTTCCCCGTTTGAGGAGTCCTGCAGAGCCTGATATACACCGAAAATCAGGTTTTTGACAAACAGAGAAACTAATGTCATGCTGCCTCTGCATCACATCCTTCACCTTGAATCCCCATTCCACAGGTCTAAGTCTTTGTTAAGCAGATATCCTGCAATGCTTTGCTGGATAGCACAGGGGAAAGCATCCTGGTACACTTCAGCAGATTTCTCACTGTCTGCAGGGAAAAGGCTGCCACCAGTCTCTCCGCTGAGAATCCCACCAGCCAAGCCACATAATGATTTCAGCTTTAATTAGTGGAAGGTGGCAGGTTCCAGAGGCTCAGTTCTGTATTGGCTGGTGCCTCACAGATGCCTTACCATTACTTGTTTGCAAAGTTTCATTAAAACAGCACACTGGTTGCTATTCCTGCCACCAAGTATGCTTCTTGAATAATTTTTACTTCTGATTACATACTAGTTTGTCTCTTATATGTCTGTCCCAAATGTATTAACTGGAAGATTTCTGAGTGGGTTTAGATGTGAATAAACTGCTTTGGTATCAATACTTTTCCCCAGCTTGCCAGAAAATCTTGCACAGAGCTCTTTTCCCAATGGGATGCTCACAGAGTTCTCAAAAAACAGTGCATTTAGTGCATCTTAGCCATCATTCCTCTGCGTCAAGGAGGTTAAGAGCAACTTTTCTGTGTGACTTACAGCTATAGTTGCAGGACTGGTGTCATAGGGAGTGGGCAATGTCTATGTACTTATGTCAACGTTGGGTCAACAGAAGCAATTGTTTGCTTTCTGGGTTTTCGTGGCTTGGAAGTATACAAAAATAAGTAAATAATTTAGGCCTGAATAGGTGAGTGTTTTCTAAGGATCACAGTTTTGTTTGTATCATGTTTTCCTTTTCTTCATTGCTCACAAAAAATGTTCCACTTAAACCCTTGAACAAAACAGCAATACCTCCCCCCCAGCCTTTTTTTATTCTTTTTTTCCCTGGGAAGCTTGAAACCAGAATGTTTTTAAGGGATTACTGATTTCTCATAGATGAAATTTAGTGGAGATGACATGAATAAGCTTGGAGAGTGAAAAATAAGGCATTATTGGTATTGTTCAACTTAACAAATTCAATTGCTTCTTACAGCTTTGCACTGGTGTGCGGGAGGCTTTATCTGTTAGATTGGTGAGTTGTGACGAAATTCTCTTAGGAAAACTTTCAGCCTGTCATTCCCAGCATTTGGTTTCTTGCTGCAGCTCTTATGTTTGTATTCTACCCTTATGTCAATTGCATCCTTTAACATATTTTGTCCAGTTCCTGTGCTTTCCCAAATGCTCCTTCTCCCCTCCCTGCATGGTTTGCTCCCCCCAGTCCCTGGGCACATGTGCATTCCTACTCTTGAGTAAGAGTCCAGTGGACCTCTGAATGTGGACTTAGTAAATACTTTCTCTTCTGTCTTTGCCCTGTTCTATTTTTCTTCTGTACTCTGCTGATGATACAAGAAAGTGCCTGAGTCCAGAAGGGCACTGGCAGCCAACCAGGCACAAGCTCCTGTCTGCTTGCAAAGGCCTTTTGCAGTGACAGGGCTTCTATTTATTATATTTGAGCCAGATGCTGTGACTTTCCTTGATGCTGCACTTAAAGTCCTTTGTGCGATCCTGGCCGAGGGCTTTTGGCAAGTGCAAACCAGAGGCAAAGAGAGTATGAACTGCTGAATGCTATTAAGCAAGGCAGTGGCAGCCCACCAGAAATGCTCCGAATAACAATTCCTGTTGCAGAGAAACTGATGAAAAAATTAACTTGCACAACTCCCTGCCTTGTCCACCTGCTTAATGTCCTGGTGGGGCCATGGTGACGCTGTGCCTCCTTTGGCTGCTGGGTGAGTGGTTTCTCAGCACTGACAAAATGGGAATTGGCAATCAGCTGCTGATACTTGTGTCAGGTTTGCCACAAGCAGCACATTTTACCATTCAGGAGGCGCACCAGACAGCACGGTTAGGTCTCAGGGGTGAGCACAGTGAAAGCAGTAGGGAGAAGATACCGTGTTATGGTTTTGCACAGAATACAATTAATGTGATGCAGGCTAGGCTGTAATTTTAATTATAGTTCTTGCTGCTTATAGATCCATGCATGCCATCCCAGCCCCATTTACCACCTTTTCTACATTCCTGAAGACCTCAGCTGGGCTCTGACCCTGGTTTTGACTTCATCTCTGACTTTTTCCTTACATTTCTGTTGGCATCTTGTCTTGAAAATTCATATGATTCCCCAGGAATGTCTCCAAGTCAAATTGCCAAATGAAACCCTTCAGGCATAACTGGCAAAAACACCAGTGAAGCCAAGTGAGCTAGGGGACCACCTTTGTCAAACCAAGGAAGGCTCAGGGAGCAAGTGTCCATGTGGCAGAAAGAAGGAGGGTGTTAATTCAGCAGGGGAAAAGCCTTTTCTTCAGCTATGTTGATGCTATTTTATGGCATTGCTGGAATTTTTATGCATATTTACAGGAAAGCATATGTTTGCATGTGTACATTTGGTGTCTAAAGCTGTTGTGTTTATACCAGAAAGAAATAGCATCATATTTTCAGTTTATGTTTAGTGAATTATAACTAAACATTTGGAAGTTAGTTGTGACCGGTAAAGATGTAATTTTCCATTTTAGTAAATCTGTAGCATGGTCCCACTTGCTCAGTCTTCTAAAAACTAGATCTCTACCTGTAAGTCACCTTTTCGTGGTTTAAAGCACAAGTTTCTTGGATCAGTTTTGGCTGCAAGTGTTTTTCACTTGGTTCTGGAGGCCATCATTGGTACTTACATCCTTGATATCAGTGAAAGAATGTGGGTGACGTTATTGAAAACATGTTACAGGACTATGTAATTATTAACTGCTTTAGGTATCATCTCATATTATTTTCACTTAATACCTAATCGTTAGGTATTAAGTGAAAATAATACCAACATGATGTTAATAATACCAAGATGACATTGATACCAATATTACACTAATAATATATAAGACAATAATATGTCTCCTATTACTTTATTATTATTTCATGCTGTTAGGTGTATCTCGTCCTTTTATCCCTGTTTCTTGAACTGTTCTTGTTTTCCTTTGTATCATTTCTAAACTCAAAGGGTTATCAGAACTTTATCGTTTTGTGTTTTCAAACTATAAACATCAGAAAGTGTCAAAGATGTGGTCACCTTCTGGCTGGTAGATGGTGGTGTTGGAGCAGGACTGTGCTGGCTCCTTCACTACCTCAAGTGGGCTTGCTGTCTGTGAGACCTGTGAGAAGAGCTGTCCTCTGTTCCTCTGTGAGCAGCAGTTCTGCAGGGAGCCCCACATGAGTAAATGCTCTCATGTTGCCTTGGCTTTATTCCCCTGGGAATTCTGATGAGATTTATAAGGCTGCTTTCCTTCTTCAGTTCATAATTAATAGTGTGAAAAGAAAACAATTCAAAAGCAGGAAAATTTTCATTGTTCAGTGTTTTGTGCTTATCCATTGTACTGATGTTTATGGAGATACTGATGTGTAGGTTGACAGGGCCTGTTCACTGTGCTGGCCAGGGCAGAGGGCTGTGGGTTGTTCAGACCTGGTTGTGGATGGCAGATGCCATGTTTAATGGTGGCTGGTCAGTTCTGTGTTAGGTTAAACAAAGTATTCCTGGACAGGACTGTCAGCCAGGAAAAATAAAATTTTGGTTTGCAGAATCCTTCTGTGCAGCAGAAATGCCTCAAACAGTGGATAACTGATGTGGGTTTGCATGTTCCCTGTCAGAAGACTCTTTTTGTTGGTACACATGCTGTGCTTCACAGTACAGGGCTTTAGCTTGGGCCAGCTTGATGAACTTTCCCACTGGAAGCTGCATGTAAACCTATTTCATGGAAGTTCTGATAGATCTGCATCTTAACTGGTAAGATGACTATTTGACTTCTGAGGATGAACATTCTATCTCCTTTGCATTACAGTTTAATATACTTTTGCAAGTTAGTTTAATAGCTGAAGGCATTTCTGCAGTAGGCCATATGCTCCTGATTTCTTTATTGATGCCTTTTTTGAGGTCAGGAGAATCAAATATGGCTCTTCTCTGTGGTTACTTGTATTTGCAAGTGTATGGTGTCAATCTCTTCTATCCAGTCCTAGTACACAGGATGCTGCTCACATGCTCATTGAAAAACTATCCAAGTAACTCCATCAGCCAATTCCTTCAGTGCAAACCAAATCCAAACATTTAACCTAGTGCAGTATTGTGCCTCTGTACATTGTTTTTTTCTAAATCAATCCTGAATAGCTTGTAATCAAGTATTTTGTCCTGACACCTGGGGCTGTATATGACCTTGCTGGCTGGGGAGCAATCATAATGGCCCCTGGTTCTGAAACCTGGACAGTAATTCTGTTGTTCAGGTCATTGCTTCTTTTGCTTTTGCTTCAGACATATTTCTTTATTCTTAACAGATCCTTAATCTGAAACTTCTATCTCAAAATTCAAGATGCTTTTAATATAATCCTTTTCCTGTTCTTACCCATCAAGAAAGTTGCAAAGTATTCCTTTTTTTAATCTCTTCTTTTTTGGGGGTGTTGTTACATAAGCATCAAGGACAGGATGGATGTGCCCATGTGATAGCATTACCGTTAACAAGATGAAAAACAGCAAATCATGCCTGAAAGCTTGAAATAGTCTGTGGAAGGATGAAAAATTGCAGTATAACTTTGAAATAAATATTTCTTCATATACTATACCCTTTTTTTTGCTGACAAGTTAATTCTTTCTGACAGACTTGGCAAGTGAGCAAGTGTCTCCAAGGCAGACACTGAAGCTGTTTCATAAATTCATGTTACAGTTTCTCTGATATTGTTGCTCTGCTCAAATGGTATTTTTAGCTTTATTCACACCTTGCTTTAACATTTCTGTGAGTGAGGAAATTTTTTTTATCCAGTCCTAACCAAGTCATGAGTTAGTGTTTCTCATTGTTGTTGTTATTTCTTGAAGAAATGGTTGCAGGACCTAGACTCCCTGAAAGGGAGCTCTCTGTCTTCAGGAGTACTTAGCCAAGAACCTTACTCCACAACTTGTACCTCTCACATTGCAATTTTATGATTTTTTTTAAAAAGTTGTAATATTTTCTTTAAAGATGTGTAAAATAGTCAAATTCCTAATAGAAAAAAAATCTCATATATTGACTTGGTTGATATTTATTTAGACTATTTTGTCACACAGTTTTGCTCACAGGATATGGTTTTTAACTGAAAGTTCTAAGATGAAAAAGGTAAGTCCTTCCCTGACCTCTGCTTGTTTTCACTTCTGCCTCGTGCTCTGTGTGGTTAGAGGGGTCTTGTCACGGAAGGCTGTTCACTGGAAAGCTGAAAGCACAGGAAAAATCTCCACAAGGTGAAGGTACAGAATTTTTTTTCCAATGCCAGCAGGTCAGCACTGCATTTCATGTAGGCAGCGTCATCACTGGTCTGCTAGTCCCCAGCGTCCCAGTGTCTCCATCCTCTGCCATCCTCTATAAAGTCCTGTAGCTGATTACCAGGTGAAGTAACAGCTCAACAGAGCATCATTTTCCTCGGATAGCAGGGGCTAGAAGTCTTCTCCTGGCATGCATCAGACATGAAAAACAGGACCAAAATGTAAATAGTTAGGAAGGAAAGAGGTTCATTGATAGAGACTCCAGGTTCAGATTTGTTCTAGGTTTTTGTCATTCAGATCCTGGTCAAAGCCAAATAATTAAAAAACCTTCCAAGTACCTGTCTCAGCAATACCTTGAGCTGGAAAGTTAAGCACTCCTCTGTTTCTCTGAGATATGTCCAAAAATGACAGATGCCTGAAGATTGTTATTGAATAGTCTGTCCTTCACTGAGGAAGCTCTGACAGACCTAGTCTGACAGAGGTCTGTGATTAAAATCCAGTTATTTCCTGGGGCTTGGTCTGGCACACCCTGTGCTCAGCACAGGTCATGGAGCCTGCCCTGTTTGCTCATTGTGATGAGCATTCCTTGTGATGGTGCTTTCTTCATTCGTGTGAATTCCCTCCTGGTTTTACCTGAAGCTGTTCTTACAGAGCAGGAGTTGGGGAAGAAAAGAAAACTAACCTGCTTCAAAGACAGCAGTGAAAATGACTTGAGAGATCTGCATTCGGCAGCCTTGATGGAGCTTTAGGAAGAAAAAAGTCTGCTCAAGAGGATGTGGAAATGGACCCTACTTGCAAAGAGTAGGTTGAATCACACACGTCAGCTGCAGCAGCAATGGAGAAAAATAAGAGAAAATCAATTTAATATTGTCAGTTTCAATGTTCCTTCCAAAATAAGTACAGTCTAATGATAGAGAATGTCTTTTCAAGTGGCAGATGGCCGCATCAAAGCTACAGCTGTGCCATCATTTTGGAATTTCTATAAGGCACACATGAAGAGCAGACAGCTGCCTATAGCGTGGGTGCTAGACCCTCCTAGGAGAGCTTATTTTTAACTTAGATCTGCTCTCTGACTTGGTTCACAGCTTGATGTCCTGGACAGCTCTGCCAGGTCAGCAAAAGAGCAGTGTGGAAGCTGTGTGGGAGAGAGAGGCAGAGCTGGGGCTGCTTGCCCTGACCTTGACACTGGCAGGAGCATGTCAGGAGCCTTGGTTCTGCAGGGGTCGGGAGCTGCTGCCTTGTGCCAAAGAGGGATGGGGTGCTCAGCAGCATCTCCCACTCCCTGGGTTTTTATTAGCATGCCCAACCTTTAACTTGAAAATAAAAGCACAGCTGTCTCTCACTCTGTGTCATGAAAGGGATCAGAAGACTTTGAGCCAGAGATGCAGTTTTCTTGAGCTCCAAGCAGCGTTTCAGAAAAAACAGAAAATAGAAAATTACTATTTCAGAAGCAATGTTCTCTTACTGGTCACACTTGCTGTAATATCTGGATTATTTGCAGAGATATTAGAATTAGGCTATGTAAATTTAATTAGCTCATAAGAAAAGGAAACTTAGTTTGTACTTCTTGTGGATGATCTACCATGAGTCTTCTTGAGGGAAAAAATAAATGCAAAAACAAAGTTAAGATAATAAGGAAAAGAAGAGGCTTTTTCTTGTTAGAAAATTATATGTCAGTACACAGATGTGTGTGTGTCTGTATTTTTAAATATGAGTATTGGGGTTTGGGGAAAATACATACATGAGACATGGTAGAAAGCAGAAATCAGAGGCAGTGGAGAGTACAGGGAGTCAACAACATGATAGAAAGAAAGACAGGAGAGCTGGGGGTGAAAGGGGAGCAGGCAGGAAGAACAGGTGCTGAAGGAGGTTGCTGAAACACCATTTGTCTGAAAGAACCTTTGTCTTCTTTCTTCTGTGGAAGCAAAGTAAGATGTTCATCAGCTTTTCTCCATTTCTCCTGCTGGGATATTTAACCTCTCCACGGGAAAGAAAAGCAGCTATTGAAAATAGGATGGGCAACTACAGGATTAAAACTGATTTTGGAAGAGAAGAAAGATTTTCTAAGGAAATAAGGAAAAGATTTTCCAACACATGAAGTTACTCTTTATGTTTGAGTGTATTTGTAAATAATAGAGTTACATTTAGTGCTTTATTTTTTCTAGCTTCTTGGGTAATTTTTAAGTTTTCCTTGCCTTTGGAATACACCAAATGGCTAGGCATTTATTTTTGATGTTATTCAGGGCCTTACATTATTTTCCATGCAAAAGAATTCGACACGTTCTGGGTTGTTTAAATATACCTTTCAGTGATTTTAAACTTGCAAGTGTTTGAAGTTGTTAGAATAGCACTGCAGAATATAAAAACTGATGGATCGAGATTCTTATGTTTGAGAAATGAGAACAACAAACCCTCTGATGTGTTTCCTACCTCTGCAGTGCAGCGCTTGCCACAAACACTTCTGCCTGGTGACACTTCTGGTTTTACCCTTAGAATGTCTAGTTAGTGGTCTGTGCAGCTTCTTGAAATTTTCTAGTTCTAAGTAATCCACCTAAGTTTCACAGCTCTTATTTTAATCCAAATCCTGTTTTTGTATCTCTCCTGCTCTAGTAACAAGTTTAGCCCAGACATGAGAATCCATAAATTAACAAAGATATATAATTGAAGTGTGTTAAATGCACTGTTCAGAAGAGAAGTGGTATTAACCTAATCCCTCTCATAAGTCTGTGTATCAGAATCCTCTCTAGCACATCTCTTAAATACAGTATTTTATGGGATCAGGTTACACCAATCTTTCCAGCAGCACTTATCTTGAGTATCTTGTTTGCTAAGGAATATATTCTAAAAATTTAGCAAGTCATTGGTATTACCCATTTGCAACAAGCAAACTAATTTGATTAGAATGTAAAAAAAGGAGTTTTTATTTTTGCCAAGTACACAAATTTATAAGTGTATAAAATCTTCAGAAGCTCCCTACCCAATCAAACAGCATTTACATGACAAGAATTATTATTGACAAAGACTGCTTTCTGTGTGCCTTGTTCTGTCAGTAGCTAAATGTCATGTTCAGATAGCACATAAAATGTTGTGACAATTTCTGCTTTTCCCAGAAGAGACACAGTACCATAAAAATCCTACCCCTGGAACTTTGCACCTGCAAACAGTAGGGTGCCCTTGTAAGTTGAAGCAGAAATTTCTTTTCTTGTAGGTAACCATTCGTACTGGAGAGAGCCTCTGTAAAACATCTTGGCACTTTTCTCAGTTTGGCATGTTGGGAATAATGCAATTTTCTGTGAACCCCTGAGAGTTGCATTGTTCTTTTCTACCATTAGTTTAAATTTTTTCTAACAGGGTGCCAGTTGGCTTTGAAGGATAAAGCTTCCAGCAGCAATTGCTGAAAAAGTGCAGAGTATAAAATTATAAATTTTGTTTTTCGAATTTTCCTATTCTTTAGGAGGGTTAATCCTTTTTCATTTTTCTGCCATTAAATTATTACTGAAGTCATGCATACATTGATTATTGCAATTATGAAATCTTTAGCTTGGATGTAGGGAAGTGAGAGAAAAATTACTCACTTCTAGTATATATAGTTTCATCCAAGGGTTTTGAATTTTTATTCCTATTGCACATGCATTTGTTCTTGTTTCCTGGGTAACAGCATGTTTTACAAACTCAGATTTTTACCATGGTAGAAATAAGTAAAGCTAATCTCAGATAAATATGTAGCTATCAAAATCTTACTAAATCTTAATATTCTAAAATCTAAATTTCATATTTCAGTAAAATATCTGTGTGTGCATGCTTTTACATACAGGTATATAGGTTCTGGAAGATAAAAGCATATATACTTGATTAACTTTAAACTGTAGCAGAATTGCTAATTTATTTCGTGTTATACCTACACACTTTCAAGTTTAAAGATCTGTCTTTATTCTCTGTGGGTGATATGTATATATGCATACTTTATGTAGCTGAATCACCAAAAATACTAAGAATGACTCTAAAAGGAAATATGTATATATAGTTATAAAAATAAATGTTTATATGCAGGTCAAGATTTCAGGCTTCTCAGAAAGAAGTGAGCATTCTGTTGTTTTCTGCCTATATGAAAATAAGATTTGTTTTTGCCATCCTGTGAGATGCATCTAAAGAACTTCCTTCACAGAGTTTGGGAACTGTCTGGACTATTCTTTGAGCTATGATATTGAAGGACTTCTACAGCTTTAGTTGGAGGAAGGGTAGTCTTGCCTTTTAAAAGAGTTATGACAAAATAGTCTGCTGGCCAATATTTCATATGTAAAAAACTATAGATCTCGATCATGCAAGCAATATTTATTCTTTTAACCTGATAAAATCAGTCACATGAAGTAATTGCTAATATTGTGGTCTCTCTTGCCACTAGTGGATTAATGTAAGCAGGTCCAGCCAAGCTCTTTCATTTATCAACAGCTTTTTTTATATGTTTGTTATGAACATAATGTCTGCACCTTAAAGAACATTTGTGTTAGTGTAAAGTTTTAATAAAGCATCTTTATTTTGCATTTGCATATTCAAAATTATCTCCCGGCATGAGAGAGGAAATTACAGAATTTTGATTTTGTGATATCTTTAGTTCCTTTGTCAGAAGGTATCAGCTTAAGGTGTAGTTCTCCTCAGTGGACTGCATACATCCTCACTGCTCTCTAAACTCTGGGAGATATGGAAAATAGGGCTGTATGATCATCCTTCCAGTGTAAAATTAGTTTTAGAAAGCTTATAGGTGATCAGCTGAAGGATCTTTGTTCCTGCCTTGAGTATTTTTGGATTATCCAGGTAAATTCCCTATGTGATACAACCAATCTCCCTTTGTCTTTTGTGCTGTAAAGGCCTTGAAAGTTAAAAAGGGCTTTTTAAAGGGATTGTGCACAATGTATTCCTCTCTCACTACAGACTGTCAGCCCAGCACTCAGAGAAGGTTCCAGTTTTGGCTGTCAGCGAAGTGCCTGAGAGCCTCTCTGGGAATTGCAGATAGGATAAGGAAGTATTTGAAAATACTGTTTCATGTGCTGCCTATTATAACATTCTCCTCTATAATTTTTCCCCTTGTTTTCCATGCAGTTTGTTATCTAAGATTAATATCTGGACATTATTGCTATCAAATTTCTAAGTATGCAATATGCAATATTTTTTCACATTTATAACCCATTAGCTAAAATGGATGAAGCACTGTACACACAAAAGGGAGAAAACTCATGTTCTGTCTGAATATTTATTTGTGCCTTTCAGTCTTCAGGACTGCAGGAAAAAATAGCTGGAATGAACCTCTGGAGATTGTATAGTTGGTCTCCTAGCCCAAGGCACTATCTTTGTCATTCCTCACAGACACTGTAGAAGAATTATAAAATTTAGGTAGGAAGGAACTTCTGGAGGTTGTCTGGTCCAGCCTGCTGTTCAAGGCAGGGCCACCTTTGAAGATGGGCCAGGTAGCTTAGGGCCTCTATTCAGCTGAATTTTGAATAACTTTAAGGATGATAAGTCTTCTCTGAGAAACATGCTCTAAAGTTTTATCACTCCTCCATGATTTTTTCCTCCCCTCCATCTAATTAGAGTAATTTGAATTTCACTTTCTGTAACTTATGTCTGTTGTCTTTTGTCCTTCCACTGAGCCTCTGAGAAGAGCCTGTCTCAGTCCTCTCCCGAATCTTGAAAACAGCCCTTGAATTTCCCTTAATCTTTTTACTAAAGGTTAGAAACTAAACAGACTCCAGCCCCTCAGCCGCTCTCTGTACACGGCATGCTGCAGCCCTTCATCACTGCCATGGCCCTCCACTGGGCTGGCTTTGGAATGTCTCTATCCTGGACTGCTCCAGATGAGACACAAGTGCTGAATTGTGCTGAAGGACCACACCACTTTACCTGCTGTCTGTGCTGTTACTGATTCAGCCCAGTCTTCGTTTCCACAAGGCTGCACTGCAGGCTGATGTGCAACGTGCTGTCAGCCAGGACCCCCCAGTCCTTTCCAGTGGAGCTGCTTTTCTTTCCAGCTGGTGCCTGTGCTGCAGGTCTTGGCATTTGCTTTAGTTGAATTTCTTGGGGTTTCTGTCAGATCATCCCACCGCCCTTATCTGCTGAATGTTTTATGTTCCACCTGAATATTCCAGACATCTCTGTAGAAAATGGAAAATAAATTTTATTTCTTTTTCATGGTCTTTGATGCTTCTATGTATTCTGTTTCCACTTCAGTCCTCTCTGCTTCTCTTTTATTTCTTATTCTGATTAAATTTTACAGATCTTTAATCTATGCACAGTTATTTTTTTTTCTAAAAACTCTGACATCTTAAATTTGGACAGAAGCATCCAGTTCAGACCTTACCAGTGTAGGAGAGCAAGAAATATCTGTGTCTGCTATAATGCTACTAAATATATCTCTGTGATTGAGTAGTTTACCATAGTGGGTGTTGTGGAGCTGGGTTTAACTACTGAATGACTGTGGTAACCAGATGCTTTCCAGGGTAATATCTACCTAATCACTTGTTCTTCATCCCAAGGTTATATAGTTGCATATTCCTGCTTATTAGAAAGTCTGGCATTTCTCCTTATTGAAAGACATCTTGTTTTTTTTCAGATGATTATTCAGTCTATTTATTTTCTATTCTAGTCTGCTCATCCAGAGTGCTTGCATTTGGTCTAAGATTGGTGATGTCTTGGGATTTATTTGTGACCTAGATGGATAAAAATGGAAATTGCACATAAAGGATTGCATATGCATAATGTATAGAAAGTAAAATATTGATTTGCAGTGGATCCACATCTTCCAAATGATTTCTTTTCTGGTTGGATTCAGTATAGCTTTCCAGTCAGTTTTGCATTCACCCTGACATAGGCAAACTTTCTTTAAGAGAGTGACATATATTTCATACTTGTGAGAATATTTAGTTAGCACATATGACATCTGTTGTGCTCTGTCTACATGGTTTGCTGTCTTGCTGCTAGTTTGATATTATTTAATCATGAGAGATCCAGGCTGGCTGTTAGGTTTTTTCCCAGGCGTTGTTTGTTGATTTATTGTTTAAGTGTTCTGTCTAATTTTTTAATCTTGGTATTTTCCTGAGTGGAAGTTTAATACATATCATATAAAGATCTTCCTCTCCCACCCTCCATCTGCTTTAAGACTGAAGTTGACCTTTTCTAGTCTTATATCTCCATGAGTTCTCAAAGATGACAACTAGTGGCTTGGAGACTCTAGAATTAGAACAAGCCCAGTTACCACATCTCTAACTGCAATACTGAGGAAAATCTACCTCATGCAAATGTAGTGGAATTACCAGCAGTTGCTGAGATTTTGTCCAGTAGACACATGTGTTACATCAAAGTGCCATGGGCTGTTTAAATAATCACAGATGACTGATCCTTTATTTTAGATTCACTTTGAAACTACTGGAAGAGTCTGATTCATATTGACCATCATTGTGACTGGGAAGAAGAAATTAATTCTCTTTGTGCTTAATGGATGTTGATGTGCCCGTTAAAATAAATACACATGAGTTTGAAAGAAGGTCTTCACGTAGCTCAAATATTGCATTTCTTCACTTGCGGTCAGGCTATTTGTATAATTTAAACATTGTTTGGCATAAATTTTTAAGCAAATGTACACAGACATTGGCATAACCCCGTTTCTAAACAACCCTCTGCAACTCCATGCTGCCAGTTTAATACTGTTTCAAGTAATCTGCCTTTATCTGCTGGCACATTCACTGTTAACTTGCTGAGTGTAAAAAAATCCTCAAAAATGTTTTCATTTGGTGAATAATTGTCAGTCCACGTGTAACTCCTGGAGTTTGTGGTATTGTGATATTTGGCCCTTTGAGCTCAGACTGCCATTGCAGGGGCAAAAGAGTATGGATGAGTGAGAAATGGAAAGATGCTGGTAGGATGAGCCAGTGATTAACCCATATGCATGATTTCATTCTTTCAAGGTGCTGGCACCCTTTGTAATTCTATAAATCACTGTGATCATAGAATAATTTGGGTGGAAAGAGACCTTAAAGGACATCTAGTCCACCCTGCCCTAATCTCTGCCATGGGCAGGAACATTTTCAACTAGATAACATTGCTCAGAGCCCTGTCCGGTGGACCTTTAGTGTTTCTAGGGATGGGGCATCCGGCACCTCTTTGGGCAACCTGTGCCAATGCTTCACCACAAGCATTGTAAAAAACTTCCTCCATATATCTAATCTAATCTAATCTAAATCAACCCTCTTTTAGTTTAAAGCCATTCCCATTGTCCTATTGCAACAGGCTGTGCTGAAAAGTCCCTCTGCATCTTTCTTATGGGCCCCCTTTAATCCTGAAAGGCAGCAGTGAGGTCTTCTTGGAGGTGGTTGGCTCAAAGTCAGCTTGGCTCCAAGTCAGCAGTGCTCTATCCAGAGTGAGAGGGCAGGTCCTACTACCTCAGTCATGAGCTGATGTTTCACAGAAATATGGAATGTTTTTTCACCTTGCATTTTGTAAATGGGCTTGTATTTTGGTTTTCCTGTGGTTTTCTCCTCCCTCTGTTTAGAAATGTGGATTTTTTGTGAATGTTAGCCCACTCTGTGGGTTAGCTTCTCATTGCACAAAGATCGAAAGATTCTGAACTTGATCAGCTGAACAATATTGCCAATAGAGGACTTCAAAATATTGTACATAAAAGCGGGATAATTAAGGAGAAGGATAAATTCAAGAAGTTAGTAGGGAAGGGTCTGATTTTATTTGTGTTTTGTCTTTTGACTTGAAAAATATCTTTAAATTACATTACAGATTGTCTCTTAAATCTTGTCTGCTTTCAACTTGTACTTGAAGTACAAGTAGAAGTTCTCATTTATTTTAGTCCAGCAGCTAGTTTTAAAGCAGCTTACAATATATTAATAGGCACACAATACCTTCAACAATGTAGTTTTCAGAAACAATGCTGCCAACCTAATATTGTGTCACGTTTTCCCTTTCACCTCTTGGAAGTCGCAAGTGGCATCAGAGGGAATGCTGGGAAGGTTGACTGCATTGGCAGATAGAACCCATCTCATCAAATTGAATTTAAGCCCTTGCTTGATGAACTTAATCGTGATTCATAATTTTTTATCTTTCCCTCAAGAGGTATTGAATACACTAGGTAAAATAGAGGACATAAATATTCATAAATCAATCATGTGGTCCCATTAGTATGTACTTGATTTTAACCCAACTGGTTAAACACTATTAAGGAGTATAGACTAGTCTTCCTAAACCCCACAATTAGACTTTTTACAAAATTAGCAACAGAAAATCTTCCATTCCTGTGTTCGTTTTGCAAAAAAATTTAAAAAGGACACTGTAGCAGGCATCAGTTCTGTGTGCAAATACACTGTGTAAAAGGACCGATATATCTTAAAACTAGGTGTGCAAGTTGGATTTTTTCCTCCAACACTTGGAGGCTTTGGTTTTGCAGATACCTGCCAGGTCTTAGCTTTTGGACTCAGGAGTAACAGTTGATGACACCAAGGGTGTGAGCTGCAAAAGACAGGGTCATTCCCCACCTGTACTTTCATGCTGCCATTTCCTTTTGGTTGTCGTAAAGTGACCACTAAAGCTTGAAATCAGAATCTGACAAAACCCCCTCCTTCTAGGTCATAAAATCATTGTATGGTTTGGGTTGGAAGGGACCTTAAAGATTATCTAGTTCCAACCCCCCTCCATGGGCAGGAATTTCATCCCCTAGATAAGATTTCTCAGAGCCTCATCCAAGGCTGAACATTTACATAGGGCATCCACTTCAGACAGTGGAAGTTTTTCCCACTGGCTTCAGTAGATGCCAGTATGCAGAGAAGGTGTTTTTAAAAGTGAGAGTAACCAAAATAAAACAACGTAATGACCAACAGAGAATCTGGTCAAGATATTTTGCATTTTAAGTCCAAAACCAAACCATGTACAATTCAGATAGAAGCTATATCTGTTTCCAGGCGTGGTGGTGTGGAGCTTGATTTTATTCTTTGCAGAGTCTTTCTGATTTCAAAGTAGCTCTGTCCCTGTGGGGAATCAGTTATTGGGATATTTGCTGGTGGGGTGGAGATGGTGGATCTTTCAGAAGGCATTTGATACCAAAACAAAGAACATACTTAGAAGCAAACAAGCAGTACTTCAAATTAACTTTTGTTTGCTTTTTATTTTCTTTTTTCTTTTAAGATGCAAAAAGCTTGTTTTTCAGCTTCCTTGTTTATTTACATTAGTTTACAACTCATTAGAGATCTTAAATCCTTTTCAGAGTTTTGCAATTCTTATTCAGTTAGTCTTCTTATTTAGTAATTAGACTGAAAAAAATGTGACTTGATATATTCAATAAGATTTGAATTGGTAGTGAATCATTATGTCTTGTAACTGAACAGGATTTTTTAAGGTAACTAAATCATTAAAAAAGGTATATAATTTTATATAATTGGTTGTTTGGTATAGTGACTCTGGTGTAGTATATCAAATGCAGTAGGAATATCAGAAAGCAATAGCTATTCCTTAAGAGAACAGCATTGGAATTTTTCCTTTAGTTTTCCCTTTAAAATAAACATCAGAGTAGCTTCGGCCCATGTGAATAATCCTGATGAATTTATGCCTGTGTTCTGTAACATTTCATCATCCTCTCACACAAGGCCATATGTTTTCACTGGCTTCCTAAACAGGAAGCTTTTGGTTTTGACAATATATTAGAAAAATAGCATACAGGTTTACTTTTTATGTTTTGTCAGTAAAAATAATTCTAGGAGTATTGCATGTATAGGAAAAATTAGCTTCTGCATTGTCTCCGTATTTTTAATTTCAAGACTGAGTTTTTCATGGCAGTTCAGACATATGGTTCACTAATGCACTTTTAGTGACTCTTAATGATAATGCAGTTTGTAAAGTTATTGTAAAGTGAAGTTAGAGTAAATGTGACCTAACTTTGCAATTCTGCAAAATGTGTAACAAAGGGACTGGCAAAGTGACTTCATCCATCTGTGGAATATTTCAAGGTCACACCTTTATTGGCTACAAGATTTCTAACTAAAAAGACAGAGGATGACAGTACTTACAGTTTGATAATGTTTGCTTACTAAGCGTGAAATGAAATTTAACAGTGCAGCATGTCTACATTTGTAAATTTATTGTGGTTGTTTAGACTTCTTGGAAAATGAAATGTCAAGTTATCACTCTTGGCTTCCAGGATGTGATCTTCAGGCCCAGCAGGAAAGTTCACTTTGTAAACTTTTCTTCTTCAAGTAAGTGTGACAATAATTTTTTAAAATTTATTTCTTAAGCAAAACAAAACTCATGGCATGACTGCATCTGAAGTTAGGATGTGCCAATACCAGCACAGCTGGGAGCATCTGATACAGCAGCTGCTCCTTGTCATTGTCCTTGATACCACCAGGTATCATGTTCAGCTCAGGGGACAGTGAGTGAGGTTAAGCTCTTAAAAGATTTTGAGACTGACATATCTCAAAAGTACAAAAATTGTGTCATCTACACCTGAATAAGTAGTGCATGAAGCAATTTGCAGGAAAGACAACTCTAAGAATAGAGATTAGGATGGTCCATCCTAAGACATCCTGAGACACCTTTTTTTAAGGGATTAAACTCAGACCTAAGGGGATTTTTATAAGGAGAAAGAAGAATTGCATAATAGTTTATTAAGGAATCCTAGTTGTCAGTCAATACCCTGTGATACTCTGCACAAAATTGTATAAAGCTGGGGAGAATGCATGAGCGTGTCTACAGAATTGCTTTAGTGCTTTGGGGCAAAATGTTAATGGTTGGATAATCCAAATATCAATAATTAACAAGTCAGTTTGTAAAATACACATCCGGTCTGAATTTGCATCTTTTAGGACTATAGATGTATTCTGAGCAGCTAAAAGAGTGAAAAGGTTTCTTGGGATATCTACAATAGTTACAAAATTCTTTGGGATTGTGAAGTTTTAGCTGTGTCAGTTTTGCACACTAACTGATAATGATTTAACTGGTCTGGTGTAAAACTTCTGTAGTATTTTCTTTTATTATTTTGTTAGTGTGGGTGAAAACTGAGGTCTCTCAGTATCTTGGACTCTTGAATCTTGAGGTGATTAGTTACATGCTCTGGCACTTCATGTATGTGTTAGGAAATAAGGAATTTGCTCTTTGAGCAGTATATTCATTTTATGTGACTTTATTAACAAAAAGGAATGCTATGTATTCTTGATATGCACGTTTTTAGTCAAGTGACCAAACACATCATATGGTACAAAAACTCCAGGAGCTGTGAATTCTCACATTATAACCTGCATATCAAGAGAGAAGCAATGCCTGGAGGTATGGATCTTACTGAAGAGCACGGGGCCGAGTGTGAGGATGAAAATGATTGTTAATAAGTGTTGTAAAGTGGATGTGTTAGGGATGACTTCTTGAGAACAGCTTGAAAAGCATTTATATTTATTCCTGGATGAGGAGTGCCACAGAAAAGGAATGAAGCAAATCCTGGTGTACAAAGTAGTTCTAAAGAGAAGTTTGAAAAATCAGACTTACTTTGTTTCTTCTGAGTGTCACAGAATGTAAATTCCAAGTAACCTTTCATTTGGGAACTATCAGCTTTCAAATAGAAGAAACATCAACTATTCTGTTTCCGAAATGTATGCTGAGGTCAAGGATCTCATAGTCTTTACAAGTAAAATCAGAATTATTTGTTACAGCCTTTATTATTACCCTGTAAAGAGTGCAACATTGAACAAGTCATTATATTTAGTCTCACGATTTTATATGGCAAAGTTGTTATTGTAAGAGTGAATTTACAGCAGAAAATGTCAAACTGTATAGCAGAAGTAAATGAGATTCAGAAGCTCGGGATGTGGTGCTTTTTTTTTTCCCTTTGGTTTGCCTCTTAACATTCAAACACAGGAATGCTTTTCTCATGGAGGACAGAGCAGACAATTTTGAAGTCTATGCATTTGCTTTGTCTGTATTTCCTTTGTTAACATCTTGGAAGCAGCATTAAGCAGATTTTCTCTATTTTTGTCTTCTTTTAATTTCTCCTTTTTCTGTTCCTTTGGATGGGAAAAGGAAGACTTGAACTAGGAAAGAAATTTCAAACTGAACCTGTTCTGTGCCCTTGGAATAGGGACAGAAGGGAAGTGAAACCTCATACATAAAGAGGTGTCAGCAGCTCTCATTTCCCAAACTGCTGTTTGGAGTGAGAGAGATGAAGTACCACACTAATGTTCAATGGGCCTTGCTACTGAGAGCTGCTGGATGGAAACCTCCATCCTTCAGTGCTGTGGGCATGTACTTGGGCCTCATTACTGTGAGGTTACATGTGAAACTGTCCTTTTTGCCTTTCAAGTATTTTTACTGTTCTTTTTGCTTTGTATGCTGTGCGGTTTCAGACTGTGTAAAGACAACGGGAATTACTTAAAACTGGTTGTGGAGGGTGTTGAGAGAGAAGGAGAAGGGTTAATCTATCTGAGCAACTGGATTCTTCATTGCCATGATGTTGGCCTGTGCCTCTAGGGCAGTGGAGCCCAGATGGATGGTTTAATTTGCATATATATTTACATAGTCTTTTATTGTAAATTCATGTGATCATAATGAGGATTTCTCTGTAGTAGTCTTTTCTTGACAGTTAAGCAGAATTTTCTTCTTGTCAGAGCTCACCTGCAATAAAATCTTTCTATTTATCTACTATATCTTGACCCTGATAAAACATGGAGCTCAGGATACAGCTCAACTTCTTTATGCCTGCGGGTTTTTTCCCAGTGCTGCTTCTCCATTACTTCAATTTCATAGTTACCTCCAGATTTTTTGTATTTTTCCCTTCAGATTTCTTTCCTGTTGCCCATCTTTTATTACTTCTAACTGCTCTTGCAGATTATTAAACAAATTACAGAAGTTTCTCGTTGCAATAATTGGTTCATCAGAGAAATGCAAAATATATGACTGGTGGATGTTTTCAATAATGAAACATAACAAGGTTTTTACTGCTGTTTGCAACTAAATATTGGTAATAGAAGAGGGGGAGCACAGCAAAAAGTCTCTTACATGAACTCTTCTGTGCAAAGAGATGTTGAATGGTTTATTCTCTCGTGACTTACCTTAAATTTCACACAACACATTCAAAGAGGTCTTCCAGTGCCAATTAACTGTGAAATCCCACCTTCTGCAACCTTGTTCGATGGCACGCTATAGCTCCTGTGGTCTGCATCCTAAGAAAATATTTTGATGCTTTTGTTTTAACAATTTCATTTAATGTATTAGCTAGGTATTTTTGTTCTGGCCAACTACAATTTCATAAATTAAGAATTAATTCTTTCCAGTGCTCTATGTGCATTTTAATTATTGTTAGAGTTGAAATGTGCAGTTGTTGAAGAATCAAAAATTAGGGAAATATAATGTTGTTTTACTCAGGAGGATGAAAACCACATCTATAGTCTAAACCACTTCTTCATATGTATTTCATAGTTGATTTGAGATATCCTTTGTGCATAAAACAGACACATGATGCAAAATCTTGGTAGTGTTCCCTCCAGCCATTTGCTGCGTTTCGTTAGAAAGATGAAAACACCTTTAACTCAGACTTTCCAAAGAACTGTGTTCTAGTTTTACTGTTTTAAAATTTCAGTCTTCTGCTTTAACCCTGAAGGGATTTTACATATGGTTGGAATAGTTCTCTGCTTAGCTTTTCTTGAAGAATGATTATTGGTGTCACAAAATATTAAGGAAATCCAAACTTTTTTTGTACTTAATTTTACCTGAGCAGTATTTCCTTGGTGGCGGTAAAATTAGCATTTGTTAATGCATATTTGTATATTCTAATTAGCCACTTACTTAAAGCCAAATAGGCTAGAAAGACAAGAAAAAAATAGAATGTATGCAAACGGCTTTAGCTGAATTGAAGGGGGGAAAAAAGTGTTTTTTCCCCTGAAGCATACATTTTGCATGAAATTCAACTTGACAAGTGACCCTTTCAAAACAGCTCCACAAAGATTTCTCGGCATTCTCCATATATGAGAGGCAGCATTCTTGTATTGTACAGATGAGCAGTCCCCCAGTTCCCTCTAAATGAAAGTAGCCTCTTCCTCTGTCCTTTGTGCTCTATTTTACCCTCATCCCTGTGTTGGCATTCACATTTATGAGCACACTTTTATGTGAGAAAATGTTGCAAAAAAGCAAAATCACTGGGGATGTTAATACAAAATAACATACATGATCAAATACAATAAAGAACTCAAGTTCTTTATTTTACTTATTTCAAAGTATTGAAAATGTGTGTGTGTTCACTTGCAAAAAAAAAGGAAAAAAGAGGAAAAAGAAAAATATTTGGCAGTTAATTTAATTTACAGCTACATGACGCAAAAGCTGAACTCCAGCTCTCACGTCTTGCATTAATTTAGATGCAGAGGACAAAAATGGTCTATGATTCTGTGTGAGCAATTAATAACAAGAATGTATGACTTGTGAAACTGAATGTAATGCATTAAAATCAGAGCAAACTGATAATTTAACAGTGTATAACAAGTATCAGATCTTAAAAATAGCAGTATGGATCAGCAGTATTTTATCACCATCCAGTTCTCCTGCAGCAACAATCTAGAGATAGTGCACTAGGTTATCCTGCCTGCATATAAACTGTCAAATGGGAGAGATATGCAGTGCAATATTTAGTATGTCCCATGCCTTCATATGGGATGCTCTTTTCAGACTTCTTTAGGAAGAGAACAAAAGTTGTGTTCAGAATCTGGCTTGACTGAGGGGTTTTGGGTGGGGCAGTGCTACCTCAGGGGGCGGTGGGCTGCTGCTCGGTGCTCCTCACACACGGTACTGGCTTTGAACACAGCACTGTTTCTGTGTATATGGGTCATATGTTCTTAAAGAGTGAAATAGATTGTTGAGTACAGGCATTTTATAATTTTAAAATTGATAAGCTCACATTTTGCACCAAGATATTTGGGGCAAAGAGTGGAAAATTGCAGCCTTGGCATGAGCAATTGTCGTGTGTGAACAAACATCACTTGAAAAACTAGAAAGTCGGACAAGATGATACTGTAAGATAAATAAGGGGAATAGTTCCTTTGTTAGTTATTGCTGGTCTTCAAAAACAATGACAGCAGGTTATCAAAGACATGCCTCAGTTGAAGGAGAACCAGAGAAGAAATGATCATTTCTTCCCTTTGAGGTTTGCTGGACCTTTATGCATAGGGGTTTGAGGGAGGTGGGAGAAAACCTGTTTCCTTTATTCAGCCAGCCTCCAAGAGCTGTTTATATTAATCTTAATTTTTGTATTGTCCATGTATAATTCTGTGGGGTTTTTCCACAAGAGTAACCTGAAGCAGGTAGCTCTCTGCGAGTGCCATCGTGTGCTCTCTTACATAGTTGCTCCCAATGAGGAGCATTGCTTCCCCCAGCAGATGACTTACAGGGGCTGCCCAGAGAAGCAGAGGGACATACAAGAGGGTAGGAGGGTTCATCAGTCTAAACTATTCTTCTTTTAAACACTGAAACAGTCTGATTAACAGGGTGCAAAATACTGCCCCATCTGTTATTTGGTGCCCATTCAATTCTGTATTTATGATGCAATGCATTAGAGAGTCTTGCTTCATATACAGGCTCCAGTTTCAAAGCATCATGTTTGCAAGTCCACTCAAATGAAAATACTTGTTAAATATTTACTACCATAGTGGCTTATCCTTGGATAGCAAGACATTTTTCCTGCTGCTTTTCCCAATTACTGGGAAGTATGTCACTTGTGAAAGTTTACCTTGATAACTGTATAGCTAATTTTGTGCAAATAAAATGTTAAATGCAGATATTTTACAAGATGAGAAACCTAATCTTTGCTCTGGGTAGGGTATAAAGACAAGTTAAAGCTTAAATGCTGACATCTGTCTTCTAGAAAATTATCTGTGGCTGCAAAAGCATTTATGCTTCAGCTCAACTTTTCAAAAAGGACTGTCTTATTTATGTATGTTTTATTATTGCTATGATGTCTTCTCCAGTAAGTCACTGACATGAGAGTGATCCAGTTTGATGGAGCTTCTCCTTAACTTAAACAAATTAATTATTAGAATGGAGTATGCAAATATTATCTAATCAGTGCCACTTGGCAACATTTTTGTTATGCCAGTCATGCTGGAGACTGCACAACAATCCTTGCTTCTTCTAAGAAGTCCCCTTGGAAATGGTAATAGAATGCTTGCTTTGATTGGAGTAGGCAGAAAGGATGAGCCAAAGAGCTTCAGACATATTTACATTGCAGCTTTCTGTTGTGGCATTAAAACACCAGAAAATTGATTCTCCAAATTCTAGTTCAGAGACAGCTTCAGAATATAAACCAACATCTAATTTTATGCCCTCTGGGCATAATTATCTATTCTCTTTGTCATTAAGGATGAAACTCATTGTCATCTCTGATGTTTTGCATTTTAAAAATTTGAAAGCCAGTGTTTGTTTCTTTCTCTGCTTGTCCTGTACAATCAATATACCATTCTGAAACTACCGTATGCCTCTATTAGTTTCTGCTTTTTTATTTCTTTTCAAGCAGAAGGTTGCAAAAACCATGTTCACGTTCACTGAGAAATGAGTTCTTCTCCACAAGAAGCTGCAGAAGGGTGAATCCTGAGCAATGGGGGAAGCAGTAGTTAAGCTGTTTATTTGGGCTTTTTTTTTTTCAACTACTGTGTTTATGAAACTGAGTTCTCTGTGTATACCTTTGAAAGTAGGACTATGATTAAATATTTACAGGTGTGGCATGAGGAGTAGCTAATGAATGTCTCCAGCATTTTCAGCAAACAGTAGCAGTGGTATGTAATGCATATGAAACAAAAGTGTTGTTGAGAAATCTTGCTAGTATAGTAAAGCTTTTAATACTCTGACTCGTATTAATATATAACAACAATATCCTTAGTTAAGGTATTTCCTTCTCTTTAAATTGCCCCAAATACCACAGTATTTTAAGTCAGAGAAAATCCAATCAAAAGCTTAGGTTGCTCTACGTTTTTTAAAAAATATGTAAAAATTCTGAATTATATGTGTCTGCTGTTGCATTCATGTAAAAGGAAATGGCTGTATGATTTATGCTGGCAGGATTGTCTGCATCTTTAGCGTAGGAGATGGAGCCTGGTCTGTGTGGAGAGTAGTAGGTGGCGGGATAGAGTGAAGTGCAGCAGAGCTTGAACCCCCTCTGCTTATCTGAGGAGAGCTCGTGCTGCCCCAACCCCTTCATGCTTTACACACAGCATGGGAGCTATTACCATGAGCACTGGCCAGTAGTACCATTTGGTGCATTATTTTCTGCTTTGCTATAGCAGCCATGTAGCTGTGTGATGCACCTCATGAGCATGAGAGAGGGGGAGGTCCATTGCACAAGGTAATAATGTACTTCCCAAAGCTCAAAATTTTCCCAGACTTACATTGGTTCTCTTTAGACAGTGGTCAGGCATTTGATGTCCTGCACCTGCTGCTTTTGCTGCTACTTCAGATAATTTTGTTGCTCCCTTATCTGCTGTATTTGTTTGTTAT
The DNA here is from genome assembly GCF_036417665.1 of Passer domesticus. Classification (NCBI taxonomy): domain Eukaryota; kingdom Metazoa; phylum Chordata; class Aves; order Passeriformes; family Passeridae; genus Passer; species Passer domesticus. The sequence continues at coordinate 32,647,750 of NC_087478.1, read as the reverse complement.
GAAAAGGCCTGAAGTCTCCCTGGGGTGTGCTGAGGATGAGGGAAACTGCTTCTGCTGCAGCACGTTGAGAAACAGAGGCACTGGAAAATGTTGTATTTACTTAGTAAAAGCCAAGTGTGTCTGCTTATTCCAGTTTTCAGCTTCCATTTAGAAGACAGTTTAAAAGCCAGAAAGTTTTACATTTTCTCCTTTTTAAAAAGCTTCGTAATTTTTAATTAAACTTAATAATTTAACTTTATGGGGCAGTGATGGCTGCAAGACTTCTGTCTTGAATGGTTCTGACACCTACAAATACTTTTTTCTCATCTGTCAGGGAGAGTCCTCAACAGGGACAACAAATCAACACTTCCTTCTCTGAAAAGAGAGAGTCCTGCCTCTGCTGTAGGCTACATCTTTGGTTTTCATGTTTTGTGACAGTAATGTTTTTGCTGCTCGGTGGCAGAGTGCAGAAGAGATGCAAGTTGAAACCTTCAAAACTTACAGTGATCCCTTCCTAAAGTCCATAGGTGAAGTTTTATTGGCTTTAAAATTTTGCTAATATGCCTGTAATACTCCTCTAAGGTCTTTACCATTTGAAAGTTGAAAGCTGTGTGATAAAAACAGACTTGTAATGAAACACAACCTCCTTATAGAAGTCTCACTAAAAATAGTTCTGGTGGTGCCCTGGGGGTGTTCATCAGCTAGCGACAGCGACTGCATTTTCACAGCGGGCAAGCAGGGCTGGTGAGGTCAAGGAGGATGAGTCTGTATTCCTGTGGGGAGCTTGGCAGGAGCATCCAGGTATTTTTGAGCTTTTATGGATAAAATGAGTGTGGGTTTGTGACAATATTGTTTTAAAATACGTGGAAAGATGGAACAAGCCCAGAAGAATTCCAGTTCTATCTTTGTGTGTGTGTGTGTTTTAGGATCCTCAGGTATCAGGTCTAGCTGACCTCTGCTTATAACTTTTATGTTTCAAAACTAGAAAATTCCAGCTTAATACTGATTAATCTCTGCATATTTCTTTTGAAACAGAATTGCTAAGTTACAATCCTGGTTTTTGCTTTACTTTTTCTTTTCTTCTTTTGAAAACGTTGCCCTGATTTACTCTTTGTAGAATGACTCACTGAAATGTCTGCATCACCAGAAACTAATCCCTTCTCTGCATTCTCTTCCTTTTCCAGACGATGAACCTGTAAAATCTGTTTTACAGGAAGACTTTCTGAGTTCCTTATGTTCTTAAGTGCAAAATGGTATCTCTTGGGAGCCTGGATGCAAGTGACCATGTTCAGCACATAGTTTGACTGTGTTGACTGCTTGATCCCTGACTTATGCCAACAGACAGGAGAAGTCCTGCTGGACTAGAGACTTCCCAGGTCTTGCAGGAACATGATTACAATAAAAAGCCACTGATAGATGTCAGCATGATAGGATTCGAGCAGTCACTGCTTTTGTTTTTGTGTGGGAGGGAAACTTCATCAGAAACACGGATGAAATTCCAGCCTTATCTTAGGGAATGCATGTGGGTTTCAGGCACGCAGCAAGAGAAGAAGCCAGCGCCTTTTCAGGCTTTTTACTTCTCTCACCCTGAGCAAAGGATATTCTACCGCACCTTAATTTTAAAGTTTTTTGAACTCTGCTGAGATTTGAAATGAGTATTGTCATAGTGTGCTTGTGTTGTTGCTTCCTTTGTTTGCCTATTGCCATATACCCTGGCCAGCTCTGTAGGAGACCTGTCTGGAGTGCCTTTTAATGTTTAGATCTAGCAGTGATTAGAATACACTAATGCCCAGTGGGTATATGTGTCATTTTTTAACAGCTGCCGAGCTTTCTCCCTGCTGCTCCAATTAACACATTCGGCGCACACTTGCCGGTGAGTGGGCTGTGTGTATGGATTAAACCACTTTGCTATTTATTCATCCAGTGTGTGAGATGCCAGAAATGGATTGGCATCTTTCCTGTTCTTACAACAAATGAAATCAAACGTGCTCCTGAGCCTTTGCCCGGGTAGATATGAGGGCAGCATTTAACTGGTGAATGGAAACCTGTTTTGCTATGAGATATGGTTCAGTCCATTGACTAACATCTATCCCCGCCTCCCAGCCCCTCTTCAAATGATGGAGACACAGGATAGGGAGCTCTCAGTGCTGGGCTTCCCCTTGCTGACAAGCAGGTCTCTTCAACTTTGTCCTCTGCTGCTTAATAACAGCTTGAAATCCTGAAATTCTCCTTTTGCTTCAATGCTTTCCTCCTTTATTTATTTTCAGGTTGAAATATTCCAGTCAGTGATAAAGTGTGTCTGTGTGCGTGTGCGTCCCTTTTTTTTTAAAAAAAAGGGAAAACAATATGCTTGCTAGTCACAGCTGAGATAAGGGAGGGGTTGTTTAATGGTAGCGGAGCGGCTGGTGGGAGCTGCAGCTCTGCTCCGGCGCTCGCGGTCGATTCATGCTGGGACAGCTCTTTGTGAAGCACAGGGCGAAGGGGGCTGCCGGCTGGGGCTGTGACTGAGGAGGGACATGGAGCGCTTCTTGGGCTTTGTCAAGCAGATAAGAAGATCAAGAAGAAGAAAAGGCAAAAAGTACCGGCCAGAGGAGGATTACCACGAGGGCTATGAGGATGTCTACTATTATGCCTCAGAACATTTTCGAAGTAAGTGTTTTGCATAACCTCATTTTCCTTTGGCTGTGATAAATGTTATGTTCTTAATATATTTAAACTCCAAAAATGCAAGCAATATTCCTCCCTTGCTAGAACCTGAGCCTCATGTATGTATTAAAGTCAGTTCCTGTGAGAGCTCTTTCTGACTCTGCTGCTGATGAACAATACAAAGCATCTGATGTGGCACAGAAGCTCTCAAAGTAAAGAGGGTCTGTCTGCAGACCCTGGTGAGATTTCAGATGCAGTTAATCCAGTCTGACTGCTGGAAACCTTTTGTTAAAACACTGTGTTGAGGAGCGAGTAGGGTGGCGGTAGCCCTTGTAGAGTGCCTTTGGAAGGCTGTGTGGATATTTTTAAAGCACTACAGAGGCAGTGAGCACTCACTTGTAAGTTGAAGTTGATGAATAATCTTTGCTATTGAGGGAGAGTCAGTTTACTAAGCCTCTGCTGTGACCTGGTCTTTTCAGTAGTGAGTAAATTGAGTGGGCTGGTTACTCACTGCAGGTTCAGGACCACTCCTGGTGAATTAAGTGGGGAATTTTTTTGCTGGCACTCACGTGATGGCACTCAGCAGCTCTGCCAAAACCAAAATAAACCACTCACTCAGAAATCCCTGTGCAAACTGTGTGCTGGACCCTGCAGCTTCTTAGAGTTTGTCTGCTGTGCCTGTGAGGTTTCAGAGCTGCTGGTCTGCCGTGGTATTCTGGAGAAGGGGATGTGCCCAGAGGTGCCCACAGGGAGGGTGGGAAGGAGGGAAGCCACATGCAGCGCCTGCCTTGGGTCATGTGTGGCACTGTCAGGGCAGGGTGTTGGCAGAATTAAAATAATTCAGCCATGAGCAGAAATTGACTGTTTCTGCTGTTTTGGCCATTGGTTTGGGACCTTTGCAGTGAAGCTGTGCCTTGTTGAGCTGCTGAAGTTTGATGCACTTTTTTGTTGTTCTGTACCATGTGAGTGAGTGTCAGTATCTTTTTTCTTCATTTCCACTTTGCTGAAATAAATCATAAGAATCTTACATTTGTTTTAAGATAGAATGATAAATGTGATTGTGCCTTACAGCACCAGAGAACTGCTATCTTGTGGAAAATTAGGAAGCAAGAGTTGTTCCTACTGGCTTTCTCCCAGTGCACCATCCTTGCCTATCTTCCTAAAGACAATCAGTGTAGCATGCTTGGTTGTTTACAGGGATTCTTCTTGATACAATTTTTTTTGCTTTCCCTTTTTAAGAAAACTTATTGTGCTGATAATTCTAAACTATATAACTTATCTATGTTGTTAAGAGGAAGTTCTTGCAAGAAAAAGACCTATTTGGGAGGCAATGCAGTAATAATGTGTGACATGAACTCTGCTACACAAAATCTACCACACAAGAACAAAAAAATTTAAATCTGTTTTGCCCTGAAGAATTTGAAAGTGATATATGTTTGTGAAAGCACGTAACTTCTCCTTACTTTAATATGTAAATCTAAAGAACGTGTCAAAGACATATGTCAAAATATTTCCCTAGCTGATTCTTCTTGTTGAAGGTCCTTTAAAGAAGAAAGCAAAGCCCCTCCAAAAACTGTCAAATGTAATAAGGATTTCTTGACTGATGATTAATAAATTATTAACTCTTAACTTAATGTATGGCACTAAGATTGAGCCAAATATCTAATAGGTTTTTCCTTTTACTCAGGAAATAGAAGAATAGTATATACTTGAGATTGTGGAGGTCATAAGTATTTCAGACTAGATGAAATGTGTGTCAGATTTTGAAGTGATGTTTACAACAGTGTTCAAGTACTCAGATTGAATTGAACTCAAAATAGCACACATCCCTATGGAGCTGGATGCACAAGGAGTTAGCTGCTTCTCACAGTTACTTAAACCAAACAGTCACAGGAGATTTGAGCCATGCAGTCTTTATAGAGATGCCATCTCAAGCACAATTCCTCCTCAAGTGCTCTTGTCTGGTCTTTCCATGTACTTTATATGTCAGTGTTTTGGTTGGATAGGTGTGGTAGTTACTTAAAGCAGTGTGCAAAATCTGAAAAGATGCTGTTGGTGCCACTACAAATGCACTCATCAAATTGAATTTCATGTGTTTGGGACAATGAAATGTTTCATATTTAATTTAATTATGGTCTGGTGTTACACTGTTTACAGTACAAATTTAGAGTAATTGCAATGCTTTTAATAGCCATTCCTTCTGCAGTCATTTGCTTAGAAGAAATGTGTGCTTGCAGGAAGGATTGTATTTATTGTTATGATTTTTGGAATATCAGAGCTAATGAACTCAAATGCCTATTGTTCATTCAACTGAATGGAGATGAAGCTTTTTTAGATTTAGTTTCCTTTCTCTATGTTGTTAGGCATCCCTTCTCCATCATCATTTATGAGTTATATATCCAATTAGCCAGTACATTTGAAGATTGTCTGAGACAATCACTTTATGAGCTTGTTACTCTCTCTCTTCTTCCCCCATTTGTAATACGGCTTAGAGTGTTGTACAGGAAGGCAGAATTAATGGAAAAATGCAGAAACTGCATTAGAATAACCACAGGATCAAACAAAGACAACAAAGTTAAAAACAGAATAGGCCTCTGGGAATCACAGGAAAAAGGTGACTTTAGTTTGTCCTCAGCCCAGCTGTGCCTGGATACTGGGATATTGTCGCTCCCACTGTTTGGTATACTGTCTTTACTCCTCCAAAGCTGTGCCATGGAACACCATATTAGATGTCATACTGGGACACAGCTGGATGAAGGGAATGTGCAATGCTGCCTGAAGCTCCCTGAGTAAAAAAAGACACCTCAGCTCCTGAAGCAGATGTGTTTTTTCTTGGATGTTTTATCTACTTGTGTTCAGTTAATGGATAACCTTACTTTGACATGCAGCACCAGTTCTCCTATCTTTCTGAAGTTTCTGTGCTATGTAATGCTAGAAAAACCAAAGTAATAATTTTGGTTAGCACATATTGACATCAGTAGTGCAGGCATCATACTCATTTCAGTGAGACTTTGCAGTGAGAACATAATAGGTGATGAAATTGCTACCCAGCCCACTCAGACAAGTTGGTGCTTATTTTATAAAACACTTTAAAAAGCATCATACTTATCTTGAGCAGCATTACAGCACTGCCATTCAACCTGTTCCTTATAAGAAGGCTTTATGTGAAAAAGGCCCTTGTTATATTATTGCAAAGACTGTTTGCAAACCATCAGGAACACTGCATAGCAAAATTTGATGGAACGCTACCAGAAATTACATAAATCCAAATGCTGAAGTCAGGGTGTTGTGCCAAGACCTTTGAGTTTCTGCCTAGTCTTGAGTGGGAGTGTGGTTTTGGACCCAGCCCAACTTGGTCACCTTTGACCAAAACAAACACTTTTTCCCACACCCTTAAATAATTTCAGCACTAAGTCTTTATTTTTCAAAATACTTGGAAGGATATGGGTATCTTTTTGGAACTTCACAGGTTTCATGAAACATGCAGGTCTAGAGGGTGAATGCATCTTGTTAAGTTTTGCCTTATTTATGCTACTTCTGGTGTCTGTTGTCCATCTCCTCAAAGATCTTTTTTTTTCTCGTTGGTGGTTCTTCTTCTTATGATGATGTTCTCCTCAACATGATTCACAGCATAGTCTGTTGGCATAAAGATTTTACTTTCTGTGTAGCTACAGTAATCATCACAAAAAGCAATGTCTGAAGAATTCTGCTAGTAAGTATCCACTAACCTGAAACTCCCATGATTTTAGCCTTGACCTTAAAATGTTCCATTTAGTTACCAGGGTCCAATGAATAACTTTGTTCTATCCTTTGTCAAGGCCTAGTATATGTTGTGTAACAAGAGCGTTGATATGTTAGACCAAGTAATCTGCCATAGTCTACATCTGCAGTGAAGTCAGATATCATTTCCCTCTCTGATGCCGTTTATTAATTATTTCACAATTCTGGCTTAGAATCATCTGGTTCCACAGTTTAAGACCATCAACCTTTTCATATTGGTTCTCTAAATACATATGGTGGTCTCCACACTGATTTGCCCTTCTCCCTCCCTGTGTCATCACTGGAAAGTCAAGGGAAGGTATTTGACTCCTAGCCTAGCAAATAAGGTAAAAAAGGAAAAAATGAAGGTTTTATATGACTCAGAATTGAAAATGTCCTCTTTGTTGACTGAAATCTGGGAATTATTAAAATTAAAATTGTATGTATGATGTGCTTCTCGGGATGGTGTCAGCAGAAAAACTCCATTTGGCATTATTCTCCAACACAGCTCAATGTTATGGTTTAGAAACACCCGCACCATAGCTGCCAAAATGTTAGGAATAAATGTCCTTGCATTTCATACCCAGGGCGGTTTTGAAGCTGTATTGAATACATAAGACAAAACACCAAAGGGGGACATGCCAATGGCTTCTTAATGATGTGGTCAGTAGCAACATCACTCTTGTCTAGATTTTCTCCATTTTGTAAATTGGTAAAAATAGTTCTTGTTTGCAGCAATCTCATGGATTTGATTGGGGTTGCAGAAGAGTTAATGATTTTATGAGTATGTGGTGACAAGGTAATTGAGTATCTCTTGCTCAAGGTGTAGAGATGTTAATTGATCCTGAGGATGAGGAATCCAGGACAACTGCTTTTTATTTTACAATTATTGTTTATTGCTAGTTTGCAATTAACTGGATGTGCATGTGTGGGGGGTTGTTCTTCATCTATCACAGATCTTGTCATGTCAGTACAGTAAAATCTCAGCTTTCATAGAAACTAAAGTATTTGTTGAAGCCTACAAGAAAAAAAGGCTCGGCAACCTGAATAGAGGATATTGCAGGCTTTGAAAACACAATGAAAATAATATTTAAAAGAAATAACTAAAATTTATTTAAACTTCTTATTTCCTTCATCTTAATAACTGTTTTATGGTTGTTGGAATCAGGAGATTTTCATTAATTGACTACAGGTCTTGAGTATTTCTGTTTTACACAAGTATTTCTGTTTTCCACTCCTTTCTTGAGATCTGGATATCCCCAAAGCCTCCAGTTTATCATGGGTGTGATGCCCGTGTCCAGACAGACTCTGTCATCACAGCGCTACCACCCCGTGTCAGTTTGCAAGCCAGCCACGGTGGTAAAGGAAGCTGCTGTGTTTGAGCTTTATTGCTGGGCCAGGCGGTGTCAACTTTCCCATTCAGGGTTTTCTGAATGAAACAAAAGCGGTAGCAAGATGTTGGCTCTGCTTCCACTGCTGAGACTTCCCATGTGACAATAGCAATATTTTCCATTTTGGATAAAATTCACACAGTTGTTAGATAAGGTTCTACCCACATGCTATTTCTCTTGCTTTTTCATCAACACACATAGGTGTTAAAATTGTTAAAAAATTGTTGGTTTTTTTTTTTTTAAGCAATTGGTCATTGCATCTAGTGCAGTTTTGTATTTCATGACATCCATCCTCTTGCAGAGAATCGCTTGGCTTCTGATGAGGTATGTGTGTGTTTTGGAGATGATCCCAATCTTGTTCTTATCTGCCATTTTGTTCATTGTGGTTGCTCGTGAAAATGTTCTTTCCAGTGGAGCCTAAGTGGAGGAGAATAATTACATACTATGCTCATTTTGTAGACAAGCAGACTAGTAGGAGTAGGTAAAGAAAGAAGACTGTTAGCAGCTCTTCAGCCTCCTGTGAAATTATTTATGTTTTCTAAGCCCATAAGAAAAACGCATATATTAAAATCTTATTTTACCCATTTTTGGTTTATGTTAGTTAAAACATGTAAGTCTTGGGATGAGGCTTGTGTTTGTAGGTGTTTAGTCTGTTGAATAGTAGCTTTAGCTGCATTATGTTGTTTATATAATTCAAATATAATAAATTGGTGTTGTTCCTTGTGCTGTAGTAGCTACACAGTCTGTTGGTGTGGCACCTAAACCCGAGGCTGTGGGGTTCCCTGCAGGACTGGAGCAATGCATCTCTTCTTGCTGAGCAGGTGTGTGCTGGTTTTAGTGAAACATTTTCATTATTTGTGAAACAGGCCACAAAAGCCTAATTTTGTTTTTCCCTTAAAACTGGCTGTCGTGCAACAGCACGTGTTAAGTTTGTTAGTAATAGGATTGCTTTTTAAAATGACCCTTTGTGGCTCTTCTACAAGTGGCCGTTAGGCTCCTGGGGCAGCACAGAGCATGGATAGTAAAACATTGCTTTGGAGTTACTTCAGGGAAAACAGCTTATTTATTTGAAGGCACTGAAATAATGAGACCTGAGTTATATAATTCTTTGCATGAAGTGGAAACACTTCTCCCTGCTAGCAATTATGAGCATGCAATTTCTGTGCCACTTTTCTTTCATTTACTTTCCAGTCCTATTCTTTACTGAATAACTAAAGATTCTGATTGTCCCTGCTCAAGCAATGTACTCCTTCTTGGTCTTCCTCTTCTTACAGTGGCTGCTGGTATAAGGTTGTACTTCAGAATTTGGCACCCTTTATATTTTAATGTGTCTAGAATATAGGATGTTCACATTCAGACAAAGAGATTCAGAGAGATCTGGGTTTCCTGCTTCCTGAAATGATGTGTAAGTCCTTGGTTTTAATCATGGCTTTGTCAGTTTATATCATGAGCATGTAGTGATGTGATTATTTTTCCCCTTGGATATTGCAAAGTGAATGAAATATCAGGTTTTATGAACTAAGATTAAAGAGAGAGGTAGAAGCAACTATTGAGGTGTCAGTTTTAATATTGGCCTTCAGTTCCAATGGAAGACTTGAAACAATTAGTGGAATGAAGAAAGAAACAATATAAGTCCCCTGCTGAGGAGATTATAAACATTTATTGAATGATTGCTGTGTTTTGTTAGCAGGGTGTGACAGGAGCTGTCGTTAATCATCATCATGAATATAAACACACCTGTTTACCGTAGTTATTATTTCTGTAAGACAAATGTGGTGCTACTCGTCGTATGTACAGAAATTATTGGGCAATTTTGTGTAGTGTTTTTCAGCAGAAAAGCACAGGGGTTGTGCTGTGACTGCGTACTGGGGCTGACAATGATCACCCTGCTGCTAACCCAGGCACCTTAAAGCTACTGATATTGTTCAGAGGGTTTTCTAGTTACCTTCTGAAACCCAGGAAATGATACACAAATCAGCATTCTGAGGGCTCATAGTCCAGATTTAAGCAGCAGGACTAAGGGTGCCTCTACAACCTTCATTTGGCCTGTCATTAAAGAGTCCTTAATGAAGGACCTGATCACTTTTGCTGTAGTGCTGGTGTGACAGAGGCTGCACCAAATCCTGTCAGGATTTGGTACAGCCATCCCTCGTTTTCCTCACTTGAGAGCATGAACTTGCAGATGTCTGGCACCAGTTGCTGTAGCCAAGGGAGGTTTGGTTTGTATATACAGAAATTACATAAGCCTCAGTAGTGTAAAAATCCAGCCATAAGGCATTTCAGGCTTTAGCCTTTCAATTCTTGCATACCTTTGATGATAATCTCCCTGAACTTTGGTTCTCTGCCTATGAGGCGGGGTTAATGATACCTCTCCTTCACAGATATGCTGTGGAAATAAATCAGTGTTTGCTAAGCTAGCAAATGCTACAGTGATGAGCACCACAGAAGAACTTGGGGAGAAATGAATGTCTGTCCAGAGAGAAGGGCTTGAATAGAGGGTGGGAATTAAGGTATGGAATTACACTTTGAGCAGCGAAGGGAAAGCAAGGTCTGAAACAATTCATTAGGTAGTTAAAATTATTTCTTTTGGGCATTAAATGAAATAAGGTCTCATGCAAGAAGTAGATCAGGTAATTAAAGATTGTGTTGTAATGCTTATGCAAAAGGAGGCCAAGTTGAGAAATTCTTAAATCTGGAACTAGCAGTTTGCTTTTTTAATGGTTTGTGTGTGTGTGCACATGCATGCCGTAGAGAACATGGAGCCAGCAGTTTCTTGGGGTTTAGCATGCCATGGAAATTTCATAACAACATGTTATGGGTATAATATTTCCTATAAATGAACAAAAATCTCCTTGAAGTTAAGATGCAGAAGTAAAATTTGATGAGTGGCCATAGGATCTGATCAGATGCATATCACTTCAGTGCATTCTGTAGTAACAGCCCTGTGCTGACAGAGGGAACACTGTGGGCAGCTGTGGAACAGAGGAGGGGGGAACTAGACTGATTTTTTGGCTGTCTCTGGGCACTTTGAACAGATGATAAGAGACACTTGAGGTGACTTATCTTTGGAAAGATTACCATGGGAAGAGCCAGACTTTGGAAAGCAGAAAGGAGAAAAGAGATTTAAGGCAGCTCTGGGGGAAATACTGTTTGAATGAAACTGTGAAAAAGAACGTGAAATCAAAAGTACACAGTAATGATGTGAAGTATTAACTCAGTAAATTGTTTTCAAGTCTGTTTGCAAATGCTTCCTCTGGGTGTGTTTAACAAGCTCTGTGGCTGCTCAGGTCTATTTTATTTTGATAACATTGTCCCTCTCCCAGAAGGGTAAAACTCCTCACTTAATAATGCACTCTGTCACTATTCTGTCAGCTGGTAGCATCTCTATTAAAAGAGAAGAGGAAGTATTCACAATGTATTACAAGTAAATGCAGTAAAAAATGAATGGTGTGCAAACGTATATTAAAAAAGAGACATATACGCTTTTTGCCCTTGCTTTCTGTAGGTTGGAGTAGAAAATACTTTAAGGCCCTGATGACCCCCTACCTGCATCCCATTTTTAGGAGCCCAGTTAAGTTGTGTGGTCATCAGGGGATGAGTCACAGCAGTAGCTGCAGGCTGCAGTGCCAGCTGTATTAGCGCCGGGTGTGTGGAAATCAGAAGGGATGTTTGCCACACTGTCTGATAGGGACGCTGCATCTGACAGCCCAGTTTAGGGAAAATGAGAAAATGCTTGTGAAGGAAAGTTGGGAGAGAGCCTGGATCTATGGCAGAGCACTGCCAGCAGCAGCGGCAGTGCTCAGGTCAGTTGTCAGTAAATCTAAATACGTCTGGTGGCATTTACAGTTTGGAAGGCAGGAACGCGGATTTTCCATTGCGCGGTGGTAGAATGTCACGTGGCTTGTCGTGAAAATGCTACGCTCCCTTTTATTGCTAAAAGGAGACCAGAATGAATTCTGAGTGAAGAAATCAAAGCTGTTCAGGCTGGTGGTTATAGCTGTCCATCAGTAATTAAATAGAGTGCAGCATGGTGGTGGAAGTCTGAAGTCCCCCCCATTTACTGACATTTTGGTTGTCTCTGAAATGGTCCCTCTGTAGCTTGACCCATATTTCACCTGGGCTTCACAGATTTGCAGAGGAGTTACACAGGCATCCCCAGCACTTCTAAATCTGTTGGCATTCACTTTTGCCATACCCTTGAGGAAAAAAGAGACAATTCTTCTGAAGCTTAAGTTAATTATGATTTACCTGTGCTTTTCTTGGTTTACACTAAACATCTCACAAAAAGAGAAGTGTATTTATGAATGTAGTAGGTTTTGAAAACAATCAGCTGCTGTCTCAGTTGTTATGTGTGTCTTAGCTGGCTTCTTCAGGCAGGGAATACCCAGCCCTGTGCTACAGGAGAACAGAGAGGGTGAGGTTTGTCTGCTGGAAGAGCACAACCATCCCTTTAAAGTGCTGCCACTCCCAAGCATATCACAAGGGATGGAGAATGCACTGAACAATTTTGTTTTGTAACTGGTACTTGATTTATGTGCTGCAATTCAGTGTTCGTGTTTTGTTCTTGGGTGGGTAGAAAATAGTGCTCCTTTCTAGTTTATTTTGGGTTTTTTGGTATCTTTTTTTTTTCTTCACTACTCCTTTGAACTCAAGCTCTTATAATAATATGAAAGGCTGTGGATTTTATAGGGCAGATTGTGTCATGCAAATTGTTTCCACAGACTGAGCAAAACTGTTGAAGGCTGTTCTAGTTACAGCCTGGAGTTTGTGGTCCTTTGTCTTGTGCAGATAATTGAGCTTTTTACAGCCACATGTCCATTCACAATAGGTTGCTTTCTTCCTTTTAGATAGTGAAAGAAGTTTATTAGCTGTTGGTTTAAGTCTCTTACAAAAATGTTGCTCATGGCATAATTATTAAGGAGGTTACATCAGTGTGAGTAGAGGAGCAGGCCAAGGTAACACACCATGGATGAAAATAGGTTTAATATATGGAAACAGCTCAAATCTTCTTTCTCACAAAATTGCAATTAAGACAGTTTTCTTAATTATGTGAAAGCAGTTGATTGGAATTAATTCTGACACACCTTTAATATGGTGGCATCCATGCACTAGTAAAATGTTGGTGGATTTTCAGTTAAGGAAAATGTAATTTTGGTGAATGAGCTCTTATTTTGTGATAAAATTTCTTTTAAGTCTTGATTACTTGGTATGTCTTATATGATTAATTAGTGGATGGTTAATAGCAACAGCTTTATGCCTTAGTTTTATGTAAACTACAACCAGCTGATAGGGACATTTATAAATAAGGAGAAAAATGAAACTTGATTTTGAGTAACCTACAGAAGGTGATTAATAACCACTTATGACACTTCTGCTCATTTTATCTATTCTCTAAATAGTTAAAATTTATCTTGAAATTACTGGTAATATTTTCTTGGTCACAAATTAAATGCACTGCAAAATTAAGCTGAAAAAAGACTCTAAGAAACAAGCAATATTTAAATATCTGTAATAGTTCAAGAGGTGAATTTTCCTGAGTTTTTCATTTGATTATTGTACTGCTAGAAAATGATCAGTGCTTCCCAGAAGATCACTGAATAGTTTATTTGTCTATAAACTTCTAAATTCAGCTTGTGGAATCTGGAAAATTTGTCCAGTTTTGAAGTCCAGTCTAATATAGTAACAAGGGCCGTGGTGTGGAGATAAGAGTTGGGTTAGGTGATAGTTTCTAAATGAGAGCACACACTTACTGGCATTAGATACAGCCCACTGTGTACTACTGTGATGGCTTTTTTTTTTTTTTTTTTATCCTCCCCGAACCCCCTTTCTCTCTGGTGATGCATATAGTTCTTTAATTCTTCAGCTGGGCCCCAGGCAATTGACTGACCCTGTTTTCATAATTTTTTTTCCCCCAAAGTGGAACTTTTATGTATTTTCTGAATTACATACATGGAACTTCTTTCTCCTCGTGTATCCTGAAGTCCTTTAAAGTACTTGAAAAATAAAGTTAATGGTACACAATACCTCCTGAATTTGCAGTCTAATAAAGATTTTTCTTGCAGTTTTGTCATAAAAATCAAACCATTGTTGCAAGGGGGACAAAGCCAACTCATGCCTTCTGCAGTCATTTAAACCCTCAGGCAAGGAAGGCTTTCTAGTCATATTCAGACAGGAAAGGGTGTATTCAGAGGTGTGTGTCTTACTAATGCAAAATGGAAAATGCCTGCTTGTGGTCTACAGTACATGGTTTACTTTAAAAAAGCGTAAGTTCCTTGTATTCTGGCTCCCAGCTGCTCTTTTTGCTTATTTATTTGAACAGACTAGTGTGTGCTGCTCAGCAGGCCAGGGGACAGTCAGTTGTTAAATGTGACAGCACAGTCTAGAGCTCAAGTTGCATGTGTCCTGCCTTTAGGCTTGACCCAGGGCCACTGGGGATGCCTTAACTTAAGGCTAGGTCAAAAAAATGTGAATAAGAAGCTGTCTGGGAAAGAAGCAGAGGAAGTGAAGTTCAAATAGCCTTTGCATCTGCAAATTCAGCTGTTTTAGTCAGAGGTTCTGGTTTTGCGTGGTTCTTGGTCTAATGTGTTTTCCTGTGCATCTTAAAATGCATGGGGAGATTTATTTGTTTGTTTATAGCTGCTGCATGGAAAACAAAGCTCGCAAAAATCTGTTTGCAGTAATTGCAGTTTTTCTGCTTGGTGTTTATTTTATCAAGCAGATTTGCAGAGCTAACAGTGGGAGGATTTTTTGAGGTTTTGTATTGTCTCAGCTGTGCCTGCTGTAGGCTAACCAGAGTGCAAGTCCTGCAAGTGCCAGGCATGTAGCTCCAGCAGTGTGAGTTGTCCCATTGGTACAGGTTCAATACAAGTTTGTAATGGGGAGCCTGAAAGAAAGTGCTGTGTGTGGGTAGAACAAAATAGTAGTTCTAATGGGTTCTTCCCAGTGTTTGTTGTCTGTATTGTGTTTCTATACTCTGTACCTATTTCTGACAGAGATAAAACATCTTTTAACTGAGAGATCAGTATCTCTGTATTGTTTCCTCTAAGAGAATTTGTAAGCATGGTGGTTCTATTTCATTTTGGTTCTCAAGGAAATTGCTCAGCCTTCAAAAACAAAGACAGTTGATTAGTTCTGCATTATTTCATTTCAGTGCATTATTTCAACCCTGTTCATTAAAGCTGAAGAGGAAAACCTGGTTCTGAAGGACCACTGTTGACAGGAACCACTAGCCTGGAGCACAGAATTCAATAATCATTGATTAATACACTTTATTGCTGATTTTTTTTGTTTGGAAAAGCCAATTATTCTCGCCAATATCTTTTATACATGAGCCTTCACTTAGAATTTAAAATGGTAACCTATAATAATATTAACATTTTAAACTGTATAATGCTTGCTGGAGGGCGGGAGGTGGGGAAAGAAGGAAAAGAAAGACAAAAAGTGAGACATATTTGATGCTGACCCTAAAATGCTGTTCCGCTGGAGCAAAACCTGAAGTAGATAGATGTATTGTAGTAAATATTAAATGTGTTAAATTGCCTGCCAAGTGCAGTGATTTTTTTATTTATTTCATTTTTATTCACTCTGAGTGAAAAATGAGTTTATATGGAGTATTATAGAAGATATGACTGCTGCTCTTTACTGTATGAAAGCCAATTGCTGTTACAGAATCCAAGCAAATGAATGTGTGCTCCCTTTGGTAGGAAGGCCAGTGGGGATGCTGTAGTCGTAGACTGATTTTTGAACAGGAGCTAAGCACATCTGTATGTGCACGTAGAAAATGCACATGGGGTGGATAAGTGACAGCTTAAGGTTCTTTGGTAGGGTATGAAAGATTGGGAATGTCAAAAGATGAGCTGTGTGTTTATATTGATCTCTTTGCTTAGAGCAGCTCAGTGTTGTTTCTTCAGATGTGTGGAAAGAAGGACCTGAAGAACTTGCAGCAAAGCAAACTTCGGAGGTTCAGTCACTGTGGAATAAATAATTTATATCTGGAACTTAGGGTTGCAGCAGGAGAACAAAGGTACAAAGCTTTGGTCTCTGTGTCTGCAGTTAGACATTAAGTCTAATGCAGAACTGAGTGACTGCCCTTGCTGTATGAGTCCTGTTAGTGTCCATGGGGCAGGGGCCAGCAGGTATGGGCATTCCTTCTTCTCAGCTTCTCCTGGGAGAGCAACTATTAGGGGAAAAAACCCTTGATGTTGAAATTTTAACTCAGCTATCTAACTCAGGTATTTCAACTCAGATATCTCTGTCTCTGTGTGTGTGCATATATATGTTTCACGAATCGTGACTTTTGATTTCTGAATGACTTTTTTGCTTTTCTGCACTTATTCCAAGAGCAGCATGTACAATATCCCCTTATGCTGCTCCCTAAGTGTAGATAAGCCTGCATTTCTACTCAGTGAGCCTGTTTGAATTGTGGAGGGGGAAAAATTGGCAATCTCCCTAACAGCAAAGTTCCTGTATCCTCAAGAGTTCAAACATCTTCAAAACCACTTC